>NC_046315.1:18438771-19856896 GCF_009819535.1 Lacerta agilis
AACTGGGTCCAGTTTTTGTGACACTTGCTAACAAGAAGGCATGCTTGGGATGAAGATTCAAAACAGGAAACATTTTTGCAACTCTTGAGTGGCTGTTTTAACCCATAAGCAATCTAAGCACACTTTCTCCTTCTCCTGTTCCTGCATCATCATCGTAAAATGGCCTCCCAGAATGTCACAATTAAAACAAGTGCAATTTAAATCAAAATCATAAAATAAAACCACAAAACGACCAAGGAAGTAAGCCTCCCGAGTAACTGTATATAGGACTGCACCTTTCATACCTTGAGGGAGAGAGAGGAATCGAACCAAAAGTTCATTGTACATAGACTTGCCTGCGAAGTTGATTTGATTGATGGGTACAACAGGTGGGGCCTTCTGTGTGGTGGCCTCCATTTTGCAGTTTTTAAAAAACCCTGTTATTTTGGACTCCTTTTTCTTAATGTAAGCATTTATAGTTTGTGCTTCTGGAATCCAGATTGCTGGATTTTTTTTAATTTGTAAATTAGTTCTAACTGGCAAATGTTGTAAATAATTTTGTCCACTTGTCATTCCAGTTGCCTAGTTTGTTTGTTTGTTTGGGTAAAATTGCAGTGTGTTTTTATTATATGTAAGCTGCCTTGTGTGAGCTATTCCACAAACGGTGGCCTATGAATATGTATATAAATAATTTATTCAAAAACGATTACTGGAAATCTTCTCCAGAAGGAAAAAGAATTCTTAACCAGGGACACATATCAGAAATTAATGATGGCATGCTGAGCGAACAGGGTCACCAGGTGCATATGGAACAGTTTCTCTGGATTTGGATTTGCTATTCTTGCAGAGGCTCCTCAGACATTTTCCTGCTTGGCCTTGGGTGCTGCCTGTATGTGGTCTGAGACCAAAAGAGGGAGGGAAGGAATATGACAAAGGTAGCTAATTTTACATAAGAAGAGACATGTTGGATTAGACCAGAAGTCCATCTAATCCCACAGAAGCTAACTAGGTGTCCTCAGTATGCCCCGTGGAAGAGAAAACCTTTGTCCAGCTCACCTCCTACTCCAGGAGCTGGTACTAATCTTCTGGAAATCCTCCAACCACAAATTGCTGACATTTCCTCTGTTGAGTAAGTTTGCAAAACATGTTTCAAAAATCATATATTCCATAACAAGTTGTTGTCAGCAGAAGGTTGTCTGTTCCTATACAGCAGGGATGGGGAACCCGAGGCCCTCCAAATGATCATAGAACCATAGAGTTGGAAGGTACCCCAAGGATCATCTAGTCCAACCCCTTGCAATGCAGGAATCTCAACTCAAGCATCCATGACAGATGGCCATCCAACCTCTGCTTAAGAACCTCCAAGGAAGGAGAGCCCACCACCTTCCCAAGGGAGATCGTTCCACTGTTAAATAGCTCTTATTGTCAGAAAGTTTATCCGAATTTTTAGTCAGAATTTCCACTCTTGCAACTTGAAGCCATTGGTTCGAAAATTTGAATTCATTTAAAGTACCTAGGTGTTCCCTTACTACCTCTTTTCCTATCTTGGGCTGCAGCTCCCTCCTTAAATAATTTATTCTGTTATCACCAGGTTGGGCATCACTTTTCTTTTGGGTGAAGAAAGGTAGGCAAAGTAGGTGCTGAGTAGTCCTGCCTTTTTCTCCATGTTCCCCATGCAGAGGACCTACCACTTGATGTTAGACTACAACTCCTATCAGACAAGGCCATTGGCAATGCTGACTGGGGCTGATTGGAGGTGTACTCCAACAACTTCCAGTGGGCCATACCGCATAGCTGTCAACCTTCCCTGCTCTTCCCCACTGCTATACGTTCCTCATCCCTGCCTCCTCTCAAGGTCCTATAGGAACTAGGAGGAGATGAATTTCTCAGAACCTCAAAAGGATGAGGAGGTTCACCATCGTCTGCAAAATTGCCTGTTACTAAATTTCCTTGCTGCAACTTTCATCACCATGAGGCAACATCTGTGCTCTGTTTTATGGTTCTTTCTTCACCACCATCCTGTTCCCACGGAGTAGAACACAAATTTAGCAGCAGAATGTGACTTGTTGTTTATATGTAGTAACATGTTTTGGGAACTGGTTTCTCCATTTGTTCTCCATAGCTTTGGACATCTCTTATCATTGCCAAACTCAGCACAAGGGGTCCTGAAGTTGGGGTGGCAGACTTCCTCACCTTTTGGATTCCCAGCGCCATTTTGAATCAAGGTGGCACAATGAAAAAGTCGCCCTGTTGTGACTTTTTATTTTGTTTTATTTTATTCATTAAATTTGTATACCGCCCTTCATCTGAAGACCACAGGGCTGTTCACAACATAAAAAATGCAAAATGAAAACACAAAATATATAATAATACAAAAACAAAACAATAAGTCCCCTCCCAGAAAGAAAAAAACATTTAAAATGCCATAGAATGTTAACCAGCCCAATGCCTGGTTGAAGAGACACATTTTTGCCTGGTGCCTTCATTACATATCTTTAGGCTTTAAGCTTCCTCAGGGAGAGCATTCCACAAATCGAAAGCCACCACTTAAATGGAATAGAATAGAATAGAATAGATCTTTATTGTCATTGTCTCCTTGTGGGAAACAACGAAATTCCTCGGTTGCTATATGGCCCGTTCCCATGTGGCACCCTACACACCTCTTGTTGGAAAGGTCCCCTCTAGAACATCACAAAATGTACATCTTAATATATGATATTATAATGGCCTTTAAGTGCATAAGAACATTGTGTTTGCCCATGAACATTTTCAGACCAAAAATGCTCTGAAATATATGTGTTTGTGTGTGTTCCCCGATCTTTTGGCAGCCATTGTTCCCCCTAGCTCTTGCTTCAGTGTCATCATATTTTGTTAGGGTTTCTGGGCTTGACCCTGGCCAACCTTTCATTCTCCACTGGATCTTCCATAAGAACATAAGGAGAACCTGCCAGATGAGGTCTATGGTCCATCTAGTCTAGCATCCTGTTCTCACAACGGCCAACCAGATGCTTGTGGGAAACCAAGCAGGAAATGAGCACAACAGCACTGTGTTCCCTTGCAGCTGGTGCCGAGAAGCATTACTGCCTCCATCCACAGAGGCAGAGCATAGCCATCATGACTTGTAATGATTGATAGCCTTCTCTTCCATGAAGACTCCTCCTCTACTTTTCCCTTCCCAAGGTAGGTATCCGCTCTTGCAATTTTTCATTAGTTTCAGGTCACCAGAGAGGCATGCCGGATGCATGTTGGAAAGCACATAGCCTCAAGAGAAGGTGTGCGCTCCATACTGATGTTTATCCCACAGTGGAAACTGGCAAAGAATGTAAGCCACTGACATGGAGCGATGTCATAATTGCTGCTTGTAAACGAGATAAGATTACACACCAGTGCTTCATGTTGTGACATCGCCTTCCTACTGAAATACAGAAGGAAAACAATTTGCGTTACCAAATTCCCTTCCGCGCTGTTCTTCCTTCTTATTCTCCCCCCGGTTCTTTTCTAAGATGTTGAGCCAGTCTCCAAATCTGTCTGGAAATGAACCTAACAGGGAGATCAGGGTCCTTGGAGAGCATTTGCAAAGTAGATCTAGTGGATATAGGAGATGTGAGGCCTCCCTTGCTCACCTTCAAATGGTCCCCTGTAAGCATCTCCTATGCCCCACATTTCCATTATTTTAAGAATTGCTGGACTGGGACTGAGGAATGTCTTCATTCCCCCCACCCCCTTCCCGGGGCTGTTTGTTCAAACATATGAAATCCTTTGTGGGTGTGGGTGAATTTTTAGTGCTCAGTTGGAACTCCTGAAATTCATGATTTGCCCACATGTTTCCTCTTCCACCTTTCTTTCTCCCTTCCCTTTCCCATGCAGTCCAGCTACAAATTATGTTCTGCTTGTTATCTGCAGCCAAGAAAAGATCCTTCAGGATCTCTCCAGACAGGGTGAGAGCACTCTGTCACCTCTTACCTGCCTCTTTAAGGTAGGAATTTTTAACACACACCCCGCCCTGAGACGGTGGAGGCAGAGTGTGAATCCCAATTTGAATCTGGTCATATATGAAGGGAGCTTTACTAGTTCTGAATTGGATCCACCCTATTCTAGGGCTGCCATATGTTCGGAATTTCCCAGACATAGCCAGGATTTGTTTGTCAAAAATGGTGTTTGGGCGAATTTTTTGGAAATTGGTTTAAATGTCTGGGAAAACCTGGGCGTATGGCAGACCATATTGGAAGTGTTGATTTTTTGGGGCGAATTTCCATCGCTTAAAAGCTTTGTTTTGGTAGGAGATTTTCACTTTTTTGAAATATGGCAACCCTACCCCATTCATGAGAGGTGAATTCATATTTTGGCTTTTCCCTGTCAAATGTTTGTCCCTCTATCCTGAACTTCAAAACAATGTTGTTGTTTGTTATAGTAATTTCATATGCAAAAAAAAAAAAAAAAGGTTAGGCCGGTAATTTTTTAAAAAAGTGTTATCAGGATCTGAACACACACACACACACACACACACACACACACACACACACACGGCTCAGTGTGTGCAGTCTGGGATTATCAAGGGCTTTCCTGGGTTGAATGGCATGCACCATACACAGCCATGGTGTGCTTTGGGGAAACCAATCCTTTGTACCCCATTGCTCCTTCTGGCTACCCGGTGAGATAGAGCAGCTAAACTGGGGGGTGTTGTATGACTGGTTCACCTCCCATCTCCCAGAGCCTCTGGGTCTGTGGAAAATGGATATATTAAATAGTGATGATGATGATGATGATATAATTTATTATTTATACCCTGCCAATCTGGGTGGCTTCCAACCAAATATTAAAAACAATACAGCATTAAACATTAATAACTTCCCTAAACAGAGCCACCTTCAGTTGTCTTTTAAAAGTAAAATAGTTGCTTATTGCCTTGACATCTGCTGGGAGGGCGTTCCACAGGGCGGGCGCCACTACCGAGAAGGCCCTCTGCCTGGTTCCCTGTAACCTCACTTCTCACAGTGAGGGAACCGCCAGAAGGCCCTTGGCGCTGGACCTCGGTGTCCGGGCAGAATGATGGGGGTGGAGACGCTCCTTCAGGTATACAGGACCGAGGCCGTTTAGGGCTTTAAAGGTCAGCACTAATACTTTGAAATGTGCTCGGAAACGTACTGGGAGCCAATGTACTTCGATAATAGGGAGAGTTCAGCCAACAATTCATGAACGCCCCTGCAGAAGAAAACTATGTATGTGGGGATGACCAGGTGTTAATTTGTGCCAGTTAGCCATGCTGTATTTTTCTGTAGGAGGAATCAACCCTGAAGATCCCATAGTTAGAATAAAAAACTGCAGGGCAGTTGCATGGGGCGTCTCCCTCTCCAGCAAATATCCACAGGGTGTCATCAAACTGTAGGGGTTAAGGAGAAAGGCTTCAAGAAGGAGATGGCCTTGATCAAACTGGAGAAAATGTGGGTCTCACTCCATTGCTGTCCCAGATTTTTCCTCCTTTAGATGCTGGGTTGTTTTTTGATTCTGCAACTCTGGATTCTGGACTCTGCAACAATGGGGAAACCCCACATTTAAAGGAGGAAGCAATGGGATGAAGAGAAAGTCATATGGATACTTCTACACCAATGGGGAGACAGGCAGGTGTGAATCCACATTTTGCTCAGTTGTGGAGAAGCCTGATGTATCCCGCAGTCACACAATTTTCTCCTAATAAGCACGTTTTTGTATGCAGTTTGGACAAACATGCACATTTCCACCTGTATGTGAATTCTTTTTTTTGCACACTTTACCCCACTGTATGCATTTTTTTGTACACATTACTTGGTTGGAGAACTGTGTTGCGAAATCCAGGGAACTGTGAGTTTCACAAAGTGCAAATTAGGTAGGTTCCTCTTCAAATGTGAACTGCATTGAATTTATCCCCCATCCCTATGGCTGCAGGAAGCAAAAACTTTCACGAGTGAATGAGCCATCAAAGAGATAACACTACAGATGGTGATTCCATATTGAGTTATCCAGTGATGGTCAAGTGATGACTAATCCAAGTGAAGAACATAAATGTGTGAATCAGGTCAAGGAGTTGCAAAAGGGTGAATTTCTTCCTCTCTGACTTCAGAGAGTTAGAAGTGGTTTTAATAGGTTGGTTGTGAATCTAACAGAGCCGTATATGTGGTGTTCGATTCAGAAAACCACAAAGGAAACACACACAGTGATGTTCTTCATAACAAGTCTTTTATAGAAGAAGCAGAGTCAAATCTGTTACAACATAGTGGATTGCATAAGCATATTTAGGGCACATTGTACTCAGCCAAAATTTCTGTACGTTTGGGTGAGAGGATAATTCCACGTGCCATTGTTGATTCATCAGTTGACAGTAGATAAAGGAGGAATTGCTGTTTATAAATTAAGGTTAGGCACAACAGGACTGCTAATTAATAATTAGAAAGCACTTATTAAATGTTTTAACAGTTCAGCCAGCTGTTGCTCTTTCGAATGGGCGGAACAACGCTTTTCCTCCGAGGATCAAACTGAGTCACCCGTTTTCCCCGGAAGAAATAGATGTACCCTAAAAAAAAAAGGAGAAAAGAGATAGGGATAAATGAAAAAAAGGATAACGAATCTCTTTCAGAATAAGTGAGCTGGGCTTGCAAAGGAAATAAAAAAAGAAAGTTATGATTTGATGACTGTATCCAAGTTCGGGCAAAATTGTAAAACTGGAGTAAGTCCAGTCTTAGGGTATGCCTACAATGGTTCTTGCTGTTATTAAATTAATGTAGTGCTCAGGGCCATCTTAAAGGGATCGGCCGCCGTGGCGCAACGATCCCTCGGCACCCCCGGCATGCCGCCTCTCCGCCCGCCTCCCTCCCGCACTGGCCGTCCCTCAGGGGGGGTGGGCGAGCGGGGGATGAGGGGCGTGGCACTGGAGCGGCGCGGGGCTTTGCGCGCCCTTCCCAGCGCTCCAGCTGGGGCTCCGGAGGGCGGCCGGCTTGCAGCCCACCCGTGGGGGCGGGTGCGGGTTGGGGAGGGGGCACCTGGTATGCCGGCGGGCTTGCAGGGGCGCCCCTGGCACGCCGCGCCACCCAGGCCCTATGACGAGACGGCCCTGGTAGTGCTTAATGCCCAAATTGGCAGTTGAGTAAGTATAGGGTTGCCAAAGTGGAAATCATTAAAAATGTCTGGGAAAATCTGGACGTCGGCAGTGATTTTACAAAAAAAAAAAAAAGCTCAACCAACTTTAAAATATGCATCAAAACAAATCCATTAAAACAACAGCAATTAATACATTTTAATAACACAATATATTAAATCCTAGAATATTCTTTAACTCACCTGCTGAGTTCCAGGTGACTCTAATTTCTAAAATTAAAAAGGCACCAATTTATTCCTCTACTTACCATTTTGCTGTATAGCAGCATCAATCTTTTTCCCAATTCCTTTGAAATCTTGGGCTATCGGCCTTGGGTAACCTGTTTCCATGGATTGTCTAATTTCATCATACCTGATCAAAGACAAGCATTGTTACTTGAAGCTAAAACAACCTTTAGCATAGGTTTTATTCACAATTCATGGAAATACGAAACTAAGGAAACTCCTCATTTCTATAAACAAGGCCATCAACTGGATTGATGGAAAGAACCATTAAAAAATGGGTTGACGTACGAAAATAATGTATCGGAAAACATTGTGACTATGAAAATAGGCTATGATTCCCAGCACCCTTAGCAAACTATAGTTCCTGGGATTCTTTGGGGGAATCTATGTGTTTTACATGTGTTTTAAATGTATGGCATGTATGCAGCCTCTATTGCTTCCTCCTGAATACCAGGATATGGTCTCATAGATCGAACCTGCAACCTTGGGTTTCCTCAATGAAAGCGAGAAAAAATATAAATGCAAGTAAATTAATATATAGTGGCCACACTTTAAGAGTGACACATTAGGAAAAGAGAGTTTTCCGTTTGTATTTTTAAGCAGGCCCCAACCTAATTTGTACATCCTGGACTGATATACAGATCTGAATATTGTTATCTTTCATATTTTACCATTTTTCAATACAGTTTCAGCTCAAAAAAATGTACCAAAATGCATAAAAATGCATGTTTTAGGACAAAATGGGGTTAGAAAAGTGTACACTGCAATTCCCATTCCTGCAATTTGTTTTAAATCTATATTTAAATATGTGTGTTATTATTAAATACTTATTTAAATATGCATTTTGCAATAAAATACACATTTAAGTTTGTAGTTGAATGTATTTTTTTGTATGTATGCATTTTTTTAAATTAAAAAAAAATCACTCATTGATGTGGAAATGGGACAGGACAAACTCATGAATAAATGCTGGCAAAATTGACCAGACTGAAAACAGACTTGGAACTTCAGAATAGTCAAGCCATACCTCCAATACTTGTCATTTACAAAGAAATATGTCTTCCCAGATTCTGAATCGCTAAACACAGCATCAATTCTCTTCACAGTTTTTGGGAAGCCCAGCTGGTAGATGCTCTTAGGGTAGCCAGATTCAATGGCATATCCATTTAGAGCCCAATATTTGTTTCCTGGCGGGGAAAAAAGAGGGGTTAACATTCCATGTAATTCAAGAGAAACAGTTTTGTTTAAATAATTTTTTTTAAATAGGGAAACCGTTTTATGTTAGATGCCTCAGGAAGGTTTGATAGAGAATCAGGGTATATAAATATTTTAAGAATGGATGGATGGATGGATGGATGGATGGATGGATGGATGGTTACTGCTGGCTATGCTCATAATAATTGTATCCAAAGTGGCTTGGTATTAAAAGGTGATCTGAAAATCGAGTGCTAAATTACTGCTTTCTCCCTGTGAGAGAGATAGCATGGAATCTTCTGTCCTACTAAGCAGATGTGTCAAATATTAGAGGTTACAACCCACACTCTCCTGCTGTGCTTTTCTGCCTGTGTGGTGGCACCTCAGTAAAACCACTTCTTATTGTTTGTAGCAGAGTTTTCCCCAGAGGCAGAGGACAAGAACCAGAGTCATACTCAAATTCACAGTCAAGAGCTTTATTGCTTGACTGGTTGCACAAGCATTTCTGTTACTATTCTATACAAGCTATTTACATCCCTTCTTTATCTCTCCAGCACAGTATAATCTCAATCCAGTAATTAACAATTCTGACACAGCAAAACTCACACTACAGTATCAGCATATCGTCTTCCTTCCAAACTTGTTGTCAGTGTGTGTGTGTGTGTGCGCGCGCTAGCATAAACTAGTCCCAGCAATTTTGCAAGGAAATCGAAGTTCACCACTCACCTTTAAAAACAACAAAGTTATCAGTTTCATAATTCTCATAGGCGGCTTGTATTCCAGATGGCAGATCTGGCCAGAAGGTAGCGATGAATTCGAGCTGAACACCTGACTGGAAGTGTTTGCGCCATAAATACCTAATTTGAAAACGTAGATGGAAACACATACCGGTAAGTGGCATCTCCAGATTGGGGATGAGAAAGACTCCTGTCTCAAACCCTGGCGACCTAGTCAATGAAGACAATACTGAACTACATGCTCCAGGGCTCCGACTTCAGTCCTGATGCTTTTCTCTGCATTCTATGATTCTGTTTTTGTGACAAAATGAATCCAGACCATTAGCCGGATTTTGTGAGTTGTGGGGTGAAGCCGCCATAGAGTGATCTGTCATCTGTCTGTGTAAGAGAGAGTCACACAACACTGAATTGATCCAACATGACGCATACAACTGAACCGATAGGTATGTGGTGTGTTGGTTTTTAAAATGTCATTTGTTTATGGCTTCTTATGGCTCATTTTGTTGTTACCTCGCCTCAAAATGCAGGGCCAAGAGCCTGAGTGCATGCTTTGGTACAGGCGGGGTTCTGGATGAAGGCATTAGAGATGTAAGTCCTGTTTGGGGATGGAAATTTTGTTCAAATTGGTGTTTTTTAAGAAAGCAACTTACCTGCCCTTAAAGAACAACATTTCTCCACGTAAGGTGGTGACAGCATCGAAAGTGGTGCTGGGGGCACAAGCTTCTGGTGTTTTGGGTCCGCGTACTGGGATATCAGGTTTTCCTAAATGGAAATAAAAATAAAGGAAGCCTCACATCAAGTAGATAATTTAGGCAATCTTAAGCATATGGAAATACAGTCAGTAAGTAATTAAGTAAGTAAGCAAGAAAGCAAGGTGATGTTCAGAGCAGCACAATTCAGTGAAGGTTAAACTAAAAAAAAAAGCCTTTTGCTATAATGCAAATATTTATTTATTTATTGCAAAGCAAGTTTCATTTTGATGCAACAAGGCATATTTCAGATGTGGGCCCAATTTGTCAGAGATCTATGCAAACCCTATTGAAATGAAGAGAACCTACGGCAAAGCACCTCTGAATTGCATTCCATTTGCCTTGAAAGGTGCATCCATATTCCAGTAGGTTGTGGTCCACCCACCCATCTAATAATCAGCTTTATTCATTTATTTAAAATATGTTCGCAACCACCCTTCATCAAAACATCCCAGGGGCGATCTACGGAAGGGTGAATGAAATTAACTCGTGCAACATATAGATCCAATTTTAAACCACCACTGACCAATTTTTTTTGGCAAAATTCAAGGTGTTTTTTTAAACCTCTCACAAAAAAAAAACTATTAAAAAAGAGCACAATTCCAAAACTCAGACGCCTATGTGCCTACAAAAAATCTTCATGCACCACCGAGAAACTTGAAGTGTTGGCAGCAGATGTGCCCAAAGTCATTCCAAAACAAGAGTGGAAAAGGCCTTCTCCTTTGTAGAAGCACAACATCAAGATAGATGGAGCACAACATCAAGACAAGACCTGTCATGGATGCTTTCCCTGAGATTCCTGCATTGGACTAGATGACCCTTGGGTCCCTTCCGACTCTACAATTTTATGATTCTATTATCATTCCCTCTTTTGCAGAGAGAATTATGTCACACTTTCACAAAGGAGAGCAGCAGTGCCTCTCCAGAAGACCAGAAGACCGGGATGGGGAACCTCAGTCCCGAAGGCCAAACACAGCCTTCCAGCCCACTCTTGGGACTTCTCCCACCCCCCCACAAGCTACACCCCATCCAAGCCACCTCCTCTCTCCCTAGACCAGACCCCTCCTCTGACATTGCTTCACAACCTCCTTGAGCAACAGGGACTCACGCTTGCCTAGATGAGAAGATAGAAAGGATCAATTCTACTTCGCCAAGTGGAAATTTAGAGAGGATCAATAGAGAGGATCAATTCTACTTCGCCGTGGAAATTTACATTCTTTCACCTCTGGCCACCAGTGCCATGCTGCCCCACACCCCCCAAGGTTGCCAAGAAGGAAATGTCATCCTTGGAGTGGCAAATGTTCCCCACACTCTCATCTTAAGGTACAGGCAGGCAAAACAAATTCCTTCGTTTCAACTTTATGGTGAATTCTCTTAGCCTTACCATAGAGGCTTTGGATGCCATCGATATCGTCCTGGTTGAGTTGAAATGTGCGGGGGTCCGAGTATGTGTAGGTGGGATACATCAGTGCCCCCTGGTCGGTGGAGTGAGACAGACCCAGCGCATGTCCGATCTCATGGGCAGCGACGATGAACAAGTTGTGGCCTGAAAAGGAGGTCATGGTTTCATTAGGGGGGAAACTGGGAGAAAAAGGGTCGGAATATCGACTGCAGGCATGGAAATAAAATGAGCTGCTTTAACTAGGGGCTGCTGCTGAGAGGATGAGCACAGGTTGTGCATATTAGGGTTGCAGAATGTGACCCAGCCACTGTGGTCTAGTGGCTAGAGCAGTGTTTCCCAACCTTGGGGTCTCCAGCTTTTTTCAGACTACAATTCCCACCATCCTTGACCTGCTAGCTAGGGATGATGGGAGTTGTAGTCCAAAACAGCTGGAGACCCAAGGTTGGGAAACTCTGAGCTAGTGTTGGAGCAGGACCTGGGAGACCAGGGTTCAAATGCCCACTTGGCCAGGAAGCTCACTGATAGGCTGATGGGAGTTGGAATCCTTGGGCCAGTCATTGCGTCTCACCCTAATCCAGGGTCACTTTGGGCATTAAATGAGGGGGGGGGGAAGATTCATGTAAAGTACCTTGAGCTCCTTGGAGAAAAATAAAAGAAGGAAGGAAGGAAGGAAGGAAGGAAGGAAGGAAGGAAGGAAGGAAGGAAGGAAGGAAGGAAAGGCCAAGTTACATTTAACATGTCTGGCTTCCCCAGTGAGGTGGCAAGTGTTCAGGATTGGGCACCACGATGCATAGAGTTGCTTTTTGACCCTTTCCCTGCTCCACAGTCTTGATGAAAATCACTATTTGGCAGAAGAGGGAATCTCCTGCTGCGAACCGCCCTATGATCTTTGGAGGAAGGGCGGTAGACGTATTCAATAAAAAAAATAAAAAAAAATTGTGTTTGGTCGAAAGGAAAATTTGATTGTAGGGCAGTTAACAGGGAGGAGATATTCATCAGAATGCTGGGGGTGAGATGAGGCAAGTGGGGAACTTTAATTTCCAGCATGCCCCAGCGCTAGTCCTGGGAGTTTGTTTTCAGACAGAAGAGAAAGCCATGTCCTGCACACATTACATTCACGAATGCATTTAACATTGTGTGTAATTTAGCCTCAAGTCCTATTGGGATGTGAATAAGTGCAGCTAAGTCCCACTTGCATTTCTTTCAATGGGACTCTCACTGCTGCGGATAGGTAAGTTGCATAGGAGGCATTCATAGAAATGCTTTATGTAGTGAAGAGTTCAGAATGAGGACACACCATGCTCTGGAAGGATATCATCTGTTCTGCCAATCACCTTTGCCTGCCTTTGTGGACCCAGCATCAGCATAAAACAGCTGCTTATAGCCTTGCATCACCTATGCGCTGCGCTGTCTTTTTGTACAGTTCAGTGCTGAGAAAGGAAGTGTTGTAAAATGGTACCTTGTAGCCCCCCTGCAGTCCAGGTTTCATCCTCATCAAAATGGACGTCTCCTCCAATGGCACTCCCTGGCTGAAAGGCATGTGCCAGTGTCCCACCAGGTCCATCAAAAGGAGAATTATCATAGTGGTCTGAATATAAAACAATACATTATTATTATTATTATTATTATTATTATTATTATTATTATTATTAAAACTGGACATATGGTGACTTTGTTCTTGCACTGTACAGTTACCTCCACGTTGAAAAGAGAGCTCTATATCTGCTACTTTATCCTTGACTCTTTCAAATTCCAAGGGTGCTGCCTTGCTCCAAACTTTAAATGCTGCCTCGATTGCCTTCTCCACGTAGAATTCGTGCATATCTGGAGTATAGCCTACAATCCTTTCAAAACAACAACAACAAAAAGGTGCTAGGTCATTCCTTTAGGCCAGTCTTTCCCAAATGTTGGTCTCCATCTGCTAGCTAGGGATGATGGGAGTTGTAGTCCAGAAACAGTTGGAGACCCAAGTTTGGGAAACACTGCTTAGGCAACCAGAATATAGAATGAAACAGTGTGTTGGACAGACAGACCACAATCCCCAGAGGTGGGGGGCTTTCCCCAACCAGGTGCCATCCAGTGGTTTTGGATTACAACTCCCATCACCCCTGATCATGCTGGCTGGTACTGTTGGGAACTGGAGTCCAGCCACATCTGGAGGGCATCATATTGGGGAAGGCTGGTGTAGAGACACATTTGAATATGTCTTTCCATTTGATTTGTACATCAAAAGAAAGCGAAGCAAATACAAATAGCAGCCCAGTGGATGAGTCAAGCAAATGGAGTCTGGTCACACACACACACACACACACACACACTGCAAAGACATGTCTGTTTACTTTGGCCCTAAGACAGGCATGTCTTTGCACCTAATGCGCACACTTTAAAGAAAAAAAGAAAAGATTTATCACCCAAGTCTGCTAATTGCATATACTAGGGACATGCAGTGAACACAAGAATCACCTTGTATCTATACCTGTAGCCTTTGGAAGCATCCCAATCTATTTTCAAATCCACTCTGTGTCATTTAGATTTGACTCATTATTTGGAACCCAGCTTGATCTGTTAATCTGAAGGAGTTTTGTCCCCACTGACTGCAATGATGCATCTAAGAATGGCTGTAACCTCCCCTTGCTTTTCACACAAGTGGATGGAATTTGCAGGCAGCAGAGCCCAAATCTTCCAGATTTGCTGTGTGTGTGAGGCAGGGTACATGCACATCCCTAACACACCCCGCTCTCAATTGCAGTGGTAGTGTGAGTGATTGTGTACTTTCATGCATTCATGTTGGTAAGCCTCATTGCACAGCTCTCACAACCATGGCCATAGGCTATCATCCTAATACGTGTGCTGCAATGGTTCTATGAGAAACCAGGTCTTGCTGAGCCCAGTGAAATCTATAACCTCAGGCATGCTGAACTCTGCATAGAACAGTAGGCAGAAAGTCTTAAGTATATTAATAGGATTTGCTCCCGAGCAAGTACACTGCGGACTAGAGCATTTCCTTATTGAAGCCTCCCACTCCTAAGGGAAACTCACAAACCTTTACCTGTATGTGATGTTCTTTCTGTCCCATTTGGGCTCCCCTGGGTTGAGGGTGAATTGCTCCACATCAGGGACGCCACACCGGTCCCTTTTCATCATTGCTATTGTTTCGGCATCAATCTTCCCAGTCACTCGCAGCCCGTGAAATTTCTGCATTTTCTTGAGCTTTTCTGTTACAGCGACATCATCATCCATATTGATTGTGGCCACGGCTTCACCTTCAGGGCTGTAGAATTTACTTAAATAGGACTGGGAGGGAGGGGGGAGAGAAAAGGAGGGAAGGAGGGAGGGATGGAGAGAGATGCTTTTAGACTCTTTGTGTTTCCAATGTGAGATAAAAACCATGAGATAGTGGAAGTAATATTCAGCAGCCAATTCAGTCAGGTTCTAGATGTGGAATGGGAGCGGCACACAATCTTGGTCTTTTATGCAGACAACAGAATGTTTCCTGATATCGCTGGCACATTTTCCTTCCTACCATTTAAGCCCAGAGACTTATTTTTTAAATGCACAGTAAAAATCCAGGCCAGCTAAATAGGTATGGCATAGCCCTCTTAGAATCAACCAATACCTGACTTTCCCAAGTAGTATGTCGATGATGGGAGTGTCAGATGCTGTGTAGTGTACTCTCTCATGGGGCGTGTGTGTGTGTGTGTGTGTGTGTGTGTGTGCACACTCTACTATTGTGGGTGCTGCAGATCCACCCAAGTAGGTGACAAATCACTGCCAGTGGTCCTTCTGCTGCTGACAACCAATGGCAAGACCCCCAAATCCCGATGTCTATGTCAAAGTGCAAGTAGATAAATAGGTACCGCTCTGGCGGGAAGGTGAAAGGCGTTTCTGCGCACTGCTCTGGTTCATCAGAAGTGGCTTAGTCATGCTGGCCACATGACCCAGAAGCTGTACACTGGCTCCCTCGGCCACTAAAGCGAGATGAGTGCCGCAACCCCAGAGTCGTTCGCGACTGTACCTAATGGTCAGGGGCCCCTTTACCTTTATCATAAGCATTAGGGGAGGGTTGGATATAAGGGTAAAATGCCCCCATCACTGGAGGAATGTAAGGTGGCAATCTGTCAGGGATGCTGTTGTTGCATCTGGCACTCCAGATTGAGCAGGGGTGGTCTAGATGACTGTCAAGGTCCCCTTCCAGCTCTACGATTCCATGCACACATAGAGGAAACTATGTGCATATTGTCCTGAAAGCCTTAGAAGAAGGGCTAGATTCGAACATAAATAAAACAGAGCCCTCCCTTTTGAATTAGTCCTGGCACGACAACAAGAAGCAATAGCACAGAAAAGTGTGTTTTTGCTCAATGAAACTTTCGAAGTGAATATTTACCTTAACAAGCCTGGTGTTCTCATCTTCGTTGCCTCGATCCAGTAAAGCAGCAAAAGTGGAAGATATAATGATGAGCAGCAGGAATGGAAGAACAAATAGATTCTTCATCCTTGCAGCCATGGTGGTGTCTTCCTTGCCTGTAGAGTAAATTGTTTCCCTTTGTTTGTTTGTATTATTAGCGGGATCTCCCCGATTTATATAGCAGTTCACAACTTCCCTCCGCTCTGACTCATCGTCTGCTACAACATCCTCTGATTAGCAACCGGAGAAAGGCTCATCATTGAGCAATGGTACCATCATGACTGTTTTCACAATGCCTTAGACCGGGTAATTTAAAAGAAAATAAAAAAGAAAAGGGAAGATGTTTTGCTCAGTGTCAGAACATGCTGTGATGATCAGATATTTGTATTTCATTTTACTCCTCATTTTTCCGGCCAAGGTCATTTCGCCTCTTTCTGCATCAGTTTGCATTTTATATATATATATATATAAAGTCACCACAGATATTTCACTGCATTTTAGCCCACATTTTTCCTAATATGGTTCCTACCATAATGCACGCTTGCACGTTATGTTCATTGCAGGTGCATATCACACTTCCCCATGGACAATGCATTTTTGTGTACATTTTCATTGTTGGAGAAACTGCAATGAAAAATTCGGATGAGTGCAGATTTAAAAAAAACTAAAAACCCAGTTGCATTTCAGTTTCAGGAGACATTAATTAGATAAGTTTGCATTAAATTCCCCATCTCCCATAGGAAAGTTTCATTTTTTTTTTTTATAAGAATTTATTGACCTTTTTCTTATAACAACATATACCCACACCCACACCTACAATTAAACAAATACAAAACAAATACATTGGTAAAACAAATACAAACAGTGTCAAGTTTTCTTGTTGCATCTTTTCTTTAAAAAAGAAAATTTCTATTTCCATATCTTGACCATTGACTTCCCCTGCCCTTTCTCCTTCGAGTTCATATCCTTAATCTATTTTATAACCATTTCTCCTAAAATTCAAATTTAATTATATAGTTACACACAATTATATATTCAACATTTAACTAACAATGCATCATCGTAGCAATATCTCATCATAATTCTTCTTCCATTAAAATCTTCACCAATCATTTATATCATATCTATCTCTTCTATCCTTTAAACTGCTGCTAATAACATAGTAACTCAAAATATCTCCTTTCATATTCAAACAAAAAATAAAACAGAAAGATTGTTGACAGTATTCACCCTCCGATTTCAAAATTCCATGACAGGCTGCTTCAAATTTTACTTAGTGTTTCACCCCACACCCCCTCTGTCCATTATTCTTCTCCTGGTGGCATCAACACTGAATTTCCCTGTGGCTTCCCTCTCCAAACGTCCACAGATCCAGGCACAGTCCAAAACTCTCCTTGCCACGAGCTCCAGGATGTCCATCTCGTCGTCTCTCAGCTTCTCCGGTTCTTTGTAGCATTCCTTTTCTTCTTGTAAAAACCATAATTCTCTGTCCCTGGCCCCCGAGCTCACACCTCGGGGACTGGATATAACAAATCTTACCATCGCCTTGGGACTGCCACCCCCAAAAGGCGAGTTTCTTCTCCGAAGTAGCTCACTCATTTCTCTCCATCTTCCCAGACATCCTCTCAGCTCTTTGGCAAGACTTTCTTCCAAAGTATTAAAAGTTTTAAAAGCCTCCTCTGTGGGCAATTGGTTCTCTTTCAGACCCCCACACAAGACTTTGACTTTCCTGTACAGCAGTTCCACCTTCAAAGCAGTGAGCCTCTGTTCGTCCGTTAATCCAGAGTTCAGTACCAGTTCAAGGACGAAGCCCAGCATACTGGTAGAGGGGGAGGAAGTGGGTATCAAATTTCTACTCCTGCCTCTCTGTTCATCGCCATTTTCCTAAACTGGAGCGCAGATACCGCAACTTTAAATGGAGATATTTTCCACTAATTTACTTCCCAAGAAAAAAGTTTGCCAGTCTCATGTATCAATTTTAAGCACATTGTAGCAGTCCTGTAGCAGCAGTTGCTCAAATTGGTTAGCTTCTTTAACTCGAAGGGAAGAAGGCAGGCTGCCTTTCTCCTTCCCCCCGGATCGTTCCAAAAGCTCGATTTCTGGTCAAATTAGTTACTCACGACCACCGGGTTCCTTGGGCTCCATTCTTCAAAGGTAGAACTAAGACGCTCACCGCGGGCTTTGTCGCCGCATTTGCATCCCGGTTGGGGCATATCCCCGTAAGCCCGGCTCCGTTGTCCCTTCACCCCCACTCCCCCTTTACAGGGGGGGCAAGGGAAGGGTTCGGAGCCTCCGTGGGCGCAGCCGGGGAGCCCAGGGTGCGGGACGCTCTTCCCGCACCCCAACCGGAGCCCCGCTTTGCGGTTGCGGGGCTCCTAACCCCCGGGATGGATCGGGCGCCTCGCAGCCGAAGCAGCCCCGACCACCCGCTATGGCGTCGCCAGCCGGAAGTCCCCTCCCATAGGAAAGTTTCATGATAGGAACTGGCGTGCCTCACCTCTCATCTTTGACATAGGGCCGGCACACAGATGAGGCAAGGTGAAGCAGCTGCCTCAGGCGGCAGGCTCCATAGGGGCAGCCAATCCAGCCTCCAAGGAATGCTTTGCCTGGTGCTCCTGCTGCCGCTGTGGTAGCAGCGATGGCTTTGGTGCACTCCTTGGAGGTTGGATATGCTGCTTGCTCAGCAGCCCCACCAATGCCACATCTACAGAGGCCTCTTGGTGAATAGGAGGTGCTTTGACCAGAGGACACCGGGTGGGAAGAACAGAAACTCACCCGGGGCTGAGTGGGGATGCGGTCAGCAGTCCCGAACAACAGCAGCAGGACCAGCGTGGCAACCAAGTCCAGTGGCGGGGTGGTAGCAGGGTCAGGTTAACAGTCCGTGGGTCTAGCTGGGTAGTCAGAGATCAGGAACACGCCAGGGGTCCATCCGTGAAGCAGGGTCAAAGTCCAGTCCAAGGTCCAGGAGTCCAACGGGGGTCAGTCCGGCAAGGAGCAAGGCAGGAAGCAGGGCAAGGTACAGGTTGGGGTCCGGTACAAGGACACAGGCAGGCACATGTTAGCAACTGTGTTGCTCACGCCACTTGGGGCTGGGGCTGGCCCGAAGCATAGGGCAGCCCCGATCCTCTGGTGACTCGCCTCTCCTTCTGGCCTGGAGGCGAGCACTCCTCCTGCAGGAACTTAGTTCCCTGAGCTTCTCTGCCCTGAGCCTCCGCAGCTCAGGAGAGGCTGGTGGGTTACCAGAACCAGGGGCAGCCTCAGCTTCCTCTGACGGGGCTGAGAGTGCGGCACCTGCAGGCAATGGGTCCTCCATCCCATCAGGAGCCAGAGCAGACTCCACTGGTGCCTGCACCTGAGGACCCAGCACAGGTGAGGACCCTTCAGACTCGAGCCCTGGCCCCGGCTCAGCTGGTTATGGAGGCGGGGACTCCTGTGCAGGCTGGGCTCCCTCAGGTTCAGCATCCGAGTCCGAATCCCAGGCCATCACAATGCTGCTGGTCTAATCCCTAGGGAGGAGGTCTTGTGGGGCCCTTTCCCCTCCACAACAGCCTTTGATTCCCACTGCAACCATCTGGTAAAGCTGATTTGATTCCACCCCTTGTTCCTGATGTGGATCTTCATTCATCCCTTCTTCCTTGCGGACCCCCACATCATTTTGTGGGTTGCCTCAGGTGTCAAAATGTCCTGGGCGAGCCCTGCTTTAACATGCTTGCTTTCTACATGCACAGAAAGCATGAAGCATTAATGCATATGATCTGGCTGCAACTGCTGCTGTGCCGAGGCATCCTTCACGATATTCCCTCCCCCTGCATACAACAGTATTCAGTAAGCAAGTGGGCTATTTTGAAGTTTCCCCCATCACTTTTCTATTCCTTAAAAGAAACCTTGTAAATATATACAAGATGCTTGGCATTCTCCTAAGTCTTCAGATGCCTCCTTTGTGTGGGGTTGTGCAATTTAGCCTACATAAGCAACGCCAACATGGTCAAAGAGCAGAACTAAAGGGGATGTTTAACAAGATTGGGACAAGCAGTGGAATGTGGCTGTAGGGAGATATTCTAAGGGGCACTTTAAGGACACGACTTACAACTGTTCTGTTTTTCATTCTAGTATAAAAATATACGTATGAGAGAAGATAAGAACACCACCCCCTTTAAAATATTGGGCTGTATCCAATGCTAATCCTACTTGGAGTACATAGAAACGGAAAGAACTCTACAAACAAAGGAATAGATGTACTGGCAAAATGAGTGACAAAGGATGGATGTTTTTCACTCTTTCAACACATATGAGGTGACTGTGATTAGCCTCACTCTGGGTTTTACTTAGGCGTGGGACGACTGGCAGAGTGGGGTCCAGAGAGTTGTGAGGAGGCACAGTTGCATCTCCCTTGTTGGATTCTCTTGTGGGGTGGCATTTTCTGCAAGATCTTGTGAGAGGAGGGAGGCGTGAGGCCTTTAAAATGCCTCGTCCACGTGGCATCCCAACCGTCCGTCCTCCCCTCAGTGTTAGAGCCTCACTGGGCTATTGGTAGCCAGAGCTGGAAAATATTTTTCTCTCCCAACCTTAATTGGTCCCTTAGTCCCAATTGGTTCAGCTTTTTCTGGCAGAGTTCTTGAGCTTTTTTGGGGTGGGGGGTGGGCAAAACTGCTTCCAACACTGCCTTCAGACTGCCTCTCACTATGCAGTCACGAGACCGTGTTTATACATTCCACACAGATTGTTGGAATCACGGGGAATGGATGTTGCTGTACCTGCTTCCTGTTATTATTCTTTCTTCTTCGGACTTTTCTTTACTCTGCCTTTTAGTTAGTAATAAAAGTAGATTGTAGCACATATCGCTGCCTTATTCTGCTTTTAATTGACTCTGCAAGATGTCGGAGAATGTGCCTGGTGTCTATAGCAAGGCATGGGTCATTAAACGTTGGGACACTGCTTTGGAACTGCCTGATGGGAGAGAGGCTGAAAACGTTCCTGCGTTATGCCTGGGGGATCGTCTTCTTCCCCCTCCGACCCAACAGTGTCCTTGAAATTCCTTTAGGCAGGTTTGTAAAGGCCCCCCAAGGGACCTGAGGGAAGGATTGACCATAGCATGCCCTAAGCTTGGGTTAGGGCTCTTGTATAGCTTGGATCTCTCCCCCTGATCACCCAGCGAGACCCTGGACACCTGACTTGCACCATGCCAATACTCAACACTGCCTGATTTCCATGAAAGGGGTTTTGGGCACTTCTGAACTCTGGCGGAGGGCCATTCCATCAGCAAGGGTGTGTGGATTGTGAAACAGGATCCTTGCCCCGTTGCCATGCCAGCCCTGCTTTCCACTGAAGACAATAAAGATTTGGCCTGAGTCTTAGCCAACACAGGACCACAGATTGCACCTGCCTGGGCAATGGAGCCTGGTGTGAAAGTAATAATAAAAGAAGCAGACACTGTCCTGTCACCAGTAATTAAAAAAAAATACTTTCTTGAATAGGCAGATCTGAACTAGTTTCAACACAGAAAATTACAAATGCGTGTTCTAGCACTTGGGTGTTATTCCGCCGAAATGTCTGAAAACGTGGGTGAGCAAACCATGCCATGCGTCATCTTTGAACACCCAAGAAAACTTGAGGAGTAATATTAATTGGAAGTTTTATCAGTCCAGACAGTTGTTGCACCACCCTAAACAATTATTTCATTGCAAGAGTCACAGTGGATCACTGTGGAGGAAATAAGATGTATCCTTGTAATAGAAAAAGACTTAAATGAAAGGAAGTGGGGAGAGTTTCTTCCAGCAAATTGCATTTGGACAGCCAAGCCAAGCCAAGCCACTGCTGTGCAGATGTAGTTGTTAGGAAGATTATAAAGATGAAAAGTTACCTCACCAGTACATTTACCAATTAAAGGTGAAGCTGTAGAAACATGTTTGGTTTTAAACTGGTTTGTTCTTAGGATATGTATTTGTTATTCCACCCCATTCATTTCAGTGCAAGATGGCAGGGAGAGTTCCCAGATTTGTTTCGGGTCCAAATCTGGTGATTCAGAGCTGCCCTGACCTAGGAGCAGGGCCTTTTTTCAACCGGAATTTGCCAGATCCCAGTTCTGGCACCTCTCAGGTGGGCGCCATTGCCATTCTAAGAGAATGGGGGAGTTGTTTATGGTGAGTTCAGGCAACTCCCCCCCCCCCCAAGGAAAATAGCATTGCCCAGGAATGACGCAACTTGGATGTGGGCCCCAAACTGAACCAGGGACCTTCCACAGTGTCTAATTAAGATTTTACATGTCTCTTTCTCTGAATGCAAGTTTAATCAGGGTTTCCTACTCTCCCTGCCCTTGCCACCTGACCGCCCCCTTTTGACATCTCTGGATCTCTCCAGGTGGACCTGATCTGACCTGCTGCAACCTATTCTGGATGAATCTTGGGTTGACCTGACATGACCCAATTCTTTTCAAGATTCAGCCAGAGCAGTTGCACGGTCCTAATCTTTAGCACGCAACAGGTTTATGTCATGTATCTGTTGTCGGCAGGAAAAGCATTCTACGTGGTGAGTTCTGCTGCATCAAGGGCCATGCCACTGCTGGGTGAACATCAGCAATGGAAGGTACCATTATTAATTGTTATATATTTATTTATACCCCACTTTTCCCCTGACAGGAACTCAAGGTGGCATACTGATAAAATAGGAACAGCTAAGAACAATCATTAAAAATACAATTAAACATTAATAGAATTAAAACTGTATATAAATATGAAAGATCTATAAAGAAATACCGTTCAGAGGGCCTCATCCAATGACCTCAGTGACCAGACTGGGACTGGGCTATATGGGGGCTAGGAGGTTAGTGAGGTTGACCAAGTTGGCCTTCTTGCAACCCTAAAAAGTTGCTGTTTCAGCATTGTTTCCCACCCCCAAATCAGCCTTCTTCCCCAAAATACGGCAGTGATGTCACCTCTCAGGCAATCAGATTCCATGGCAGATATGAGCTCATTCTGCATAGCCTCATTTGGTATTGAGGAGGAAACATTGAGAACACGTGGGAAAGAAGTGTCTAGAAGCCACCTACTGTCCATACCACATTAAGTTGCAGGTCTCACTTGTGTTTTCAAATGCCATAGTGGCTGGTGTTGCAGGAAAAAGCCACGGAGCCACTCACCCAAAAGCATAATCACTGCAGCTTCCTTGGTTGGCGCCAGATTGTCCAGAGAACCCAAAACTTGCTATCCCCTTGCCTTGCCTCCAGGTAAACTGGGGTAATAATCCTGAATAGCACCATGATTTAAGAGAATGGGAAGAAAGCGTAATAATTCCAATATATAAAAAGGGCTGCCAAAAAAAAATTATTTGTGTGTGTGTGAGTTTAAAAAAAGATCAGTCATTTTTCTTAGAAATAGCAACTAAACTTTATCCAGTTGGTTTCTGTTAGTTAGATTGGCTGAATATCAGCTGAAGAGGAAGCTAGTTTCCAAAAAGGAAAAAAATGCATTGTAAGACAATTTTTCAATAAATGTCCTTTGAGATACACACACACACACACACACACACACACACACACACACACACACAATTAGCCAACTAGTTTTTGTGGCATTTATAGGCCTGACATCTCATTGCCTTTAATCTCAAGTATAATTTTGGATTCTTTTATTTTTTCCGATGCAATTCTTGATAGGTAGCTTTTGTTCTATGTTGATATCCTGTATGCCAGAGATGGGGAATCTGTGGTCCACCAGACATTGCCATCAGCCGTCAGCCCCCACTTTCATTGCCAGTGGTGGCTAGAGCTGATGGGAGACCACAGCACCTGGAGGGCAGCATGTTGGCTTCCCCCTGTTTTATTTTAAGGACTCTTCTCCTGTTTCTGCCGTGAAGAACACCAGCTGCAACGCAGGCATGTGTCCACAAGCGAAGGTGGGAGGGAATTTCAATTCAGTTCTCATTTAAAAGAGCACTCATCCAGCGACCTGCGAAGTGGACCTTTTAACTAGAGTAGGCAAAAATCTATGAAGAGTTACAGGAGGCATTGCATAGCCATCTACTCCAGCCCCCTGAATGATGATGGAAATCCAGATCTAGAGCATCTTCTAGTGCAGCCTCTCCTTGAAAACCCTTAATGAGGGAAGTCCATCAGCCTTCTAGGTTGGGGTGGGGAAGAACTTCGATTCAGTTTGCATTTTAAGGCAAATCTATCAAATTTGCACTTTCCAAAACAACACACACAAACTGAAACACAGCCATCCTTTGAAATTTGCACTTATCTGAATTTTGCAATGTAGTTCTCCAGCCAAATAACATGTACCACTGTGCTTGGGTGCATAAAAAGGAAGGTATTGGTGGAAATAACATCTAAAATGCACTGTACTATGTGAAATATGGTAGCTTGTGAAATTGTGTATATATTTTTTCCAAAACTGTGTATAAATATGTCTTTATTAGGTACAATTAAGGTATTAAGATGCTGGTTAATTTTTACAAAGTTGTTTGTTTTTTGTAAAGCAGATTGCTGCTGGAATGCGGATAACTGAATTTAAGATTGGAAAAAATGAGAAGAAAACTGAGAGAACTTGAATTGACAGATCCTTCCATTCCTATCACCAATTATTCTTCTTTTACCAGTTAAAACTATGGAAATGAGTGTAATACTGCTATTCCCTCCGTTTAAAAAGCCCCTCCATGGAAGCAATAATTGCTGATCATGAAATCGAGAGGCATGGTTGTTAGAGTATAATGAGACAGCTGAAATGTTGCTTGGTGCAGGAAATTAGACAGTTGGAAAACTAATGAAAGACAGATATCTTGGCAAAGACAGCTTTCAGGATTTGGGGAGCATTCAAGCAACATTTGCCTTTTACAAAATAGCACCATCTTTTTTGGGGGGGGGATCACACCCAGAAATTATATCCCCACAGATTGATGCCTCCTTTATTTAGAAAACTGTTTGCGTGGCTGTTTTTCCAGACAACTTTTTGCTCCGTTCCAAGAAGTAGAGTTGCTTTCGCGGAATACATCCTTCCATGAGCCCAACTTTCCTCCAAGTTAGAGAATGAAAAGTTGGGCTCAAAACCTGACTTGGAAAAGCTTGTCACCTACAAATATAGTTTGTAGAAATAAGTATGTAAATTTAATTGCTTTCCTATGTCATGAAGACCATTCAACATATGCCGATGTGGGGATCTTCATTTTCCCAGATCTGATCTATGGCAAATAATATGTGTGTGTGTGTGTGTGTGTGTGTGTGTGTGTGTGTGTAGTCTTGGTACACTGCTTAGAAGCTTTTGGGTTGGTTTTTTTTAAACCCAATCATGTGGTATATGAAATTGTGTATAAATAAATATTCATATTTTAACTCTGCCTTTCTGCTAGACTGGTGACTAGGAGTGGCCGCCGAGACCATATAACACCAGTCCTGAAGACCTACATTGGCTCCCAGTATGTTTCTGAGCACAGTTCCAAGTGTTGGTGCTGACCTTTAAAGCCCTAAATGGCCTCGGCCCAGTATACCTGAAGGAACATCTCCACCTCCATCGTTCTGCCCGGACACTGAGGTCCAGAGCCGAGGGCCTTCTGGCAGTTCCCTCGCTGTGAGAAGTGAGGTTATAGGGAACCAGGCAGAGGGCCTTCTCAGTAGTGATGCC
This sequence comes from Lacerta agilis, assembly GCF_009819535.1. Lineage (NCBI taxonomy): Eukaryota > Metazoa > Chordata > Lepidosauria > Squamata > Lacertidae > Lacerta > Lacerta agilis. The sequence continues at coordinate 18,464,205 of NC_046315.1, forward strand.
CGACCTGTGGAACGCCCTCCCACAAACAACTATCTGACTTTTAGAAGGCATCTGAAGGCAGCCCTGTTTATGGAAGTTTTTAATGTTTGATTCTATTTTAAATATTCTGTTGGGAGCTGCCCAGAGTGACTGGGGAAACCCAGCCAGATGGGCTGGGTATAAATAATAAATTAGTATTAGTATTAGTAGAAACAAAATTTTAAAAAAAGATTCCTTCTAGTAGCACCTTAGAGACCAACTAAGTTTGTTATTGGTATGAGCTTTTGTGTGCACGCACACTTCTTCAGATACCACATGAAAGCTCATACCAATAACAAACTTAGTTGGTCTCTAAGGTGCTACTGGAAGGAATCTTTTTTTATTTTGTTTTGACTATGCCAAACCAACATGGCTACCTACTGGTAACTATTAGTATTAGTATTAGTATCATCATCACTAGTGAGTTCAGGATCTGCCCTGTTTATCCTCAAAACCACCCTGTGGAGTAGGTAGGTCAGACTGAAAGATAGTGACAGGTCCCAAATCAGCAGTAGACTTTGGGTACATCTAAACTGTTGGTATTTTGCGGGATTCAGGCACGTACTAGGAAATTTTGGTTTGGATCAAGACATTCTGTGCCATCACAAATCCACTTTTTTTTCAAAAAAAGCAACAGACATTTTGTGGTTAGGCAAGAGATGGGGCAATGCATTGAAAAGTGTGGGAAGCAGCAGTGATTAACAGGAAATGTACCAACACCCTCAAGTAATTCAGGATGCATGTTCATTGCCACATAAGGTCCCTGCAAAAGCAATCAGAGCAAATGCTCAGTGAAGTCTGGATATAACCTTACCTCTGCATAAGTTTTGTGTAAGCAAATCAGGGTGAATGTTCAATTGATTGGTTATCTGCAGGAGCCCTTTGTGGCTGAAGGGAGATTTGAACCTAGGTCACCCAGGGAACAGCATCCCCATTACTGGACCACACAAGGACTATACTAACTCCGCTTCCTCCAGACTTCATGCGATAACAATCATCAGTCATTAAAACCATAAATGGGGGTGACAAATTTCTAAGAGTATCCTGATTTATTTCATCACTTTTCCTCTGAGCAATAACGAGAGGAAAGGATGCCTGAGAACAGCCATGACAACCTTGTGTTTAAATTTCTGGGAACAAGCAGAAGTAGATCATTACGTATGTTCACATCATGGCCTTGCATACCCTCCATTTCCCCAAAAAGCTCTTTAAATCCCCTCTTCGTTCAGTGACACTTTATGAATCAATAAAAATAGGTCTACGTGCACTGGAACACATCCCGCTGTTGCTCTCTGACTCAGCAAAATATCCCCCCCCCAACTATATGCAAGGGAGGGAGAGAGAACTTTGTAAAACCCAGGGGCCAATTTTCCTCCTGTGCAACCTTCTTGGGGCCACATGCCAGTAGAGCAGGGTTTCCCAAACGTGGGTCTCCAGCTGGTTTTGGACTTCAATTCCCATAATCCCTGACCCCTGGTCCAGCTAGCTAGGGATGGTGGGAGTTGTAGTCCAACAACAGCTAGAGACCCAAGTTCGGGAAAGCCTGCAGTAGAGACAAAAGTGAGCAGAGCAAAGATTGTAAATTCACATAGCCCTTTCGATCCTCCATCCATGCAAGCGAGAGACTTGAGCAGAGCTCGTTAGCAAATACCGGCCAGGGAGAAATGCTCATGGCAGGTGCCAAGTGAGGGGTGTGGCCTGAGGAGAGGGTGTGCCTTTGGTTGAGCTCCAAGAGACAGATAGAGCATACCCCTCAAGTGTTTCGTTTTAAGCCAAAAGTGGCTGGAGCAACCCAGTCAGATGAGTGCCATATACAGTGGTGCCCCGCTAGACGAATGCCTCGCAAGACGGAAAACTCGCTAGACAAAGGCATTCGTCTAGTGGAAGGCTGCCCCGCAAGACGAATTTGTCTATGGGGCTGCCTCGCAAGACTCGTCTTTTTTTTTTCGTCTAGCGAAAGCGCGGCTGTCATTGCCGCTTTGCTAGACGAAAAACCCGCTAGAGGAAAATTTTCGCAGAACGAATTATTTTCGTCTAGTGGGGCACCACTGTAAATACATGATGATAATGATGATGATGATGACGACACCCCAGAATTACAGAAGCTTCCGACTGGATCCTGGGATGTCCTGTTTTGGCTCCCACAAGAGCATGCCCCACAAAGATACCTGGTGTTGTTGTTTTTTTGGGGGGGTGCACTCTCTCACAAGTTTCCTAGCTCTGGCAGGAGTGCTATATTCTACTTTAACCCTACACTGCATTCCTCTTTTGCACAAGTTTTGCCATGATTCTTCATACCAGTTGCTAGGAATGGCAGGCAGGGAGAGTCCTGTTCTGCTCAGGTCCTGCTTGCAGGCTTCCCATGGGCACGTGGGCCAGCTCCTACGTATGTTCCTATCTTCTTCTTTAGTGATCACTCGTAGCCGAGTAAGATGGTCTTTCATAAACACGATTTTAGCAGTTACTCCATAAATGACTGTGGAGGCCAATTCTAGATCCACACATCCTTCCACAGTGGGGACATAGGTTTCCGGGTGGGAGTTGATCACTGTGAGAGCTTGCCAAGCGTGCCTTCCTCTTAGTACATTTCTCCGTTTTGTCCTGAGTCCGAGCGTCTTCAAAGTCCATGACACCTTTTGTAGAGGCTGTTCTCCAACTGGAGCACTCACAGGCCAGTGTTTCCCACTTGTCAGTGTTTATACTACATTATACTCCTTCATGGATTACTGTCTTGTCGTGGCGAAGGAGCTTGAATAACTCAGGGAAGCTATGAGCTATGCCATGCAGGGCCACCCAAGATGAACAGGTCATAGCGGAGAGTTTAGGCTCAATGTGAGCCCCCTGGAGAAGAAACTGGCAAGCCACTCCAGTATCCCTGCCAAGAAAACTCCATGGACAAAGACAACAGGCATATAAAAGTTATGACGCTGGAAGATGAGCCCCTCAGGTCGGAAGGCATCCAACATGCTACTGAGGAAGAGTGGGGGACAAGTACAAGTAGATTCAGAGCTCATTTTTTACGACATCCAGCTCACCAAGGTTCATGGTTCTTGGCATGGAATCCAGCACATGGTGGGAGGGAAATCCTGAGGAAGGAGGGGGAAGGGGAGCAACTCTGCCCTAATGGTTAAGGCTTCATAAATCATGGCTTATGAAGTCTTGAATCACCATCCGAACCCGGCCAATGTATAAGCCCTTCGTGCTTTTGGAAAGCATGAACAGACAGCACGGGACGGATGAACTGAAATATGTGCTATTTATCTTTGTAGGCATTAACACATCATTGTGACATATCCCAGACTTGTGGGGAAGTCTGGTGCCAGCGTCCATTGGAAAGATCGGTTCAGGCTGAGGCTGGATTTTAAAAGATAGCAAAATGTGAGAAGCTGAAGCATTCATTATTGGGTAAGGCATTGTAGGATGATGAGCTTTTCTCCAAAGCAGCTGCTGCTGGGAGCAGACAATAGGATTGCTTTTCATTTCTAGAGACACATTTGGCTGACTATGGTTCAACACAAAAGGCTGGGCTAGGTAGACTCTTGGTCTGATTCAGGCAAGGGCAAACCTTATTTTCTCATGGGCACAAGAAGAGCAGAGACAAGAAGTCTTCACTCACTAAGATGAGCATCATTTCTACATCCCAGTGCAAATCCTGCCACACAGCTAAATGTGCTTCATAATGCACCATCACAAGGAAAGCTAGAGGTTTACATTGGAATGTGCACCTTCATATCTTTGGCCTGATCCAGCTCCTTGGAAGAAAGCTAGCATAGAAATGTAATAATCATGTGTGAGCGTCAGCCCATAGTTAAACTACGGAACTCACTTCCATAGGTGTCAATGATGCCAACCAACTTGAACGACAAATCAGACGCTAGGCCTGTTGGCGGACCAACTCTTCATTACAAAGATGTCTGCAAATGTGGCGTGAAGGCTGGCAACACCAACCATGTGGGAATCCCTTGCAGGTGACCACAGTGCCTGGAGACAGACAGTCAGGTTGTGTGTCCACAGCAGTGACCAGAAGAGGAATGACCACTGAGAGAAGCGCAGTGAGAAGAAAGGCCATGGTGCACCTGCATCAGCACAACCGAACGCCTTCATCTGCCCCAGCTGCAACAAAACATTTCTCTCCCGCATTGGTCTCTCCAGCCACAGCAGGCACAGCAACCTTCCCACAATTTGACTTCAGCCGCAAAGCTGCACTCCTGTATTGTCTCCTGAGACAGACGGATGCCAACCATGCAGACCAGGCTATCAAAGGCCACTAGCCATGATGGCTATGCTCTGCCTTCACAGTTGGAGGCAGTGATGTTGGCATCCATCAGTCTCAGGCTTCTGAATACCAGTTGTTGGAAAGTGCAGGAGGGGAGATGGCTCTTGTGCTTAAGTCCTGCTTGCAGGTTTCCCACAGGCATCTGGTTGGCCACCATGAGAACAGGATGCTGGTCTAGATGGGCATGATCCGGGAGGGTTTTTCTTTTGCGCTCTCTCTCTCTCTCTCTCTCTCTCTCTCTCTCTCTCTTAAAGAAAAGGGTTATTTGATATAATTTGTTGTATTAAACCTTGGGTACCTTTGTGCAAAGAAATGATTCATTATGTTTCCAAACAAATCACACCAATGATTCTATTTTTAGGAAAATGATTAATTGGGTAATTTCTTTTTTAAAACAAGGCACTATTGTTTTTGATGTTCTTAAGAGTAGTCACACCTTTACAATGAGACAGTATTGCCCATGGGCAAAGAATACACCACTGAGTTATTATACAAACTGTTGTCAACATAATTAATCTGCTGTAGTCAGGGAAAAAAACAACACCTGACCATCTTCTGACATGTTACACACCGTGTCTTGCATCAGTCACTTGCATCCAGTCATGGCACCATTAACTGAAAGAAGCTGGATTGCTTGCATATACTGTGGTACAGTGCACAATTAGTGAGAATAGCCTCTACAAAGGCATCATGGATTTTGAAGTAGCACAAATTCAAGATGAACGGGAATAACGAGCTAAGAGGAAGGCACATTTGGAAAATCCTCACTGTGATCAACTCCCACCCAGAAACCTATGTCCTCACTGTGGAAGGTTGTGCGGATCCAGAATTGGCCTCCATAGTCATCTTCCGACAAACTACTAAGAGAGAGAGAGAGAGAGAGAGAGAGAGAGAGAGAGAGAGAGAGAGAGAGAGAGACTGAAATCCACAATTTCATTATATTAGGGGAATTTGCTTTGCAAAAATATGAATGTTAGGAGAAATTCACATAAAATGAATTTTCATGGGGACTTGCCTTTTTAAAATTTGCAAACTGATGTGGAAACACGGACAATAAAAGTTACAATTGGAATAATGAGAACCGGAGAGAACCTGAAATTGTCAGACCCATTTCTTTTTGGGGGGAATGGATTTTGTGTCATTGGCAAACAAAAGTGGTTACTATGTATGCCTTGTTTTTGTTTGTTTGTTTTTAGCATGCTGGGGCCCAATCACAGATAAATCAAAAGTCCAGATTTCTCCATTGTTTCTATGGCCATCTTTCATTTCTACCCTTGGGGAAAGAAAAATGGAGGACTGAAGAACCGGAAGTTGGGCAAACTGGATGAGTCGATAATTCAAGGACCAAACTAAGTCTCTACCATGTGTTCTTCACATGAAAAGGTTCCATGCATGTAATTAGAAATGGGGCCATGTTCGTGGCTCTTCCTCCATCACTGCATGATACCATTGGTACGTCCCTTGATCCCCGTGCATTACAGGAATGCACCTACACAAGACATGGTAATTACACTTAGGCACTCCTTGTGATCAGACCCTGCAGGGTCAAGGGTCACGAGAGTGTGCACTACCTAGGAACTTTGACCTTTTCCTAAGAATGCGAGGAGAGCCCTGCTGAATGAGACCCAAGGCCCAAGTGTGAGAAACGAACTCATTATCCATACTTCAACCCACTTCGCGGCTATGTGAATCAGAGAAATGACAGGACGCAATCTGTTCTTGAGACTTTGAGGAAATAATCTTCTCATCAAAAGCTGCTCCGAGAAACAGTCAAAACATACAGTGAAATAGCCTTTTCGTAAACCACGAATTTCCTCTTTCTCTCATGAGCAGATTTTGATGGGACATGCTATGGAGGAGACGATATGTAGCCATCTGTTTCTGAAACGTTGAGGAAATAACGTTGTCGCCCTCCTGAAATAATCTCAAAACAAATCTCTTATTTATTTAAAGCATTCATGTCACACACAATAACCAAGCAGATGAAAATATCTAATAGAAGACAGGGAATCAGAGATTACCTTAAAAGTGGCTAAATTCTGGGCTGCTGCTATAAAACCAAGGAGACAAGCTCTGAATGAATCTAGTGGCCAATGTCTTAACATGCACATTTTAATTTAGTGGTTAAGGTTTTAATATATATATATATACTGTACATATACAGTGGTACCTTGGGTTACATACGCTTCAGGTTACATACGCTGCTAACACAGAAATAACACTTCAGGTTAAGAACTTTGCTTCAGAATAAGAACAGAAATCGTGCTCTGGCGGCGCAGCGGCAGCGGGAGGCCCAATTAGCTAAAGTGGTGCTTCAGGTTAAGAACAGTTTCAGGTTAAGAACGGACCTCTGGAACAAATTAAGCACATAAGCAGAGGTACCACTGTATATCTTTCTATGCTGCAAGATTGTGTTGCAAGGACTCATTTCATTACACCCTTTCTTTTCGTAGGCAGCCTTGACCAACAGCATCATTCTGTATCAATTGATAAAGGTCTCTGACTCCCAATAATCAGCTCCTTGTAAGCTATGAAATGCTACTTTTATTGATCTCTTTCTGTGCAAGAAGCCATTTTGCAGCGGCTTCTGTCCTGCCAAAGTAACAGACGTGCCTGCTGTGTCTTTTCATTTCAAAAACCAAAAAAAATGTCGAAATGAGAGGAAAGCACATAGACACTTGCTGTGATTGGAACCCTGCAGGGTTAGGGCTCGCCCTCCAAGATTCTGCATGAAAATCCTATGCTTTTAGAATGAAATGTCCCCAGAGGTTCTGGGTGCGTGGATTGCCTTTGCACTTTGACTTTCTCATCCGAAGCTCAAGTCTGAGAAATAAACTAATCAACTCATATTTGAAGAAAAGTGACAGCTATGTGAATCAGAGAAATGGCAGGATGCAATCGGTGCCTGAGACTTTGAAGAAATGATTTCGTAATCGAAAGCTGCCTTCAGGAAGAGTCTCCTCAAAACAAATAGTGAAATAGCTTTTCGTAAACCACAAATTTCCTCTTTCTCTCATGAGAAATAATGGGACATAGCAACGGGGAAGATATGGTTAAATTTGTTTCTGATACCAGACATTTAAAACACTCCTAGACCGCTAGCAGTCATGGATTCCTCCAAATAATCATGGGAGCTGTAGTTCGTTAAGAGTGCTGACTGCGCAGAGTTACAATTCCCAGGAGCCTTAGCAAACTACAGTTCCCATATAGAAGGTAACCAAGCCAATAATAAAATATGCATTTAATTGTCAGCACAAACAAACACAACTGACGTATGGAAAGTTCTGCTTGGTATAATGTTTTGTGGCTCTGGCAGTATGTTGGTATTAAACTTTGCTTATTAAGGAAGAAGAATTATTTACTGGATTACTTCTACTGCGGAAGTGGTCATTTCATCTAACTTAAAATTGTTAGATGAAGTGAAGATACCCTTCTACATTATATGTTCTAGCTTTTCACCCAAGTTTATTGGGTCTGAAATAATTTGTTTATGAATATGGGGGGGCACTAATCTCTATTCACTGCAGGAAACAGTGGGCAAAATGTTATGAATATGTTAAAAAGAACATCACACCAGATGGCCTTAGTGTTTCCTTCTGGTTTTCATAATCTATGTGTCTGAAAATAACTCATGCTTTTTAATGCTTTGAGTGGATGGAAGTTTAAACATCCCGTGAGGCCCCAGCTCTTTAGGGTAATATATTCAGTTGCTTTGATAAACTCCGAAATATATGCAGAAATGGCCATGTTGTAGTTAACAGCAACAAAAATATGTGGGAACAAAAAATACTTTATTCATGAATTATCAAACATCACATGAGAAAGAAGTACATACAAACAGCTGGGCTAAATCCACATGTCCACTGATAAACAAAGAAATGGGGCCTGCAACAAAATGTTGCAGTATGGATTGTCCTTGGTTCCAGGCTACTGTTTCCCCTCTCAACCCAGATTTCCATTTCCCCCATTTTGTGGCTACTGAAATTGCTCAGTCTTCATTTAGGGGGTTTCTCTCCCCTTCAACTCCCCCCCCCCCTAAAAAAACAAAAACATTTTTTGTCCTTTTGCAAAAATTTGGGTTTATTGCTTTTTTTAAGTAGCTCAAATAATGTACAGACTGCTCCCCATCCAGGATCTCCAAGTGGTTAACAGGGGATGGGGAAATCAACTCCAACGTGTTTAAAACCATTCTGCTGTATGGATGGTACTGTTCTGGCTATGGGGAGAATTGAAATTGCTATTAGTATAGATCAGCCATCACCAACCTGGATGGACCACAACTCCCATCAGCCCCAGCCAGCTGTCATTTATGGGAGCTGTGGTCCAAAACATCTGGATGGCACCATGTTGGCGAAGGTTTGTATATGTGAACGCCAGTGGTCAACATATGGAATAACAAAGATGAGAATATTATGCAAGTCTCAGGCACAAAGTTCACAGACTGAACATTTATGCTGCACTTAACATAGATGAAAGTCAGTCAGGTTTATCTGATAAAAAAACACTGGTCATCACAAAAATACAGAAAAGACAGTACTGATATACATTTCAGCACTGGGAGTCTGGGAGCCAGTGCAATTGGCCCAATACAGGTATAATATCACCTTAACACACATTCTCAAGTCAGTAATATGGCATCTGGGTCCTGTACTAACTGCAGTTTCAAAACAGTCTTCAAAGGCAGCCCCACACAAAGCACTTTACAGTAGTCTAAATCACTTGGAAGCAACCAGAATATGGATAATGGAGTCCAAGTTAACTGGTATGCCAGTTTCCAAGTTTGAAATTTCAAGGACAGCTCTGGCTGCATCTGTTTGGATCTCCTGCACATGTAGTCATAAAAAGTAGCTGCCATTTGTATGTGTTATAAATATATAACCAGCTTCAGTGGACCAGTGCTAATATGGTTATTTCTGAACAGTTGCTTTCTGTATCGTCAGTGGTTTAACCTCTGCATGGAAACCAGCTGTTTGCCCTTGTGATCCGTGTAACTCTCTTGCTATTAGGGTCAAACTCATGTTGATTTGTTCCGCTGAAGAAGTAAAAGAATCCTATAAAACAACACAAAGTCAAGTTACTATAAGTTACATGCAGGAAGAAAATATGAAAAGAAAAACATGCTGAGGGTATTGGGAAACTCTGGCTAGTGCAAAATGCAATGGCTGGGACATTGGCTTCATGGGGCATAATAGTCCTGCAGGGGGTGGAGAGATGGTGAACACGAAAGGGATAATTTCCTGCTATTGACCCTGTTTGCTGTCAAACTAACTGCTACATCTGCATAGCACTGGGTGACAGCTCAGAGGAGCCTCCTGGAAGACAATGGCCATCGATAAGCACTATCTTATGTTTGGCAGGGGGTTGGACTGGATGGCCCTTGTGGTCTCTTCCAACTCTATGATTCTATGATTCTATGATCTTATAGGCACAACATTTATAGATCTGCTGTTAATCTCGTGGAAAGGGGATAAAATGGCATAATTAGAGCTGCAACTTATATGCACAGCAAACTTCATATCATGATCCAGATAAGTATTAAAATTTCATAGATAAATTTTGAAGATCCAGCCTTGGGAGTTACTCATTATTATGGTGCCCTTTAGACCTTGATTAGCAATTAGGGGCCTATTCTATGGTTTAGTTTGGGAACAGAGGGAGGTTACTGACGCTTCAGGTTACAGACTCTGCTAACCCAGAAATAACGCTTCAGGTTAAGAACTTTGCTTCAGGATAAGAAAAGAAATTGTGCTCTGGTGGTGCAGCGGCAGCAGGAGGCCCCATTAGCTAAAATGGTGCTTCAGTTTCAGGTTAAGAACGGACCTCCAGAACGAATTAAGTTCTTAACCTGAAGTACCACTGTACTGAGTCAGAACTTTGGTCCATCTTTGGTAGGAGTTTTTCCCAATCCTGTGCTGGGGAATGAACCTCTGAACCTGGGATCTTTTGCATGCAAGACAGATACTCCACTTCTGAGTTATGGGATGCTTGACTGGCCATCAGGGATGTTTTTAAAAAGCGTTTTGATTGTGTTTAATGTTGCAGTATCTCTTGGGAATACAACCTCCATCAGAATCAGATAAAGGGGTACAGAGATAACCATAAGTGGTTTGGAACTTCTGGATTTGGATATAGACAGAGGAGGGAGTGTGAAGAACTTTTAGCTTAATAATAATAATAATAATAATAATAATAATAATACATTGGCTCCCAGTATGTTTCCGGGCATAATTCAAAGTGTTGGTGCTGACCTTTAAAGCCCTAAACAGCCTTGGCCCAGTATACCTGAAGGAGTGTCTCCACCCCCATCATTCAGCCCGGACACAGAGGGCCTTCTTGGTAGTGGCGCCCACCCTGTGGAATGCCCTCACTTCAGATGTCAAAGAAATAAAGAACTATCTGACTTTTAGAAGACATCTGAAGGCAGATCTGTTTAGGGAAGTTGTTAATGTTTGATCTTTTACTGTGTTTTTCATATCCTGTTGGAAGCCACCCAGCGTGTCTGGGGAAACCCAGCCACATGGGCTGGGTATAAATATTATTATTATTATTATTATTATTATTATTATTATTATTATTATTATTATTATTATTTGTACCCTACCCATCTGACTGGGTTGCCCAGATGCAATGGGTATATCATTGAATCAGCTTCCTACACCCCTGGATGGAGTTGCCCCCTTTTAAAAAATGAATAATAAAATATGGGTACTTTGACCCAGAGCATGGGAATTTCCTGTTTCTACAGGAAGGTTCACACCAGGCTGGAATCACTTCATATGACATCATGACAGGTGCTACTTACCATTATGCTGAAAGGCAGCATCAACCTTCCCATTAACACCTGGGATGCCATCTCTTATTTTCGTGGGTTTCTTGTCTATGGTTTGGCTAGCTTCATCGTATCTGAGTCAATAATAAATAAATAAGGAAGGCATTTGTACACGAACAAAGCACTATTTGAGATAGCAATGCTTTTTGCCCATCATCTAATATTCTTTTTTTTGGGGGGGGGGTGATTTGTGAATCCCTGAGCAACACCCATCTTAGAACTGCTCCTTCCTACAGCCATGTGGGAAGAAGCCATGTGATCTCTGGCTGTCACACTCATGCAAATCACTGCTAGAAAGCACTGGCTGTTTTTGTGGGTGGGTCTCATTCAATGCTACTTCCTCTGCAGGCCATACCTCATGAAGACACCCCAAGGGTCTAAACCGGCTCAAATAAATGTGTGGAACTTAATCCTGGGGACAGCCCATGAGGAACATTCAATTCTGTCAATCTTCCCAAAACAAATGGGACTTGAACAATAAAAGAGAGCAATATATTTGAATCTATCTATCATCTATCAATCTATCAATCTATCAATCTATCAATCTATCAATCTATCCTTTGTACTTTGGGCACCTCATGAGAAGAGAAGACTCCCTGGAAAAGACCCTGATGTTGGGAAAGAGAAGGAGACGACAGAGGAGAAGTGGACGACAGAGGATGAGATGGTTGGACAGTGTTCTCAAAGCGAATAGCATGAGTTTGGCCAAACTGCAGGAGGCAGTGGAGGATAGGGGTGCCTGGCGTGCTCTGGTCCATGGGGTCATGAAGAGTCGGACACAACTGAACGATTGAACAACAACAACAATCTATCTATCTATCATCTATCTATCTATCGATCTATCATCGATCTATCATCTATCTATCATCTATCTATCATCTATCATCTAACATGCTTGATCATGTGGTTCTTCTGAAGCTCTTTTCAAACCAGCGACGAGTATCTACCAACTGCATCTGACACGATTTCTTACCTCCAGTATCTGTCAGATGAAAAATAGTATGTCGTTTTTTCATTGCTATTGTAAAAAGCTGCATCGATTTTCTTGACGTCTTTTGGGAAGCCCAAGGTATGGATGCGCTTGGGGTAGCCAGGAAGCCTGGAGTCTCCTTTCACGGCCCAAAATTGGTTGCCTGAGATGAAGCAGGTGAGGGAACATAGTTTAGCCAACGCTTTTCAGTGGTGGCAATAGAAGAAAAACAACGCTGAGGACAGCATAGGAGGTGGAAAGTGATTTTTAGGGTGGGGGACAGTGCGTGAGTGAGATGTGCCTTCCCTTCCAATAACTGCAGGGGTTCAGCAACAGGGTGGGCAGAGGGGGGGACTGCATTAGCACCCATCCCTGCATGCCTCTGATATTGCTCATACCAGTTACACATGTGGAAGAAATAGGGGGGATTGGATGCCAAAGGAGACAAGGCTCCCATACCTTTAGTAGTTGTGAAGAAAAAGTAATTAGGACCAGAGGGAGATCCTGAGTCAGACTTGGTCTATACAGTGCCAGATTTATGTATAAGCTAAACAAGCTATAACTTAGGGCCCCACTCTCTTGGGACACCCCCCAAAAATTAAAGGGAAAAAACTGGACGTACATTTCCAAAATATAAAATAAAAAAACAAATAAAATAAAACCAACATACAACAACAGTGTAGGCTCCTATGATGTAAATAATGGACCCTGCCTGCTAGCCTGCTCCCTAAAATATCACTGGTTTGCTCATTTCTATATATAGGGTGCCTATTAGGTCCATAAATTACCATATAGCATATATTCAACACAAAAAACAGTGACAATTTGTTGTTGACAAAGGACAGCTGGGCATATAAAGGGCCCCATTACCTTCAGTAGCTTAGGGGGCCTCATCAAACCTAAATCCGGCCCTGAATTAAGACCAGAAGGAGATTCTGAGTCAGACTTGGTCTATAGACCTCAGAGTTGTCTACACGGTCTGGCTCTTGTCTTGTTCCGACATGGTTTTCTCCCAGCCCAACTAAGGGATTGAATCTGGGATCTTCTGTGTCCAAAGCAAATGCTCTACCATTGAGTTATGACCCTTCTTGTAACAGCTACAACTTTTAAAGGGACTGAAACCACTGTCCCCTTTTTTGCATCAGATCGAGGGGGGAAATGGGCAGGCTAATCCTCTCGCTACAGCAAGCGCATGCCATCAATGCAGCGCCACTTGCTTGCCCATCTTCGTTTTGCTACTATCTGCAATCGCCAAGATGGAGTGGGCTGAAAGCTCTACAATCATTTTTATTAGATTTTTCAAATATAGCTTTATAACAAAACCAGATACATTTACATATACAGAGATTTCTCTGAATCTCGCGACCCACCTCCTCAGTGGGTCCTAATGTCCAACGTTTTCAATTGTGTATTACATCATAGTCTATGTTTCATATCTATCCATATTATCCATCGTATTTTTTACATTACAAGTGCAATTAAAATCCTGCTAATGTTTTCATCTGCTTATAGTGGTCTGGGCTGAAAGCTCTAAATAGTAAATGTGTAACAGCATCATCATTATTTTTTGCATCCTTACCTTTAAAAAGAAACGCCACATCTTTATCACTATTTTCAGAAACGGCGTCAACTCCCGATGTTAAAAATGGCCAGAATGTGGAAATTAAACTAAAGTCAAGCTCTGCATAACGCGGGTGCTTTCGCCAGAAATACCTGAAAGAAACATATACATTTATTTTATATAATGTGCCTGGGGACACACTGTTTTTGTACTTGTACCATCTAGACAGCATGATGATGGCAACTTTTCCCCGGTAAGTGAGGAGAGGGGCTTAAAGAGAGGAAATGGAATGGAAAGTTGTTTGTGTGTGTGATAGAAGAACCCAGTTGCCAGGGAGCAAGTCCCATTGAAATTACTTCTGAGTAGACATGTATAAGATTGTACTGTTAGGATGCACTCCAACCAACACTAATCTGGGAGTGAGCCACATTGACTTACTTCTGAGAGACATGGCTAGGATTGAACTATGAGTCATGTTCCTGCATTGCAGGGGGTTGGACTAGATGACCCTTCCAACTCAACAAACCTGCGTTTAGATCTGATTGTAATTAATGGGCCAAGTCCATTATGGCCACCTTAAGCCCCATTCATTTCTATGGGACTTGGGCACAACTTACTTTCTTTGGATGGTAGGGGGCTTAAAGATTACTGTCTTACTTGTCTTTAAAAAACAACATTTCTCCCCGAAAGTTAGTGACAGCATCAAACGTCAAATGAGGATCACAGGCAGTTGGTATTGCAGGTTGGGTTGGCCTGGCGGGTACTGTTGGTATATCGTCTTCCACTGGGTCCTCCTCAGGTGGGTTAGGTGTTGATCCTTAAAGATATTGAATAGTCTGAAATTAGTAGAGCACGGCCTTCTTTGTCTGAATATAAGAATACTCAAACATTTGCACAAAGAACACTTCCTTAATTATGTGTTGACATTAATTTGCACAGAGCATGTGTAAACAAAGTTTTTAGCTAGCAGGACCAAGAAGAATGTATTTCTTTGTAACATATCATTAAAGAGTGGCTTTTACAAAGACCAACATAAACACCAGTCAACTTTCATTTCCCAAAAGTTATTAGAGGCTACACTATTTTAGATTTTCTCTCTCTCTCTCTCTCTCTCTCTCTCTCTCTCTCTCTCTCTCTCTCTCATATATGAAATTGTAAGGATGTTGTCACATTGCAGTTTGCTTAGCCACAGATAGGTGGCACAGAGATCTACAGCATGTCACGCTGCTGGGCCAGTGGGTGGGCAGGCAGCCCAGCCAAAGAGAGAAGGGAAGGAGAGTTCTAGAAGATGGACCAGCAGGCTCAGGCAAGGTGAGAAGGACGGGACCAGAAGATGGAGACACAAGCAGGTGGGTGATCCATACAAACCACAGGATTATGGTGGTGGAGTTGGTGAGGTATAAAGGGTGGGGTTCATGCATGAAGTAAGCAGGACACAGCCGTGTGTGTGTGTGTGTGTGTGTGTGTGAGAGAGAGAGAGAGAGAGAGAGAGAGAGAGAGAGAGAGAGAGAGTGAGTGATGCTTGTACCTCAATGAGGTACACCTAGTCATATAATTGTTTTCTGTTAGGAAACAGGTAAAGATGCACCTTTTCCAGCAAGCTGAGTGAAGGGAACTGTGATTCGTAATTTATGAATAGTTTGATGATGATGCTTTTACTAGGAGTTGTACTGAAATAATTGCTTGAGGTTTGTGAGTGTGTGTGTTTTAAGGTTATTACGTTGTCAGTCATCCTGTGGCCTTTCGAAGAAGGTATTACCAATTCCTTAATTAGTTAATAAACTGAACATAAATTACCATAGAGGAATTGAATGCCTTCGATATCGTCCTGGGAGAGAACATCTTGAGTGAGCTGGGGGTAGTTATACACTGGGAACATCACGGCTTGGGGGTCCTGGGAATGGTAGAGCCCAAGCGAGTGGCCAAATTCATGAGCAGCAACAAAAAACAGGTTGGAACCTGAAAGGCAGAAGAGAAACGCATCACGTCACAGATTTGCATCTCCAAGGCCAAATGGCCCATCATAGCCCAGCATCCTGCTCTCACAGTAGCCAATCAGATTCCTATGGTAAGCATGCAAGAAGAATCTGGTAGCAACAGCACCTACTGCAGCAATCAACACTCCTTTGTAGATTAAAATGTTAAAATAATAACACAGTTGCTTTTTTAAAAAACAAAACAAAACACACCCCTCTATCTGAAGAAGTGTGCATGCACACGAAAGCTCATACCAAGAATAAACTTAGTTGGTCTCTAAGGTGCTACTGGAAGGAACTTTTTTATTTTGTTCCCCCTCTAACAGTTATAATCTGTCTAAGCACACTCTGTCTCCCAGTGTTGCTCAGAAGATATCTTATAACAACTGAGAGCTTTCAGGGAAATACGGATTCAAATATTGTCCACTATAGTAACTTCGCATTTCTGCAAGCAGATGGCAAAAGTAAGATGTGATTAAAAAATCCCCCATCCCCATGCAAACCACAGTTATCTATAAGCACTCTGTAGAGCATAGAGGCTGACTGATTCCCTGCCTCCTGAACCTTGTTTGGTGCACAGAGATTTGAAAAATGTAAGACAGCGGTCTCTCTTTCCTTTATGAACTTTGCTGTTGTTGTCTAGTTGTTTAGTCATGTCCAACTCTTCGTGACCCCACAGACCAGAGCACGCCAGGCACTCCTGTCTTCCAGTGCCTCCTGCAGTTTGGTCAGACTCATGTTGGTAGCTTCGAGAACACTGTCCAACCATCTCATCCTCTGTCGTCCCCTTCTCCTTGTGCCCTCAATCTTTCCCAACATCAGGGTCTTTTATGAACTTACTTAGTAGCAAATGAACATGTCTGAGTCAGCTGACACCACGTAATTCCCCCTCTAGATGTATACGCATACTTTTGTGTTTGCAATTGGAGATAGGGATATCACACTAGATCTCCGATATGACATGGCAAATCTGTGTGGTTTTTTGTTTTTTTTAAAAAGTTTTCCATTCTTTAAAATTACCTTCCAAGCTGTTGGTCCATTTTTCGTCCTCGTCAAAATGAGCATCTCCTCCAATACCTCTGCTGGGAGCATAGGCGTGGGCAACAGTCCCGCCAGGACCATCAAAGGGATTGAAATCGCCATGCTCTAAGTACACAAGAAGAAACAGTTGGTTGCCCATTGGCCGGCCATAGTTGCTGAGCTGCACTTACAGTTATTACTCAGCAATTGTGCCTCCGTTCCAGAGTTTCCAGTTGCAACATCATCAACACACTGATAACCCCCTTCCTTCATAAAACTCTGCTGAAGCTTCACAAAACATGAAGCAGGATTTTACAAAACAAGAATGTGTGAAATACGCTGTAACTATTTCTAGCATGCTAGTAAATATGTCAAAAAAGGTCATTTATGTATGCCACTACTGCGGCCCGTGTTTTGTTAGCCCAAAAATGGAAAACGAGCGAGGCCCCAACTGAAAACTTAAACTGGTGGAATATGCACAGCTTGTGGACCTAACTTACAGAATAAGAGAATAAGAACATACAGTGGTGCCCCGCTAGACGAAAATAATTCGTCCTGCGAAAATTTTCGTCTAGCGAAGTGGCAATGCAAACCACGTTTTTGCTAGACAAAAAAAAAAAGGCGAAAATTTTTCGTCTTGCAAGGCAGCCCCATAGACTTTTTCGTGTTGCGGGGCTGCCTTCCGCTAGACGAATGCCTTATGAAGAAGTGTGCATGCACACGAAAGCTCATACCAGGAACAACCTCAGTTGGTCTCTAAGGTGCTACTAGAAAGAATTTTCGATTTTGTTTGGTATCTGAAGAAGTGTGCATGCACACGAAAGCTCATACCAGGAACAAACTCAGTTGGTCTCTAAGGTGCTACTAGAAAGAATTTTCGATTTTGTTTCGTCTAGCGAGTTTTTCGTCTAGCGAGGCATTCGTCTAGCGGGGCACCACTGTACGTTTAAAGAAGAATGCGAAATGTTTATTGAATATATGGGGGGGGGGTTGTGACAGCATTAAGGTAAAGTCAACAGTATAAATAAGTTTTGATGGTTGTAATAATGGAATGCTGAATGATTTAGTTTATATAAAATATGCAGGGATTTATGTTATGCAAAATAAACGATGGAAAGAGAAGAAGGGAAGTCATTGATATTTTAAGGTTGTTTAAATGAATATTCTAAATTGTAAAACAGAAAATTTAATAAAAATTATAAATAAAAAAACCAACATGTAACCCATGAAACCAGATATCGCATAACACTAATGCAACATGGAGCACCAGGCACCTCCAGTTTTTCCTGCCTTCTCCCTGCCCCCCGGCACTGCAAAAACACTGCAAAAACAAGGTGTTGCATGTGATGTCCAATTGCTAGAAAAGCTACATTGGAAGATGCTTCAGTTTGGGGCATCACAAGTTGTTCAGAAGTACTGTTAGCAATTGGTTCAAGAGGAAGGGCCATAGCTCAGTGATAGAGCAACTGGTTTGCATGCAGAAGCTCCCAGGATCGATCCCTGACAGCTCCTGGTAGGGCTGGGAAAACTCCTTCATGAAACCCTGGTGAGCGGCTGCCAGTTAGTATAGACAGCATTGAGTTAGATGGACCAATGGTCAGACTCCGTAAATGGCAACTTCCTTTCTAAACGGCCTTTGCTCAGTATACCTGACGGAGCATCTCCACCCCCATCATTCAGCACGGACACTGAGATCCAGCTCTGAGGGCCTTCTGGCGGTTCCCTCACTGAGAGAAGTGAGGTTACAGGGAACCAGGCAGAGGGCCTTCTCGGTAGTGGAGCCTGCCCTATGGAACACCCTCCCATCAGATGTCAAGGAAATAAACAACAATCTGACTTTCAGAAGATATCTGAAGGCAGCCCTGTTTAAGGAAGTTTTTAATGTTTGATGTTTTATTGTGTTTTTAATATTCTGTTGGGAGCCACCCAGATTGGCAGGGTATTATTATTATTATTATTATTATTGTTGTTGTTGTCATATGCATCCAGAGTTTCTAGGTTGCCCTTAATATATTTAATGGGTCAACCTGTTCCCCCCTTTTTTACCTCTTTCAGCAAAAGTGATCATAATATCTGCATCGCCGGCTTGAACGGGTTTGAATGTCAAGGGTGTAACTCGGCTCCACACTTTAAACGCTTTCGCAATCTCTTCGTACACATCGCTTGAGTCCATATCTGGCGTGTGGTTCACAATCCTTCGAAAAAGAAGGCAGCACAAATCAAAACAGAAGCGGGCTATCATGGTTAATCACTATAAAATGTGTGGATTTCACCCTTAAGACCCGATGCTGAAAGGTTACCTGTAGGTCAGGTCTGTCTTCTCCCATTTGGGTTGTCCCGGAAAGAAGCCAAAACCCCCAACATCTGGGTTTCCACACCTGGGTTTCTGAATCGCCTCCAGCGTATTAGAATCCAGGTTGCCCGTCACCTGGAGCCCCATGAATTTTTGCATTTCTTTGATTTTTTTAACCAAAGGGCTGTTGGCTTTCTGTCTAAAAACTGGTTGCCCATCTGATGTGAAGTTGTAATATTTTTCCAAGTACTTCTGATAAAGAATGAGAAACGCGCACATGTATTTATTTATTTTTAATTAACAAATGTATATTCTGCTTCATAGCATAAAGCCACTGGTGTGGTGTACAAGATACACAGATTGAAACACAGAAACAATAAAAACCTTTTCAAGAAATGCTAGGAACAAACAGCTTCTGCACATATAAAATTGATGTTCCATACATGATGCCGGGCGGTTTTCTAATTTTGGCTGCTAATTGATTGATGTGCATATTGTTCAAAACTGCATACAAAGATGTGTATACAGTCAAACCTCGGCTTCCGAACACCTCTGTTTTGGAACATTTCGGCTCCCAAATGCTGAAAACCCAGAAGTAACTGCTCCAGTTTTTGAACAATTTTTGGAAGCTGAACAGCTTCTGGGGAGTTTTATTCTTTTTTCTCCATTGCCAACCGCCCTTTGATCCTCGGTTATCAAACGTTTTGGAAGTCGAATGGTCTTTCGGAACGGATTACGTTCAACAACCAAGGCTTGACTGCATGTGAAATTCACACTGAAATTTTAAATTTTGATGATTTTTTTTTAAAGTGTCATAAATTGTTGCGAAAATGCGGGGAAGGGGAATTTAAGACTGGAAAGAAATGAAAGAAAAAAATGCACTGAGAGAAATCTGAAATTGACATATTTCTCCATTGCTAGGTTTTACATGCTAGCAAGGTCCATTTCATTTTTGAAACATAGCAATTCTATGCAGTGATATCTGGTTAAATTCTCCGTGCCAGTATACCTAAAAAAAAGAAATCACAAATGCAGAAACTTCCTTATAATTCTGCAGTCTAGATTCTAAAGCACCTTATGCTGGTCTGCGACCATAATAAAGTTTGTTGTTGACTGTAAAGTAAATCCATAACGCTAAACAATAAACAACAAAGTTTTACTTAGAGTAGACATATTAAAATTAATGGAGAAACCTGGTCTGAACAAAGACATTGACAAAGCTATCTTTAGCCATCTCACACCCTGCCTTTCCCTGCTAGACCAATTGCAGCCGTTAACAGTCGTCAACAGGTTTTCCACACCTATCAGCCAATCACCCATTCCCACCACCCTTCTGAGTAATACCCCTCCCCACTCCCTCACTATATTTAAGGGTCTGGTGACTTCCGTTTCAGTGTGTCTGAAGAAGTGTGCATGCACACGAAAGCTCATACCAAGAACAAACTTAGTTGGTCTCTAAGGTGCTACTGGAAGGAATTTTTTAAAAAAAATTTGTTTTGACTATGGCAGACCAACACGGCTACCTACCTGTAACTAAAATTAATGAGGCCATGTTCATTAATTTCAGTGGGTTTGCTCTGAATAAAACTTTGTTAAAGACCACCCTAAGTCCAACAGAGCGCACAATGCATAGGATTCTCGGGAGACCCGCTTTCCTCCTTGTTATTGATGGACAAATAATTTCTATCCAGTGCTTTTTTTCCTTAAAAAATAATAATAAT
The DNA here is from genome assembly GCF_009819535.1 of Lacerta agilis. Classification (NCBI taxonomy): domain Eukaryota; kingdom Metazoa; phylum Chordata; class Lepidosauria; order Squamata; family Lacertidae; genus Lacerta; species Lacerta agilis. The sequence goes on from NC_046315.1 coordinate 18,484,869, forward strand.
TTAGGGGTACTCTCATTTTGACTCAAGGAAATCACCATTTTATAGTTCAAATCGGGAAAAATAGATACAGTAAATGGACAAAAGTACAAAGATTCAGAAAATGTTTAGGGGTATGCGTACCCCTGTGTCCCCCCAGAAAAAGCTCTGTTTCTATCCCATCACCTAGCCACCATTACCTGAACGAGCTGCAGGTTTCCTTCTTTTCTTCCTTGCGAACTGACTGGCGCTGCATATGCCACTGCCAGGCACAGCAGCATAAAGCAGATGGTTTTCATTCTGAATCCAGTTGCTCCTTTACGCACGTTTCAGTTTCCAAAGCTCAGTCTTTGCTCCTGTTTACTGTCCGTCCCTGCTTATATAGCATTTTTGAGGCTTCATAAAATAAGCTGCGTTCTGACTCAGTTAAGAATGTTACCCAATCAGCAGGAGAGGGCATGGAAAAAGAGAGAGTATGCTTTGGCCTGGAGATAGTTGCTTCACTCTTCACCTTGGCAGATGTTGCAATCTTAAATAATTTTGTTTTAGGAAACCGTTGCCTACGTTTGTCCGTCGATTAGCCGCAAGGATGCTGACAGCATGCTTCAGGGTGACAAATCATTCTTCATTTTTTATCCGAGACTTCATTAATTTTATTTCATGGGGCACAGACAAGGTGGCTCTTGTTTATAATCCAGAAATAGGCATATACATTTATTTGATTCTATTCATTTCGGACCAATTCCTAGCTTGAAATGACTGGTTGTTTTAAAATGACACACAATCAGATGAATCCAGACTGCTGGAACAAATGCATTTCAAGCTCAAAAGGGCTGTCAAAATGACACCAAAATATAATCAAGTGAATTCAGAAATGAGAGAGAGAGTGAGAAAGAAAGAAAGAAAGAAAGAGAGTTGTTTTAAGTTTGCTGCATGATTAGAGAAGCCATCCTGGTTTCTGAGTATGGAGTTATCCAACCCCTGAGCCATCTGAAAGCAATCCTGTATAGCAAAGTTTTTTAAAATGTTTAATGTCTTTGTATATGTTGAAAGCTGCCCAGAGTGCTGGGCCAACCCAGTAAGATGTTGTGGGGTATAAATAGTAAATTTATCATTATGGAATGGGACATCCCTATTTCCATCGGAGAAATGTTGGAGGGTATGTGAGCAGGGATTTGAACCCTGGTCTCCTGGTTCTTAGTCTAAGGTTACTAGACTTTTTTCAAAGAATTTGGGGACACTTTTTTTAAAAAAAAGAGGGGGGAGGAGTTATTAAAAATAATAATTATTATTATTAAAAAAGAAGTAGTATCTTCTCTTCTGTGGTCTCCTCTGTCGCGTGGCCTTCCTCTGGGCCCTGGCCTACTCTCCTGGAGCGTTAGCCACTGTGGAGTAGGCTTGGGTCGGGCCTGGGCTCTGCCACATGTCCTTGCCCTCCTGGTGCTCTCCTACTTTTCCTCCTCAGTGGCAGCAGCAGCGCGGCAAGCTCGGGGCTCCCTTCTTTTTGTCCTTCCTCTTTCTCTCTCTTCCTTCTCCTTCTCCTCTCCTCCTTCTCCCTGTATCGGCTCCAGGCAGTCGGCCGGGCGCTCTCGCACCTGGCTCGATTTGGGTCGCGGTGTGTGTGTGTGTGTGTGTGTGTGTGTGTGTGTGTCAGCGGTTCCGCCTGTTGACGTGCCGGGTGTCCCCGGTTCCCCCTTGGCAGTGGCAGCGGCAGTCTCAGCAGCCTGGAGCCAGACTGATAGCGCAGTTGGCTCTGGCTGGCTTCAGGAGCTGCTCGCTGCCATGGCACCCGCCATTTTGCCTCACTGGAATTCCCCATATGATGTGTCTTGTGCCGTTGAACCAATCACACAACATTCATTCCCTACTAATAAATCTACAACACCTAAAATATAAATCCAGGGACATTAAATGAAATCCGGGGACATTCCGGGGATGGATTTTGTCCGGGGACAGATTTGTAAATCCAGGGACTGTCCCTGGGGAGCGGGGACGTCTGGTAACCATATCTTAGTCTGACACCACTGCAATATGCTCTGTTTATATAACTTAATAGCTACAAGGACACCTTACGTTAAGTCCTCTGGCCTTCTTTGGAGACTTCAGTTCCCTGTTGAATGGCTAAATATGAGGTGGGTAAACATCTGAGCCATTCACAACCTCCAGGGTTTTTAAACCTTTTAAAAATGAAATTATTGTTCTTATTTGTCTGCAGGGGGGTGGGCGGGCTGGAATGGCTATATACCCAATACCTGAGCCAAAAATCCACCCACTGTATGTTGTTGTTGTTCAGTCGTTCAGTTGTGTCCGACTCTTCGTGACCCCATGGACCAAAGCACGCCAGGCACACCTATCCTCCACTGCCTCTCGCAGTTTGGCCAAACTCATGCCAGTCGCTTCGAGAACACTGTCCAACCATCTCATCCTCTGTCGTCCCCTTCTCCTTGTGCCCTCCATCTTTCCCAACATCAGGGTCTTTTCCAGGGAGTCTTCCCTTCTCATGAGGTGGCCAAAGTACTGGAGCCTCAACTTCAGGATCTGTCCTTCTAGTGAGCACTCAGGGCTGATTTCTTTAAGAATGGATAGGTTTGATCTTCTTGCAGTCCATGGGACTCTCAAGAGTCTCCTCCAGCACCATAATTCAAAAGCATCAATTCTTCGGCGATCAGCCTTCTTGATGGTCCAGCTCTCACTTCCGTACATTACTACTGGGAAAACCATAGCTTTAACTATACGGACCTTTGTCGGCAAGGTGATGTCTTTGCTTTTTAAGATGCTGTCTAGGTTTGTCATTGCTTTTCTCCTGTATGTCTGTAATCAATAAAGTTGTGGCCATTTCTAATCCAGATCATTGTCTGCTTGAGTTTATTAATCACATATTACATTTGGGCACTGCCCAGGGTGTGTGTGTATGGCACTGCAACTGGGCCCGTGACAAACAAACAAACTTCATGTGACCTCCCCCACTTTTTCCAGAAAAAAGAGCTGACCATATCCATCTAGGACACTTCCCTATAGTGGATCATCGTGTGATGAATAGATGCAGAATGATGTGACAGAACATGAATCTTCAGGGAATGTTTCCTTATAACTGTATTTGTCATCTTCAGATGTTTTGGGGTTTTGTTTTGTTTTTTTGGTTGTTGTTTTTTGCTTGCTTACTCCTTGTCATTTCTCCTTACCATTTATAAGAACTAGGAAGCTGTTGCTGAGACTCAGTGATCCATTAGAAGCATCATGGATGGCCATGATTCATAGCACAATCATAGCTAAGAGGGGCTTCGGGTGACTCATTATAGAATTTGTCCTTTCAATCCTGAAAATTAGCAACTTGATCAATCCTGAATTTCCAGGCAATGTGGACCCCTACATGACAGAGGCTGGAAACAACCGACATGTCATAGTTTGATGATGTTCCCATCTATGTCCCTAAAATAGACATTTTGCGTTGTAAGCATTCCAAGTAAATCTGTTATTCATTCACATGGGAGGTTTGTGCCAATTTTTTTTAAATAAAAATGCCTGCTTACAAAAACTGCAATAGAGTGAAGAACTTGTGGCTTAGTTATACAACAGGGTATGCCTAATAGTTACTAACAAGCAGGGACCTGCTCCGTGCCATGAGCTTCCTGTAACACCTTTTGATGTTCTCTGATTCAGCCCACCTACCCAACAATAAATTAAACATTGTTTCATCTGGCACAAGCTGTTCTCCCAGATAATGAGTTTGGATGAGCAACATCAAGCAACATCTATCAAATTGCTGAAGTAAAAATGTGTTCAGCACTTTGATGGCACGGGTTGGATTTTTAAAATTTATTATTATTATTATTATTATTAGCATGCAGCTATGGCTGGTACCCATTGGGACTGATAGGCTGTAAAGCAGAGAAGGGGACAGCAGGTGGAGCCAGAGCCAATGACAGACAGGGTCACCACTGCTGGATGCAAGTAAGAAGACAGGTAACTGGGGACTTACTGTGGGCAGATTGAGGTTGGTGGTGGCAGTGTCCTGTTCTAATGAACCAGCCTCCACAGTAAAGGCATACTGCATGCTTTGTCAATGGCGTGGAATTATAAAATTGTAGACTTGGAAGGGACCCTGGTAAAAAGGTAAAGGTGGAGGACCCCTGGACGGTTAAGCCCAGTCAAAGGTGACTATGGGGTGCAGTGCTCATGTCACTTTCAGGCTGAGGGAGACAGTGTTTATCCACAGACAGCTTTCCAGGTCATATGGCCAGAATGACGAAACCGCTACTGGCGCAAGGAGGACCGTGATGAATGCCAGAGCGCACGGAAACACTGTTTACCTTCCTGCCACAGCGGTACCTGTTTATCTACTTGCACTGGTGTGCTTTCAAACGGCTAGGTCATAGCTGTCAAGTTTCGGATTTGAAAATAAGGGATCAGCAGCCTCACCTATCCCGGGGACAGTCACATATCAGTGGTGGGCGGAGCCAGAAGCAAAAGTGGGCGGAGCAGCAATGTAAACTCCAAGCGGGCTCGGGCTCAGAGCAGAGCAAAGAGGAGGGCAGCCAGCAAAGAGGAGGGCAGCCATGTGCTCTGCGTGATGGAGCCCCATCGTCTTCTTGTCTGATCCCATCAAAACAGGACAGGAAGCAGCAGCTGCTCAAAGGCAGCCAGGCTCCGCCCGCCAGCTAACCCTATTGGCCAGCTGAGGGGCTCGGCGGCAACGGATAGGGGCTGATGCAGGGGGAGGAATACACCCCCCTGTAAGCACGGGAAATGGCTCCCACTTGCTTTGAGGGCTGAGGCTTTTCTCTCCAAGTAGGTGAGGTCTTCCCACCCAATCCCTGGCCAGCAGGGGAGGAGCTGCTTCCATTAAAAACGGGAAATTTAAGGGAAATAAAAAATAAGGGAGAGCAGCGGGAAACTGCTTGAAATAAGGGAGAATCCCGGGGAAAACGGGATACTTGACAGCACTGGGCTAGGTTGGCAGAAGCTAGGGACCCTGGGGGTCCTCTAGTCCAAGCCCCTGCAATGCAGTAATCTCAAGCAAAGCATCCGTGACAGAAGGCCACCCCCACCTCTACTTCAAAACCTACAATGTTAAACAGCTCTTACTTCCAGATGTTTCATCAGAATCTTCTTGAATCCTACCCTCTGGAGCATGGCAGAAGCGCTCATGATGCTTGCAGAAGCCAAGCTGGTTTGGGTTTGCTCAGTGCCTGTATAGGAGCCCAATTGGGAATCAGTGAGTTCTTTGATGGAAGAGCAGTGGGATATAAATGTACCATGCGAAATGTGCCATGAGTTTGTTTTTCCTACAAATTCATTGATTATTTATCACTTATTCCATTTATATCCTATCTTTTTCTCCAAGGAACTCAAGGTGGCATACGTGCTCCTCCTCCTCCTCATTTAATCTCCACAACCCTGTGAGGTAGGTTAGGCTGAGAGGCCCAGTGTCACCCAGTGAGCTTCATGCCTGAGTGGGGATTTGAACCCTGGTCTTCCAGATCCAAGTCTGACACTGTAACCACGACACAACACTGTACCAAGTTTCTATATGGTTTCTTTATCACTTGCATGGCAACCCTGTTTAATTTTTTTTCTTCAATCTGTTTGGGAAATTCTCTGATCTCCGCTCCCCCACACCTCCCTTCCTCCATACTCTGCTTTGCACCATTAATAATACCTGGTGTATTTACAGTGAACTTGACGTAAATTGTTTCCCCTCGTCCTTGCCTTTGTTGATTTTATTTTATTGAAAATCCCTCCACAAAGCAGCTTGCAATCACTACAGTAAAAAAATAAATCCACATATTTGCAGGATCAATATTTACAGGTAGCGTCTCTGTTCCTCCCTGGCGCCCGCTGGAGTCACCAAGACTTTTAAGTGGAGATCTTTATCCCAGTCTGCACCTGTACTGGAAATATTTTTAAACTGTTTCTTTAAATATATATATATATATATATATATATATATATATATATATATAGAAGCATTTGTGTTGTGTCTTTAAAGGATCACATTGCCTTTAGCTGTTTTATATATGGAACTTTATGTTTTTATGTTGCTGCAAACCACTGGAATACCTTTCTATGATACAGCAGTATAGAAATATTTTTTCTAAACAAACTGCTTCTAATTGTTTTCACTTTTCTGTTTTATGGTTGCAACCATTTCATTTGTTCTGTACTTGTATAAAACCTGTCTTGCTAAAGAGGATGAGTGGACGCACATGAAAGTCAATGTTCAGATAAAACAACAGACTCATTTTTCACAGTAGGAACCAGGAGCGATGTGCTGATTTCTGGCAAAGCAAAATGGCGAGCTGGGCATCAAATACACCACCACAACAGACTGAAATGTTAGCACATGGCTCAGTGGTTTGTTTTTAAAAAGTGTGTCAAGGATCTCAGATTTAATTAACGCGAAGATAAGCTGCAGGGCTGGAGACCATTGGCTTCATGCCTGCTTCCTTGTATTTTGCAATACAATTGCCCTTAGGTTGTATATCTATATCTTCTATGACTAAGTAACTGATCTTGGGATAAAGACGGAAGGTTTATGCTTCAAGACATGGAACAGCCATTTTTCTCATTTAAAACGGGAATATCATCCAGGTTTGTGGTGCAACAAGGTGTTAATGACTTGCACCACTGGAATTTATTTGTAATTTAATTTTGCCAACAACAACAAAGAAAGGTGAGGGGAAGAAAAGACAAGAGATTGTGTATAGCATATAAATAATATTTGTTTATACACACGAAGCATGAAGTAGAGATAGAATCTGAGTAGCAGAGATGGGATAATTTATGTCCAACTGCTGGAACATCAACCTTAAAGGATGATTCATGGCCCTTGTGACACCAGAAAGCCCACCCTTGAATCCATGTGCCAGGGTCAGAATTCCTCTGCCAACCTGGGATTGGCTCTGAGTCCCTTCTCCAATCAGAGATGGTTGTGTGGGTGGATATTTTGGCCTCTCTGACCCCTCTAGGAACATGACTTGCCATCCTCAAGGAACAGATTTTAGCCTGTAGGAAATGGTGTGAGGTCTCATGATCCTTCTAGCCCAATCACATCCCACAAAGGGGTGCATTTTCCATCCATGTCTCTGATTGGTGATGTCACAATAACAATTATAGGTCAATGTGATAACAAAGGAGCCATAGCTCATACATCTGGGTCTTCCAGTGATTTTATATCCTTGCCCTGCTACTAATGTCAAAACCAGGCATAGGCAAACTTGGCCCGCCAGATGTTTTGAGACCACAATTCCCATTACCCCTGACCACTGGTCCTGTTAGCTAGGGATGATGGGAGTTGTAGTCTCAAAACATCTGGAGGACCGAGTTTGCCTATGCCTGCTCAAAACTATTATTATTATTATTATTATTATTATTATTAGCATTTATTTGGCACTTACTGCAAAATATCTCAAAGTGACTTATATTTTAAATTCTGCATCATGTTTGCTTATATACTGAAAAGATAAAAGAGCATTAATTGACTAAAAGTGTTGATCCTGTAATCATCATCATTTTATTTGTATGCCGCCTTTCCATATTTAAAACAATGCTCAAGGCGGCTTACAGCAATGCATGACAAGATTTACATAATTGCCAATGTAACAATATTCATAAGCAATAAATAAAACACATCAAAAGGTATACAACCAAATGGAAAACAATTTCCACACAAATCATAAAATCTGAAACTAAGAATACAGCATTAATATCAATTACAATTTAAAATGACAGGTTTGTATGGCTAACCTGATCCAAAACACCCAACAACCCCACTCACACAGAAAACCAAAGATCACCACAGCCAACCACAAATGAATAATCACGCCCTACGCCAATACAGACCTCTCTCATCGCTAAAGAAACACAAGTGAACAACAGAGAACCTACACAATCAATGTTGACACCAAACCCTACACATATTAAGGAAAATAGAAACATCATCACCTCACCTCACCTCACCCATCCCCCCACCCCACCCACCTCCTTCCCGCCTTCTCTCCCAAATGTCTCAACAACCAAATCTGATTTGTAAAAATGTTACATGGAAAAAAATACGAGAGAGACATTGCACACACTTTTGTAAATCAAGAATATCTTTAATTAAAAAACAAAACAAAAACAAAATGACAGATAAAATATAAAAGCAGTTTAAAAAACAACAACAGAGCCCTCTCTGCCCAGATGGAAGGAGGCAGGCAAGGCCCTTCAGGCCCTCAGCAGCAGGTGAGTCCCTGTAAGGACATAAAATGGTCTACCCGTAACCCTAATGCAGGTGTGGGTATCATCGTACCCCAAATGCCTGAACAGGACCAATAAAATTAAGACCAATAAAAAGCATGTTTAGTGTGGACGGCACTACAGCTTACGAAACAGCTTACCGGGGAACCAAATTTGAAGGGTGAAGCCCCCTTCCCCCCACCAATAACCAATCCCATAGCTGCTAAGTACCAAATAGCTTTAGAAAAATTGTCTCTTCAGTTTTCCAGTGCTGTGGAGGACTAAGAGCACTTCTAAATCTTTATACAGCAAACACAGCAAAAAATAAATAAATCATTATATATATTTACATATCTTGTTTTTAACATATCCATTAAGCTAGCACGTCAATGCACTCCAATGTACAATGCAGCTTTCCTGTAGTTCAGGAGAACTCAGGGAACTCAGTTATGCCTCGAGGCAACGAAATGACCAGTGTTCTTGTTTTGCCATTTATATTTTATTCAAAAGGTTTCGATTCTAAAGAAATGAAATCAGGCAAAGAAAAAAAAAGAGAGAAAGCAAAGAAGAATTAAAAGGCACAAAATGTGCAGAAAGAAACGATGTACCAAATACGAAAAATACCCTAACCCATACATTCTCATATAAATTTCATATTATTATCCTAATACACTTGTAAATATTGATAGCCTGCTGCATTTTGTATAAACTCATTCAAAATATTGTCATATTTATCCAAGCAAAGTCTACATCTGTAAGCTGTCCGTTCATAAGTTGTGTGTGTTATCTTATGGTCAATCCATTTATTAAAAGGGACCATGTCTTTATTCTTCCAATTCATCAGCATCAATCTCTTGTCTACCATTAGAATGCATAGAATCCATTTTCATTGTCCTGTTAACTTCCGTACAATAGGTATATAGTTCAAAAGAATATTTTCCACTGAAAGTTTTAGCTTTTTGTGGACGGACAAAATGACCAATGTTTGATGCAAAGTGAAATACAGAAACTATTGTTCTTGACTACGCTTTCCCTTTCCCTTTGCTCATAACCAAACCAGATGTAGTTCTTCCTTTCCAATGGTGAAACTCATTCATGCAGGATGATACCCCTATCTTGCAGGAGTGACTGATTATTCTATGCATTGAAGCATGGTCTCTTAGACTTTAACCCAAGATCAGTAAACAGAGACCGAAATGCAACCTGCGAATTAAGAGAAAGCAGGCATGGAAGAACTTGATTTTATCGTTGGCAATAAAATCAGAAATCCACAGAGCTGTTTTTGCTTACACTCTTCAGTTATAGGTGGGTAGACGTGTTGGTCTGCCATAGTCAAAACCAAATAAAAAAATTCCAGTAGCACCTTAGAGACCAACTAAGTTTGTTCTTGGTATGAGCTTTGGTGAAGGTATCTGAAGAAGTGTGCATGCACACGAAAGCTCATACCAAGAACAAACTTAGTTGGTCTCTAAGGTGCTACTGGAAATAATTTTTTTTTATTTTGTTTTGACTCTTCAGTTATGTCTCCATGGCTGGGTTCCTACAAAAGCAGTGGAAGCTGTTGATAGTAGCTTGAGAACATGAAATGAGCAATTGCCGAATTCAGTACTACTCAATGTGATAATGTGTAGGACCAGGCAAATCCATGCTTGCTAAATGGACCCCCCCCCATGTACAGTAGCAGTATACTACTCCCCTGGAAGGATCATGAGTTGCACTCCCTTGGGAAGATCAGATTCGCAGCTTGGGAAAACTCCTGGATCCAGGCTCAGGTGGTCTTGGTGTTTTGGAGTGCCTAGTTCCAACTATGGCTGCCATTGTACTCTAGTAACTTCCATACTGGATTATTGCTACAAACACTTTACATGGGACTTGCCCAAAATGCAGAAGCCAGATTGCTGCCTTGGGTTCCATCTAGAACTCATATAATGCATGCTCTTAAACAGTTACAGTGTTTGATTATCATTCTGGGCACAACTCAAGGTGCTCACGTTAGTGTTTGAAGGCCTAAATGACTTAGGCCCCACATATCTGAAAGCACAGGTGCCAACTTACACCGAAGAGTGAGGTGACCGGGTGATGTCATGTGTGCAGCATGCAATGTCATGTGACGTTTCGGGAGGAGCCAGGGACAAAGCCGAATGCAGTGGGTGGGGGCTCCTCCTCTCTTGTGCTTGGCACTCCACTCACTGATGGTAAGGAACATTGGGGGATCCTCCCCCCAAAATTATGGAGGCCCCCCCCAAAAAACAATCAGTCCCCTGGAGTTGATGCCCCATCTGAAAAACTGCCTCCTTCTTTATGGATCCTCTCAGGTGTTAAGATCAGCATCGGGTACCCTCTTGGCAGTTCCACAGCCCTCAGAAGTTCACAGGGTGGCAGCCAGGGAGAGGGCATTCTCTGTGGTGGCCCCTAAATTGTGGAGTTCCCTCCCACAGATTGTGCCTCCCACAGAGGTGCATCTGACACCTTCATTATGTAGTTTTCTCATATGCTGAAAGCACACTTTACCCAGGTCTTTTGCACATGAGAGATATATTTTCCACATGATATATTTCAGGACCCACCCTATTTCCTTGATTGTTGTTTGTTTTAACTGATTTAAATATTGTATTTTTAAATGGTTGCAACCTGTCCTGGGGCCTCATGGTGAAGTGTGGATAATGATAGCAACAACAATAATAGCAACAGCAACTTTGATTGTAATATTAATAAATCACTTTATTGCACAGTATTGTACAAAAATATATGGTTTGCTGCAATAATTTATATTATATATATATTCTTGTTTTAAAAAATTGTGTCCTGCTCAGTTTTAAATAAAATCCTCAAGTAGTTTACAAATAAGTAAAACAAACATTAAGACTATCAATAAAGGCAGAGTTAAAAATTATATTTAAAATAATTTAAAATAGAAAAATAGAAATAAAGAATCATTGAATAGTTGCAATCTACCATCGGTTAATAACAAATATATAAAAACTTCCTTATTCAAAATGCCATGGCTCATGGAGAGACCAAGTCATGCCAACAAAGATGGTGCCCAGTGGGCATTGCCCGATGCCCAGACCAAGAGAGATTCACTTCCTCTGCGCTTCATCACTTTTTCCTTTGTATTGTGTCACTGGCACCCAAACCAGCTGTCACTCTTCTTGATGCTAATGACTTTTTTGGCTTTGCTGCCAAACTCATATTGATTTGATCCACTGAATAAATAGAAATGTCCTAAAAAGAATAGAGAGTGAGAGTAAAAATTGTGAATCGAATGCATGAAGGAAATTCTCAAAAACCAACAAAATATCTCAGTGTGGAATGCTCTTAGTCACTGTTCCATTAAGTCAAGCACCCCTGCTCCTCCACAATGGTTCATTCCACACCCAACCACACCAGATATCCTATTCCCCCACTGTTGAAGTTAAGCCACTGAGCATGTTCAGTCCTCATTGGTCTGTTCTGCACCCCCTCCGTCACATTTCCCTTTCTGCTTCTGCAAATCTATATGTACCCTGGACAGAGCTATGGCAGGGGTTAAGGTCTGTCCCATCTTCTACATTCTTGATCCTGGCATGGACCATGGCTATGGTAGCAGTCCTGAGATGCTCAGGTGGTTGAGCAACCTGCCACATTCACATCTGTGGTCAAGTCCTTCTATCTCACCATTACAACTATATATGGCCATACTGGATTAGGGGGGGTTGTTTAATGAAGATGGTTGTCTACCTACCATGTTGCAGAAAAGCAGCATTCACCTTGGAGCTAATTTGCTGGAAGTCGGCTGCTATCTTTCTTGGGTAGCCCTTTTCCATGGATTTCTTGGCTTCATCATATCTAGAGAAATGAATGGGTTGAGAACTCATTGATTTAAAGAACTTTTCAATGAACTTTCAGAATTGCCCCACATGAGATAGGTAAGTTCCCCTTACTTCCAGTAGCGGTTTCCAGAGAAGAAATATGTCTTCTTTGAGTTGCTGTCATGAGCAGCTGCATCAACACTTTTAACTCTTTTCGGGAGTGAATATTCTTGGGGAAACCGATCTGTATTGTATTTCCTTTGGTGGCCCAATACTTGCTTCCTGTTAAGCAAAAGACAGTAAAAAGGGAAAAAGGGGAAAAAAGAGATTGAGAGAGCCTTCCATGAAGATGGAACAAACCTGAATGAGAAAGCCCAGGCCCTGCAGAGACAATTGTAGGGCAGGGCCATTCCTAATCCACCTTATTCCTTCTGCTCAGGATAATGGGGATTTGGAAGCAATATCCTGCACATTGAGGGCACATGATGTGACCACTTTGCTGCTGCTAAGCAAGTTGAGGTATGGTCAGTGCCTTGATGGGGAACTACCTGGCAAACTTATTTAAAGAACCTTGAGTTCTATGATGGAAGAAAAAATAGATAAAGGAAATAAAAAAATCTGTTTGGATAGAGATGAGAGAATCTGTCCAGTTTCACACACCCACACCCCAGTTGTAGCTTCAGTTCTCAATATAATAATAATAATAATAATAATAATAATAATAATAATAATAATAGACTTTGTAGCTATACTGTGTAACTTATTGAACTGGAACAGGTAGGATTTGGTCATTGACATTCTGTAACTCCAGCATCTTGTACAGGTCATCCTGCTTAATAGCAAGACACTCCTTCCATCATTCTTAGCTCCTTTGCTTGCTGTTCATTCACACTTGGAATATTTACCTTTGAAGAGAAACACTGTGTCATCAGCCTTAACTTCATATGCAGCATCTATGCCTTTGCTCAAAGCTGGCCAGAAGGCAGAAATAGGAACCTTTTCAACATCTCTTCTCTGGGGATTCTTTCTCCAGAAAAAGCTGGGGAAGAGAATATGAATGTTTACAGAAGAAGGGCAGTGGCTCAATGGTAGATCATCAGCTTTGCATGCAGGTAGGGCTGGAAAAGACCCTCCTCCTGTATAAAACACTGGAGAGTGGTTGGTGGTCAATGTAGACAATACTGGGCTATGTGGACCAATGACTGGAATTAGTATAAGACAATTTCCTCTGTTTCCTTATTTTCACTATATCAAAATTCTTTCTTGGTAATGTTTTGTGTATAAGGTTTACATTCTACCTTTGGGCCTATTTATTTGTTATGCATATTGTTAGCAGTCTCAAGGAAGGTTACCCACAAGAAGCCATACAATGCTTATTATAACTAAGCAATTAAAACTATTTTAAATAGCAAAAAAAAAAAAAAAGACCAGCAAAGGAAGAGGGAGCATCTAGAAATCATCTTCCAGCCTCAAGGACCTGGGTAAAAAAGGATGCATCTTGACCCACTGTAGAAAGAGAGCCAAAAATGGAGTCAAATGTGCCATGGAAAGGAGAGCATTCAATAATCTGGGAGTCACCCTAGACAAAGCCATCTCCAGAACCACCACAAAAAACTACAAGATGCCCAGTCAATACTGACTAGTACTATTTGCAATTGTTCTTACCTTACCCGCCAAGGAGGGCATGTTGAATGAATTTAATGAGCAGTATGTTGAGCTTAGTATGGATGGTTATTTGCATCATAAGGGAAAAGTCATTGCTGATTCATTTTGTTTGCAGAGTACTCTTTGAGTACAATTGTTCTTGGAGGTGGGGCCTGACTTTGAATTAGAACATAAAAAGTTCAGTGTTTAGATATTATTTAGGTAAAGGTAAAGGGACCCCTGACCATTAGGTCCAGTCACAGACGACTCTGGGGTTGCGGCGCTCATCTCGCTTTACTGGCCGAGGGAGCTGGCGTACAGCTTCCAGGTCATGTGGAAACTTTGCAGTTGCCAATAATGGACTATTTGGAACGATCCCTCCTAAAAACAAAAGCTTGGGGTGGGGTGACCAAAAAAAAAAAAAAAAGATTTCTGTAGCAACTTTAATTGAAGAAAAACTCAACAGGCACAGGGGCAAATTCAGACTCATAGTAAAGTGGAAGAAAAAGATGTAATGAAAGGATGCAGAAGTCTACTTTAGTTCGTTAATGACTTCCTAGAAGATAGCCGAATGTGACTGAACAATGAAAACCTAAAGAATAGAAACACATGTGCACATATGTTGATGCCCAGCCTCAGCTGTTCATGTTATGCGACCTCCCATCTGAATTACTGTATTGTGGGGCTGCCCTTGAAGGTGGTCTGGAGGCTGCTACTAGTGCAGAACACGGCTGCTAGGTTGTTAAGTGGGGTCGCCTGGTGGAACCATGTGTTGTCACTGGTCCGGAAAGCAAGGCCTTACGCCCACATGTGCCACTCTTGATCACTTCGATCGGCAGAGTTGGCACTACTACAAATAATACCCGTTCTGCATTGTAAGAGCTTGATTGCTTAGTGTCGCAGTGCCTACACTTTGGAACTCCCTGCCTATTGAGATCAAGCAGGCACCTCTTGTCGGCACTTGCGAAAAATATTATTCTCTAAACAAGCCTAACCAGCTGCTTAGAAAGATGACATAGTTTTAATCCGTTCTTCCTAGCTGCTTACAGCTCAGTGGTAGAGCATCTGCTTGAAATGAACTTAATGAAATTTTATTACGAAAAACACCTTTTTTCCCAATGTAAAAAATATGTGTAACTGGTAGCTGTTGGTACAGCCTATGGGCTGTTCTGTGTAATATATTTCATACATCCATAAATGGTATGGTCTCATGGGTTACTTCTTTAACTTAAAGACATTTCCTTTTTTCTTGAAAGAAAAGTTTCCTCTTTTAGCAAAAAGATAAAGTGATGATTCAGGAGAAGCTCATCCACGACCCTACAGGGAAGGAGAAGTCACACAGTCAAGCTAACATCAGGAATGTGGAAGACTAAATTAGACTAAATTAGACTAAGACTAAGATTAGAAATCTGAGTTAATTTTAGATCCCATCAAGAGACTGAGGAGAGCCAGCGCTGGCCATTTGGGCAGAAATCTTTCTGACACCTTCATTTATGTAGTTTTGTCATATGCTGAAGACCCACCTTACCCTGACCCGTTACACCTGGGATACGTATTTCAGATTCCACCCTATTCTCACAAATGAAATAATTTTAACTGATTTTCAAATTGTATTTTAAATAATTGCAACTTGCCCTAAGACCTCGTGATAAACCACGAATAACAATAACAGTAATAATCATATAGCAACAGCAACAATAGTAATAAAAATTCACTTTATTACAATGTAGCATACAACATACATATTTTCACTGCAATAATTTATATTAAACATCTATTAATTTATGTAACAAAAGTTATATACTTCTTGATTTTAAATAAAACCTATAAACAGTTTACAAAAAGTAAAATGAACGTTGATATAAAAGACAAAGAGAGAAACAGGATTATTATTTTTAAAAAATAAAATAAGATCTTTGGTAAGTTACAGTGGGGAATTTCCATTTTAGAAGCTCCTTATTCAAAGCGCAGCTTGTTCCGTGGCTCATGCAACCACAGGACAGGCCAACAAGCACAATGCCCAGGAGATTCCCTTCTTCTGGGTTGCATCACTCTTTGTCCCGTATCATTGGCACCCGAACCAGCTGTTGCTCTTCTTGATGCCGATAAATCTTTTGGTTCTGCTGTCAAACTCATATTGTTCTGAGCCAATGAATAAATAGAAATGTCCTGAAAAGAAAAAAGAGGGAGAGTGAAAACTGTGGATCTAATGGATGATGGAAACTCTCAAAACCCTACAAAACACCTCAGTGCAGAATGAGTCTACTCACTTTTCCAGGAATACATGCGTCCCGACTGCTCTGCTCCACCACAATGCTCCATTCCGACCCAACCTCCCCCTGCCAATTTCCTTTTCTCCTCCTTTCCCATTTCAGCCTTGGGCTGTTCTGTATCCTCCCCCCCCCCACCTCCAACTATTCCTTTGTACTTCTACAAACCTTGAGTTTCCCCTAAGCTGATATTCTGCTGATCAGTCGTTTTTCAAAATAATAATAATAATAATAATAATAATAATAATAATAATAATAATAATTTTATAATAACTTATTATTTATACCCCTCCCATCTGGTTGGGTTTCCCGAGCCACTCTGGGCGGCTTCCAACAAAAGATTAAAAATAAATTAAAACATCAGTCATTAAAAACTTTCCTAAACAGGGATGCCTTCAGATGTCTTCTAAAAGTCAGATACAGTGGTGCCCCGCTAGACGAAAATAATTCGTTCTGCGAAAATTTTCGTCTCGCGGGTTTTTCATCTTGCAGAGCGGCAATGACAGCCGCACTCCGCAAAACGAAGAAAAAAAAAGACGAAAATTTTTTGTCTTGCGAGGCAGCCCCATAGACTTTTTCGTCTAGCGGGGCAGGCTTCCGCTAGACGAATGCCTTCGTCTAGCGAGTTTTTCATCTAGCGAGGCATTCGTCTAGCGGGGCACCACTGTAGTTGTTTTATTCCTTGACATCTGATGGGAGGGCGTTCTACAGGGCGGACGCCACTACCGAGAAGGCCCTCTGCCTGGTTCCCTGTAGCTTTGCTTCTCGCAGTGAGGGAACCGCCAAAAGGCCCTCAGCGCTGGACCTCAGTGTCCGGGTTGAATGATGGGGGTGGAGACGCTCCTTCAGGTATACTGGGCCGAGGCCGTTTAGGGCTTTAAAGGTCAGCACCAACCCTTTGAATTGTGCTCGGAAACGTACTGCCTCTGGGGAAACTTTCTGCCTCTGGGGAACTTTCACACTCAGTTGCACTAGCACTGATGCTAAGCAAATGCTGTAGTCTGCACAGAGTCCTCTATGACAGGGGTTCCTTAACCTGTCCTTTGTGGTCCATGGACGGGCTTCAGGGGGTCTGTGAACTGGTCTCAAAAGATAATGTCCCCCCCCCTTCCATTTCTTTCTTGTTACTTTGAAAATTATCCTTGTGCGCAAGAAAACAGTCTCAGACAGGAGGTTTTCCCAGGCCGAACGGGAGACACCAGGGATTGGACCTGCGAACTTTGGTACTCAGCTACCAACCTGGCTCTGAGAGCTAGGACCTGCTTTTTAGATCCTGACATCGACCATGGGCAAGGGAGCAGTCCTGAGATGCTCAGGTCATTGAGCAACTTGCCACATTTGCAGATGTGGTCAAGTCCTCCTATGATCTCACCATCACACTGAAGAAAACATTGTTTAATAGGCTAGCACCATGAAGATGGTCATCTGCTCACCATGATTCAGAAAAGCTGCATCCACCTTGGAGCCAACCTGATGGAAGTCAGCTGCTATCTTTCTTGGGTAGCCTTTCTCCATGGACTTCTGGGCTTCATCATATCTAAAGAAATGAATGGGTTGAGAATTCATTGCTCTTTGCACCAGCAGAAATAGCAACATTGAAAACTCCTTATATGTGAAGCTACATATGTACAGTGGGGAGCATTATGAAAGGACTTTCCTTCATTGGGGATTTTTAAACAAAGGTGTCTTCCATTGGTTCTGGGATGTGTGGCAAAGCAGCAAGAAGCACGTGATACATTATTTGCATTTCAGTTGCAAAGGATTTAAAGGAGGATTGCTCCTCCAGATGTCACTGAGACTACAGCTCTCAACATCCCTGCTCACTGGCAATTTTGGTTGGGGCTGATGGGTTTTGGAGTCCAATGGCATCTTGAAGACCACTAGTTCATCATTTCTGATTTAAAGAGCTTCTCAATGAACATTCCGGATCGCTCCACGTGAGCTAGGTAAGTTCCCCTTACCTCCAGTAGCTGTTTCCAGAGAAGAAATATGTCTTCTTTGAGTTGCTGTCATGAGCAGCTGCATCAATGCTCTTAACACTTTGGGGGAGGCCCAGGCTGTGAATATTCTGGGGGAAGCCTCTCTGTATAATATTCCCCTTGGTGGCCCAATACTTGTGTCCTGTTAAGCAAAAGACAGACAGAAAGAAAATGATGGAGAGAGAGAGCTTTGCATGAAGATGGAACAAGTCTGAATGAGAGAGCCCAGGATTCCTGGATGCTGTGAAGCACCCTGCGATCTACTAGCCTTTCTTGGCTTACACGAGAAAGATCCTGTTTGGAATCATCCTCCCCCTGAATCAAGGCAGGCCCCAATACAGGTGGTATTTGTGTACCTTGGTAGAAACCTATTGATTTCCAGGATATTGATACCACTTGACTATAATAATACATCTCTTTTGGCTTAATGCTGGCTGCTCATCTATTTATTTTGCAAGTTACATGTTGAGGTCATATTGAGGTAATGTTTCTTCAAAACATCATGATGGGTATGTCAAAATTGGCAATGACGTGGTTTTAGTAAACAAAAAAAGTGGCTGAGGTGACCCAGTCAGATGGGTGCAGTACAAAAAATAAATAATAATAATAATAATAATAATAATAATAAGACTGATATTCTAAGACACGCATAGTAGTTCCACTAACAGCATCCCAAAATTTATTTTATTCATATATTATTGTGTTTATATTCCACTTTTTACTTCCAAGAGTTTTAATACCCTGACAGCAGTCCTGTAAGATAGGTTAGGACTGAGTTAGGACTTCATCCCTAGCCTCCCAAGGTCTTAAAACCGCATTCTAACAGCCACACTTTGTAGCTTAGGATTTGGTAAGTAACATTTGTAGCCTCTTACACAGCTATTTCTGCTTAATAACACGACACCCTCTGCTCAACTCCTTCTTAGCTTCTTTATTTGCCATTCTTCCACACTCACAAGGGACTCGGAACATTTACCTTTGAAGAGGAACACTGTGTCATCAGCTTTGACTTCATACGCAGCATCTATGCCCTTGCTTAAAGCTGGCCAGAAAGCAGAAATAGGATCCTTTTCAACATCTCTTCTTTGGGGATTCTTTCTCCAGAAAAAGCTGGGGGAGACAATGTGAATGTTTAGAAACACAGAATCATAGAATTGCAGCATTGGAAGGGATCCCAAGGGTCATCTAGGCCAACTAGGCCAACTCCCTACAATGCAGGAACCTCAGTGGTAGATCACCAGCTTAGCATGCAGGAGTTCCCAGATCCAATCGCTGCCATCACCAGATAGGTCTGGGAGAGGTGCCTAGTCTCAAAACCAGGAAAGGTTTTGCTCAGCAGTGTAGACCAGTGGTCCCCAAACTAAGGCCCGGGGGCCAGATGCGGCCCAATCGCCTTCTAAATGCGGCCCGCAGATGGCCCGGGAATCAGTGTGTTTTTACATGAGTAGAATGTGTCCTTTTATTTAAAATGCATCTCTGGGTTATTTGTGGGGCATAGGAATTCATATGTAATTTTTTTCCCAAAATATAGTCCAGCCCCCCACAAGGTCTGAGGCACAGTGGACCGGCCACCTGCTGAAAAAAATTGCTGACCCCTGGTGTAGACAATACTGAACTAGGTCACCCAGTGGTCTGACTCAGTATAAGGTGGTTTTCTCTGTTTATTACACATATTTGTAGCAAGCTCTACAAATATGTAAAATTCACTGGGCTACTGACAGGACAACAATTATTATTTTAATTTTTATTATTATTATTTTGAAATCATTTTATTTGATTTTGCAAATACAAGTTATGTTTTTTTTAAAAAAAAAAAAAAAAACACATCCAAATATATATCCATAAACAGAGATTACTCTGCATCTCGGAATCACCCCCATGGGGTCCCATGTTAAACATTTAAAATTGCATAATCTTCCAAACTCTGTTATATCAAACCCATCTGAAGTAGCAGTAAAGTCCAACAAAACAGAAGGGAACACCCAGATATCATCTTCCAGTGCTTTGGGTTGAAATGCAGCTGGAGGGGTTGGGCATGACTTTGAATTAGAAATGAAACATGTCAGTGCTTTGGAGGTAACTTACTTGTCTTTAAAGAACATGGTTTCCCCTCGGAGAGAACAAACGGCATCAAAAGCCAAGCGGGGGTCACACAAGTCTGTGGACGGTGCCTCTGTTGGTGGCTCTGGGTTTCCCGACAAACTGTCATCACCATCTTCACCACCTTCAGGGGGTCCTTGAAAAGGGGTTCAAGAAAGAACTGAAGAACAAGCAAGATTTGCAAGATGCAGCTCAGAGCAAGAGACTTCATTGGATGATGGTCAAACCCGACAGCGGATGAAATAACAGGTTGGCTCCGCCAATTCACATCAGGTGGTGAGCTGAACTAGAATCCTAAACTAAGGAAATTCACAGAAGGAAAGTTCCCAATCCCTTCTCTTGCCCTGCCACCGCTGCCCCTGAAAAGCCTCTCTTGGGGTTTAAAGGGCTTTCCTAAAAATAACAATAATGAGAAAAAACAAAATCGAAAATTCTTTCTAGTAGCACCTTAGAGACCAACTGAGTTTGTTCCTGGTATGAGCTTTCGTGTGCATGCACACTTCTTCAGATACCAAGTGTGCATGCACACAAAAGCTCATACCAGGAACAAACTCAGTTGGTCTCTAAGGTGCTACTAGAAAGAATTTTCGATTTTGTTTTGACTATGGCAGACCAACACGGCTACCCACCTGTAACTGGAATAATGAGAAAGAGCATGTAGGGGTTGCTGGGGGGTGGGGTGGGGTGGGAAGGGGGAGGAATTGCCTTCAGGCTCTAAGTTACTTTAAGGAATTTCATGGAACTCCAGTTTCCTGCCACTGTCTTCCACAGTCTCTCCATAGCATACTGTTCAGAAGGCCACTCTCCAGAGTTTCTTTTGCTGGAAGAGCAGGCAGGAGGAAGTGATGGGCAATTTCCCTTCGGGGAATGTCCTTAAGCTAAGGGTCCAGGCCAGTGCTCTTCTTGCATGGAATAAACCCACACAATCATCTGGGATTCTGTACTTACCATAAAGGGACTGGATGCCTTCAATGTCATCTGGGTGAAGCCTGAAGTTTTGAGGGTCCATAGCTTGATAGGTTTTAAACATCAGAGCCCCCCAAAACCTAGAATGCCTGAGACCCAGTGAGTGGCCAAACTCATGAGCAGCAACAAGGAAAAGGTTGATTCCTAAAAGAAAACAGGAAGATTGTCAGTAGTTGCAAAACTCACCTTGGTATAAGATAGTGGAATAAAAAAAAAAATGTTTATCACTCAGGAGGCTTTAGGGATGTGATTTTTGGCAAATTCCTGTAGGGAATGACCCAGTTCCACCCTTTCTTGCCTAATGTGTGGCAGAATGTATCTATCTAGGATATTTTGTGCTTCTAATGTGATGCCTTTTTGCATTTAAAATTGCGTTATGTTGCATTATGCAGGCTTTGGCGGGGGGCGGCGCCAGAAGATTGGTGTCACCTAGGGCGCCAGAAGCCCTAGCACCGGTCCTGCCCACATGACCCATGAGAACACTGCCCTTGCTACTTGCCATGAAGGCTAGTGGCCACTGATAGCCTTATCCTTCAGGGATTTGTCTAATCCCCTTTTAAAACCACCCACATAGGGGGCTATTGCAGCATCTTGCAGTAGTGAACTCCATAGTTTAGCTGTCTGGCGTTGGGTGGCTTTTGTGTGTCAAAAACATAGAGTAAGGCCTCTAAACAAATAAGGATTTTCATGCCTAGGACCCTCGTACCTATGGTACCGCCTCTCCTGGTATTCCCCGCAGAGGACCTTAAGGTCCATAAATAGCAACGCTCTAGAGGTCCCGGCCCCAAGGAAGTCAGATTAGCCTCAACCAGGGCCAGGGCCTTTTCAACACTGGCTCCGGCCTGGTGGAACGCTCTGTCTCATGAGACCAGGGCCCTGTGGGTTCTGATTTCTTTCCGCAGGGCCTGTAAGACAGAGTTGTTCCGCCTAGCCATTGGCTTGGAATCAGCCTGATCCCCTCCCCCTCTTTCCTTTTCCTTCTGTGATGGTACCCCCTTTTGGGTACTTCCCTGGCTTTTTTTCTGGCCAACGTAGGACCAGTCTGGATAGTTTGCCTTGGTGAAGATTTGACGTTTTCTCCCCCCAAACAGTTTTGATTCTGACCTTCCACTGAAATGAGGCTGCATTCAAGTTGTATTTTAATCCTGTTTTAAAGTTTTATTTTAATCAATAGTTTTTATTGTTAGCCGCCCTGAGCCCGGTCTTGGCTGGGAGGGCGGGGTATTTATTATTATTATTATTATTATTATTATTATTATTATTATTATTACACCCTCAGATCTGAGCAGTACCCACGTCCCAAAATTTTGCAGTAAATGTAATGAAGAGTCACCTTGACAGCCACTGAATATATTACAGTTTAATATACTAAGCAGTCGAATAAATTATAACAATCTAGAGAATGTAAACAGCTGAATATATTAAGAGATAAACAATTAAAATACCTGTTAAATCCCTTGTCCAGAGTTCGTCCTCATCAAAATGGACCCTTCCACCGTAGGCAGGTGAAAATGCATGAGCCAAATCGTAACCTGGTCCATAGAAGGGAATACCGTCACCATGATCTTTTAAAAAATAATAATCAAAGGACATATATATGAATCACCCAGTCAGGAACTTGGGTAAGCCTACTATTCTTATTTGCATTTGCCTTACTTACCTCCAGTAACGAAAGAGATCTCAATATCTGCAGCTTCCCCATAAACCCTGGTGAATGTCAGGGGAGTCACATCGCTCCACACTTTCCAAGCTCTCTTGATTGCAACATCCACATCAGCGCGGTCCATGTCTGGCGTGTAATTCAGAACTCTGTGAAACACACAGTAGTAGATGAAACACACGTTTGAAAGAAAAAGCATCCCACGCCTTTCAAAGTCTTACCCTCTGGTGCAAGAGGAGACGTCTTCCTACAGCTGAGCACATCTGACACAAAATCCCTGCCCCTTCTATTTCTAGGTGCATTAAAGTGATGCAGTGATGAGCAGGCTTTTGCACTTCTTACAAACTACGGATGTGCTCAACCACACGAGAAATATGTAAAATAACCAAGCAAGTGTTAGAAACCACCCCAGAATTGGTCTTACTAAACATCTTCCAAGACAATAATGCCCACTTACAACACAAAGAACTCATAATCCATCTACTCTCAGCAGCCAGAAACATCATAACCAGACACTGGAAAGACCTGACAGGAGCAAACATGGACCAATGTTACCAAATAGTATGGGAAACAGCCCTACTAGAAAAATAACCAGTTACCTGAAAATGACACAGGGACAAACAGAAGAAGACACCTTCACCCCGATGTGGTTTCCCTTCATCACACACAGAGTCCAACAAGACAATGACAAAAATCTACTGACAGCATACAAATCAGTATGGCTAACCTGATCCAAAACACCCACCAACCCCACTCACACAGAAAGAAAAGATCACCACAGCCAACCACAAATGAACAATCACACCCTACGCCAACCCCGACCTCTCTCACCACCAAAGGAGCACAAACGAACAACAGAGAACCTACACAAACAAGGCTGAGACCAAACTCTACTCATATCAAGTAAAATAAAAACATTGTCACCCCACCCCACCTATCTCCCCATCCCACCCACCTCTCTTCCCCCCTTTTTCTTCCTAATGTCTCAAAAACAAAAACTGATTTGTAAAAATGTTATACGAGACATTGCACTACCTTTGTAAATCAAGAAAATCCTTAATAAAAATAATCAAGACAATCAAGAAAATCAATTAATAATAATAATAATAATAATAATAATAATAATATAACAACAACAACAACAACAAAATTGTGCCTCAGCTCTTCATTACAGAGGAACACCAATAATGGTGGACCAGACAACTTTAAGGAAAGACGTTAACTGTTCCTACTGACAAATGGTAACATTCCAATGAATTCAGGCTGAAAACAGGGTTGCTTACAACTGGGAGTTGTACTATCCAAAATTGGCAGCCTGGAGTGTTTCTGATTAGGATTCCAGCTGGCCAGGCAAGCATTACATCTTTTAGGATACTCCATCCCATTCTCTCTCCCCCCCCAACTGAATATTCCCCCCCCTCCCAGCAGTCTTTCAACATTCTGAGATAGCAATAAAAAAGGAAAGTGGGGGACAGCTTTCTGATTTGCTTCTCTCTTCTGGCACCAAGGTACAAGGATAAAGATGGAGAGGGAACTAGGCTGTCTGGTATCTATGCCCTCGCCCATGCTGCGGGCTCCCTGCAGTTGACTCACCTTTGCCTCTTACCCACAACCTTGAACTTGCTTCTCATTATCCACTAGAGGTTCCTGCGGGGAGTCAAGAGCTGAAATCTGGCAATAACAAGCATCTTACATTCAATCAGGTGCGCTGAAACCTTACCTATATGTCAGTTTTCTTTTCTTCCATGTTGGATTCCCATAAAAGGTGCTGTATTTTTCTACATCAGGAACCCCACACCTGGGCTTCCTCATTTCAGCCAAAGTGTTTGAATCGAATCTGCCTGTCACTTTCAGCCCAAAGCGTTCCTGCATCAGCTGTATTTTGTCAGCAGGAATATCGTCACTTCCTTTGCTTCTTACGACAGGTGTAGATGTTGTATCAGGATAGTAGTTTTCTATGTGTATCTGATGGGAAGAAAAGATGCATTTGATTGCTTGTATAATTATTAAATGTTACATACTAAAATTTTGATTTTTCTACCTCCCCCCAACCAATGAGGAAGGTTATTTGTCCATTGCACCCATTTTATAGACATGAAAACTGAAGCTAACAGACATTAACAGTGAATCCTATGCACTTCTTCTCAGTTCAGTGGAACGTCAACACGTATGGATGTCGGATTGCATGTAGGCGTGTAGTCTATTTTACCCAACCCCATTCAGTAAGCCTATGGAGGAGCAGAGGTTGGAATATACATTTTCACAGCCTTTAAGTATACACAACTTTACCTTGAGTGCTACTATGCAAGACATTTAGTGACTGACCACCTTTTTCTGCTAGTCAAACTGCTAGTGGAATTCTGCTTCCCTCTGTGCTACCATCGACCATTACCTTTGCAAAATCCAGGTCCGCTTCACCCACTTGATCAGCTTCATGGATTAGGGGCAAAGCACAAGAAAGTGTGCCACAGAGCGCAATTGCCAGTAGGAAACTCTTCATTCTGCTTTCACTTCTGTGCACCAGTCTTGGAGAACCCAGAACTGTCCAGTCCCTCTGTCAATGAATCTGCCTATGTGCTCCCAGTGGACCTCTATATATATTTCATGTCTGTTCTATAGAATCATGACTCACAACTTTATAACATCCGTTGATTTGGCAAACACAGAAAATGTCCCTTTTAGCAGAGTGACACGCACAGAGTCCGTTAAGTTCAAAAGTCCTAATTTGGCCATTACCAAGAAAGTGACTGGGACATTTCCTCCAAATAATTAAATAATTAGAATGGCACCATTCTCAATTTATTCAATAGAGGTGGAGCAAATAGAGGTGGAGTCTGGTGTCCTTTTTAGCAGAGTTGACACACGCGGCAGAGTCTGTTAAGTTCAAAAGCCCTAATTTGGCAATGACTAGGAAGGTGAGTGAGGTTCATCACACAGGGTTTTGCCTCCAAGTAATTAATTAATTAATTAGAATGACTCCCTAAAATTAATAAGCCCAAATTAGCTATACTCTTTAACCTCAAAATGTTTACTTTGTGTAAGACTAGTGGTGAACGCCACCAAACCTTTTCTTTTTAGTTGAAGAAATCCCATTATATTGGGATCATGTCAACTAATAGACTGAAATCTTATTATCTATATAAACTTGAAACAATTATAGCAATTGTGGCATTATCTGAATGAAACATTAACCATAAGATATGATGAAATAAATAACACAGACATTTCCAATTTCAAGTTCTGGAAATTTTAGACAATTTTCCTAGGAAATCAGCAGAAATTGTTAGAAAAATTCTGACATCGATCAGCATAACTAAGTCTGAGAAGTGACCTTGTTTATCATTTTTGGGTACAGAACATTATTTGCCTTCTCTCACTACAGTTGATAAGGAAAGAAATTTTGGTGTCTCACAGGGCAAAGCTGAAATTTCAAAGCCCAAAGTCTGTCTCTGCCTGGGTTTTTTTCCTTTGCACAATTTACACAGTAGTAGACCTATAATGCTGCTCTTCTGGGATTTTGTCAGCAGCACAAGAGAAAACAATGGTCTCAAGTTTCAAACACATACAATTTATGGCTTTCCCTCTGTACACACAAAAGATAAGCATAAATGCTTTACTGCAGGGAAACAACCCTATTATTTTACCTGTAACATAGATACCTAGTTCATTCATCAGTTATCTGAAAACAGAAATTGAGTCTGTTGGTGGGTAAAACACCATGTCCAGCAGGAAACTTTGCAGTTGCCAATAATGGACTATTTGGAATGATCCCTCCTAAAAACAGAAGCTGGGGGGTGGGATGACAAAAAATAATAATTCTGTAGCAATTTTAATTGACAAAAAACTCAACAGGGACAGGGGCAAATTCAGACTCATAGTAAAGTGGAATAAAATGATGTAACGAAAGGATGCAGAAGTCTGCTTTAGTTCGTTAATGAATCACTTCCTAGAAGATAGCCGAATGTGACTGAACAATGAAAACCTAAAGAATAGAAACACATGTGCACATATGTTGATGCCCAGCCTCAGCTGTTCATGTTATGCGACCTCCCATCTGAATTACTGTATTGTGGGGCTGCCCTTGAAGGTGGTCTGGAGGCTGCTACAAGTGCAGAACACGGCTGCTAGGTTGGTAAGTGGGGTCACCTGGTGGAACCATGTGTTCTCACTGGTCCGGAAAGCAAGGCCTTACCCCCACATGTGCCACTCTTGATCACTTCGATCGGCAGAGTTGGCACTACTACAAATAATACCCGTTCTGCGTTGTAAGAGCTTGATTGCTTAGTGTCGCAGTGCCTACACTTTGGAACTCCCTGCCTATTGAGATCAAGCAGGCCCCTCTTGTCGGCACTTGCGAAAAATATTATTCTCTAAACAAGCCTAACCAGTTGCTTAGAAAGATGACATAGTTTTAATCCGTTCTTCGTAGCTGCTTACAGCTGAGTGGTAGAGCATCTGCTTGAAATGAAATTAATGAAATTTTATTACGAAAAACACCTTTTTTCCCAATGTAAAAAATATGTGTAACTGGTAGCTGTCGGTACAGCCTATGGGCTGTTCTGTGTAATATATTTCATACATCCATAAATGGTATGGTCTCATGGGTTACTTCTTTAACTTAAAGACATTTCCTTTTTTTTCTTGAAAGAAAAGTTTCCTCTTTTAGCAAAAAGAGAAAGTGATGATTCAGGAGAAGCTCATCCACGACCCTACAGGGAAGGAGAAGTCACACAGTCAAGCTAACATCAGGAATGTGGAAGACTAAATTAGACTAAATTAGACTAAGACTAAGATTAGAAAGAGAAAAGCAATGACAAACCTAGACAGCATCTTAAAAAGCAAAGACATCACCTTGCCGACAAAGGTCCGTATAGTTAAAGCTATGGTTTTCCCAGTAGTAATGTACGGAAGTGAGAGCTGGACCATCAAGAAGGCTGATCGCCGAAGAATTGATGCTTTTGAATTATGGTGCTGGAGGAGACTCTTGAGAGTCCCGTGGACTGCAAGAAGATCAAACCTATCCATTCTCAAAGAAATCAGCCCTGAGTACTCACTAGAAGGACAGATCCTGAAGTTGAGGCTCCAGTACTTTGGCCACCTCATGAGAAGAGAAGACTCCCTAGAAAAGACCCTGAGGTTGGGAAAGATGGAGGGCACAAGGAGAAGGGGACGACAGAGGATGAGATGGTTGGACAGTGTTCTCGAAGCTACTAACATGAGTTTGGCCAAACTGCGGGATGCAGTGAAGGATAGGCGTGCCTGGCGTGCTCTGGTCCATGGGGGGTCATGAAGAGTCGGACACGACTGAACGACTGAACAACAACAAGATTAGAAATCTGAGTTAATTTTAGATCCCATCAAGAGACTGAGGAGAGCCAGCGCTGGCCATTTCGGCTGAAATCTTTCTGACACCTTCATTTATGTAGTTTTGTCATATGCTGAAGACCCTCCTTACCCTGACCCGTTACACCTGGGATACGTATTTCAGATTCCACCCTATTCTCACAAATGAAATAATTTTAACTGATTTTCAAATTGTATTTTAAATAATTGTAACTTGCCCTAAGACCTCGTGATAAACCACGAATAACAATAACAGTAATAATCATATAGCAACAGCAACAATAGTAATAAAAATTCACTTTATTACAATGTAGCATAGAACATACATATTCTTCACTGCAATAATTTATATTAAACATCTGTTAATTTATGTAACAAAAGTTATATACTTCTTGATTTTGAATAAAACCTATAAACAGTTTACAAAAAGTAAAATGAACGTTGATATAAAAGACAAAGATAGAAACAGGATTATTATTTTTAAAAAATAAAATAAGATCTTTGGTAAGTTACAGTGGGGAATTTCCATTTTAGAAGCTCCTTATTCAAAGCGCAGCTTGTTCCGTGGCTCATGCAACCACAGGACAGTCCAACAAGCACAATGCCCAGGAGATCCCCTTCTTCTGGGTTGCATCACTCTTTGTCCCATATCATTGGCACCCGAACCAGCTGTTGCTCTTCTTGATGCCAATAAATCTTTTGGTTCTGCTGTCAAACTCATATTGTTCTGAGCCAATGAATAAATAGAAATGTCCTGGAAAGAAAAATGAGGGAGAGTGAAAACTGTGGATCTAATGGATGATGGAAACTCTCAAAACCCTACAAAACACCTCAGTGCAGAATGAGTCTACTCACTTTTCCAGGAATACATGCATCCCAACCACTCTGCTCCACCACAATGCTCCATTCCTACCCAACCTCCCCCTGCCAATTTCTTTTTCTCCTCCTTTCCCATTTCAGCCTTGGGCTGTTCTGTATCCTCCCCCCCCCCCACCTCCAACTATTCCTTTGTACTTCTACAAACCTTGAGTTTCCCCTAAGCTGATATTCTGCTGATCAGCCGTGGTTCAAAATAATAATAATAATAATAATAATAATAATAATAATAATAATAATTTTATAATAACTTATTATTTATACCCCTCCCATCTGGTTGGGTTTCCCGAGCCACTCTGGGCGGCTTCCAACAAAAGATTAAAAATACATTAAAACATCAGTCATTAAAAACTTTCCTAAACAGGGCTGCCTTCAGATGACTTCTAAAAGTCAGATAGTTGTTTTATTCCTTGACATCTGCTGGGAGGGTGTTCCACAGGGCGGGCGCCACTACCGAGAAGGCCCTCTGCCTGGTTCCCTGTAGCTTTGCTTCTCGCAGCGAGGGAACTGCCAAAAGGCCCTTGGTGCCGGACCTCAGTGTCTGGGTTGAATGATAGGGGTGGAGACGCTCCTTCAGGTATAATGGGCCAAGGCCATTTAGGGCTTTAAAGGTCAGCACCAACCCTATGAATTGTGCTCGGAAACGTACTGCCTCTTGGAAAACTTTCTGCCTCTGGGGAATTTTCACACTCAGTTGCACTAGCACTGATGCTAAGCAAATGCTGTCGTCTGCAGAGAGTCCTCTATGACAGGGGTTCCTTAACCTGTCCTTTGTGGACCCCCAGGGGGTCCATGGACGGGCTTCAGGGGGTCTGTGAACTGGTCTCAAAAACTGCGAACTTTTGTACTCAGCTACCAACCTGGTTCTGAGAGCTAAGACCTACTTTTTAGATCCTGACATGGACGATGGGCAAGGGAGCAGTCCTGAGATGCTCAGGTCATTGAGCAACTTGCCACATTTGCAGATGTGGTCAAGTCCTCCTATGATCTCACCATCACACTGAAGAAAATATTGTGTAATAGACTATGCACCATGAAGATGATCATCTGCTCACCATGATTCAGAAAAGCAGCATCCACCTTGGCGCCAACCTGATGGAAGTCGGCTGCTATCTTTCTTGGGTAGCCTTTCTCCATGGACTTCTGGGCTTCATCATATCTATAGAAATGAATGGGTTGAGATTTCATTGCTCTTTGCACCAGCAGAAATAGCAACATTGAAAACTCCTTATATGTGAAGCTACATATGTACAGTGGGGAGCATTATGAAAGGACTTTCCTTCATTGGGGATTTTTAAACAAAGGTGTCTTCCATTGGTTCTGGGATGTGTGGCAAAGCAGCAAGAAGCACGTGATACATTATTTGCATTTCAGTTGCAAAGGATTTAAAGGAGGATTGCTCCTCCAGATGTCACTGAGACTACAGCTCTCAACATCCCTGCTCACTGGCAATTTTGGTTGGGGCTGATGGGTTTTGGAGTCCAATGGCATCTTGAAGACCACTAGTTCATCATTTCTGATTTAAAGAGCTTCTCAATGAACTTTCTGGATCGCTCCACGTGAGCTGGGTAAATTCCCCTTACCTCCAGTAGCTGTTTCCAGAGAAGAAATATGTCTTCTTTGAGTTGCTGTCATGAGCAGCTGCATCAATGCTCTTAACGCTTCTGGGGAGGCCCAGGCTGTGAATATTCTGGGGGAAGCCGCTCTGTATAATATTCCCCTTGGTGGCCCAATACTTGTGTCCTGTTAAGCAAAAGACCGAAAGAAAGAAAATGATGGAGAGAGAGAGCTTTGCATGAATATGGAACAAATCTGAATGAGAGAGCCGAGGATCCCAGGATGTTTTGAAGCACCCTGCGATCTACTAGCCTTTCTTGGCTTACACGAGAAAGATCCTGTTTGGAATCATCCTCCCCCTGAATCAAGGCAGGCCCCAATACAGGTGGTATTTGTGTACCTTGGTAGAAACTCATTGATTTCCTTAGGCCTTTCCAGGATATTGATACCACTTGACTATAATAATACGTCTCTTTTGGCCTAATGCTGGCTGCTCATCTATTTGTTTTGCAAGTTACATATTGAGGTCATATTGAGGTAATGTTTCTTCAAAACCTCATGATGGGTATGTCAAAAATGGCATTGACATGGTTTTAGTAAACAAATAAAGTGGCTGAGGTGACCCAGTCAGATGGGCGCAGTACAAAAAATAAAATTATTATTATTATTAGACTGATATCCTAAGAAACGCATAGTAGTTCCACTAACAGCAGCACAGAATGTATGTTATTTATACATTATTGTGTTTATATTCCACTTTTTCCTTCAAAGAGTTTCAATACCCTGACAGCAGTCCTGTAAGATAGGTTAGGACTGAGTTAGAACTTCATCCCTAGCCTCCCAAGGTCTTACACCGCATTCTAACAGCCACACTTTGTAGCTTAGGAGTTGGTAAGTAACATTCTGTAGCCTCTTACGCAGCTATTTCTGCTTAATAACACAACACCCTCCACTCAACTCCTTCTTAGCTCCTTTATTTGCCATTCTTCCACACTCACAAGGGACTCGGAACATTTACCTTTGAAGAGGAACACTGTGTCATCAGCTTTGACTTCATACGCAGCATCTATGCCCTTGCTCAAAGCTGGCCAGAAAGCAGAAATAGGATCCTTTTCAACATCTCTTCTTTGGGGATTCTTTCTCCAGAAAAAGCTGGGGGAGACAATGTGAATGTTTAGAAACACAGAATCATAGAATGGCGGCGTTGGAAGGGATCCCGAGGGTCAACTAGTCCAACTAGGCCAACTCCCTGCAATGCAGGAACCTCAGTGGTAGATCACCAGCTTAGCATGCAGGAGTTCCCAGATCCAATCCCCGCCATCACCAGATAGGTCTGGGAGAGGTGCCCAGTCTCAAAACCAGGAAAGGTTTTGCTCAGCAGTGTAGACCAGCGGTCCCCAAATTAAGGCCCGGGGGCCAGATGTGGCCCAATCGCCTTCTAAATGCGGCCTGCAGATGGCCTGGGAATCAGTGTGTTTTTACATGAGTAGAATGTGTCCTTTTATTTAAAATGCATCTCTGGGTTATTTGTGGGGCATAGGAATTCATATGTGTTTTTTTTCTTTCCAAAATATAGTCCAGCCCCCCACAAGGTCTGAGGCACAGTGGACCGGCCACCTGCTGAAAAAAATTGCTGACCCCTGGTGTAGACAATACTGAACTAGGTCACCCAGTGGTCTGACTCAGTATAAGGTCGTTTTCTCTGTTTATTACACAGCAAGCTCTGCAAATATGTAAAATTCACTGTGCTACTGTCAGGACAACAATTATTTTTAAATTTTTATTAGTATAATTTTGAAATTATTTTTATTTGATTTTGCAAATAAAAAGTTATGTATTTTTTTAAAAAAATCCAAATATATATCCATAAACAGAGATTACTCTGAATCTCGGAACCACCCCCCATGGGGTCCCATGTTAAACATTTAAAACTGCATATTCTTCCAAACTCTAAGTGTTATATCAATCCATATTATCCATGGTAATTGTTACACTACAAGTGAAATAATAATCCTGCCAATGTTTCCATCTGATTACAGTGGTCTCCTAGATAACTTATAATTTCCCTCCATTCTTTCATAAAGCTTTTATCCTCTTGGTTTCTGAGTTTTCCAGTCAGTTTTGCCATTTTGGCACAGACTTTTTATGTACGGAACAACAGCCGCCCGGATGCTAGTAGCCCGGAGATGGAAAGAAGACAAGGTCCCTACCAGAGAGGAATGGGAAACCAAGATGGCAGGTCAACAATTAAACCCATCTGAAGTAGCAGTAAAGTCCAACAAAACGGAAGGGAACACCCAGATATCATCTTCCAGTGCTTTGGGTTGAAATGCAGCTGGAGGGGTTGGGCATGACTTTGAATTAGAAATGAAACATGTCAGTGCTTTGGAGGTAACTTACTTGTCTTTAAAGAACATGGTTTCCCCTCGGAGAGAACAAACGGCATCAAAAGCCAAGCGGGGGTCACACAAGTCTGTGGACGGTGCCTCTGTTGGTGCCTCTGGGTTTCCCGACGAACTGTCATCACCATCTTCACCACCTTCAGGGGGTCCTTGAAAAGGGGTTCAAGAGAAGAACTGAAGAACAAGCAAGATTTGCAAGATGCAGCTCAGAGCAAGAGGCTTCATTGGATGATGGTCAAACCCGATAAGGGATGAAATAACAGGTTGGCTCCTCCAATTCACATCAGGTGGTGAGCTGAACTAGAATCCTAAACTAAGGAAATTCACAGAAGGAAAGTTCCCAATCCCTTCTCTTGCCCAGCTACCGTTGCCCCTGAAAAGCCTCTCTTGAGGTTTAAAGGGCTTCCCTAAAAATAACAATAATGAGAAAGAGCATGTAGGGGTTTCTGGGGGGTGGGGTGGAAAGGAGGAGGAATTGCCTTCAGGCTCTAAGTTACTTTAAGGAATTTCATGGAGCTCCAGTTTCCTGCCACTGTCTTCCACAGTCTCTCCATAGCATACTGTTCGGAAGGCCACTCTCCAGAGTTTCTTTTGCTGGAACAGAAGGCAGGAGGAAGTGATGGGCAATTTCCCTTCTGGGAATGTCCTTAAGCTAAGGGTCCAGGCCAGTGCTCTTCTTGCATGGAATAAATCCACACCATCATCCGGGATTCTGTACTTACCATAAAGGGACTGGATGCCTTCAATGTCATCTGGGTGAAGCCTGAAGTTTTGAGGGTCCATAGCTTGATAAGTTGGAAACATCAGAGCCCCCCAAACCCTAGAATGCCTGAGACCCAGTGAGTGGCCAAACTCATGAGCAGCAACAAGGAAAAGGTTGACTCCTAAAAGAAAACAGGAAGATTGTCAGTAGTTGCAAAACTCACCTTGGTATAAGATAGTGAAATATATATCATTTGGGGGGACTTTAGGAATTCGATTTTGGCAAATTCCTCTTGGGAGTGACCCAGTTCAACCTCTTCCGGCTTAATGTGTGGCAGAATGTATCTAGCCAGCAGATTTTGTCTTTCTAAAATGCCTTTCTGCATTTTAAATTGTGTTTTATTGAGAGGTAATATGTTCTGCAACATATATTTAGCAGTAAGGTAAAGGTAAAGGATCCATGGACGCTTAAGTCCAGTCAAAGGCGACTGTGGAGTTGCGGCACTCATCCCGCTTTCAGGCTGAGGGAACCGGCGTTTGTCCACAGACAGTTTTCTGGGTCATGTGGCCAGCATGACTAAACCGCTACTGGTACATTCAAAAATATGCATTTAACTCTCTCTCTCTCTCTCTTTCTGTGTGTGTGTGTGTGTATTTGCTGCTTTAATTTTTTTTAGAAGAATAGAAATATTGGATGGAACAGATTAGGCTTCTGAAGAAAAAGCTCCTATCAGACATGGTTTTGGAAGGAATAAATGCCATGAACATCAGAAGAGTCCTGCTAGATAAGCACCCAAGACCCATCTAAACTCACATGCTGTGCTCACGGTGGCAGTGGTGGCTGTCACTCATTGGGACTGGCGAAGTGGGAGTCAGAAGGGCAAGCAGCAGACGCGGCCAGAGCCAATGACAGTCAGAGCCCATTAATTCCAGGGTTGCCTCCACCCACCTCCCTGCAGGGCCACCCATCAGAATGGTTGTAAGTCAAAAGGAAAGAATGTTGGCCCCGAAGGAGGCAGCACTCCATTTGGTCCTAATGGACCAGCCTCCAGAAGCCTCCAGAAACCCACAAACATGATCTGAGAGAAACAATGCCTTTTCCACTTGCAGTTCCTAGCAACCGCTATTAGAGTCATGAAGTTGGGATGCATTAGAAGCCACTGGTAGGCTTATCCCCCATGAATTTGTTGAATCCCCTTTAAAGCCACCCACATAGTTTGACCGCCTGAAGACAGGTTGCTTTTGTATGTCAGAAACATACCGTATTTTTCCGTGTATAAGACGATGCTTTTTGCTATTTTTTTTTTTAAAAAATTAGGCAAAAATTGGGTGTCGTCTTATACACAGATAGTGAATGCAGAGGGGGGACGTGCAATTAATGGCAGTAGCAAGCAGGAGATTGGCTATGGCAATTGGGCAAGGGATTGGTGGCTGTGGCGAGGCAGGCAGGTGATTGGCGACTGTGGCAAGTGGGCAGGTGGGCTGTTGGTGGTGGTGAGCGGGCAGACAATTGGTGGCTGTGGCGAAGTGTGCGATCATCAGTGGCTGTGACAAGCTATTTGCAGTGGTGGGCAGGCGGGTGAGCGATTGGCAGAAGTGACCTCCCCCACCCCCACCCCCCAAAAAGATAATAAACTTAATTTCTTAATTTTGGGTTTAAAAAATAGGGGTTGTCATGGGGGGGCATCTTATACATGGAAAAATGACGGTAAACATTTTTATACCTTAGGATTAGAATGGTATCCGTGTCTCACTATTTTGCAGTATAGGTAACTAAGAGTCACACTGAAAGCCATTACAGGCAAGTGTACAGCTGAATATATTGAGACAAAAGTAAATAAATTACCTGTTAAATCCCGCACCCAGGATTCATCCTCATCAAAATGGGCATTTCCACCGAAAGCAGGTGAAAATGCATGAGCCAATTGCCCACCTGGTCCATCGAACGGGATATAGTCACCATGAGCTTTAAAAATAAATAAATCAAAGAACATGTACATAAATCGCCTGGCCAGGATCCTGGGTAAAACTGCCTATATCTATTTGTGTGTGATTTACTTACATCTAGCAGCAAAAGAGATCTCAATATCTGCAGGTTCCCCATAAACCCTGGTGAATGTCAGGGGGGTCACATCGCTCCACACTTTCCAAGCTCCCTCAATTGCAACATCCACATCAGCGCGGTCCATGTCTGGCGTGTAATTCAGAACACTGTGAAACACGGAGTCGTAAAGAAAATGTATGTATGAAAGAAATGGCACCACACATCTTTCGAAGTCTCTGCTGAAAGAGAGACTTCTTTCTATATCTCAGCACATCTGACACAAAATCCATGCTCCTTGTACTTCTAGGTGCATCAAAGCGATGCAATGATGAGCAGGCTTTTATGCTTCTTGCAAACTATGAATTACAGTGGTACCCCGGTTCTCAAACTTAATCCGTTCCAAAACCAAAGCATTCCAAACCCAAGGCACAGTATCCCCATAGAAAGTAATGCAAAACGGATTAATCCGTTCCAGACTTTTAAAAACAACCCCTAAAACAGCAATTTAACATGAATTTTACTATCTAACGAGACCATTGATCCATAAAATGAAAGCAAATCAATGTACTGTACTATAAAATAAATAAGACAGTATTGTAGATTATTAAAATTATTATTTTTTCTCACCTGCACTGATGATAGTCATTGTTTGGATGGGGGGCTTTTATCTATTTCCACAGTCACACAATCAATCAGTAGCTGAACTGGGTTCCACAAAAACAAATTAACCGAAAAAGCTTCAAATATGAAAACGCAAAATAAATAGCAAAAACAAAAGTGCCAAACTTAATTCACTCCGGAAGTCCATTTGACTTCCAAAATGTTCGGAAACCAAGGCACAGCTTCTGATTGGTGCAGGTGCCCCAGAAACAATAGCCAACAGCTGCATCGGACATTCGACTTCTGAAAAACGTTCGAAAACCGGAACACTTACTTCCAGTTTTTCGTCATTTGAGAACCAAGGCATTTGAGTACCAAGGCGTTTGAGAACCAAGGTACAACTGTAATTAATTGTGCCCCAACTCTTCATTATGCAAGAAGATCAATCATGGTGGACTAGACAACTTTAAGGCAAGACCATTACTGTTCTTACTGAGGAATGCCAACATTCCTAGCATCTTCCAATGGCATCTTAAAATCAATTAAGTGTACTGAAACCTTACCTATATGTCAGTTTTCTTTTCTTCCATGTTGGATCCCCGGGAAAGGTGCTGTATTCTGCTACATCAGGAACCCCACACCTGGGCTTCCTCATTAAAGCCAAAGTGTTTGAATCCAATCTGCCTGTCACTTTCAGCCCAAAGCGTTCCTGCATCAGCCGTATTTTGTCAGCAGGGATATCGTCACTTCCTTTGCTTCTTACGACAGGCGTTGATGTGGAGTCAGGATAGTAGTTTTCTATGTATTTCTGATTGGAAGAAAAGATATATTTGATTGCTTATAGAATTATTTTTCACATATATTCATTCGCGTTTTAAAATTAGCCATTCATACTTTCTGCCTTCGTTCGCAACGAAGAAGGTCATTCACCTATTGCACCTATGTTGCCGACAAAGGAACGGAATCTCACAGACATTAACAATGCAATCCTAGGCATGCCTCCTCAGCTGAATGAGAGTTGCTCCGAGGTGTATTTATGTAGGACTGCATGAAGAATTAACCCATCAAGCAGCCCTGAGGAGGAGAGGACCGAATCTACATTTCCCCCAGGCTATAAGCATCACATTGAATCAGTGCCAGATTTACGTATAAGCTAAACAAGCTATAGCTTAGGACCCCACTCTCTTGGGGGCCCCCAAAAAAAATTAAAGGAAAAAAACCTGGATATACATTTCCAAAATATAAGATAAAAAACCCAAATAAAATAAAACCTACATACAGCAACAGTGTTTTGTGTTGTGTAGGCTTCTATTTTGTTATGTGCAAATGGCTATAGATACCTATTAGGTCCGTAAATTACCATATAGCATATATTCAACACAAAAAACAGCAACAAGTTGTTGACAAAGGACAGCTGGACATATAAAGGGCCCCACTACCTTTCGTAGCTTGGGTTATCATCAAACCTAAATCCAGCCCTGCATTGAATGCCACTTTGCATAAAGCATTTAGTAACTGACTACTTTTTTTGCTAGTCAATCTACCAGCAGAATTCTGTTTCTCCTCCATGCTACAATCAACCATTACCTTGGCAAAATTCAGGTCCGCTTCTGCAACCTGATCAGCTTCCTGGGTTAAGGGCAAAGCACAAGAAAGTGCTCCATAGAGCGCAATCGCCAGTAGGAAACTCTTCATTGTCTCTTTTGCTTCTGCGTCCCAGCCTTGGAGTCTTAGAACACTTCGGTCCCTCTGTCGATGGATCTGCCTGTGTACTCCCAATTGACCTCTATATATACTTCGTGTTTGTTCTATAAAATCAACAGAAGCATGACTCACAACATTATAACATCCGTTGACTAGCCAAACACAGAAAATGCTCCTTTTAGCAGTGTGACACACAGCAGGAGCTGCCAAGTGTGAAAACCCTGATTTGGCAATTACTATGAAGGTGGCTGAGATTCGTCAAGTGGGACTTTTTTCACCAAAGGGAAGGGGAACAGTTCTTTTTTTAAAGATAAACAAAGTATAAGGACAAGCCCTTGCACGACTCAAATACTATGCTTATTTGTATTATCAATCCTTCCTAGACATTTGGTTGCATTCAACTAAGTCCTACTCAGAATAGACCCACTGAAATTAAGGGATTCGTCAGATCAATAGATCCACTCTGAGTATAACTAGGACTGAATATCACCCATCCGTTTGCTATTTAGTATTTGACAGGCTCACATTTGACCGACAGACTGAATTCTTATGATCTATATAAATTAGAAATCATTAGAGCAATTGTATGAAGAATTGAATAAAACATCAATTTGTAAATATAAGATACGCTGAAATAAATAACACAGGCCTTTCTGTTGCAGCAGGTTTTGGAAATTTTAGACAATCTTCTTAGGAAACAAGCAGAGATAGAGTAATTTTGACACTGGATCTGAAGACCAAATATGTGGCTTTGTTTTCCATTTTCCGGTACAGAACAGCATTTGCTGTTTACCACAATAAAACACCTGGTTCACCTGAAGAAGGCAAGAAACTTTAGGTGTGCTTTGGAAATGAGCCAATTCCTCCTTCGTTCCCCCCTTTTTACCAGTAAGTGACAGAGTAGGTTGGAGAAACAAACATGCTTTTCAAGCTCCCCCTACTGATGGTGGGGAGAGGTCAGGCTAAATCAGTTGCACTATGTGGAAGTTGTAAATGTCCATTTCCCATTGAAATTAATGGACCTCAGCATACATCATGACTAACTTTTCACATGGGTTTCAATGGGACTGAATTCCAATTGACTTGTTGATGTTGTAACAATTATATCCCTGCTTTCCTCCAAAGAGCTCAAGGTGGCATACATGATTCTGCCCCTCACAACAACCTAGGTTAAGTGTGACAGTGTTAGAATGCATATACAACACATATAAACGCTTTTACTTTACCAATCTAGCTGAGTCCCAAGTAAGCTTCATGGCTTTGTGGTGGTTTGACTCCTGGTCTAACAAGGTCTAGTAGTCCAACAACCTAACTGTGGCACAACACTTTCTCTCTTAGTCTGGAGGCAACCCACTATGGTTTCATGAAAAGAATATTCAGTTGTCTTGAAATATATTATAGACAGTCATGACATAGTTTCTTTGATTTTGGACTCTATCACTTCACACACACACTTTAATCTTTTGCATAATTTTATTCACCCATACCATGTCCCCTGTTACTTATTTTTTTCTCTAAACTAAAGGTAAAGGTAAAGGGACCCCTGACCATTAGGTCCAGTCGTGGATGACTCTGGGGTTGTGGCGCTCATCTCGCTTTATTGGCCGAGGGAGCCGGCATACAGCTTCCGGGTCATGTGGCCAGCATGACTAAGCTGCTTCTGGCAAACCAGAGCAGTGCACAGAAATGCTGTTTACCTTCCTGCCAGAGCAGTACCTAGTTATCTACTTGCACTTTGACGTGCTTTCAAACTGCTAGGTTGGCAGGAGCAGGGATCGAGCAACGGAAGCTCACCCTGTCGCGGGGATTCGAACTGCCGACCTTCTGATTGGCAAGCCCTAGGCTCTGTGGTTTAACCCACAGCACCAACCGCATCCCACCTTTTCCCTAAACTAAAAAGCCACAAATATTTCCTGATAAGAGTGCTGCTCCAACACATTTGGCTGCTTTCCATGAACTCGTTCTGTGGAATATGTTATGGTTCACTTTGCCCTCAGACTGTTTCTGGAGAACTTTCAAGGAGAGCCTCATGTCCAGCAACCCAGTAACCTGAATGTGCCCATCCCAAGGTTTGTCAACACCCACGGTTGCACTTTGTAAAGTGTGTCAGGAGAGGATCTGACTAATTCCACACGCAGGCAGTATAAAAACTTCCGACTAGGAGATAAGAACCCAAGAAACAGCTGAGCTGAATCAGGTCAAACATCCCTCTAGTCCAGCACCCTGTTCCCTCAGTGGCCAACCAGATGCCTATGGGAAGCCAACAAGCAGGACCTGAGCATAGCAGCAGTCTGTGATTCCCAGCTAGTCTCCCTACTCATGTCCTTCCTAACATCACTGTAGAAAGATTGTGTGGCAAAGATGAATCAGTAAAAAGAAAAGTGTAAGGACTCGGATCCAGCTAGAAGCCCCTTGATGCCAAATTCGTGAAGATGAGAAAATGGGGAAGGCCACGCACTCTGCACATGTTCAGATGAAGACTTAAAAACAAAAATACTTCCTGCATTCTAGAGCTGAGCCTTGGGTCAAATTAGCCCCCCTTGTCTCTCTGTGTCCTTTTACCTTGTGAAATAATTGAGAACCAATTGGGACAGCCCACTAATGCAACAGCCATTATACTAGCTGGAGTTTTGCTCCTATTGTGGCGCAACAGCCAAATCCATTGGACAGCTTGGACCAGTGAAAACATCTGTACTGTTTTTTTACTCTTCCGCTACTTCCTCTTGTGCCACTGCTGGCACAATGAAAGTAGTTTGCACAACAATGCCAACTCTCTTGCTTTAGGCACTCGCTTGACATTGGATCCCGACGGTGCTATTTTTCTAGAAAAAGAATTGCCGGAACTCACCATGAACATCTCCCTTGTTCTCTTATAATGGCAATGGCACCCACCTGAGAGATGCCGGAACTGAGTTCAGGCTGGAAAAAAGCCCTGGATCTCGCCCTTTGTTTTTGTCTGAAAAAGTAGAAGCTGAAGCCTATCAAATGTAATTTACACCCCAATAGATAACGTACAATTGGCAAGCTTTTCAAGCAGCAGTCCAACAGGACACCAGAAGTGCGTGCCCACTCTCTACACATCCATTTCGTATATGAAAAGATCACCTAAAGATGACAACATACGCATGAAGAGGCACATACAAACACACACACGGAGCCTCGCAGTTTACAGTCAGCATAGTTGTGGCCGTCTGCAGCATTTCACAGATGGCAGCGTGTAAACACAGGCCTCTTCATGCAGGAACTGACTCAGAGGAACCCCCTTCTGACTGCTCAGGAGGCTCGGATAGGGCCAAAAAATCCCCTCACGCCTCTTCCTGGCACACCTGTGGTGCCGAGGAGGGAGTTGGTGAGGGAGCAGGTGAGGCAGTTTGCAAGGTGTGGAGGACTGGAAAACGCAGCCTTGACTCTTCCTCACACACACCCCTTCAGAAGCTGGCAATCTTAATCTGCCGGTAGAAATGTAAAGAAAGGTACAGAGAGGTACCTTACTAAGACAACAGAAAGAGGTACTGAAGCACAGTATATCACCACGTTCAACAGTGCCTTGGAAGATGGGTGCTTCTCCCTGAAAATCCTTGAAGTAACTAAAGAAATTCAAGTCTATTTCTCCCTGCTAAAGACTTGAGGAACAGTTGAAGGAGCTGGGTGTGTTTAGTCTGCAAAAGAGGAGACTGAGAGGAGATGTGATAGCCATCATAGGAGCCAACTCCTAGGGGTGAAGGTCTTTGCCCCACCAATCAAAAATTGAGGGGGGCCAGGGCATTGCCATTCGAATCGTGTGCATGAACTGCATCATGTGGTCGATTATGGGGCTTACCCGCCCCCCGCCAATATTTTATTCAAGTTGGCACCCCGATAGCCATCTTCAATTATCTCAAGGGCTGTCACATGGAAGAGAAAACAAACTTGTTTTCTCCCGCTCTGGAGGGTAGGACTCGAACCAATGGCTTCAAGTTACAAGAAAGGAGATGCCGACTAAACATCCGGAAGAATGTTCTGACAGTAAGAGCTGTCCGACACTGGAAGGGTCTCCCTCAGGAGGTTGTGGACTCTCCTTCCTTGGAGGTTCTTAAGCAGAGGTTGGGTGGCCACCTGTCACGGATGCTTTAGCTGAGACTCCTGCATTGCAGGGGGTTGGACTGGATGACCCTTGGGGTCCCTTCCAACTCTACAGTTCTATGGTTCTATCATTTTATAACTTTTAACTGCATGGGGACACTTTTTTTCAGACCAACTCTGTCCCCCTCCAGGGTCTGGGCTCCAAAGAAGCAGGCACGAAGCCCTTGCTTTCAGCCTAAACTCTGCCTTACCCGGTAGAGAACTGGTGCCTCTGCCCTTCTCACAGCTGTTGGTGCTCAGCCATGCCAGGTTTGTGGGAAATGGGGACCTTTCTCACAAACAGGATCTGGATGCAACACCAGCCTCCCCTCCTGCAGTTTCCAGCGACTGGTATTTAGAATCGTATTGCTTCTAGCGATGGAGATGGAATATAGGCCATTGTGGCTCGTGGCTATTGATAGCTTTCACATCCATGAATTTTCTAATCTTCTTTTAAAGCCCTCCAAACTGTTGGCCATCAGCACTACCCCTTGTTTACACACTGTTCAAAAAAGTACTTTCTCTTGCAAGTCCTAGGTCTTTCAGCATTCAGCTTCACCAGCTCTGAGTTGGATGGCAACTCTGTTTCATAGAGTCATAGAGTTGGAAGAGACCACAAGAGTCATGTAGTTCAACTCCCCCTTCAATGGATGCAGGAATCCTTTTGTTCAATTTGGGGCCTGAACCCATGACCCTGAGA
This sequence comes from Lacerta agilis, assembly GCF_009819535.1. Lineage (NCBI taxonomy): Eukaryota > Metazoa > Chordata > Lepidosauria > Squamata > Lacertidae > Lacerta > Lacerta agilis. The sequence continues at coordinate 18,527,501 of NC_046315.1, forward strand.
TTAAGAGCTCTACCAGCTGAGAAAAGGGAAAATATCTTCCGTAGGACCCAGGTGAAGGAGGCATGATTTGTGTCATTGCAGCAGAATAAAAAACCCAGACAACTTAGTAATCAACAGAACTTTAGAGATCCAGTGAGCCGTTATTAATGAGAACCAATCTTTGTCGTCAGCATCTGAGTAACATGTTAAGTTCCAGAAGGGTTGCCAGACAGGGTCTTTTCTGCCAAAATCCTTTCCAAACTAGACATGCTGGGTTTGGGAAATGCCAGAAAAGGCCCGGAAACATTCATTCATTAAAATAACTCCATGCTTGGAAATACCCATGTGTCTCAGGTATCATGGTGTGTTTTGTTTTGTTTTGTTTCATTAATTCATTAATTCAATTCAATCATGCTCAAGTTTTGGTCACAGTGCCCAAGGTGGATTAGCAGATAACAATAGCGGATTTAAACCAAATATCCAAAGCTTTGAAACATCTCCATCATCAGCATATTTACATGCATCAACAGGTAACATCTGCGTAGTTATTAGATTAAATTGAAGAAATATTGGCCAGTTTAGGCAAGTGCCAGGAGAGAGAGGTATGGATGCTGGGAAGCAGTAAGCCCCAGAGGAAAAGGGCAGAAAAATCGAAAGGATGGGGCTGGGGCAGGTGTGAAACTTAGAATATACCCTCCAACATGTCGAAGGGAAAAATCAGGACGTCATCTTTTGGGACAACGTTTTCCTATTTTTTCTTCACGAGGTAACAGCGGCCATTTGGGGTGCCACAATAATAAGTGGGGGTTTTGTGGCATGGTGCCTTAAAATGCACATTTTGGGATGTTACACAAGATTGCTGTCCTGAGAAAAATCACTTTTTCCAGGGGAGGGGGGTGTCACAGTGCGGAATCGCGAGTGATTGAGGCACCCAAAATGGCCACTGTGCTCTCACGAGAAAAAACAATGTGTGCCGGTTTTTCCAGGACAGTTGAATAAGTAACTATGATAGGTTTAGTGACGAGAAATGTATTGGCACAGTGAAGATGCTAAGAAGGCCAGTCAAGAGAAAGAAGAGAAGGTTGATGACAGCAGGGTGGGGAGATCGACAATGAAATTCCAACTGTGCCTAGAAGGAACTACTGTTGAATTCAGTGGGTCTTATTCCTAGTTAAGCTGGGTTAAGAGGTGCACTCCGTTCAAACCAGAACCCCATATAATAAATTATATATATTGTCAGGGACTGGGCGAAGAAGAAGAAGAAGAAGAAGAAGAAGAAGAAGAAGAAGAAGAGGAGGAGGAGGAGGAGGAGGAGTAGTTTGGATTTGATATCCCGCTTTATCACTACCCGAAGGAGTCTCAAAGCGGCTAACATTCTCCTTTCCCTTCCTCCCCCACAACAAACACTCTGTGAGGTGAGTGGGGCTGAGAGACTTCAAAGAAGTGTGACTTAGCCCAGGGTCACCCAGCAGTTGCATGTGGAGGAGCGGGGACGCAAGCCCAGTTCACCAGATTACGAGTCCACTGCTATTAACCACTACACCAAACAGAGGAGGAATGGTGGAGAAACCCTCTCCATCCTGAACTGTCCAGGGAGGAGGAAGAGGAAGACAGTATAGATTTACAACAGGGGTTTGAGGGAGGTCACAGCTCAGAGGCAGATGAGGGGGAAAGTGGGAAATAAAGGGAGAAGAGGGGGCAGGACCGGAACGGCAGCTGACTGACACAGTGTCTTTAGAAAGCATTCCAGACCCTCCATCTCCCAGAATCTGGAGAACCTTAAAAGTAGGAGAGCAAAGAGCTCAAAGGCAGAGGGCATGTAGCAGCAACCGTAGAAGAGACATTGAGATTGGCGAATGAGGAAGTGGGAGAGACGGGTGTCTGGAGATTCACTCGGGACAATGCCATTGTGCAAGAGGCTGGGCTCTATAGCCTCTCTATGTACTTATTGGATTAAAAAGGATGGTAAGAAACTTTTCCTTGTCTTTATACTTTCCTGGACAGCCAGCTGGGAGCCACTGACAGCATCCTGACAGAGAGAGAGAGAGAGAGAGAGAGAGAGATCGCTTAAATGTGTAAAAAATCAATCAGACAAGCATTAAATTATAAGCATCCATAATCAGAATGCACAATAAAACTGTCCCATTAAAATCATAAAATATAAAGCTCCAGAAGTAAAAGATGCAATAAAACAATCCCATTAAAACAACAAAGCAATTAAAACAGGAGACTCAACTTGAGTGATTCAGGGAATACTTGTGCATTTAAGGTGTGCCCGTAAAAGCTGGCAGAATGCCAGTACAGACGGCTTATCTCATATACCAGCTGGGAGTGAATTCCATAACACCAGTGCCACCAGTAAAAAAAAGGAAAATGGGGGGGGAGGCTTTATATGTCAAAAACACGCACACAGAAAGATCTATTAGGTAATGATAAGAAGGTAATGTCAAAAATGTTTAAAATGCTGTTACAATGGCAAACAAAATTCAACAATGATATATTGCGTGGTCAGGCGGAGTCCCCCAAACCCCCAGGCAGCCCCTGAGCGGAATAATGACAAAAGACAACGTTATATGGGATTAAAATTGGCCACAACTTTATTAAGATTCAGATGTAGGGAGACCTTGGCTCAGGCATTGGGCGTTTATCCTTCCCAGCCCCCCAGCCGGGGAACTGAGTAAATTCAGGGTTATCCAGCATGTTTGGGGGTTGGGCTAGCTCTGGAGAACATATGTTCAAGCAGATAGCCCGCCCCCCTGTTCGCCGCCACTGGAGGAGGAGGGCAGTGACAACCTCTGAGCGTATGGCCATTGCCTCCCCCTAAGACCCCTCTAACGGGAACCCTGGTATCGCTGCTGCAATGGGGGTGGGGGGTCACCGCCCCACGCCCCCCATTTAGGTAGATGACTAAAGGATTCCACCCAAGGCCTGCAACCACCAAAGTTGTGACGAATTGCTACAGGAAAGGCAAAACCTGCCAATGCAGGGAAATTCCTTTCCGGCCCTTCAACAGCGGCCTTGACATAGCAGTGCCTGTGTGCGTGTGCGCCTGTGGAAGAAATGTTATCCTGCAAAGAAAGCGTTAATTGAGGGAGTGGATGGTGGGGAAGCTCTGGAGCCGACTGGACTGCGCTTCCCAGGTATGCCTCAGGTATGTCCCACCTTCTATTGTGTGCACTGTGTGGTCCCTCCTCCTACCTGGCCAATCCCCCTGGCAACACCTCCCCAGGCCAGATTGGACGGCTGGCTGGGTAGGCGGAGACCACGGGTATCTGACCTGGGAAGGTGGCGCCAGCCTGAACTACCATGTGCTGCCCTGGGATCAAAGGGGGCTGCGCGCGACCACGCAAAATGCACATCCCATTTGATGTGGGGAACGATCATTGGGCAATGGATATAGGACACAATATAGGATTGTCAGCATAGGAGTGATTGTGGAATGTAGACTTAAAATTTACAGCATGTTATGGAATAAAGGAAAATTACATGAAGATGATGTATAGATGGTACCTGACACCTAGTAAGCTAGCAAAAATTTATAAATCACAATCAGATACTTGTTGGAAATGTAAGGAGAAAGAATATACCTTTATTCCTATGTAAGAGGGAGAAAACATTCTGGGAAATGGTTTATAATGTGTTGAAAAAATGTTTAAAATAACTTTTGTGAAGAAGCCAGAAGCTTTCCTTTTAGGAATAATAGGAACAGAGATGCCAAAAGCAAAAAACAAAAACAAAAACAAAGTTTTATTTATGTACGTGACCATGGCTGCTCAAATAGTGTTTGCCCAGAAATGGAGAGAAGAAACAGACCCAACAAAAGAAGACTGGCAACAGAAACTATTGGAATATTCAGAAATGGCGAAACTTACCAGAAGGTTAAGAAATCAGAAGAGAGACATTTTGATTTGGAACGAAAATCCTTTATTGAACATTTGAAAATCTATTGCACACAACTAAAAACATTAGCAGGACTGACGCAAACATTCACAGTGATTTTTTAAAAATAAAATTAAAATAATAAATGATAAATAGGGGAATCATGGAGGTGCGGTAGGAACAAGATATATTACATGGAACTGCAGAAGGGAGGGGAATGAAGTCGAGGCTGGAGGAGTTCTTTTTCCTCTTCTTTTCTCTCTCTTTAGAGAGACAAAAACTGTGATGACTATGTAAATTGTAAAATGAAAAATAAAAAAATAAAATGTATAAACAAACAAACAAACTGATGCAAAGAACTACAAAAAAGGTCAAAACCTGTATTTTGAATTGGGTGCAGTTGTGCCAGAATTGGTTTTCTATGCTTGGACTGTTTTGCCTTGTTCAGGAGTCTGACTGCCAAATTCTGCACCACCTGCAGTTTCTGAACTATCTTTGAAGGCAATCCCATGTATAATGCATTGCAGTAATCTATCCTATCAGGGCATAGACAACAGAAGTTAGGCTATCCCTGGCCAGATAGGGAAGTAGATGCACCACCAGCTGAAGCCGATGGAAGGCACTTTGCACCCGAAGCAGCTTGGATATCCAGTGATAGGAATGGACCCGGAGGTACACTGGCACCTGCTCCTTCAGAGGGAGGGTAACCCCGTTTGAGGCAGGCTATGCACCAGCCAGCCGGCCAAGGGAGGCACCCACTAACAGCACCTCAGTCTTATCTAGAATAAGCTTCAGTTGAATGACTGTAATCCAGCCCATGACTGCGGCAGGACTTTGGTCTAGCACGTCCACTGCCACACCTGCAGATGTAAAAGAGAAGCAGAGCCGTGAATCATCAACGTATCACTGGCAACACACTCCAGAACTCTGAGTGATCCCACCCAGCAGTTGAGATGACCTTTCGAAAGCAGGATGGTGTACAGTGTATCCCAGCTCCCTTGTATTCAACTGACCACCTAAATACAGATAAAGAATTGCCCTAGACGACTCGAGAAAGCACTGGCGTTTCCCACAGCCACATGGAATATAGTGCTGTCCTGGATTTAGGCGAAATGTAAAATTGTATTGTAATTCTGATGAATTAGGATCCTTCCTGGCTGTTGCTGTTTTTGAGTGGGATTGGGAATATAGGAAGCTCTCTTACACTGAATCAGGCCACTTACATCAATACTGACGATGCTGAGTGGCAGTGGCTCTCCGGGATTTCAGGCAGGGGGTCTCTCCCAGCCCCACCTGCAGGTGCCAAGGATTGAACCCGAGGCTACCGGCCACAAAATGTAGCTGCTTTACCATGGTGCTATAACCCTCCTGCTCTCCGTCTTTCTCATCCTGACCGTATGTTTAATTGTGGTTTTAGAGAGCATAATTAAGCATTAGTCTCATCACCAAAGTGATTAGGGATCAGTTCAGTTTTTCACATTTCCATATTAGTATGCAATTTATTTATTATTTTGAAATCTCGTGAAAATTTGTCAGCATTTCAATGTGGGTTTCCTAATATACACATTTGTGCTAAGCGATTTCCCCAGTAGAATGCATTTTTGTATGTTATTTTTACACACACACACACACACACAGAAAAGCGCAACTTTTGTAGAAGTGCAACATATTCTGAGAAGCGCAAATTTCAAAGGGTGGCTGTTTCAATTCACGTATTGCTTCAGAAAGTAAGGATTCAGCAGATTCACGTTTAAATATGAACTGAATCAAGTATCTCTCCCAACCCTAGAAAGAAATAGGGTAAGGGATGGGAAGGTACAAAATGCCAGGCACTAGAGGGCTTTAAAGGAAAGGGTAGAATCCTGACAGTGGAAGTCCTGGTGTCTAGTCATGGAATTTCCAGCCTTCCTTCATGTGTCAGAAGTTCACTAAAAGCACAACACTCTGTCACTGTGCATTTGTTTAGATTTGGCAGAGGCGATCACCGGTCATTTACTCAAAAAGAAATCCCCCAGTTAATTTAGGGTGGCACTATATATACAATATATTATGACGCAAACAAGAGTTTCTCAATCCTGTATTTCCCCTGTAAGGCACCTTTCATCAGCTTGGCGTCCTCCACATGTTTTGGGATGTAGATCCCACCACCCCTGGCTGTTGGTCATGATGGCTGGGGCTGATGGGAGTTGTAGTCCAAAACATTTGGAATGCACCCCAGGATGCGGAAGGCTGCAGTAAAGGAGCTCAGCTTTACTTGGCTGGGTGGGGTGTGCTTAAATCTTCCCCTCTCTGCTGACCACCCACTCTAAGGCCTGCCATTTCCCTGCAGGCAAACTCTGAAATTGGATGCAAGGAAAACATGACTGATCTGGAGAGGGGCTAGGGAAGGGGGAATAGGCAGGAGACAATCAGGGGCATACCTAGGGGTTGGTTAGGTTGTCCCCTGCCAAGGGTGCAGGCTCAGGGATGAACAAAAATCATGCCTCTCCACTCGGACTCAGGGGGTCTAGCAGCCTATCTGTGTGCTCCTTAGGCTGCTCCTCCGCTGCCCTGGGTGACTGGGCGAGGCGAACAGGCTCCTCGGAGGAGGAATCTGGTCACTGGCATGGGCTGTTACAACAGACCTGCAGGCGGCCCTCCTCAGTTACTGTCAGCACTATTTTGAGTTTCTGGCCCAGGGTCTCTTCTAGATTTGGAGGCACCAATAAAAGCTCCTTGCCAAGGAAGATATGGGGGTGGGGCACCAATACATCTCCTTGCCAAGCATGCAAAGGTGCCTAAGTATACCTCTGGATACAGTTGGAAGGCACGGAAGGAACAGATCAGCCCTCCCACCGATTATTCCTGACACTCATGCTACTTGACAAGCACTGTTTGTGTATATGCATGTGCAAAAAAAGCATGTGTAGTTCAGGGGTAACGAACGTGGTACTAGCCTGATGCTGTTGGACTCCAGCTCCCATCCTCCCTGCCCACTGGCCATCCTCTCTGGGACTGATGGGACCTGGAGTCCAAAAGCAGCTAGGGAGCACCATGTTGCCAGCTCCTGCTGTAGTTCGATCCTTATAATTCTGTGTCCAGGGCAGCTGTCTACCAGCTCCATTTTGTAAACAGGCTGAGACCCTACCAACCTGCAGACTGTCTCACCAGAGTGATGCATGCTCTGGTTATCTCCTGCTTGGACTACTGCAGGCATCTTCAACCTTCAGCCCTCCAGATGTTTTGGATTACAGTTCCCATCATCCCTGACCACTGGTCCTGTTAGCTAGGAAACATGGGAGTTGTAGGCCAAAACATCTGGAGGACCGTAGGTTGGGGATGCCTGGACTACTGCAAATACACTCCACGTGGGGCTACCTTTGAAGGTGACCCGGAAACTACACTTAATTAAGAATGTGGCAGCTAGACTGGTGACTGGGAGTGGCTGCCGAGACCATATAACACCAGTCCTCAAAGACCTACATTGGCTCCCAGTACATTTCCGAGCACAATTCAAAGGGTTGGTGCTGACCTTTAAAGCCCTAAATGGCCTTGGCCCAGTATACATGAAGGAGCGTCTCCACCCCCATTGTTCTGCCCGGACGCTGAGATCAAGCTCCAAGGGCCTTCTGGAAGTTCCCTCACTGTGAGAAGTGAAGTTACAAGGAACCAGGCAGAGGGCCTTCTCAGTAGTGGCGCCCGCCCTGTGGAACACCCTCCCATCAGATGTCAAGGAAATAAACAACCACCTGACTTTTAGAAGACATCTGAAGGCAGCCCCATTTAGGACAGTTTTTAATGTTTTTAATGTTTGATGTTTTATCGTGTTTTAATATTCTGTTGGGAGCCGCCCAGAGTGGCTGGGGAAACCCAGCCAGATGGGTTTGGTATAAATAATAAGTTGTTGTTGTTGTTGTTGTTGTTGCCTTGTCAATGTTGTTGCTCTGTATTCTTTGAATTATCCACACTGGTGCAGAGTGGAGTGCTGCCTCCATTTATGTCCCCCTGCCAACAGAGAAATGGCATTCTGTATCCAGTGAGCATGCTCAGCCCTCACTGAGACATTTTGCCCCAATGCTTAAGGGTGGGGTGCTGCTGGTTTCCCCCCTTACCATTTCTGTAATCTATGTTGCCAAGCAAATGCAGGCAATTGAGAACACATATTTGTGTAATAGTGAGCTGACGGTCGCATAGATTTCGTTTGGATTCACGTGGCTTTTGAAGAGCTGACTGAACGGTACCATATTTGAGAGACAACGGAAATGTTTTCAGTCTCTCTGTTCCTGCTGTTTTCATGTAAGCAACGATCACAGAAGGTAGACCTTCACCTCATGACCTCTGTTGTTACGGTGGACTTTAGCACTTAGTCAAAAGTTTGTTCCAAATAAACAAAACCAAATTACAGTAATTTTACAGGGCACTTTTTCTATAGCGCTTTAAACAAGCTACCCACAATTTCTGTTACGGTCTGTTAAATATCAGTTGCTTGTTTTCCTGGAGAGTTGCAAAACGTAACCAAGGACTTAACTCACATGCCTAAGCTGAATCAACAAGATGGGATCACCAGGAAAAAAACAGATTTTTTGTTTCTGAATGTGATTCTAAGGCTTCATAAGGACATTTCCCATGCTAAAATATTTGCTGTTTGGAATACATGGTATTCTCAGCCCCATTGGGCATACAAAGTATGCATTATGAAGTACCTACACTTGGTTAACAACAACAACAATAATTTTATTTATTTCATTTCATTCCATGAAGCCACCTGGAAGAGATTTGCAATATAATGACATACCCGGTATATCTTTGGTGCCTGCTAAAAACATTCTTGCTTCGACAATACTCCCAGGATACTTCGAAAGTTGAATTTTAATTTGTTTTAATATTTTAACTTTTGTACATTTTAATGGATGGTTGTGAAGTTTTGCTTATTTTACCATTTTATCTTTTGGAAACTGCTTTGAGGATTTAACAGTCAAGTGGTGTATACATTTTGTGAATTAAGTAACATAAACAGATATATAAAACACTTCCACATATTTAAAAAAAAAACAGTTTGAACATTTGCATATAAAAAGAAGATGATGCGGATGAGGTGATCTTTGAGGTATCCTGGTTCCAAGCTTTCAAGGGACTTTGTACACTGATACCAGCACCTTAAACTTCACCTTGTAGCTAATTGACAAACTTTTGGTCAGATATTCATCAATGCCAAACCAGCCTTACACTTCAAAACTGCTACTTAAAGAAATACTATAGTTATGATGAATTTGCGAGCAGGATTTGAACTATGAGCAACAGAAGTACCGTAACTAGATGACAGAACTGTGGTTATGATTTAACAGATAGTCTTTTACAGGGTGCGGCAGAAGAGGAGAAACAACAACTCCGTGGAAAATGGGGTGGGGAGTCAACAGAAAATAAAGGGAAAAAATGTAATTGTGTATTGGATCGTATATGACAAAAATGTAGAAATTTCATAAAATGCAGTTGGAAAAGCAATACACTTCAAAACTTTGTGGTGGTTTACATTTGGGCATATGCTATTCTGGAAGGTGTTCTTTTGTAATCCTCTTTCTCTTAAATGAATTCACTAGTCCCTTTTCACCACACATGGGAAATCTTAAACCTTCCAATCACCACCCAATGAAAAGGAAGACCCAGTCATCAGACGGCTTCTCGCCAGTCATCATTACCAGACACATTCATCGGGACACATGCAGAGCTCCAAAATAAACACAACGGGCGAGAACCATTTGAAATGGAAAACTAGTGCAAGTGGACAGATTTAGTCTTCTGCTCTCCAGCAGCAGCTAGTGGAGCAGAGTGGGGTGGAATTGCATCACTCACCTGCCTTCCCAACACAGAGGCTGCTGCCAGTAACCAAGAGGAACATGGGGATGGGACAGGGAGGTTGGTGCAGTCGGGTGCAGCAGCAGAGCCAGTGAAACACCATGGCAGCTCATTGCTATTTTAAGTTCTATCTGAGGGCAGCAGGCTAGATCAGGCATGAGCGGGCTTGGCCCTCTGGGTGTTTTGGGACTGCAGTTCCCATCATCCCTGACCACTGGTCCTGTTGGCTGGGGATGATGGGGGTTGTGGTCCCGGAGCGTCTGGAGGGCCGAGTTTGCCTATGTCTGGGCTAGATTAAGTGGCACAGGGCAGGCCACAGGGCAGTTCTGTCATCCAGCATCTACTGCTGGCCCTGAACCCCTTACACACATACACAAACAAGCTATGAACTCTGATATCTGCCAAGTGCCAGGAAGTAAGAATCTTAAGATTTCTTCTTTGCAAATGCTAGCATCCTTCACGGTTTGAGGATGAGCACTCTGAAATCTGTAGAAGACAATGGTTGTCCCTGCTTGGTATCACAGCAGAGTTGATGGTATAGTGGATGATTATCAGGAATAGGATTCATTGAACTTCATAAAAGGTGTAGTCTACTTCTGATTCAAGTAACTTTTGTTGTTGGTCTTTATTTCAGTTTTGGGAGGGGCACAAATGGAACAATTACAAATGATTGCCATAGCTGAAAGTGTGTACCGGCTGTGTTGTGATCTCTGCACCATGCCCTCAGTATGCAAGCAAGAGTTGCCTTCTAAGGCCAGGTTCTAGAAAAATGGTCATTCTACCTTGTCCGATAATGGTTAGGTCTAAAGGATTTCCCCAGTGTGCTGGGCTGGACTGCCCTTTTCTCATCTGTACAAGCAATTTGAAGTTTCTTGCACTGTAGAACAGTGTTTCTGAAATCTGGGTCTCTAGCTCGTTTTTTTTTTGACTGGAACTCCCATCATCCCTAGCTAGTAGGACCGGTGGTCAGGGATGATGGGAATTTTAGTCCAAGGGCAGCTGGAGACCCAGGTTGTGGAAACACTGCTGTAGAAGGTCCTTGGAAGGAATCTTCTGTAAAGCAAACAAACATCTGGAGGGGGAGGGGGGAGGGTCCTGTCACTTGATAAACAGTTGAACCAGCAGAGGGAGGTTCCTGTAGAGTCACTGTTGGAGCAGCCTATTTACATTCGGCAAAGCAACATTGTGAGGGAGATGTCAAGTGAAAGGTTATTATAGTGCGGTACTTGAACACAAGGGTAGGCACTTAGCATGATGAATGAGCCTTCTGCATTTCCAGAACCTATGAAGTGTTAAGACCCAGTGCGTGCTCACCTGCCAAACTCTCAGCTAGTGGGAGGTCTTCAATTGTAACTTGGTCCCCCACATTGCAGAAGAGGAATTCTGCTTCCGCCAAAGCTGCAAATGACTTATTAACTAGAGTTAGTTAACTAGTACGGACTGTTTGTTCCTACTGTCAGTGCTGCTCCCTAACTTCAGACACTGAATGATACTAAGAATTAATATGCTATGGAGTGTTTTGAATTTGTATCAACCCTGTAAACAAGTTTATTAATACAAGCAATGTAAAGAGAGGAGGGGTTTAACTAAAGAAGGGATGGGGAATTTAATTAAAAAACACACATATTTATTGCTATTTTAAGTTCTAACCTAAAGAGGGGGAGATTCTCTGGGCACTTTGAGAAAATTGAGATATTAATGTTTTTATGAAGATAAATAAATGATAAATGTGTGTTTTTACTAAGGGAATCAGCTGACCTGGAAGTCACGTCTCTCCTAAGCTCATTACAGCTCTTCAACCATCTCAGCTCATGACCATTGGGTGACCAATTATTAGGCATGTTGCAGCCATGGGTTTCCTACATCAGCAGAGGGTGGATGAGATGATATCTGAGGTACCTTCCAACTCTCTGATTCTACAATGTTTCCAGTGCCCCCTGTTATAACCCTGGTGAACCATACATAAGGTTTTTTTCCAGCAACTCACTAGTGGAGAACAGCCCTCCCTTAGTGGTCAAGGAATGGTCGTTCCAAGTTCACCGCAGGCTCTTCTTCTTCTTCTTCTTCTTCTTCTTCTTCTTCTTCTTCTTCTTCTTCTTCTTCTTCTTCTTCTCCTCCTCCTCCTCCTCCTCCTCCTCCTCCTCCATCTTCAGCATACTTCACCGACAAGCCTTACGGCATATGTGGCACGTGCTTGGTTACATTTTTGATCTGCAGACGGTTTCAATGCCCTGCAGAAATCTGGAGGAACAGATTGCTGAAGTGACTCATTTGTGCTTTGATGGTATCAAACATCATGTGCTGGGGAAATATTTGCATCTTTGGTTGATGCAAAGCATCACACTGTTTATACCAGGACTGGGGGTGGGAGCTTTCTGCTCATTCTTCCAAGCGGGGCTCTGGGATTCTGCCCTAAAGTCTTGTCTGAACAGCACCGCTGAGCAAAAAAGAGGCACAAAGCTACAGACAAGCTACAGACAAGCTACAGACAAGTGAGGTGGGATGGGAAAGCTTTTCGACCAAATGCTCCCTTTCCCAATACTGGCGCCACTGAAACAAATGAATGCTTGGTGCACTCCTAATGGTTTGTCCTGCCTGAGAAGGCAGCCTATGGTTATTTATTGAAAGGAAGCTAGATATTTTTAGAGCCTCTGCTCTGCCTGTTGCTTTCAGAGGGGATACTTCATAATACGGTTTCTGAACAACAAAATCAGGACGCGTTTGCGAGGTGTTCAGACCAAACAGATTCAGTTGTTTGGGTGGTCAGCTTTTCCTGACATTATGGTAAAAGGTTGGAGAAATTTCTTGGTGTTCAGTTTCAAGATGGTGGGCTGCTTAACACCTCACCTACGCTTAAGCAACTGTATTTGCTCCCAGCATATTTCTGAATTGACTTGAAACCTTTAAAACGCTACACAACTTAGAACTCAGATATCTGGTGGGCCATCTGCTCCCGTATCAGTTGATCCCTCAGGCTCTGGCTTACCCAATATGTGGGCCTGGCGTCCCGAGAAGCAAACTCCACATTACGCTTGCAATCACAGTAGATGTCAAACCTCAGAAGAATTGGTCAGTATTAGGAATGGGGGATCAATTCACATTTAAAGTCAAATCCATCAATATTCCACTTTCAGAAACATTATGAGGACAGCTATTCTTCTAAATTTGCACTTATCCGAATTTTGTATCACAGTTCTCTGACAAATCAACGTTTACAAAAATGGATATATTGGGGGGGTGTTCATAAAAATGAATATACTAGTGAAAATAATGTGTGAAAATGAATGCTATTAGGATAAATTGCTTGCAAGCATGTGCACGTCAGTCAAAACTGCATACAAAAATGTGTTTATCAGGAGAAATTTGCACTAGAGCACTGAATAATTTCCATGAGGATTTTTTAAAAAGTGAATTTTTAGATCGCTGCAGAGATGTGGAGAACGAGCTTTAAGATGGAAACATGAGGAAGTGAGAGAACCGAAACTGACAAGCGCTTCTGTTGTTGGCCTGCATTAAGTTGTTTAAAAACAAACAAACCACAAAACCTCACAACCGCCAGTATTGCATGAAATGGCACATTCCAAGATACCCATTTTCAAATGCCGCCTTAATACCCATTCCTTTGCTAGGTGTACTTGAAAAGAGGAAATAAGCAAACTTTAGCATTTTTAGAAAGCAAATTACCAAAAAAAAAATTATTATCTTCCTATTCAATGGGTCATCTTGGGGAGGTTGCAGACATAATTCTAATAAGTAGAAATATTGTACTGAAAGAAGGAGTTCATGCTGGAATGAGCTTCTTCGCATACTTGCAAGTTTCTTAAACTCAGCCATGAAGCTGACTGGGTAATGTTGGGGCCAGTCACAGTCTCTTAGCTGAACCCGCCTCACAGGGTTGTTGTGGGGTTAAAACTGGGTGTGGGAGAACCAGGTATGGCACTTGGAGCTCCTGCCTTGCTTTGGAGCTTCATTTGAACTGCCCAAGGCCTTGAGAGGGGGAAAGGAAGATTGAGAGAGTGCAGTGTGGTCCAAATGTTAGGAATGTGAGATGAAAAGGCTCAGAATCATTTGCTTATCTCCAGGCCATCCTCACTTCAGCTGACACGCTCTCCTAATCAGATTGCATGTAACAGCAAGCATGGCTTCCTGTTATTTAATATCCCGGCGTGTTGTTACTTATGTAATTTTAGGCTTGGGTGTTATGTACGTCGCAGAGCAGAACTTTTGTCTTATCGCAAGGAAGGACAGACACACAGCGGCGAGGTTTTAACAGCTTCTTTTACTTAAGATGAGCAGCCCTGACAGGTCTCAAACAAGGAACGGGAGACAATAAGTGTCGGAAATGTAAAGGGGAAGAAGGTTATTTTTATCATATCGTGGTGGTCTTGTAGTAAGGTTAAGGCTTACTGGGAAATGATATACAATGAAATTAAAAAGATGTTTAAAGTTTGGGGGGGGGGAAACAAACAAACCAGAAGCCTTTCTCTTGGGAAATATAGGGACAGAATTATCTACAGGTAAATTGCATAGAAAATTATTCATGTATGCAACTACAATGGCAAGAATGTTACTCACCCAAAAATGGAAAGAAGAAGTTCCAGCAAAGGAGGAATGGATACAAAAACTTATGGAATATGCAGAAATGGCAGAACTCACCAGAAGAATAAGAAATTAAGATAACAAACTTTTCATAAAAGAATGGAAATGGTTTATTGAATATTTACAGATAAATTGTAAACAGATAGAAACACTGGCAGGATTGTTGTAATAACCTGGAGTTACGCTAGAGTATATATTTAAAGAAGAAAAATAAATGAATTTGGATATGCAGGAGATATTAAAAATAAATTTAAGGAACCACAGAAAGAGGAGGAAGGAGGTCAAGTTTTAAAATGTCAAAATGACTGTAAAATCAGTGAAATGTATATATCTGAAAAGTATAATTAAAATTAAAAAAGGAAGGGGAAACAAAAATCTTGGCTCACAACTTGAGAAAGCTATCCAGCCTCCAGATATATTAACCCCTTGGTGGCCTTTTGTTCTCAATACAAGTGTATATTGATTTAAGATGTTTTCCTATTCCACCAGGGTGAGTTGGACTGAAAGAGGTTCCCCACCCTTGGAACAGGACTTCCTGGGAAGCAGTCCGTTGAGTGATGGTGGTCTGGAGTCTGTGAACACACAGCCAGGCCACCTGCGCACTCAAATTTCTCCACAGACATCCACATGTTTGTTTCAGGAAAAGGACCCTCTGAAGCCATGGCAGGAGCTGTGATTCTCCACCCTAGGGGTTTGACTTCACCCCTGGAGGCACACTCCATTGTCTCTCAAGACGTATGGATGCCAACATCATTATTCAATATGGCGAAACACAACGGGAGATTTGTCTGCCTTCAGATGATTCCTGTATGTGGTAAATTTGTCCTTATGTCATTACCGCTCGATACATATCCTCATAAGTTCTTAAGAAAAAGACGAAACTGTGGTCATGAAAAGAAATTTTCATTTTGTTGTGAGAATGACCCTAGAAGGAAACTAGCTCTCGATGACAACATTCTTTCCTCAAAGTCTCAGAAACAGATTGCAGCATATCACAATGCCTTGTCCTCATATGCCCATGAGAGGAAGAATAACTGGTTTCCTCGAAGGCTCAAAAATGGCTTACAGGGTATCATTTCCCCCGCAACCTACTATCTTGTATACTGAGAAAGAGGGAAACTGTGGTTACAAAAAGGAAATTTTTACTAAGTGTTTGTTTTGATGATTTATGAAAGGAGATTTCATGACAAAATCCCTTCCTCAAGTCGCTGCATAATATTATTAATCTGTTGCCATGTGCAGTCTTAATATGGCCATAACTCTTGATAAGGCCATAACTCTTGACAAGGACAACGTGTTTGTTTCTCACCCATAGCTCCTGCTATGGGTACTTTAAGGACACTACTAACATCCCAGACATGCTGGGTATTGGTATTTGTAATACACCCTAGGCCAGGCATGTCCAACAGGTAGATAGTTATTTACTAGTAGATCGCAGGGTCTTCCTGGTGGATCCTGTTATTTTTTTTTTAATAAGAATTTTATTGGTTTTTTACAAAACAAAGAACAACAAAACACATACAACAACACAAACACAACAATCAAGACATAATGAAAAATAAATACAAACCACCACTAAGACACCAATAATTCTTTTTGTTGTTTAGAACAAAAATAATAATTCTTGTTTGAATCTATACTGGGTGACTTCCCCCGTTTTCTCTCCTTTGGTTCCGATTCTAATTTACTTTAATAACTTCTCATCTCTAAAGTTTAAATCATCCGAAAAATCTAAACAGACTTCTTAATAATTATTTTTACTTCAAAATAACCTATTACTTCTTAACTCAAATCATACATCTTATTTCACTTAAACTGCTGCTAATAAAAAATTAACATATCTCTTCACCAGTTCAAAATCTTAAATTCTTAACACACTGACTTCAGGGTACCATAATAAGCCATCCTAATTATATTTTAAATATTCTCACCCTATCCCTTTTCTGACCATTTTCCTTCGCCATCTCGGGGTCTCCCCCCAGACATTTCTCCATCTCCCTCCAACACCATTGTCCAGAATGTCCTCTTTTTCTTTTTCTATAAATCCACAGGTCCAGACGCAGTCCATAAATGTCCTTGCAGGGAGCTTCAGGGTACACAAATCATCACCTTCCAGCATCTCCATTTCAAAGTTCCAATCATCTTCTAATTGTAGATTCACAAATCTTCTTCCCTTCATTTCTGGGCTCTCACCCCAGAAATTGGATATAAATTGTCTTCTAACCCTGGGTCTCTCACACCAACAGGATTTTCCATCTTCTCGGAGTTGCATAGACACTGTACTTTTCTTCTCAAAAATTTCCTCAAGTTCCCTACCAAGGTTTTCTTCCAGTTTAACAAAGTTCTCAAGAGTCTTTCCTGTGGGATATAACTTTTCCTCGACATCCTGGTTCAACAGATTTAATTTCTGATTTAACAGTGCTAACTTCAAAAGAATAATCCTTTGTTCATGGGTCAGTCCTGAGTCTAGAGCCAGTTTAAAAACGAAACTGAGCATGGTAGAAGTAGGCATAGGGTATCAGGTTTCAGTATTTTTCCATCTTTAACCATAAGTTTCAGCCGCCGTTTTCCCCGGAGTCAGGGTGAAAAGATTGCATTCCAACAACTTCAAGAAGAAATATTTCCAACAACTTAATTCCCCTAAAAGGGATTCAGCCAGTCTCACTTGTAAAAAAAACCACTCCATCGAAACTTTGTATCCTGGTGGATCCTGTTAGATGTTTGGCCCCTCAGTGATCTCCTCCCCCCCAAGGGGGGGGGATAACAACTGTGGCTCAACAATTTTGCCTTTCCCCAAAAAGCTCAAGAACTTTGGCTTCCTAAAAAAAGCTCAACCGCTTTGGTCCATCCAGTGACAATGGGTAAACCACTGTGAGTAGATTGCTGTCCATTGGGAGTTGAGCGTCTGGTTTTGAGACATATCCAGTGCTCAAAACCCTACGCTACTGGTTTTGAGACATATCCAGTGCTGCAGCTTCTGCTGGTGCAAAGGACTTTTATGCACACAATGGGAGTTCCTCTCCCCTCCTGTCCCCTCCAGCTTCAAGGGTGAGGGTTCAGGGGGAGAAAAGGAAATAGAAGTCGCATTGTGCCAGCTTTGGATACAACCATATGTTCAGTGAGTTTGGAGGTGGAAAAAAACCCTGAGATGCTGGTACTCATACACTGGCAAAAGTGGCAGCACAAAATGGCTCCCATAGACAGAAAAAGAAGAAGTGGTACTTCTCTATACCAGTGAGTACTGTCACACAAAAAGCCCTCTATCAATGTTATAGGTAGGTAGCCGTGTTGGTCTGCCGTAGTTGAAACAAAATAAAAAATTTAAAAAATCCTTCCAGTAGCACCTTAGAGACCAACTAGGTTTGTTATTGGTATGAGCTTTCGTGTGCATGCACACTTCTTCAGATACTTTTTTTATTTTTTATTTATTTATTTGTTTGTTTGTTTTTGTTCCCTCTATCAATGAAATTTAACACCTTATAAATTGAATTTAATATGTGTTAGGATCGGATAAATGCTGGAGATGTGGATTAAATAAAGCAGATTACCTTTGAGAATTGTTCTCAAGTAGAAATATTCTGGAAATCTGTTTAGGGTAATATCTCCAATATGTTAGGATGTCATATATACGCATGGGGCCTAGAATGTTTCTACTTGGTTATCTAAAATATATTACTCTGGGAAATGGCCAAGCAATCGTGTTTAACCTTATAACTGCCGCAAAGATTGTAATAGCTAAAAATGGTGAGCATATCTTCTGCTATAGCTGAATGGATTGAGAAAATTTGGTCCAAAGCAAAGCCCTAAAACATCGCTTGGCGTGCGGCGGCAGCTGGCTTGCTTACTTGCTTGGCCGGCCGCCGGCGCCTACTTTCCTTTTTTTTAAGGGCTTTTTTCAGCGCTTGGCTGCTGAGGCGAGGGGTGGGCCAGCGAGGAGGGGTGTCACGCTTGTGGCTGGCATGACACCCCTCCTTGCTGGCCCACCCCTCGCCTCTGTGGCTCCGTCTGGGCCAGCGCTGAAAAAAGCCCTTAAAAAAGAAAAAGGAAAAGGAAAGGAAAGGAAAGCAGCGGCTGCTTTCCGTTCCTTTTTTTTCTTTTAAAGGGCTTTTTTCAGCGCTCGGCTGGGCGGAGCCGCACTGTACAGAGTGCACATGTGCAGCATTCCACACATGCACACTCCATTCCAGATGCCGTATAGGCGCCGCCCCGGGTCCTGGGGGGGTGACAAAAAATTGTTGCCCCCGGTACCCTCTGGGCTTGCTATGCCTCTGATCGTACCCACCTGCATGTTTGGCAGGTGGAGCTGTGAATGCTGTGCTGCACCAACGTAGGCCAGCAAAGGAGAAATGGTATGTCTGGAGAGACCTTCTGAAATAAAGAAAGGTTTTAGCAGACATCTAAAGATGCCTGCCTGCCCTTGTTGTGGTTGTTAATGGTGTGGCTGTTGTTATATAGCACATATTATGGTTTCAAGTTATTTTTTAAATTTTATTTTATTTAGCATAATTATTATATTACAAAATAAAAACAAAATATTACAAATACACACATACATACATATTACAAATATATGCGTATATATGAAAAAGAAAAAAAGAAAGGAAAGGGAAAAAGGAAAAATAGGGAAAAGAAAGAAAAGGGGGAAAATTGGAAGAATTTCTTCTAAATTTATTCTACATGTATCTCAATATGAAAATAATAATAAAATTTCATTAGTTGCAAGTTAACTAAGAAGTGGAAAGTGACACCTAGTGTTGGCTTGGAGAGTTTCCTTTTATTATCAGCCACCTATAGCAAGCATCCCCAAACTCGGCCCTCCAGATGTTTTGGGACTACAGTTCCCATCATCCCTGACCACTGGTCCTGTTAGCTAGGGGTGATGGGAGTTGTAGTCCTAAAACACCTGGAGGGCCGAGTTTGGGGATGCCTGATCTATAGGAAGTTTATTTAATGCTCCCCTGCACTCCAGGAGCCACAAATGAAGACCCACTGTTATGCCCAAGATTAAATCGCTCAACCCCAATTAGTACAGATGCACTAGGCAGTAAAATGGGGGTTGAGGAGAGGAAGGGATGGGGGATCCCTAAAGAAGGGAAGAGGCACTGAAATATTCAAGGAAACCCTGCTTTTTCAAATCCCCATCACCTGAGATGCCTGCAAAACATGTTTGGTGTTGGATTGTGAGGTGTGTGTGCATGTGTGCTCCCCTCACATTGCTGGTAAATTTGAAAAGGAGGGAATACTGGCCTTAGCTCAGTGGCAGAGCATCTGCTTTGCACGCAGAAGGTCCCAGGTTCAGTATCCAAAATCTCAATGTAGGATTAGGCATGCTCCTGTCTGAACCCTGGAGAGCCCTTGCCAGGTTAGGTAACACTGACCTGGGTGGACTGAGTATGAGGCAGCTTTCTATGCTCCTGGCACAAAGATGAGGAGCCCTCACCCAGCTCTGACACTTTTGCCAGCCCCCCCCCAATTGTCTGGCAAGGCCCCTCCCCCGCCCACCCAAAGCACAGTCTCACACACACACCTTAATGTGCAGAGAGCAATGGCAGACTCGATGGCTTTGGTAGTTCGTTGTTGTTTAGTCATTTAGTCATGTCCAACTCTTTGTGACCCCATGGACCAGAGCACGCCAGGCACTCCTGTCTTCCACTGCCTCCCGCAGTTTGGTCAGACTCATGTTGGTAGCTTCGAGAACACTGTCCAACCATCTCACCCTCTGTCATCCCCTTCTCCTTGGGCCCTCCATCTTTCCCAACATCAGGTTCTTTTCCAGGGAGTCTTCTCTTCTCATGAGGTAGCCAAAGTATTGGAGCCTCAGCTTCAGGATCTGCCCTTCCAGTGAGCACTCAGGGCTGATTTCCTTCAGAGTGAATAGGTTTGATCTTCTTGCAGTCCATGGGACTCTCAAGAGTTTTGTAGTTTAGTCAGGTGCATAGCTGTCAACTTTTCCCTTTTTTAAGGGAAATTCCCTTATTCTGAATAGGAAAAGGGAAAAGTTGACAGCTATGATCAGGTGCAAAGGAAGCAAGAGTGACTGAGCTTTTTGCATTTGTGCGTTAGGAGCAGAACAAGCAGCTCTTGAAATCCTACAACATGGAACCTATTGAGCAAGGAGACCAGAAGGTGGAGGCCAGAACAAGCCAGAAGCGTCTGGTCCTGTCAGCGGAGTGTTTTGGGGAGCCTACAAGAAAAAACCAAGCATTTTGAGTGTGTGTGATGGAGCCCAGTGCAAAATTAATAGCTGGGAGGTGAGGATGGGATCCAACCTTGCCCCTTGCTTTTCAGGTATCTCCCCCATCCCAAGCAAAAAGGTCTGGACAGTCATGGCTTTGGGTAGGGCATGAGTGCTAACTGTGTGGTATAGTGGTTAAATTGTCAGACGAGAAGAAGAAGAAGAAGACGAAGACGAAGACGAAGACGAAGAAGAAGAAGAAGAAGAAGAAGAAGAAGAAGAAGAAGAGTTTGGGTTTGATATCCCGCTTTATCACTACCCGAAGGAGTCTCAAAGCAGCTAACATTCTCCTTTCCCTTCTTCTCCCACAACAAACACTCTGTGAGGTGAGTGGGGCTGAGAGACTTCAGAGAAGTGTGACTAGCTCAAGGTCAACCAGCAGCTTCATGTGGAGGAGCGGAGATGCGAACCCGGTTCACCAGATTATGAGTCTACCACTCTTAACCACTACATGACACTGGCTCTCAGGAGCTAGGAGACCAGGGTTCAGCCACAAAGCTCACAGAGTAACCTTGGGCCAGCCAACATCCTCTTAGAGTAACCTACCTCACAGAGTTTTTGTGAGGCTAAAATAGGGAGGGGGAGGATCGTGGACACCTTCTTGAGCTCCTTGGAGGTCGTGTAGGATATAAATATAGAAATGAATGAATGGAATTAAAACATGACTGCTTCGAACAGTCTAGGCCCTTTGGGTGGCATGAATGGAATGTTTGCGAGTGTACTTCAAACCAGGAGGTCAAAACTGAGGAAAGTTTGCAGAAACGTGGGCCCCTTTTTGTATTATGTGGCGAGTCCAAGAGGTGCAATACAACCTCCACTTCTCCAGAAATCTTTTGGATTAGATTTATTACTGAGACACCTCCCTGGCTAAGCAGCCCCTTATGGTTGTTGCTAAGGGGATAGATTTTGTGTGTTTGCGACTTTTCTCTTTTAACATGTAGTGAATTGACGTGCACTGTATAGTTATTGTTGTGCTTACGCTAAAGTTCTTCTTAGAATTATATATTGTATGATGCTGTGATGTTATGGATTTATAAAAATTGATTTTTTTTAAGGAAAGGAAAAGAAAATAGAGAAATGAAGACTTTGCATGGGAACAGAGAAATGGGCATCATTAGTTGCTGAGACACCGAAGAAGGGATTTGCTTATGAAAAGCTATATTGTGAAATTGTCTGCCCCAACAAATTTCTTTGTAAAGCACATATCTCCTCTTCCTTTCAAGAGCATATGGGGACAGCAGGAGGGAGGGAGAAATGTTATAAACTCTGAGAAAATAATGTTGTCATCAAAACTCTGACACCACATCCTTGAAATAAATCTCCAAGCGAAATAATATCCCTTTGTAACCGCAACTGTCCTCTCAATGTCATCAGCAGTTAAGATTCCAACTGAGAATGGGGCAAGAGAAATTGACCATGAACAGCACAAAGTTAAAGGCAAAAAGAAATGTACTGCCACAAATGTACAGTACTGTGAGCTGTACTTTGTTAAGGGTGCTGAGGGTCGCTAGGAGACCCCCTGTTCTTCTCGCACAGCTACAGTTCCCAGAGTTCCCTCTGAAGAGGTCTTGGTTGTTAAAGCACTCTGAGAATTGTAGGGGGATTGTGAGTGTTTTATCTGTAAGCTGCCCTGGAAGCCATGACTGAAAGGTATCTCCCCAAATGGACAGGAGGCTGACGAAACTTCAGCAGGGTAGCATCCCTGTGCTCTGCATCTTTAAAACCATGGGTTAAAACCATCCTGGAGATGGAAGCTCTGCCTTCGTCTGTAGCATTTCAGGACTTCATCCTGAAAGCTGCCAAGTCTCTTTCACAAGCTGCCTGAGAGAATAGCAATGTGGCAGGAGCTGCCCACAACTCCTGGCTTGCTTCAGGATCTGTACTGGGAGGAAATGGTGCTTCTGTGGAGATCCACTCTTTATCAGGGGCATACTGACCAGTCTGTAACCCTACAAATGGCAAAATTTGTAACTTCCATAATGGATTGTTAGTAGGAAATTGAAATTGAAATTGCATGGAAGTAACATGCACATTATTTTTGTATATTTATTAAGTTTTTTTATTGCCAATAATTTTATTCTCGCCAATTTCCTTTTAAATTCAATTGTGTGAGTGTAATTGCTGTTTCTGCGTTTTTTTGTCTTGTCTTGCTATGAGCTTAAAGCTGAAATAAACTTAATTGTTTTATCAGGGGCAAGACACCCAGAACCACCACTGGCATCAGTCAAGTTTTGATGCCCTCAGGTGCATTGTAAGAACTGTAACGTGTACCTGAGCTTGCTCTTCCATCCTCCCGCCCATTCCCTTTTCCTTGTGTGCTATGTCCTTTTTATATTTTGTAAGCTTGAGTCCAAGGACCATCTAAATACTGATTTTTGGCAAGCCACTTTGAGAGCCTGTTTGACTTAAGGGCAGGATGCAAATGCTACCAACAAACAAACAAACAGTAAGTTGCTTGCTCACTTTGAGTTCTCGAGTAGTATAATTCTACAGGGACAGTTTTTCTATCAGCACATAACTGGAATGTTGCCTGCTTCTACCGTCATCTTTTTTGAACTGCAATGTCCCACAAGATATGAATGCTGTCATTTAAAAACATTTTTTTTTATTTCAGTTCCAGACTGATGGATGTAGTGCTATACAGCCTCATATACACAAAACAAAGTCAAAGGAAGAATGGCAAAGAGCTTGTTCACAGAATCAAGCTGACTGGTTAAAATACACACACTCAAAGACTCTCTCACTCACTAGGTAGATCTACACACAGGAGGAAAAAACCTGCTATAAATAAGTCAGAAATTAGATTGTTGTAACAAAAGAGAAAAAACCCCTATGGAAAATTGCGTAGAAAAAAAATCTGCTCTCTGGCGCCATCTGGTGTTGCATGTTTATAATGCAAATTGTTGATTTATTTTTTTTACTAATGTAGCTGAGCCCACTCACCTTGGCCTGAAAAGCAATATGAGTGCTGCACCCCATAGTCACCTTTGACTGGACTTAACAGTCCAGGGGTCATTTACCTTACCTTACTCTCTCTCTCACACACACACATATAAAACCAAACACCCACAGTATAATTTTTCATGGAAGGCATTTCCCCCCACAGTTCAGAACCTGATTCAGAGCAATCAGCACCAGAAAATGGAGTTGGTGTTCAAGACCCGAATAATTCTTTCACTCCAGATGTTGAATTCGAACTGCAGAGGTCCATTGAAAAAATAAATGTAACCTGCAGAGGAAGGAAACCATTCAAATAAGATTCCTGCTTCACGTTGCTGCTATTTCTTTTGGTTTATATTATTTCTTTTTAAAAACAGTAAATCAAAAAGCATTCCTCCCCACCCCCACCCCCCAGCTCACAAAGCAATTTGATGATTAAGGCTGCACTCCGACCCTCGGATTGACTTCACCCTGGAAGGCAAACTCCATTGTCTCTCGAGATGGATGCCAAGAAGCCCGACTGAATCGAATAGGATTTACTTCTGAGTAGACATGTTGAGGACTGTAAGGCAGGCATGTACAACTGACCACCTGTCCCACTTTACAGGGAGCAGTTCTGTTTGGAAGACAATATTCTCTTTGAAGATATCCTCTGTTTGAAGGGCTGTTGTGTTCAGGTTGGTTTTAATGATAAAGAACCCTTAGGAGAGAGAGCGGCGGGTGCCTTGATGTTGCCCATCAACACTTTTTTTGGCCATGCCCCACTTAAGCATCTCTAAAATCCTGATACCCACCCCCAGTGACATATAATTCTTATTATTCAGAAAGTGAACTCCTATTCACGTGGAGGAAGCCTAAAAGGCCATTAACTGTTAATAACTCATGTTTTAATTAAAGGTAAAGGGACCCCTGACCATTAGGTCGAGTCGTGTCCGACTCGGGGGTTGCGGCGCTCATCTCACGTTACTGGCTGAGGGAGCCGGTGTACAGCTTCCAGGTCATGTGGCCAGCATGACTAAGTTGCTTCTGGCGAGCCAGAGCAGCGCATGGAAACGCCGTTTACCTTCCCGCTGGAGCGGTACCTATTTATCTACTTGCACTTTGACGTGCTTTCGAACTGCTAGGTGGGCAGGAGCTGGGACCGAGCAACGGGAGCTCACCCCGTCACAGGGATTCGAACCGCTGACCTTCTGATCAGCAAGCCCTAGGCTCTGTGGTTTAACCCACAGCGCCACCTGGGTCCCTCATTTTTTAATTACCGGTAGGTAAAGGTAAAAGTACCCCTGACTGTTAGGTCCAGTCACGGATGACTCTGGGGTTGTGCGCTCATCTCACTCATCTCTTTCGAATTGCTCCCCCCCCAAAAAAAAATCAAATTTCCCCCCTTTGGGGCGTGTGCCCCATGTTGGGAAGCAGGGGCTTGGAGGGCTTCCCTTTACTATCAACCATCTATAGGAAGTTTATTTAATGCTCCCCTGCACTCCAGGAGCCACAAATGAAGACCCACTGTTATGTCCAAGATTAAATCGCTCAACTCCAATTAGTACAAGGCATGCCTCACAAATAGATGCACTAGGCAGTAAAATGGTGGGTGAGGAGAGGAAAACCTGGGCACACCTGGCTTGCAGAATGAGCAGGCTCACAAGGCACCTGCTGACAGTGTTTCCCACCATGGCAAGATGTCATCATCATAACTATTTCTAAATTTTAATATATACATATACATTAACATATGTACGTTTTTATTCAGCTCTATGCCCACTCTTGGCTTTTTGCAATCTAAGTGTCCACAATAACACTTTGTGATGAAACTTTGGAGAGCCCAAACCGGGTGCCTAGTGTAATGGCTCCCCCCACCTCCGCCCAAATGATTCTGGGAGCTGTAGTTTGTTAAGGGCGACCCCTGTTCCCCTCACAGAGTTACAGTTCTGAGAGAGGTTTAGCACTCAATCTCTCTTCACTGGGAACTCTGAGAATTGTAGCTCTGTGAGGGGAAATAGGGGTCTGCTTGCAATTCTCAGCACCTTTAACAAAGTTCAGCTCCTGGAATAATTTTGGGGAAAGCATTTGTGCTTAAAGTGGTATTGTAGTACTTTAGAGGTATATGCAATGCTGGATTTACATATAAGCTAAACAAGCCATAGTTTAGGGCCCTACTCTCTTGGTGTTTTGTGTTGTGTAGGCTCCTATGATGTAAGTAATGGCCCCCGCCTGCTAGCCTACTCCCTGAAATATCACTTGTTTGCTCATTTCTATATATAGTGTGCCTACATTCTGCATGGACTTTGCATTCTGCATGGACTTTCCAAAAATTACTTTGATAAAATACATATTTTGTTATGTGCACATGGCTTTAGATACCTATTAGGTCCATAAATTACCATATAGTATATATTCAACACAAAAAAGTGACAATTTGTTGTTGACAAAGGACAGCTGGACATATAAAGGGCCCCATTACCTTCTGTAGCTTAGGGCCTCATCAAACCTAAATCTGGCCCTGGGTATACAATGTGAACTTGACCAATACTGAGATGGATAGACCAATGGCCTGATTCTGCATGAGGCATAGCTGTCAACTTTTCCCTTTTCTTGTGAGGAATCCTATTCGGAATAAGGGAATTTCCCTTTGAAAAAGGGAAAAGTTGACAGCTATGGCATGAGGCAGCTTCCTGTATTTCTTTGACTAGCTATTACTCTAATTTCCACAAACTCCCAGAGCAACCTTATGTCAGTACAGTTGTGCCTTGATTTTTGAACAGCTTAGTTCTCGAACATTTTGGCTCCCAAACGTCGCAAACCCGGAAGTGACTGTTCTGGTTTACAAAAATTTTTGGGAAGCCGAACGTCCAACAGGGCTTCTGCGGCTTCCGATTGACTGGAGGAGCTTCCTGCAGCCAATCAGAAACCACGCTTTGGTTTTCGAACGTTTTGGAAGTCGAATGGACTTCTGGAATGGATTCCATTCGACTTCCAAGCTACCACTGTATTGCGAGAAATTAAAATGGTGGCTAGACAAAGCTGTCTGGCATGGTTTGGAGCACTGGGCCAGGAAAAAACACGAAGGGTCCCCCAAAGCAGGCATCTGGAATGGGCCAATCTGGGACCCTGGTTTTTCACCCCAAAAGGCCAGGTGTCAACACAAATAAAATGCATACCATTCTTCTCATAAGCTGCATCCACTCGGTGACCAATCCCAGGGAAATCCTCCTCAATATATCTAGGGTAGCCTTTCTCCATAACTTGGTTCTGTTCATCATAACTTCATTTGAGGGGGAAATAAAGTAAATGAGCAAGTGTTTTATTTATGTATAGCATTATGCAACGTAATTCTGTTCCAATTCAATGCAGCTGGCAACAAAACGCAAACATAAAAAGTCTAAAATCCAGACCAACAAATGATACCATAGAACTAAAAAGACAGGATACAAAAAGTGTCAGCATTTATGGCAGCAACCTGTAAATTCTTGCTAGAACAGAAACATATACTAAAAATGGCTGAGGGCGCATCACGCTATCTCTATACAATATTGAACATGAAATGGAGGCAAGTTCCTTGAAGCAGGTGCTGCTTTGCAAGAGAATTCTTCCCCACAACACCTCACACTCCAGAACAGGTAGGAAACACATAGCCAACCCTGGGGGTCTTCATCCTTGGGTTCCCAGGTGTTGCTGGACCAACTTCCACCATCCCTGACCTGTGACTAAGTTAGCTGGGAATGACAGGAGTTGTAGTCAAACAATAACTGGGGAACCAAGGTTGAAGGACATTGTTCTGCCCTATTCAGAAATGATACGCAGGAGCTCAAGCTAGCTAGCACATGCAATATCAAGGATGGGACTACTAATGGTGCGTTCGGACGTGGGGTTACCTGTGTTAGTTTTCCTGACCATAATGCTAGGGCTTCAATCCTGGGTTCTGATGTTGCTTTCACATGGCACTACTTGCTACATTATGGATCGCGATCAATATACCTCCACGTCATGCTAAATTTTAAATGCTGGGAAAGGACAGTATGCTGGAATACTGCCCCCAATTTTGTCATGTGAAATTACAATGAGAAACTATGGTTTTCTGGGTTAACGGGGACGCAAACGGATTTCCCCCTAGAAGCAAATAACCTGGAAATGAGTGCTTAAATGTCCACTAGTTTTTCAGAAGTGGCTTTTACCTATTGTGAAAAATCACATAAAAACTTGGAAACGTTGGGTAAGGAAATGTTGTGAAAGTGGAAAAAAGTGCTGCCTGAGTGTTCCCTCAGTGTGGGTCCTCCCTTGCTTGCCCATTGGTCTACCACAGCGCTAGTCAATGTGGTGCCTCCAGTTACCGTTGGACTTCAACTCCCATCATTCCTTACCACGAACCATGCTAGCTTGGGCTCATGGGAGCTGGAGTCCAGCAACATATGGAGGGCACCTGGTCTAACACATGAGTACATCAAAATGTAAGTCTATGGAATAGGCCTCATCAGCTTATCTAGAGGACTCATTGTTGTGGGCTTTAAGAGTGACAGAATGCAGAAAATGTCATTGAGTTAATACCATGCTCCCATATTTCTAAATTTGGTGGAGCCAAACCAATGACAAAAAGTTGTTTGGTACTAAACGTGGTTCTCACATCGTTGGAATAGTGGGAAATAATGAGAGAGAAACTGATGAAACTACTATGGGGAAGATAAGAATTTTCAACATACCTCCAGTATTTTTCTCCAGCGAAAAAGAGAGTCTTGCCACTGTCTTTGATGTGGACAGCGGCATCGACTCCCTTCACAGATCTTGGAAAGCCCAGTTCATAGATCTTTTTAGGGTAGCCTTCTACTATGTCGTAGGCATTCAACGCCCAGACTTTCCTCCCTGTGAATAAGTATGAATTAATGTATTAGGATTCAACCATGTGATTGCCAGATATCCTTAGTCGTGTTAATGTCTAACCTTCAGTTCCCCTTCTGTAAAAGGAGGATTTAATTCACTGGAATGAAGTTAGGATGGGTAGGATTGGTACAATCACACAATTATACAGCCTTGTCGGTGGCATTCCTTTCTGAGAAAACATCTGGGGGCCCAAGCCAGAGGTGGGTAGGGCCAGAGGAAAGAACAACAAATAGGCTTGTTTCTGCACAGACTCCCATGCCCCTCTCACTGAGGGTGCAAAGCAGGGGCAGTAAGGGGCATGGCCGGTGGGGAGGGAGGAGAGGGTGTGGTTGAAGAGGGTGTGTGGTGTGGGAAGTGTCATGAGGACCAGGCAGAGAGATTTCTGCAGAAGACCTACCCCTGAAAAGCAGCACATGATCGTTGGTAGGATGCTCATAAGCCGCG
Source organism: Lacerta agilis (assembly GCF_009819535.1). Classification (NCBI taxonomy): domain Eukaryota; kingdom Metazoa; phylum Chordata; class Lepidosauria; order Squamata; family Lacertidae; genus Lacerta; species Lacerta agilis. The sequence continues at coordinate 18,556,281 of NC_046315.1, forward strand.
TCAATCTTGCTTGGGATTTCTGGCCAAAACGACTTAATTTGTACCAAATCCGCCTCAACCATCTGAGGATGTAGGCGCCAGAAGAACCTATGATAGGAAGAGGGATGTTCTAACATGGTAGGCTAGCGTTTTACCCAAGTTAAAGATACTGAATAGTACTCCAGAAATTAATTTGCTAATGCCATTTCTCAGACAACACAAATAATATGCAAATATAATAGTTGTCAAATAATTATAAATAAAGTCAACCATTCAAGGTACAAAGCATGTTTCTCCCAAGAGCTGGTGTTAATGGATTCACCAATCAGGCTCATCTTCAGTGTTTTGGAGCAGGTCTTCACAACATTCCTTGTTGCAAAGTAATTTGTGAGACACCAAGCCAAATGCAGGCCACTAATAAGGGCCCCCTCTGCACTACACATCTAAAGCAGTATCATAAAACTTTAAGCAGTCATGGCTACCCCCAAAGAATCATGGGCACTGTTAAGGGTGTTTCAGTGGCGGAGCTCATGCTCTGGCACCGAGGGGCAGAGAGCAGGCAGGGCAGGGCTGGCGTGCATCCTGGGGGCAGGGCGCACCACAAGCGGGGGTGTGGCACTCAGCGCAGGCGGGGGGCAGTCGCAATGGCACCCTACAGGGATTGTGCTGCCGGGGATGGTGCACTGCCCCCGCACTCCTCTTCCTCCACCAGTGGGGTGGTTGTTAGGAGACCCTACTCGTCTCATGGAGCTACTGTTCCCTGTGAAGAGGAATTGTTTGTTAAACCATTCTGGAAACTGTAGCTCTGTGAGGGGAATAGGGCCTCCTAATAAATCTCAGTACCACAGGAGAACCAGATTCATCCTATTTATAAGAAGAGCCTGCTGGAACAGGCCAATGACCCACCTAGTCTAGCATTTTGCTCTCACAGTGGTCAACCACAGATGTCCCTGAGATGCCTCCAAGCAGGAATCAAGTGCCACAGTGCTCTCCCCACTTGTTTTCCCCCAACAACTGGCACACACTCTCTGGCAGTGGAGGTAGAGCACAGCCATCATGGCTTCAGCCTTGGGTAATGGGAGAACTTGGCTATTAATGCTCTCCCTAGCCTTGCACCCACACACCACTGCCTTTTCAGCACCAGTTTCAAGACTTTCCTCTTCTCCCAGGACTTTTACGTTGGGGGGTTGGCTATTCAGTCGTGTGCTATTCACTGCAACATATTATACTGGTTTTCAAACGTGGCTTTATATGCTCTCTCTCTCTCTCTCTCTCTGTGTGTGTGTGTGTGAAAATTTTCAGTAGGGATTAAAGTGAAGAGAAATCAAAACAAGAGAAAACAAAACAAAGCCCCCCCCCCAAAAAAAACCCCAGTGCTTATATGTTGTCTCTTAACCTCATTGTGGTTGCCTTGCAGTGTGGTTATTCTCCTTTTATTTGTACAATGCCTACAGAACTGTCTGCAGTCATGGATATAATAGAATGAATAAATGACCCTTAAGATGAGAATTGGTTTTTTGTTTTTGTTTTCCACAAAGGTGGCCCTATTCAGCCTTTGCAATATTGGAGGCTTCTGTGTGGCTGGCAGAGGGCATCTGACTGGGTGGGCTTCAAGTTGCACAGGCCTGCTCTGTCAGTAGACAAAAAGTTTACGGGTGCACATATTTCGGTTGTGCCGCACCTGTCCTTGAAGATCACCATTTCTCCTCGAAGCTCCGTGATAGCATCTAGCGTCAAGTTTGCATCACATTTCTCAGGCGTTTTGGGGTGATCGGGATGGGGGTCGTGGTCTCCTGCACCTGTCCAGTAAAGTACATGTGTTATACAGGAAACTATAAGCCTTTTGACTGTATTTAGGAACACAGATCTGATCATTGGTTCATTTGGTTAAGCATTTTCCACACCAATTGGCAGCAGCTTCCCAGGATTTCAGTCCCTCCCAGCTCTAACCTGCATGAAATGAGGATTGAACCTGAGGCTTTCTGTATGCAAAGCAGAAGCTCTATCATTGAGCAATGGTCCTCCCTTATTTTAACATCTGAACATGTGCTCAGTGTTTCATGGGATCTAATACAGTGGTACCTCAGGCTACAGATGCTTCAGGTTACAGACTCCACTATCCCAGAAATAGTACCTCGGGTTAAGAACTTTGCTTCAGGATGAGAACAGAAATCACGCTGTGGCGGCAGCAGGAGTCCCCATTAGCTAAAGTGCTACCTCGGGTTAAGAACAGTTTCAGGTTAAGAACGGACCTCCAGAACGAATTAAGTTCTTAACCCGAGGTACCACTGCATATGGAATGCTGGTAGAAAATTGTGGTTTTATATGTGCAATCTAAAGTCATACAGTGACAGGTCTCGCCGCATCAGGCTGGTGAACAGAAACAACAGGGAAATTTATTACTCATAACTTCCATTGCGGAATTGTGTGTACACATAAGGAGAAAACAGGAAAAAAAATGCAGGCATACCATATAGAATCTGGATCCCTTGTACGTCATCATCTGGAAGCAATAAGCCTTTATTTCCCGTGTATGTGTAAATTGGAAACATCAAAGCTCCTGGGTCTCTGGAATGCTCAAGTCCCAGTGAATGACCAAACTCGTGGGCAGCCACAAGAAACAAATTATATCCTAGAAAACATCATGTGCATCTTGTTATATGAGCTACAAAACTTATATCACTAGGCTGCTTTAGGCTGGTTCTTTTGTTTAATACCTCCTTTTGCAACATATTAAAATATTACACCTGATATCATTCACTACTCTTTTCTTTGCATTACAGAGAGAACAGAAATAGTATCTGTCATCTGTTAAGGAAATGAACAACAAGACAGCAAGGTAGCACATCCCTGATTTAGTCCAGGGTTGTGGAATCTGCATCCCTCCATATGTTCTGGCACTACAACTCCCAGAATTTCTGGGCATTGGCCAAACTGGCTGAAGCTGATGCGAGGTATAGTCCAACAGCAACATTTGGAGAGTCACAAGTTTCCCAGCTCTGTTTTAGCTCCCTTTAGCCTTGGGCTGCAATCCTTTGCTTGGAAGTAAGTTCCACTGGATTCAGTGAATCACACTTCCAAGTTAATATGAAAGCCTCAGAGTGCCTGTGTTGCTTAAGGAGGTATGGCACAGGCAATATGGGTAAGGAATGACAAAAGAAGCAATATTCAAAACAACCTGTTCAGTCATTATTTACTATTTGTGAAATTGTTAATTTCCACAATTATGAGTCATGCAGCAAAACAAGACAGGAGAATCCGCTTGGTAAGTAATTTACTGGTCAAACATTTCCTGGCTTCACAGTGGATGTTATTTAGAATCAACAACTCGCATAATGGTACTGAAAATTATCTTCAAAGCATACGTTACCTTTGGAATCTGTTGACCACAGCTCGTCCTCATCGAAATGAGCATCTCCTCCAAAATTTGGCCCTGGAGGGAAAGCGTGAGCCAATAGCCCAGAAGGTCCATCAAAGGGATAGAAATCGCCATGCTCTGTAAATATTTGAAACAGCAATGAATATTATCAGTATGCTGAATTGCAAATCAAGCAAACAAGTAACACAGCCATTAATATAGCAATTTCACTCTAGTTACCTCTCCTTCCAAAAGAAATCATGATATCAGCAGTACCACTGTGAATTCTAGTAAAGTTGAGTGGCGTCACATCAGACCAGACCTTGAACGCTTTCTTGAATGCTCTGTCGACTTCAGACTTTTTCAGATCAGGGGTGTAATTTAGAATCCTATGAGGAATGCAACAACAAACAAACAAAATCCAAATACCTTCAGATGGTTCTCTGCAAACTTTAATAATAACAATAATTTATTTAAACCCCGCCCATCTGGCTGGGTTTCCCCAGCCACTCTGGGCGGCTTCCAACAGAATATTAAAATACAATAGTCTATTAAATATTAAAAGCTTCCCTAAGCAGGGGTGCCTTCAGATGTTGCAAAACATCCCCTATCACAATATTTCAAATGTTACATGTCTCTCTCTACTGTCAATTTAGCAAATAAAGTAAGAATACAGATATATGCCCCTTTCCTGTTAGAGAATGTGTGGTTTTTATTGCTGAGTTATAATAAATTCACCTTCTTCTTTTTTTGGAAGTACTAATAAAGGACAATGACCGAGACACAATGAAAGTGATTCCAAATAACAGAGGCCCAATTCAAAATAGGTTTATTTGGACTTGCTTTAGAACGCCAGCATTTAAATGTGTAACTTCCATTCTATGTTAAGAAGGTAGGGTATTAAAATAAATAAATAAAGCCAGACATATTGATGGTTCAGCTAGATATTTAAAACTTTACTTCCATTCCTGCTTTTATTAGATACATCTGAGCACCTGATTCACAAAAGGTACTGTGTTTCTCTTATCTGATTCCTCACTCGCTATTTGGAAAAGGAAATTGTGTGGGACAAATTAAATGAACTCAAAGCTTATAGACTTTGATGATCTAGAGACAGTAACATGAGATATGACGTGAGATTTTCAAATGCTGCACATAACCTTTTCCCACATCTTGTTAGTCTGCAAAAACAGCACACCAGGTTGGCTTAATGTCACAAAATGCATGCTAAATGCCTAACCCTGCTGTAAATGCAGTGCGTCTGGCTGTTAACCAAAAGGTTGGTGGTACAAGTCCACGCAGGGTTGGCTGTGGGCAGGATTCCCACACTGCAGGGGGTAGAACAGACGACACTCTATGATTCTGTGATTCCATGTTGCAAAGTGTCATACTATTAAACATATTACAAAAATAAATCCTTTACGTACTGACTCAGCTGATTTCAATGGGCCTTACTTCCACATTAGTTTATATCCTGTTTAAGAGATTGGCTGTAGTCCCATGGTAGGCTAAAATCCAGGAATAGGAAACCCGAGGCTCTGCAGGTAGTATTTGACTACAACTCCCATCATCCCTGACTATTGGCCAGGATGGTTGGGGCTGATGGGAGCCAGAGTCTACTGGCACCTTGAAGGTCACCTTGAAGGTTCCCCATTCCTGCTATAATTCTCACATATGAGATCAGAATTAGCAAACCCCCTGAGATCCTGCAGAGCACTCAAGTGACGAATGCGCCAAACCAAAGTCTCTAAAAAAAAATACCATGGCACAGGTGTTGTGCTTGTGCTGCATGAAGATACTGTCAAGCATCAGCACAAATGGATCTGGACCCAGAGCCAGGGTCATTTTTACCTGTATGTTATATTAGTGTGAGGCCACTTCAGCTTTCGAGGGAAAAAGTTGTATTGCCCAATATCAGGAACACCGCACCGCGGCTGTTGCATTAGTTCGTACGTCTCTTCGTTGAGCTTGCCCGTTACTTCCAATCCAAAAAACGCCTGCATTTCTCGAAGTTTGGATGTGACTGTATCACCTGCCTTCCTCTGTATCCCAGCCGGGTTGGACTGGAGATTGTAATGCCTCTTTAGATAGCGCTGGGGGGGTGGGGGGAGAGAAAACCAATTAGATTTCTAATTCACTGCTACTGCAATGTATTATTCTTATTAAATTTACAAACTCATATATGCAAAAAAGGACAAGCCTCTGCCCTGAAGAGCTTACAGTCTCAGTTTTGACAGGAGAGAAGACAACAGAGAGAAGGCAGAGAGAACAGAGAGCCTATTCTACTGTAGGTCCTATGCCATACCTCTGCTAACTCGAATTTTTCCCTCGTGAATTCATCGCTGTCGTCTTCGTCTGATATGGATATCGGCAGGGCAGAACACCACGATATGCCAAGCAAGAGAAAGAAGGCAGCTGCAGCGCTTGGATGATTCATGATGAATGCCACGGTTTTGGAGCTCTGATGGTTCAGCTTATAACGTGGTTTGGCTTTTATAGAGCTGCACTGGTGATTCATCATCTCTCAGGGACAGGTTACAACTTCCGAGTGACTGTAAAATAAACATGCTTTCCCTGCTCCCCTCCTCCTCCTCCTCCTCCTCCTCCTCCACCACCTCTCTCCCAGGGAGTCTTGGTTTTAGGAATCTGTTGACCTACTGGTGGTGCAGAAACCATGACTTCACATAAACACAATCTCAGCATATTCCCAGGTGCTGTGGGAAGGGTTGAGTGGGGCAAACGGCATTTTTGACTACGTTGCAATAACTTTATTTGACCTGCCTTTTTTTTCTCCTCTTTGGAAACAATCCTTCTTCCCTTTTGTTTTCAATAGACAACTGCGTTGCAAGCAATATGGGAGCCAGCAGCTTGGCTTAAAGGATTTCCCACCACATTTCTAACTTCCACATCTGTGCACGGAGCTTTTCTCGTGTGATTAAAAACTCCAAATGCCCCTGGAATATCAGTCAGCACCGGTGGCCTTGCCTCAAAACGTATATTGTAGAGCTGGAAAACCTTTCAGAAAAGGGCAACCTATATGATCAAGGGGCTGGAGCAGCTCCCCACTAGGAGGAAAGGTTGCAGCGTTTGGGACATTTTAGTTTAGAGAAAAGTGGCATGATAGAAGCGGGGCTTTTTTTCAGTCAGAATACACTCACACTCGGTTCCAGCACCTCTCAGGCGGGTGCCATTGCCATTATAAGAGAACAAGTGAGGTGTTCATGGTGAGTTCTGGCACCTCTTTTTCTAGAAAAACAGCACTGGATAAAAGGTAAAAGGCAGTGGCGTAGTGAGGGTGGGGCGTACGGGGCAGGGCGCCCTGGGTACCAGGGGAGGGGGGTGACACTTGGACCAGCCCTGCCCCGCCCCGCCGGCAGGCCCTGAGCAAGCCGCAGAGTGAGGCAGCCTCACCCCACAGCCTGCTCACAAACCTGCTCGGCGGCCTGCAAGCAAGCCACGGAGTGAGGCCACTCCGTTCCACGGCCCGCCCATGGCCCGCCCGCCGGCGCCGCTATGGGGCAGCACGCATGGGTTGGGCCCTGGGTGGAGGCGAGGGGCGGGCCAGCGAGGCGTCATGCTTGTCGCTGGCGTGACGCCCCTCCTTGCTGGCCCGTCCCTCGTCTCCTTCTGGGCCAGCACCGAAAAAAATCCTCAAGGGAAAAAAAGGAAAGGAAAGCAGTGCAAGCGGCTGCTTTCCTTTCCTTTCTTCTTCTTATTTTTTTTTTTAGGAAGGGAGAAGGGCCGAGGAGCAGACTGCACTCTGTAGCGCATGCGTCGTGATGTCACGACGCATACGCTACGGAGCGAGGCCCCGCCCCCAGAGGGTGCTGCTTGGCTTGCCACCCCTGGCAGCCAAGCAGCTCGGTACGCTGCTGGTAAAAGGTAAAGGACTCCTGGATGGTTAAGTCCAGTCAAAGGTGACTATGGGGTTGTGGCGCTCATCTCAGCTTTCAGGCCGACGGAGCCAGCATTTGTCCACAGACAGCTTTCTGTGGCCTGGATGTAGCCAGCATGACTAAACTGCTTCTGGTGTGACGGAACACCGTGACGGAAACCAGAACGCACGGAAATGCTGTTTACCTTCCCGCCACAGCAGTACCTATTTATCTACCTGCACTGGCATGCTTTCAAACTGCTAGGTTGACAAGAGCTGGGAACAGATCAACGGGAGCTCCCCCCATCATGGGGATTCGAACCACCGACCTCCCAAGAGGCTCAGTGGTTTAGACCACAGTGCCACCCACGTCCCTTTTAGCACTGGATAAAATAGAGAAATGGTAGAGAAAAGCTTCCTTTTTTCTCATAACATTGGAACTCGCAGACCTTCAATGAAGCTGAATGTTGGAAGATTCAAGGCAGATAAAATAAAGGACTTCTTCACATCCCTTTATCTTCTGCCTTACAGTCAGAATAACATTTTTACAAATTTATTTGTTTATTTCGCTGTTTTATTTAATTTCACTTTTGGCTCCCATTCAAAAGTGGCGCAGGTTAAGCGCCTTCAGGAGGCGGCAGGAGAGAGGGTGGTAGATGTCAGTGTGACTGGGTTGGACCCTGAGGCCCTTTCAAGACCCTGGGGCGCATTGCTTTCCTGAGATATTACAAATTTAAGGCCTGCTAATGCCTAACAGCATGGGCTGGTTTTTTGACTGCGCTATGGGAAAGTTTCCAAGATATCATGTGCTTTTTGTGTGTGCTTCAAGTTACTTTGCTTGAATTCCCTTGTGTTGGCTATTTTCTTTTTCAAAACTGTGCTCCTTTTGACGAAGAGCAATGCAAAAGTGAAATTAATAAAAAAAACTAATTGAATAAACCTGAAAAAATGTTGTTTTGACTGTAAGTCAGAAGATGAAGCAAATTTAATGCTTCTTCCCATAATACTTTGAAGGTTTGTGGTGTGTGGCCTTTTTTGCTTCCAAGGCAGTGAAAATAGTCTCTTCTGTTCAATGATATTCTTTTGAGAATTAAGATTTCCTATCACAGGCTGAACCTGTTGGTCTGTGTATATTGCATCAAGATTATTTTTATTACTTCCGGACTTTATCCATTATTCCCCATTTAGTCACAGAATATTTTGCTGCCCGCTATATATCCAGACTGTTGACAAAACCATAGTCAGACAGGAAACAGTAGTGGTTAAACTTCAACCACCTTTTTTTGGATAATAACAGCCTTATATCAAGCCATGCCAAAAGAGCAATAACAATGGAAGAGGAATAAAATTAATCAACAGGCTAATTTTCTAGTTTCATTCAGTATTACATATAGTAGTTATGCAGGGAAATCACGAATCAAATCATGAATTTCCCCTCCATGTGTTTGCAGAGGGAAGGAATTTGGACAATATAGGAGATTTATAGATTGGTTGTGTGTTCACTTCCTCTTTTATCACTCCACATTGGCTTGAGTCATAGGTGTTTTTATTTATTCATTACACTACATTAACCTTTGGTAGGGTCCGCCTTAGCGTAAGTTAATGGGAAGCAGTTGTATCAGACTGCAGGTTTCAGAAGGAGTGTCATTTTCCTGTCTCCGATCGCAATCTCTGTGTGGGTTTTGTACTGCATTTTTGAGGTGTTCCTGTGGAATTATTTCTGTAAGTGCAGTCAGGCAATTTGCTCAAGGCAGTCTCCATGAATCATAGAATTGCAGCTTCGGAAGGGACAATGAGGGACATCTAGTCCAGCCCTCTGCAATGCAGGGATTCGAACCTCCAACCCTGAGATTAAGAACCTCAGGGTTATCCCAGTTTGTTTAAAGATTGCCAAAGAGCAAGGCTGAACGCAAATAAACAACCGGGACATGGCACCATTTTCAGGGCTGGCCAGCCCATGAGGCAGACTGAGGCAATTGCCTCAGGTGCAGAACCCCAAGAGGTGGTGCCCAAGTAGGTGTCCTGGCCTGCCACTGCCAGAGAAGTATTGGCAGCTTCCTGTGAGATCTCACCGAATTTCTCATGAAAGCTTGTGTGCTCCGTGAGGCCTCCTAAGAGCTTCACGAGCTCTTGCAAGATCTCACTGGAATTCGCTGCCACCATTGCTGCTTTGTGGGTGCCACCATATGACCCAGGTAAGGAATTACATACCAAGATGGCCCATATTGCTTGTTTACCTAAGCTAGGGAGGCTGTGTGTCCTGCTTTACAGAGGACAGTCTTCCCACCAATTTAAGTCCAGTATAAAGTTAAAGTTCTCCAAGAAGGATTAGACAAATTCATGGGGAAGGCCATCAATGACTACTTGCCGTGATGACTCTACCTCCATAGTAGGAGGCAGCAATGCTTCTGAATAGGTAAAGGTAAAGGACCCCTGGACGGTTAAATGCGACTATGGGGTTGTGACACTCATCTTGCTTTCAGGCCGAGGGAGCCGGCGTTTGTCCACAGACAGCTTCCCGGGTCATGTGGCCAGCATGACCAAACCATTTCTGGCGCAACGGAACACCATGACGGAAACCAGAGCACACAGAAACGCTGTTTACCTTCCCACTGCAGCGGTACCTATTTCTCTGCTTGCACTGGCATGATTTCAAACTGCTAGATTGGCAGGAGCTGGGACAAAGCAACAGGAGCTCATCCTGTTGCTTGGATTTGAACCACTGATTGGCAAGCCCAAGAGGCTCAATGATTTAGACCCCAGCGCCACCCACATCCTGCTTCTGAATACCACTTGTTGAAACCCATGGGAAGAGAGGGTGCCCTTGTGCTCATGTTCTGCTCATCAGTTCCCCACAGGCAGCTGGTTGACCACTTCTTGCATTCCCTACTATGGTGAGATCTATTGCATTTCCATTTAATTTGTAGTCATTATTTCTAAACTTGCATTTATACATATAAGTTATCATATGCAATTTTTATGCAGCTCTGTCTTCTTCTTTTTAGTGATGTGTTAAGTGAACAGCCTAGCCTAACCTAAGGCTGTTTTGGGGTCAACCCACATATCAATGCATTTTTAGGATCATGTCTGTTGGAACTCAGAGATGGAGCTTCAGTACGCATTAAGCATAATTCTTGTCTGTATGCTACACAATGGGTTTCTAAACTGGTTAACATTACCCTGGGTGAAAAAGCAAGCCACACATCCTACATTGTGAAAAACTGGAAGTTTCCAAAATCTGGGTAAGCAAAATATTGATGCAGCTGTAGTATTTGGAACATGTATGAGGTCAGCTGGATTGATGGGAAATATCTGGCAGAAGGGGGAAGAGAGCATTTTTCTGGAGGGAAAACAAATTATTGAGCACTACTCAATGTTTTGTCCCCAAAAGAGGTCCGTGAGAGGATGGTGGAAAGGAGGGAAAACTGACCTAAGCTGCTGTATTAGTGCTAGTTATTAAAAGAAGAAAGTCAGACCCAAAAAGTAATTACAAAATTCCCACAAAGAACTATCAACTGTGCCACATTTGAGTTGATTGAAACTGGGATTTAGAAAAGCTGCATTGATGAACAGTTGGAGGAGTTGGCTATGATTAGCATGGAAAAGAGGAGACTGAGAGGAGCCATCTTCAGATATCTCAAGGGCTGCCACATGGAAGAGGGAAGAAGCTTGTTTTCCGCTCCTCTGGAGGGTAGGACTCAAACCAATGGCTCCAAGTCACAAGAAAGGTGATGCCGGCTAAACATCAGGAAGAATGTTTTCACAATAAGAGCTGTCCAACAGTGGAATGGACTTCCTCCGTAGGTTGTAGAACCTGAATCAATAGGTCCATGTTACAAGAAAGGAGATTCTTACTAAATATCAGTAAGAACATTCTGACGTCAAGAGCTCTGCAACAGTAAAACAGTCTCGTATGGGAGGTTGTGGACTCTCCTTCCTTGGAGGTTTTCAAGCAAAGGTTGGATGGCCATCTGTCATGGATGCTTTAGCTGAGATTCCTGCATTGCAGGGGGTTGGACAGGATGACCCCCAAGTCTACAATTCCATGATTCTATGCAGGTTATAAGAGGGAACCATTGCTGGTATCTGGTTGGAGAAAACACAATGGAAGCCACCTTCTTTGATGTCTAGGCCAGGGGTCAGCAACCTTTTTCGGCCGTGGACTGGTCCACCATCCCTCAGACCATGTGGTGGGCTGAACTATATTTGGGGGGGGAATGAGTGAATTCCTATTCCCCACAAATAACTCAGAGATGCAATTTAAATAAAAGCACACATTCTACTCATATAAAAACACGCTGATTCCCGGACCGTCCACGGGCCAGATTGAGAAGGTGATTGGGCCGTATCCGGGCCCCAGGCCTTAGGTTGCCTTTCCCTGGTCTAGGCTCCGGAGTAGTGTCCCTGCAGCTGCTCTAAGAACTTCTGAAAAGGACTCTGCCTTGCTGAGAGAGAGAAAAAGTAGAGTTGATACTTCAAAGCAGATGGTCATGATGCAAAGTTGGAAGAAAAGAAGAAGACTGGTCAGCCTTAGGTTAAAAAAGTCTGGGACAGATATGTATTGCCAAAGATCCAGGGAGAGATCTGAGCTTCACATTAGCCACACAATCATGAGTAACACGGTGCTGTGCTGCAATGGTGTAAATATGATGCACGGTCATAACAGAGAAACCACATTTGGGTGGCTTGTTATACTCTGGTTTTGAAAACACTTATGGCAAAATGGTCATTTCGCTTTACTGCAGTTCACACATGACTGCAGATTAAAGAAACCACATCCTTTAATCTTCCAGTTATTTGGGATAGGGCATAGGGGAGAAATCTGGTTTAGTTCACATTTTAACGTGAAACAGCCTTATGCACAGTTCCTGAAACAAGGTGTGAACCGAAACACAGCTATCCTTTGAAATTCACTCTTTGAATTTTGTGGTGTCGTTCTCCAAGCAAATAAGGGGCACAAAATGCATACATTAGGTGTGCACAAAATGCATACATTAAGGCATTATGTTAGGGGAAATTGCTTGCAAAAATGTGCATGTTTGGGGGGAATTGCATTTTTAAAAGAGTATAAGGAGAAATATCCGCTAAAATACTGGTGAGTTTAATAAGGACTTTAAAAAAAAAATAGTGCAAGTTGATCTGGAAATGTAGGTTGTAAAAATGAAAAACTGAGAGAAACTTAATTGGCATGACTGTCATTTGCAGAGCACAAGGGAAATGTTTTGATGCCCTCTTATAATACTAGAACAAAGCTAAATGTTGGAAGATTCAAGACAGATTTTAGGTTAGGACAAATCTCTGTATGTCTTAGCTTTTTGACACATTTGTTACTATTTCTTGACAAAATATATGCCAAGAAAGACATATTAGGATTACGACTATCTTTATGTGATTTATTGCTATGCAGTAAGGTACAACAAATCCTTTACTGTTTAGGAGGCAAATGGATTTACCTTGCCCCATCCAGGTGTATGGCTGAGTGATGAGATAGCAAAGAGGACAGTTTGAATCTGGGTTTAGGACAGATGATGAACTTCTTAGAGGGCTTTGTGAAGCATTTTTTTTTAATATACAATAAACGATTCCCATTTGTGTGGGCAACTCATAACCTGGTGAGAGAAAAGTCCTGAAATCGAGTAGTTAAATCTCCCTAAGTCAAAATAGACATGACATTTTAAAATGTCACAAAAACTACATGCACCTAAGTAAAGATATTTTCCTTGAAGCTTGATCCCGTAAAAGTATCTTGCTGTAGTGTCAGCAACTGGCTTTGAACAATAATCTCTTAACCACAGGCATTTCCCCCCCGTTAAACAATGTGATATAATGCCTGGACCTGGAAAAAGATTGTGCTGTTTTCTTGTAGATAAGAGATAAATCAAGCTACATGTCCTATATAAAATTGTCCATACAATTTGATCAACCACAAGCACTTCCCAAACATGGAACATTAGATCTCCATGATCTATTGCAGGGGTCAGCAAACTTTTTCAGCATGGGGCCGGTTCACCATCCCTCAGACCTTGTGGGGCGCTGGACTATATTTTTTTTTGGGGGGGGGAGTGAACAAATTCATATGCCCCACAAATAACCCAGAGATGTATTTTAAATAAAAGCACACATTCTACTCATGTAAAAACACCAGGCAGGCCCCACAAATAACCCAGAGACACATTTTAAATAAAAGGACACATTCTACTCATGTAAAAACATGCTGATTTCCGGACCATCTGCAGGCCAGATTTAGAAGGCGATTGGGCCTGATCAGGGCCCCAGGCCTTAGTTTCCCTACCCATGATCTATTGCATAAGCCTAACCCAAACACCAAGGGATTGGTGGGTGGCACTGTGGGTTAAACCACAGAGCCTTGGGCTTGCTGATCAGAAGGTCGGCGGTTTGAATCCCCGTGATGGGGTGAGCTCCCGTTGTTCGTTCGGTCCCAGCTCCTGCCCACCTAGCAGTTCGAAAGCACGTCAAAAGTGCAAGTAGATAAATAGGTACCACTCTGTCGGGAAGGTAAACAGCGTTTCTGTGCGCTGCTGTGGTTCGTCAGAAGCGGCTTAGTCATGCTGGCCACATGACCCAGAAGCTGTACGCCGGCTCCCTCGGCCAGTAACGCAAGATGAGCGCTGCAACCCCAGAGTTGGACACGACTGGACCTAATGGTCAGGACTCCCCTTACCTTTACCTTTAAGCCAAACACCAGGGGTGGCCCCATACATTTTGGCACCTGAAGTGAACATCAAAATGGCATCCCCCTCCCTACCAGGAAAGAAGGGGCATGGGAAGATCAACATTAGGAACAAAGGGGGAAAGAAATACGGACATCAGGATCTGCTGCCCTGGTGGATTCTGCCGCCTGAGGCAGCCACCTGACCTTGCCTCTTGGTTGGACTGGTGCTGCCAAACACTCTGTTCATCCAGAGACTCTACTCTGGATTCCTCCCCCCCCCCCAAAAAAAAAGAAATCAGGTGACTGGAGAGAGGTCCCTTTCAGCCACAGCATCCCATTTATGGATTGCCCACCCCAGAGAGATTCACCTGGCACCAATTCTGATGTCACTCTAGTGCAAGGTAAAGAGATGCTTGTATCTCACCCAACATCCAGCATTTTATGCTGTTGCTTTTGCACTGCTTTCTGTTTTAAATCATTATTTTATTTATTTTATTTCAACTCTATATGCCACCCTAATAGTGGTTTTTTCCCCTAAATCATGCTGTAAAAATCTTTTAAACAAATTAAAATACGTTTTCCTTCCCAAAGAAACTGCTACTGAGACCTAAAACCAAACCTTTGTGAGGTACCCAGTTCAGCACCATGGCCATTATTTTGTTTTCACTTAGGCTGACCTAGCGTTCACTACATCTAATCTCTTTCGAACTGATAAGGCAGGACTACAAGGAAACCTGAGTCATGTAAGATCTTGAATCAAGTCAGGCCTTGCTCAGCTAATCTTGTCAAACAACAGGAAGTCCAATGGAACCTGAAACTCCCTCTTCTAATGTTCCCCTGAGGGGAAAGAGAAAAAGTGTGCGAGATACCTCTCCCACGTGGTCATTTATCTGTGATTCACCACTGGGCTTTCCACAGCTAAAAATAATTCACTGATGGCACCAAAACCAAAACTTTTGAACTGAACCCTCACTGCCACCCTGCACCACCCCACCCCATTAGCCATTTTATGAGTAGGCATTTAATGCTGCCCCATTGCACCAACCTGTCCCATCCCAAAATAGATGCAAACATTTTGTCTTTAAAAAAATATGATTTTCAAGTTTATACATTTCAATAATTTTACAGTCATTTTAACATTTCGAAACTTGACTTCCTTTCCCCTCTTTCTGTGGTTCCTTAGATTTATTTTAAACATCTTCTGCATATCCAAATCAACTTAATTTGTTCATTTATTCATCTACTTTAAATATATATACTCTTATGTAACTGCTGGTTATTACAATAATCCTGCCAATATTCTTATCTGTTTACAATTTCTCTGTAAATATTCAGTAAACCGTTTCCATTCTTTTATAAAAAGTGTGTTATCTTGATGTCTTATTTTTCCGCTAAGTTTCGCCATTTCTGCATATTCCATAAGTTTTTGTATCCATTCTTCCTTTGCTGGGATTTTTTCTTCTTTCCATTTTTGGGCAAGTAACATTCTTTGTACTTTGGCCACCTCATGAGAAGAGAAGACTCCCTAGAAAAGACCCTGATGTTGGGAAAGATGGAGGGCACAAGGAGAAGGGGACAACAGATGATGAGATGGTTGGACAGTGTTCTCAAAGCAACTAGGCAGTGCCTGGCGTGCTCTGGTCCATGGGGTCACGAAGAGTCGGACACGACTGAACGACTGAACAACAACAACAACAACGAACATTCTTGCCACTGTAGTTGCATACATGAATAAGTTTCTATATAATTTAGAACAAAATCGAAAATTCTTTCTAGTAGCACCTTAGAGACCAACTGAGTTTGTTCCTGGTATGAGCTTTCGTGTGTATCTTTTCGATAGTATCTGAAGAAGTGTGCATGCACACGAAAGCTCATACCAGGAACAAACTCAGTTGGTCTCTAAGGTGCTACTAGAAAGAATTTTCGATTTTGTTTTGACTATGGCAGACCAACACGGCTACCCACCTGTAACTATATAATTTAGGTAGTTCTGTCCCTGCAATTCCCAAAAGAAAAGCTTCTGGTTGTTTGTTTGTTTGTTTTTACAAACTTTATTTTAAACATCCTTTTCAATTCATTATATATCATTTCCCAGTAAGCTTTATCCTTACTGCAAGACCACTACATATGATAAAAGAACCTTCTTTCTCTTTACATTTCCAACACTTATTTGATTTAGAGTTATACATTTTTGCCAAATTGCTCGGTGTTAGATACCATAGATATATCATTTTCATATAATTTTTCTTAGTCGATAACATGCTGTAAAATATGAATCCATTATTCCACAATCGTTCCCAAGCTTCCATGTCTATTTTATGACCAATATCTATTGCCCAGTGTATCACTGAGGATTTTACTTGTTCATCCTTTGTCTCCCATTCCAATAATATTGTATACATTTTAGACAGCACTTTTACATTACATTCCAACAGGTATTTGTTCCCCAAACTTATGGAGGCAAACATTTTGTCACAGCTGGCCCTACCATTAGACAGAGGGAGGCAGCTTCTTCAGGTGGCAAATTACGATGGCTTGATGGGTTGTGGAAATGGCCTCAGCCCTCCAGCCATTCTCGCTTTTGAAAGACTATAGTGTGTGTACCTCCCTAAGGTAGTTTGCTGCGGACCACTGACATTGGTAGACTTTGGGCTCTCAAATTTCAGAGGCACCCTGTGTGATGCTAAAATTCTTATTTGGGGGGGGGGTGCCTCTCTCACTCCATCCTACCTCATTATTGTGTCTCCCTCTGTGGCACCAGTGTGGCTGAACCATTCACGCGACCCTGAAGCCGTCTCTGCGACTGAGCCCAGTGAAACAATGAACTATTAAGGCAGCTTCCTCCTGGCCTCATCAAGCAAGACAAGCAGCTCTAATCAACCTCGTCTTAATAAGCCCCATAAGATGCCCACAAACATCTCTATCCCTTCGGTCAGAATCATTGCTCCAGGAGTCAAGTCTGGCTTCAGGGATCACCAGCCGGCCATCTCTGGTCTGTGGCAAGCGTAGCCGATAAAAAGCACTGCTTCCCAGCAGAGATGGCCTATGTAGGTCACACACCATCACCTACGTCGAGAAGGCTAGGGTGGTCAAGGAACCAGGTCATGCTCTGAACAAGAGCTGAATGCCAAGCCTCAGCTGTTTTCGTTTCTTCCTGAAAGGCTGCTTTGTGGGGCAGTGGCTTGTCTACTGTTACACCACAGCCTTTAAATAGAATGCGTACCTGTCTCCTTATTGCCTCTGCTGCTATTTATGCTGGGCATTTCTTACCACTCATACTGGCAGGAGAGGACAACTCTGGGCTGTTTAAATTCCAATAAATAAATTAAATTGCACAACGTGGAGATGTGCAAAATCTGAAGGATAAATACATTCCAATCCACTCTTTAGTCTGGGAGGGATGAGTCAGGTCAGTTCCCATCTCAATTCACCCAAAAAATAAATTCCTCAAGTATCCCCAGTGCAGGGTTCAAAATTAGCAAGGGCCCAGGCACATTTTGCACCTAAAAATTCTCCATTTGCGAGCACCTCCAAAAGTCTGGGTGCCATTTTTTTGTGTGTGCCTGGCTGACACTAAAGGATTACTGAAATGTATGTGCTTTGAAGCCTCAGAGAATATGTTGAGGACAGACAATATGTTAAGGAGTTCAACAATAAAGAGTGTTTTGAAAACTGAAGTATGGTATCAATATTTTTATTGACAACACCAAATTAAACACACATTAACAATTTCTGCTAAAAATGTGATATTAACTATGTGTGACTTATGTGAAATGCATATTAATTCATGCTTATCAAAATAATATATAAAAAGTGTTGTTGACCCCCCCCCCCCCCGCCCAGTGGCGCCTAGACATTCTGTTTTGGCACCCAAAACCAGAAGCTATTTGGCTCCTAGCTTTTCTATCCCAGTTTCTAACACTCACTGCCCTGGTGTAATGTTAAAAAACACTCCTGTCCTTTGATGTGTTGCAGGTATATTTCAGAAGGAGGAGGAAAGGGGAAATAATACTTTTCACCTATGCTTCAGACAAGGGTGGGCAAATGTGCCAATTTCAGCTTCTTCTAGTTTCCCTTTCTTCCAATTTTCTGTTCAGCTCTCCGCATTTTCACATCGGTTTGTGAAAATTCATTTCAATGCAAATTTCTCTTAGGATACAATATATTGTATCCAAATATAGCCCAATGCACATATTTTTCAAAGCAGTTTTCTCCAGTATAAACAATTGTTATAGTATGTTCACGAATATGTGCTCTTTTATGCACACCTTACTTTAGCATTTGCCTTTTTGTAGACATTACTTTGCTGCAGAACTGCATTGCACAATTCAGATGAGAGTCAAAGGATGGTTCTGTTTTGCTTCACCTATTGTTTTGGAAAGTACTGATTATGTAAGTTTCCCTTCAGATGTGAATAGAATTGATCTACCCGCATCCCTAGCTAGAAAGTTGTGCCTGCCATGTTTGTTAATACCAACTGACATGTTACAGCAGCTCTTAAGTTGCTTCTCAATCTGCCCAGGAGTAAATGTGTGGGAACATGCCTCTCTCTGTGTACATAAACCACAATGCCATCTGGGATTCAGCTGCCACCCAGTCAAACCCAGTCAGCTCTGCTCCATTGGAGTTGGCTGGCATCTGTCCTTTGGATGTAGAAAGACTGGAATCTTCTTCTGTGCATTGGAAATTCCCAGCAGGGAATATTTTCTGACTCTGCATTTTTGCCAGACGTTGGAAATAATAACATAAACACGCACAAAATCTCCCCCAAATATCTTCTTTCTGCACGGCTGGCTCATCTTCAATTCACGGTGACCTCAGGCTAATAGTCACATTCATGTTTCGGAGACAACATTGGCAAGCCGCCATGAAATGCCACCAAACGAAAATAAGAACCGGAGCAAAAACCACCAACACAAATATTATTATTGCAATGCCGCATAGAGGAAGCGGAACACCACTTGGAAGATACATTTCTATGCAAGTAAAATAAAATGCGTTTACAGCATTGGCCAAAGAAGGGGGATGGATATCATCGTCCTGTAAAATGTTAAGAGAGCCAGGGTGGTGTAGTGGTTAGAGAGGCAGAATAGGACCCGGGAGTAAAGGTACCCCTGACTATTAGGTCGAGTCGTGGATGACTCTGGGGTTGCAGCGCTCATCTCGCTCTATAGGCCGAGGAAGCCGGCGTTTGTACGCAGACAGCTTCCGGGTCATGTGGCCAGCATGACTAAGCCGCTTCTGGCGAAACCCGAGCAGCGCATGGAAACCCCATTTACCTTCCTGCCAGAGTTGTACCCATTTATCTACTTGCACTTGACGTGGTTTTGAACTGCTAGGTGGGCAGCAGCTGGGACTGAGCAATAGAAGTTCACCCTGTCACGGGGATTCGAACCCCCAACCTTCTGATCGGCAAGCCTTAGGCTCTGTGCTTTAGACCACAGCACCACCCACATGCCAGGAGACCAGAGTTCAAATCCCTGCTCAGCCACAATGAAGCTGTCTAGGTGAACCATGGGCAAGGCACAGTCTCTCAGCCCAATCTACCTCGCAGGGTTGTTGTAAAGATAAAATGAGGTGGAAGAGAACCATGTGCACCTTGAGCTTCTTGGAGGAAAGATGGGGCATGAATGCAGCGAGATAAATAAACAAAATCAGAGTCATCTTGGAGACCGTTCCAATAAAAGAGAAGCGCTTAATCCGAAAGGTGCAGATGCGAATATTGCATTTGGATTAAAATACAGACGCTGCTAGCTGTAATGAAATTTAAGAAAGAGCATGTGGGGCATGCAACAAATGGTTGGAGTGTGACATGCTCCTGGTCATAATTCCAGCAAACCCGCTTCATTCTCCCTCTCTCCCCAGCCTGGTTTTCCATTCCTTATCCCAGGCCAGCTGAGGCCAAGAACAAGATGGCGTCAACACCATTCCTTGTACAGAAGCCAACTAGACTAGCAGCTGAGTCTTACTTTAATACAGGTGAGTGAATTGTCAACACCTTCCAACATTCCTCTGATGGAAAATAGGGACTTTTCTCACTTCCCCCCAGTGACCCTCATTGACTGCCCATTTTTCTTCCTTCCCCCCTGCAGAGTACTTCCTATCAGAAGAAGGATGAGAACTATCACTGCTACCCCAAGAAGACACACAGCACACACACCCTCCACTGTCCTGATAGAACAGATATCTTATTTTTTTACTTTGGTAGATTTACAAAAAAAGAAAAACCCATACCAAAAAATAAATTTTAGAAAGGGGCAAGATTAGACGTGGATGCCCAAAGCACCTCAATGACCTTTCCCTACCTCCCTGTGCAAAATAGGTCACTGAGCAATAGGTGGCTTCAATGTCTTTCTCAGTTGTTTGCTGTTTATCATTCCAGGACATGTTGAAACCCTTTGCATTTATTTGACTACACTCTCCGAGTTCTTGCTTAGGCTGGCTCGGCTCCCCCCTCCCTTCCCCCCTTCTTTGCTGGGGTTGTAAGATAATCTCACTGCTGCCAGCTCACCCTTACCCTCAAAACATGGGGTTGACATTCCTAGAAGCTCGACTTTGCCAGGAATGGCAACCACAAAAATTGTCACTGTCAGTACTTTGCAGTCAGGAAAGGCAAACCACACATTTCTGCCCTTCTCCAAATGGGAAGCAGAAAGGGTAGGCCTAGGCCATCCCGACCAAGAGGTGACTTGGTTTCTGTGTCACGCTGCAGGTGGGGAGAAAGACATCGCCCACAGGAAATAACTGATTTCCCAGTTGCCAGGAAAGAGTGAACAGAGCATAGCTTCTTGGCTGGATCATGGAACTAAGAGTTTTTCAAGCAAGGTACACAAACCATTGGGGCATTTTGTGTACAAGTCCCCCGAAATCAAACAACTGGACCTGAGAGGCTTGGGCAGAAAACTGAGAACCTGTCAAATGACGTTCCTCTATTTGAAGGGTTGTCCAGTCCATAAGAACACAAGAAGATCCCTTTTGGATTAGGCCAAAGACCCATCTTATCCAACACCCTGTTCTCACAGCGGCCAGCCAGATGCCTGTGGGAACCCTCCAAGCAGGAGCCCAGGCCATTTTCAAGACGAATAACCCAAAAAATGGGAGAGCAGAGGTCTGGATGTTGCCCGTCAGCACCTAGACAGCAGGCAGAGGGGGCACACGGTTTAGGTCACATGGTCACAGCCTTCTTCACTAGGGCAAGATTTCTCTTTATTAAATCATCACCATTCTTTCCAAATTTGTGTCTATACTTGTCACACAGTGTTGAAGGAGAACTGCTGTCTGAGCAGTGGCGTAGGAAGGGGGGCTTTGGGGGGTGGTGCGCCCTGGGTGCCACCCTGGAGGAGGGGTGACACTTGGCGCCCCCCCGTGACACCCAAGCCGAGCCCTCCCGCCCGGTTGAAAGCGCGCGCCAACGGTTTGCTCGCAAACCTGCTTGGTGTGCGCTTTCCTTTTAAAGACTGGGGCAGAGGTGAGGGGAGGGCCAGGGAGGTCCCTGGCCCGCCCCTCGCCTCCGCCTGCTCTGTAGCGCACATGCACATGTGCGCTACAGAGCGGTGGCGCGGCAAACCCTCTTGCTTGCGGGGTTTGCCGCAGCGCCACTGCAGAGCGCGCATGCACTGCTCTGTATGACGCATGCGCGCTTCGGAATGGCGCTGCGCATGCACGTTCTGTAGTGATGCCCCGCCCCTGGGGGGGGTGCCCCCGGTTTTGCCACTCCCTGCAGCCAAGTGGCTTCGTTCACCACTGTGTCTGAGGCGAACCTCCCTGCTCCGCTCTAAACAAAATTGGGCTCATGGAACTAGTTTCCGTTATTTGGGTCTTGACCATTGTCCCTGGAATATCTACCAACACCAGAAGGTCATCACTTTCGCCATTGGCAATTCCAAATCACCTAGTTGAAAAGGCTACAAGGATGAAGCTCAATCTTCCCTTCTCATCCCCCCCCCCACAAACAGGGTGGGGGGAATCTGGATTCATTCCCCCAATCTGAATTTTTGAACCAGATCATACCTTTGCTTAACTGCACATGTTGTGGTGCAAGCGGGCCTTGAAAGTGCGCAAACACCCCAAGAAAAATAAGGAAAACTCCACAGTGCTGTAATTTTGTGAAAACTGCAAAGGAGGGGCTGGAAATGTACGATGAATCATGAGTGACTGGACTTTAGTTGCAA
This sequence comes from Lacerta agilis, assembly GCF_009819535.1. Lineage (NCBI taxonomy): Eukaryota > Metazoa > Chordata > Lepidosauria > Squamata > Lacertidae > Lacerta > Lacerta agilis. The sequence continues at coordinate 18,578,336 of NC_046315.1, forward strand.
GCGCTTGTTATTCTGCAATTTAAGAAATATATACAGATAGCTTTTCATATTTCACACTATAATTAGGCACTGCTCCTCAGGCATATATTTTGCCAAAATAAAAGTGGTCTCTTGAAATTACTGAAATATGCAACATTCCTATAAGCTAAATATCTTCCTGGGATTAAATCTTTTCTAAATAGACAAACAGACTCCTTGGGTTGCATTCTGTCCTGTGCTGGCAGAGCATGTCTTGCATTGAAACCAAATGATGAGACAGCTGTTTCAGCATTCACCTTTCATGCATAGGCAGCACCCCTGGGGTGGGAAGCCAGTTGGCGTAGTAGTTAGAATGCCGGACTAGGATCTGGGAGACCAGAGTTCAAACCCCTACTCAACCATTGGGTGACCTTGGGCTAGGCTCTTACTCTTAGCCTAACCTACCTCAAAGGGTTGTTGTGATGACAAAATGGGTGTGTGTATGGAGAACTATGTAAGCCACCTTGAGCTCCTTGGAGGAAAGGTGGGATACAAATGTAATAAATTAACAACAATAGCAATAAACAAGCATCAGGGGTTGCAGAGGCCTTGGGATGCAGCCCTGACACAACAGGAAAAATGCCTCAGTAGTACAATTTTAAAAACTGGGCATAATCAGTGCCAGTAATACAATACATAATAGAAACAGCATTTGTTTTCATCTAAAAAGAAAGGCCCATTCAGAAAAAACCAGGACAGCATCCTTTTTGCAGCTCCGTGGAATTGGGGTGCCAAGTGTTTCTTGGCTCAAGCCTACAGGGCAGGGCAACCACTGGGCACAGAGCAACATTTCTCCAATTAAATTTGGAGAGGCTGGCCAGCCATTGGGAGCTCTGCAGCAGACAGCTGCGAGTCGGCATCGAAGCTGGCGGAACATCAAGTGGCTTTGCGCTCATCTGGCAAGCACAAAGCGGCGACTGTTTTAACGCGGAAAGCTCACAGCAGCCTGGTACTTCTGCCGCAATGGGGCATGAAAAGTGATCTGATCTAGCCCCATCACAGTTTTTTGGCTGTTCAGCTCCTTAGCCCATGCTGTGCCTTGATGCGAACTAAACGACTAGCGTAGCAAAAACAAACAAACCTGAGCTCACCAAGGGAGACATTAGTAAATGCAGGCAGCAGGAAAAGCATTTGTAAATCAAGACCCTGCTCGGATGAGAGCTACTTTCTATGGACCATGTTGGTATTCTAAAGAATGGGAACTGGGGGGTTTGCTGCGGTTTTTGTCCTCATAGCATGGTTTTTAGGGCCCGCACGGTGGCTTACGACTTCCAGTATGAAAGAAGTTCCAGTCCTAAAGCAAATAAAAGCAGTTGAGAAAAAAAAAGAGAACCAGGACAGGATTATTAACAAGATGTGTAAATCCCACCTGTCCAATGCAGTCACAATATTCAGGATTACAGGGATGGGGGAAGAAATTCAGTTCAGTTCACATTCATAGGCAAACCTACTTAAAGTAGGGCTGCCATATTACAAAAAGTGAAAATCCAGACACTAAAGTTGTTGAGCTTCCAACATAGGTTGTCCGGGTTTTCCATGACGTTTTCGTGATTATCGCAAATTCCGCCCGGACACTACGCTATTTCCGACACACGAATTCCTAACCAGCATAAAGATAGGCAGGTGACAGCAAGCCTAGTGGAGGCTGGTCCGTTAGGGAAAATGAGGTGCTGCCCCAGCCACTTCAGTCTGCCCTCAACCAGACCCCACCTACCTGCTTTGTGACTTGTATCCAGTCCAGGGGTGGTGCAGCCTGTCAGTTTCCTCCCCCTGGGTGGGGGGGACCAAATGAGAATTCGTTGGCTCTGCCTATCATGGGGCTCTAGCACCACCTACTGTTGGACTCCCTGTCTTCCACCCAACCAACCCCAATGGACACCAGCGGCCAGGCTGGGCAACTAAGTCCACTGGGTAACTTTGAGCCAATCACTCTCTCAGCCTAACCTAATAACCTCAGTTATTTGAGATTCCATGGATTCTTCTTTGTTGTTTTGTGTATGTTTACATACAATAATCTAAAGTCTGCCAAAGTACTAGAAGACCCCTAGTGGTAGCAGCTTGTCATACAACATAAGGTGATTTTTGCTTTTCCAATAATAGACAAGCAGAAGCTGTATTGCAAGCAGTGGTTGGAGTGCTGGACTAGAACTGGCAGACCAGGGTACAAATCCCCACTCAGCCATGATGGGCCAGTCACAATCTCTCAGCCTAACCCACCTCACAGGGTTGCGAAGATAACATGCATAGGGTGGGGAGGGCCCATATATGTCACCTTGAGCACCTTGGAGGAAAGGTAGGGTAGAAATAGATAAATAAATCCTGGGGTATGGTCTGTAAATGTGCAAGGCAGCCATCTTGCTGGAGCTAAGCTCATATAGGTCTGCTCCGTGTCTGGCTGGGAAACACACTTAAGCTGCCTTAGGTTCAGTGATAAAAGGAAGGCAGCATATAAATGTAAGATGAACAAGCAAGGGACAATCTTGGTGGGCCAGGCTCTATAAGGCGAACAGGCACAACTGTCCTTTTTAACAACTCGCAATACTTAGTACCAGCTCTGAGGCAAAAATACCAATGGGACAGATAAAATATCAAACGGTTGGCAACTTTACAGGAGAGAAATAAGATCAGCATCCACTAGGGCAGGGGTCGGCAAGGTTTACCTCGCCTGGGCCGGTTCACTCCAACGGAGATCCCTCCAGGGGGTGTGTATGATTTCCGGTGTCTGCGCAGACGCGATTTCCGGCGCCGCGAAAGCGAGTCCCCGCTCCACGTTGCACCAGTTTAGTGCAGCGTGCAGGGAATTGCCAAGCAGGTGGCTCGTGGGTCAGTTAAACGACCCCCATGGGCGGCTTGTGGCCCATGGGCCTTAGGTTGCCTATGGCTGCACTAGGGGGAAGAATTCACTGGTAAAGGATGCTCTTGACAAGAATTATTAAAGAGCAACTGCTGAAGGATCAGGTGAATGGTGAGTTCAGGTGAGTGATGTTCACTGTGTTGAGGGAACAATGCAAATGGGGAAAGAGGTCATAAAGAGCCTTTTGTTCACATGAGGAAGTATTAATAGTAGTGGAAAAGTGGAATACATAGGTGCCTTATATCGAGTCAGACAATTGTTTCTCCCAATTCAGTACTATCTACACAGACATGCAGCTAATATTCAGGATTTCAGACAAGATTCTCTCCCTGCCCCACCTGGAGATGCTGCGGGTTGAAACTGGGACCATCTACATGCAAGTCTAGATTTAAAATGCACAACCGTTTTTAATGAGGAATTTTTATAGTCAATGGAAACTTTTATCCCATTGGTTTCAATCCCAGTCTACAATCCTATGGAAAAATTGAAAATCTTGACATAAATTCGGAGCAACTTCTCAACAAACCACAATAAGTTTTCCTAGGTCATGCATCATAATCAAGTTATCTATCCTATGTGGTAAAAACAAAGGCAGAAATGACACGACAGTATCAAAGCTCAAACTTGCGGCTTTATAACTTGACAAAACTTCTGAGCTGCTTTTAACCCTCCTCCCCGTAAATATATACCTATGATTGGCAACTGATTTTCTTCTTGTGGGATGGAAAGACCGCACTTGGAATTGAGCAAGCCTAAATTACAGATTTGTTTATAGTTGTTCATAAAATGCTGGACGCACGTTTCTGTTTCTGAACTAGCATAAACTTTCTAGTTGTCTCAAGACTTAAGATCACTAGAGCTCCTACCTTCTACATTCCAGAAAGCTAAAGACACATACAAAATTGCATTTTGGCACACACATTTTTTTTTTAAAAAAAAGGTTTCACAAAAAGTCAATCAGCCGCATCCCTGAATTTGTTGAATCTGAGTGGTACATTTTGTAAGCAGTACCAACGCTGACCTCTCAAAGATAAAACACTGAAGACAATTGAGCCTAATGAATGCAGTTCTTTCAGGCAGCTGAACCCATGGCTTCAGGTTCTTGCCACAACAAACTCATTCACTGTGTGTCAGTAATTATTAACATCTTCATGGGAATACTATTCTGTTTGGTACCAGCATTTCCACAGTTGGCAACAAGTGCTTTTGCTAAATTAACCCATCACACCAAAGAGACAGAGAACAACTCCATTATTCTGTGATGAAATCAATTGGAGACTCTGTATCTGGTCAGCTCTGTTAAGTTGCTTGTTTCACAGGGATTTAAATACTTAAGCTCCCCCACTCTGCCCCATGCTTGTCCATTTCAAGGACTCGGGTGCTCTACCAATTTGATGGAGAAAAAGCAACACCTCACTAAAATAAGGTGGCAGGAAACCAATAATTTTGTACTTTGGAATGAATACACTATTATAGAAGCTCTAGACTGGATTTCACAAATCTAGTCAAATGGGACCTATGAAGATTTATGGAGAATTTATCACCTTGTTGGTTGAGAGATTTTCTTCAGCGTGAGTCGGTATCCATACCTTATCCATATTTCCACTGTCAATAGTTAACATGCATGAATGACTTTAGAACCAGTTGTATAAGTATCCCCACCTCCAAAAAATGGCCTGAAGTTTGCATATGTTGAGCCTCCCTTTAAAATTAGTTTTGGTTAAAACATTACTTGTGTTACAAATCAAACTTTCTTATGCTACCACAGTATTTGGAAGTATTCCAGTTTTAATTAGTGTCTGATAACTGAACACTGAATAATTTTCTTTCTCTCTGTCTTTACTTAAAAAAAGCACTATGGAAAATCTTCTCAATGAAATTCTATCTTCTTGCAGAAGTGGCTCTTAACATGTAACATACACCTATTATCATTTTAATAGTATATTGGTACTTTAAAAACCACTCACAAAAAACAAGGTCTAAGTCCCTGAAACATGGTTTTATTATAAGAATAGTGATAAAACCTCAGAGATACAAGTCATACACAGCAAGTTGATACCTTCACATTAAGTAAAGACACTGGCAATGGTGGAAACAACAGTCTATCGATTTACCATGTTAATACCAGCTCCTTTGGGCTAGCTTTTTTTTAATTAATCACTTGAATTAAAAGATGGTTTTGTTTACATTATAAACATAGTTGCGCTTTCCTGATTCGTATCTTGAGACTTTAAAAACCTGAGAGAAAGGTTGTCTAAAGCACAACACAAAGGACTGGATGCCAATTAGGATGACTTGATGGTTCAATCCTATGCATGCTTGCTCTGAGGTCTGACCCATTTTCTTCGGGGTTTAATCCCCAAGAGATTGTGCATATCACTGTAGACGTAATTAGGATGGGGACATGTTGCAGGGGAAGCACCATGGCAAAAAACCAGGGGAGGAGAATGACCATGTGGCGACCTGTGCCTTATCACTAGATGCAATTTCAAGCTGCTCCATCCCATCGGTATCAGAGCGCAAGAAAGTGCCCATACCAGAGGCCAGTCCAGCACTAACTGTGACAGGCCTCCCTCGTGGCTGTACTTCTTTTAAAGGCTGCATTGCCCTCTTATGGGAAGGACTTCATCCTAAATCAGAGCCTGTCCTGGGAAACACCAAAAAAGCTTGTACCAAGGATTGGGGTTTGGAACAGTAAATAGCACTTTGCAAAAGCAATCTCTTAAAGAAAACATCTCATGTCTCATTTAGACACACTGCAGCATTTTTCATATCCACGATATTTTTTATCTGATAATGCATTTTCTTCTGCCCACTCGCACTCTGGAGGTAATCAAATAGCCATCTTGTACTGTCCAACAGTGTTCTTTTGATGCACAAACTTGCAGCCCAGTACCACCAAGTTCAATGGGACTTGCTCCCAGGTGAAATATGCTTAAGACTGCAGACATAGGATGGTATGGCATCAAACATTAGTAAGTGGCTATGTCAATGCAAAAACAAAAACTGGTACAGACCATGTTCATATGAGGCTAATAACTCTCCCAAGGTTTTCTAAAATGTAATGGCATACACATTAACACAAGCAATGAAGTAAGAGCAGCAAGTTTGAAATGTTAGATGCTTCCCCTCACTCCAATCTCCTTTTTCCTGTGCAGAATTACAGAAAAGCAAAATAACACAGTGTAAGGTCATCCCTATAAGATGACGCAAAACAATTCCAATGTCTAAATTGGGTCACATACATCTGAACAGCTGGCGGAGCTGCAAAAGAAATAGCCCTTTTCTATTGAATACCCAAAACAGATACTTAAGGACTCTATGATCAAAAGGGGGAAAATGCAACAAAGCAACGTCTTGTCTGGACAAAACATTTTGGATATCTTGTACTACCTGAACCTGCTTACAGTGCACACAACACATTTCCCACTATCCTGAGCCAAATGCTACCATGTCTCACCTATCATGGTAAGCTATGGGGGTAATTAATAAAGTTGACCTAGATTTGCTAAAAGGATGATGATGTAAACAGAAATAGCATCCTGAGTGGAAGAAGGGATGCAAATGATTTCTTTAACATTCACCGGACCAACTTGTTGCCATTTCACCCCATGCATTTATTTATTTATTACAAAATAGGCCTTGGGAATTCCTATGTTTGACAGACTAAACAGCCAATCTCTCTGTCTCAAGATATATGGAAGTAGAATTTGAATGTTATGGCAGTTATGATGGTGCTCAAATAATAAACAAGAGAGATAACTGAGTACTTCAACTTTCTGCACATGCCTTGATTTTCAATGCAACTCAGCACACACAACTGTGCCTTTTCACGTTTTTGCTAAATGGCAATGAAACACATGAGGATTCTGCAACTTTTCTTAGTTCAGGCTAAGTAGACACATGAAATCAGGTAATAAAACCATAGGTCCCACATTAGGAGCTGAAGAGGAAGGAGGATCATCTGCAGTGTTTTCATTAAAGTTCTAGCTCTGCCTTCCTAGGGTTTTTTCAAAAAAACATTTAGGCCAATTTCTAATCAAACACAGTTTAATGTTTTCAAGGTCCTACAGATGCTACAGACATCACCATCCTTTTAGTACCTTTTAAGTTAATTCATAATTAAGACAATTATGAATGTTTCATTAGAAGACAAAATGTTGGGAACTGAAGAAAAAAATATTTTAAGGCCATGTCTCCATATGAAGCTGTAAACTATGGCACAAGCGATGGTGGGTGTTGGCAAAACACCAGCCAAGGCTTCAATGTTAACATTTCTTCCTAAAAACAATCATTTCATCAGCGACCTACCATATCAGATTCCTTTACAACTACAATTTTAAACACATCTCCAGGATTCAAACACTCATACAAGATACTTCTGATGCACTCTACAATGTTTTGGTTTTGAACATGGAAACCACAGTCATATTCAAGGGATATCCTTCACTTTTAAGACTGTTACAAATCTGAATCTTTATTGTTCTGAAATGCTAGAAACTTAAGACGAAACCCTCCAATTTTCAGTCTCAGAAGAGGTGTGGTTCAATGCCCATTTCACATGTAACAAGGCTTCCTTTAAAAATAAAAGGAAAAAAAATGACTAAAGTTCATAAGGATGTGAACGCAACCCTTGGTTTTGACTCAGTTTTTGCAACATCACAAGATCCAGCACCTTCTTCAAAGCTGCTCTTGCTATGATGCTTGGCGAACCTTTTGCCACTCCACAAATTCATCAAGAAGAACAGGCCCTGCAGAAGAAATAATGCCAGTTATAACGTGTTGCGTTTTAGTTGAATCATGCCTCTTGGCAATAACAAAGACAGAAAGTATTAAGTCCTAAATTATCTTAACGTGTAGTAATATCTAGCTCAGGATTGGCTAACCTGTTTCAATCATCCCTGAGGGCCACATCTCACGTATGCAGCACCCACATTCGCTAGGCATATACCGCCTCATATATACTCACACACACTCACACAAATATGCAGAGATGCATGTACACGTGCAGCACTTCCAGCCTTACCCATTCTAGTACTGTGGCAGGAGTGGGAGAAAATCCTGCCTTTCATATGCACAGAATGATTGAAGTAAAAGGCAGCATTCCCACTCACCTGTTCTCCAGCGGTGGGTTGGGGGGAGGATCCTGCCCTTTAAAGAGCTGGCAGGGGACACTCCCTTCAATCTTAGCACTGCTTAGTGCTTACACTGAGGGTAAAAGATCCCTCTGCCTGCTCTTCAAGGAGGATAACTCTCCCTATTTAGAGCGGATCTCCAAAGAAAAGGAAGAGGGATTTTTATTTCCTGATTTCAGTGCCTGAGACTGAGAGATAAATCTGCGGGGATTAGGGTATCACTTAAGAGTATTTTAATAAAAATGGGAATACTCACATGCCCCATCTTCATCATAGTTGCTAAGATCTGCATGGACAGTTCTGCTGAATTCTAACACATTGTACCACTGATCTTTGTTAATTACTCTGTATTTTGACTGCTGCAGAAAAATAAGACATCAGGTCTCAGCCCGCAATGTGTTGCATATAGAAACAATGTGTTCAGTTTTCTTTGCACAAGTCAAGTTATTACAGTAGCTGAGGAAATGTTTGAGGAAGAAGTAGGTGTGGGGTGGAGGAGCCGCCTTGAAGATTTCTTGCCTAGTAATGGGGAGCAATGTTGTGCAAGGCACAAAGGAAGGCATGCAAACATGGGAAAAAGGCAGCTGGTAGCAAATGACATCATGTGGAGCAGAAAGGCAATCAATGGGATTGATATGCATAAGGACCAGGAGCTGAAGTTGATACAGAAAGCATAGGAAGTTCCAACATTTTTTAATAGCAAAATAATATGGCCTGAAATAAATTTGTTAGCAGTTGCTTGCCAGGATCCAAAAGGCAAGCTGCTATTGTTTACTCTGACAGCAGAGCTAAAGGAGGCAGAAACCCACCTAAGGGCTGCCTTATCCACAAGACCCACCTAGTGGTGGTGTCATGCAAATCTAATTCTGCTTGTCCATTCTAAAGTGGTGCCAACAATCATAAAATATTTTGTTTCTAGGGGGTCGAAACATATGTAGCAACCCAAACATTTCTTCTGAAATATGAAGGTTGGGTGGACATAACCACTCAGCAGATGAAATTTGGTTGATGGTCAGTATAGAAATGGAACTAACTGAGTGCATATAGAAATAAGAGGCACTCTCTCCCATTCCAAAAGCAAAGAGGAGATGAAAAAAGGCTTAAACTGCCTGACTGGATTGCCTATAGTGAGACCAAGAAGCTACACAGTCATAAACGAAGATCAGCTGAGATTTTGTTTTTGTTGTTATTTATGGTGTTTTTGTAGAATATTCACAAGGCAAATCAAAATATGCAACACCTTTTATTTTTTTTAAATGTGTGCTTACCTCCAAGTATTGGTAAAATACTGAAAACAGAGGCCACGTTCTTCCAAGTAGAAGAGCTAACATAGATTTTGCAGTGTCAATATCCAGACTTCTCTGGTCTTTATCCTAAAGAGATAAAAAAAAGGCAGCACTCAGATATAAATGGCAAGTTCCTTGCATGTTTTTATAAGGAGAAGATGCACTTACCCTTGCAAAATCGAAGGCATATCTGTAGATATTCTTAAACGTTGAAATATCATTCAGTTGCGAGCGCAAAAAATCAAATTTACTCTGCAGCTTTTCTGTGCAGTCACATCTTAAATAAAAGATTAAAAAATTACATGCCAAACCTTCTTTTTTTTGGGGGGGGGGTAGGAGATAGAAATACATAAAATACACTTTTTCAATGCACGCTTTTAACAAAATTGTAGAAAAGCATTTAAACTACCAGGATTAGGGCTGTTTCTACAGAGAATATACAAACAGAGGTTCAAAGGACATTCTCGGAACAAGGAACACTGGAAGGTTGTACCCTGTCTACCCTCACTGACCAGTGAAGAAATAGCTGCAGTGAGCTTGCTTACCTCTTGGCTGCCAAAAAGATGCCTGCTCTAACCACCAATTGACCTAGGACTTCAGTGGGGAGGACATTATTACTCTAGTTCAGCTTTCCTCAATGTGGTGCTCTTTTGTTTTGGACTATGACTCCTATTAGTCCCAGCCAGATAAAATAGGAGGAATATTCTTATGCAACAAACAGCCTGCAAGTTGATTTTTTTTTACAACTGTATAAATCACACAGCAATAATTCATGGAGTACTGGCTTTTCTGATATATTTTTTTAAAAAGTAGAATTCAACACAAAGTTCCGTGGTCTTTAAGTTAGGAGCACCAGAAAGTGACAGGACCTTTCCAGGTCAAAGCCAAAAGCCCTCTTGATAGTAGTGCCCAACATTCCATCTGTAGTGCTCTTTGCTAATGTTCTGTAGAATAAGTTTGCACTTTCAGCCATGCATGAAGATGATTTCAAATATAAAAAGCTTACTGTAATGAGGTCATCCCCTTTAACCATTCTTCCTTTGTAAAAAATCCCATGCTTTCAGCCTCCAGTTTCCAGGCTAAAACTAGCATAATAATCTGTATGGGAATGGGAAAAGGGAGAAATTAAAATTCAAGCTATCTGGTGGACTGCCTGCACCTGTTTCTGCCTGCTGGACATGGAGATCTATAATGGAGGCCCTCCTCATGTGTTCATTTCCTACATCAACAAGGTTGGGCGCCATGAGGGAGAGAGCCTTTTCCATGGTTGTTCCATGGTTTTGGAACTTCCTGCCAGCAGATCTATGGCAGGCTCCTATGCTTCAAGCCCTTTGGAAGGTCCTAACAACATACCTCTTCTGACAGGCATGCTGTTCTGTCCCGCAGGTACTAGTGTAGACCAATCAGGACATAAATATATTGATGGTTGTTTTGCATCCTGACTATTTTTTGCTATTGATTTTAATTGTCTGACTGACAGGTTGTTCTGGGGGGGATTCTTATAGTTTTATGTTTGTTGTAGTGATATTTTGTAATTATTATGTAAGTAGCTTCAGACCAGCAGCCTAGCAGTTACGGGATGATCCAAGATTGCGAGGTAAACTGTGGTTGTTTGGCTGCTTCACTGAGGAGCTGTCTAGTGTACCACTCCTCTGAGCACCCAAGCTGGTCTGCTCCTTCCTGGCTTTTCCTATAGAAAGGCTGGTGGGAGGCTGGCTTGGCTGTAGATGCATGGAGGCACTCAACTAACAGACTCCTCACCTTCCTCTTGTACAGAAAGGGTGGTGGGGAGTATTTATTGGAATGGGAGGGGAGAGAAATCTGGTGACCACAATCTCTGGTTTGGATACTAAGGCCAGCCAAAATTACAGACCCCTAGATCAGTGTTTTTCAACCACTGTTCTGCGGCACACTAGTGTGCCGCGAGATGTTGCCTGGTGTGCCGTGGGAAAAATTGAAAAATTACTTTATATATAGTCAATATAGGCACAGAGTTAATTTTTTTAACATTTTCTAATGGTGGTGTGCCTCGTGATTTTTTTCATGAAACAAGTGTGCCTTTGCCCAAAAAAGGTTGAAAAACACTGCCCTAGATACTGTTATTTATTAAACAACTGTTCCTATTATGAATTTGGTGTGTTCAATACTTATATATATTGTTATAAATGTTTTTTGTCTGCTTCGATACAGTGGAACCCCGGGTTACGCACGTGATCCATTCTGGATCGCTGTGCGTAATGCGTGCGTGCGTATCCTGAACGCACCCCCCCCCAAAACGGAAGTAGTGTGATTTGAGCCCTTCTGCACATCTGGGGGGCGCACGCGCTCCAGAAATGCTTCCGGGTTGCAGGCGTTCTTAACTCAAACGTACGCAACCCAGGGTGTGCATAACCCGGGGTTCCACTGTTTTTTGTAGCTGATTGCACAGCTACAGTGAGTCACTCTAAACATCATTTTATAGAAAGGCAGCATAGAAATCTGATGAAGAGGCACCTGTATTGCAGAACTGGTGAATGGGGAGGGGTTAAGCACATCAATTTCCACCAGTAAAATTAATGCACAATGCAAGTGAAAAAGATGTTTGTTGGGGAGAAGACCACTTCTGCGCATGCACAGGAGGTGGCATTGTGGGCATTTACGACTCGATCACGCGCACAGGGGTTGAGAGCTCAGCCCCTGTGCGATTGGAAGGATTCCCGCCGCATCACCTGAAGGCCGACCAACCTGGTCGACCGGAGGCGGAGGGGGCGTGTCCTGCTTCCCTTTAAGCAGGAAATGGCGGGATTTTTTCCACTTGGACTAGCCAAGGCGGTTTTTTCGCCTACCTTGTAGCAACTCGTCACAACTTTGGTTTGGCGGTTAGGCATTGGAAAACATCAATAGAGGTGAGAAGGGGAGGTAGCGCCATCCTCTGCCCCTCATTCAAAGGGTATTCCGTTAAAGGATTCCGGGGCCATGGCCCTGTCCGAAGCCTAGGGAGGTTAGGGCCTAAGGCACACCCATAACGGTGATCACAGGGGGAGTTCCAGTAGATACGCATCACTGGGCTCCTTCCTGGTGATTAACCCTTCCCGGACTTCCAACACACGGGTTGGGGTCGGATATAGTCAGTTAGGGTACAATGCCTAAGCCAATACCGCTCAACATCCATAACCAATAAAGTAGTGGCCTTTCCGCCCATTAAACCCCTATTACGTCTCGTGTCATTATTTCCTATGGGGATGTAGGGGCATTGCCACGCAAGGAGAAAGACTTGAATATCTGACTCTAACGATTTGCACAAAATAGCATATTGATCATTAAGGGCATGACTTACATTTTCAGGTTCAACGCCAATGTCCTCACAGAATTTCTCCATTCCTTCTGGCCCTACCACTTCATCATCACCTTCAAAACAAAAGAAATCAAGCTAACACATGCCATACAAATATCATAGTAGTCTTACTTCTGATCAAACAAAATGCTTGGCAGCACATCCATATTTGGATTGACACAGAGATATTAACAGACAAAGGAAGGGTTAAGCACTCCCTGCCTTTGTGCCAGTTATCTACTATAAATTGCCCCTTACCCATGTTGTTTTTCAGTTGTTCAGACACCTGGGGTCCCTGGACCTAGAACAATGCCACTGAACACATGGCTGCAAATTCACAAGACCAATTTAAGCAATACATTGTTGGATATATTTGGTTTAAGACTACTATCCTGAACCAAGAGTCCTAACTGAGAAGCATGTCCTCCAGCTCATCAGCTCAGTTCACTGTTTGTTTGGAGTGAGATATCCAAATTTCAACCACTTTGGTATGCCTCAGGGAATGTCATGCCACTGTTTACAGTTCTGAACAAACAGAGGCAATTATTCAAGGGATTCTCTTCAATGCTTTCAGTTCAGCCTCAGATTAACCCCTTTTCTGTGAAAGCACAGAGGTTTAAACAAGCTAAATGGTTTGTGCAGCGTATCTGATTACACAAAACAGGCTCTCATTCACTTACATACAAAGACACATTACAACATAATTCTGCAGTTTGGAGCGAGATATAATCATCCCAAACTGGTGTTCTTCTCAAGAGGCTCCAAATTCTTGATGCTTCAGTATTTTCTTAAGGTTCAGTAGATGTTTATGAGTGAAACAAAAACAGGGCCTGAGATAAGAATGGCCTTTTATTGTTGACTGACAAGTGCCAGCAGTGAACCTCCTGGACTTTTGGGTAGAAGGGACAGGCAAACAATGTTAAGGTAAGCAATCATTCCTTCAGTAATTGTTTGCAAGGCTGTCTTGCAAGCTTCAAGTGGTTTTTAAAAATTGGACACTGTATACAAATGCCCCCTACCCCATTATGCCTAAGTTCGTGTAAGTGAAATAGTTATTTGAGGAGGAAAGAAACATCTATCAATTATTACTAAATAAATGAAGCAAAAACTAGAATTTAGAAATGTACCAACTTCATACCTGCATATTCATAAAACCAAGCCAGGCACTTCTTGCTTGAAAAATGCTCCTCACCGCTTATCACTTTACTAGAAGCTTGAGACCTGCAGTAGCTTATGAAGACATAAGAAAAACCTATGGTAAATATCACTTCTTGGAAATATTCCCAATAACAAGTTATTAAAAACAAGCAGCAGGAGCAACATGGGAACATTTCAACAGTCTGCACCAACATGCTGCTCATTCACATTAAACCACTTTGTTTTAAACTATGGTTTTAGGCAGTACACAAACTGGACCACTATATGTTTGAAATCAGTAATAAATTAGGTCCTCACAAAGTGCACTTAATAGTTAAAATAACTAAGTATCTTAGAAAACTTGGGAAACTGCACTGCCATTCAGATACACCGTTGAGCAAAGGAGCTCTGCATTTGGAAGTAATCATAACTGATGCAGATCTTGATGTGCATCTCCTCTAGGCAAACTACTGGTTGTGCCTTCTGAAGCATATGGGGATCTGGATCCCTATCATGGCCACTAATTGTTATGCACAACATTGCTTGCAAGTACAGGCACTAATACTAGTTTAATTGTAGAACAAAGTTCCAGTTACAGGTAGGTAGCCGTGTTGGTCTGCCATAGTCGAAACAAAATAAAAAAATAAAAAAAAATCCTTCCAGTAGCACCTTAAAGACCAACTAAGTTTGTTCTTGGTATGAGCACACAAGAAGTGTGCATGCACACGAAAGCTCATACCAAGAACAAACTTAGTTGGTCTTTAAGGTGCTACTGGAAGGAATTTTTTTATTTTTTATTTTGTGTAGAACAAAGGATAAACAAAATGATGCATGGGAAATTGAGGGAAAAGCTCTGCCCTCAGACAAGCATTTTCTATTACTTTCTGACCTGACAGTAGCAGTGATCATAGATGTAAACTAATGTTGATGGACTATGCAAAATATATTCTCAGCAATCGCTAAAATTAAACTCTCTGCTGTTCTGAACCTAGCCTATTTGACATAATGAAGTTCTTCGGCCACGGAAATGGACTGGCTACTTACTAGAACCTCAAACTGTGTGAAATCTGTTACAACCTGAAGGGGACTCTAGCTTTTACTATCCGTTCACTCAGGAAAGCAAGTTACTTGTTTCATTTGATGGTGGACTGGCAACTGAATGAGTTCAGGATGACTTTATATTCCTGTCTTTATATTATATTATGATGCCTTGAGTGCTGTTTTTAATGTTTCAAGTCTTTTGTAGGCAGCTTGAAAGCATATCTAAAAGGCAGGGAACAGAATAAAATTGTAATGGTTTCATCTTAATTATGTTACCTTGACTGTATGCCGTACTAAATGCAAAGGGAATTGTTTTCTAGTTTTCAGCCTTAAAAACACATGTCTTCTCAACTGTACATGGCAGCTAAGAGTCAATCGTTTTTACATGTCATGTAATAATGATATCTGTGACTATCAGTTTCAGGTTTAACTGAAAGTCTGAATCCCAGGTGCCACTGAACACTCATACCCCATAAAGTGAGTATTTTAATGCAAGTCATTACAGTGCTGCACTTCACTCAACTGTTGCTGATGACAAGCACTTGACAATCTGATATTTAAAGTGAAGCATCTAATCCATTCTATTCCTGAATAGATAATTAAACATAGCTTCAAGTACAGAAAAGCACAGTGCAAGAATTTACTATTCATGGTGTTGCCAATTTTGTGCATATGATATCTGCACAGATGCCTTTAGAATCATGTTGACTTCTGCATATGACAAATGGCAACCTGAGTAACTGGATTGTCAGAAACTCATCCTCTTAACAGCCAACACATATGCAGCTAAAGCTGCCCCAAATTGCTTCACTATTTGCCTCTGCCTCCACTTTCCTCCTGCTCCTCTGTTAGTATCCCTCACATTGAATGTCAGATGGTAAGGTCCTCTGGGCAAGGACTTGCTTTATTGTACTCTAAAATACTGTGGACACTGAAAGCACTACATAAATTTTGCTCTGCTGCAGCCACTGCTCACTCTACTCATTGCCCACTTTCTCCTTCCTCTTATTTAAGAAATCTGTCCTGCTGCAAGCTAGAAGGGAAGACAGATGACAGAACATGAAGGGGATGGCTGAATCTATATTCCTAGCTGGGGGGCAGGCAAGAGATGAAAGTTGCAACCTGGCTATCCCAAATGTATTTCATTGCATCATCCTAAATATTTCTGCCATCTGGAATGTGGCAAGATTTTTCAGTGACACTATGAAATTACATCACCATTGATCCTAAGAGCCATCTTCGTACCTCATAATGTCTGGACAATTTTATCCTAAAGTATCTCCTACTATGTTTCATTAACTGTGTTGTCTTCTGATCCATGTATACAATGCACTTTTTATGCCAATAAAGGAGACTGATTGATTGTATATTTCTGTCACTGCTTCTATCTACAATACCAGCATATTTGATTATATTACACTGGTGCACATTAGTAAAAATAAATTAAAAAATTGCTTCCAGGAAATTAAAATCCAATAGTTTGAACGTAGAACAATGGTGTAATGGTTGTTCACCTTGCACTTAGCAACAGATACTGATTTGTGCAAGCATTTGGCTATTTGTGTAATAAGAAATCTAATGGCAAGTATCTCTTTGTAGATAACACAGGTTCTTACCACACATAAAACAAAACATGCTTTGCCAATGTGCAGGACATGGCCATGAGAAACTCATGGCCTAACACCCAGACAGACTTTATACTAGATATAGTTGTTCTTTGTCCAACATAAAAGCCACTAAATCAAGGTTTCTCAAAGCAGTGCAAAATACAGTACAGGTTGTTGGGGCGGTGCAGGGAGGAGCTGGTTGTTCACATGCCTTCCCAGAACTGTCATTGCTAGTTCCTAAGAGGAAGAGACCTAGGAAGCTCAGCATGATGTGAAGCCAATCCAGTGATCCTGCAAGCATACTCACACTGTTCTGTGCTTCCCACTCATCTCAGGGACCAGCAGCAATCATTGGTGTTGGGAAGGCACATGAGCAACTCTGCCCTGCCCTGCCCATGTTACCCAACTGACTGCTACTGTTCAAATAAGAGTAGCATGCAAAATAAGATAGCAATAAAGGTTGCATTAAGCGCTTCCTTGGAAATCACATATACACCATAATTTTAGAGCACTTGTATACTACTTCAGCAGTAATGGAGAATCCTGGGAACTGCAGCTTGTTAAGAGTGCTGAGAAATAACACTGGAGGGTAATTTGAAGAACTGTTTCCCTGAATCTTAGTTTACATTAGAGAAAGCGGTTGAGATCTATAATAGAGATGGGTGAGACCTTGGTATAGATGCTACGGTGGAAGCCAAATGGGAGGTCTTTGGAATTCAGACTGTGCTCCTGCAGTGGTGGTTGCATCTTTCTGCTGTATAGTATTAGCATATGTGAAATGCAGAGGATAAGTAGGTAGGAGTTTAGGGATTGAGTTGATTATCTCTGGATGGATAAAGCACACAGGCATTTCTGTCACAGGGAAATGGTCTCACAGGAGAGTTGAACGTATGCACCTTGGAGCAGAGACATATCCTGTTACTCTGAAAATACTATGTAAACATGAACGCACCACTATAAAATTATCAAGTGATTCATTCTGCTGCATGGAGGAAGTTGGGAAGAGTAGTAGGTGGGGAACCTCCTCTTTTCAGAGGTGCTGTCAAAGTCTGGCATCATAAACCAGCACAATATGACGCAGTTATGACATAGTTTGGCAAGAACTTAGAGAGGAAGAGCTACAGCACATATTTTGCACACATAACGTCCCACATTAAACCACTGGCGTCATCGAACAAGGTTGGGAAATGCCCTTTTGAAACCATGGAGATCTGCTGCTGGTCTCGGTAGACAATACTAAGCTACATGGAGGAATGGCCTGACTCTGCATTAGCTGGCTTCCGATGAGGCAATGCCAATTCAAGATCTACAGGCTAGGGACACAAAGTGAATCAAGTCCATACATGAGATAGGGCCTGGCTGGTGGTGCAAAGAAAGGCTGTTGGTGTTTCTGTTCAGCACTAGCGCCTTAAGACAAGCAGGCGCAACTTTTTGACAAAGGCCTATTACAGCATTATGCATTCCTTGATAGAACTACAGCTGCACATTCGCAGCACTGCTTCAGTGGTACAAAGGGAAGGAGTGTGTGTGTGTGCATGCGCATGTGTGTATGTGAAGGATGCCTGTGACCCAAGAAACATACCAAGTTTTGCTCAGGCTGGGGCAGAGTTAAAACATAAGGGTGAAAAAAATGAAAGGATATGCATAACCTGCAATAAGTTACTGAAGCTTCACTTCGTGCAAGGATAGGGTACAGCCTGGCATATATGTCAGAAAAGGTGAGGTGCAAACATAGGAGCCAACTCCTAGGGACCCGGGGTCCTTTCAGCCCCCCCCCATAAAATATTTGAGGGGACCGCCCCCCCCCAGTTGAAGGCCATTGCCATTCAAATAGCATTCATGTGCCTCATCATGTGATTATGTGGGAAGGGGCTTACCTGCCCCCCCCAATATTTAAGTTGGCACCCCTGGGTGCAAATGCAAGAGGGGAGGGGAACCCCTCGCTAAAGGCTGCCTTTCTGGTATCACAAAAGACCCTCTCCCGCCTTGTGTCACCAAGGCAACGGTGAGGAGGGGGAAAGGGAAGGCGCTCGGTCCCCACCCCGGCTCCCCCGCCCCGCCGCGGAGCTGGGCCCGTCCGCCGACGCGGTGGCTGTTGGTACCTGCTGATTTTGCACTTCTTGAGGCCCGTCTCGTCCCCCGCCTGCCCCGAGGATTTGCGCTTCTTCTTCACGGGCATCTCCCTCGGTTCGCCCCGGACGGGGGCGCGGAGGCGGAGGGCCGCGGGGCCCCTCGGGAGGGGGGAGGGAGCCGCCGCCTCTTCCTTCCCTCGCGGCTGAGGAGGAGGAGGAGGCGGAGGAGGAGGCGGAGAAGCTGCCGGTGCCGTCGCGGCTCTTGCCTTCCTTCCCTTCAGCTCGCCACCGCCGCCGCCGCGCCTGGTAGATTCAGGCGTGGGAAGGGGGAATAACTGGGGTGGGGAGCGAAAGAAAGAGCTTTCCTGAGGGAGAAGCGGCGGCGGCGGCGGCGGCGGTGGCAACGCCGGTAAAGAGCGGAAGAGGAGGAGGAGGAGGAGGAGGAGACGCGCCGCGCCGCCCCGGAGAGGCGGGAGCAGGAAGTGACACAGGCGAGCCTCCAACGCGCGCGCGCGCGTCTCGCAGCGAAGGCTCGTCCCGCCTGCCCCCGTCGCCGGGCGGAGCTAATAGACGGGGGCGGAGCCAACACTGGCCCCGCCCCGCCTGGCGCGGGGGCGGGGGAGGTCGTGACGCAGCCCGCCTCAGGGCAGCTGAGGGGACGGCGGGGCGTTGTGAGCCGACAATAAGCCTGCGCTTCGCCCAGCTCCCCTCTCCCGCAATTATTCTTTTAAAATAAAATTGCGTGTGTGTGGTTTTTTTTTTTTAAGGATTCGAGCCACACCCCCCCTTAGTTAAGCAGCATCGCTAGCCCTAGGCATGTTTACTCAGGACAAGCCCAGTGGAGGTCAAGGGGGGCGGCTGTTACACCCCAAGGAAATGCGTCAGGGCATCGCATCTGAGGAAGCGAGCTGTAGCCCGCTCTCTTGTCGCTTTGGACTACAACTCCCATAAGCCTGCCTGGGGGACGGTGGCTGATGGGAGTTGCAGTCCAAAGAGGCTGGCAAAGGGGGGGGGGTTATGTCATCACAATAAGCTTGCTGCAGACAAGCTACACTCTGCCCCAAGGTCGCTAGGGGGGAAGCAGCATCTGAAGCCCAGCCGGCTCCTGCTGGTCAGGGTGGAAAGCGAGGTATGGGGTGGCTTGTTTTCTTTTTTCCCCTCAGCCAGCTACCCGCTGAGACAGAAGGAGATGGGCAGGTTGGGCCCCTCAGCCTTAGCAGCGCCGGATTGAGGGTGCTGGGGGCAGTTCCCCCACATACAGTGTGCCGAGCCCAGGCGGTACAAAATAACAATAGGAAGAATATTTGTTTCAAAAGCAAACTGTACCAAAAGGAATTACAGTACTGTACTGTGAAGATAAGAAATAATGGGGGGGGGGGGGAAGCAAATTTTGTCCTCGCTCAGGGCGCCACATCGCCAAAGCCCAACCCGGCATCACAATCCGGTGGCTCCTGAGCCAGCCCAGCTCTGCCTTGCACCTGAAAACGCCACTTTCGGGGGTACCACCAACTAGACTCCCAATATGATTAGACAGAGTTCGGGGCTTCCCACAGCATAACAATCAGTGATGGTCCTCTCCATAAGCGGAGAGAGGGTCGTGTGCTTCATCGTAGCTGCCTGTCATTCATTAACCTCTGCGAGTTAACAATTGCAACTTAGCTGCCCAAAGAGTTTATGTTGTTCAGGAAACAGCATGTTGGTTACTCAGTCAATGATGTACACTCGCATTGCAATTATTATTATTAATTATTATTATTATTATTATTATTTTAAAAACCTTTTAAGAGAAAACAATCCATTCAGTTAAACTGTTGTTTAACATAAATAAATAAAAACCAACAACCCAGCAGTTCCCTCGGACTGTTTCCGGAGTAGCAAACAAGAGGCTTGCTACCCTAGCCCTGGGCGATCCGAGCCCCGCTTTCTTTCGTATTTCACGTGGCGCGCAGAACCACACCGGGGAGAGCCGCCTGGCCTGGCGATTGCCGATCTCGCCGACCGATCTCGAGTTCTGGAAAGCGGCCGTCGCTTGCTCTGGCCTGGGAAGGCGAGCGCGCATGCACAGACGACTTCCTCGGGGGTTGGCGGCCGCCATTTTTGCCCGCGTTACCATAGCAACCCGGCCTCGCATCGCAGCCTGGCCTCACAAACCGGCTTCTCTCCTGTCTCTTGAGGTTGGGCCATGTAGTAGCAGCTCTATCGTCCCCACCCCACCCACCCGCCTCTCAGCGAACAGCTCCCTGCTTGGTATGCGTTGTCGGGCCCCTTCCCCCTTCGCGACACCGGTTTCAGGGCAGCTTTTATTATGAATACTACTTAAGTAGTCCTCCCCGCCCACTTTCGTTTCTTATCGTGAGGCAATCCTAACGAGGCCTGGAAAATCGTTCTCCTCCCCCCCCCCCCGTCTCTTTCCCCAGATCCCGGGTCGAGTCCCTAGTGTGATGCCCGTCTGAAGAGCTCTCCTCCTCCCAGGTTCCCCGAACCTCCCGCGCTTCTGTCGGCCGCCATGCCTCTGGACGGGGACGGCGATGGAGACAAGAGGAAGATCTTCATTTCGTCCACGGCCGCCAACTACTTCGGTCTGTCGTCGTCCGCCAGCCTCGCCCCGCTCTCGGGCGGCCCCGAGCTGGCCAACTTCTTGGACGACGGCAACGAGTTCCTGCTGTGCGTGCAGCACTCGGAAGACCGCCAGATCGTGGTCTCCAACAGGGTACGGGGCTTGCCTTCCTGAGCTTGCCTTCCTTGAAAAAGTTGGGTTCGCTCCCAAGAAACAAGCCAGGAGCGAAACGAGGCATAATTTCAGCCGGGTCAGACACCCAGTTTGGCACCCTTCCTTGCACATTTGCGTACACACACACACACACACACACACGCAGGCAGGCTGGGAGCCCCAGTGGTGTCTCTCTGGAGGCTTCATCTGGGGCAAACCCCCTGCCAAATGTAGCTTCGGCTTCCTAGGATTGCACTGTTCTGACTGCAGCCTGCTATACAGCAGGGACAGATAGCTCCCTTGGTAGAGCACAATCTCAGGGTTGTTGGGCAATGCAGAAACCTTGTGGTCTCTTCCCCCTCTGCAATTCTATGATTCTTTGGCATCCTGAGAACTGAGGGTGAGGAGGAGGATTGCAGCTTTGTGGCATGTTTGCATGTTTCGAGGATCCCCTTGTGAATCCAGGCTTCTAGGCACTTGAATGCTGAGATGCTATGCCTCTTACAAGTCTGCTGCTCTGCCCTGCCAGGGCTCCTGTGCTTTTAACAGCTGAGCATATGACTGACAAGTGGAAATTTGACACAGGAAGTTTTTCCTTCCTCACTACTTTTTCAGTTGAATTGAACCTGGAAACTGGTGGAATCAGGCCAGAATCAATGCAATACACTCAGGCTTTCTGATTCCTATCAATAATCTGGTTGCTGAATTCTGCACTAGCTGTAGTTTCTGGACTTTCATCAAAGGCAGTCCCACATGCAATGCACTGCAGTTATATAAGACAGAGATTAGATTACAGCAATCAAACATCCAAGTATACAGTGTGTGATGTATGATCCAGTTACTTAACTGACAAGAGCAATGGGTGTGTAAAACTCTTTCTGAGCAGGTGCTCATGCTTTGTGGATAGATAGACTGAGGCTGTGTGCATCCTCATTTAGGATTTTATAGGAGGCCTACAAGTTCCCCTGAAATCAATGGAGCTTAGACTGTAGTGCTGCAGTGCTTAGACTACATTTATTTTAATCTGCTTCCACCGTTTTTATTGCATACGTATAAGCTGAGGTGGGCAGAATTAAGTTGGCCATGGCCACCTTCAGGTGGATCACCTGTTGCATACTATTTGTTGGAATTCTTATAAAGAATGCTGAACTAGATGGTCAGATCCAGCAAAACAAGCCAAATTCTTAAGCAAAAAGACTTGCACCTTTGTTTTTGTTTTTTTAAAAGGAGGACAAAATAGCAGGTTGTGGATCATGGGAAAGACCTCTGCTTAAAAACTCTTGAGACTGGGCTAGGTAGACAAATAATCTTCCCTGGTATAAAGTAGCTGCTTTGACACAAATTAGCTGCAGTTTAATTGATAAGTGATCTTGAGCATTCATGGTTTATACATTCCAAACCATTGGAAAACTATTGAGATTTTAGCAAAACAAAAAAGCAAGTCACAAACCTGAAGTGAGTCTTACCCGGTATAAACCATATGCTGTACAAAATGCTCAGGCAACATACTACTGATTCTTGTATATAATGTAGAGCAGTGGTTCCCAAACTGTGCTCTGTGAAGCATCTCCAGTGCTCTGTGAAGAGATTAGAAAGAACAATGCACATACGTGCCTTTGGCATAAGAGCAACAATAGTGCTGTGTGACAAATTTCCCTCCAGAAAAGTGCTCTGCGACTAAAGTTTGGGAAGCGCTGATATAGAGTATGAGCAAGAAGCACATCACTATACGTGTAATTTACATGCACTATAATTTTAGTGGTTTATAAATACTACCACTTTGGTTAATAAGTTTTCTTCTTTAGACTATATGAATATATGTGTTTCTTGATTGTATAGGTTGAAGCTGGCAGTTCAGAAGACAGAATGCTGGTATTCTTCAAACTACGACCAGATATCATCACAGAAGAGAACCTTCATAGCAATATTCTTGTATCATCTATGCTAGATTCTCCTGTAAATATGCTTTATCAGGCAGTACGGCAGGTATTTGCACCAGTATTGTTGAGGGTGAGTAATGCAATATTCAACTTATTTCAATATGCATGCGGGTTTGTTTGTTTTTTTGCTGCTATTTTACTATGGTCTGGTTCATACTTCACATTAAACCATAGTGGGGTTTTAAAAATGCTTTAATGTGAATGAGTTGAAGTTCCTGAATAGCTCCTCCATTACTCTTGCCACACTGGGGATGAAACAAATCAGAGGCTGGCTTTATATGCAATCCAATGCTTGTGCTTTATTTCCCTAAAAAAAACACCACATTTTGGGAATCCGAGGTTTGTTCTTGGCCTCCTGATGATGAAAACAAACCATGAGTGCTGGTTTGCACATAAGTGCTGCTTTGCACATGTGAAGTCAGCATCTAGTTTACTTCTTCCCTGACATAGCAAGAGGAACAGAAGAGTAGCTTGGAAACTCTTGAGTAATGTGCAGAACAGAGCTCTGGGTGATGCCTTATCCCCTGGCAGGATGGATGTTTGCAAGAGAGCTTGTCTCTCTCATCTCTCCACTCCTAAGGGCCAGTAAAGTTCTGCCCCAGGACCTTTACCCCTCCAGCTCCACCACAAGACCATGGAGAGTTTTTATGCAAGGACAAGAAGTTTGTGTTTTGTTTGGGAGCGGACAGGGTAGAGCTGATAGGACTGAGATGAGATGGTGGAAGATCAGAGAGGATAAGGGTGCATTCATTAACGCAAGATACGACTAGGGCATAAACCATAGTTTTTCCTACATAGGTAGAGGACGAGGCCATATTTTTGCAGTGTTGTAAAGAGGAAAGTGGTGCAACCTTGCAACAAATAAGGGGAACAAAGGAGGGAGAGTAAGCTTTTACCTGTTCAGCATGGTGACATTGTTAAATTAAAATACTCAAGAAGAAGGGGACTCGAGGGAAGATTAGAAGTTTAGTCTTGAGCTTGAGTTGACAATGTAGCATCCGAATGGAAGTGTCACAGAGGCAGAGGTGATGGAGATGATGAGAGAAGGGTCTGGGGTAGACAGGTTGAACTGGATGATGTGTATATGTGGTACAGAAAGCCATGAGATTTTATGAGCTCACCTCTGAAGAGTGTGTAGTGAGAAAAGCAGAATAAAATCCTGGGAGACTTCAATAGAGGGAGGGAAAGCAGAAGAAGAGATTCACACTAAGGAAACATGAACAAGAGAATCATTGGAAGAAAGAATCACTGAGACTTAGGGTATAGAGGTAGCCAAGAAAAGGTAAGAGACCAAACATGTATCAAGGACAGCAGAGGTACACACAGAGAGAGAGAGAGAGAGAGAGAGAGAGAACTGGGCAGTGAGGAGGTCATTGATTATTTTCCAAAATATGGTTTCAGTGCAGGAGACAGAAGCTGTATTGGAGGGAATGGAAAATGAAGTTAGAGAAACAAAGGAATATAGGGGACTGCCTAATACTGTGTCAGATTGTTGCTCTATGTAGCTCAATATGGCCTGTACCAAGGGTAGGAGGGCCTGCGGCTCTCCAGATGTTGTTGGACTACAGCTCCCATCATCCCTAACCATTGGCCATACTTTCTGGGGTTGATGGAATTGGAGTTTGACAACATCTGGAGAGCCTCAGCTTTCCATCCCATAGCTAAACTCACTGACTGTGGCTTTTAGCTTTTCAGCTTTTGAATCTTAGCCCTTTCCAGAGAACCCAAGTCTTTTGAATGCAAAGCCTGGACTCTACCACAGAGCTATGGCCCCATAGTCTGTAGCCAGTGGGAATGCTCAGAAGAGTTTGGGGAAAACAACAGAAGGGAGAGAGGGTGTGGTGAAGAGGAGGGATAATGGTAGGGCAGACGGCAACTATGAGTTGGAATGGGTAAAAGAGAGTACATGGGGGAATCAGATGAGGACCACAGAGAAGGCAACTTATTAGCGGAGATCAGGATGGAGTAGAAGAGGAGAGGGTTGAGGGAAGTGTTGGATAAGGGATGGTTTTAGTGTGAAATTTTCATCACTTGAATTTCTTATTACAGGATGAGAAATGGAGTAGAGAATTTGATCCCAAGCTTCAGAATCTTTTACGAGAGTTAGAGGCTGGTTTAGGTTCTGTTCTGAGGAGAACAGATGCTGCTTATGTAGGAGCCAAATACCGGGAAGATGATGTTCAAGGTATGTGTTTTGACTCTGTTTAGTTGTTTTTAGTTACTGTTGTTTGCTAATGTTTTCAAGGTTTTAAAAATATTTATGATTGTCTAGAAATTTTTTTAATGTTATACCCTGCCCTAGTATCAGTTACCAGTGAAGAGTGGGGCTTTAGGTTTTTTTTTATAAATAAAAATACACGAAGCACTTATTTACAGACAGTGGAATTTAAATTAGAAATGAATTTGTAATTTGTGTGATACAGCAACCTGTCACTCCAAGTGTCACTTGTAAATGTATTCCCTTGATTTCAAAGTTCCCTAGATTTTGAAATAAGCAAATTGAGAATTATGATGTTATGTTTCAATACTAGTTAATTCTGAGCCATTCTTCACATTGTATATTTCCATATGAACATATTTTTATTCAACGTTGAACTGCATTGCACAGTATAAATTTACTGAGATTTAACAGAAATTGATTAAATATTGTAACTCTAGCATATCTTCAGTCTGTTTCATATACATTAATAGACACAACTCTGAATGTTGTATTTGCCGGATTTGTTTCTTTTTTTACAGCAATACTTTGCCCAAATGATGAGTTTCAGTTCTGGACAGAGCGTGCTCAACGTGGAAGCAAGTCATCTAGCAAGGAGAGAGCCTCACATTTTAAAGAATTGTTTGAAGGCATTGCATATGTGTGTAACTTTTATTTATTCAGTGATGTTCTATAAAAAACCTGCCCCCGTCTAGCACAATAGTCACAGTCAACAGCTCCACATGCATGCTTAATTACTATTCCCAGCTTTGAGAGATTGAAACCCTCTTTGCATCTTCAGGAATTTGGCTTCACTGGAGTGTAGTCTTTGCTTGGAAGCATAGTTCAGTGATTTCTTGAAACTGCAAAGAATGGTTTGAAGGATTAGGTACAGGGCCCATTAGGAATTTGCCCAGTTGAATATTTTTGCTCTCTACAGAAAACAGCAGTTACTGTCAAATGTTTGAGCTTATTGTTATCTGGCTCCATTTCAAATATTTAGGAATAATGTGGGACAGCACGTGCCCTGTGGCACCCAATGACATCCCTGAGATTGCTGAGAATGTGCATTCATTCATAAACCTTTGGTTGATTGAGCTCTGTTTGTGAGATGTGGTGGCTGGTGAAGTGGCATGCTGGGAGGAAAGTGGTTACAATTGATAAGCAGAATCTGTGCGGGAGGGGCTCCTGATTCCTTACCTGAAATGTTGTGAAACAGAGGCATGGGCATGCTAGGCTAGAATTGCCAGCACACAGCTCATAAATGACCAGACAAAGCTATGCAGCTGTTGCTATCTTGCAGTACTGTCAAGGAAGGGCATTGGGATCCCCTCTTCTTCTGCCACCTCTTCGTTCACTGCCAGTCACTAGTTGCCATTGTTTCGTATTGTAAGCTGCTTCAGACAGTGCATTTGAAAAATGGGCTAGAAATAATTTCAAGAAAATAAAATACATTTGCATGTAACTGCATAAAAAACAATATTTTCACAAAAATGAACAGGGCTGTCAGTTCTTGTTGTATTAGGATTTTACTGTGTGTCATGCCTCCAAAGATGTAAGTCAGCTTTCACTAATCTAGTGGCCTCCAGATGTTGATGGACTACAACTCTGGTCAGCCCCAGCCATTGGGTTGGCTGGAGCTGATGGGAGTTATGGTCCAGCAATATCTGGAGGGCACTAGGTTGGCAAAGGCTGGCGTTAAGAGGTGAGTAAATACCACAAAAAATTAACAATCAAAATGGCAAAATCCCAAAGCATTTGCAGTCAAGTTTCTTACAGTGTTTTCATTAAAATATTCATAGGTAAAGTCCCGTATAGATTGTAGCCCTGTTCTTTAGGTAGAAAGTTATGTTTTTAAAATATGTATTGTATCTCTAGGATTATTGCAATTTGGACAGCTTATCTTTATTTGAAGTTGTGGATTTAGTCGAGACTACACGGGATACTGTAGATGATGTGTGGAGACAGCCTGAACATGAACCTTTTCCTCAGCCACGCATGCAAAATCTTTTGGATGTCATAGGTAAAGTTGTTTGTAGAGAAACTCAATTGTGATGAACAGAAGCTTAAAATATAGGTTGTTGCTCTTTGAGGAATTTCTAGCATTTTGTTTTTGTACTTATGTGCTTCTCTAGAATTGTGTGGAGAAGTGCCTCAAAAGGGAAGGTAATATGGAGTAAAATTATCTGAACCAACATCACTCTTCTTCCTCATGTATTCTGCGCAGTATGAGATTCCAAGTTGTCTCCAGTGTGTTGCAGATCTGCATGGACTGGACACAGATGCTCTATACCTTTTGGGGAATCAGATTTATTAAAGGAGGGTACTGGGTATTTGGCCATTCTGTGCGAACATACCCATAGTCCGCTGAGCCAATGTTAAATATAACGTGAAAATCTGGGGGTTAGCGTTATTCCTCAACCCTTACAAGGATATTACTGGCTCCTCTACATGTAACCTGTGTGCTGATATGGCTGCTGCTCAGAGCTTTTGAGGTACATCTTATTTGGGTCTGCCTAGATGTGCCCCTGAATTAGATAAAGACATCTCTAGTTGACCCTTCAGCCCAAGTCATTGAACAATCTGTAATGATGCTTGATGCTCCTCATGTCAAGTCAAAATCCAGCTAAGATATGATTCTAGTCTGCAACATGGATTGGCGACTATTATCTCTGTACCTTTTTTGGTATTGCTCTGCCTGTACAATCTTCTTCACTGTGTTGGTGAATGCAGGTTTGGAACAAGTATTTCTGTTGAAAGTTTTAAAAAAGATAAAGTAGTAAACATGATTATAGGGAAATCCAGCCATGGCAGGTCTACCCATTTAGTGGGGGCAACATTGATTGGGTTGGACTTTGGGGTGGGGTAGGTTTTAGATAATATTGAAGTTACTGGTAGTCATTTACTAAGTAAAGTATCTGTGTTGTCCCTTGACCGATGGAGGTTGCATATTATGTCCAATTATACGAAGTATTTGACTCAGTGGTATATAATTTTTTGTGATTGCTGCTTGATACTGACAACATAAAGGTGTCATGTTCTGAGCTGAATTATTACACCTGTCTAGTATGTTAAAAAAAAAAAGCCTAAAGCCATAAGTAGTGATGGGGAACATTTCAGCTAGAGAAGGTACAGCACGTTTAAGTAATTTCCACTATCTGTATGTGATTTCAGCTGGCTCTCTTGGAAGATTTGTTCAGAAGAAACTAGGAACGTTAAATCTATGGGAAGATTCCTTCCACATTGTGAAAGAAAATCTGAAGGCTGGCATCATGATCTGTGAACAATGGGTAGCAGCCTGCGATCACCTTACTGGGCAGCTGTGGCAGCGTTATACCCCACATGTATGGCAAGATGAGAAATACGTTCCTGAAATGCTAGGGAAACTTGGTAAACGACTTGAAGAGGTATCAATTTGCTTCATTTTCTCTTTTAGGGTGAGGGGAAAGAGTGGAAGCTTTTAAACATAATGCATTCTATTGGGGAGTGCCCAGAGCTCAGTGACAGAGCAAAGTTCAGTCCCAGGCATCTCAAAACAGGGTCAAGCAACTTGATGAATGATGGAGATCCGTGAGTTGCATCTCTATTTTTGCAAAAAGCTGCTGCAGGGGACCTTATTCAGACTGGAACCCTGATGCTGAAGGATGGGGTGGGGAGAAGCACTTTTTTAACCCTTTCCATGTTTGAGTTTCTCTAAAGGGGGAAGTAGAAACTTCATATTTGGGGTGATTTTCATCAATAAAATAATGTGGTGCTGTGAGGAGGAAAAGGTTAATTCTTTCCAGCACTGTTGCAATTTTTAAGCAGGTAAGGGAGATAATCATGGATGCTTATTGGATCTCTAGTGTGGCTCTGAGACCAAGCTGCTATTCATCAAAATAGACAATATTGGGTTAATAACATCAATGATCTGTCTCAGTATAAAGGAGCTTCATATGGTCAATTCCTAGGAATTTTTTGGGGTCAAAACTATATTATTAAGAGTTCTATTCTCTTATGGAATTCCCATTAATATTAATATGGCATGCATACATTGGAGAAAATATTGGGTATAATTCTATAAGGTGCAATTGAGGTCTGTTAATGTTAAGTAGAGGTTTACTCTTGGCCTCAGTGGTATGTTGTTGTATTTATTACTTCAAATAATGCAACATTATAGATATTATAGATTACTTCAGATAATGCAACATTATAGATATGATTATAGGTATAATAAATTATTCTATTTATAGCTATGATCACAAATCTAAATGTTAATATGACAATGGGTTATTGTAATTTTCACTTGACAATGCTTTTGTTGAGTGCTTTATTGATAATTTTTAAGAGAATGTTTTAAAATGCTCTTTTATTGCCTCTAGAATTGGTTGCATGCAGTTTTGTTAGTTGATAGCCTGTTACAGGTGAGGGGTTCATATATATAGTTAAAATATTCATTTTCTTGTATAGGTGCTAACTATTAGAACACTTCATGAGAAACTTACATATTTTTTGCCAACTGGTGAACAGCAAGCACTGCACCTTGCCCAGGTCTTTGAGCCCTTTGCTGGTTTGAATCCTGTGCACTATAATCCTTATACAGAGGTATTAACTCTTATATCTTATTGTTATACCCCCTTTAGCTTGTATTTGATAGTTTTGATGAAAATGTTCCCCAACTAAATGGGTGTTCTTTTTCCCTAGCCTTTATGGAAAGCAGCAGTATGTCAATACGAAAGGATTATTTCTCCAGCAGAACAAAAAATAGCAAGCAAATTGAAAACATTCATTTCAGAAATTCAAGACAGTCCACAACAGGTATTTAAAAAAACAAAAAACAAAAAAACCTAGGCATTTAAAGAAATACCTGCTGGAAATAATGGATGCTTCAAGACTCTGGATTAGGGGGCGGCAGCTGACCTTTTTTGCCTTGTGGGCCACGTTGAAAGTCAGCCACCTCTCTTGAGTGCTGCATGGCAGTAGTGGGGAAGCCCAGCAAACATATATCCATGCCTATACACACAAACAGAGACCTGACAATCAAGAGGCAATATTTTCTCCTCGTTGTAGTGCTGGGATAGGAGGAGAGGGACCTTTCTTCCCAGCCCAGCTCTGTGATGAAGAGCAAATCCCCTCCCTTATTTACAAAGGCACCTTTCCTGCCCGCTGGCACAGTGCAATTGCTATGTCTTAGCATGCAGGAAGATGTGTTCCTGTCTGTGCTTGGTGCCACTTGAGAGGGAGAAGAGAAGCCTTTGCAAGTCAGTGAGGACAAGAACTGGTTTGGGGAGGGCTGCCAGGCCATTGGAAGTGACTTCACAGGCTGGATGTGGGCTGAAAATACCTCATCCTTGCTCTAGATAAACCATTCCCTGGTTTTATTTAGGGGCTCACTAATTAGCTATAAAGCTGAAGTATGTATTGAAAAGTCAAGCTGCTATGTTGGGTGTGTTCACCATTCTCTGGGTGTTGGGTGGGAAGCCTCCAGATCAGTGATGGGTTATGGTCTCCACTACCAATTAAAAAGATAATAGTTAATGAACACCAGTCCATGATGATCCACTGCATTTGGTTTAGTAGCAATTTTTTAATGTATATTTCTAGCTTCTTCAAGCATTTCAGAAATATAAGGAGTTAGTAAGACGCCCAAGCATTAGCAAAGAATTGATTTTAGAAAGAGAAACTTTGTTGGCGAAACTACAGGACTCTGTCAAAGGTAAGAAATGCAATTGTTACTTTTGAAAATATGCATTAAAATAGTGTAAGGTTTGATTGTTCACTTCATTAATGTATCATGTTTGTTTTTCAATTGGGATAAATCTAATTGCATGTTTCATGATGTAACCCACACTGAGATTTGCTTGGAGATGAAGAGTAGGTTAAAAAGGTTATGAGTGAAAGATCACATGGTGAGAAAAACAGGATTGAAATTTTATGGAAGGAATGCATATTCATACTTAAATCTTGCAGTTTAACAAATTCAGCAGAAGCTAGGACGTACCAGTATAGAACTTTTTCAAAATGTTAGTCAAACTCAAGCCTTTTTAAGCTGGGCACAAGGAGAAGAAGTTCAGTGATTCTAGAGCTGTCAGTAATATTCACTAACAATTTGCTTTTTACTGTTATACAGATTATCAAACAGATTTTGAGGCACGATGCCATGGTACTCCTGGTGAAGCATCAGGGCCACTTGCTGGCAAAAATCTTTCTGAAGTTGTGAATAATATTGTTTGGGTGCGCCAGCTAGAATTAAAGGTACCAGTTAAAATCATTGAATAGATTAAATAAATAAATAAATAAATAAATAGCAGTTTACAATATCATAAAAACACAAAAATACCCAATTCAACTCAGTATTTGGCACTAAATATCACCACCGTAAGTAGAGAATCAAGGAGCCAGTACCAAGGATCATGAAATATTTGAATATATGTATAATAGTAATCCAAAACACACCATAGTTGCTGCCATCTTGATCCCTGTTAATCCAAGTAATAGGGAGAGTATTCCATAATGGAATAGGCTCTCCTCCACACCCCCATCAGATGGCATCTGTAGGGGATTGTTTGGTCAGGAGGGCCCAAATAGGTTATTTTTAACTGCTGTTCTGGGTTCCTCAGTACAATAAACTAATGCCAAAGCCTACTTAAAAAAATTATGTATTTATTTTTACTGCTTGCTTCTCAAGGTACCCTGCTGAGAAAATTATTTATTGTGGCCCTTCAATATTCATCCACTTTTTATTTTAAAAAGGATCTTTTTATATATATTTATTTACTAACCACTCCTGTGAGCCCCTTGCTGTGATTCTGTGATGTCCCCTCTTTTTTGCGATCCACCAATTCACAAAATATGCACACCTTTTTTAATTGGCTACATTGACTTTTACATTGTGACGTTCATCTCCTGGAGGGTTGACCATGGGTCGGTGTGACCCTCTTACTGAAAATGGCTAGGTACTCCAGTGGTGGTTGCATTCTTTCAAGTCTCATATAGCGCACAATCTAGGTTGTGCTCTGTGAGAGAAAATGTAGGTCCACAAGTGTAAGGGAACCTGACAGTTTGAGCAGATTTAGGCAGTCTGTAGTCTGATATTCTGAATAATAAATCATTGTCTACATGCTAAACTACACACTAAACTTCCAATCTTTGAACGTTTAAGGTAGATGATGCCATTAAGATCGCAGAGGCCCTTCTTTCAGACCTGTCTGGATTTCACAATTTCCGACGAACTGCAGATGATCTTCTAGAACATTTTAAAGTATATGAACAGGAACAATTTGATTATTGGTCCAGGGACATTCAGGCAGGGTTGTCAAACCCCAAGTCTGGTCTTTGGTAAGTGTAAAAAAAATTGCCCTCAGGGTCCCTTCAAACTTTACAATTCAATGATTCTAAGAGCAACTCTAGAACCTGTAGTTAAGCATTTTAGTAGGATAAGGTTTGAGTCAAGCAGGTACATTTTTAAAAAAGATCTAAAGCTTCTCTCTAGAGGACTAAAGAACCCAGATCACGACAGTAGAACTTTTACAGAATGATTTACAACTGTTGTGGGTATCCATGCAAATTGCAGATGCAAAAACTAATTTTGCTTCATGTTTCTCACTTCTTGTGCTTCTTTCGTGAGGTTCTTGTTCTGAAATGAGCTGTTAAGTTGTAGAGTAGGAAGTAATGGCTTAACAGGGGGAATGGCAATGCTGCTCAGCATTGAGAACAGTGCAATGACTCAATCTGTTTTGCTCATAGACCCCCCTCCGCCATGAGGCAAAGTTTGAAGACCTTCACTCCAGTAGCTTATTGTAGGGGACATTGAACTAAGGGGAACTTGCACTCCCTTGAATGTGCCTAGCAAATAAAGGAGCAAAAACAAAACAAAACAAAACAAAACAAAACAGTGTGGCTTCTGTTGCTTCATTGAGGAGAGGAGTGAGCCTCCTTCAGTAGAAAGGTGTGTGAAACACGAATGATGAGTGGATGCATTCCATTGCTTCCACTGAAAAAGCTGTAGCTGCTTTACGGGCTGCTTCTTTCACAGTGCTCTGAGCAGTGAGAGGAAGTGCAAGTTCTCACACAAATTCATTCTCACTCACCTGACTGCCTCTACCACCAACTCCTCATGCAGGGGAGGGTTAACAGTTGGCAGCTGCAGAGACGTTAGGTGAGGTCCACAAAGGAGAAGAGGCCGCACTGCTTCTTCCATGCTTGGGAACCCTGCTCAGTGTGAGAGGATTGGGATCCTATTTGGTTTGTTGCATGTAAGAGAGAAATAAGGTGGTGGTGGAGATGCAGGCAGAGTAGATGGACATTCATAAAGGGCTGCCAAAAAGGGAGGAAACAGAATAGCCTCCTGCATTCTCAAGCGCCCATGTGAAATAACGAAACCACAACTGCGGCCCTTTCTTAATCCTTCCAACCAGAAGAGGAGGTAGCAGCGGTAAAAATGTTTGGCTTGTACAGTATATTTTATGCCTTTGTTATAGCTGTGGCTTAGAATGGAAACAGCTGGCAGAGGTGATAGCCAGTTCAGCCCCTACATTCCAGTTTATAGTGCAGGCTATATTGCTACTGAAAAATAATGTCTGGTAATGGAAATGTTTTGGTTTAGCTTACAGGCCAGCAGTCCTGTTATGGAACTTGATCACTCTGATGGAGCATTAAAAATACATTATTCGGATCGCTTGGTGGTGCTCCTAAGAGAAGTGCGTCAACTGTCTGCACTTGGCTTTGTTATTCCTGCCAAAATACAGCAAACGTCAAGCACAGCACAAAAATTCTGCAAACAAGCAGTTATTCTCAAGCAGGTATGACACCACGAGCTACAAGTTCTGACTCTACTGAGCGCTGTCAATCTGAATGGATTGGTTCTATCTAGGATGGGGCTCATGATAAATTTACCTTGAGTGTCTGCTTCTGTTACAATGTATTTTGTGAGAGTACGAGTAGGAAGTATGTTCAGCCCCAAAAGGTTTTAAAATTGTATCTAGTTCTGAAACTGAATCAAAGGGTATGGTGGAATTTGAACTAAACTTTGCACCCAAACATAGATGTGCTGTTTATTTCTCTGTAGCAGAAGATACATACTTGATACAAATTACAGTAATATTTGTCAAATGGTGGTCCTCAGTGCTCACTGCATTCTCTGTTGCCTGCCCTTCCCGCTGGTTGTGCTGCAGCCTTTTGATTCCCTAAATGCTAAGTACATAGTCATGTGTGGGAGGTGTTTATAGAGTGAGGCTGTAGCATGGAAAGTTTGGAGGGATGAGAAGAAGAAAAGAAAGACAGGAAATAGAAGATGAAGAAATGAAGTCTGAGAGAAATAATGGGAAGTGGAGGTAGAGGGCAAAAAGGATGGATGGACTGAGGAACAGGACAAGAGCCTGGGATTTCTGCTGTGCAAGTAAATAAATTAAAAAGTATGAGCATATCCTGGACACAGACAATTTTGAGGATTGTCTGACTGATTTTTATAAGCAAGGGCAAATGGCTTAGTAATAAGTAGTGGCAGAATGTATGCTGGTGTCTTGTGATTGAGGCTAACATTTCAAGCACTTATTGTAGAGTATTATCTGTAAATGTTTATCTAGTTTAGATATAGTAGAAGCAATAAAGAAGGGGATATATGTGTGGCCATTGTATCTGAGTCTCATGGTCTTTCAAGTCATTAGATTGACATTGCAATCTTGTGCACACTTGCCTTGGAGCAATCCCCGTTGAATACAGTAAGACTTACTTGTGGGTAAACATGCATATGCTTGCACTATGAGTTGCTTTTCTGTTTAAATGAAATGGAAATAATATTCTAAAGAATAAACAGAGAAGAATACATTTAAATTTAGAAGTGGTGCTTATGCATAACAGACTTCATATGCTTTGTTTTTATAGGTGGCACATTTTTACAACAGTATTGATCAGCAGATGATTCCAAGTCAGAAGCCAATGATGCTACAGTCTGCTTTAGCATTTGAACAGATAATTAAAGTAATATAATTTTTATTGTTTCAATATTTTATTACTCTGTCTCCCGGAACCTGTCTTGTATATTTCCTGTTTTGTATATTTCCTGTGCTGTCTGTTTTTTGGCCATTATTGTTCAGTGTGTCTGATTACATCTCTTCTTGTCCATGGGTATTGATGTTTTGCATGGAATTTCAGAAGATGTAGAGGAGGAAATAAATGCCTTTGTTGTAGTAATCATGTTGTTTGAAACATACATATTTACACCAGATTGTTTTCCTCTGAAAGCCATTGTTAGGGAAAGCGCACTTGACCATCAATTCTCCTTCACTGGAGCAAGTTATCCTAAAATGGATTTACCCCTACTTGCTCTATGTCAGTCACTACAAATATTTAAGCTTCTGTTAGTGGAGATCTTACCCAGTTTCCAGTCATGTCTGCTTTATTTACTGGGACTGCAATCCTATTCACATTTACACATTGTTGTCCTGCTGTTTTAAAACTCCTTTGGAGAGGGCATGCTTGGTGATATTTTAATATCGATTATATGCTCCTTCCCTCCATAGCTGCATGTTCATATATGCTATCCATCTATTATGGAGTCCTGGAGTTGAAACTATAAATGGATCCTACTACAGTGTCAAGGCAGAACAGTGGCATTAATAAAGTGGTTGTCAGTGCAATTCATAAAACTTTGAAACTGTAGCAGAATTGCAGTGGTAAAGGGGGAAACTTGTCAGTTTTTTGTTTTCATTCAAGTATGTCGTGTGCATAGCCAGACTACAGCAGTATTATACTTACACAGCTTTGATCATCATCTGTGCAGATAGCCCAGTTACAATTTCATGGTAAAAATGATAATCCCCTGTGTCTGTTTCTCCTCTTATTTCTTTGTGGAGCAGCAATAGCATTGGCACATGAGAGGACAGGGAATGTTTTTCTGGCAGCAGCTAACAGGAACTCAATTGAGAGTAATTTTATTTGCCTTGAGCAGTGGCAGTGCTCCCTTTTATGAAGAAACAAGTAAATATTTCTACTTCTTCTTTTGCATGCGCTTCCTTTCCTTGATAGCATTCGAAAGCAGAGGGACAGATAACATGGGATAATCCTAAAGAGCTCGAAGCATATATCAAGAAGCTTCAAAGTGCAGCAGAACGGCTTGCTACTGAAAACAGAAAATTAAGGAAATGGCATACTAATTTCACAGAAAAGGTATGCTTGACTGGCATATATTAATTTGCTTTATTATTTCCTTCCACTTGATTGATGACCACATTTAGTATGTTTTGAATTCTTCTTGATAGGTTGTTGGCCTCATGAACATAGATCTGCTTCGGCAACAGCAACGCTGGAAAGATGGCTTGCAGGAACTCCGAGGGGTGTTTTCCAGCCTTGAGTCACAGGCATGGTTACATTGTTACTTAACTGCCATACTATTTAAGTAAAAATAAATACACATGTATTTATAAGTGAATGTGCAGTTCCTGGGAAGATTCAAAAACTGGATAAGCCAGAGGGATTAGTTCAACTCACTGCTGTACTGTAAGATATACCATAGCTACCGAATCCTGTTCGTTGCCAGGATTATCTTTTCTTGAAAAGGAAGGTGGTTTCTATGCAGTCTTCTGAGTTGATTAGTTCTCATGGTGAACTGCTTCTACGGTTAGGACTTCTTAACCTTTGACTGTGTTCTAATATTGTCAAATGATAGGGTTTCCTTGCACGTGACATGAAAGCATGGAGGCTGCACTGGAACCATCAATTGTATAAAGCTCTGGAGCATCAGTATCAAATGGGCTTGGAAGCACTCAATGAAAATTTACCAGAAATAAACATTGATCTAACTTACAAGTAAGTTTATTTCTTTCAATTAGCAAAATCAATAACAATACGTACATTTCCATACCTACTAATATACAGTAGTAATTGCAACCTGGCTGGTCCATGGTATGTGATTCTAATCACTAATGTGTTTTAAAAACATTTTTTTTCAGACAAGGAAGAATACAGTTTAAACCTCCTTTTGAAGAAGTACGAGCAAGATATTATAGAGAAATGAAGAGATTCATATCCATTCCAAACCAATTTAGGGGCGTGAGTGAAACTGATGAGGAGTGCATTTTTTCTGTCATGACTGAAAGAAACGCAAGTGGATTTCTCACCACTTTCAGTAAAGCGGAAGACTTGTTCCGAAGATTGGCAGAAGTTGCGGACCAATTTAAGGTGCAGAAATAGTTGCGTTTGCTTCAAGGCTTTTGAACATGGGCTTAGAAGCAGTTTAACCTTCATTTATATTCCATTCTGCTTAGTCAAGCACCTGAGTGCTTCTTCACACTTCATGTTGCAATCACATTTGTTGCAGGTCATGTATCTACATTGCTTGCAATAAACATGTAAGGTATATAGATTAGAAATGCATCTCTTAAGGGCATGCACCAGAGTATACTGATTGGCTGTGTCTTCCTAGCACATGTCTGCTGCATGCTAATTGATGCACATCTGCCAGCTGCATGAACATACTCAGATACAAGTTCCACTAAGATCAATGGGAGTTATTTGTAAATTTGCTTAGAACTGCAGCCTTTTGTTCTGTATATCAAAGATGAAATATAATAATTGCTGTTCAAATTTTATGATTATTAGAGATGGATTGCCTACAAATATTCAATAAATGTTTAGTAGGAGGTTCTTAAGTGTGGCTAGGACATGCTAACCAGTAGTATTTGGCTGAAGTGGTGCAAATATGGTGTATAAAGGAACTTCTGTTATGAGCTTCAATCCCACAAGGCACTTAATTTGAATGTCAGCACATGTGAACTAGAGTTCTTTCAGAATTTTCTTTTGGATTAGCTGTCTGACCTTAACTGTAGCGTTTTGGAGGAGGAGTTTGAAAAGAAGCTGGGGAAATGTGGATATCGTTGCATGACCAGCTGCTTAAGAAACAGCTGGAACATGTGAATCTCAGCTATTGTGTTTAAAATGATTAATTCACCAGAGGTGGCTTTAAGGGCCATGTATACACTGTGTGTGTAGACAGGCTGTAAGATTTCTGAAATGTCCAGATAGATGGTAGGACAGTGCATCTGAGACTTGCAAACACAGAGATCTTTGGAGTCCTGCAGTTCCTTCTCATTTTTTGGCCTCATGAATGCGTGGCCATTTAAATAAACAGTGTACCTCCTCTATCTAGCATGAGATGCCATCATGGGCAGTGAAACTGCAGGGAGTGTATACCTACAGTTTCCGGAATGAAAAGATGGGATTGTGCTTTGATTTATGATGTCAAATGTTCATGTAGGTAAGAACCAACTTCATCAGAGTCATTTGAGTCATGCTTTGTTTGCCTGTTTAGAAAATTAGCATTTTGTTTTTAAAAATATGTTGAGTATCTTACACAAAGGACCTTTTATCTTCTCTGTTATAAAAATATGGATGCTACGGCAAAGGAGTGGGTTATAATTGGACAAGTAGATATGGAAGCTCTGGTGGAGAATCATCTTTTCAATGAACAGGACTGGGAAAAAAATTTCAAAGCCCTAAAAGTGCGAGGGAAAGAAGCGGAGCGCCTTCCAAGGTATTGTACCCTGGAAGAACTATAAATGAGTAATAAGTTCCTGCATGTGTTAGTTTTGATAGCATGGAGTGCATGAGAAAATTCATTTTATGCCTGAATAATCTGTTAGGAAATTGGGAGGTGGGGGAATCTCATTTGGGGTAATTTTTAGTGTGAGTGGACGTGGAACAGATCAAAGTTATTAGGCATACTCATGCAGGGAAGTACTTATTGAGATAATTTAGTCACAGGATGTATAGGGCTGTAGTGATTAAAACCAGAATCTTGAACTGAGTCTCACGATAAATTGAAAATCAGAGAAGCTAGTGCCAGATCAGTCTAGTGAAAACCTCTCTAAAGAGCGTTAAACCACAATTTGAATGATTGGAGTGTCTGACGTAGGACAGTGTGGGGCAACCTTCTGGTGTCCCAAAAAGCTGAACAACTTGGGGATGCACATGAATGGTCTCAGCACTCATTCCCCTGAATTTGAATTTGCATGCTCTGTACTCCCCTCCCTTTGCCCTGCATGCATGAGAAGAGCTTTCAAATAAACTAGTTTCTTATTATAGTCAAATATGAGAGACTTTAGTTTCTTCTGATTGTGGTTAATTAATGAACCAAGCTATTAAACCACAAACAGGTTTATTTATTCATAAGCAATGTGAAAAGCTTTCAGTAATTTCTACTTGAATGTGAAAGAGATGGTGGAGGTGTGGGAGAAGAGTCAGGTTTGTTCAGGCTCATGCTTATAATGACACCCCATGGTTTATTGTTACAACTGAATAAGACAAATGGATCATATTTCAAATCTGTACAGTTTAAAGTTTATTTTAAACTCTGTAATCTATATTATTATATAATTGGTTGTCTTTATTCTTGAAGCAATGTGAAGGTAGATTGCATAATAGTGAATTGCAACCCTGTGAAGTCTATGATTGATGATCTTATCCAGAAGCTGTATGATGTTCTCGTGATGTCTTTGAGAAAGTCCATACAAGGTAATGCTCAAAAGAGAGATACATTCTTGCTAAAGTTTTAGAAAATAGCAATAGATTGCTCCCTCTGTGAAAAACAGTTACCTTGCATAGCATTATTTTAGTTATCAGATATATTGTGACATATAGTGACTCTGGTGGGTGTGCTTGCCTGCCTTTGAAAAGTAACATTTGTGCACTTGGTACCCAGTTGCATCATCCATAATAACCTTTCATAATAAGAGTGATTTTGTATATTAAAGAGTCTTATCCTATGTCCATCTTTTGCTGCTCAGTAAGTACTATTACTATTACTCAGTAAGTACTATTATTAAGGGACGCGGGTGGCGCTGTGGGTTAAACCACAGAGCCTAGGGCTTGCTGATCAGAAGGTTGGCAGTTCGAATCCCCGTGATGGGGTGAGTTCCCGTTGCTCGGTCCCAGCTCCTGCTCACCTAGCAGTTCGAAAGCACATCAAAAGTGCAAGTAGATAAATAGGTATCGTTCCAGCAGGAAGGTAAACGGCGTTTCCGTGCGCTGCTCCGGTTCGCTAGAAGCAGCTTTGTCATGCTGGCCACATGACCCAGAAGCTGTACGCTGGCTCCCTCAGCCAGTAACACGAGAGGAGCGCCACAACCCCACAGTCGGAGACAACTGGACCTAATGGTCAGGGGTCCTTTTACCTTTAAGTACTATTAACTGCAGTGGGACTAAGCATTCTTAAGTTATATTTCACCAATTAAACTGTTTTGGGTTGTATTTTTAACTGTTGCCTTATTAAGGGCTTTACATTATGTCTAGTTACAGCCCCAATTTTTTTAAAAAAAACTGTTAAAATCCAGTATGATGCTTTTGTTTGGTTGCTTATGCTATTTTCCTTGTGGAAGGAAAGAAAGAATGTGGGAATACACTTCGTGGGTTCCTTTGAACCCGCGGTTATTTGTTTAATTTAATATTATTTATGTACTATTTTATGTGTTCTTCCACGTAAAAGTGAAAGCAAAAGCAGGGCTCAGTAGGCATCTTGCCACTGAGATCCCTCCGCCTAAAAAGTTAGTTCCAGAGGTTTTGAAGTTGTCAGTGGTCGTTTATTCTGCTTCCCGCCTTTTTTGGGGGAGCAACAGCGTTCCTATTGGTAAATATATCAATCATGACGTTGCACTTGGTTGTCAATAAAAGGCTGCGGCTCCCCGCTTTAGGGGTCTTTTGTTGCTTATCTTTAGTTTAGTTCAGTTTAGTTTAACGGGGTTTCGGGGAGCGGGTTGGATGGGTTGGAAGCGCGTGCAGGATTTAGTTAGGACTTAGCATTGCGGAAGATTTGGCGGTAAAGGTTTAGATAGGTTTAGTTTAGCATAGGCTTAGATCGCGGAAGATTTGGCGGTACAGATTTAGTTAGCCTTAGCATTGCGGAAGATTTGGCGGTGCAGGGTCTGTTAGCTTAGGAAAAGCTTAGTATAGGGCTAGGAATA
Organism: Lacerta agilis; assembly: GCF_009819535.1. Taxonomy (NCBI): domain Eukaryota; kingdom Metazoa; phylum Chordata; class Lepidosauria; order Squamata; family Lacertidae; genus Lacerta; species Lacerta agilis. The sequence goes on from NC_046315.1 coordinate 18,619,578, forward strand.
GTGAAGTGTAAAAGCCTATGCAGGTCAGCCAAAGCCATTCAAAGAAGTAACGTTGTCTGTCTTTATTTCATCTTAATTTAAAATTTTCTGGGTCTATCTAGCCTTCATGCTTGGGTATGTAACTTTAGAGTAACTCAGGAGGTCGCAAGTGTTTGTAGATACTTTCACGAGGCATTTTCATCCAAACCACTCACGCACCTTCAGATTTAGCCTGGCGGACAGCGGAACGGTGCGAGTTTATGCTCCAGAATTATCGGCCGCTTTGTTCGCAGGCTCGGCCGGTGCCCGTGCTTTTTACGCATGTGAGGTGCTGGCCGCAGATCCCCAGCAACTGGAATCCCATGTGTAGGTGGCCTAAACTTACACGTGGGAAGCTCCAGCAAAGAATCCCCGCAAAAGAAAAGACTCTCCTCTGCTGTACCATTTGTGTTGTGTTAAACCAAAACTTTTGTTTTCTATTTTCCTTTGTTTAGGTCATCTACATGATATTTCTTCATTTCTCAATGATGCCATGGAAACCTTGATAGCAAGGCCCCAAACTGTAGATGAAATAACAGAAGATAATTTAAAATATAAAAACTTAAAAGAAAAAAAAGAAGAGGTAATGTTTTTCTGTACTACCAAGTCCCCCCTGCACAGAGGGGATCATTGTAGGATACAACAGACCCTCTCCTGGCACTGCATATGGGCATTCAACATGCCAAGTGGTTATGGTGAATGGGAGATCTGTAGCTACCTTTCATATCCCTGTACAGTTCTCCTCACTCTGCTTGGTCAAGGACACAAACATCAGGCTCCTGTTCCCTGACCAAATGGAGGTGCCTGGCCAGGTAGGGGATATGGGATGTGATTACAGGTCTATTGTCCTTTGAGTGAATGAGTATCTCAGGTGGGGTGAGAGCCATCTAGTGCTTACAGGCAGGATTGCAGTTGAATAAGAGATTTCTGCTGTCACCTGGCCAACCCCTACCAGTTGATACTTCTGCCTTCATGCTGAGAGATTTTTCTGTGCTTGTTTGTGCTTAAAAAAGAGTTGTGTTTGCAGTGTCATTTGTGTGGGGAGTGGGACTGCTGGGTGAGCCTGGGCCTGATTTCTGAGGACCACTCCATTATTGATTTCATTGTGTGGTTTGACTTTACAGCACCCTTTTTGATGGTGGAACTTATGCCAGGTTGCCAGATCATGTTACCGAGCTGAATTGGTTTAGCACCTAGTGTAAGACACCTCTCACACACCATTCCTGTCCCTTTCCCGTCACTCACCTGGAGCCTTCGCCTTTTCAGGACCTACACTGACTTGAGATCCACCAGGATCAGCCAACTGATGCCCTGTTCAGCCAGGGTGAGAGACCTAAGCTGCCATATCTCTGGCTGAATGACAATTGTACCCAAAGTCTTGCTCATTATAAAGAAAACTAAAGAAACTTGGAAAACTGTTAGGGGCAATTTATTGCAGTTTGAATAAATCTAAAACAAAGGTTAATATTGTAGCAATTTACTGATATATACAAATACATTGGGATTTACAATTTTACTAATTAAAAAACCTCTTTGTTTAGATCTTCCGTCTCTTTCAAGAAGCAGAAGGTAAAAACAAACTTCTGCGAACTGTGGCTGGTGGGGGGATTGAAACAATTGGCAACCTGAGAGCTACGTGGGATAAATTTGAATTAATGATGGAAAGTCATCAGCTTATGATAAGAGAACAGGTAATTTGGGGTGAATTGTAAACATTCTCTCCCTTGGCTTACTTTTTTCAGTTGTGCATGAACATCTTTTGATTCTGTCAGGTGATTATGTAGGGATGATAATGTTTTTTCAGCTGGAAGGCAGTATTTCCTTGGGGGCAACTTTCCAGGGGCCACATGCCAGTGGTGGGCAGGGACTGGAGGCAAGAGTGGGGAGAGCAACACATGTAAATTTTACCTGTGTACATTAGGCTATTTCCTGCACACCCTCACACCCCCCTTTCTAGTCTTCATCAAGCAAGAGTTGTTAACAGAATGGGAGAATAGCCTGCTGGATCAGGCCAGTGGCCCATCTAGTATAGCATCCTGTTTTCCAACCAGATGCTTGTGGGAAGCCGGCAAACTGGGCATGAGCAGAACAGCGTTTTTCTTACCTGTGATTCTCAGCAACTGGTATAACATTCAAGGACATGCTCAAGCCAGGCAAAAGTGCTCTGCATGTGAAGCAGAGCTGTAGAGAGAGTTGCAGGGAACAGATAGAGAAGTCTGGAGGCCTGTATTTTGTCCTCAGGCCTTCAGTTCCTGACCCCTCTGATAGTGTAACTTTGGTTTAGAGGGCCATAATGCTTTTGCCAGTACAGTGGTACCTTAGTTGTCAAACCTAATCCATTCTGGGAGTCCATTCGACTCCTGGAACTGTTCTAAAACCAAGGCATAGCTTCTGATTGAGTGCAGGAAGCTCCTGCAGCCAATCGGAAGCCACGTCGGACGTTCGGCTTCCAAAAAACATTTGCAAACTGGAACACTTACTTCCGGGTTTGTGGCATTTGGGAACCAATTTGTTTGGGAGCCAAACCATTCGAGAACCAAGGTACCACTGTAGAGTGTTCTGGACTGCTCAACATGTTTTGCATCAAGATTTTGGATTTTGGCAATTCTAGTTTGAATAATAGCCACTCTAATATGTCTGTAATGCAGTATTAGGCAGATTGATAGCATCTGTCTGCTTTTAGTATAAGCTTTCCAAGGAAAGTAGTAAGATTTTCATTTTAAACCCCACTCTTTGTTCTTTAGATTGAAGTGATGAAAAGTAATGTGATGTTGCGTATTCATACATACTTTCAAGAGCTGGAGAAGTTTAAAGCTCGCTGGGACCAGTTAAAACCCAAGGATGATGTAATCGAAACAGGTCATCATGATTTGCTGCAGAAGAGTGCTGAGACCATAAAGGAAAAGAAAATTGAGTTTGATGAACTTGAGAACACAAAACAAAAGTTAATGTATGTTTATTTCTCCATATGCATGAATATATATATTGCCATACAAGTGGTGAGGGGGTGGAGGGGTTAGTGATTTGTATTTGTTATTATGTATTTTGTGTTTTTTATCTTGTATTTGTATGTTGTGAACCGTCCTGAGATCTACGGATGAAGGTTTTAATAAATATAAACAAATAATAAATAAAATAATAAAGTCTTGTAAATACAATTTTTGAAAGCAAGCTAGACAATATGGAGCAGAATATAACCATGTATAAAGTGTAATTTCCTGAAATGGTCAATTCTGTGTCTTATAATGCTTAAATAGCAAGGCAATATATGTAGTAATTATGATAATGTTGGAATGGAAAGATCCTAAATTTTATTTAGCTTTGCGTAAAAGATATCTTGTGAATGCAAACATCCACATTAGCAGAACCTTAAATTGTTCACCTGGCCAGGATACTATTGTTGCCTAGAGAACTTTAGTTATGTAATAAAAATACAATGGCCCAGTTAATGGTTTGAGAGCAGCTGATATTTCAGCATTGTTGAAACCATGTGGACGGAAACCCCATTTAGCCCAGTCTGAGCTCTTTAATGGAAGAGGGGGATATAAAATTTTATCTGGGATTCAATTTTAACATTGCCATGTTCTTTTCCTTCAGCAATGACTGCTGTCACTTTGAGTTAGAAGAGCCTGATTTCTCTTTAGCCGATGAAATACGCAGAGACATTGAGAGCTGTGCAGAAATTTGGGCATTATATGAACAATTCCATGAAGGTTTTCAAGAAAAAGCCAATGAAGACTGGATTACATTCAGGTCTGTCTTTTTTCTGAACTGCTGGCATTCCTTGGTTATAACAGTAGTTGACCCATTGTAAACTTTCTTTGACACGTGTTCCATTGCAGAAGCAAGACCTACTTGTTTGAAGAATTCTTACTGAACTGGCATGACAAACTGAGAAAGATTGAGGAACACACTATAATGACTGTGAAGTTGCAGAAAGAGGTCGACACATACAAAGTAAGGTGCTGAATTTAAAAGGGGAAGAAAGCAAAAAGGATGTATTGGAATACTTTGTACAAAATTTATCAGAGGTGTTTTTATATATAAATGTATATTTGTTTATGGAGGATTAAATTCAATAGTTGTGCAAGAAGAAGGTTTTTCATATTAATTAATTTTTTAACCCACCCGTTCTCGCAAAAGGAGCTCAGGAAGATAAGGAATTGTTCTGCCATGTAGAAAGTTAGATAAATCTTGAGCTTCCTTCCAGATTTTAGTAATACTTTGCATGCATATAACTTAAGTATTTAGAAGAAGAATCTAGTTATGTGTCTGAATGTAACAATGATATATTAAAACGAGGTAGACTCATACATATACATTTATTTATTTATTCCCAAAGATGACACTTCCTGTCTTGAAATATGTTAGAGGAGAACATCTGTCACCAGATCATTGGCTGGACCTCTTTCGTATTCTTGGTCTTCCCAAGGGTACTAGTCTGGAGAACTTGGTGTTTGGAGACCTTCTAAAAGTGGCTGATGTGATCGTGGAAAAAGCAGCAGAACTTAAGGCAAGAATCACTTTTTAAAGTTGTACTGAGAAGCAGAAAATTATGTGGAGCAGTTACTTGGCTATCAAAACATTTTTGTAGTTTCCATTCTTTTGTGGTGCTGAATGGAGGGCATGTGGTTCAAGGTTGCCCTCTAGTGTCCAAAGCTGGGAAACACAGTTCATTCTCAGTGGGTCACTCTCTGGATCAGAGAGACGTGGGTGGTGCTGTGCTCTAGTCTAAACCACTGAGCCTCTTGGCCTTGCCGATCAGAAGGTCGGCGGTTTGAATCCCCGTGATGGGATGAGCTCCCGTTGCTCTGTCCCAGCTCCTGCCAACCTACCAGTTCGAAAGCATGCCAGTGCAAGGAGATAAATAGGTACTGCTGCGGCGGGAAGATAAACAGCCACATGACCCAGAAGGCTGTCTGTGGACAAGCGCTGGCTCCCTCGGCCTGAAAGCGAGATGAGCGCCGTAACCCCATAGTCGCCTTTGACTGGACTTAACCATCCAGGGCCCCTTAACCTTTACCTTACCTTCCTCTCTGGATCATACAATCATAGAATTGTAGAGATGGAAGGGATCCCGAGCGTCATCTAGTTCAACCCCTTGCAATGCAGGAAACTCAACTAAAGCACCTATGACAAATGGCCATCCAAAGTCAGACCATTGGTCCATCTAGCTCAGCAATTTCCTGTCTTTTGCCTGGAGCAGGTGTGTGTGTGTGTGTGATCTATTTTGTGGTCCTGTTTTTCTAGTTGTGTGAGTGTCTGCTGCTTGGAGGATGAGCAGCAGGTTTCAGATTCCTTTAGATCCTTTCCTGACACCTAAGTTAGTGGAAGGAGAGTGGAGTGATAGAACAGAAGTGGAGGAGCGTGTTTCTCCCAGATTGTTTCAGGAGGCTCACTGTGTGAACATAAGAAGATCCTGCTGGATCAGGCTAGTGGCCCATCTAGTTCAGATGCCTGTGGGAAGCATGCAAGCAGGAATTCAGTGCAGCAGCATTCTGCTCCTCTGTGATTCTCAGCAACTGGTATTCAGAGCCACATTGTGGATTCCATAAGATTCATGGCAGTGGCTGTTGTGTGAATGAAAAGAAGGCGTTTGTCATAGAATCTTTTATTTGCAATGTGTAGCTAGTTCCATAGTGTTTGATTTTTTTTAAAAAAAGATAATCTTGTATTGATTAACAAATTATATTTCATAGCTTGTCATTTGTCTGAAATCTCTTTTTGTTTTTAGTTTGCCTATAGTAGAAATGAGAGTCAAACATTTGCTTGAATGTGATTTGTGTCTGAAAACAGGATTTGAACAGTCGGGCTCATGGCGAAGTCACGATCCGAGAAGCCCTGCGTGAGCTCGAGCTGTGGGGAATTGGAGCTGTCTTTTCATTGACAGATTATGAAGACAGCCAGAGCCGGAAGATTAAATTGATTAAGGACTGGAAAGACATTGTCAACCAGGTTGGTGACAATCGCTGCCTCCTTCAGTCACTCAAGGACTCTCCATATTACAAAGGTTTTCAAGATAAAGTTTTTGTTTGGGAGAAGAAACTTGCTGAGCTGGATGAGTATCTTCAAAATTTAAATCAAATTCAGAGGAAATGGGTCTATCTGGAACCCATTTTTGGGCGTGGAGCTTTACCTCGTGAGCAAGCCCGCTTCAACAGAGTAGATGAAGACTTCAGGTCAGTTTTATACTGCACAATGTCTTTCAATCCAAATATCTCAAAACATGCTTCAGAATGAAACAATGCAAAAAAGTATGCAAAGCTTATTTTAATCTCATGCTTTTTCATACCCAGGAACAGAATTAATAGTTTTATAACATGGATGCAACTGCAGCAATCATTTAGGAATTAATCTATGACCTTTCACATTATAATGACATATTTTTACCCCTCCCCGTTTTTTAAAAAAGATCAATATTGACAGATATCAAGCTTGACAACCGCATAACATCTTTGAATGCTCGAGCAGGAATAAGAAATGCCTTGATCACTATTCTTGACCAGCTTCAGAGATGTCAGAAATCCTTAAATGAATTCCTGGAGGTAAACATTTCTAATCTAATAGTGAGCTGACATAGATGGAGTCAAAATAGGGTCACTGAGAAACAAGAAAGAACGTGGTTGTGCATCCCAAGGATTGTAGAAGTAGGGAAAAACAGAAGCAACCTAAAAGGACAAAAAACAAAAACAAAAGACCCAACAGCCCAGTGAGGATTGAGCAAGTCCAGTTGCTACAGGCTGGTGAATGTCGGGGGCAGGGGGGGGCATGCAGAAAAGCAGGCTGCATGGAGTAGCCTCTGATTCTATTAGATATATATTATTTAAAAATAAATTGTTTTGGGTATTGTATTAACACAAACTCCTGAAAGTGTAGGAGAGGCAATTGCAGCATCAAATAAATGCAGCATATAACAAGCAGAGAGGTGCTTGCAGCAATCTATAAGAATGGGTGGGCTGTACATACTGTACGTTGGTGCACGGATAGCAAAGTTAAAAGTACAGAGCTATGCCTATTTTCATTTATTAAAAAGTGTGGGATATGATATTAGCATTAAAATTGGAATGAATTCATCTATTTTGAAACAGGAAAAGCGCTCTGCATTTCCTAGATTCTATTTTATTGGGGACGATGATCTTCTGGAAATCTTGGGACAGTCTACCAATCCTTCTGTTATTCAGTCTCACTTGAAGAAGCTTTTTGCTGGTAAGTTGAGACATTTCATTGCTTCAGGATGCCACGTGAGAAGCAATTCATGTATAAAACAATGTTGTGTACAAGGGTTTTACAAGCCTGCATATATCTAGGAACAGTTGGGAGTCAGTTCTTAGTTTCCTGGCAATAGAAGCCTTCAAAGCACCTTTAGTTACAATCACCATCGCTTTCAAAAAAAAGAGAGTTCCTTTTTAGCAGCTGATATGGAAAAATTGGAAAATGCTACAAGTATAACCCCTGATCCACAGAATGCTGATGAAAATCTTTCCTCGGGGTCTTGCTTTTAAAAAATAATTGTCTTGTCATTTATGCATGCATGCATATACCAATGATGAAGCATTTAATAAAATTATGTCATTAATTATAAACACATTTATTTAGATTCTGAATCCTCTCTTATGAAACATAGTATTGTAGTATAAAAGCTTCATTGTAATCTAATAACATGGAGTAGATTATACTTCATTAACTGAATATTATGTTGTTAATTAACAGGAATTCATAGTGTGAGCTTTGATGAAGAGTTTAAAAACATTGTTGCAATGAAATCTTTAGAAGGTGAAGTTGTACCTTTAAAAAACAAAATCCTCTTATCAAATGATGTTGAGGTAAGAAAGTAGATTCCGAACATAATAACACAAGCTGGGAGAAGTAAGTGAGATTTGTGATGTTTCCTTTTATATTATTTGCCAGGTTTGGCTAAACAAACTTTCTTCGGTGATGAAAGAAACATTGAAACAATTACTGTGTGACTGCGTAACTGCTGGGAAAAGAACTCAGGGTTCAATTGATCCATCACTTTTCCCCTCACAGGTAGTTTTTCTTCCTTCTTTTGCAATACGGTAGTTATTAAAATTGTTTAAGGAGAGACTGCCTTTGGAGAAATATCTGACTTGAAAAGAAATAATATTTTTGTGCACTTTGAATTAAAGCTAACAGGCTGAGATTAACAGATAGTTGTATTGGATTTTATTCATTTATCTTTGAAGGCCAGGCACAGTTTTGGTAGAAAATTCTGGTAAAGGTGGGAACACGTTTGTTTGTTGGAACACTGTATTTTTAAGAAGCACAATAGTAACTGAAGCTTCATCTGGACCGGCTTTAAATAATATTTAATGGAAACCTAAAAGTTAAGGGCATGACCATAAACTTACTGCGCTGCTACCTTCTGTTCCCAGAACCCCAGCAGACCCCAGGCAGGATTCAATTCTCCTGGTTTTTGCAAACAACTCCCAGTGCTTTTGTGAGTGGTGCAGTGAGCTACAACCGCTTGCAGCCAAGAGCTGCCTGTTTGAGTCACTTTACTCCAGGCTGAGTAGTGGGTGACTCTTACCAATCACTTATGGTGCCTGTAGCATGTAGCTGTTGCATAGCAGCTCAATCGATTCTTTGAACCTCCAGATTATTACTGTCTTCAAATAAATAATCATAACCCTTTATTTCCATACAATTTTTTTTGAATGATTTAGTCCCCTTTAGCTGGGACTAAGCCCCATTGAACTCAATGCAATTTGCTTCTTAAAAAACATATATTGGATTGTTAACCAGCTACTTGAAGAGCTCTTTGCTTATTAGTATGTTTTAGCAGAGGAGTAGTGTGGATTTTGCAGTTTGCTTAACACTGAATAAAGTACTGAATACAGTAGTAAGATTTGTTTAAGCATCTATCAATGAATACATATAAATTCATTCTTGCTTATGAATATTGTTTTCCCAATAGATTATTTGTTTAGCTGAACAAATTCAGTTCACAGAAGATGTTGAATGTGCAATCAAAGAGGGTAATTTGCAACAGTTAGAATTAGAACTGATGGCTAAATTGGAGCATTATACCAGCATAGACACTAATACAGAAGATTCAGGCAATACAGGTATGAAAGAGGATTGCAATGCCTTTTTTCCCCAGGCTTGAAATTATTTACTCATAACTGAAGCGCACTTGCTGTTACTAATTATATTAATAATTTCATCCCCCTAATTGTACAATCGGAATGACGGCTGGAATTTTGTGTGGTTGTACCCATTTTGACTGTAATCCAGAACTGCTTTGTATGTGATTAATGCATAGTATTTCATTTTGACTGCTCCGTATTACAAAGGTATCACAGTGGCTTCCAAAATAGTATAAAACAATATATTAGAGAGAGAAATTACAACTGAACCGTTAACATTATCAATGAATTGCCAAATATCATCAGTGAACTATGAAAGCATTGCAGGTCAGCCCATCGTAGCATTTTGATTTGCCTAGAACACCCAGAAAGACTGCTAATTTCAAAGTCCAGGTGGGGGGATACAGGATTCCTTGTGCATGTAAGGTATCCTCAGGTGGTACTTACGCTTCCCCAAGGGAAGCATTTTGTCCTAAAAGGGAAAGTTGGTGATAATAATAATAATTTATTTATACCCCACCCTTCCCTTAGAAAAACAGCTTAAAAATAGCATAAGCTACAACATAAATGTAGCATCGCCAGGGCTAACTGGCCAAGTTAGTCCTGCTAGGGCCAGCAAGGAAACCAGGGAAGAGCTTCAGTGTGGGGTCTCAAGTGTTTCTTCATAGAAAAAGGGAAGGAAAAAAGAAATGAAGGGTCAGGCTAGATTGAAGGCCAGGTGGAATAGCTCTGTCTTACATGCCCTGCGGAAGGAGATCAAGTCCTGCAGGGCCCTAGTCTCGTGGGACAGCGCATTCCACCAGGTCGAAGCCATCACTGAAAAAGCCCTGGCCCTGGTGGAGGATAATCTGCCTTCTTTAGGGCCCGGGACCCTTAAGCTATTACTATTCATGGACCTTAGGGTCCTCTGCGGGACATACCAGGAGAAGCGGTCCCCTAAGTACGAGGGTCCTAGGCCAGGTGTTGGGGTGGTAGTTCTCAGTGTACTGAGTGTACTGCTACCTCATCTGTTTATCACATCCAATAATTTTAGGTTAAAAATAATGGATATGACTTTTGGGCATCTGCTGGGTGAGAGGTTTGATCCTCTAATAATCCATTTGAATTGGACGTTCCAATGCTAACTGTAATGTAAACCATTTAATGTATACCATAAGAGTAGCTGGGGAAACCCAGCCAGATGGGTGAGGTATAAATAATAAAATTATTAAAAATTAATACTATAAGACAAGCCACTTGGCAAGCTGCTTGCTCTTCTAAATTCAGATCCTAAAAAAATTACATCTTCTGTTAAATAGTTATATTGTATACAATGGGTGACATTGTTATACTCTCCCCCCCTTTGTTACATTTCATTTGTAAGAGTAAATGAGAAGCTTATGATTGGATAAAGCAAGATAAATAAGAGGCTAATATAATTGCTTTTAAACTTTTAATGGTCTGCTTAATGGTCTCCTGGAAATAATATTTATCTTCAGAATCTGGGATCCTTGAGCTGAAGCTTAAAGCTCTTATTCTTGATGTTATTCATAACATTGATACTGTGCGGCAGCTAAATGAAGCCCAGGTGCAGAGCAATGATGACTGGGCCTGGAAGAAGCAACTCAGATTTTATCTAAAGAATGAAAGATGCTACATTCAAATGGTGGATGCTGAACTCCAGTACACTTATGAGTACCAGGTACTGTTCTCATTTCAGTTTCAAAATTTATTGCTGGATCTCCTAATAATGCATTTTTCTTGCATTCAGAAATACTACTGCTTTCCCCATCCCTCCTTCACAGCACATTCCATATTATTTAAGGGGAGTAAAAACTATAGTCATCCCTGCTCACTAGTTGAAGCACTTGAAACACTTCCTGACTCCTATATCCCAGAATGAATGGATACCGGTAATAATTTTCATTTGTGTTTGCTTTTGATAACATGGTCCCCATCAACTGTAATAGCCATTTTTGTTTAGCTTTTTTCAATCATTTACTGTCCAACCATATGACATACATAAGGTACCTCTTTCACTTCATGGTTTCTTTACTTCCATGGCAAGCTAACAGATTTGTGGGAGTCTTCAAGAAAGATAGACTTACGCACATTTGCATGGTTTCCCTCATATCTGGCAAGCATAGATTATTACTTATTTGGAGTTTGCAGTTCTGTTTTCTATTTTACATCTGTACGATTGAGCTAGGATTGTAAATTTGATCTTACTGTGCTGGGTGATAAGATATGTTTCTTTATGTCATTAGGGTAATTTGCCAAAGCTTGTTTACACACCATTAACTGATAAGTGTTACCTCACGCTTACCCAAGCTATGAAGATGGGCCTTGGAGGGAATCCTTATGGTCCAGCAGGAACTGGCAAGACAGAATCTGTAAAGGCTCTGGGAGGACTACTTGGAAGACAAGTTTTAGTTTTTAATTGTGATGAGGTAAGGTAGCATATTCAATTCAAAGTCCTGGTTTTGGTCTTTACAAACTACTGCTGCTTTATTTTTAATGCTATATTTTTGCAAGTCCCTTTTGAAGTCAGGTTGTGAAAAGCAAAGTAAAATTATCCTGAATTAACAATAATTTATAATGTTTTTGTAGTAATAAATATAACAATGTTCAGACAGTATTTGCCACTGCCACAGACCTCTGCGTGTGACGAAATCAAGAGTGGGTCTTGGGCTCTCATGTTTCCTTTTGCTCCCCCAGTGCCATCTCTGATTCCTTGTAAGCATGTGAAAGAGAAACACAGAGCCAATATTTAAATTAAGGCAGAATCTCCTAGTTTGTGTGCTATCTTCTAGTGACAGGAATTGAGTAGGAAGTATGCAAAACCTGTGTGCAAACTAGTCCCCCCCTCCATGCATGAGGAGTGGGAGAGGGAAGCAATGTCTGAATAGGCCCTAATGTATTTTTCAAATACCATTACTCCCCCCTTCAGTGTATTTATTAAAAATTTTCAAATAGGAAAGTGAATACTGAAGGCTCCATATCTTAACTAACATTCTTATTTCAAGGGCATTGATGTGAAATCTATGGGGAGAATATTTGTTGGTTTAGTGAAATGTGGAGCCTGGGGCTGTTTTGATGAGTTCAACCGGCTGGAGGAAGCTGTTCTGTCTGCTGTATCTATGCAGATCCAGACAATTCAACATGCTTTAAAGAAACACCAACCTGTGTGTGAGTTACTTGGAAAGGAGGTAAAGTATGGTATTTTATCCTCTTTTACAACAGTTCTGCCATTTTCTTTATTTTGGGTTATGTACCTTGTCTGTTCCTGTACTCTTGCAGTGACACCCTAATCTGTAGGATCTTGATGAGTGAAGGAATCATCCTTGGAGCCCATCTACTTTTTTTCTTTCTTCTAAATTTCTTATGAAACCCCCTTTTTTCCCTTGAGAAAAATGTAAAGGTCAAAGAATTGTCCTAACCTTAGACTAGTATAATTCGAAGGATTTTAGTAATTAGAATTTTCAGCTTGTTTGTGTCAACAATTATCTTTAGAAGCTTCTCGTAAAGAGAAAGAACATAAAAACTAGATAGATGTTTAAAATGTATTTGTTTGGCACCAGTGGATCAGAGCAATTGCCTCTTTAGTACAATGTCCTGTTTGGGTCAGTGGCTGGTGCCGGTGCTTCAAAGGAAGATGTGAAGAAATAGCTTCAGGGTAGAGTTGTTTCTTGCCATTTCTGGCAAATGGGGAATGAGAATACATGGGGAAATGGTCACTTTGAAAAATAGTCATTAGATATACAATTGTTTCTTAAGTCCCTTATGAATGCATTTTTTAAATGTCAGGTTGAAATGGATCACAACTCTGGAATTTTTATCACAATGAATCCTGCTGGAAAGGGCTATGGAGGAAGGCAAAAATTGCCCGACAATCTCAAGCAACTTTTTAGGCCCGTTGCTATGACTCGGCCTGATAATGAACTCATTGCAGAAGTGATTTTATATTCAGAAGGTTTCAAAGATGCAAAAACTCTGGGAAGAAAATTAGTGGATATTTTTAATTTGGCAAGGTAGGTGTTTTATTCTATCTCCAGGCAGTCCATTTAGGAAATATAAACTTTGGCTCTTTGGGATGCATGCTAATTCTTTAATATCACCTCATATGGTACTTTGCTATTCCTGAACACTAAAAATCTTAAGGGGGAGAAGTCATGGCTGTGAAGCATTCTTGTGTTCTTGTTTTGATCTATCTTAGCATATTAATTTAGGGTAGGTACTATGAGCTGGAAGACCCAGGTTCAAATGCCAGCCCATGCATCAATTTCCTGACTGGCTTTAGGAAAATTACTGACCTACATCTACTTCCCCAATACAGTGGTACCTCTAGTTATGAACTTAATTCGTTCTGGAGGTCCGTTCTTAACCTGAAACTGTTCTTAACTAGAGGTGTGCTTTCGCTAATGGGGCCTCTTGCTGCCACTGCGTCGCCAGCACACGATTTCCGTTCTCATCCTGGGGCAAAGTTCTCAACTCGAGGTTAGCGGAGTTTGTAACCTGAAGCGTTTATAACCTGAGGCGTTTGTAACTCAAGCTACCACTGTACAAGCATAGTAATGCCGACTAACTTTATAGGGCAGAGGTGAGGAACCTCCGTCAGGGGCTCCTGTTTGGCTCATGAGGCCGTCCTTTTGAAACCACACCTACCTGTCAATTAACTGATGTCACCTTGATGTCAGCTGATAGGTGGGATCAGCTCAGTTTAGCTGCATGTGGTAGTTCCCTGCTCATTGACTGATGTGGTGGTGTTAAATCCTGCTAGGTTTGCTGCTGATACCAATTCCATTCAGGGAACTCCTCCACATAGCTCAACTCCACACCCATCAGGGGATGGATGAGGTTAAATCCTGCTCTGTAACTATCTCCCACACCCTTGCTGACCAACATTGAAAGGGGGGGCAGTCCACCCAACTGTCAATCACCTGTTGTCATTAAGATGATTGGCTGGCTCAACCCTCTGTCAAAGTTGACCCATGCAGTGGGGGGAGATAAGAATCTGGTCCCACAAGCCAAAAAGGCTCCCGACCCCTATTATAAAGTTATTGTAATAATTACAACTGGCAGTCGGATTGGAGACTCTTGTTAATGAGGGATATGGACAGAGAAAGGAGCTGATTGCTGGAGATTAGAGAGAGAGAGATTTGTGTGAAAGTGCTGTTGAATGTCTCTTAGCTATGCTATTAGTTTCGTTTTCCAGCTGCTCTTTCTTTTAATCTCTGTAGCCATTGAGGCAGAAGGCACAGAGTGACACAGCAAATTAAGATTATTATGTGCTTTGACTTAATAATATACCATAGTTAATGCAAGCTGAGCTTCATAATCCAGTTTCAAACTATGGTTTCAGATGAACTGTAGTTAGTGAGCCTAGCCAGTGGCCTATCTAATCCAATGTCTTGTTCTCAGTGTCCAGCCAGATACCTATGGGAGGCCCATATCAGCATCTGAGCACAACAGCACTCTTCCCCTTCTGTGGTTTCTAGCAACTGGCATTCAGAATCCTAGAACCATGGAATAGTTGAGTGGGATCCTGAGTTCATCTAGTGCAGGAATAATAGAAGCATACCACCTCTGACAGTGGAGTTAAGTTGAACTAACCATGGTTTAATGTTGAGTTCTAACTTAGACCCTGGTTCTGCATCTCTGCATTACTCTATTAAAGCTTTTGATTTCTTCACAAGTACTAAAGGGAAGTAGATCAATGATTGTTCATGGAGAAAGCATTAAAATATGACTCTTTTTTTAAAAAAAAATCAGGGAACTCTTGACACCTCAGCAGCATTATGATTGGGGCTTGCGAGCCCTGAAGACTGTTCTGAGGGGATGTGGGAACCTTCTTCGACAGCTGAAAAAAAATGGAATGAAAGAGACAGGTAAAACTTAGATGTTGTCTTTCTTTATATATTTATATGACTTCTCAAAATCAAGCATTCTGTTTTTGTGGGAATCTTTTTGTCAGCAGATGTGAAATCCCCACCCCCAATTAGAATCCTGCAACTCACCCACAGTCATTGGAATAGCTGGGGCCAGGTTCACACAGAGGTGATGTATTACCATGGCTGCTGGTAATGCCCACATTGATCTCGATTCCTAGTTCCATTCTCAGGAACCTACCGGTAGTTGCTTCAAATAAGAGCCAAAGTTGGATGCTGCTTCACAGTAGTGTATTATCTAACATGGCTGCAGGAATCCTAATGTCTTTTGAAGTCATGGGGAAATAGCAAAAATAGGAAGTTTGTTGAATCTCTGGCGTTCTGTCAAGCAGGTTTAAAGAAGGTTAAGGGGTGATATGATAGCCATGTTCAAATATATCAAAGGATGTCATATAGAGGAGGGTGAAAGGTTGTTTTCTGCTGCTCCAGAGAAGCGGACACGGAGCAATGGATTCAAACTACAAGAAAGAAGATTCCACCTAAACATTAGGAAGAACTTCCTGACAGTGAGAGCTGTTCGGCAGTGGAATTTGCTGCCAAGGAGTGTGGTGGAGTCTCCTTCTTTGGAGGTCTTTAAGCAGAGGCTTGACAGCCATCTGTCAGGAATGCTTTGATGGTGTTTCCTGCTTGGCAGGGGGTTGGACTGGATTGCCCTTGTGGTCTCTTCCAACTCTATGATTCTAAATATAAGCAGTAGACAGTGCTTGGCACAGTGGGTTTGCATTAACAATTAGCTATTTTTTCTGAGTTGTTGAGCTTGTTGTTAAAAAGACCATAGCTTTCTTATGAGTTGTGGCATAAACCTAAGAATTAATGTCTTCACCACACTGCTGAATATTTTCATATTCAGTGTATCATGTAGCTCTTATCCTTTTGTGACTGAATTTTCATGTGAAATTTAAGGCATTACAAATCCACCACCTGTAGGGATTGCATTATCTTGTGATGCTAGAAACCAAACTAGTGTGCTTCTCTTACGTCTTGAAGCACAAAGAAATTAAATTGTATCCTCTTATCCTTTCTCCTATGTAGTTAATGAAAGCCATATTGTGGTCCAAGCATTGCGACTCAATACGATGTCAAAGCTTACATTTGCAGATTGTGCACGGTTTGATGCATTAGTTAGAGATGTCTTTCCTGGTATTGACTTCAAGGATGTAGATTATGCAGAGCTAAATAATGCTTTACAAGAAGTCTTTGAGGAGGCCAATTTGCAAATTATATCTACTCAGGTAAGTATCAACTACAGCCCTAACTGATACTGAATACCTTGAGTTTGGTCTTTGCCTAAAAGTCTTAAGAAACTTATAGTGAATCTGTTGTGGTTATATAAATTCTAAAGGGGGGGGGTGGAATCTTAATTCCATAGTTACTGGAAATATGTTTGCGGTTTATATAAATGAATATATGCAACATGTATATATGTAAAATCAAACATAAAAATCTTTTACTAAGGTACATTTTAATAAGCTTCATTGATTCTTGTGGCAATTATTCTTGCAAACCTGTAAGATTAGAGTCAAAATAATTTAGGACGGTTCTTGATCTGATCTGAATTGCTTAACACAAAATCCCTCCATGCAATTTTAAGACACTAAAAGCAATGATTTTGTTCCCTAATTGTGTGAAAGAAGCATCCAGTTGTTTTTTCACATTGCTCAGGAAAACGGTACAGTTGAACTAATTTTGTGGTCTAGACTTGGTCAGATGACTCCTTCCATGGGTGTGTGTGTGTGTGTGTAATTCTTTTTTTTTTCTTTTTCTTTTTTGCTCTTAAGTGTTTTTAGGTTGCAAACAACCCTGTGATCGTTATTTGCAACATAAAAATTACCTGCCTTAGCCCAGGACAGAACTGTATTCATGGTCTCAAACCACTAGGTACCTTTACTTACTCACTTTTTATTGCTGATCAGTCATCTCCTTTCCCCCTCATATAGTGTCCTCTTTTAATCCAGATTTTTTTTTTGGGGGGGTGTTCTTTTGTTCTCTCTCTGCTATTTTTCTTCTCTTATGGTTTCCCTCTTTCAAAATGAACCCTGCAAAAAGAAAAAAGGAAGCATACTGTATCCAGTTCCCACCCTAGAGATCAGGTTAGATAGGGCACATTCCACACTATTGGATGCCTCTCCCACTGTAAATGGATAAAGGAACATGGGGTCCTGGCTTTGAAGTTTCATTCTGGTTTGGGATGAATGAGGCATCCAAGGCACACTTGGCTATAACCAATGGCTAGCACTTTATACACATAGCAACTAGGCTTTACTTGGCAGAGAGCCTTGACTTGTGCCAGTCCCCTGGGAGGCAGGATGAGGGACCAAGGTTCTGTTCTCAGGTGTCATTATCTAATTGGCTGTGGGTATTCCTTAGTCTTTTATTTTAAGCTTGGCCATGAGACAGAATTAGGGAGCTATCATCTGATCTGGACTAAATGGCATAACCTGGTTACATGTTCCTTTCTTCCTTGGGTCGTGAGATGAGTTAATCCAGAATATCAAGTGCCTTGTTCACCCAAAACTGAAAGGAACCAGTACTTGATGTTCCTTTTTGTTTTTAACAGGTGAACGAAAACTTGAAAATGTCTTATTGTCTGCTCCTTATTTGTTTGAGGGATGGCATCTGTAAACATTTATCCTGTGTTTTATCCTTCTACTTTTTCTTTTTGGTAAAGATCAAGAAAGTTCTGGAATTGTATGAGCAACTACGCCAGAGAATGGGGGTAGTTATTGTAGGGCCAAGCGGCGCAGGCAAATCAACCCTCTGGAGAATGTTGAGGGCTGCACTTGGGAAAGTTGGCAAAGTAGTGAAACAATATACCATGAATCCCAAAGCCATGCCTCGCCGCCAGTTACTGGGCCATATAGACATGGACACCAGAGAATGGTCTGATGGTGTGCTTACAAACAGCGCCAGACAAGTGGTACGTGAACCAGCAGGTACGTCTGTGAATTAGAAACCTTGGCATTCATAAATAAGGAGTTTTATTTTTAGACCCCAATCTTGATTACTCTGAAATAAGACACACTGTAGGTATTAAAGTGTGCATAGAATTATAATTCTAAATTATATCACCGTAAGAGGAGCTGTGTTACTATGTGTGTTTACTTACAAGACACTAAGTAAATAAGAAAATGACTATGGCAACAATAAGAATTGTTTGCATTGTAGCCATTTATATAGAGCATGTGGTTAGAGAGAGCATATTCATCCGGCTTCATCTAGTTGTTTGTTCATACATGCAGTTACACCCATTGGAATTCCTCAGAATTTATACTTGTCATCCCCTGTATCCACTCCAGTTGCAAATGTTAAAATAAATCTAATTTGAATTCCTACTGAAAAGTGACTAGTTTGAGATACAATGTTTTGTTACTGTTTGTAAATAGATGTTACTTCATGGATAATATGTGATGGTGACATAGATCCAGAGTGGATTGAGTCTTTGAATTCTGTCCTTGATGACAACCGTCTACTTACTATGCCCAGCGGAGAAAGAATTCAGTTTGGCCCAAATGTTAACTTTGTTTTTGAAACCCACGATTTGAGTTGTGCTTCTCCTGCCACAATATCTCGTATGGGGATGATCTTCCTAAGGTAATTTGACATTTGACATAGATGTGCATTATTTAAATAAACCTTTTAGCTGCCATTCAAAAAACAAATATAAGAAGAAGAAGAGTTTGGATTTGATACCCCGCTTTATCACTACCCAAAGGAGTCTCAAAGCGGCTAACATTCTCCTTTCCCTTCCTCCCCCACAACAAACACTCTGTGAGGTGAGTGGGGCTGAGAGACTTCAGAGAAGTGTGACTAGCCCAAGGTCACCCAGCAGCTGCATGTGGAGGAGCGGAGACATGAACCCGGTTCCCCAGATTACGAGTCTACTGCTCTTAACCACTACACCACACTGGCTCTCCAGTGACTTCTGGGCTTGTTTGTAGGGCGTCACAAGGGGGAGGGGGGCGGCGCGCCCTGGGTGCCATGTCTGGGGGTCGGGGTGTCGAGGATACTGCCACCGGCCATACGGCGTTTGAGTGGTTCTGGCAGCAAACTGCTACGTACAACACACGCGTGGTGTTGCACGCATGCGCTATACGTAGTGATGCTGCACATGCGCTGTACATAGCGGTTTGCTGCCGGCAATGCTTGAGCGCCGTACGGACGGCGGTGGGATCTCTCCGTCGCCACTACAGCTGCAAGCGGAGGATCCCTCCACCACTGCTGCAGCCACGAGCAGAGGATCCAGTCACAGTCCATATGGTGCTCGGGCGGAGCCGGCAGTAAACCGCCACGTACAACGCATGCGCCCTATGTAGTGATGCCATGCATGCGGCGTACGTAGTGGTGCAACGCATGCGCAGCCAGCGGTTTGCCCTGCCCCGGGTATCGGTTAGCCTTTGTTCACCCCTGTTTGTAGGCTTGGGCAAGGAGGCTGTGTGTGCTCTTCCTATACTTGTTTATGTATTGTTTTATGGCAACATATATTCTTGCTTTAATCTGAGGTATATCCCATTCTAGTGATGAAGATACTGATCTTAATTCACTGATAAAATCCTGGCTAAGAAACCAACCTGAAGAATGCAGACAAAATCTTGAAAACTGGATTGGGGATTATTTTGAGAAAGCTCTAAATTGGGTCCTAAAACAGGTGAGTGACATTATATATATAAAATAAAAAATAAAAAAATTCATTCCAATTTCTCTTTATTTTTTATTTACTATGGCAGACCAACACGGCTACCTACCAGTAACTGGAATTATATATATATAAACTGTGTTTAAGTTTGGGCTCATTGAGGGGCAGTATTTCAATATGAGTAGGATAATGAGAGTATCCCTAAACGTTTGGCTTTTTTAAAGAAAAAAGCACTGTATATAAATATTTTTAATGGACAAGTTCTAAGCTGAGTGTCGGACGTGTTTTAGTGGGTTCTAATTCCTCCTGTTTCAAAGGCAGGAAATAATATTAGCATTTTCTTGTTTAAAGCCTCTCCCTCTGCTGAACTTCAATTTCATTTCCTTCCTTGCTTGGAGCAGTACTCACGTGTCTCTCTGTACATGTATTCTATCTTACTCATCTGCATGGATAACACTGTGATCAAAGCCTCAACAGGCAAGGGGATATTAGATTCGGTCTCTCCATTCTGAGGGGACAGCCCTGATCTCCTGGGCCAAGAAGCATCTGGTATCCCTGAGGTCAGAACACATTTGAGGTGTGAGAGAGTGGAGAGGCAGAAGGAGGGAGTAAATCAGTCCCATCCTATCTTTTCTTCTTGCTTATCATTTATCCATTGCTCTCCTGATTGTGGCGCCTATGAGGATTAACAATAGGCATTGTGTAGTTACCAGAGTAAATGTTTTAAGATACAGTGGTACCTCTGGTTAAGTACAGTGGTACCTCGGGTTAAGAACTTAATTCGTTCTGGAGGTCCGTTCTTAACCTGAAACTGTTCTTAACTTGAAGCATCACTTTAGCTAATGGGGCCTCCCGCTGCCGCTCCGCCGCCAGAGCACAATTTCTGTTCTTATCCTGAAGCAAAGTTCTTAACCTGAAGCGTTATTTCTGGTTTAGCGGAGTTTGTAACCTGAAGCATATGTAACCCGAGGTACCACTGTAGATAGAACCTATGTGTTGCTTCTTAAGACAGATGTTCTATCAGACATCTTGCTTTTTCAAGATTGATGTTTTAGGATTGTATATGTACTTTGAGTGCTGTCTTTGCCACCCTCAAATTTCTGTTAATATTTGCCTCCTTATTTAAATAGGACTCTACACTAGAACTTGGTCCTGCTGTTGCAAACTAGTTTACAGGTTGCTTACTGCATGCTCTATTTTACAGAATGACTATGTGGTAGAAACAAGTTTGGTTGGAACAGTGATGAATGGTTTGTCTCATCTTCATGAGTGCACTGAACGTGGACAATTTATAATCAGCCTGATAAGAGGATTGGGTGGAAATCTCAACATGAAATCACGGCAGGAATTTACAAAAGAGGTATTATTTAGAAGATAAAATTATTTTAATCATTAGCAGTTTCAGGGAGAGAGAGAGTTTAAGATTAAAAATATATCAAGAAAATAAGAAGCCAAAAACTGATATTGGCACTCAGTTGTAAAAAAAAACAAAAAACAACCACCAGAAACAAAAACTAGTAGTCTAAACCAGATGTGAAGTGCAACAAAATTTCTTGCATAAGAAATAATGTGATGAGGGAAAATGTACAGTGATTTCTAGATAGCATATGAAAATAAAGCATTCTACAAGTTTTGCATGTCTCAATACAAAAAGATTAGTACACTCTTTTTGGAAGCTAAGCTTTTTATTGTTGGCTCTCAGGCAGAAGCAAGAGAAGTTATATAGCGGGGTTGGGCAGAAGAACAGCAGTGAAGCCACTTTGCCACATCGCTCTGAATATTTATTGTTGAATGTCACATTGAGTTTTGTTAAAAGAAAAAGAAAAAAATAAAGGAGACCCATAAGTCTAATAAATAATAATGAAATAATACCCTGAGTAGCAGAAACTTAGGTTTCATGTGGTAGAGAATGAAGAGTCAGTGTTTTGGATCCAGACTAAGTCATGCTTTAGTCCCAATGATTTCAGTAGGACTAAAATGTGGCTAACAGTCTAGATCAGGGGTCAGCAAACTTTTTCAGCAGGGCTGTCCACTGTCCCTCATAACTTGTGGGGGGCTGGACTATATTTTGAAAAAAAATATGAACGAATTCCTCCTATGCCCCACAAATAACCCAGAGATGCATTTTAAATAAAAGCACACATTCTTCTCATGTAAAAACACCAGGCAGGCCCCACAAATAACCCAGAGACGCATTTTAAATAAAAGAACACATTCTACTCATGTAAAAACATGCTGATTCCCGGACTGTCTGCAAGCTGGATTTAAAGGCAATTGGGCCGCATCCGGCCCCCGGGCCTTAGTTTGGGGACCCCTGGTCTACATCTAACTCTGTAGAATCATTAGAAGGGAACATGCTTTATATGTTCTAAGCATGAACTGACATGTTCAAATTTGAGAGACAATTTTCTAGATGAAAAGAGGATACAGTTATTTTCTGTATCTAAGTTTCTATATCCAGACATATGGTCTAGATATAGAATGTTTTGTTTTTAACTGTTTTTAACTGATAATTTTATTGTTTTATTAACTTTGTAAACTGCTTTGAGGTTTTATTTCAATCAAGTGTTAAATAAAATCTGGCAAAATAAATAGATGTGTTTGTGAAGGGTGTGTTTTATAGCAATTATGTTTGGTATTTTTAGGAGTACATTTTAAAATGTTTTAAATACAATTTTTGAAAGGTGTTTGCTTGGGCACGTGAGTCTCCACCGAATCCCAACAAACCACTGGACACCTATTATGACCCAGATACTGAACGCCTAATGTCATACCAATTGAAAAAGCCTGAAAACCTGACTGCTGATGATTTCAGCAATGTCCAGACTCTTCCAGTCATTCAAACGCCTGATATGCAAAGAGGCTTGGATTACTTTAAACCTTGGCTAGGCTTTCATAGTAAGCAGCCATTTCTTCTTGTTGGGCCTGAAGGATGTGGAAAAGGGTATGGATTTTCATTTTCATACTAACTGTGATATCAGTGCAGTCCTACTAATACTTAAAATAATGTTGATGGCTGTATTACTTGAAAATCAAATGTTCTCTGATGGATCTGTTCCGCTATGCCAGGCATGTGGATTTCCCCCTTCTGTTTCCTTATACCATGACTTCACTGCCCTGTGCTCCATTCCTTCTGAATTGCAGGTTAACTAAGAATATTCCTAAAATATAATGTGCAGGTTGCTTTGGGTTTTCCATGCGTGTCAGGCTGTCACATGGTGTCAAGGCTGCTCCCCAGCCAAAGGAATGCACATGGCAGATAGTTAACTCTTTATTGTCAAAGAGAACACCTACAGTCATTTCTATGGCTCTGAATACCTATACACACCAATCTAGCGCCTAGGCAACTATTCCCAGTTCCTAGGCTATATGTTGCTACTGCAAGTCTAGAGCTTATCTGAACATTTAAGGAACCAGCTCTAGTTGAGCTAGAGAGAGTCCGAAGTGGTTGGAGCTTTGACTTGAGGTTGAGTTGTGGGTGGGATTTGGATTAATTGTTAGCTAGCAAAATGAGAGAGAAGCTTCCAAATGAAGTGCTGTGCAAGAACAATCAACCTCTCAAATAACTGAAAATTCAAAGAAGCCTGAAGGATTAGAACAATTTTAAAGTTTAGCTTACTAGCCGTGCTGTAATGAATACTCATGTAAAAACCATGTACTTGTCCAAGGTTAATGTTTTGCTTTCTGATTGTTGCATGTTCATTTCACATGGCTAAGACAGACTTTTGATGTTTTTCTCCCAGTGTGCTGTATTTGCAT
Source organism: Lacerta agilis (assembly GCF_009819535.1). Classification (NCBI taxonomy): domain Eukaryota; kingdom Metazoa; phylum Chordata; class Lepidosauria; order Squamata; family Lacertidae; genus Lacerta; species Lacerta agilis. The sequence continues at coordinate 18,643,022 of NC_046315.1, forward strand.
CTTTTCATTTTCCTCCCCCCAGAATGCTACTTCGTTATGCCTTTTCCCAGCTTCGGTCCACTCAAATTGCTACAGTTCACTGCAGCGCACAGACTACATCTCGGCATCTGCTACAAAAATTAAGCCAGACGTGCTTGGTGATCAGCACCAATACTGGGCGCGTATACAGGCCAAAGGATTGTGAAAGACTGGTTTTATACTTAAAGGATATCAATTTGCCCAAACCAGATAAATGGGGAACAAGCACACTTGTGGCTTTCCTGCAGCAGGTGAATAGAATTTGGTTTAAATGTTGCTTTCAGAATTCTAGTATAGGAAGGAACTTTACACTTCCTTTTCTGCTTTGAGTCACATTTGATGTTTTCACAAAATTGCACTATAATATCTGGTATAATTTTTTCCCCTTGAAAATCCTTGTGTATTTTTTTTAAGCATGTTTCTCTGAATACATTTATGTGCCTGTCAGTAGAAGACTTCTTGTTCAGGAGGGTGAGCTTCTGGGTGCGCTGCATGGCTATTCATTACCATCTCAGGTCGTAATTCTGACAGTCCTTTCCCTAAATAGGAAATTATGCAGTACATTAAACATGGGTACAGAATAAAGTTTTCAGCTTAACAAGAGTAGGCAAGACAAGTAAAGATGCATAATGTTTGGTTTAAATAACAAGTTCAGAAGTGTTTGTAGTGCAGCATTTTGATTCAATTATTGTGGAAAACAGGTCACATGTAAGACAACCTACATTTATATGAACTTCAAATTGCTTCCATTCAGTGTTGTTTGATTTCTTACCAGCCATTCACCTTAAGGTTCCAGCGGGAGGTTGCAACAATTAAAATATTAATATTAAAATCAGTTAAAGCAAGCTACAGCGTAAAGAATAGGGTGGGTTTGAGATCTATCTATAGATACAGATAAGGTACCAAACACCCAGATAAAGAGGTGTATCTTCAAGATTCAGTGGAAGCTATATAATGAACGTTGCAGATGCACCATGAGGAGGAATTCTACAGGTTGCTCTACTATGCCAATTGGGGCAACTGATAACACTGAGGCAGGACTCTCCTGGCAACCCGCTTGGTCCCTTCTCAGCCTCCAGGATCCAGTTCTACACAATCAACCCATTCTTCCTCTTGCTCTGATCAGCCCTGTTTAGATATTTCCATGGGGCTCACAACATCAGTAGTGATTTGGGCAGTCTCTTCAGCTAACAGTGGGCTTGCTGTAGCATTCCCAACTTATAAGATCGTGTCTTCCCTCTTTTCCCAGTGACTAGTTCTCCCCGCAGTGCCTTGCATTTTGAGTGTTACCCACCTCATGTGCACCTTCATATACTGTAGAAATTTCATACATTCAGAATTAATGAATGAAGGAAGTCTGTTTGTTTTCCTTAGTAGATTTTGTTTACATAATTCAGCATTTCTCCTTGAAGAAATGTGTGCATATATACATTTAGCGTAGAGTTAACCTTCCCTTTATTAGACCACATAAAGTCATAGTTACTGCTATTTGTGTAGTCTTTAAAAGAGCCTCTTACAAATATTAAACATTATTTCTGCTTATTGTATGTGACTGTTCTGTAAATTTTATCTTATCCCAAGGTGCTGACGTATCAGGGATTTTACGATGAAAATCTTGAATGGGTGGGGTTAGAAAACATCCAAATTGTGGCTTCCATGTCTGCTGGGGGAACACTGGGAAAGCATAAACTTACTTCCAGGTTTACTTCTATTGTCCGTCTGTGTGCAATTGAGTAAGTATCTTGATAATTCTTCATATTTTCATACATTAGACTAACTTTATGAACTCTTATTATTCCTCTACACATCTATATTCTCTAAATTATAGCTTAATGTACATTATCCTCAGAAGAGTAGTATGCTTAATGTCAGGGCTTGGATTGAAGGGGGAGAGATTGAGGAGGAATGGTGGAGGTCACCCCCCCTTTTCTGGAGCTTTCAGAGGAGAGGAAGGCAGTATTGAATTACAGCAGTGGTTTGAGGAAGGTCACAGCTCAGAGACAGGCGAACAGAAGATTTGGGAGGTGTTGGGAGAAGGGAGGGGGGGAGACAAAGCAGCCAGCTGGTGTTATCACTGGAGAGTATTTCTGACCCCCCTTCTCCCAGAACCTAGCATTCATTGAGGGTGCAAGAGCAAAGGACTCAGAGACAATTAGCCCCTGGCAGCCACCGTAAGGGGAAGTGCTGTTGGTAGGAAGAGAGGCAGACTGCATTCCTTGTCCCTTGCCGTGATGGTTGAATAAGCTCATTAGTAAGAACTCTTTGTTTTTCTCTGCTCCTTGCGGCCACCGGGGGAGGTAGAGAATTCCCCGGAGTCTGACACTTATGGAGAATAGAATTTTTATTTATACGTTCTCTTTAGACATTGTGGTGAACATGTCCACTCTTTAAAGAAGGGAGCAGGCAGTGTTGCACATGGAAGCCTCTGCTGGCTCAATTTCAGACCTTCCCTCTTCAACATGGAAAGTTTGAAGGGAGATTCTAAGAATGTTTGGGTGCACACATGTAGAATCCTCCCCATTATCTTAAAGTCATATCCAAAGTTCAACTTGGATATCATCCATATTAAGGCAGTCCCCCATTAATCTACCAGTAATTGAAAGCATAGCTAATGAAGTCTGGATCTGACTCATCTTTTGGTTACTGGATAAAAAATAGTACAGGCGGCGACCATTTTGTGCATATCCAATTGAGGTGGGACCACAGATGTACAGGTCCTTTTGGTCCCGGAAGAGGGCATAACGGGGGCAGGGCGGGCTTATACACACTCCACCTATGTACACAGGGTCCAGGAACAGAACCTTTGTGCAAAATGGTCACTGTATGTAATGATCTTATAGATTAACATTTTTAACCAGTTACTAGCACAATCTTTTGGATGAAGATCTTCAAAGAAGCCAAACTGCATTTCATTTTTGGTCTGTTCAGCTCATACTGATAGCTTATAGTTCTAAGTAAACAATACAAATTAATTTAAAATAACTGTAAAAGTTTGATACTTATAATTCCATTTTCTAGTTATCCAGAAAGAGATCAGTTGCAAACAATTTATAGTGCATATTTAGAACCTGTTCTACACAAGAACCTAAAGAATCATCCTGCTTGGGGATCTTTGGCGAAAATCCATCAGTTGGCAGGATCTATGGTTCAAGTATATGAGCAGGTACAAATGATTTAATTTGGATTCTAATGATACAATATAAACTTTGGTGTAGCATTTATATCTCCTGTATTAGAGTGTCTACATCCTGGTGAAATAGCAAAATACCTAGTGGCACAAATGAATCTGTTCAATTGTGTCTCCCATTCTATGTTTCCTCTGTGCTTTACAAGCTGTTTCTGTATGTATACCAGATTCTCCTGTATCCAAGTTTTAATTATTTTAATCTTTGTAGTCATATTTATAATGGTGAATATCTGAACTCCCAGTGTCTTTTAGAGCAATGCAGCTGCACTGCGTACAATACATCTGAAAGCAAGATTCATTGAATCATAGAGTTGGAAGGGACTATGAGGGTAATTTAGGCCAACCCCCTGCAGTGTAGCAATCTTTTGCTCAATGTGGGGCTCGAACCCTCAACCCTGAGATTAAGTTATATGCTGAACACCGTTATTTTGTCTATTCACTAATGAAACAATTCTATACTGTAGTCCTGTGCACACTTACTTGAGAGCAAGTCCTGTTGACTTTTGTAGGAAGTAAACTTGTGCATGATTGAGCTTCTAGGCATGTAAATGTATATACATTTATTCTGTAGAAAAATAGGAAATTACTGCAGTATATTGTTGAAAACAAGTGGTAGTCTTGTAGTAAAAGAGGTAGCTTTGACATCATTTATATTTCCAGATTCGAGCAAAATTCACAGTAGATGACCACAGCCACTACCTATTCACACCATGCATTCTTACTCAGTGGGTTCTAGGATTGTTCAGATATGATTTAACAGGAGGTGAGTAACTCTGACTTACTCTCTATAACTAAGCACCTAGTTTTTGCTGGACTTGAAGTTGCCAAGCTGCTTCTTAATCTCTGCAGACTGTTCTGATGCATATGCTGCTTCAGGTTCAATACTATTGTCTGTCAAAGATAATAAATGCAAACAGTATAAATGTAATCATTGCGGTCAGTATGGTGACATATGCATATGTGGTGGCCATGTCCTGTTGTATCCAAGTTTTGGAACCTGCTATTTGCAGAAATGGCAAACATTACACATCAAACTATATGCCACACCAGAAGTAGCTCTTTTAACCATTTGAGAGGAGCAAAATGAGAAATTAATATCTAAGGAACCAATAGTAATTACTTTGTTCATTTATCACAGGGTGATAACCAAAATATGGAAAACTTCAGAACTTCTGACATTGAATTCTTGGTACAGTGAGCTGTGGCAAATAGCCCTGGTAGAAAAAAAAATGATATATCAGTTTAAATAAGCAAAAGGCACAGCTTTTATTTTATAGATAGATAGATAGATAGATAGATAGATAGATATTATTTTATCTCAATTACAAGTCAGGGACATATGCAGCAACATCTACTGAAGTCTTTCCTCACATTATGAAAAAGAGACAGTATAATAATATTATGATGTAGCATACATATTTTATTTGTCACACCATTTTGCTGTCTTACTTGCTGCTAAGATGAGGTGCAACTATACTTAGATAGCTATCCTGCCAATCACCTAAATGAAAATTCTTACTAAGTTCCATTGTATTGTTTTTGTGTATTGCTTATGAAGAGCCTGATTTTACCATGTACTTTTGAAATTAGAATAGTTTTGAAGCCATCATTTTTATTCTTTATTTTTATTTCCCCCTTTGCTTCTTGATGGTCTCCTTCTGGTATGTAACCTTTATTGCTGCGTTAATTTCTTTTGAAATACAGAATTTAAGAGGTTGAACTCTATAATGTATATTATTAATTTATACTTCATAGGGTCATCAACACACATGGTAGATACTGTTTTGGAAATTGTTGCTTATGAAGCCCGCCGTCTCTTTCGTGACAAAATTGTTGGATCCAAGGAACTTCATGTATTTGATAATATTTTGATGAAAGTTTTTCAAGGAGATTGGGGTTCAGATATTTTGGACAACATGGCAGGTAAAATAAAATAAAATGGTTTTGTTTTCATGTTTCCAATATTTATTGCATTAAAATAAAAATTTATATACAATATAATATGACCCCACTTTCATTATATTTTCGCAGACAGCTTCTATGTAACATGGGGTGCTCGTCATGAACTAGGAACTGCTATGGCCCCTGGACAAACATTGCCATCGCATGGAAGGCCACTTGGCAAACTTAACTCAGCAGACCTAAAAGATGTCATCAAAAAGGTATATCAAAACAGATCAATATATTTATTTATATGTATTTCAGAAATTCATATGGGACTGAATACTAACTTGTACAAAAAGAATTTCCTTCACTCAGTGGGACTTCCCCTTCTCTCTTCCTTTTTGTAGCACGCTCACTACCCCAAAATTTGCTCTGAAGAGTCCCCGAGCTGCCGTAAAAACACACAGTGCTGCTTATTCTAAACAGTTGCTAAAGACAGCATCTTATATAGCTAAGGTTGTCCCTCATAAACTTATTTGTAGGACTGACTTCTGTGTAAATATGCATAGGATCAAGTTTCTAAGCTCTTAACCCTTTATCATGGCTGCTAAATGAGTGTAACTGCTTATTAAAGCATACATGCTTATCATATGCTGGCTCCATCGATCCAGTAGTGACTTGTATGTACAAATAAGCCATTAGAGCTCATTGTAAATTTCACATGACAGCCCATTGATCATTTAAAATTTGCTGACTCACAGCTGAATATGTGAAATTCACTGGAAAAAAACGCATTCTCTAATTGGCCCTGGGACACCACCAAGTGGATTGTGTTGCTCCAATTATCTGAATGCAGAAAAACATTCAAACTCCACAGGAAGCTCTTGGTCATACCTCCCTTGGAGTGTGTGTTCATTTTCCTGCCTTACTTCAGGAAGATGTATATGTATTCACTTTCTGCTCTCCCGGTTTTTACTTTCAGTTAGACAAGTTTGATTTTATGAGTGTTGGTGAGTTCTCAGAGTGACTAGTTATTTCTTTGTGTTTCAGTAGTGTCAGGTGTATCTTCTCAGGGTTAGTGGTGAATGTATTTTTTTCTGGGGTTTTTTTTGACCTGCTTCTCCTCGGCATCTGTGTGATGATTAATCATTGTCTGTTGTCATTTAGCAACCTCGTTCTTTAATCAACAAAATTATTTAATCAACTGAATTGCTTGATTCCCTTCCTAAAATGAATTGATCAGTTGATTCTTTCCTCCCCAGTCCTAATTAACTGTTATGGATTAATTTCAAACTGATTTGTCTCGTTCTTTTATCTCCTGGGGGGTGGGCTTCCCCTTTGTTTATCCTTTCTGCTGTCCTCTCTGAGGCTCTAAACTTTTTAAAAGAGCAGCTCATTCCCACCCACAGTCACCAGGGTCAACTGTAGAACAACCCACTTTATGGTATCCTAGTACTCACCAGAGAAGGGATTGTTGATCATATCTGAATAGATTTTCAGAGTGGGCACTAGAACACCACCAAGTGAGGTGTTCTATAGCTGATGACTATGGCTGGGTGCATGCTTGGAAACTGCACTGTCCAGAGAGTAGCCTTATTGTGGTAAATTATTGTCTCCTGCTGGATGTGAATAATATACCACAGTATTAGGTGTCTTATACACTTAGCCAAGAGACGGTTGACCAAAAGCTTCCTGAAGAGTATGAATCTTTCCCTGCCTTTAAGAAACTGGAGGAACACAACCTACTTGGTGGTGTTCAAATGCTCACTCAAAAGCACCTTTCAGATAAGACTAATGGTCCCATTTGAGGTGATGTAACATGCTACTAATGGTGATGTTTCATCTGTGATAGTGGTTTCATATCTTCTTGTTGCTTATTGAGTGATGAACATGCGTGAATCAATGAATCACCTGCTCTTCTATTCCTAATCAGGGAGATCTAGACACGACTTTGGTTTTATAATAACAACATAGACTCCATTTTATAGCGGGCCACCAGATTTCATCACTCACCCAAACTTTCCAGCTGTACAAACATTTTTTCCTCAATATAAATTGAGGTGAGAAGCCTATGAAGAATGAATTAAGCAACTTCTATCCTCTAGAATAAAAGTGGATTTTTATAATTCCTCATTTTTGCTAGAATATCTCAAGAATCAGTAAGCCACATAGGAACAAACCAGTATTATGTCTCTGCTGTTGCATATCATTATATTTAATGGTTGCATTTACATTTGGTTTACTTATTACTTCTTTCTCTTTAGGGCATTATTCACTATGGGCGTGACAATCAGGAGATAGAAATTTTGCTGTTCCCAGAAGTCCTTGATTATGTATCTAGAGTTGACAGAGTACTGAGTTTTCCTGGAGGGTCGCTTCTGTTAGCAGGCCAAAGTGGAGTGGGCCGTCGAACTGTTACTTCATTGGTTAGTCACATGCATGGAGCTGTTCTCATTACACCCAAAATTTCCAGAGGCTATGAAATGAAGCAGTTCAAAAATGATTTGAAACATGTAAGTTGCAATATATATATATCGTATGTTATTCAAGCTTGCTTCTCAAAAAACTTAAATAAAGGAAGATCACTATTGGACAATCGGTTGTCTATAGGAGTTGAAACATTATGCTGTGTGCTGTTTATATGTGCCAAGCTGAACTGGGTGGTACTATATATACACCTTCTTAAATTATTTTAAAGTGGTCTTTATAAATGAGTAGAGATTCGGGGATTTTCAGTTTCTTTTGTTTATCCATTAGCTGCTTTAGTTTTGACAAGATTTCTGGATTAATACCATTCACCTTTTAAAAGTGTTATCTGTTCCTCCCATATTTTTGTGTTTTGTTTCTTTCCTCAATCTTGTCTGTTCTATTTTGAGGTGTATATCTGACTATGAGGAGGATAGTATCATTAGAAATATATCAACTGTCTCAATAACTTCACATCATAAACTTATTTTTCTTTAACATATTTTGAATTATAGCTTGTCAAATAAACCTTTGGTGATTTGTGATGTTAAACACACTAAATAAACCCAAAACTGCAGTAAAATAGTTGAGGCCAGGCACCTCTCACTGCATTTACCCTCAAATCATATGCTTATAGCTTATGTGTTGAAATATTATGTGGCTTGCTGCATTTGTTTATACCATGAAAATATAGATACTGTGTAATCCTAGGTTAAAGTGTGAAACAGATCTTATTTTGGGAACTTTATTTTCAATATTTCAGATAATTTATTAGCGATGTTTCAATTCTAATGATTTGGCAGGTTGATATATCTTCCCATAAACAAATCTATTCCATTTTTCCAGGTGATGCAGCTTGCAGGAATTGAAGCTCAACATGTTGTGTTGTTGCTTGAGGACTACCAGTTTGTTCAATCCACATTTCTTGAGATGATCAACAGCTTACTATCGTCAGGTGAGATTAAAATAAGAGGTCAGTGGCCTACAATAGGGCCTGATGTGATGGCTGCGGCAAAATTCAATAGGCACTGGATTCTAGTTGTGTCTTGTAAAGTACAATGGCCCTCAGACATATCACTTGTCAATAGTTCAGTGTTACAAGAATTGATCTATGTGATCCGCTCAGCCCCGGCTTGAGTTCTCTTCTTCCTCCTCACGGTTTTTGGAAGGTTTTCCTTCCATTGTGGATTAATTGTTGTTTGTATTGTTGCCTGAACCAATATGGACTGTGGTTACTCTTAAGTTTAGAACTAGCCAGAATCTTAAACAACTTTGAACTATGATTCAAGATCTTGGCTTGTTCCAGAAGCTGGTTGCCATAGTTTTCTGGTAACTGTGGCTGGGAAACTATGGCTAATTGGACATTTCCTGGCATCATCGTGGCTTACATAAGAAAAGGATTAAGGAGCCTGCATCTTAAAGCAAAAGGCTAGTTAGGTTTTCTTAAGGAAATAGTAAATTGATTGTTTATTTTATAGTGATATGGAAGTGTATTGGCTTTTCCTGTACAAGTCAAATTTTTAAAATTTCAGTTAAAAAAGGAGAAATATAATACTATTGCTATTGTATTTTCCTTTATCTGGTTTTATGTTCGAATTAAAATATTTTCAAGTAAAGAAGTTATAAAACATTTATTTAATTGTTCACAAAATGGAATTCTGAAAATGATTTTAGTGATTTTAGATTTTTTAAAAAACCTGTTCCTGAAATAGGTGAGGTTCCTGGCTTGTACACAATAGAAGAATTAGAGCCACTCCTGTCTCCTCTGAAAGATCAAGCATCACAAGATGGATTTACAGGACCAGTTTTTAACTATTTCACTTACAGTAAGTGAATCACAGTATGTATGTATTTGTGTATGTATGTGAGTCATTACAAAGGAATCTGGGGAGAAACATGGCAATTTTGCAAGTATATATGATAAAAATTACCTATTACTAAAATTTTATATGCATTAGGTTATACAAACACATAATAAGTGCTGTCCTACTGGATACTTTTTCAAAACAGAATTCATGTAGCCCAGAGGGGGGTTCCAAATCTTGTTTGTCTCCAGATTGTGGCTGTGATGTAAAGGAAGCAAGCAGGTGCACAGCCCCTAATATCATATTAAAATGTTATGTAAAGTATTAAACACAACGTTTATGATTTACAAACACACCGTATACATTTTAGGAATTCAACAGAACCTTCATGTTGTGTTGATTATGGATTCAACTAATCTGAACTTCACAATAAATTGTGAAAGTAATCCTGCCCTTCATAAGAAATGTCAGGTCCTCTGGATGGAGAGTTGGTCTGAAAACAGTATGAAAAAGGTAAGCACAGAGAGAAATACTAAAGTTCCATTCAGTGTATTTAATGCCCTCTAGGATTAATTTCTGTTGCTTCTGTATTCATATATTCAAAGTTACGCAATTTTATTTAATTACTGAATTAGAGGGATAGCAGTTATTGTGAATGACAGGCTACCCAGGGAGTGAGCAAGAGGACTACTATTCTATGTAGATGTAGCCTCTACTTCATCTTAAATGGTTCTAGACTGGTTTAACTCATCATCCTTTTACCCAAAAGTAGATGCTTACACCTACTTTTTCATCTCTGCATCTGCTTCCAAAGTGTGGAAGCAGAGTAACCTCGAGATAGAGCACAATTACTCTAAGTGTCCCAGCCTTAAGAAGCCTTTTCCTTGTGCCCAGCTCCATTTTCTAAGAACTAACCACTCCAGGAGCACCCAGGATTCTTTCATAAGTTTGGATTGGGTGGGACCCATGCAATGATATTTCCTTGGTAAATATCTACTTGCAGTAAAAATATCCAGTGATACTGTTTGTTTTTATCTTAAACTTCATGTTTTAGATACCTGAAATGTTGTTTATTGAATCAGATGAAAAAGAAAAAAGTAAAACAACAAAGGAACGCAGAAAGAAGAATTCTGGTGAGATCTTTGCTTATTCCATTAAACAGAATCCAGATGGGGTATAGGCTGCTCAAGACCTGGCCCAAGCACTTACTGCAATTTCACCCATTCTTCCAAATTACACCAACAATCGGATACAGTCGTACCTTGGAAGCCGAATGGAATCAGTTCCAGAAGTCCGTTCAACTTCCAAGGCGCAGCTTCTGATTGGCTGCAGGAGCTTCATGCAGCCAATTGGAAGCCCCGCCGGACATTCGGCTTCCAAAAAAAAAAGTTTGCAAACTGGAACACTCACTTTCGTGTTTTCAGCGTTCAGGAGCCAAAACGTTTGACTGCTAAGGCGTTTGCCAGCCAAGGTACGACTATACTAACATTTGTTTGCTATCAGTGTCCATTGTCATATAGGTCTAAGCCAGGGCTATAGTTGCTCATGTTGTATACCAGTGTTTTTCAACCTTTTTTGGGCAAAGGCACACTTGTTTCATGAAAAAAATCACGAGGCACACCACCATTAGAAAATGTTAAAAAATGTAACTCTGTGCCTATATTGACTATATATAAAGTAATTTTTCCCACGGCACACCAGGCAACATCTCGTGGCACACTAGTGTGCCGCGGATCAGTGGTTGAAAAACACTGTTGTACACTATACAGCAGCTTGTTGAAAAGAAGCCTGGGCCTACGGGGGCAGGGGCGGGGATTACTCTCCTCAATTGATTGGCAGATGAGAGGCACATGGAGGAACAGCTCTGATGACATAGAGGATGTAATATACCTCACTCAACCCAGGCTATTTGAGTCCCCTCAAGGTTCTTTTGAGGAGGAGGATTTTTCTGTCTTGCCTTGTCAAGCTGTTGAATGCATTACCACCCCATACCCCTCAGGCTTTTCAGGTTAAACACAGACATTTGGAAAGAAATAAAAGGCATTTTTGTGTTATTTGTCTGTAACTTGACTTGAAGGGAACTGCGGCCTGAGGGAAGAGGAGAGCCACCTACTTCCTCAAAACTACTGTGTGTTCTGCCTTTGAGCACCAGATGGAACTCATTCCCACTTCAGAGCTTCAAATCATTGAAGGAGAAACGCCTTTTAGATGAGAACAACAGTTCCTTTTCTGCCATGCTTCAAATAATTTGGCTTTTCGTTATAGTTGTGTTTGTATATTCTTTGCCTACGTATAAATGCTGATTTTCTAAACATGTTTAATAGGCGATTCTGAGTTCCTGAAGTCATTTTTGATGATCCATGACTCATGTAAACCGTATGGAGCTACGCCCAGAAGATATTTGACTTTCTTGCATATGTACCGTGCCATCCATAATGGCAAAAGAGCAGAGCTGATAAAAAGGCAAAGCCATTTGCAGGTACTGGTATATAAGACATAGGTTACTTTGGATTTGCATTATCTTTCCAAAACAATATGTTTGTCTTGGATTATTTTGTCCAAATAAGAAGGCATTGTTTCTGTATATTTCTTACTATCTAAATGACATTTATTCACTCTCCACTTGTCAATAAGGCTGGAGTGGCTAAACTAAATGAAGCAAAAGCTCTTGTTGATGAATTGAACAGGAAAGCTGAAGAACAAAGTATATTGCTGAAAATGAAGCAAGGTGAAGCTGATGCTGCACTCCAAGAAATTACTGTTTCTATGCAGGTAATGTGTATAAACACAAAGTTGCAAACACATTACAGGAAGGTTGAGAATGGAGACTGTCCAGTTGATAGCATGCTGGTAAAGATGCTCAAAAAGATTGAATGAAGTAATCAACAAGGCATAGAAAGGTGGAGAAAAAGAGTGCAGTTAGTAAAGAAAGGTGAATCTTCTGGAGAGAGGGGAGCTGCCCCTTCAGTGCTGGCTTTTACATGAGCCTCAAAAACCCATTTATTCAGAGCTGCTTTTAATGATGGTGCTGTTTTGAATTTTTTAAAGGATTATATTGCTGGTTTTAAACATGCTGATTATAAATTACCTTTAATTTCATAAGAGTACTCTGCTGCTTTTTGCAGTGTTTTAACTGCTGGTTTAATTTCTTGTATATTTGACAAATGTTTAATGTAAACTGCATTGAGAGTGCTTTCCTTCTAAAAACAGCAGTGGACATGTGCTGGGGTGGCATTGCTCACTTAACCTCCCGACAGATGAGCTACTGCTCTTGTCAGGGAGAGAAAGGGTGGGGAGGGTGCAAACACACTGGCAAGAGTGCCAGATTGGCTTCACAGATGTGTACGCACTGCAATGACCTGCCTGCCTGCCCTCTTCCTCCCAGTAAGTTGTTGAGAAGTCATTCTACCACGATGTCCACTACTGTTGAAAAGTCTGCATGGAAATCTTGAAATAAATAAAAATAAAGATAAGGTGGTAGAAAGAGAATAGCATGAAGCAGAAAATGGTAAGAGATTTCTGCAGAAGCCACAATTGGCAAAGAAAAACATTGGCAAAATTTCTTGCCATTGTCAACATTGCAAGATTTAACATGTTGGATGTAATATAAAATTGTTCTTAGGGCTGTAGGACTTCTGAATATTAGATCTGTTATCTTGAAATATATGAGGTTTTATATTTTGATTTTATTCTGTGAACTGCCCGGAGACCTCCAGGTATAGGGCAGTATATAAATTCAAGCAATCAATCAATCAATATATTTAGAGAGAGGGAGAGAGCAACCTAACTGTGGGTGACTGCTGCTGTGCTATAAGGGCTGGGTTGAGTCTCAAGGCCAGGGGAAGCAGGGTTTTTATCTGATCCTGTGAGCCTCTGCATCAATGCACCAGGCTGATCTGTGTACAAGTACAAAATCACCATAAAGGGTAAAAGTCCTCATCTTGCGGAGTAGCAGGGATGCAGTATTCAAACCCGAAAAATGGGGGGGGGGGGACCACCCATGTTGTTATCTCCTGTGGATAATACCTATTTTCTTATAGGATGCAAGTGAACAGAAATCAGAAATGGAGAAAATAAAACAAAAAATAGCGCAAGAAGTTGTAAAAATCGAAGAAAGAAAAACGATAATTGAGGATGAACTGAGAGAGGTTCAGGTAATCACAATGGAACTTTATTGGCTTTAGATCCTGGTTTATAAAACACAAAGAACATAATGGAGCTTCATGGAGCTTTTATTTGTGCTCCATTATTTCCTTGATGTGCAATCAAGAATGAGTTATGTATATTTTAAGGGGACAAGTACTGAAAAAGACATGCCTGAGTGCATAATGGCTTTGAATGTTGGCTAGAGTAAAAACAAAAGTATGTGAGCATCTCCATTTATTTTCATGTAAGCTTCTTAAAGCTAACTTTGGTCCCTGTGGAGATAATCTCCATGGCATGGCTGGATAGGCCATTAAATGGGAGTAGGATTATTTTCTTTCTGACAGAGCAGCAAGACTTGGAGTGATTGGAGGGGCAGGAAGTTAGGAAGAGATGAGTATTGGGGTAAGAAGCCTCTCTCAGGCTAGTATCACACTGCTTCTCATCACTTTTTGAGGGGGTCTTTGATGTCATGTGACATGCTCTCAGTTCTCTGCCTAGAAGGCACATAGCTGTGGCTCCTCATTGACTCCTTACTTGTCCTTTCCATTATCTTTTCTTCTTCCTCCTCTTTGCTTTCTCTTAGCAGCCTCCTTATTTTCTAGTGTTCTGGTCTCTGTCTAGTGCTTTTCCTTTTTGGTACTTTTTATGGCCCTTCAGCTATATTGTGGAACTATGCAAATTCTGGCCGCAGCATGAACCAACAGCTTCACGCCTGACAAGGAGTGAAGAAAGTAGCCATGTTTGTGGCAGTGAAATGAGGAACAGAAAGAACACACTTAATAAGCAAGGGACCGAGGGGTGGGGTATAGCAGAATGTGGAAAGGTTCATTAGTGGTCACAGTGGGAAAATTGGACAGGAGAGGGAGTATTGCTTATTATTGCACCCCCTGCCCAATCCCCTCTCATCCATGTGACTATAAGACCTAAATTAATATTCCCCACTTATTGCCACCTGATTTTATTATTTATTGAGACATTGGAACTGCAATTAAAAAAATGAAGTTAAAACTAATCAACTTTGGTAATTTTCCTGTTTTTCTTGTTTTAGCCCCTGGTTAATGAAGCTAAGCTAGCCGTTGGAAATATCAAACCAGAATCTCTGTCAGAAATCCGCTCCCTGCGTATGCCACCTGACATAATTAGAGATATACTAGAGGGTGTCCTGCGGTTGATGGGCATCTTTGATACATCATGGGTGAGCATGAAGAGGTAATTGAAGATTTTATTCATTTATTTCATTATTTATAGTCTGCCTCTCAGGACAGAAATCCTTCCAAGGTTTCTTACAAGTGGTGTCAACAAATACACATTAATAAAATCACAATAAAAATGTTGAAACCCAAGTCATCAGGACTGGGAATAGTCCAGATCAAGCAGAATCTGATGGTGTTGTAGGGTGGTGGCGTTTAGCTGACGTCCCAACAGCTGAGTTGCTGATGCTTATGGGGACAGAGGGGGTGGGGAAGTCAGTCCAATGCAAACACATTGGCAGGAGTGCTAGACTGGCCCTGCTGGTGCATTTGCACCACACTTACCCCCCTGTCTCCTCCCCCCCCCCAGGAAGCGGCATTAGATATTGGGAGACCAGGCAA
Organism: Lacerta agilis; assembly: GCF_009819535.1. Classification (NCBI taxonomy): domain Eukaryota; kingdom Metazoa; phylum Chordata; class Lepidosauria; order Squamata; family Lacertidae; genus Lacerta; species Lacerta agilis. Next base: position 18,658,120 of record NC_046315.1, read on the forward strand.
GTGCTGTCTGCTGTTGCTCTGACGCCTTGCTTGCTTGCCTACCTCTCCTAGAAATAAAATCCGGGGGGGGGGGGGGGAGAACTATTGTTAAGAAAAACAACTTGGTTGTGTATCTTTTCCAAATATTATGTATTTTATTCTGAATACAGTGGTATTTCTGGTTAAGTACTTAATTCGTTCCGGAGGTCCGTTCTTAACCTGAAACTGTTCTTAACCTGAAGCACCACTTTAGCTAATGGGACCTCCTGCTGCCGCTGCGCCGCCAGAGTACAATTTCTGCTCTTATCCTGAAGCAAAGTTCTTAACCTGAAGCGTTATTTCTGGGTTAGCGGAGTCTGCAACCTGAAGCGTATGCAACCTGAAGTGTATGTAACCTGAGGTACCACTGTACCAAAGAAAGACCATAGCGATACCTGCTATGAAGTGCCCATTTCTGCCTTTGTATTCAGTCATTTAATATATTTTGCAGTTTTCTTGCCAAAAGAGGTGTGAGGGAAGATATTGCAACCTTTGATGCTCGAAATATTCCAAAGGAAATCCGTGAGAGTGTGGAAGAACTTCTAGCTAAAAATAAGGGATCTTTTGATCCAAAGGTAATTTCTTTGTGTACTTAACAATTTTATGACATGTATCTGAAGAAGTGTGCATGCACACAAAAGCTCATACCAAGAACAAACTTAGTTGGTCGCTAAGGTGCTACTGGAAGGAATTTTTTTATTTTATTTTGTTTTAATTTTATGACAGTGCACTTTTGCAACTGGTTATTTGCTGCTTCTACTTCAAATTGCAATCCTATACACGCTTCCCTGAGAGTGAATTTCATTGAACCAAGCAACACATGCTTCGCAGAACACACATAAAAATTACTCTGTAGTGTTATGCTTGACTACTCAATTTTCAATTTGAAGCTGTAAACATTTTTGTGGTTTAGTACATTGAAAGGCATAATAAAGAGCTAGTAAAAAAGAACTATAAAATGAAATAATAAATACTGATTAAATGAATTATATATTGGAATCACTCATCATCCAGCATTACAGAAATGGTGGAAAAGGGGGGAAACCTTACTTATTTTTATACATTGAAATGGCAGTGCTGCTTTGTACAGTAAGTTAATCATGTTATTGGTTTAATGCAGGATACAATTTCCATTGACTCTGTATTGCCTATTTTATGTGTGGGGATGGAAGCATTATATTTATAGAAGTGTATTTAAACAGTTAAAATGGATGCACGCCTTCTCACAATAATATGAGTATGTTTCAATATTTCAGAATGCTAAAAGGGCCAGTACTGCAGCAGCACCCTTAGCTGCATGGGTTAAAGCCAATGTTCAATATTCTTATGTCCTGGAACGAATTCAACCTCTGGAAACTGAACAGGCATGCCTTGAAGCGTAAGTAATGCACTTTTTTTTACAGTTGCTTTTAATTCTTCAACAGTAATATGAAAGTAATATGAAACCAATGTTTGGGTTCCTGAAGTGAAGACCACAGCCACAGTGCTCTTCTCCTAGGATCAAGGCATGGTTTAGTTTAGTTTTACATTTGAAGCATGGGACTAATCTGATGGAAGAAGAGTTTGACTCAAGTCTGAAAAATAAATTCAGCATTCCTATGAAATATAGTTTGGAATCAAACATGCTTTTTGCACTGGTTGTTGTCTACTCTTGGTCTATACCAACAGTTATTGGCACTAGGAAAAAATTTCGTTACCTATTATATCTAATTGGATTAATACGTTATCTCATTAGGCCAAGGCTGCAATTCTGTGTATACTGCAAGCGTCATTCTGAGACTTACTTTCAAGTAAGCTTGCGTAGTGTCATGGGCCCATTTGATCTATTGTGATCTGGCATGGTTTGAGATCCCTAGATAAGAAAGGAGGAGGGAGAAGGAGAAGAAGTGGATTGGAGGTTAGTTGGTTGGGAGATGTCTCCTCCTAAAGCCTTTGCCCAGTCTTATGCTAATTCTTTATTAATTTGGGAGACTAGTCCTGCCATGGCCTCAGTCTCGCCTTCTTTGCCTGCATCTTTCTGGCCTGTTAGCTTCCCTGGGGGGGCTTTGCTGTCATGTTGAGATCTCTCAGGCCTGGTATTGCCACCGAGGTAGAGATTGATACAGGTGGAGAAAACCAGGACTTGAGGGTTCCTTCTTTGCTTATGCTTTGTCTATGAGGCCTATCCCATCTGCAGCCCAAGAGATTCCCACACAGCAGGGTTAAATCTATATGCTACAGATCCCAAACATTGGAAACATCCATCTTTGAAAGGTGCCTACACTGTGTGTGTGTGTGTGTGTGTGTGTGTGTGTGTGTGTGTTGATTGGTAAGGATCTCAATTATTATTCTTAATATATTTCAGTAATCTAAGGAAAACAGAAGACAGAAAAAAGAAGCTAGAAGATTTGGTTAATTCTGTTGGTGAAAGGGTTGCAGAATTAAGAGATAGGTATGTATTTTTCATCCAAACACTTTACATTTTTAATTAATTGATTAGAACTTTTAATTATGTCCCATCTACTGGTACTTGTGTACAGAGTGGGACAAGAATACCTAAAAGATAATCTCACCAAATATATATCTCAACCAAATCTCACCAAATATATATCTCAACCAAACAAAGAGGGCCTCCTGCTGACACAATTCCATCAGGATTCCTCCAGAAGATGTAGCAATCAGGCCTTTGGTATAGGGGCACCTACTCTTTCAAATCTCTGCTGTTACATACCAGACAGGTCCTATCTTTTATCTTTTCAGCATCTGTTGAAGACTTTTGTTTTCCAGTAGGCATTTTAAGTAGAAATTTCTCCACCTGTCCGTATCTGTATTGGACTTAAATTATTATTATGTATGTTCTTGTTGATGTTTTTTTCATTGTTAAATTGCCTTGAAATGTTTTACAAAAAGTGACCATTGCTTTCCTTTTTAAATTAAAAAAGCCTTTATGTCGAAACGCATTCTTTTGTTCCTTAAGTCTTAATAGTTCAGTTGGTCTACAGGTTCCAGGCCAGAACAAGTGAGGCAGCTAAGCTTGAAGCAGAAGTTGCTAAAGCACAAGAGACAGTGAAAGCTGCGGAAATATTGATCAAACAACTTGATAGGGAGCATAAAAGATGGAACTCCCAGGTTGGTTGCTAAAGCTTCAGTAAATATATGTCTTTTCTTCTTCAAACTGAAGTCAGTGTTTTATTTTCAGAAAACTTAAATGTCTCTGTACAGTATAACATTCTACAGTAGAGTAATTGTGTGGAATTATTTTACTGTTGCATATTGTTTGGCATTCACCTCTTGAAGGCGCCTATTGCCTTCACTAGAAGAGGGGTGTGTGGAATGAAGCTATGCTTATTCAACAGTAAGGAACCCTAGATTAATTGCTAAGAAACCAAAATCCCTCTTCTAGCGAAGGCAATAGGCACCTTCAATAGCAGGCAACTTGAACAATGTACTGTATTTATTGTCTTCTGTTGTGACACTACTGGCTGTGGCCCACCTCTATGCTAGATTTGATTGCCTTAAGTATTAAAAACTATTTAAAGGCCCTGAACTGACTTTGGGAGGCATACTTTTATTTTCCAGTTCAGCTATTCCATAGAAGGGACTTCCACTTCATCTATAGTATCCAATGGTACCACTTTGAAATGTTACTTTTTGGCCTTATCTCAGTTTTGGGGCTATTTTCAAAGGTTTTGGTAGCACAGTTCTGTCATTTTACCATTACTTGGAACTTGTCTAACATCAGGTTCAGCTCATGCAGTTATTTACCATGCTTTCCCCAATCCCCAGTGATGTTCTCTGCTCAGTGGAGATTCACTAGATAACATATTTTTTTTAATAAAAACTTTAGCCCGTGATAGTGAAGGAATTATTCCCAGCCTATACTTGCCTGCAGTATTTTCACAGGCATTTAAGCTGAAGTCGTTGCATGTGAAGATGGAGTGGATGATATGTGCGATGGATCCAGTATGCATTTCTATATGTTGTCTGTCATGTGACCCTGAAAATTATTCAAGGCTGACGAAGTTACTAGTGTGGCTATATTATTATTTAGTAAGACTGCTCTACTCATGTAAAAAAAAATCACTTAAGTACACAAAGAAATACAGTATCGTGTTGGAAATCTATTTTCAGGTTTCAGAGATAGCAGATGAATTGAGTACACTGCCAATGAGAGCTCAACTGTCTGCTGCATTCATTACTTACCTTTCTGCTGCGCCTGAAGATCAAAGGAAAGCAAGTTTGGATTCATGGACAAAATCAGCTAATCTGGAAAGTAGGTATTGCTATATCTTTGATAAGAAAATAAATAAAATATTAATCAGAATTATAAGGTATAATTATGTGTAATTGAACATTGATTAGTCAGTAGTGTTGTACTAGGAAGCAGAGTTGTAACTCCTTTACTCAAACATAGTCATAGGGAACCTGTCTACATCAAGGGAAGGGGGGGGGGATTCCTGAAACCTCTTCAAATAGAACTTGAACAAAATAATATCAGCTACTTTCTGCTTAGAAACAGATAATCTGTTTTGACTTTTGTGTGCAAATTGTGCTTTAGAATCCAATGAAAGCAAGCTATGTGTTCTATATAAGGGGTTGTCCCTCCAACTAGCTCTCAGTGATCAATTTATTTATTTTACTTATGAGGCCCCTTAATGAAATACTGGTAACACACACATATATAATATGAGGAGGTAACCACAATTTAATATGCCCTAGATGCTCATCCAAATGGTGAGAAGCCATACAAACATAAAATGCTCTCGCAAATTTAATGGAATTAAAAGAAGCGTCTTCTGTTTGTTAGAATTTGATCTTATGCGATTCCTGAGCACAGAGAGTGAGCAATTGATTTGGAAAAGTGAAGGGTTGCCCTCGGATGATCTGTCAATAGAAAATGCCCTTGTGATTTTACAGGTAAATTGTATTGCTTTGCTTTTTTGTTCTTTTGGAGGCACTGCCTGTGTAGCATGATGGCACTCTCATCCTGAGATAGTATGTGCAGTGAGAAAGGCTACAACCTGACAACCTCATTCTAGGGGGTGCAAGTGAAGAATGAGGTTGTCTGTCACTTTTTATCCTCAGTGCAGTCTTTTAGATCATTTTCTGCCTTTACTCAATGTTGTCTGTGGAGTGGACCCATGATCCCAAGAATACTATATTAGATTATCTAGGAAAGCTTGGGCTCATTTGCAAGGAAAGGTGGGATATAAATTTAATAAATAATAAGTTAAGTAAAACAGTGTCTCCCCAAATATCCCCAAGTGAACTGTTAAGCATTTAAAATTTCTTTTCCTGCATTTGAAATCCTTGTAATACAGTAGTTGAATATCTAAGAAGGATACTGCAGTGTTAAATTTGAAATGATTTACACATGGAATTTTATTTCCTATCTTTCCGTCCCCTTTCCTGTGATATCTTTTTTTCTTTATATACGATTGCTGTACCCAATGCAAACATTTTCAACTTTTCATTACTTCCTTTCCGGATTGTTAATGGGGTGTTTCAATACAAATTATATAGTTGTGTAGTTTCTTTCAAACAGAACCATGATTGAAACACATTTCTCCCCCCTCCTTTTTTTAAACAGAGTAAAGTTTGCCCATTTTTGATAGACCCATCTTCCAGAGCTACTGAATGGCTGAAAACTCATTTGAAAGAATCACGCTTGGAAATCGTCAACCAGCAGGTCCTATTTGAATCTTTTAGATGGTTCTTTAATTTTGGAAAAGAGATCCCCTCGTACCTTTTTTTAAATTATAAATTTTCCCTCCACTGATCCTTCAAAGATGAGCCTGCTTATGCAAATACCTGATCTGAAAAAGAATTGTCCACATCTGTAGTGTTTTATTCCCAATTTGGGGGTGGGAGTTGTAGGAACCCAATTTCACTTCTTCCTCATTAGGTTCAAAGGCATTTAAATGACAGAGGCATTCATATCACTCCAAACATCAGCCTCCTTCTGCTGTTTAGAGGGCTAGTGACAGCCTCCACAAGGTGCAGTGGGTGTACTCACTTTCCTCTCCACCTTATGGCTAATGTTGCATGTGACAGTGGTGCTCCTCATTCAAAGTACTGTGCCAGATTTTTCTGTTATTAGAGGAGGAGATGTGGAGCACAAGAGCCCATAGTTTGGCATTGCTTCCAAACAGGGACTGTGTGTTTTAATACAGCCTTGATAAAATCATTTCACTGTATTTTGTTTACGTCTTGACTGGATCTGAAAATGTCTTGATGATGCACATTTATTTATTTTTCCTATCATCGACTTAACATGTTAATATTGAAGTTGATCGAACAATGATGGTAAAATTTTATTTGTGCAGGATGCCAACTTCATTAACGCTCTTGAGCTGGCTGTGCGATTTGGGAAGACTCTCATTATACAGGAAATGGATGGAGTAGAACCTGTGCTTTATCCATTGCTCAGAAAGGACCTTGTTGCGCAAGGTAAATTTTCAACTTTAACTGTGGCAGGAATACAATACTCCCCCCCCCCCCAACCCGGCTTCTAAGTCAGATAAATGGACAAAACAATTTAAAAGTAGCTGTGCTGTTTGCATAGATTTTTTTTCCAATCCAATATAATTTAAAATATTATATCATCACTAATAATTCTCGTCAGTCTTCTAGTTCACTCAGGTCTGGACGTGAAACAATAAGCTCTGATGTTGTTTAACTGAGGAAATAGGAACAATTCAGCCATGCAGAATTCCCCTCTGTCTGCTTTGCAGATGGACACTTTTTCATGAGTGCAAGTGTAGCTATGGAGTATGGGTTCTTTATTATTTTGCGTTTGACCATCATGCATTGGTAATGTTTCACAGCTTGTTATAAAAATAAGATTTATATGTTACAGTGAATTGGTGCATACACAAATCCTATTTGGGATTCAACATTTTTACAACAAGCAGGTGAAATTTATGTGTTAAATAAGTAAAACCAGTGCACGTCCTTCACCTGAAACAATCTGCCGACTGATAGATTATACTAAGGTTCACATTGACCTCTTCACACCTGGACATTTTTTCTTAATTGCACAATTATCCTTAAGTGACACTTCATTACGACCATCTTTGGTCCACAGTTAGCACAGCAAGGACTCCCCCTGGGTCTGATTCATTCCATGTTTGTTCAGTTGGTCAAATTAAGCAGAGTTTAAGATTATTATTATTTGCTATTTTTTGTTATAATTGGATTGCCAATCAGTTCCAGGAATACTTACTTTCAAGAAAGGAAGCAGGATCTTCTTGTGTCAGTGTACACAAAGACTACACAAAGACTCTCCTGCTTGGCAGGGGGTTGGACTGGATGGCCCTTGTGGTCTCTTCCAACTCTGTGATTCTATGATTCTACTTGTGTGTTTTGCATCTGGTTCAGAACATGGTGGTAGGTTACCAATAGCATATCACAGATGTACTCCATTATAAAACATATAGTGCCTTATACCATGGTGTCTATCAGTACACCATACTTTGGTTCGTATTGGGTAGATTAGTAATGGGAATTGGTTACAGATTGATTGTCCAGCCTACTGTGTTATACTAGGCAGCCACTAGATATACAGCAAGAAGGTGTTGATAGTGAATGGGTCATTCGCCCATTTTCTTGGATACTTTACTTGCTTGTGAATACAGTGGAGCTGATATTATGTTAATTATGATAATTATTAGATAATATGGAGCATGTAAAACTAAAAAAAATCATTCATCTTGGTATGTTTTCCTCCCACAGGTCCTCGATATGTTGTACAAATAGGTGACAAAGTAATTGACTATAATGAAGAATTCCGCCTGTTTCTATCAACCCGAAACCCAAATCCTGACATACCACCCGATGCAGCTTCCATTGTTACAGAGGTTAACTTTACAATAACACGGAGTGGCTTAAGAGGGCAGGTAGGCATTCACATCTCCAGTAATGATACTCTTCATTTTAACTTAAAGGCATGGGGCTGCATAAGACAATGCTTATACCACTGGTGGAAGATCCTGATTTCTTTCCCTGAGAGGCCCTTTTGCAGAGTATTAATGCTTATATCAGAAAAACCTGTAAAGGAAAAATGACCACGCCTAAACTTTGGTCAACCACTGTTTCGTGACAAGGAGATGGGATGGGTGATGAAGAAAATGAGAAGGTTCTGAGAACATACAGGTGGTTCTGTAACCACAATGATAGTGCTTATGTTGATGAACATATTTTGAGCTGGTGCCAAAAACACATTGTGCTATGATATAGGGAAGTATGTTAGTGGGGGTCCCCCCCATATAAGCATGGCATTCTCTGCTTAGGGCCGAGCAGCTTATGGCCCTCTGTTGTTAGGCTATTTCTCCATGATTGTAATAAAGAAGCCCCAGGCAGTGTTTGGATCAAAACACAGTGAGTGGCTATTTTTCTGCAACATTCCTCATGGTGCATTAATCCCTTTTAGCACTCTTGCACAGTTGGCAATCTCTACAGAGAAAAAAATATTCTCACTTTAGCTAACATGTCCTTAAGTGGTTAGATTAGAAAGTTCTGTTATAATAGAAAATGTCTTGTGAGAAAGGTATACAATAACATGCAGCTTATATGAGGGTTACATTTTGGAGATTGTGCCTAAAGCCAAAATTGTGAAGAGTAAAAACACTTTGGGTTCAATGGCAAGTTGGATTGCCATTTTCCCCAGAACCCTGACTCCTTTCCCCTCCCTTTTAATTAAGATTTTTCCCCCATGCATGCAAAGCTGTATGTGTAAAAGTTTAATGTGTGCAAGTTACTGTACTTAATACTGAAAAATGGGGTGAGAATCCATCTGAATCACTGGGCTGAGTTGGATTTTGTGGACTAGGAAGTTACGCTTAAAGTCTTTACAGTCCAATTATTTTTGTGGGTTCTGATTCACATATAGGGTTCCCTTGCCTGTAAAATGTCCTCATTTCTTCTGTTAAAATGAGTGTTGCACCCCAGTCACATAAAAAACCTGTTGGAACAACCACGGGGCTGTGAGCCAAGGCACTATATTTGAAATATGTCTAATGAGTATAAGAAATCAAAATTATTTAAGGTCAGTTTAGAGTAGACTAATGGCGAAGAAGCAGTAAATAATGCTAGAAGGTTCTCAAATTCTTTTTATTGTGCTCTTGTTGGTGCTAACAATGGAAATTAATTTGCTTATTTACATGACTGATAAGCCAAGCAATGAATGAAAAGCATTGTCTTGGAATAACATTTTTCATGTTAATGATAAACAAAATATACTAATAAACCAGACATCTGTTTGTGTTTGGTACATTTGTGTTTATGAATCTAGAAAACAACAGAGCTTCAGTGGCTACCATTACATTCAATTCGTTTTCACTGAAAACTTGAATAGTGTGTTTTAGATTTGGAGAGCCATGAGTGGTGAAATCAGAGGAGCTTCTGTGCCTTCTCTTACTCACTAGTCCCCTGCCTCGGGGTTGGAGAGCTCTGTATTAGTGTAGGATAGGCATAGTATCTGAGAAGGGCAAGGGAATCAATAGTATTGAGTGGGAGCAAGTTTGGGGGAGTAAAGTGCCTTTTTCCTGTGCTGTTGTAATGGACTCAAGTGGATTTGACTTCTCCTAATGCTCAAAAGTAGGAAGACAACACAGAGTCCATTATAACATATAGAAATACCTTTCAGTTAATACAAACAGCACCTTTTGGACCCAAACCAGTGTTGGAAAAGCAAATATCTTGATTTTATCAGAAAATCAGAACAAAGGGATATTAACAGGCCGAATCACTGGATCAAAACCAGCAAGATGAAATTCAAGAGAGAGTAATGTAAAATTCCGTATTTTACTATAAATTATAATAAATGCACAAGTGAAGAAAGGGGGGGACCTGTATTGCTAGCAGTACATAATGAATAGAATCGTAGTGAATCACAAGCTTAACACAAGCCATTTGTGCAGTCGGGCTGCTAAAACAAAATGAAACACCAAAGTCATTCTTAGGCTGGAAACCAATCCTATGTGAAACACTTGAAAGAACTGTTTATCCTGTAGAAGAGAGAGACATAGCAATTTTCAAATACATGAAGGCCTGCCACGTGGAAAATAGAATAGACCTGTTCTCTGTTGCTCCAGAGAACAGGACTGGAACCAATGAATGAAAATTGTAGGGAAGCAGATTTCAACTAAATAGAAGAGAAACTTGGACAGGAGCTATAGTTGAATCCTGCTGTGATAACCTCCAGGATTCCTCACATTTCTGTGATAAACCATTGCTTGAAAATTCTGTCGTCTCCAGTGCTTGTGATATTCTCTTCTGACATCTCACTAATTGCCTGCCAGCTTCTAGCTTTGACTATTCAACATGAAAAACCAGATCTGGAAGAACAGAAGACAAAATTGTTACAGCAGGAAGAAGATAAGAAGATACAATTAGCAAAACTTGAAGAATCACTTTTGGAGGTAAACTGTAGATGGGCTGCATTTATTTAGGAGTTTCTGTATGAAAGAGAGAAACATACTTAGAAGATTGTTACTGCCAGAAATATGTTTACGTATCTGATGACTATAACTATTTTAGGCCAGCTTGCCATAGAATATGGATTGCTTGCTTGGGGAGAGTTGGGGAGAAAGAACAGCAGTCTTAACATTGGAAATCTGCTTCTAAGGGCTGCACTGTGCTCTGGAACAATGCATAAGGAAAAGGGAATGTGGAATCAAGCTTGTATATGGAGCAGAGAGTGGCTTAGGGCCATCCACTTGATGTTGCAATGATAGTGGGTGACTTTTTTGCCTTATAAGGGGTCTCCAGAAGCCCCTTTCAAGGTACTGTTTTGTTCAGCTAATTGTCAGGTCTTCAGAAGCCTCTGGGCAAGACAGTAGATACATAGATAGATAGATAGATAGATAGATACTTTATTGTTATTGTACGTAGTACAACGAAATTGAATGCCATCCCACATTTACAGACACATATACACATTTATACATTTACAACCACACATACACATACATACCATCCATCACGACTCCCCAAATATCATATCATTTGGTTACAGCATTTAAAATAGTTATAGCTCTTGGATAAAAACTGTTTTTTAGTCTATTTGTTCTTGATTTAATTGTTCTGTATCTCTTGCCCGAAAGCAACCGTGCAAACAGAGTATATCCAGGATGAGATGAATCCTGTAAAATGTTGTTTGCTTTTTTGAGACTGTGTTTTCAAAGGGGCTTTTGAAGATATCAGGTATAGGGCAGGTAGGCATGGCTTGGCTGAAATGGTATTGTGGGCCAGATGGGGAGGCCTGATGGACCTAATTAGGACTGTGGGCCGGAGGTTCCCTATGGCTGCTTAGAACAAAAAAAGTGCAAAATTTGAAGGTTTTTCTTTGGGAAAGTATGAAAAACACTTTGAGATCAGCAGTGTTTTTCTCCCTTCAGAAAATTATTATACATTGGTACCTTGGTTTTCAAACATAATCCATTCTAGAAGACCGTTTGACTTCAAAAACCGAAAACTCAATACAGAAAACTCAAACAGGAAGCCGCCTCAGATGTTTGACTTCTGAGGCGTGTTTGAAAACAGAAGCATTTACTTCCGAGTTTACAGTGTTCGAGTTTCGAAACGTTTGTCAACGGAGACGTTCGAAACCCAAGGTACCACTGTGTAACTGATACAGTTGCAAGCACATATGCTGTGTAAGATTGAAAGTGTAGCGGTCCTTTTTCATCTTTATATGTAAAGTTTCTCAGGCATGCCTCATTACCTGTGGATTAATAACACAATCCATATCTGTGCATGATGTCTTTTTAAAAATTACCTAGTTGATCATTAGTGAAGCACTTCATTGACTACGTCAATAACTCATTTAAAATCACAGCAAATGTTCTGTATATTCTTGGAATATGTCAATAAATCATTGTAAATTTACTCATTGAACCCTATCAGTTCAAGCCCCTATCAGGGCTTGTTCAAACTTAATGTGAAAACCCAGATTTAGAGATGAAGAGAAAGCTGTGGGACTAATAAAATCCAATTTCAAAATGAGTTCAGGAGCATACCCAAATTCATTTTAATGTGAATTGGCAATAAGTGAATGAAATCCTGTGACTAGGATGGAAGGGTAGGGTAGCTTGGTTCCAGTATTCAAGAAATGTAATGCATACTTAGATTTCATCAGTATCTCTCTAATTTTTAAAGTATTGCCACATATTCCATATTTACACCTCACTTTTCCTTAAAATTGCCCATTTATAAGGAAACTGAACTGTTTTTCCTCCCTGCAGACACTTGCAACCTCTCAGGGAAATATACTTGAAAATAAAGATCTGATTGAATCCTTGAATCAGACAAAAGCAAGTAGTGCTCTAATTCAAGAATCACTTGTTGAATTTCATAGACTTCAGATTTCTCTCGATCAGGTAACTTGGCTTCCTTATACTTGTTTTATTTGGGTGCACTTTTGCTAAGTGAAATATTTTATAATAGCTCTTATTTGGTTTACTTGGCCCTAATTCTGCAGTCTGTTAGTACATCTTATGTTGCTTGGTAGAACTATTTCAATTACAAATATCTAATAATAATCTTGTATTTCACAAGGAAGAGACATAGGGCACCATCCAGCTCAGAATTATGCTTGGCCCTGCTGTGTCCCTGTGATTTCATTGACAGAGTTCAGCAGGGTGATTCATTCATCCGTTGAAAGCGGTGGTTTGTTCATTCATATATTAAGCAGGACACTGTTTTCTCTACCTTCACCAGTGCCAAGCCAGGTGATGTAACTGAAATTCTCAAACTGTGGAATGAACACACCTTTTCTGATGTCTTCAGTCACTAGCAGAGACATTTTTGTGTTCTTGGACTGAAATTTTATCTCTTAAGTTTGGGTATACTTCGGTGAACTGAAGGCAGTTAATGGTATATGACTTCTATGACTGGCTCCATGATACGTCACAAATAAAATTTGCATACATGTTAGCTACCAACTTTTTAAATTCAACACACAAGATGATGTGAAAAGGAAAGGAGGTAGAGATGAACAGGGGGGAAATGTGTTATTATTGTAGTTATGCACACCTGGGCTTATTTTCATGCAATAGAGGATTTATGGAATAAATTTTACCCACAAACCCAGTGTTCTGAAGTTATTTTTGAAGAACTTCATTGGCTTAATACACAGATGCAAATCCAGACAGAACAATTCTAGATGTATCTAAGGGTTTGTAGTGGAGCCGGTAAGACATTTCACTTGTTCGTCATGCTACGCTAGGCAGTTATGCCAAATCATAGATGGCTTTTGAAACTGCCCGAAATTTGCAGATAGGTTTGCTTCCCTCTTGGAAATGCCCCATCTTCCTGCTGTGCTTTCTTTCCCAGTTCTACAGATGAGCATTTGTAAAATATATTTTAGGTTTGCAGAATTTTATAGAAATGTATATAAGAATGAGGGATCATATAATATGCCTTGCAAAGTGCTGGACTATTATTGTACTGTATATATCTTTATTTTGTTAGTAGTGAATTTATTTTTTGTGACCAGTAGATGGCGGTAGCATTCTAATGCTAACTCTTCTTTTTTCTTAGGAAAGGGACGCCTATCTCCCTCTGGCAGAAAGTGCCAGCAAGATGTACTTTATTATCTCTGACTTGTCCAAAATTAATAACATGTACCGCTTTAGCTTGGCTTCTTTCCTAAGACTTTTTCAAAGGGCCCTACAAAGTGAACTGGTATGTGCCATTATCCTGAAGCAGGGAACGTTGTTATTTATTTTTAGAGTTTTATGTATGTATTGCTTTTAAATTGTTAGTTGCCTCAAGTCCTAGGAATAGGGCTGTTTGAAATAAATTGGAAAGGAAAAGAAAAGAAATAAGGGGGAAAGCAATCTATTAATGGTAGCACAAAATGCCTAAGTACTTTGGATATTTTAAATAAGAACATAAAATTAATACTGGCAGTATTACGTGGCATACATTGTACTGTCAGGGTATGAATAAAGAGAAATTCTGTCCTGTGTGAACTGCAGAATCTTCCCAGAGAATGTCTTAATAAAATACTGTATCTCTAAAGGTTCTTGGATACAAAGGTAACAAATTCTAAATAGCAAGTTCAGATGAGGATATTAAGATGTATTTTATGTAAATATGTGATCTCTAGTTATTTGCTAATTTAAAGCAAATTATTTTTGTATTTGTCAGAATAGGGAATCATGCTTCAAGGGTTGTTGTTTTTTTAAGTTGCTCATATGTTAATAAATCAAAGTTAATAGCAGCTGTAAGGGGAGACTTTTGAAGACCCAGGATACTATGAAGTTAGGGCTGTGAAGGCATAATGCATCTTTCAGTTAGTCAAGATGAAATAGCCGTGGTGAGGCAGCATGGGACCAGCAAGGGGCAACCTTCCCAATAATCAGTTCGACTCCTTTTTACTCAGAGCACTTTATCTTAGAAAGATAAAGTGTTAAACACCCTATCAAATGAAGACCCAAATTGCTACAAAACTCATGCATTAGCATGTTTTCAGTTTCTACTGAAATTCCCCTGAACTTTATTTTTATGTAAGCTGCCATTAGTGACATTCTGCAAAGCACTTGCTCTGACTTGTTGCTTTGAAGATGCAGTCTTGGATTCAGTCTTACAAGTATTTATCTTGCTTTAATGCATGTTAACTGTGGCCTGTTAATACAGGTGCAGCACAAAAAGCATTCAGGGTGTTGCGCCCATGCCACGACTTCCCATGGGAGCTTTCATCAGCCCGCCTTGCTTATCGCAGTGCTTTGGTATGGCGGGGAAACAAAGGGGCGGTTTTACAAGAATCTCAACTCTTAGATTTAGGAAGCCCAAAGTCCAGGTTCTAAGGAATCCTGAAATCAATAGAATGTACATGTAAGCAGCGGACCACAACATGATGGGGCTGTGCCACCCACCTGACCTCCATCCAGCTGAGTCACTTCTGCATACTGCGCTGACGGAGGGGAGGAACAGGATGGTGGTGGGATTGGCATGGAGCTCATGGTTGACTCCACCAATGCCTTTGCACTGTGGTGTGCCAGCCTTGCTCCTACCATTCCCCTTCTCCTCTCCATCCTAGTATGTTGCATTGACTTATCTGGGTAAGGTCAGATGAGTGGGGCAGACCCAGCAAACCTTCTGCATGCAAGTCTTTATTTCTGTCTCTGAGCAGGAAGAATAAGATTCAGGCATGATGAGCCAACCTCCCAATTTCAGGGGAAAAAAGAGTATCAAAGGACACAATTTACTTGGATGAATTCTTTCTGATGGGTCCATTGCATTAGTGTAAAATAGAGCAATTAAAATAGTATACAGGCTTAAACTACTTAAGGATTGTAAATGGAAAAGGTTCCAAAGCAGGCTTATTTCATATTGCCAACTAACCTCCTTCATATTGCAAACAAACTTTGAGAGTCCAGGTAATTTTTTCCAGTATTCCTTTAGTTGTACATTGTGTTCTGAAAAGTTTATATAATCTGTCATGGTAGTACTCCTCTCTGATAGGCCATACCCAGGCAAGCTTCTCTCAGCCCAGTGTTACTGCTGACATGCTTAAATTACTTCTCTGAATGAAGTAGATCAGGCTTCCTCAAACTCGGCCCTCCAGATGTTTTGAGACTACAATTCCCATCATCCCTGACTACTGGTCCTGCTAGCTAGGGGTCATGGAAGTTGTAGGCCAAAAACATCTGGAGAGCCAAGTTTGAGGAAGCCTGAAGTAGATGCTTGCTGATTATAGGGGGAGCCTATTGCTTAGTATACATACACAATTTCCGTAGGTTGACAATATAGCACACCAGATTTTCTTAAAGCGATATTCGAGTCTCTTTATGTAGGTTTTTATCTGTAAAGTGATAGTTAACATTTTAACTGGCAACCCAGTCAGATAGGCTGAGTACAAATAAATTATTATTATTAACCATTATTTTCAGGACCTGGGAAATACTGAAGAAAGAATAAAGTCTCTTATCAGCTCCTTAAAACACATGGTATATGAATATGTCTGTCGCTGTTTGTTTAAGGTAAGATTTTATTTTCCTCTGCACTGATTCACAGTACTGAATGTGAAATTATATTCCCACTGCAGCCATAGCTTGGCGCGCTTGAATATATGGATCAGTAGATACAGAATAATGCTAAAATTTGCTTATTTGTTAGTAAGAGGTATTTGCTTTTTACTCATGAGAGCTGTACACAGCAGCTTTTTGCCTTGTTTGGCAGAACAAATGAGTTTCCTGCTTTATAAACAGCCTTTTTGCTCACCTTGGGACTATTGTCTTATTACAGCACTGGGACACCATTAACTTCAGAAACACCAGTATTTGGAAAAAGAAGGAAAGGAATGGTACCCAAAACAAACAATGTTCTTTCAGGATTCACTTATGGCTTTACTGATAACTCTTTTTTATTAAGGGCACATTGCCTTAGTTCATAAAATCATCAATCTCTTGAGTCATACTGGATCCTGGTATCTTTGTATGCTGTAATATATAGGAACTCTTGTGCTGAGCAACATATCAGCCCCTTCCGACACCCCAGAACTGATGCAGCCCATTTTCTCTGCCTTTTCTAACAAAAATAGAATTTAGAAGAAAAGTGTATAACCTGTCCTATTAAAAAAAACCCTTGCTGGAAGGAAGCTGGAAACCTTGATCAGGAGCAGGAGCTGCTTTCACCTCATCCTGTGCTGCCCAGCCAATTGATTTATGCCAGTTCTTCACATTAGCACACAGTGCACTGCGCTGTACCCCCAGACACATACTGAAGGGTACCTGGGGGCAACACTGCAACAAGTCTGGTGTCAGATGAGGAAGGAACAAACTTCTGGACTGTAGTTGAATTTGTGGGAAGATACAGCTGTCATATACACTGGAACCACTCCAGGCCTTGGTGGAATCTTGCATTCATCACTTAGGAACTTGTTCTCCAGATTGCCGTATGTCAAGGGTGCGAGTCCCAAACATGATAGCTTCAAGCACATTATCACCACAAAGTGTTACCTTATTATTTGAGAACCATTTTGGTGAATGAGCAGTGGGTTGTGCATTATTGGCTTAGTTCACTAAGAAGCATTATTGCACAGGAATGCTTCTTGCATGACCATAAACTTTCTGAGAACACATGATTTTGTAATTACGTATGCACATCACTATAGACTGAAAGGGAATTACCTGGCACTGAAAAATGATTGGCCTGTTTTGTAACAGACCATATAGCACATTTTTCCAGTGGACTGCCCAATTATTCAGTTTGAAAAGAGTGACGTGGTCATATCTATTGTGGTTAAAATAAGCATACAGTTTATAGATTGACTGTATTCACAGTCACAGTACATGCAGAGGTTTCATTGAGCTCTAATGAACAAATCCACCCGTCCCCCTGGAAAAAGTTTATACATAACAAATGATGCAAGGCAAATCATTCATTTAATAAAACTAAATACTTATTTATGTATTTCAGTGGCTATATTGTAGAGCTAGTGTAGTGTGTACGAGACTCAGAAAGAGCTAAGAGTCGGGCAGTCCCTGATTCAAACATATTTATTATGTATTTTTAAAATTCTTCCTTCAGCGATGAAATGCAGAGTAATATTTTATTTAATGGAAATAAAGCAATACCACAAATGAAAATGTATTCATAAAAGCACTGAAAATGGCAGATAATAAAACCCCACAATGTCTTAAGAGATCAAAACATCTGAAAAGTCTGGGAAATCAAAGAAAAACTCTTTGCCTAGCACTGAAATACCATTAATGTAGCTGCCTGGCAAGCTGTCCTGGGAAGGCCATTGCAAAGAGGGACTGCCACAGTTGCAAAGGCTTTCTCTCCCATCACTACTCACCTTATCTCAGATGGCACAGAACCTAGAAAGAGCCTCAGGTGATGATTTCAGTGATTGGGCAGCTTGGTCAACACTAACACTTTGAATTGAGCTTGGAAATTGACCAAGAACCAGTTATGCTTTTAACACAGATGAGATATAAATTGGATATGCAGTCCCAGTTAGCAGCCTAGCAGTGACTGGATTCTCCAAGCTGTCTTCAAAGAAGGCTCCACATATAATAACATTGCTGATGCCTAGTTCTGTTCCAGCTGGAAAGCAAGTTAATAAAACCTCAGAGCCTCTTTCGCCTGGACTGCCCTTTGCCCACAGGGCTATCTACCACCAGCTGTCTATAGGAATAATTCTGGGGGGGGGGGGAGAGAGAGGCAAGTGAGGATAACCCCAGTTTCTAGCTGCCCTCTCCCCCTCTGAATCATCTGCCAACTGCCCTATGGGAAGCATTCTGAGGGCTTTAATATTGTTTACTGTAATTTTATTAAGTTATCTTATGTTACTTACAAGCTGTTTTGGAAGAATTTGTATCCCGAAATATGAGCTATAAATAGTTTTTTTTTTAAAAAAAACCACCAATTCATTACATTTCACTCCACATTATCAGGTGACACCATACAGAATTAAAAATACATATACTTAAGCATGTAATGATATCCTTAAAAAGGCACTCAATCTCTTTTTATATGCGACCACCACAGCTAGAGTGGTTTATGTAAAAAAATGGAAATAAATTTGGCAGAATAAATTGATAGAATACACAGAATTAGTAACTATGACCGCAAAATTAAGAAATAAGGATGAGCCGTGGATAAGAGATGAGTGGAAGTTCTTTGAAGAGTATCTTAGAGGGTATAATAGTCAATTTAACCTACAAGCAGGAATGAACATATGAGCAGCAGATAAAACTAAATAAAGGAAGATTTGAGATGAAAATGGATGGAATAATAGAATATGCAGCCGACAAAAGACAACCTAGAATGCCATAGAGAGATGGACTGGGAAGTCTGAGGATAAGAGATAAATGATGAATATTGTATGATGCATATATAAGTTGTAAAATGTGTGTGTGTGTGTGTGTGTGTATCACAAATTATCAAGTGACAATCACTCAGTCATTTCATGCACATGTTAAATAGTAAGCAGAACAAGAATGAGCCCTGCAGAAGCAAGTAGCATAAATTTCACAGGCAGAACTCTCCAACCCTTTTACCATTCTCTGAAACAGCCTCTCCAGGTAGGATGCAACCAATAGAGCCATCCAGTTCCCAGTCCCGAGAACCTACCCAGAAGGATACTATTGCTGCTAGTATCAAAAGCCAATAATTGATACAATAGAAGCAACAGCTTCTCTCTCCTGCCTCTTGAATGTATCAGGGCAACCAAGGCAGTTTCAAACCAAAGTCTGCTGCCAGATTTAAATGGATCAAAATGCTTAAGTTCGTCTAGCAATTTCTGGAGCTGCTCAGCACTTTTGCTAGTGTGATTTCTTTTGGTGGAAAGCTAATCCTTAAACATTTTCTTCAATGTGTTTTTAATTATTTTCTAGATTCCCCCCCCCCATGATTAGCATCTATCAGAAGAAAACCTCAAGCTACTCCAACAGTTGAAAGCAAGCTTTTCAGTTCAATAACTAAGACTGTCTAAGGAGGCTGCTGTTGTTCATTATCCCCATCTTTGCATTGAGTCCACTGTGCTCTGTTCTAGTCCCCTTGAACGGAATGGGGTTGCACAATAACTGTGCTTTTGGAAGATTGGAGTTTTTCTTCACCAACCTAAATAGTTACACTGGTGTCTTCCATATGTTTTCAGCATGTTATATGACTTTGCATTACCACAGAAGTTGAATGAAATAGCACATTCCAAGCACTTCATAATATACAGTATATGAGAGATTTCTTGTTTTCAAAATCTCCCCTGAAACATAGAAGATGAATGGAAGGTTAAACATATAATTTTGTGATATCAAAATGAATTATTACCATTTGCTTTTGTTATGATGGTGTTTTATATCATCAACATTGGTGCATCTGACCCTTTGTTTCATCTGGGTACTGTAGATGAATTTAAAATGCTACTGGTTAGTTCTGAAAGTGAATTCATTGAAAAACTATAAATTAGTGGTTAGGGATTTATGTAGTTGCTAGGTTCAGAAATGAGCTAGTTCAATTACCCTTTCACTTCAGCTGATATATGGCTATAATGTAACACTGTGTACTGCACTGACACTGTAGCCATTCAATATTAAAAGATTTCCAAGCTAAAGTTATAAGCCTTTGTGCATTACAAAATTAATTCATTAGATCTGTTTTGCATCTTTCATATCATTTTCAAAATCATTGCATGCCACACTTAAAGACATAGTAACCGTGTTAACAGTAACAGACTGAAATAGGGCATATGATCTTATTCACAAAAATGAATAATTTGAAGCACAATTCAGATTCTGATTAAACACAACCTTAGTTAGCATTAACCAATGGTTATAGTTTGTCGTAACTGCTCAGCCACTGTTAAGACTGTTGGGGAAAATATCTGCACGAGAGGGGAGATAGGAACATGTGATCACACAGCATGTTCTCTTAAACTTGATTTTAGAAATGAAGAGAGCAGTCCTGTGCACAAGAAGCTGGCATAAAGTATGCTGGTGTAAACTAAGCCAATGTAAAGTTACATCAGATCCAAAGCCCATTCAACAGAGGGACTGCTGCTGCTGCTCTGCCTAATGCTCTGATCCCACCCCTGCCATGTCAACAGAGATATTCCTTTGTTGTTGTTGTTGTTCAGTCGTTCAGTCGTGTCCGAC
Source organism: Lacerta agilis (assembly GCF_009819535.1). Classification (NCBI taxonomy): domain Eukaryota; kingdom Metazoa; phylum Chordata; class Lepidosauria; order Squamata; family Lacertidae; genus Lacerta; species Lacerta agilis. The sequence goes on from NC_046315.1 coordinate 18,678,726, forward strand.
TCTTCGTGACCCCATGGACCAGAGCACGCCAGGCACGCCTATCCTTCACTGCCTCCCGCAGTTTGGCCAAACTCATGTTAGTAGCTTCGAGAATACTGTCCAACCATCTCATCCTTTGTCGTCCCCTTCTCCTTGTGCCCTCCATCTTTCCCAACATCAGGGTCTTTTCCAGGGAGTCTTCTCTTCTCATGAGGTGGCCAAAGTACTGGAGCCTCAACTTCAGGATCTGTCCTTCTAGTGAGCACTCAGGGCCGATTTCCTTGAGAATGGATAGGTTTGATCTTCTTGCAGTCCATGGGACTCTCAAGAGTCTCCTCCAGCACCATAATTCAAAAGCATCAATTCTTCGGCGATCAGCCTTCTTGATTGTCCAGCTCTCACTTCCGTACATTACTACTGGGAAAACCATAGCTTTAACTATACGGACCTTTGTTGGCAAGGTGATGTCTTTGCTTTTTAAGATGCTGTCTAGGTTTGTCATTGCTTTTCTCCCAAGAAGCAGGCGTCTTCTAATTTCGTGACTGCTGTCACCATCTGCAGTGATCATGGAACCCAAGAAAGTGAAATCTCTCACTGCCTCCATTTCTTCCCCTTCTATTTGCCAGGAGGTGATGGGACCAGTGGCCATGATCTTAGTTTTTTTGATGTTGAGCTTCAGACCATATTTTGCGCTTTCCTCTTTCACCCTCATTAAAAGGTTCTTCAATTCCTCCTCACTTTCTGCCATCAAGGTTGTATCATCAGCATATCTGAGGTTGTTGATATTTTTTCCGGCAATCTTAATTCCGGTTTGGGATTCATCCAGCCCAGCCTTTCGCATGATGAATTCTGCATATAAGTTAAATAAGCAGGGAGACAATATACAGCCTTGTCGTACTCCTTTCCCAATTTTGAACCAATCAGTTATTCCATATCCAGTTCTAACTGTAGCTTCTTGTCCCAAATAGAGATTTCTCAGGAGACAGATGAGGTGATCCGGCACTCCCATTTCTTTAAGAACTTTCCATAGTTTGCTGTGGTCGACACAGTCAAATGCTTTTGCGTAGTCAATGAAGCAGAAGTAGATGTTTTTCTGGAACTCTCTAGCTTTCTCCATAATCCAGCGCATGTTTGCAATTTGGTCTCTGGTTCCTCTGCCCCTTCGAAATCCAGCTTGCACTTCTGGGAGTTCTCGGTCCACGTACTGCTTAAGCCTGCCTTGTAGAATTTTAAGCATAACCTTGCTAGCGTGTGAAATGAGTGCAATTGTGCGGTAGTTAGAGCATTCTTTGGCACTGCCCTTCTTTGGGATTGGGATGTAAACTGATCTTCTCCAATCCTCTGGCCACTGCTGAGTTTTCCAAACTTGTTGGCATATTGAGTGTAGCACCTTAACAGCATCATCTTTTAGGATTTTAAATAGTTCAGCTGGAATATCATCACTTCCACTGGCCTTGTTGTTAGCAAGGCTTTCTAAGGCCCATTTGACTTCACTCTCCAGGATGTCTGGCTCAAGGTCAGCAACCACACTACCTGGGGTGGATGAGACCTCTATATCTTTCTGGTATAGTTCCTCTGTGTATTCTTGCCACCTCTTCTTGATGTCTTCTGCTTCTGTTAGGTCCTTTCCACTTTTGTCCTTAATTGTGGTAATCTTTGTACGAAATGTTCCTTTCATATCTCCAATTTTCTTGAACAGATCTCTGGTTTTTCCCATTCTGTTATTTTCCTCTATTTCTTTGCATTGCTCGTTTAAAAAGGCCCTCTTGTCTCTCCTTGCTATTCTTTGGAAATCTGCATTCAATTTCCTGTATCTTTCACTATCTCCCTCGCATTTTGCTTGCCTTCTCTCCCCCGCTATTTTTAAGGCCTCATTGGACAGCCACTTTGCTTTCTTGCATTTCTTTTTCATTGGGATGGTTTTCGTTGCTGCCTCCTGTATAATGTTACGAGCCTCCATCCACAGTTCTTCAGGCACTCTATCCACCAAATCTAAGTCCTTAAACCTGTTTTTCACTTCAACTGTGTATTCATAAGGAATTTGATTTAGATTGTATCTTACTGGCCCAGTGGTTTTTCCTACTTTCTTCAGTTTAAGCTGGAATTTTGCTATAAGAAGCTGATGATCAGAGCCACAGTCAGCTCCAGGTCTTGTTTTTGCTGAGTGTATAGAGCTTCTCCATCTTTGGCTGCAGAGAATATAATCAATCTGATTTCGATGTCGCCCATCTGGTGATGTCCATGTGTAGGGTCGTCTCTTGTGTTGTTGGAAAAGAGTGTTTGTGATGACCAGCTTGTTCTCCTGACAGAACTCTATTAGCCTTTGCCCTGCTTCATTTTGAACTCCAAGGCCAAACTTGCCAGTTGTTCCTTTTATCTCTTGACTCCCTACTTTAGCATTCCAATCCCCTATAATGAGAAGAACATCCTTCTTTGGTGTCATTTCTATAAGGTGTTGTAAGTCTTCATAGAATTGGTCAATTTCAGTTTCTTCAGCACTGGAAGTTGGTGCATAAACTTGGATTACTGTGATGTTAAAAGGACTGCCTTGGATTCGTATCGAGATCAATCTATCATTTTTGAAATTGCATCCCAGTACAGCTTTCGCCACTCTTTTGTTGACTATGAGGGCCACTCCATTTCTTTTACGGGATTCCTGCCCGCAGTAGTAGATATGATAGTCATCTGAACTGAATTCGCCCATTCCCGTCCATTTTAGTTCACTGATGCCTAGGATGTCAATGTTTATTCTTGCCATCTCATTTTTGACCACATCCAGCTTACCAAGGTTCATGGTTCTTACATTCCAGGTTCCTATGCAATACTTTTCTTTACAGCATTGGACTTTCCTTTCGCTTCCAGGCATATCCGCAACTGAGTGTCCTTTCGGCTTTGGCCCAGCCGCTTCATCAGCTTTGGATCTACTTGTACTTGTCCTCCGCTCTTCCCCAGTAGCATGTTGGACGCCTTCCGACCTGAGGGGCTCATCTTCCAGCGTCATATCTTTTATATGCCTGTTGTCTTTGTCCATGGAGTTTTCTTGGCAGGGATACTGGAGTGGGTTGCCAGTTCCTCCTCCAGGTGGATCACGTTTGGTCCAAACTCTCCACTATGACCTGTCTATCTTGGGTGGCCCTGCACGGCATAGCTCATAGCTTCCCTGAGTAATTCAAGCCCCTTCGCCACGACAAGGCAGTGATCCATGAAGGGGGAGATATTCCTTAGAAGTGACTAAGAGCTAAACAAGACATGATTGTCACATAGTTTGGGTTGTGTTTAATTTTTCTTTCTCCATTGGGAATATGTAATCTGGATAAGGACTAAGGTGTAATTTGAATTAAGCCTTAACTCTTAGCTCCTATTCACAATGGAATGAAAGCTCTTATTGGCATCATTAGCTTTCCCCTCATTATGAATAGGAAGTGTGTGAGGCAGTTCTGATTGGGGCCATGGTGGGTGCGAAGAGTTAAAGCAGGCTTCCTCAACTTCAGCCCTCCAGATGTTTTTGGCCTACAACTCCCATGATCCCTAGCTAGCAGGACCTGTGGTCAGGGATGATGGGAATTGTAGTCTCGAAACATCTGGAGGGCCGAGGTTGAGGAAGCCTGAGTTAAAGCCTTCATACCACACTCCCAAACTGACTTGATAAAAGGAAAATGAGCTACATCTAGTTTCACCCTCAAAGTATGTCGCCAGTTCTCTGAAAATAATATATGGTCTTTTAATTAATATTGCCTTTAGTTCCTTTGCATATATGAAAACTAAATTATAGGGTTTAAATTCCTAGAAAATGTAGCCTAGCATACTGTTCTTAATGTATCTAACTTTTTGCTATTGTAGGCTGATCAACTGATGTTTGCATTGCATTTTGTGAAAGGCATGCATCCTGAACTTTTTCAAGATAATGTAAGTGATATAGGAATGTTTCCTTTTACATTTGAATGATTTGATAAGCAGAAAATAAAAATAAGCACTAGAATATCTTCCAGCTACCCAGCTAAATAAAAAATAAAATAAAATAAACATAATAAATACAATGCTTTCCCTAAGGACACTGGGACATCTTGTAACATCCCCAGTGGATGTTATTCTGACAGTTGTAATGTCTGGTGAAATATTGCCACAGGATATGAGAGATACGCAGGACAAAATTAAATGGTGGTGTGCAGAGTTTGTGATTCTTTAACACTATCAGCCCTTAGCTATCCACATTTTGCTAGAACAGCTGTGTGTTATGGGTGTGAGTTCTTTTAGAAGTTACTTGTGATTACATAATATATGGCTAAAAATGGACATGTAGCTTCAAAGTATAAAACAACATATGACACAAATGTAGCTACCACTAGTCCTCCATGTGTTTGGGGGAAATTATTCAGGATATTCCTAAAGGGGTACTTAAGGAAAGCAAAGATGGTAACAACAGGTTTTTTCCATCCACAAAGATGAGATAAAAATTTCAATAATTCCTTTCCAGATTGCAATATAAGCTTTGTGATTCCACATGTAGTAGACTTCTCTGGTTCAGACAGTACAAAACTGGCAGACCTTGTCTCAGTGGCCTTAGCTTGCCCGGTAGATGGTTTTGAGACTAGCAAGAAGGGTATCTTCCCAATGATTCCAGGCCTGCCCTGGTTGGGAGAGAAGATTGTCTCACAGCACTAGTAGGAGCAGTCTACCGCTGACTAATAGGTACTATAGATGTTCCTGCTCAAATGTTCCCTGGAACTGTCCCAGTGCCACCAGTCTCGTTCATACTGACCTCCTGATCCAGGAATTTCAGAAAGTAGCTAAGAACAACATTATCAGCTGGATGTAGGATGGGTTTAGCTGCTCTCTTGCCTACCACCTCTGGACTTCAAATTCTCTCCACGTCTGTCTTCCTTTTACATGGTTCCAAACACATATGCTTTAGTCATTGCTAGACAATAATTGTCAAGTTCACACGTAACACTGAACCAGGAATGATCCTTAACAAGTGATGCATCCCACTCTCATGCTCCCTACTCCTCCTTGCACATGACCAGGACTTCTACCAAGGTTACTTTAAAACACAATGCTAAGCTGAGATTCTTTTAATAGTTTAACTAAATTCAGGAGAAGTGCTCCTGCTGTCTACACTGCAGCAGGAGAGCAGAGGTGTGACATTTCACTTGGGCTTTTGGAGGCTTTTCCATGTTTCGGCGTTACACGTGAACTGGGGCATTAAATTTCTTAGGTCCCTTTGAAAATGTAATACTCATTTCATTTTGGCTTTCAGAATTTACACTTATATACGTTATGCTTCAGCATATTTTAACTTTGGTTTCTTTCATTATTTTATAGGAGTGGGACACATTTACGGGTGTGATCATTGGAGACATGTTACGAAAATCTGTGAGTCTTAACGGATATTTCTCATTAAAAGTAGTGCATTATAGCTTCCAAATTCTGTATACCTACGTGGCCCAGAGGCTTCAGAGCTTCCTTAAAACATTGGAACTGTTTTGTGCTGATGAGAATTTTGGACTTTAACCCAAAGCAGGTACTTGATTGGGCCAAACCAGTAGTTCAAGTTCTTGTAATGGGTGGCGCCTTCTGACCACTCCAGACAAGCTGAGATTCCAAATATCATAGGAAGTGGAGATTGCTTTTGTAGTGATTTCATAAGACATAGCAATGTTGAAGAACTTTATTAAGAGAGATCCCTACTATAGAAAAAGGGTGTTACTCATGAGATTACAGATATCATTTTGAAATTAGAACTAACCCTGCCCCCCCAGGACTGATTGAAGGAGAAAAAAACCTCTAAAATGGGTGATTAGGGTATGTTCACATCACTTGTTTTCAATTTTAGCTGTGCGAGTACAGGTAGTGAAATATATGGATATTTCTGAGGTACATTACAAACAATCAATATAGAAAAGCGATGGTCAAAAGCTATTATTGATTATGTACATAACTCCAGCCTTGTGTCTTCTTCTGTACTGTACCTTTCCATAACAAATATGCACTTTCAAATTATTTTGATTTCAATGAAGTAAGGTTGAGGTATGCCTAACACTGCCTTTGAAACCAGTGGAAGTTAAAATACTTCAATTTTACTGTGCTATACCTTAAAACTTGCTGGTATATGTGAAACATTTTCAAAATACAGTAATCTGTTCTTGTTCTATTAAGGATTCCCAAAAAAGCATTAGAGACCAGATTCCTTCTTGGATTGAACAGGAAAGAGCATGGGCGGTAGCAACTCTAAAGGTATTATTTCAGTTAACATTTTTTTTTCATATAACACTAAGAAAATTGGTGTTTGCTAATATGATTGGATTAGTTAATTTAAATTTGACTATTCCAAAATGAATTCTTCACTCACTTTCTTGCATTAAAACCACACTCATATAATATATTTTCATTCTGTAGGGTGGCTTGCCTTTTCTAGATAATAATGCAACAATTGATCTAGTATTGTTGAGGTTCAGTTATATATATTTATATGTAACATGTACCCTTCACTTTTCAGAATGTCTTCTCTGTAGTCCTTGTTTTTCTTCCTCATTTCTCAATTTACCAAAACTGTATGAATTGCATTAATTAATATTTTAGCAGAAAAATTATACAAGTATGGAATAATAATAATAATAATAATAATAATAAGAAGAAGAAGAAGAAGAAGAAGAAGAAGCTGCCAATTTGACTGTGTTGCCCCAGCCACTCTGGGTGGCTCCCAACAAAATATTAAAAACACAATAAAACATCGAACATTAAAAACTTCCCTATACAGGGCTGCCTTCAGATGTCTTCTAAAAGTCAAATAATTGTTTATTTCCTTGACACCTGATGAGAGGGTGTTCCACAGGGCAGGAGTGACTATCAAGAAGGCCTTCTGCCTAGTTCCCTGTAACTTCACTTCTTTCAGTGAGGGAACCACCAGAAGGTGCTTATATTAAGGCGCTGGGATGGTTGAAGGCACTGTAAATCAGCACACCAATTTTGGTGGCCAAATTGCTGTGCATTATTTGTGCCTGTGTATGTGTGCATGCATGCATTTCCTGGGAAAGTTAATCACACCTTTGAGCTGTTTTCAGTTTGACTGGTATTGTAAAAATTTACTAAATTGTTAGTTTTATGAAACAATGCATTTTTAGAAATTGAACATTTTCCATGGAGAACTTTAGCAGTGGAACAATTCTGCTGCTCATCACTGGTGATGCTGTGGGATTATGCATGGGGTATAGCTTTCATTTTACTAGTAATATATGTAAATGGGACCACATTCTTAAATTAGCAGTGGTCTTATAACTGGCATATTGTTTTGACACATTGGGTACGTTATAAGCCACATGAGTGCACTTCTTTAGAAATCAATGAAAAAAAGTTACTCCTAAGTAGCTTGTTAAAGGGCTGCAAAGAATGGATTGTTCAACAATTGCAATTATATGACAGTTTATTCAAATTATTCCTTGTTAAGCTATTAAAAATAGATCACTACTTTTTTGCTGTTAAATATAAAACTTGCACAATTGTTCTTCAGATCTCTCTTCCGAATCTGTATCAGACCATTTGCTTTCAAGATGCACCTCTATGGCAGACTTTCTCACGGAGTTCAATGTGTGAACAAGATTTCCCGTCTATTATTGCAAACAGAATCTCACTCTTTCAACAGGTATACTTTGATATTTCCTTATTTAAATATTAGACCACAATCTAGCTAAAGGTGGCCGTTGCAGCCATGTTCAATGAAACTACTCATCCTTAGTATCATTGAAACCAGTGCAAGAAGTTTGTCATTGCTAAAATACCATTTGCAATGGAACTTCGGCAAATTTAAATTTGGTGTTTTAATATGTAATTTTATTATTGCTTGAAGTTTTTTTTTATAACAAGTAGCAATAAAACAAAGAGAATTGCTGATGGCTAGCACTGTAGACCACAGTTCATTCAAAGCAGACTTATTCAAGCTTCACAGTGTAACCAACAATATAAAACTACCCAAGACAAAATAACTGTTACGTGTGCAAAGTGATACCAGGGCTATAGATTCAGATCTATGTTGTGCTGTGTATGTGTGGCCACTGTTCTCTAGACGTTTATAGGGGAAGAACCGTAGATCATTAGTAGATCATCCATGCCATGCTTCAAATCTGCAATTTCCAGAGTGCTCTGCCAACAAGCCTTTATCCTCGTTTGCCTCCATAGCATGCTGCCCTCTTTTTAGCATAAGCCTGATTTTTCTGTGGTGCTTTGGAAATAAGTATTATGTTCTCAGGTGGGCACTAGGGCAAATGCTTGTGCATTTCTGGTCTTGCTTTGTTGTTGGTTAGTCTGTGATTTGTGTGGTTTGTGAGGGTGTGAGTGGTGTGCCTTTGTCCCTGTATTAAGGGTTTATTTAAGGGCTTTTAGGTTTATTTTTTCCTCAGAATGTGTGTGTCCATTGGTTTCTTCTCTCTGTTGTTATCCTTTGATTCCTTTTCCAATTTGAAATGGATTCTCCCCATAAATTAATTGATTGATTTTAACATTCTTTCAATTGATTGTTATTCCCTTAAAAAAATGATTTTCTTGATAAATCCACTCTTGTTGCACTGACATTATTTAACATCTTATTTAAAAAGTTATTTCAAGTTCACACCTTACTAAGCCAGAATCGGCCTGTGAAAATGTGAACAGTGGACCTTGTAGGAATGTTTTGGAGCCTGCAGAGTGATTTTTGTCAGTCTGAATCCATTCACGTCTTTGGTATGATCTCATCCAGTGATGAGGCAGGAGAGCACAGAATTCTAGGAGGCAGAATTCTACTGCCTCAGTCTACTGAATACGGCGAGTGGCAGTTAGAATTATTGTGGGTCCCAACGGACAACTAACAGCTGCATGATTTCTAACTCTGCCTGAGGGAAAAGTATACATAGAAAGAGTTGTTTTCAGCAGCAGCGGAGCATATGCCTGTGCTGCCCAGGGCAGGCATGCTCCTGAGGGGGGCAGGGCGTGGAGGGGGCCCTCCCAGGCTGCTCGGGTGCCTGGAGCAGGAGCAAGCCACCACGGGGGTGGAGTGAGCCACCTTTCCCAATCTGTCTGTTCCCTCAAAACCATGGGCGGAGGAAGGGGTGTGTGGTGGTGGAGGACCTCCCCCGGTGTCTTCGCTGGGGGGGGGTTGACATTTGGCGCACTGCCCTCCCACAACTCCCAAGCCTCCCACGAGCTGTCAAAATGAAGGGAGAAGGGGGGAATGCCTCCGGCAAAGCGGCACAGCTCCCCCCATCCCCTGATGGCTCGGGGTAAGCTTGGGAGTTGTGGGCAGGCAGCACACCAAATGTCACACACACACACCCCAGCAAAGACACCTGGGGAGGTCCGCACCCCTCTTCCTCCGCCTCTGGTTTTGAGGGAACAGACAGATTGTGAAAGGGGCGTGAATTGTGTGAGGGGAAAAGCATGCATTAATCTGTTTTTATTTACCCCTCTTTAATTTAAGTCGATCTCAGGGCAGAGAGCTGAAAAGAGAGAAGAAAGAGTGGTTGATGTCAGGGACTGGACAGAGGAGGAATGGTGGAAACTGCCTCCCCAGCCTGACCCTTCCAGAGAAGAAGTAGACAGTTCAGAATTACAAAGGAGTTTGAGGGAGGTCACAGCTCAGAGGGGGAAAGTTGGGAAATAATGGGAGAGGAGGAGGAGGCAGAGCCAAAGCAGCTGACTTGAAACGTTATCAATAGAAAGAGTTCCAGACCCACCATCTCTCAGAACCTGGCGAGCCTTAAAAGTAGGAGAGCAAAGAGCTCGGAGACACAGGTACTTAGCTGCAACTGTAAGCGGGGTGGTGCTGTTGAGGAATGAGGAAGTGGGAGAAAAGGGGGTTGGAGATTTACTCGGGACAATGCCATTATTTCAAGAGGCTGCATTTTCAATGCTATATAGAACTTGGATAATGGTGTTGTCCCAAGTGAATCTCCACCCCTGTCTCTCTCACCTCCTCATTCGTCACTTCTATGGGTGCCACTAAACAGTGGCGGAGCATATGCCTGCACTGCCCAGGGCGGGCATGCTCCTGAAGGGGGTATGGCGCAGAGGGTGTCCTGCCAGGCGCGGGGTAGCCGCTGGTTGCCTGGAGTGGTGCACATGCCCCGCAGCCGGAGGCGGAGCAAACCGCCCATGGTGTACATTCGGCACACTGTCCGCCTGCAACTCCCAAGCCTCCCCCAAGGTGTCAAATTGAAAGGGGAAGGGGGGGGAATGCCACCGGCAAAGTGGCACAGCTCCTCCCCTTACCTGACGGCTCGGAGTAGGCTTGGGAGTTGCAGGCAGGCGGCACACCAAATGTCACCACCTTCACTGATGGCACCCGGGGCGGTCTGCCCCCTTACTATGCCCCTGCCACTTAGTACCCTCTGTCTTTGAGCTCTTTGCTCTCCTGCTTTTAAGGCTCGCCAGGTTCCGGGAGATGGAGGGTCTGGAATGCTTTCAAGTGGCAACATGTCAGCCAGCTGCTGCTCTGGCTCTGCCTGCTCTTCCTCTCCCATGATTTCCCAATTTTTCCCTTCATCTTCTCTGAGCTGTGACCTCCCACAAACCTCTGTTGTAATCTATACTATCTTCCTCTTCCTCCTCCCTGGAAGGGTCAGGATGGGGAGGCGGTCTCCACCATTCCTCCTCTGCCCAATCCCTGACAGTCAGGCGGGGGGGGGGACTGAGAGAGGAGGTGCTCTCCTGCCTCATCACCGGATGAGGTCATACCCAACCAGTGAATGGAGTCAGACCTCCGAAATCCATTCTTCAGGTAAGACCAATCATACTTTTCTCTTGGTGCCGTCTGGCCTTGCTACCTTGCTTGAATTCCTGTTTGAGATAGTAACCAAGCCCTTAGCCCAGGAAGGAGAGGAGAGGAGGAAAAGGTTTAAGATACGAGACTTAAGGAAATAAGAACACACTTGTGCCTGTGATCTGCCTGCCTCCCTGCTTTTATTATTAAGTTGATGGGATCTTGCCAGAGAAGTAAAATCAATTAATTAATTATATTTTCAAGGACTATAAACTTTCAATCCATCCTTACTTTTGACTTTTTGATCCAGCTTGCTTTATTAAAATGTACACACACACAGACACAGACACACACACATATATAATAATAATAATAATAATAATAATAATAATAATAATAATAATAAAAACGGCTATAATAAGGAGATTGGCCACTGTTCCTGATTGTCTAGGCAAATCTCTGTATAGAGTTAGCCCATCTGTGTAGGTAAATTTCGGGCTTTGATAAGAGGAAGTTAGTTACTTCTCACCTTCCAGGCAGTAGCAGACAATGCCAGGCAGGGGGTACATCACTTACCTGACCTCCCTCCAGCCTAGTCACTTCTACCTACCTGGTTGGAGAAGAAGAGGAGGAGTAAGGTCAGAATGGCAAAAACGCATTGGCAGCAGGACTGGATTGGCTTTGCCAGCATGTTTTCAGTGTCTCTGCCTCACCCCTCCTCCTCTTTTGTCTCAGTATGCGTGGCGATTTGGCCAAAGGGATGACAGGTAAGCAGTGCAGCCTCATTAATACATCTTCTGGGGAATAAAACTATCCCTCAGGTAGAGGTCTTAGCCTCTGACAGTATGCCTCTGGGAATCGCAAATGAGGAGAAGTGCTGTTGCACTCTTGTCCTGCTTGTGGACTTTCCATCTGGTTGATGATTGTAAAAACAAGATGCTGGACTAGATGGGACTTCGGTCTGATCCAGCAGGGCTCCTCTTATGTTCTTACAGTGGGTGCTACAATGTTTCCTTTTCCCCTGCAATGCTGCTGTTTTGTCAGCTTCTACCGGCTACATCAGATTGCCATATTGTAAAGAGAGAGGACTGGAAGCATTGACTGACTGAGCAACAGAATTAATACAAGGGTACCTCGGGTTGCATACGCTTCAGGTTGCAGACTCCGCTAACCCAGAAATAACGCTTCAGGTTAAGAACTTTGCTTCAGGATAAGAGCAGAAAACGTACTCTGGCGGTGCAGCGGCAGCAGGAGGTCCCATTAGCTAAAGTGGTGCTTCAGGTTAAGAACAGTTTCAGGTCAAGAACGGACCTCCGGAACGAATTAAGTACTTAACCAGAGGTACCACTGTAGATTAATGTATTAGTCACATATTGAAAACTGCCATTCTAATTGATTTTAATTGGAGCTGTCACCTGTGAGAAGGTTATCAGTGCTGATGGAACTGTTAAAATTACTTTAAAAATAATAATCAGGCACTACTTAAGAAGATTATCTGTTCATTTTAGTAAAATAAAGCACTCTTTCCATTAAATGCTTTTAAATCTCACCTATACAACAGCTCAACAATTGGTGTTTATTTTAGTTGCTTAACTTCAAAAGTCAATCACCCAGAAAGCATACTTTAATTGGTTGACAAGCCTAGAAATACTGCAGAATTTATATTGAATTGAGATGATGCAAAAAACATCTGCTGTATCAAAACTAAAATTTATCTAGTCCAGGTCTCTTTACTCCCATGGTGACTAGCCAGATGTTTCCAGGACTAACACTGATAAGTCATGTTAATAATAATTTACTGCTGTCCTCCACATACACCATCAACTGGTATTCAATGGCATTCTGAACATGAATATTCCATTACAGTTGACATAACTAATACCCATTTGCAGATCCAATATCTTTTAAAAAAAACCATCCAATTCGATTGCTATCACCACATCGTGTGGCAAAGAATTTGATAGATTTACTCTCTTGCTCTCTTACCTGTCCTGAATCAAGCACCAATTATTTTCATTGAGTGCCTCCTATTACCAAGAATCTGAACCTACAAGTACAGATTTTTTTTTGAAAAATCATAACCTCAAAATAACACACACCAAACAACATATATAGCAACTTGTATCTCCCTTATTTGTTGAATTATTGATGTATTTTAAATCAGCATTATATCTTATCTGGAAAGCAACTTCATCTAATTTTATTTAAAAGGTCATATTTTTAAAAGCACACCCAGTTTCTTTTAAAGATTTCCATATTACATTTTCCTCCCCTAGCAGGAGGGTGGTGCAGGGCAAGGAGAGGGGGGAATTCCCTCTGTGCTAACGTGAATCCTTGCGCTTAGGTTAATCATGTGGTAGGAGTATTCATCATCATCATCATCAATTTTATTTATATCCTGCCCTCCCCTGCCAGAAACGGGCTAAGGGCAGCTAACATCAAAAAAGGCACACTGGTATTTGATAATATGTTGGAATCTTAATGTGACTATATTTGTTTCAAGGTCCTTGTGGTCCAAGCTGTCAGGCCAGATAGACTACAGAGTGCAATGGCCCTTTTTGCATGTAAAGCTCTGGGTAAGTTGATCATTGAGGTAAAAAACAATTACACCTTGATTCTGGTATGGGTACTATATATTCCAAAGCACATGCATATCCCTGTGCAGAGAACCATATGCACATTTAGGTGCTGCATAATTTTTTCTTTCTGATCCAGTAGTTGAGGCAACATGTGAGGCCATTTTTGAAAACTAAAATCCAGACAGTGGCTCGGTGGGAGTTGAAAATGAGAAAGCGGGGAGTTGATTCAGTGGTACTGCAGAACCAGATTCTGTCTGATGTGAAGAGTCATTTATACCTACATGTGGAAAACTCAAGGTTATGGATTAGAACATGGGGACTTAAGCTGAAGAACACAAGAAAGAGGCAAAACGAAAAATGTGCTTTCCTGTCCCCCAAATTCCTTAGCCACCCTTGCTATGGCTAGAATTACATGTGCTGAATTAATCATAGTTATCTTCTAGCAGCTTCTGTGTTTGAAATAAGTGTTTGGCTCCTCCAAATATTCTGGGCCCCTTCCTGGCCAATGTTTTATTTCTAGTGCTGTCATTGAGTAGGGACTTGACCTTGTTTTTTGGACTCTCTCCTCATCCTCACCCCCAACCTGATAATCCTTAAATTTCTGCTGCCCTGTAAGTGACTCTCTTTTATTGCTGCTATTGTATTATTGATACTGATATTATTGATGTCCCACTGGTGTTGTTAAACATTGTCAAAATGTTATTTGAAGTCTGCTCAGGATATCTTCCTAGGAATCTAACCCCTCCCCTTTATGCCCATGAATCAATTTTTGCGGCAGCTTTGCTTATATTTTCCTTCATACAAAAGGCAGCTCTTGTCGCTATTCTCATTCTTGCCTTTTCTGTTCATTTTTCTACATGGTAACATTCTGTCATTAGAATCTAAGTGTGTGCTTACCCATGATTTTTTCAGGAAAGCCTGAAAAATGCTCATCAGACACACTAAACAGGAAGATGTAGTTTCTTAAAACACTGACAAGTAAATGGCCTGACAGTTGTAACACAGTAGTTCTGTGCATGAGTTTGCCTTTTATGACTACTTTTGCTTGGTGTTATTTACTTGGAGGTTGTGTACATTTTTAACATACCGTTGTACCTTTTACCATTCTCTCTTCATTTTTCTAATAGAGGTGGTGTGATTTGTAGTGTTCAAGTTCTAAAATGTATCTCCTTTTCAGCTCTAGTATTCGTGTATATCACCTCAAGACTTGAATTATGGTATTTTTAGCTACAGTAATATGTTTCCAATACAGGCACTTTTATCACCAGCTTCAACATTACTAGAAAGGAAGGTCAATATCTATGACAGGATCCACCCTGTTGTAGTTTACTATCTGATTTTTGCAGTGTGATTTTCTATAACAAGGTATTTTATAGATCAAAGATCTATGTTTTGTTTTAAGTGAAGTCGGGAACTTGGGAAACTAGTCTGTTCCAACCACTGATGCAAAGAGGTAGCTGCTCAGAATGCATTCCCAACTTTACTGGTATTTTAAAATTTATATATATATATTTGTCCATTTCTAGGGATCAAAGAGTTGTCACCTCCTCCACTGAATCTGAAACGCTTGTATAAAGAAACGCTAGAAATTGAACCTATCTTGATCATTATTTCTCCTGGTGCTGATCCTTCTCAGGAGTTGCAAGAACTTGCGAGTGTTGAAAGAAATGGGGAGTGCTACCATCAGGTAAGTTTCGTATATGTCAGTGCATTAAAAAGCCCACAAATTATTTGCATGGTAAGGGTTCATGCAAGCACATGCAGAGCTTGTCTGATGCCCAGGGCCAGGAGTGTTGTTAGGATAAAGTTATAACTCAAACAAAAAAGTGGCCAATCCCTGGCAGGGCCTCCCAACCAGCTTAGCCCTCAGAGCACGCACCCCTCCTTGCACAGGCCTTTAAAGAAATAAGAATATTATCGATGGCTAGACCTGTTTGCTTATTTAGTAGATTTATATACCTCTATTTGCTGTTTTCAAATTGGTTTACAATATAAAAGATTTAATATGATATCACAAATAAAGCAATTTTAAGTCAACTTCAAAACTAATGAATCCCTAACAGAACAAACCAAGCAGCAATAGGACAAAACAATACTTATAAAAGATTTTCCTTGAAAGGAGACATGATCTGGGGCTAAACAAGTCTCCTGGAGGAGGCCATTCCACAACAATTGAGGCAGCTACTGAAAAGGCCCTGGTCTGGGTGAATGCTAGTCTTTCAATTTACAAATAATGTCATCCTAAGTATGACGCCAATAACAAATCTCAAAGCTGGGGTGGGTGGGAATATTTGGGCAGAGATGTTGTTTGAGATACTCTGTGCCCTAAACATTTATCACTTTAAAGCCAGCAGCTTGAATTGGGCCAGGAAATGCACTATTTTTATACAAGTTTTATTAATAAATATACTGGAATGAAACAGAAAGCCACTTCTGCCCTGAAGAGGAGGTGGGGTTGGGGGCAGTCACGGCCCTTCCACGTGCACAGGGGCTGAGAGCTCAGCCCCTGTGCGATAGGGGGATTCCCAACCTCGTCACTCCCACGCTGACCAATCCGGTCGGCTTGGGGGTGTGTCCTGCCCTATTTAAGCAGGACACAGGCGGGAATCCCTCCTGCTTTGCTCTGCTCCCCAGCTGCACCGTTTTTTTGCACGCTGTTGTTTCCCCTGCTCCTCGCCGCATCAGCACCATCGCAGTGACACGGGCTTGTGTACTCACTGCTGAATGAACAGACTTCTCAACATCTTGTTGCGAGCTGCTTCAGCGCTCGCTTGAGGTTTTATTCCCTGGTGGGGTGGCGAGAAGGAACAGCTGAACGTTGGGGGGTTGGCGCAGTTCAAGCTGCTTTAAGCCTCAGTGGCTAGCACTAGCAGGAGGATCCAGCCTTGGTTCTATGTACTGTGCCAGCTGGGGATAGAGTCCAAGTGTCGTCGCCGCTGCGTGATTTTTCTGCGGGGTTTGAAGCTTTGCTTCCCCCCTTCCCACCACTCCGTTGGTTTTTTCTCCCTGCTTGCAAGCGCAGCAGTGCTGGGCAGTGTTGCCACGCCCACAAACCTTGCCTCTCCTGGGGTTAGCCTTTCTAAACACTTGTCCCTGTATTTTTATACAAGTTTTATTAATAAATATACTGGAATGAAACAGAAATCCTTTCCTGTTTGTCATATTTTCTTCTGAAAGTCTACTTTAATATATTTGGCTGCTAAAAACTAGATCTTCCAAATGAAAAGACGCACAACACTATGCAAAGACTGATGGAAGCTGTGTTAACTTGCTATTCTGCTTCCCTCTAATAAAAATAAGATGTAATATGAAGAGGAAGGATCCTTCAGCTTACACTGAAATAATTTTGTATAGAATAAAGGCACAGAACAAATGTAAATGAGACCAACAGAGCTGCAATCTGTCTCCATTAACTATGGAGATTGAGATTAACTAGAGATGATGTGATCCAAAATGATTCAAAAATAACTGCCAATAGCAATTCTAAACTTACCATATTGTGCATTTTCACAGTGTCATAGTGTGGGAATTCTGTTTATTTAAAAATCTCTCCAAGCAATCTATAAATGAAATTGGAGATAAAACATAGCTAAAAAAATTAAAAAACTATACATAAAACCATATTTCCATGATAAACTAGAACATTTGATTGTCTTTTGTAGGTTGCTATGGGCCAGGGCCAAGCTGATCTAGCTATTCAAACTGTAAAAGAATGTGCACGAAATGGAGAATGGCTCTGCTTGAAGAATTTGCATCTGGTTGTGTCATGGCTTCCCATATTAGAAAAGGTAAGAGAATACACATATTCAGCAGCAGGGCCAGATTAAGATCTCCAGAAGCCCTATGCATTGAAAAGAATATGGTGCCTCCCCAATGTATAATTCAAAATTTATTTCTTTAAAAAATGCTAAACCATTGAAATACTATGCATTGAATTTCCTTAGGAAAAAATGACATATTTCAGCTTCCTAGAAAAATGTGCTGTGCTCCAAGGGCACAAACAACAAAAGAAGAGCGGAATCTATTGGAAGCTGAGTTCAGACATAACCAGAAACTTTGTTTTCCCACTATGTGAATGAGTCAGCACAAACCTTGTGCTTCCATTCTTCCTACTGTTCTCCTGTTCTACATGAAACAGAAGATTGAAAGCTTTTACTGTGAGTTTTAAGATAACTGCAGTTCCCAATAACATCCAAATTCATGGAAATTGTTTTTTTAAAACAATAGTTTGTGACAACAAGCCAAGACCAAACCATAGTTTCAGATCCTGGCTTATTCCCGCCCTTTGCTTAAGTCAACACTAAAGTTCATCTGAAATTATTTTTGGATGAATAAGGCTTGTGCTTCCACTAATACCTTTTGGTGTGTTAAAATATCAATTATTGCCCAAAGTTTTCAGACAGGAATCGTGTGCATCAGTGGTATTGCTTAACTTTGTTTATATGAATACATTTCTTTTCTACAGGAACTGAATAATCTGCAACCCCAGCCTGGTTTTCGTCTTTGGCTGACTGCTGAAGTCCATTCTAAATTTTCTACTATTTTGCTTCAATCAAGTCTGAAGATAACATATGAGGCAAGATTAAATTACTACCGGTAGCAAAATATAACATAGTGGGGAATTAACAAATAAATTGGCACCTAAAGCCACACATAGGGTTGTATTCTGAGTTATATGAGCAGATGTCCAGTGGGGAATTTGGGGTTTCCTGTGCCTTCTTTCCCACTGCAGCCCTTGAAAAACCTCTTCTGGGAGTTGGGGACCCTCAGGAAAGTTCTTGGCTATGAAGGCTGCAGCGTGAAGGGAGAATCGGCAAAAACCATTTGGAGTCAGATTGTGCAAGGGGGCAAACTTCCTGCACTCAGTTTTTGCCAGTCCTTATCTCCTTGTAGCTCTTTGTGTCCCTTGCTGTGTGTCCCAGTTGGCTGTAGCAGGAAGGAGAGAGCACAGGAATGGTAAAGCCCTATTGCACGACTCCTGCTTGCAGATATAATTTTTATACTAAGACTTTTTCTTCCATAGGCACCTCCAGGCCTGAAAAAGAACTTACTGCGAACATATGAATCTTGGAGTCCAGAGCAAATTAGCAAAAAAGGCAATTTGTCTCGAGCCCATGCTCTCTTTAGCCTGGCTTGGTTTCATGCTGCATGTCAAGAACGAAGGAATTATATCCCTCAGGTATGCGTCTTACTCATTGCTCATGTTTTTATCTTGTTTTTCAGTTACTAATTGTTTCCTTTCATTTCAGATGTATTCTTTTATATTAAAATAAATTGCAAACTTTCCCTGTCTCGATTGTAAACATTGAACCATAAAGACCAGTGCTGAAAAAGTAAGGGGTGGGTGGGTAGATCTAATTGAATTCAGTGAACTTTTATTTTTTTGTAAGCTAACATTTTATTTCTGTTGTATGGGAGAAGCTTTATAAAGAACCAGCTTGTTTCATATAATAGCTGTTGTTCCATGTCCACCTAACAGAAGATCCCCATGATAAACCCCACTAGCTTCCACTGTTTACTTGTACTAAAATGAACTGTTACAATGTAGTAACTGGGGTTTGTTTTCCCAAACTGGAGTTTTGGTTGAAAGAAGCTGTTTTAAATGCCTGCAGGCCATGCAGCTGTCATAAATTCTTACAATTTGCTTGATTTGGAACTATGCCTGGAGAAAGCTGTCCAGGACAAGTGTGGGGTGTTTTTTTAACCCCACAAAATTGATACTTGCTCTTATTTTACTTTGGGAGGTCACCATGACTTAAATGAAATAAGACTCTTTCCTCACTTGCCAAAGCTAACCCTGCCTTGTTGACTTGTGTGGTGCCCCTGTGATTAATTTGGATCTACACACTTGCCCCCCCCCCACACACACCTTCGAATTTTAAAGCATTTGAAAACAACATTATTCCTCAATGTTAAGGGGTTTTTCTTCTTCCCAAAATTCAAGCTAAAAGCATTGTAAATTAATTTAGAATTCTGGATCTCTGCATTGCTCAGAAACATTGCCTTGCATGTAGGGCCTGAACAGCACAGAAGTTGAGTGTGTTGTGTGTCTTTCTGCGACAGCTAGCAGTCCTAGAAATCTGGGTGATGGTAATCTATAGGTTAGCAGACTGTTTTGGAAGTTCTTTCATTATTTACTGGTCAGTAATAATTCACTCAGACCTGTAGTATGTTTTTGGTCTAGGGTACCTTAGTACTGTTTTCTTTTACATTTTTTTTACTATGTTTCTGCAATTTCACATGGGACATAGTTTTGAACATTTTCTTATCATCGTATGGCCATGCACATTTAATAATGAGTATTAGAAACTGCCTTTTCTCTTACAGGGCTGGACCAAATTTTATGAATTTTCTTTATCTGATCTTCGTGCAGGGTATGACATTATTGACAGACTCTTTGAAGGTGAGTCATCTTGTTCTCAGGGAACTCTGATTTCATTGTCTGACTTCATTTTGCTAAAACCATAAATCCATGTGAGCTTCCCATATTTGAACGTAACAAGGAATGGAAGGCTAACAATTGCGGAAAAGACTAGGGAAGCACCAAAGCCATTGATGCAAAATACTGTTTATTGTCCTAATTCAAAACAAGACTTTCCTCAGAGGGTAATTTAAAACTAATTCTTAAATAGTTCGCGAGCATATTTACATTAAAAATTCATGAATTTTCTCCATATAAGAAAATCTTTGGAAAAGAATGTGGGAATTTTTATAAAAATGTGTAGTTATTCAGATAACTTTGAATGAACTTCCCAAAAATCCCAGCCAGACTATTTTTCTCTGTCACGCTTTTCTTCTCAACACATCTGAAAATAGATCACTTGGAAATTAAACAGATAGCTGCCAAGTTAGGCAGAGCCACAACAGCACGTTAAAAAGACACACAAAGAAAGTTTAAGTAGAAGGTTTGTGTTGAGACTGGGGAAGGAAGGTAAACAAGTAAGAAAAAAAGGAATCTCCATTTGAAGTGTCTGTCTCTCCTTCCTACTGCACTTTGGAGAAGGGGAGGGTTCTAATGGAACATGCTCCAAGAAATTGTCTTTACATTCTCTTATTTGATATACAGTGGTACCTTGGTTTAAGAACTTTACCTCGGTCTAAGAACGGAATCTGAATGGTGGAAGGGCACCGGCAGTGGGAGGCCTCATTAGGGAAAGCGCACCTCGGTTTAAGAACGGTTTTGGTTTAAGAATGGACTTCCGGAACGGATTAAGTTCGTAAACTGAGGTACCACTGTATAGATTTCACTTTCTAGAGTGTATCCTCAGCTGCTGGGGATACTTATGATTTGCTATAAGGAAAGAGGGACTATCTAATGTCCCTCAGGCCAAAATGGTTAAGGCTCCTTAGGGATCTATAATGGAGGTAATGTCATAGTTAAATGAAAACATTAGGTCATCTGCAGTAGACATGAGTCACTGCATGGCAGAATATATTTGCCCACAGTATTAAAGATTGCTTTAATGATGAAATCCGAAACCAAGCCATTGTGCCATATTTTTACATGCTTTATATTTAATAATTTACAGGCGCCAAAGATTTTCAGTGGGAATTCGTGCATGGTTTATTGGAAAATGCTATTTATGGAGGTCGTATAGATAATTACTTTGATATGAGAGTCCTTAGATCATACCTGGAACAGTTTTTTAATTCCAGAGTCATTGCTGACTCAAATTTCCGGGGCAAGAAGATGAGCAGATTTCCATATTCCATCACTCTCCCTAGCTCCTGCAATATATTGGTGAGTATGTGTCCCTTCTTATCAGATGTTAAAATAATATTAATTTTCTTTGGCTTTATTAAATTGGAAGGTGATTATGCTTCTTGTTGCTTAATTGTGGACCAACTTTAGTACTATTAAAGACTAGTTTTATTATGGCTGCTGGCATGCTGAAAGCTGACCAGAACTGAGAGAATCTCAGAATTAGAGACTTATAGCTACCTTATTCTGTCAGAACTAGTAGTACAGCTATAAAAAATACAAATGCTGGGCTCATGGTTTTTTGGATTGTGGGTAATCATCGGACGTCTTTTCCTGATTTGAGCACATGATAAGCTGCATTTTAAAAACAACTCTTGTTGATTTACTGTTAATCACCATATTATTCTAAGAATTTTTACTCAGAAGTAAATTGAATTGAGCTCACTCAGACTTACTCCCAAGGAAATGTATATAGGATTATAGCACTAATTATTTTATTGTTAGTTACGTTTATTATCAAGTTTAAACTTATAAAGTTAAAGAAATTAATTTTGTGTCACTTTGATTGATTAATGATAGCAACCATATCTAAGGGCACATTCAAAATTATATATTTATTAGTGTATTCAGAAAGCTGGCTAAGAACTTAACTAAAAGACTGAAATCTAAATCTGAAATTTATTTCCCAAGTATGTTACCCACATGTTTCACTTCCTTTCATTAAAATAAGAGTGATCAGAGATTTTTTAATAACACATTGAATACCAGTTTTCCTTTTTGTATAGGATTACCGTCATGTTATTGAAAGTCTTCCAGAAGATGATAAACCTGATTTCTTTGGCTTGCCTGCCAACATTGCTCGCTCATCTCAACGAATGACCAGTTCTCTAGTAAGCATGTGTTTGTTTGTTTGTTTGTTTGTTTGTTTGTTTATTATCAAGATGTCAAATGTCACTTGCTAAAAAGATCATATCTGTTAAAAAAAAGCTTACAGGGTTCACTGTGATAGTGAGATCTATTGCTTCCAGGCTCATTCCCTTTTTTAGGGAAAAGTAAGGAAAATAATTCATTCTGAGGGATAATTGATCAAAGGTGATGAGATTCAGATAAAGGATCTGATGCCTCTTCATACTCAGAACAGTTGTGTTGAACCTGTGTTGTATAGACGATGCTGATCCTATGAATATAAGGAAGGTGTTGGTTGCTTCTTCTGTCTTATCCAGGACTCTCTATATAGAAGGAATTTCTCTCTTCATATGAGGAGGAAATCTTATCTGTCAGTAGAGTCATGGACACCCGCTCTGCTATAGATTTGGGGAACTTTGGTTCTCTCATGTTGATATATCACAGTACAGTTGTACCCCTGGTTACATATTTAATTTGTTCCGGAGGTCCGTTCTTAACCTGAAAATGTTCTTAACCTGAAGCACCACTTTAGCTAATGGGACCTCCCACTGCTGCTGCGCCGCCAGAGCATGATTTCTCTTCTTATCCTGAAGCAAAGTTCTTAACCTGAAGCGTTATTTCTGGGTTAGCGGAGTATGTAACCTGAAGCGTATGTAACCCGCGGTACCACTGTAATTGGAAGTGTGATGATAAAGACCCCTTCTGTAATTTTGTGAAGATTTCACTCCTCATGATATTAGTGGTAGTCCAGCTACCTAGAATCTTATGAAATCATATGCTATCAAATATTAGGTAGGTTTTTTTTTAATATTTCCAAGCTACATTAAAGATTTTTCCCCCAGTAAACTTAGCAGGCAAAACATTCCTCATGTGAATTGTTTGTATAACTAGCTAGAATATGTCCAGGTACATTGGAAGAACCCACACAATTAGAACAATTGAAACACATCCAGATCTATGGCCAGAGAATGGAAAATAGTTATCAGTTTTACAGTGAAATCATATGTCTCTCTACTCAGAAGTAAGTCTCACCATGTTCAGTGGGGCTTAGAACCAGGTGAATGGGTGGGGGATTGCAGCTTTATTTTAAGATACAAAAAGGGGATTGCAGCTAGAAAAGCTATCTTCCAATACATACTTTCTAACTCTAAACTTTAAATATGCTGAGCTAATTTTTCCTAAAACAAAATACTATCATGTAGTAGTTACTTCAACTAGTTAATGATAGACAATTAGAAACTTGCAGGCTGGACAGATGGGAGCCAGAGCTATGCCACATTTCTTCTAGAATCCATGGCTGTGGCTCTGGAAGAAGCAAAACCCTCTTGGGGTGTTAATGTTGTGAACCCCTCCATCATAGGCTCAGGTTGTATACGTGTGTGTGTGTAAATAAGCCATATATCATAAAGACACCAGTCTTTGCTGTCCTTCGCACCTGGAACCTTGGAATCTTACACTGCTCAAAGTTTGAGGTGGCGTGCAGACAATATTAATTGCAAATTGAGTTGCTTGTCAGCACAAATACTCAAAAGAAGGTTCTGCAACAGTGATTAGAGTGCAATGTTAGACTCCAGTCAATTGTTTAATGTATTTCTATTTGGGGTAAGTCAATTAAAGTGCTGCTTTTGGTGGTGTGCATTCACTTCTCCACCAGGCAGATTGAAGGTGAGAATCTGCTAGCTTCTGATACATGCTTTTGCAGCTAACATCTCAACAGACAAACCATAAAGATGGCCATAAAAGAGCTGTGTATCAGTTTACCTTGTTCATACATGAGTTCCATTAAATCTGGTGTATTTTCTAATGTTCTGATTCTGGTGGTAACAGAAAGAAATGGGGAAAAAATGACGGCAAATTTAATTCAAAGATGAAACAAAACTTACTATAGTGCTGTCTAAGGCATTCTGGAGGAAACTGACTATCTAGATCCACTCCAAACTGGGTTCAGTCCCACGTTTGGGGCTGAATCTGTCTTGGTTGCGCTGAGAGTGAAAGTGAGAGGGGAAATGTGACCTTGTTGGTCTTACTAGATCTTGGTGACTTTTGGATAGCATCAACCATGGTATCCTCCTGAACCATCCATGAGAGATGGGTATTGAGTGCACTGTTCTCCGATTCAAAAAGAACAGGAAAATGCAATCCTTATTCTGTGAAAAATGTTTGGAATGTCTGTGTTAGAGCTCAGTTACACTGAGGTATAATGAGTTACTCTGAGATTTAATGAAGATTAATTGACAATTAATAGCCGTAAATCATTTTTGACAAGAAAAGAGTCATAGCCTTACTGTTTTGTTCACTTTGTGAGCCCATTTGCAGCTTACCAAAGTCTGAGTTCAATTCACTGCTGCTTAACTGAAGAAATACTGTACACAATTACTCTTACAAGATATATGTAAGCGGAATCAGTAGAAAAGCCCCTGTTTTATCAGGAGACCCAGCCCTCTGATAAATTACTTTAACATATAAGAAAGGTGAACTGAATTAAGGGGTGGTTATTTCAGGATGCATTTTGCTGTAAACGAGACTGATTATAAGCATTTCACCCTAAACAAAAAGTAAATAGAAAGTGTCATGTTGGTGATCCTTTAATTAACCATTTAAACAATCATTTTTATTTCTCGCTTTTTATATTTCAATTGTAATGTGTTTTTGCATGGAAAGCCATTGTTGAAGCATGCTGGCCCTTCTTTGATGCAGAATACAAATATACGCTGCAGCACAATGCAGCATACTGCAGAGTCATGGGATCCCCTTTGAAATCTTACTGCATCACAAATGCATTTCCGAACTGAGTGGCATGGTCAGTCAGAAGCAAAACTCTAGTATTCTGTCTAAGCAATGTTAGTGACATTCTGCATATGTGCCTTTGGTATATAAATGCACACAGACACGATTATCACTGTATGCAAGTATCTCTGCAAATTACCATTTCATAAACGTGACCTGAAGCATGAAATTCACACTGTTCTACTTCTAGTCCACATAATTGGAGGATACAGAAATCATTTATAAAGCACTGTTTGCTTTTTATTATTCAATCATACACTCAATTATCTTATTGCCATATGGAGTTTTGAACTCGGCTCTGAGCCTCAGCGTTGCAAATTCCTGCCATAAAGATACTTTACGATGCCCTTGAAACATTGCATCATGTTACAACAGCCATTTACAGCAGATAATACAGTAGTTATAAGTCTTTGATTAATAAGGTGTGCATTTTTATAATAATGAAAAATGACTAGGAAAAAGTGAAACCTGCCCTTAGCCCATGTTAGTTTAAATTCTGGTATAAAGATACTGAGATTTCACATATGGAATTATCGCTTGGACTACACCATGACCCAGTTCATACTTGACAACAAGCATTACTAAAAGAAAAAGAAAAATTCTTAACCAAACAGCTGGTTGTTTCTCGAAATGGTACCATCTCCTTATCCTGAATCATATATATCCAAAGTAATTTGAAGAGCTGATTGCCCTCTGTTGAGGAAAGCTGGCTGAAGATTGCTTATTTCTAAGCAATGCCTTTCTCAGAAGCAAAACCATGGAATCCTAGTCAACCAGTGCTTACGTGTGTGTGGCCTAAACACAATAGACAACACATTCATTACCTCCGTTACTGTCAACTTTATGTGAATCTCATATTGAGGGCTTCATCCTAGATTTTAGAGTCTGGTTTTACTTGCACTTGCTTCCTCAGTGGAACAAATGCATTTGGAATTCTACATTGTACCTTTTTAAATCTCTGATTTCTGTACAAGGTACTATACAGAGCACTTTGCATGCTCGCTTTCCCTCAGCTTTCAGTTTCTTTGTCTGAGTTTCACATTATATGTGCACTTGTACAAACTGAAAAACACCACAAAAGCAATTTTATGTGATTGTATTTGTGATTGCATCCAGCTTCTTTAGAGCCATAATTTGCACATGTGTAGTTGTGCACAGTGCACATTCATAAAACACTGCCACAACACAATTACTTGATGAAATTGAACATAGGGTTCTGTCAAGTGTGTTTGGTGCTTTACCAGTGTACTGGTGTTGCATCAATGTTCTGGACCCACCTGCATGCTACATGTTGGTGCACAGTGAGAACATGCTGGCCATTTCAGCCCCCTCCCGCCCTGCCCCGCTCCTGCTGCTGCCCAATACTGGGAGTGAAGCATTGGTTTGGCTTTGTGTTACATCCAAATCAGAGCTTGTGGTTTGCTTTGCTCCAGACAAACAATGAACATTGTCAGGAAACCCCCCTCCCCGAGGCTGGAAGGGTCGCGGGAGCGTCTACGGTACAGAGAACCCCCCAAGCTGCTTTCCAGCTCCTCCTCCCCAGACAGCACAGGAAGCGATCATTCCTCTAGCGAGGAGGGAGGAGTGGAGGCAGGAAGGCGGTGCAGGGGCTCTGAGAGGATAGCAGAGCCTCCACACCGTGGGGAGAGCTGGGAAAGGGGTCAGGTTCCCACACTCCGAGATAGGAGGCAGGAAGGACGTGGAAGAGGGAGGCATGGGTTTAGAATTCCGCACCTGTTTTGCTGGACGAAGAGTCGGAAGTCCTCATTCCAGGGCTCTGCAGACGATTGAGATGGACGTTTGATTTCAGTTCCACTGTATATAGCTGTGCACAATAAAGAACTTAGTTTAGAAGTTCTGCGTTTGGCTTTTACTCATGAGCAACCACTGAACGTCCTTACAAGCATTAACCAAGGTTTGTTCTGGACTTACTGCTTGTGGTTTGTTTGGAAGAGAAAACAGCATAACTGAGGCTAAACTGATATTAAGGCAAGCCATGGTTTAGCTTCCAGTACTAGAGAGGCAGCTTGAATATGATTTGACTCATCATCACTTTATTGTATGGTGGGGGAGCTAGAAAGTGCCTTCCCTCCTTCCCAACTGGCAGAACCTTCCTCCTTCAGTCCTGGGTGTAATGCTTCATTACAGCGTTCATGTATAAAATCAATTGTAGGCCCAGACTTTATGGCCAAATAATGGATATTATCTAGTATATCAATGTGATCTGTAGACCTTCATATGCTGTATTTTACATGCATATGCCCTGGAGATTGAAGTCAAATGGGCCTTAGAAAGCCTTGCTAACAACAAGGCCAGTGGAAGTGATGATATTCCAGCTGAACTATTTAAAATTTTAAAAGATGCTGCTGCTAAGGTGCTACACTCAATGTACCAGCAAGTTTGGAAAACTCAGCAGTGGCCAGAGGATTGGAGAAGATCAGTCTACATCCCAATCCCAAAGAAGGGCAGTGCCAAAGAATGCTCCAACTACCGCACAATTGCACTCATTTCACACGCTAGTAAGGTTATGCTTAAAATTCTACAAGAGAGGCTTAAGCAGTATGTGGACCGAGAACTCCCAGAAGTGCAAGCTGGATTTCGAAGGGGCAGAGGAACCAGAGACCAAATTGCAAACATGTGCTGGATTATGGAGAAAGCTAGAGAGTTCCAGAAAAACATCTACTTCTGCTTCATTGACTACGCAAAAGCATTTGACTGTGTCGACCACAGCAAACTATGGCAAATTCTTAAAGAAATGGGAGTGCTGGATCACCTCATTTGTCTTCTGAGAAATCTCTATGTGGGACAAGAAGCTACAGTTAGAACTGGATATGGAACAACTGATTGGTTCAAAATTGGGAAAGGAGTACGACAAGGCTGTATATTGTCTCCCTGTTTATTTAACTTATATGCAGAATTCATCATGCGAAAGGCTGGACTGGATGAATCCCAAACCGGAATTAAGACTGCCGGAAAAAATATCAACAACCTCAGATATGCTGATGATACTACCTTGATGGCAGAAATGAGGAGGAATTAAAGAACCTTTTAATGAGGGTGAAAGAGGAGAGCGCAAGATATGGTCTGAAGCTCAACATCAAAAAAACTAAGATCATGGCCACTGGTCCCATCACCTCCTGGCAAATAGAAGGGGAAGAAATGGAGGCAGTGAGAGATTTCACTTTCCTGGGTTCCATGATCACTGCAGATGGTGACAGCAGTCATGAAATTAGAAGACGCCTGCTTCTTGGGAGAAAAGCAATGAAAAACCTAGACAGCATCTTAAAAAGCAAAGACATCACCTTGCCGACAAAGGTCCGTATAGTTAAAGCTATGGTCTTCCCAGTAGTAATGTACGGAAGTGAGAGCTGGACCATCAAGAAGGCTGATCGCCGAAGAATTGATGCTTTTGAATTATGGTGCTGGAGGATACTCTTGAGAGTCCCATGGACTGCAAGAAGATTAAACCTATCCATTCTCAAAGAAATCAGCCCTGAATGCTCACTAGAAGGACAGATCCTGAAGTTGAGGCTCCAGTACTTTGGCCACCTCATGAGAAGAGAAGACTCCCTAGAAAAGACCCTGATGTTAGGAAAGATGGAGGGCACAAGGAGAAGGGGATGGCAGAGGATGAGATGGTTGGACAGTGTTCTCGAAGCTACTAACATGAGTTTGGCCAAACTGCGAGAGGTAGTGAAGGATAGACGTGCCTGGCGTGCTCTGGTCCATGGGGTCACGAAGAGTCGGACACGACTGAACGACTGAACAACAACATGCCCTGTTCAAACATTTTACCTACCCATGGAACATCTAGTGGCATTGCATGTGTGACAAGTTTCTTAGGTGCAAGGAGGGGTGCAAACTGGGTCTATGTCTCCCTGTGTTTTGTAACTGGGACAGTACAAATGAATGTACTCCCTTGGTTTATTTACACACAGTATATGCATCAGTTTGCGTGTTGGTCTCCTTTTCATTTTAGGCTTATTTATAATGACTTACAGTTATATACAGATAAAGACTAACTGACTGTATTCCTAATAAAATGCAGTACATGGCCTCTTCACAGAAACAAGTGGCACATAGTTTTGAACTTTGATGATATTCATATTCACAGCTGGCAGAATGAATGGGTTTTTCACTGTGACAGAGAGGTTCGCTTTTAGTTTGCTTAAGTTAAAATTGCATAAGCTAGCATGTCTCCTGTGATTTGTATTCAAGCTTTTAAGACCTAATTCCCTTGAAAAATATGCTGATGCAGTTCCTTGACATAGTATAAAGCCTGCACATTTTACTTCTGATACTTAGTAAAAACCTCATCTTGCAAATCACTGCCATAAATTATAGTTTGGACATGCACAAGACTAGAATGCATATTGGAAGGATACTGAAACAATCTATGTTCTCATAATATTCACTATCCTGACAAAGAGTGCCATTATTGTAGTTACGAATCTTTAGTTCTGTTTCATGCTAACAGATCCTTAGTCAAGTTCTCAGTGATATAAGTAAATAAATGATAAAAAATGTAAATGGCATTTGGTGAAAGCAATGAGGAAGCTTATGCAGTTTAATTTTTCGTACTTAAAAACACATTTCATGGCAGGCTTATGGAAAGAATCCCAGTTTTCTTTTTTAAACATTTGTAAAATGTTGGATTTCATGTAACCCTCGATTTAAATACTTAACTTAATACAAACATTAAATCTAACTAAGCACCAGGAAGCTTCCCAAAAGACAAACAATTCATTTTCAGGAATGTCAAATTACAAGAGACAAAGGATTTTAACATTAGGGCTTAAGTCTTTAGCATTCTTTTCTGGAAGTATGTTGACTGAAGGTTTCCTTCCATGTAACATGATTTGTACTGCAAATTATGGACCTGATCCAGCCAGTTTCTTCCACACTCCCTCAGATATGGTTCTCTCATGGTAGGACAAGGAGAGCTGGTTAACAACACTTGTGTCAGCTTGCCAATCTAGCGAGCAACTGGTGTCTTGAACCTGTTTTCCATTGGCAATGAAGGTAGCCAGAAGGAAGTACTGCAGCCTCATAGCTGACATGGCCAGTATGCTTAAGCCATTTGTCAGCTGGCACAAGAGCTGAAGGTGTTCAGTTTTCACCTTGGCCTAAAATCCTCAGAATCTTCTACGGATCCTCAGATTAAGCTTGTTGTCCACCAGCTCCTTTGCCTCACCCTGCACTTTCTACACCCATTTGCCATGTGCTGCCTATCTTCAGGGTTAACTACCTTGAGTGTGCTTTCAAGCTGCCAGCCCTGACATAGAACAGTGCACTATTGCTTCTTATCTAACCTTCCTCTGGCTGCATAAGTTGAGGCTCCCAATCTGGACCTACCCATAATTTTGTACAGTACAGATGTATCCTTAACTAAGTACTGTGCTAGCATATACCACAGCACCACCTATATACACACACACACACATATATATATATACAGTGGTGCCCCGCTAGACGGAAATAATTCGTTCTATGAGTTTTTTTGTAGAGCAAATTATTCGTCTAGCGAAGCGGCAATGGAGCGCAGAGGTTCTCGCGCTAAAAAAAAAAAAATTCGTCTTGCGAAGCAGCCCCATTGACTTTTTCGTCTTGTGGGGCAGCTTTCGCTAGACAAATGTTGTTCGTCTAGCGAGTTTTTCGTCTAGCGAGGCATTTGTCTAGCGGGGCACCACTGTGTGTGTGTGTATATATATATATATATATATATACAGTGGTACCTCGCTAGACGAAAAACTTGCTAGATGAAAGGCATTCGCTAACGAAAGGGTGACTCGCAAGACGAATTTCCCTATGACCGCAACTCGCAAAACGAAAACGTTTTGTGTTTTTTTTTTTTTTCCCCGTAAAGCCGCACTTCCTCCGACCGTGCTTTGCAAGACGAAATTTCCATTATACGACAGCACTCGCGGAACGAATTAATTTCGTCTTGCGGGGCACCACTGTATGTATATACACACGGGATATAAATATAGATGGGTGCAGCTTTGGTCTAAACCACCGAGCCTCTTGGGTTTGCTGATCAAAAGTAGGCAGTTCAAATCTATGCGGCGGAGTGACCTCCCGTTGCTCTGTCCCAGCTCCTGCTAACCTAGCAGTTTGAAAGCATACTAGTGCGAGGAGATAAATAGGTACCGCTGCAACGGGAAAGTAAACGTGCACTCTGGCTTCCGTCATGTTGTCCCTTTGCATCAGAAGCAGTTTATTCATGCTGGCCACATAACCTGGAAAAGCTGTCTGCGGACAAACACCTTGGCCTGGAAGCAGAGATGAGCGCCCCACCCCATAGTTGAATTCTGGACTTAACTGTCCAGGGGTCCTTCACCTGTACTTATTAGTAAACACAACAGTTACAGTCATAGAATTGTAGAGTCGGAAGGGATCCCCAGAGCATATAGTCCCACTCCCTGCAATGCAGGAAACTCAGCTAAAGCATCCATGACAGATTGACATCCAACCTCTGCTTAATGACAGAGGCTCCACCACCTCCCAAGGGTGTCCATTCCACTATCTTTTCTGTCAGAAAGTTATTCTTTCAGACGATGAAAGCCAGTAAAGTACAGATGAAGCAAAATATAATTTGACACCTCAGCCTGCTCCAGCAAAAGGCTAGGAGAAGAATAAATTGTTTATATGTACCTCCTCAAAGAGTCTTTCTTGTGGTTAAGCAGAGGCAGGAAATCACTGCATTGGAAAACAGGTTCCATTTTACATTCATCAAAAGTGGATCATGTGACTGGAAATAGCTTTTCTGTGTTTGGATTGAATCAGGGTTATCTTTCATGAGTTTCTTTGCTAGTATTTATTCAGGACACGTAACATAATTTTTAGATGCTGCTACCTATTTTGAAAACTGTCTGTTGCCATTAACATGGTAAAAATAGTATATTTTCAAGCGGGGTGATAAGATCTGAGGAAATAACATTTCTGTCACATATATTATACAGTAACTAAATATGATAGGTGGCAGTAGAGTACTTGCCTTTTTATTTTCCTATTTTGATGGGTAGGTGGAAATGTAGAAGAAGGTTTATTGGCTGATTTTATAAGAAAAAATAATCAAGTCATTAAAGATTTTGTACTTTAGTACAAAAGTCTGCCACAGAGTTTTGAAGAGTTAATTCTGCAGAAACTGTACAAAACTCATTTTGTCACTTATCTTTGAATTTAATGTATGTTTACATTCTGTGAGTTGTTAAAACTGTTGAGTAGATTTGCTTAAATAAACAAATGGTTCAGCCATATTTAATATGGAGTAGGGGAAATCTGTAGCTGAACTACATTGCAGACAGAACAGAATCATTTTTTTATATATATAAAAAATTAACTTAAACATATGCATGTAGTTACTAAAAATTAAAGCAATTTTTAGTTCATGTATTATTTTCCAGTTCAGATTTTATCCTTTAAATTGTACATTTCTTGTGAAAATCAACCCTTTCTGTATTCATGTGTATAGACAGCCTTTCCTATCAACCTTTGCATCTAGTGGCTTAGTTCATTAATGGATGGGAAAGAACTAAAATGTGAGGTAGAATTATTTAACTCAGGTGGGTTCCTATAACTGTTAGGACTGCCACATATGAATTACAGGTAGGTAGCCGTGTTGGTCTGCCATAGTCAAAACAAAATAAAAAAATATAAAAATTCCTTCCAGTAGCACCTTAGAGACCAACTAAGTTTGTTCTTGGTATGAGCTTTCGTGTGCATGCACACGAAAGCTCATACCAAGAACAAACTTAGTTGGTCTCTAAGGTGCTACTGGAAGGAATTTTTATATTTTTTATAGTATTGTGAAGTTCAGGATGAGATAGGATTTTCAGCACTAACATTTCACTGTGCCATGGAAAAGGCTCTACTTAAGAAAAAATAGTGTGCAAGCACCTCCTCAATTTCTGGCCCTTCTAACCTCAAGTTTGCTTCACAGGCTTCCAGCTTGCCCTTTGTATTCTCATTTGAACTCCACTGCAGTTTTTCTGCTAGTACGTACTTAGATGGTTGTTTAGATTGCAAGAACTTCAGTCATAAGCTAAGATATATATACACACGCAGGTGGTTTCTTTGCTTGTTTGAGGGATCTTTTCTTTAGAAACAGACTGCATTGTTGGTTTATAGTGGTTTAGAGTGTTTTCCCCTCTTCCAGTTTTCCAGAAATGGGCATTAAAGTATCCATTGTGTAACTTCCAGGATTCACCCTGAAGCTCTTTTAAAAAAATGGTGTTATGTTAACCACTCAGCTATGGGCATGAGAAACTTTATTCTTTCTTGGCCTCTGAAAGAAATAATTACTAGTCTTCACCTTCATTTTGCTTCTCTTTAGAGACCAGATAAAATTAGTTTGGCTAATATGAGTACAATAAAATATACTCATTTGACAGGATTATTTTTGTCATCCTATATATGTTGGAAGGAATGGGCGGCATCTAATGTATTTTTCCATGGATAAGACTATATTTTCCCCCAATTTTTTTAAGTTTAAAATGGGGGGTGGGTCTTCTTATACACGGAATGTTTAAAATATCTATTTCTTAATTTTGGGCTCAAAAATTAGGGGTTGTCTTATACACGGGGGTGTTTTATACACAGAAAAATACGGTATATGACTTAGTATAAATCTGTGAATCTAGTAGCAGAAAAAGCAAGGTTGCATTTTGGATTTTCAAGGGAACAAAACATTCCCAATAAATGATGCATTTCCATCAAAATTCAAAATCTTTCGTATCTAGTTTGAGAATGGAAATGTTTTTTTTAAAATTTCTCGTTTGTGTCTATGTTCATTTTAAAACTTTAATTTGTTTTCTTCAATGTTTAGCAAATTAATCGATAGCAGCAATTATAAAAGTTAAAATAATACTTCCACAGACTACCAACTAGTGAGGCTTCATGTTCTAGCAAGTCTGATAAATTATTTTAATTTGCTTTCACTGAACCAAACAACAGTACATAATTTATCAGACAAACAAAGAAAATGAAACAGTGCATCATCACACATTTTTCAAGATTAGAAAATCAATCAAAAATGCACTGGTGGGCTTTAAGTGGATAATTCTGACTATTTAACAACTAAATAGTTTGCCCTAGAGAAAGATTAATGTTTATTTATTTCAAAAGTTATGTGTGGCCAAGCAAAACAGGAAATACACTGTGGTTTTAAAATCTTAGAAGAAACAACCATTTTAAATAACATGTAAACAGAAAATAAGCATGCCGCTATTTTATTTTATTGATCTTAAATTTAAAATTGTTTCATTTCTTCTTGGCAGCCACCCTGACAGCTCTGTTACAGGGCAGCCTATAAATACTGATAAGATAAATAAATGTCAGTATAGGCAACCCAGGTGGCGCTGTGGGTTAAACCACAGAGTCTAGGGCTTGCCGATCAGAAGGTTGGCGGTTCGAATCCCTGCGACGGGGTGAGCTCCTGTTGTTCGGTCCCAGCTCCTGCCCACCTAGCAGTTCGAAAGCACAACAAAGTGCAAGTAGATAAATAGGGACCGCTCCGGCGGGAAGGTAAACGGCGTTTCCGTGCGCTGCTCTGGTTCGCCAGAAAGCGGCTTTGTCATGCTGGCCACATGACCCGGAAGCTGTCTGCGGACAAACGCCGGCTCCCTTGGCCTATAGAGCGAGATGAGCGCCGCAACCCCAGAGTCGGACACGACTGGACCTGATGGTCAGGGGTCCCTTTACCTTCACCTTTACTGCATTGCTGTGAAAAAACGCAGAACAATTCATAGATATTTAATTATTCCAACAAGGGTGAAGTAAAATGAAACTATCCCACTTAAACTTCCAAAAATCACAATTGAATTTTATTTTTTATTATTATTTGATAAATCTACTGATTTCTTGTTAAGATCAAAACTAATAAATGCAGCTGATTTTTTTTAATATTCCTTGTTGGAAAGATCCCCCCCCCCTTCTTCACCAGAGCCTCTAGCAAGGCTTATTGCAAGACAGGCCCATGAGGGCTGTGCATGGCATTCTTACAGCTGCCTGTCTCTATAGGCCCAAACGAATGCCAGCATCTGTGCCTCAATAGTGATAGCAGCAAGACCAGGGGTCAGCAAACTTTTTCTGCAGGGGCTGGTTCACTGCTCCTCAGAACTTGTGGTGGGCCGGAGCGCATGTGCACACTCCCCCCCTTTCCTCAGAGACAGAGCAGCTGAGATACCTCCACTCACCGCGTTCAGACGGAGCGGGCTGGGCTGGTGAGGGGGGCGCCCCACCGTGCTGGGTCTCGGCTTGCACGGAGGGGCTGCAGCCACCCCGCGGGGAAGGGCCCCTACCCCAGGGTGTCCATGACCATGCTGCTAATGTGCCACCACCAAGCAACACGGAAGAGTCCTCCTCCTCTACTTCTTCCTCCTCCTCCTCACAGGCTTTCTGCTCCCGTTTCTTCCCGCCCCTTCACTTCTCTTCCTCCCTTCTCGAAGCTAGATGTCATCAACGTGCCCTCCCCTGCGCCTCGCCCCGATCGGAGCAGCGAGTCTTGGGAAGGGTCGCCAGCTCGCATCAAACTAGCCAATGGAAGGGAGGCCTGAGGTTGCTAAGGCTTCAGATTGGCCAGCGTCGTGGAAGTCTGAGCACCCTCAGAGCATGCTGAGTGATGTAGTCTGGGGGGGGGGGGAATGGCAAAAAATAGCGCCCAGGAAAATAATTGGTGGGAAATTGTGATCGCGCCGATCCAAGCGACGGTTGCAGAACCGTTCACAAGCCGGATGCAGGGGGCACTTGGGCCAGATCCGGCCCACAGACCGTAGTTTGCCAACCCCTGAACAAGACAATGTATGCTTGCTTGCTTCTCCTACCATATCACAAGGATTTCAATAATATGTGATTCAATCCTGCATATATTTATGATTGCTACAGTTGCATTTGCCACCATGAATACATGCATAACTGGTTAGGGTACTGCAACCCTGAGATGGATTTGAAGTGCTTGATTCCACCCTGACCTCCAGAAGACAATTCTGTTTATTTGACTTGCACATAACCTTACTAGAGAATTGTCTTAAGTGTTCACACACTGTCCTATTATCTTTTTATCTCACAGGTAATTTCACAGCTTCGGATCTTGAGCAGGGCTGTAACTGCTGGCTGCAAATTTGACAGGGAAATCTGGTCTAATGAGCTTTCTCCAGTCCTCAATCTATGGAAGAAGCTTAATCAGGTAAGAGGGTCATTTGTTGGTAAACATTTCAGTATTACTTTCAATAGAACAATCTAGGTAAAATGTCTATATCATTCATTTGAAAGATGGGCATTCCACAAAAAGGGAATTCCAGTACAACATGGATTTCAGATAATATTTTGTTGGAGCCAAAGATTCCTTTCAACTGAAAGAACTTTGTTTTCTGTCAGAGAAAAGAATGCGGCTGCGGGTTGTAAGGTAGACTTCTTTTCGGTACAAATTTTTCAAGAAACAAGTAATATCACCTCACAGGTAGTGAGCATATCTCCAGAAGTGGCACTGCTCAATATAATTGAGGAGTTGGATAAAAACTTGAAAAGTAAAGACCTTTCAACCCACATACTGATGGCAGCATGTCTCATCATTTCAAGATTCTGGAAAGATTTAGTGAGCCCCTTTAGGCAACCAGTAATCTAAGTTATGTATGATTCTGAGTATTGGTAGGAAAACTTAATGCAAAATTTTCAGCTAGCTAAGGACTAGATTAAAAAGTTTACTTTCTGTATGGGTCAGTTCTTCTTTCTGTACAATTGTGGCGTATTCCAGGGATCTGCAGCTCCTTGTTAAATTTTTACTAAAATAAATTCTGCAATATATACTGGTTTATGTAAATTTGTTTTGATTTTCATCATCTGTTTGAATATTACATGTTTTCTTTGTGTATTGTTTTAAAAGTGGGTACAATAATTAGATCAGTGGAGTGAGAATGGATGAGAAATCTGTACGTTTAGGAGACAATAGTGAACTATGGCACTAACATAAAACATGTTAGTTTTATACTGCTGACATGAAATTACTTGAGCTTATTCCAAAGCCACAATTTGAATTATGTCCCTTTCAGTATCAACCTTAAGTCATTGCTGTGAGTGGGAAATATAAATTTAAACAAATAAGCAGTTGATTGGATGAAACCAATAGCATCAGTGTGTGGAAATGCTGTCATGAGTGTTGACCACCACATGCAGGATTTGACTTGGATCCAGCTTTTAGCACACCTCTGTAGATGATCCTCCTTCCCCTTTACACATTCAATAAATGCATATGGGTAACATCTGAAAAGAATTATTGTGGTGCTCTCTTTCTTAAGCCAGCGGTGCAGCTTTTCTGTTGTAGCCAAATATCTCAGTTGTGAGTTGATGCTCTGGGCTTGGACATTTTCAATCATTGCTTGGAAATCATCCAGGTTGACTGTTGGCACTGTCAAAACCGACTCTGAAAACCATTAGTTGGGAGATATGTATGCAGGTCTGCTCAAGTAAGGATCATAATTATTATCTTCCTGATTCGGTTAGTAGAAACTGCCAACCAAAAATTATACTTTCGTACCTGAAAAACTATGAATATTTTTAACATAGACACCTCTTTCCAAATTCATTTGGATGAATCACTTTCCATTTTTTATCTACATAATTAGTCAGTACATTTTATATTTTATTTAAATCAATATGATTAGCTATAGACACATTTCCTTCTGATGGTCATTTTGAATTAAAAATTACGCAGTTAAGAATACTAATCAGCATTAAGTGCAGTTTTTGCCCCTCAAAATTATAATTAATTTGCTTTTGAAATACTTTAATTTTTAAGTGAGGAAACATTACAGACTTGAAATAATTTTAATAGTCATCTTTAGTATATAGTAATGTATATTTAAAATATATTTCACTATGAAAATTATGAAAACTTGAAATCTCTCCACAGCTTACTAAACTACAGAATTTTTGTTACTAAATATTATAATGAACAGCTCTGCAAAGTGTAGCCATTTTAAAACTTTTTATAATAATAATAATAATGTTGATGATGCATATGTTTGTAGTGCTTGGGATGTAGTTCTGTAGTCAATAAACTAAATTACCTTCATTGTATTGCACTGAAGTGGAACCACTTATCATTTCAAAGTTTCTCTAAAAGTATTATTTCCCTGTTTGAGCAGGAGATATCCAAACTGATGTAGCCCCACAAAAGTAATTTGCATGATACTGTTACTAGGAGTCTCTGCAACAGTTTGTGAGGATTTTTCAAGGGTCCA
This sequence comes from Lacerta agilis, assembly GCF_009819535.1. Taxonomy (NCBI): domain Eukaryota; kingdom Metazoa; phylum Chordata; class Lepidosauria; order Squamata; family Lacertidae; genus Lacerta; species Lacerta agilis. Next base: position 18,716,643 of record NC_046315.1, read on the forward strand.
CAAATTTAGTCACCATAGCAACCACACAGTCCCTTTCTTTGTCTCTGATCATGCTCTCAGAGAAAATGCTCTACCTCTCAACTGAGTCACCGGCACTGGGGTGTGGCAAAACAAATCTCTGATTTTATGCTGCAATTTATATAGAGGCATTCTAAGTGTCACTGAACTGCAGGAACTCCCCAGCAAACCCTTGTGCACAACAACTTTTCTGTCCGGTTTTTCACTGTTCGAAATATGGCAGTCCTGGAGTTGGTGCTGATCACAAAAAAATGAGTTGACCACTAAGGCTTCTATCCTATTGTAGTTTGTAGTCAGTGAAGACACATTATGGCAGTCACAGATCATCTGTGCTGTTTTCCAGAAAAGTTCATGAATGGGATAATTTTGAAACCAGACACAGAATGCAAAAGTGTTGCGAAGTTTGTATATTTGTGTCTGTGTAGCAAATTCCTGTCACTAGAAATGAGTACATGATAACTCAATCTGGACTGGATCTTATATTCACCACATGGATTACTATTATTACTACTACTATTATTATTATAATTTCTATACAATTTCTAATTAATTACATTAATATACAGTCCTTCAGCCAAAGATCACAGGGCAGTTTACAATATAAAAACACAAAAATGCATAGCATAATAACAAATAAAAACAATAACTCATACATAGTTTAAAAGGCATAGATCATTGAATTAGCCAAAGGTCTGGCAGAACAATGTTTTTGCCTGGCACCTAAATATATGTAATAATTGGCATCACCATGATGAATTTCCCACCCCGTGGCCTTAACATCTAGTAGGACCCACTGTGTAGTGATTTTTTTCCACTAGTAGTTATCAGTGACATGGATTGGTGGTGAAAAAGCTCACTATATAAATGTGGGAACAGCGCAGCTGACAACAAGAATAATGTGGTGTGCTAACGTTGTCAAAATAAATTCTGGCGGGGCTTTCCTATTTATTTTCCTTTCTTTTGACAATGGTGACTGGAAAGAGAGTGGTAAATGAAGCCCATGAAAAGCCACCTAAATCAGTTGCAGCCGTCAGGCCATTTTCTGAAGCAACTTCTTGGTAAAAACTGACAGGCAATGAAAGTATTGTCACTGCTGTGCCATACAGTAACTGTGATTGATAACTTTTTTCTACTTATTGAATTAAAATTCTAAATAAGTCAGCCACTGTGCTCTTATGAAATTTAGTTCAGCACACTTGTACGCACATAGCAAGAATTAGTCCATTGTGAAATAGTTTGGCATGTTCAATTGTAACTTTCTTTCCACAAAGTATTATATATATATATAGGCTACATTAAAACAATAGATAGGTAAAATCATATATATGTAATCTGTTTCTAATTAAAATCTGAGAAGAGCTTGCTTTAATGTAACCTTTTGCCATATACATAAATGTTTTGGTCCCCATGGTTTGTGAGTCAAACGAAGAAATCTCTGAACATACTTTCCCATGGTTTTATTAATTAAATAAAATGTAGTTTTATAAAATTTAAAAATAAGTGCTGAGTGCTTGCCAGTTGTCCCAGTGCCATCACAAGCATTGGCCAGAGGCACACACTCACTTGCTTGTGTGAATAGCTTTTTTTAAACACATGTCAGGTTGGCAAATCATCAGAACCAACTCAAAACCAGCTGATAAAAATGACTGATCTTATTGTACAATTATCAAAAAAGAAAATTTAATTCTGTAAATGTATAATTTATGTAAAGACTTTTAGTCTGTGTAGCTTTTTTCCATTACATATAATATGATTTCTAAGCTTGATTTTGGGGGAAATCAGGAAACAGAAAATTATATCTGAAGTAATCTTCTGCTAATGGCTTTAGCTGAGCAATTTGCAGAGTTCTGAGGATTTAAGAACATTGATTATTGAAGAGGAAGCACTAATTAGCTGCATTTAAACTACAGCATCAGATGTTTCCCCAAAATACGAGTTCCAGGTTCATCATGTATAATTCACTTGTTATAGTCTATTTAAAACATTGTTTACTTCCCGCTCTCTCTCTCTCTCTCTCTCTCTCTCTCTGTGTGTGTGTGTGTGTAGGCTTTTAGCTAGGAATAAAACCAAATTTCATAATTGACCTGTCTCAGAAAACAGACACAGTCTGCTCATAATGCACAGGAGCATTATTCAGTGACCATTTGCTGCTAGTGCATTCTGCACTAGATGAAGCTTTTGGACGAGATGCAAGGCATGACACATAAAACATGTTATGGTAATCAAGGCTTGAGGTTACCAATGCATGCACTTTTGTGGTCAGGCTGTCACGTTACAAGAATGGTTACAGATGGTGTACTAGCCAGAGCTGGTAAAAAGCACTCTTGACCACGTGGGTCACACTGGACGCCACTCACAGAGATGTGTCAAGGAGTACCCTCACTGTGTATCTGCTCCTTTAGAGAGAGTGCCACCCCATCCAGAACCGGCAGTCCTGTGTTCTCCTGGACACAGGAACAACCCACCCACACATTCTCCATCTTTCCAGGATTCAAGTTCAGTTTATTGACCCCTATCCAGTCCAGCAATGCATCCAGGCACCAGACCAAGGCTTGTACAGGTTCTCCTGACTCCAATGTAATGGAGAAATAGAATTTGGTATCACTGATGATACCCTGTTCCAAACCCCCTAGTGACGAGTCCCAACAGCTTCATATATATGTTGAATAGCAAAATAATACCCTGTGGCACCCCACTGAATAACAATTTTTCCCCTTCTAGAATTCAAATCTGATTCATCAGAAGGTGTCCCCTCCTTCTGAGCGTCAAGGATCTCCAATCCTTTCATTCATTATTCTTGAGCAGTTCAATGCCATTCGCTTAGTTCAGAGTATTCATCTGTCTCTCGCTGCTCTCAGTAAAGTCATCAGAGGAACCTCGCTGTTGAGTTCAGAAGTACAACAACTAGCAAGTGCTTTGCTAAACCAGAAGGTAAGGTCTTCTTTTAATTCTCGTTGTACATAATACATCTTTATTCTGTAAATATGGCAAGCTTGAACCGAAGCCAACTAATTTAGATAAGTGCAAGTTTTAATCTTCAGTTAGGTTCTTGTGTGACTCACAAAGCTCAGCAACGCCTGCAGTTATTATCTTCTTTTTTCAGTGTCCCTTAACATGGCAGAGCAAATGGGAAGGCCCAGAAGATCCTTTGCAATATCTCAGAGCTGTTGTAGCACGAGCACATGCTATCCAGGTACAATTTAATATTTCTCTAAGATTCAGAATTTTAATAATAAAAAGTAAAGTTCACGTGTGTTCTATTTATATTTCATATTCATACCTACCTTTCTTTTATTAAAGACAATCTCTAGGTAGCTTGTATTGGAGTGTTCCACAAATACAGTTTTGTCTACATAACACTTTCACATATAGCAAGGCAGGGGAGTAGAAGATGTGGAACCTATTTCATAGAACTGACTAGAATCATAGACTTGTAGAGTTTATACCTTGTAGCATAAATTCCCACTTCACTTACTTAAAAAAACCCATGTCATTAAATTTATGTAACACTTGATTGTAAAAAACCTCAAAGTGGTTTACAAAAAAATAGAATAAAATTATCAATACCAACAGTTAACAACAGCTGTGTGTTTAAAACATCCAAATAATAAAATCAGTGATAAGCTAAAAAAAAAAAAAAGTATTATTGAGCATCTGTAACAATGTCAGTTCCACAAATCATCTAGTTGAGGTAGACGGGTTGCAAGTCGTTTAGGGCTTTATATACTAATAATAATGCCTGGTAGCAAATTGGCAACCAGTGCAGGTCTCTGAACACAGGCATTGACAGGGTCTCACTCCTGCCAGCAACCGTGCTGCAGTATTCTACACTAATTGCAGTTTCCAGATCAAGCACAAGCACAATCTGGTTCCATAAACCTCAGGATGCAAAAGCTGCAAACCCGGAAGTATTTGACCAGGTTTCTCTGCATGCACATGCACAGAAGCGGTCTACCACCACATGAGCATGCACAGAAGCGGTCCTCAGATTGCGGAAACCTTGGGATTCGACTGGATCTCTGGAACGGATCCCATCGGCAACCGGAGGTACCACTGTAATCTGGTCTTGAAGTAGTATGAACCCCTGTGACTAAAGGTTTCCAAGCTTTTACATGAATATATTGCCCTTGCATCCATAGTTTCAGGAATGGTGATATAGTCCCAAGCCCTGTCCTATGAGCTATGCTCTCCCTCTCAGGAGTTGATGATTTGCTGGTGGTGTGCTATCACTAGGCTTGGAAGTTACTCTTATTTCTATATTTCACCATGGTAGCACAAGCAGAACACAAGGAGATGGCTTTTTGCTCTCCACTAAGTTCATATGGCTTACTCTACTTCAAAAGCTGGCATAATGTCATAAGCATAGGAAGAGTATGATTTGGCAGGTGTCAATTTTTCAGTGGGCACTAGGGCACCAGTGTGTGGGGTTGTGTTCTTCTGTTTCTTGAGGCAGGAAAAAGTCATTTAAAGGTAATTTAATTTGAAAAAGTAACTCATGTCTAGGGTATTCTAAATACTTAGTGGATAGTTTCCCAAGAAAGCTAACAAATATGAAGAAACATTTTAGCTTTTCTTTAGACAAATGAAAGTGCACATTGGAGTAAATGTGCAAAACTCTAGTTGTGGTTTTTGAAAGTCAGATAACATTTTTCATTCTTACGGAAGAAGATGGTTATATTAAATGTGACTCATTCAGAAGCTGAGGTGAATTTGTATGCAAGCATTCCCTTTGGTACTACAAAATACCTCCATGGTGGTTCTCGGAACTTCTATGAAGATCCAACCTTAGCACATCCCATGACAGATATTGTAGTCAAAAGGTTATTATTGCCAGCTCCAAAATTCATTTCCTTAATAGGCTCCCTTGAATTGTCTGTAGGTGATGCATATTGCATTAGGAAGTTCTATAATAAAGAGTGTTTTAATTTCATTCTTTCATATAAAATGACTTTACCCTTGGGAACACGTAATGAGATGAAGAATGCACTAGCAAATTAACATCTCAGCCTGTCATATTGCTAAGGATTATTAGATACATTAGGCCACTCCACAGGCATGAAACCTTATTAAACCTTGAGGAAGCTTTGTGACAATAATGTTTTGTGTGTGCTAGTTTCTGGTAGTTATTTTAGCCAAATTTGCATCACCGAGGGAATTATTTACACTGTTCTGTCTCTGGCTTTCAGAGTGCAGTCTCTGCTTCTGGGAATAGCACCTCTTCCTTGTTGAAGACTGATTTAATCTTCTGATTCCACAGGACAGCTGGGAGAGGGGAGCAGAGGAGAGGCTTCCTGGGTACCCAGATTATCCCCACCTCTTGGGCACAAAGCTGCTGTGATCCCTCCTACATTCTGACTATAGTTTTCATTTTCTTTAGTCTTGAATAGTACATCCTGCCCTCTTCCCAGTTAGCGACACTGATGTGGGTGGGGACGGGGATAGGAAACTGTAGTTTACTTAATATCAAGACTCTAATACAGCAGTTGCTGTAGCCTAATGCCGACCCTGCCCCTTCTCTGCTCTACAGCCAAGACAATGATGTAATAGAAGGAGTCACAAAAAGCTGACTCAGAATTTTTGGGCAGTTCCCCAGAAATCCAAAACTGGAATGGAAAGAAGCATTTTCCCCTCAAGGGAAGAAGATCTATAGCATGCAGTGGCCCCTCCCCTAGTCCAGGAAGGCGAGCACCAATCTGAAGCTGGAAATGGAGGACCTACAAATTCCTGCATTTTAGAACTAAATCTTAGTTTCCACCAGCAATTCTATGGAAACAATCTCTCTGACAATGCTGCAAATGGTCAAAACAAAATAAAATAAAATATTCCTTCCAGTAGCACCTTAGAGACCAACTAGGTTTGTTCTTGATATGAGCTTTCTTGTGCATGCACACTTCTTCAGATAGGTGCAAATGCTTCTTCAGATGCTGCAAATGCTTTGCCTTCCCACCTTGCCTCCAGCACCCTAGCGCAGTAGAGCTATGTCATGAAGAGGATGGAGAAGATTCCTGTCACAACACCATGTGTGTTCTGTATGTGCTTAAGCCGTAGCTAAATCGATACACTAGCAGGAGGGGACAGGCTAGTTTATTATGTCCAGAACCAGGACTAGAATACGTTTTCCCAATTCCAAAAGCTGCTGCCTCACTTGAGGTCAATTCTAATCCCTCATTTTCCTTTAGCTCTAGTAACACTGGAGTTCTTTCTTGTAACAATATCCCACAGCACCATGCATGTGAATACTTAAATCGCATGGGTGGACCAATGTGATGTTCCATTCCCATCTGATTGGTTGCCCTCTTGGCCAGGCACTATCTGTGTGGATTTTCTGACATTTACAAAAGCACTGTGGAATAATTCAACTGGAAATGTCAACACCTTTGCTCTAGCTTTTGTATATAATCTCTTGGTCATTTCAATGCAATCTAAAATGGGAAGAGTTCACAATGAATTCTGCATTGAATTTAACTGTCTAATAAGTACTGTATATATTTTTAAAAGAAAGATTCTGGCATTAAATTAATATATAGTGATGTTAAAAAGTTTGTGTATTTAAATATCAATCTCCCAGCCAAGCTCACAGATTTTATTAAACAGCAAATTAGGAGTGATTACTTCAGACTTCGTGTGATTGTCAAACATTGCAGTCTCTTATAATTTTATTGAATATAACTGCTTGCCCATAACTTTCTTGAGGAACTGAATTAAATGTTTCTGAAGGCGCTACTAAAATGAATTTATTAAAAACAAATTACAAAATGATTCCCATGACCACTTAGATACTGAACAATTTACAAAATGCTGTTTTTCTAATGGGGAATTGCAATTATGGCCATGCTATAAAAGGAACTGTTGTTAAATCATTGAAAGGAGCATGCAGAGATGCCCAGTGTACAACTAATGAATATAGAAAAGGGGAACAAAATCAAATCACTCTTAATTGTCAGGGATGAACATTCATAATCTGTGTTGTGACACATTTAAAGGTCACCTGATTAAATGGCTGTGTCTGAGAGAAAGACCACAGCAACATATTTTGACCCTGACAGAAAAGCAAATTACAATTTATTTAGTGATATTGTTTCAGCGGCTTTTTCAACTATGACTCAGTGCTATAAAACTAGCAATATTTTTTGAAAAATAGATATATATTTTATATGAAGCTAGCTAGCTCCCCACGCTTTGTCACATGAATCAGGCAGCTCCTACGAAAGATGAAGGTGACCAGAGCCAACGAGAAGGATATCCTGATGGCACTAGCGTAAAAGGTTCCAGCTGTGTTTAGATGAGAAGAGGAGACACTTCAATGCAAGGCGCTGCATAGCATGGGCAGCACGTCTACCTGCATCAGGGATTTCTGTGCTTCTTTGCTGAACAGAACATGCATCACTCAGCATAGAAACCGCAGAGATGGTTAAGTAGTTATTGTTTGAGGACTTGAGGGCTGTTTTTTTATGAAAGAGTGCAAAGCGTAAAGGAAGAAGAAATCCATATGAGGGTATAAAGAGGAGCCCCAGTCTTGGTCGTCTTCCTTGAAGCACATGTGATATATGACTATAGCAAGGAGGGCTCTGTTCATTGAAACAGTGGGATGCATGAACTTCTCATGAATGTGAAGTTCATCCATATTGTCCTGGAAGAAAAAGGAACAAAAAATATGAGGTCAACAGGCACTCACGTGTTCTCTGTCAGTTGTTCGCTGAACTTCTGAACCCATCCAATGTATTTTGGATAAGGATAGATTTCAGAAAATGAATTAGTTGCATTTTGGTTGGTTGTGAGATTTCATTTTATGACTGAGAATTTCATAGTCCCTTTATTCTGATCCACAGCACATGTGGATTTCACTTTATGATAAATATTGCACTTCAAAATCCAAAAATTGTAACTAATGGGCCTCTTATTGTCCAGTGTATTGTGTTGAGCTGAAGGAAAATGTCTGTTACAGGATATGTGAGTGTGATAATGATACGTATTTATGAAAGCTGTGTGGCACTTCAGCTATTTTATTTCATAATATATTGTGACAATTGTTGCCATAATTCACCAACTTTCACTTCACATGCAAAATTTATGTGGGGTACTATGTTTCTCTAATGTTTAGTGGTGCGTATGTATTATGATTAGCTGTTTATAAAATTCAGTGTAATCTGTGAATTTATGTGTGGTAACTATAAGGCTTACTCAGAAGCATAGTAAATATTGTTATATACAGTGGAGTATTCATTTGAGAAGAGATTTATGTTCTTTGTGACATATTGTGTACTAAGAAGGGATACATACAGAGAAAACAGACAAGCCCAGGCAGCCAATTTGAATTTGTGGGCCAGTTCACAGCTTGTATCCCACAAGTCCCATTCATCAAACAAGACTGTTCTTCTTTTCATAAAACTATTTTTTTTGTGTCAACGTGGAAACATTCATTTCCAGATAATACTAGAAGATTTTTATACTTCATTTTACCTTATAGATATGACATACTGAGCCCACTCTATCATTCCATAAGTCATACAGTCTGTCTTCTCTGAAGAAGATCAGGAACAAATAAGCCATTTTAGAGCTAAAAAGCTTAACTTCATAATAATAATAATAATCCAGGATGGATATCCCAAAGTAAATCCTTTGACATTGTCAAGAATGATGCTGGCTCAATGTTCCTGGGTTTCTCTCCACAAGAAGGCGAATGGCATCAAACATTATTAGTTCAGGGTTCTCCCACAAAAAAAATCTGCTCCTAGGACATTAGTAACACCCCTTTAGTAGAAATGAGACTTCACAATTTCTTTTTGTTTAGACAACTGTCAACTAGAAGGGAAACCTTCTAGTTTCCCAGACCACTCTGTTACATCATAAGCTCCTTTCTGAAGCACCAAATTTTCACTTGAGGGTTCACCTACATACCAGGATAGACAGATTCTTTCTGAGAAGAGAAAATGGAAGAGATGCAGTCCACAGTTCTCAAAATCACTTTAATTATGTGTGATTTATATATTCATTTTAAGCTGCCTTGAATTTGATTTTTACCATAGAAAGATTATATATAAATGTCAAAATAAATAAATTGAACTATCCAATTTAGGGGATTAATAGCATTTTATATGGGGACTGTTTGCTTGAATGGAAAACACAATGCAAGTTAAGTCTCTTTTTTGCAGTCTATTGTAAAAGGGGTGACTTTCCATGGCATTCACTTACATGACAAGACACCCCCCATTCTCATTGTACATGAATTTCTCGCTCCCTGAGCTGGGAGCTGCCATATGAGTAAAAAAAACCTAGTCATGTTGTGCATCAACATCATCTTTCTTGGTCCTCAATCACACTAAAACCAAATTCAAAGTGCATTTATCATTTGCGTCCAATACTACAGTCCTTAGTTATATGCATTGATGTCAGTGGGACATATAAGCATACAATGTATAGAGGATTGGTGGGCGAATGTGTTCAAGATTCAAGACCATTTACAACAGTAAACTAGGTGTTTCCCCCCAATTAATGTGCAATATTGTTACCTTTGTAGAATTGGGTGAGTAAAGCAGAAAAGCAGATATTGCTCTCAGATACCCTCGACCTCTCAGAACTCTTCCACCCTGACACATTTCTGAATGCCTTACGACAAGAGACCGCAAGGTAGGTGAATTGGTTGCCATTTTATGAATTTCTTAACACCTTTGCTTTCCTTTTATTGCCTCCTGTTTGCCTTTCTTTCCAGGAAAAAACTAAATGGTAGCAATCAAAAACATTCTCTTTTGCATGGAGCCCAGTTGGCCCCCTCTCTGTCTCTCTCCTGCCCTCTTGTTATGACCTTTTTCTATTTAGAGAGACTTTTAATTAATTACCTTAGAAACCTGTGTTTTTTATCTTCTTTTATGTACTCTCTTTTAGATATATGTTAAAGATATTATACATTTTGCGTTAAAATTTAATGTGGGCCACCCTGAGTAGTGTTTCTAAAAATGTCAAAAACAAAACAAAACAGGATATAAACTTCCTAAATTAAATAATCGGGTGAAAAACCAATATAGCAATCATGTATAACTTGTTAGCCACCAACCCTAATGACATGTAAGATAAGTTGAGAAACCTTCATCTCCAGGCATTGTAAAAGCAGGGGAAGGAATGGAGGAGGGATATCAAGCATCCATTGAACCACAATACATTGCTAGAGATCTGCATTTGGCATCCTTGGCCTGATGTTGTGCAGACCCGCAGCACAACTTTCTCTCCAATATTAAGGACTTCTTTCTGGCAGCAGCTTCTGTGTTATTTTAGGGAGCAACCCAAATTAAAAACCCGCCAGGATGAGCAAGTTCCCAACACAGCCAGAGTGTGCTGGCATAACTTCCTTATCCTGGCTCAACCAGCTGAACTGAAATAAGTGGATGTTACTCAAGCAGAAGCCCTGAAAAATGAGTGTTCCAGCGGCATAGTGGGGACAGCAAAGCTAGCCAGGCTTACTTGAAAGTAAATCCCATTCATTTCAGTGAAATCTATTCATCTGTAAGTGTAAATAAACTTTTAAGAATGCTTAGTTCTCAAGTACTAACTATATGTTGCACTCATCTTTTAAGAATCTTTTAATAATGCTTAGTTCTTAAGTACTAGCTATATGGGGACACTCATCTGCATGCAGCAAGTGCCCTTAAAAAAAAAAAAAAACACTTTGGGAGAGAATATTTCAAAGAGAATGTTTTAAAGGGGAAGTACTGGCAGAGCAAGACTTTGCACAGTAGATGACCACTGTGAAAAACAGAATGCTAGGCCAAATAGTTGTTTGGTTTGATCTGTTAGAGCAGAGGTTTTCAACTTTGCTGAGTCCATGGTTCCTTTGACTAATTACATTCTTTCTGCAGCACCCCTGTGGGGCTCAGCAGCCCAGTTATGTCACCCCCTTGCCCTTTTTTGTGGAGTGTTCTCTCAGCCTCCTCCCCTCCCCTCTCCTTAGGAGTCCTCTGTGCAGCTGTAGCTGCCGCCCCGGTCTCTGAGCTGCCCCCCTTACCCCAAAGAGAGGTGTCTCCTCACACTGCCCCACAGGGGCCTGCGAAGCAACCCCTGGCCAGCCCCAGAAGCACCATTTGCCTGGGGAGCTTGTAGCCAGGGCTGCTGCAACATAAAGCCACGCAAGCCTTTAGGAGGCAGAGACATGAGAGGGCATCAGAGGAGGAAGGGAAATAAAGAGGGACAGTGGCCAGTGCTGCCTCTGACCATCATTCAAGGCACCCTAGGGTGCCATGGCACACTGGTTGAAAACCACTGTGGTAGAGCATCACCGACACGAGAAGAGCTGAAACACAAGAAGCAAAGACACACTGTCCTAAAGGAGCCAAAGCTCATATGATATATTGGGATTCAGCCAACAACAAAAAAATATGTAGGATTGTTCAGACAGTGCAGCCCTGAAAGCCTTACCAATCAAGGCAGTGTTTATCAGTAATTAGTTAAAACAGAAACATGTGGATACTTTTGTGCCTGTGGTTGGAATTCCCTTGCCTGGCAGCAGTAGCTCCATTAGTGCGTAGGCCAGGTTCCCACATTTTCTGCTAGCGGTTTCTGGTTAAGTCCCAGCATTTCTACTCTTTAGAGCCAGAACATGAAGACAGCTCTCGGGGGAATGTTTTGTGGAGACAGAACATGTTTTTGTGCAGAAAATGTTATCTTAAACATAGGTATGTAAATTAGGAATTCATAGTCTAGGAAATAGGAGATTTTGCTTCTTCAGAAATTACTATGTAGTTTTTTTAAGCTCTTAAATACTTATTCAGATTGAAACAATATTGTTTGGAAAAAATACATCTATCTTATTTTTCATTGCCAAAATATTTTGTTTTACAGAATGGTATTCTGTATTTTCTCTTGCTCCTTTTTTAAATAAAAAAAATCCAACTCCCTTACTCAGCAAATGAATCTGTTATTTTAAGTTTCTTATGGTCTTGTGAAATACATCATTTAGGTTTTCATCTTATTTGTCTCTTCTAGGGTGATGGGCTGTTCAGTAGACAGCCTAAAATTTACAGCATCCTGGAAAGGTCAGATACGAGCAGCAAAGCTCCAAGTTCAGGTATTCTGCATGTTCATGTTTTTCTCATTCACTGAAGCTTCCATGAAACTCTATGAAAGCCATTTGAAATGTCCCTTCATTTGTTCTATTGAACTTATAGCCTACGCAGTCCCCAAACATGTGATGGGTTACCTAATTACCCTAGACACTCTCTTATTTTCTATGGGAACTGAAAGCCAATAACATTTTTCACCACTTCCGGAAGACAAACATGCAGGTCTCCAGAAGAAATTATTCTAAAAGCTGAGTATGGGGGTCACAAAAACATTACTAGAAGCCACTATTGTAGCATACAAACCAAATTCTGTTCCTTTAAGATGCTTTCCTCTTAGAGTGGTTCTGTGGTAAATGGTGCTTTCTATAGGCAGCTGTAACCAGCTTGATGATGTTACACCCCTAGCTTCCCAACACTGAGCATTGCAGCTGCTTACTAAAAGTGGGAGGGATGGGGCACAGGGAGCTCAATGTGTTGTGAATGCAATAGTAGGAACATCTGATTGGTTGCACCGTCCTGAGCTTCCCATGCCCCACCCTTCTCAGTTAGCAGCAGCAGTGCTCAATATTGGGAAGCCAGGTGTGCAGTGCTGCCCTGCCTGTGCCACCCCACTGATCACTGCTGGCTATAACATGTGGAGTATTGCATAAAGGTAAGCTTGCCATTTCAGCAACTATTAGTACTGGTGCTAATAGAAGCCTGGCAGAAGTCATCACCTTGAGGCAGAAATAACACTTCAAGGACTGACAGAGTCCTCGGGGAGGGGTTGGGGGGACAGCACGGCATGCATAACAAGAAGATGTTTAGATTAAAAATGAACTGATTAAGAAAAAGACCAGTTGACAGGAGCTAAGGCATTTGTTCTGGCTTAATGAAGGCTAGGACTTGCAGACCATAAATCTGGGAGAAGATTGTCAACAATTACAAATGCATTTTTCAGACATTCAGACTTCTGATACTGTATTCAAGTGTGTCTGTAAAGGTCACCTAACAATTTTGGGATCCTCTCTGAAAGACAATTTGAAGTGCAGGTGCTCTTCAGTCAGGTACCTGAACCAAGTTTATAGCTTGGTCCAGGGGGATTTCCAATCCTGAAATGGATAATTAATTCACCAGATAACCTCAAGGCATGATTAGGGTAACAAGTCCTTCCTTCTAAGGCTATGATGAATTCTTGGTTCAGAGTCAATTTGTACATAATTATATCTTTTTAATGACATTTAGAATTACTTGGACAGAGACTCTACCCTGACACATCTCATGTCCATATGCAAATACATGCCTCTTGTGATAATTTTAGATCACTGGGAAATGAAAAATAAAGAGATGTTCCCAATGACATTTTAGCAGTAGCATGAATTCAGTTAAAGCAGAATATAAAGACTTTAGAGAAAATATATCCTAAGTTATGTCTTCAAGTTTTGCAAACATCTATCAGGTGTGCTGCTTATACACTCAAATATTAAAACCATACACACACTGTATAAACTAAAGAGAAGCATGGCTGTGCCTTCCTGGTGGCTTTCCAGTCGAGTTGTGATCGCACTTAATGATCATTCAGTTCCTACTGTGGAGAACTTGAACTCTGAAAATAAGAGATTCTTTGCAATCTGCCAGCTTACACATTTGTTTGAAATAAAGTGAAGCTTGATGTGTGAGGACAAATTTATCTAATAATGATAATGAAGGCTGCATTGCTGCTTAAGGCACAACAGTATTGTATTTTTCTATTAGTGCTGCAAATCATTCCTTCCTTTGAATCGTAGGAGGAAAGATAAGGAGTGAGCTCTTTCTTTCTCCCTCATTTCTGCCCTCTGCCTGCCTGCCTGTGCATACAATCAGTATGCACAAGATAGCTTCTTCCCTGCCATTCCATGTTCCCAACTCCCAGCAGTCAAGTAAAACTGCTGCATTATTTGTCCTGGATGGCACCAGTCCTCATACAATGACTAGTGGCACAAAATTTGCCTGGGGATCCAACAAGGACCCCTCCCCCCAAAGCAATGAGGTTTTGCAGTGAGATAAGGCAGGGGAATATAGCAATGACCAGTAAATGTCTATATTACCTTGCCTGCACAGGGAATTACAAGGACAACACAGTTATTACATTTAAATGTGTTTATTTACACAAAATGGTTGACAGAGTAATAAATAGTTCTTCTGGATGGAAGCACAAATACTGAAAATAGAATAGAATGATTAGTGGTTAAAATTATGCAGACTATCTGCCCAAAACAATTCCCAACAGAGATAGGAAAAGACATGCCGTATAAGGGATCATGAGGTAGATGTTTAAACCCAACATAAGCAAAAAGATACTAAATAAACCAAGAGGAGGAAAAGTTCACATGCAAATAGTTGCTTTTCAGCTCTCCCAGGAGCTGTAGGTGCGTAAGACTCATGAAATATGAAAGGCAGAAAGAAGTGAGAGGGTTGGGACCCAGTGGCTACCTGTCTCATAAATGAATATTAAGAAGAATGAATACTAAGAAGCAGTTTCTTAAGATTTCACTGTTGCCACTGAAGCCTTGTTGTGGCTGGGTTTGGAGGGGTTTCTTTTGAGAACAGAGAGTTAACTAACTCGACCTGTATTCTGGAGGATAGCTCAGCTACTAAAGCATGAGACTCTTAATCGCAAAGTTGTGGGTTCGAGCCCCACATTGGGTGAAAGATCCATGCATTGCAGGGAGTTGGATTGGATGACCTTTGTGGTCCCTTCCAACTCTACAGTTCTATGTCTTCAGTTATCTCCACCACAACCTTCCATATTGTGGGCCTTGACTGGCTTTATCCAACTTCACGGGAATACAGGAGTGAGAGATAAAGCGAGTGATGCTAGCTAAAGCTCAGGTAGGGGAGAGAAGGCTTCCCCCTCCCCAGCAGGTCATGGGGTCAAAGTATCTTGAAAAGGAGAGGCATGGAATCGTCTTCTGGATAGGTTCAAAAAAGCTGTACAACTTGGGGGTGCAAGACAGAGAATTGATTTATCAGCTGACATTTAACCTAAATTTGCAAGGTCATCTAATTCATGTCTGGGATAAGCACAAATGACACTGAAGAACAAAAAGTGCAGTTAATGAGCTACCATGAGTAATAGCAATTACATTTCCCACCACAGTCACAAAAGGTGACTTCACCAGTCAAGATTATGCTTTAATACTATGTACGCTACAGGGATTGACCTTGGATTTCTAAGGAAATACAAACAAGGTTGCTTATTTTAATTAGGGCAGCATGTTTGCTGGAGATAGCTCATTATTCGCACAGCATAATTAATAGCTGAATTTGAGGTGTTTACCTGCATTTGACATGACACAGAGTCCATTGGATTAATTAGGCATGCATTAAGGTGGTTCATTTGTCACAGGGAAAATCTCATGTTCAGCAATCACTCGGGTGAGCATCCTTGGAACAAACAACTGGGGATCTACTTGAATATGGCATAGTAGGTTTGAGGGTCCTCTTATTAAATGTACTCCCTTTCAGTGTGAAGCTAAATGATACACAGTTTTGGGGACATGTGCAGCACTTCCATTGAACTGAGCTCTGTAACAGT
This sequence comes from Lacerta agilis, assembly GCF_009819535.1. Taxonomy (NCBI): domain Eukaryota; kingdom Metazoa; phylum Chordata; class Lepidosauria; order Squamata; family Lacertidae; genus Lacerta; species Lacerta agilis. Next base: position 18,732,267 of record NC_046315.1, read on the forward strand.
GGCAAGTGGTAACAATTTTTTTTATTATATATATCGCTTTTGAGAAGCATATTGAAATTGATTTTAAAAATATGGAGCTGGGAATGCCAATGACAAAAATATATAATTTACTTTATTATTAATTTCAGCAAAAATTAACTTCCCCTAAATGTAGGAATAAGAAACTTCATTCAGAAATTGTATGTGCTGCTTCAGTAATTACTTGCTAAAATCAAGCTTTCAAAACACATCACTCCTAGAATTATACAGTGCCAGATTTGTTAGCACAATAGAAAAAATAAAGTGAGCAGCAGACCTTGTACAGTCCCCCCCCATGCCTTTAAGATTTCTTTTATTCATTCCCCCTTGTGCATTATTTCTACACATAGTAAAGTGGCAAACATTTCAATGACTTGCAGAAAACATGCAGTAACTGAATTCGTTCTTTGAATGTGAATGTCAAACCTCTCAATGGAAAGCCATGCCTATTTGAGCATTTGTTTTCTCCTCTTTATGTGGCATTGTTAATGTTTATTTGGCTCTTGCTGCTCTATTTCCATTACTCTAGTGCCCTGACACTTGCCACTGACACAAGTACTGACATAGACTGATACTTTTTCTCTAGCAATAATAAAGAATTTGTATCCAAAACATAGGAAGTGCCCTTTATTCTAGAACATACACTTCCTACTGTGTTCTGTACTATTTTCAGCTGATTTTTGTTATTTACATGAACCATTCAGAGAACTGCTTTAGCCTATGCTAAGATATAACACGATCACTACTCACATTTTCAATCCCTAACACACATTTGAATATTTTATATGTTTCCATGACAGATCAGTGGCCTTCAACTGGAAGGCTGTAGTTTTGATGGAAATCGACTTTCAGAAAACCAGCATGATTCTCCCAGTGTGTCATCTGTGCTCCCTTGTTACATGGCCTGGATTCCACAGGTAATTCATTATTAAGGGTCCTAAACTTTAAGTTCTGTAATTGGTTTCCTTTGTTGTAATAGGTTTTCAGTATGACGTCTGACCTGCTTTTAAAAAAAGAGGTCAGATTCCTTGCAGTTTAATAAGCTCCATTCTTCATATCTTCAAAAGTGGATTTTCTTTTTATCTAAAGCCATACTTCTCAGGAAGAGGAAATAGGTTTTCATAGAGCACATGGTGCTCATTTACCCTTTGTTGTTGCAGTGTGGACCTGTAAATAGAGAGTTCTATTCCTGGTACAGTATAGGTTAATATAATTTTCATTTCCTCAAATATTACTTGGTAACATTTAACCAGACTAACCACAAATGCCATATTGCATAACCGGAGCCAGTTTTCATGACTATTTTTTAACACATTGATGTTACCATAAATTAGTTCTTTTCAATGGATATTCACCTATTGAGCTAGTCTCAAGAATGGCTTCATATGTGCCCGGATCACATTCAACTTACTGTGATTCAGTAAAATTTCCCACTTATTTTTTATGATCTATTTGTAGCTTTATACAAACTTTGGTTTGAACAATTTCATGCAAAGAATCTGCAAAGTTGATTCCAACACGCAAATAATTATTGAGTGAAGATAGGGCTGCCATACATCCAGAATTTCCCGGACTTAGCTGGAATATGGCAGGCAGAATCAATGTCTGGGCAACCCTTGTCAGAAGTGTAGATTTTGGCAAATTTTCTTTAAAATCGCTCAACAACTTTGGCAAATAATAGTAAAGAAAAGCTCAACAACTTTCCCCAGAAGAGGTTGAAATATGGCAACCCTAGGAAGAGTCCCTCAGAATAGAACGAATGACTAATTTTCCTATCTATGTAATAAGCCAGATATATTAAGGCTTTTCTAGAACATGATGGTCACAGTTGCATTAGTTTTACATAGTGAAACAATTCAGTCATACAGGTATCTCACTATGTACTGATGCAGAAACAATTGTGCGGAGGAGAGCAGACTGAAACCAAACAATAGGTGTCAGCCTTTGGAATGAGCAAGGAGCAACTGGAGGTATACACAGCGGTCTGTCAGGGTGCAGGTCATACTTGGCCAGTGCTTTTTTTCCTGTGGGGATGCAGGGGTACACATACCCCTAAACATTTTGTGAATCTAAGTTTGGCCTCATTGAGGGGCAGTATTTCAATTTGAGTAGAAAAATGAGAGTACCCCTAAACTTTTTTTTTTAAGAAAAAAGCACTGCACTTGGCTAATCAATAGTTGCTGAATATCACAGAGCTCTTAGATGAATATAGCATAGCGCTCCAGACTTTTTCATATGACTGGTTGATAAATCCTTATGGAAGAAAACTGCCCTGAAGAATAACTTTTGTTCATTGTCTGCCATTTATCACACTTTCCCAATTAACCTCAGATGAATAATTATTGCCAGATTGTCTGCAGCTTATTTCCCCATAAAACTGAAATCTGAACCAAATTAGGTGTGATATGCAGTCATATGACTCTTTCCCTCTAGTGTTTTCTTAATTAAAAACTGCATTGAATATTGCAGTGAGGAACAGGAAAGGGAGTATTTTACTCTTTCCCCTCTGGCTGTTCATTCGCTCAGGACCTCGCTTTTGCTTTCTCACCCCAACCTGTTTGCTCATTCTCAGGGGGGGGGGGAAAGGACCTTGTATATTTTCTGAAGGGTGGGAAGCATGCTTGGGGTGCTTTTGAGTTGACAAAGTGCTGGAAGGAAATAGACTGTGCAGCCCCTCCATACACCTACCTCCTCCTGCTCTCAAAACTGCTATCCCTTTTTTTGTTTAAGTTGAGGGAAAGGAGACACATAGCTGCATTTATTTGACACTCAGATTTTTGGGGTGCTGTGTGTATTTCCTGTGTTCATAGTCTGAATATAACACTTTGATAAGAATCTTTATATGATTTTTTTTAACGAAGTCATGATTTTCAGGTATCTTATTTTCCATTACCAATGTTGGCGCATGTGTAGAAGCAGTGCAAGAGTGGTTCAAACGCAGTTTTGAGTCATGTGTAGAAACTTCTTATGATCCCATAAGACTTCACCTAATGCAATTCTGAGAGATCAGCTGGGGAAACCTCAGCAAGGGCAGATCAAAAGAACATTTGATACAAAGACATGGACAATGGCATTCACTACTGGACCTCAGTAAAGTGTATTGTTGTTAGAGATGTTCTTCATATGAACTCTGGGTCAACTGGAGTGTCTCAGAGCCTTTGGGGGCTTTTCCACAGCAGAATCTATGCAAGGTCCCTCATGTCAAAGCAGAGTCTCCAAAAAGGGTTGTTTCAAAGTGGTAGATGAACTGCTATTTTATTTTATTTTATTTTTTTATTTTATTTTATTGTGAGAAGCAAAAACTTTCAGTGAACTAGGTTGAGTTTTTTTCCTATCTCCACACTTTCAATTTCTTTTTAAAAATTCATTCTTTTTTATTTAATGCAGTGCTATTCTACACACACACACACACACACACACACCTTAGTTGTATGTAGTGTTGGTGCATTAATGTTCCTTTTCATTCTGTTCTTTATATCCTTTATTGGAATTGGTGCAAAGTTTCATCACAGTGCAGTATTATCCCTCTCCCCTTCAGTTTAATGCTGGAATTATTTGTGTTTCTATTTCATTCCGTTTTTACCTTGCTGTACTTCCATTTTTGGTAGAGTTTCATTCCTCTGCCCCCTCTAGATTTGAGACTTTCTATATGAGTCTGTTTTTTAATTAAGCTGAGTTATTTCATTTCATTTTTAGCTCAGCCTGCTTCTCTCATATACTCAAGTGAGCCCCTAGTTGCCAACAGTGCCCTTCAGCTCTCTATATTGGACAAACAGGCCAAACCCTACGCCAAAGGATAAATGGACATAAATCTGATATCAGGAATCACAAGACAGAGAAACCAGTAGGAGAACACTTCAATCTCCCAGGACATTCTATAAAAGATCTCAAAGTAGCTGTCTTAATACAAAGAAATTTCAGAAATAGACTGGAAAGAGAAGTGGCTGAATTACAACTAATCACCAAACTTAAAACCACGGAGAAACCTGGTCTGAACAAAGACATTGGATTCTTATCTCATTATACATAACAAAGCTATCTTTAGCCATCTCACCACTTGCCTTTCCCTGCAAGACTAATTACAGCCGTTAAGAGTTGTCAACAGGTTTTCCACACCTATCAGCTGATCACCCATTCCCACCACCCTTCTGAGCAATACCCCTCCCCACTCCCTCACTATATTTAAGGATCTGGTGACTTCTGTTTCAGTGTATCTGAAGAAGTGTGCATGCACACGAAAGCTCATACCAGGAACAAACTCAGTTGGTCTCTAAGGTGCTACTAGAAAGAATTTTCGATTTTGTTTTGACTATGTCAGACCAACACGGCTACCCACCTGTCCCTAGTTGTGTGTGTGCCTCTCTCTGACTCTGCCAAAGTGAATTGCTTAATCTTAGTCTACCATAATTTATTATCACTCTCTCTCATACACACCTACAGTATCTGTCCTATATTATTTGTGATGATAGAATCATAGAATTGTAGAGTTGGGAGGGACCACAAGGGTCATCTAGTCCAATCCCTTGCAATGCAGGAATCTTGAGTAGCCTAAAGCATCCATGACAGATGGCCATCCAACCTCTACTTAAAAACTTCCAAGGAAGGGGAGTCCACTTTTTTTTTTTTTTTTGCAAAGAGAAAAAAAGTTACTTTTTTAAAAAAAGGTGTTTTAAAAATTTAAGAAGTAATATCTTCTCTTCTGTGATCTCCTCTGTCGCACAGCCTTCCTCTGCGCCTGGCCTGCTCTCTTGGAGCGCTAGCTGCCGTAGAGTAGGCTCAGGTCGGGCCTGGGCTCGGCCTGTGTCCTTGCTCTCCTACCTCTTTTACTCAGTGGCGGCAGTGGCGTGGCAAGGTCAGGGCTCCCCTCTTTTTTCTGCTAGGAATTTAAAAAGGGGGGAAAACTATACACATTTCCATTAAAAATCAAATTTAAAGGCACCCAGTGGAAACGTTTCTGGCTGGCTTAATCTACTCTAGGCGGGCTACTATGCCTGCACAGTTTATCCACTTCTGTCCACAAGGGGTAGGAAGCTGGGATCCTGATGCTGGTGCACACTCCTAATTGCTACTAATTTGCCAGGAGGAGCAAAGTGAGAAGTTTTGAATGTTTCCTAAAATAACATTTTAAACAGAATGTTCTATAAACAGTATACAAGGATTGTTTTGTATTACATATACCTAAAGAAAAACAAATCCCAAAGATTATTTAAATGAATAGAATTAGATTTTAAAAACCTTGAACATTAAGAATTGTACTCCATACAACTTTCCAATTAAAGTAATAATCTTTATTAAATGCAGATTTGGACGCCTCAGATAATTTGTTCTACATGCTAATTTCATTAAACATGTGTTTTCACTATGAAAGTATAAACTGGTAATTTTATTGCAGAAAAATATATGTTGCTTTGTCCTTGAAGAAAAGGAAACACAGATTTCTGGGACATATTAGAAAACAAGAGGGTGGATAAAATGATTGGGGCACAGTTTACACCTATCAAACCTGTTTATTTTTCTGTAGCCCTGGTTGTAAGCCCTGTTGAATTCAGCAAGGCTTGTTTTTATAGAATTGTGTTATTTATTTAAAAAATATATGCTTCTTCCTAACAAACAATGAAAAATAATAACAATAACTGGGAAAGAAGCAGGCTACTCCCATAATCTCACTCTGTTACTGCTCTGTTTATTTACTTTAACATCTGTCCCCTAAATCACCAATTGTGGTGGCCTCAGAAAATAATTCTCTGCTTAAACTAGACCTGTCTATCAAAAATGGTGTGGGGAACCTTTTGCCCTCCAGATGTTGATGAACTACAACTCCCATAAGACATAGCAAGTGTGGCCAATGGCCATGGATGATTGGACTTGTAGTTCAGCAAAATCTGAGGAGGCCAAAGGTTCCTCACACCTGGTCAAAATGAAATATCTCTCTCTTGCACACACCTCCACCTCCTCCCCTCTCAGACTCTGGGTGTTTCACCAGTCTGGTTGATTATATATCTCAGAAAATAAAATAGAATTAAAATGCTGTGTGTTTAACTTTTTGAAAAAACCCAAGCCACAGAGTGGCTCAGAAGCTTTCGAGGCCCTTGATCAACCTTAAGACACCATATTAATCAGTAATGTGAGACCACAACCTGAATCACCCCAATTCACTGCATTATTCAGGTTGCACATCCTTAAAGACTTGTGCACACATGAGGACCCTATTGCTAACTGTGGAGACTAATTTCACAGGTGTCAGCCTCATTGAGTTCCTGGCATTCTTACCTAATTTTGCAACCCTGTATGAAATGAGTCCTGGTAATTGCTAGTGACCTTGAATGCATTTGGCTAGCAAGACTTTCTAGCAGTTGACATATCCATTCCTACTCTGCTCTCTCTTACTCAAGTTCGTCACACTTGGCCTTTACATCCCTGAGCATCATGAGATTAATTCATCTAACGCCTTCACATTCAAATGGATGGTGTTTTTTTTCTTGACAGAATGCTTATGGGTCCTATTCTCCTGATGAATGCATCTCTTTGCCAGTTTACACCAGTGCTGAGAGGGATTGTGTGGTGACAAACATTGATGTTCCATGTGGAGGCAACCAAGATCAGTGGATTCAGTGTGGAGCTGCTTTATTTTTGAAAAATCAGTAAGAAGAAGGAAGACTATAAATGTTCTTGCTGCTAGCCACCAGATAGAGCTCTGTTATCTAAGAAGAACTGTCTCTGTTTGCAAAGTTAATTTAAAACCAGAATGTGAAAAATCCAAAGATTATATAAATAGCTGTACATAAGAAATTCTCACATTGCATTCCAATGGGCTGACAGCATAACTTAGGACTTGGTTATTTTTAAATTTTATTTTTTTAAAATACTTCTTTTTTTTAGTCAATGGACACATCACTCATTGCAGCACAATCAACCAGGAAGTTCTCCTGCAAAAGCTGAATTCAAATAAGCAGAATCTGAACATGAAAGCATAGTGTCATTGCACAACTCCCATATATTTCAGTGGGACCTGAATTTCTCTGTGGATTGTGCCCATTATGCATAATCCATTAAATTCATGTGCTTTGCAACCTCCATTCATTTTGTGCACCCTGGCATTAAAATGAATCAAGGTTGTGCATCACTAGTACTTTCAGACTCTTTCCGTTAACTTTACTAACTCTTTACTCAGGTGGTTTACTAAACATCATCCACGCAACTCTACATATTCTCAAGGTTGTAATACTGTCTATTTCAAGCTGTATGTTATAGTATTTTAGCAGATTTAGTCTTTGAAATTCCTGTGATCTCTTTATTTTTCCATGTTCTACATTTCCATCTTCTATGAGCTGTCACTTTTTTAAAAAGTATATTTGTTTGTGCACATGTAAAAGATAAAAACCTTAGAATTGTCCAGGTACAAATTTTATAAAAACAGGTTATGCTGATATATTTACTGAAAATATATGTGAATTATATTTATTATAAATCTCTCATTAAATAATGTTTGTAGCTTTTCGGTTGCTATTTTGTTTGAGTGTGGTTTGTGAGTAACCAGATTCTTCAGTGTGCTGTGTATTAATTGTTTTATCTGACTCCTGCAGCAGAAAGACTTACGTCTGGACTGGACTGAATTCCAGTCAGGATCTGAATACATATACAACACAAATTAAGTAGAATGTTAATAAACTCCAGATTAAAATGATAGGCCTATATTCTTCTTACATCACATGCCTCACTTTGGGGAAAAGGATGGGGGAGATGAAAAATAATGAATGCACTCTAACTCAACAGAGCCAGCTGTGGGCTGCCATTTCAGAGAGATCTAGATTCTCTTCCAATGTCCTGTTGCATCATCAGTGGTGGCACTGTGGTTTAAACCACCAAGCCTCTTGGGCTTGGCCGATCGTAAGGTCAGCAGTTTGAATCTTCACAACAGTGAGAGCTCCCGTTGCTTTGTCCCACCTCCTGCAAACCTAACAGTTCAAAAGCATACCAGTATGAGTAGATAAATAGGTACCACTGTGGCGGGAAGGTAAACAGCATTTCCGTGTGCTCTGGTTTCCGTCATGGTGTCCCGTTGCACCAGAAGCAGTTTAGTCTTGCTGGTCACATAACCAGGAAAGCTGTCTGCAAACAAACACCAGCTCCCTTGGCCTGAAAGCGGAGGTAAGCGCCGCACCCCTTAGTCAAATTTGACTGTCCTTTACCTTTACCTGCATCCGCAAATGAGTTTTGAGATGGAGAAAAGCTACTGAGCTAAGGGAATGCCAGGAGCTTACTCAGAACTGCACCTTCTCAACAGTGTGCCTCACTGCTTCTAAGTAGTAATAAAAATACTATGAGGGTGTTATTGTTTTTGTATGTTATTATGATATGTGTTTTTTATATTGTAAACAGCCCTGTGATCTTCGGATGAAGGGTGGTATAGAAATTTATTATTATTATTATTATTATTAATAATAATAATATCTAGGAGTAGCCCCCACCATACCTGATTCATGAAAGCAGCACATGGATCAAAGACAAGGCATAATATTAGTCTGTGTGGAATAAGTTGGTGCAGCTCTAGAGGCCTCATTGACTTCAAAGCTATCAGGACTTTTGTGATGGAACTTCTACAAAATATGTTCACTTGGCTAAAACATGTTCTAGCATTTCCCAAAGGTTATTGAGTATTTTGTATTGTGCGTCAAGGGCCTGAAACATGATATAGCTTAGGTTGTCTTTGACAAGCACAGTTTGTGGGAAATCTTCCCTTCTCTTCTTGCAAATGAATTTTTAGCATTCAGGGTCCACTGACTTTGCAACTGTGAACAGAATGCTACCAGTAGCTGGTGTCATGGTGTCAGTAGAGAGCTTGGAGCAGCAACTCAGATTTCAAACCCCTCTGTTCCCGATTATTCTCAGCAAAGCGTCAGCCTAGCAATGGCATTTCAGCATCAACACCTTTCTGTTTCAATTGCTGATCATTTTGGTAGTTGAAATGAAGATGCCAACTAGATATGTGAGTCCTTTTGAGGTGTCAGTAATAAACTGGGAATTGACAAAAGGAAACAAGGGTGCAGAAAACAATACATGGGTTTTTTTAAAAAAACTATATTTCATCATTGGCTGTTACTCCATCCATCTCATCTTGGCTAACATTGTTTGATGAGGTACAGAGAGACATTATACCGCATAGTTTATTAAACATAAGGCTGGCATTGACAGATTCATATACTGAATAGCTCATTGGAGCTTGCACATCTCAACCTGCATTTTGCAACAATGACTTTGTTCCCGGCATGTAACGTGCAGAAACAAGTTGCTCAATCCATTTTAGCAGAAACTAATTCTGTTCAAGCCTGAAAGCGTGTTTTGGTCCTGAATTCTGCAAACATTCAGACACTCATAAGCAATATATTCCTGCCAATATATTATCAAATTATAGTAGGAATGTTGAAAGTTTTTTATTTATTTACTTACTTACTTACCCTCATCTCGAGGCTTCCTTTGCAGACTATACGCAGTGACACTGGTAAGTGTGACCTTGGGGTCTAAGTCTGGGATCCTGCACCTCTGCTCTTAGTGAGTCTTCAAATGAAGTATAGAGTAGCCACCTGGGCTGCTGTTGATCTCTCACCATAGCTGGATAAAACTTTCTTTTAATTTCAACTCTGGTTCTAACCCAAAGCTATGTGAGCATGCGAGAAGAACACAGAATTCTGAAATGGGTAGTCCTGGGCACAGTGGAAATAGGAAGCGATCAGTGGCACTGCCAGGTTTGAGGGGCCCCGCTGTCTCCAACACGACCACGATTTCTCTCCCTGCTGCCACAGCCTATCCTCCAACATTTATCCAATGAAAATAAGGATGTCCTATTCCATAATAATAATAATAATAATAATTTTACTATTTATACCCTGTATGTATATATGTATGTGTGTGTGTGTGTGTGTGTGTGTATACACACACACACACACATACACTGTACATAACTAAACATTAAAAACTTCCATACACATGGCTGCCTTCAGATGTCTCCTAAAGTTTGTATAGTTACTTGTCTCACATAACTCCATACTCTCCAACATCTCTCTGAGGAAATGGGGAGGTCCTACCATACCCTCCAACATGATTCTGGGATCAAATCAGAAACCGGGATGGCTTTTGTAAATCTTGGACTGTCCCTGGAAAAGAAGGACCCTTGAAGGGTCTGCTTCAGTTTCACTCTCAAAGCAGCCCCTTCTCCTCTTCCCTTGCCTCTATTTCCCTCCAAGGGGAATAGCACCAAATGCAGCCTTGTTTGAATGCCTGGTGCCTCATCCCTCCTTTGAATGGGAGAACTTTCAGAGTTCCAGGCATTTTGAAATTATGAACCACTTTCCTTCCTGAGATAGCTGTAATGCTGAGGTTTTCCTGTAATACTCCTGTCAAGTTGTCAAGCCTTTGAAACAGAGCAGTTAAGGAGTGAAACAAGTTCAGCACGAGAAGAGGTATGGAAGAGGAGTGTGGGCTTTGCTTTATCTTGACACCTGCGCTGCCATTCAGAAGTAATGGAACAGCCTGTACATTCTGCAATTGCCTTGCCAGAATGGAGGTCACTCGAGGAATTAACATTGACTGTAAGATCTTGACAGCTTTTCCTGATGAGCTCCTACTGTTTCACACAGAAGGCCTTGAGTTGAACGCTGGACACTTTCACTTCTCAAGAACTGCCCGTGGAGGATGGTCTGGCGAGGTCTGAGACTTTAATTACCATGGGCCAATCTAATTGACCCGACTCTGTGGTCCTCTACCAAGGTAATTAATCCCACTGTAGTTTTAATACATCTAACAGTACTTTACACTTTTGTTTGATGGTACCGGTTAACTCTACACTGGTTAATCCTAACTTTACAGCACTGAGAGGACTGCTAGAAATGAAACAGATTTTGGATATATATATATTAAAAAAAATACTTCGGAAGCAAAAGACAGTCAATTGTTGAAAAAAAGAGGATACTCACATTTAATCAGACTAAAATGAAGAAAATTATGGGGCAACTCAGTTTAAAATTCACTTATGTATTTTATGTAAAATACATCAAAGTTGGGCACATGCATCTGAGAAAAATACACGAGCAATTAGAACAGATATTCTACCTTAGACCCCTGTTTATCCCAAATCATCAAGAGTCTGTATTGATACTTAGTACAGATCCAGAAAACAAGAAATAGATGTTTCTTCAAGTAGAGAGAGGGACTGTAGCTCAGTGGTACAACACAGGTCTAATCCCTGGAAGATCTGGAAGAAGATGAGGAAGCAGAAAATCACAAGTAGAAAATGGTGGGTGAGCTGGACAAAGAGTCTGATCCAGCATAGTTCTTCTTCTTCCTCAGTTTTCCACTATGGGTCTTGGTCTGCCAGCTGAACACCAGTGCTCTAGTGGAGACTGCTATGAAGACAGCTTTTCTTCAGGAAGTGTCTGTGGCTTCAACTGGTATTAATTAATCTTTAGTTGAGTTAACAGAGCATAAAATCAGAAGCAACATAGCATACGATAAAGCAATTTGTTAATGCAAGTGGTTTTTACCAGATGATCCACCCAGGCATGAAGAACATGGTGTGCAACAAATTTCACCTGACATCTTCCTAACGCTGCAGCGTGCAGCCTCTAACTTTGCGTCTGTGTTCACCGTTGTCATTGCCACAGGTAGGATGAACCGTGGTGGATTTCGTGATCCATTGTCTGATGTCCTTAATGAGCTTCTCAGTCAACAAAAAGGATGCAATTTAGCAAACCTCTGCAATATTTAGATGTTAGCACGGTGCAGTCGCTCAGAGTCAACAGCATTAAACATTGATACTATTAAAGTAGTTCACAAGAGACTTCAGAGCAGAATGTGTGCTGCGGAAATACACTGGAATGAGCCCATGTGTCACCCATATGTCTAAAAAGCACATATGGAAATTCATACATATTTCTAGCCTGGAGAAAGGTAGGTGTTCTGCATAACTTCAAAAGTAGCTTGTCAAGCACCTGAATCTTCTCTAAGGGCATATCCTCATATCAGTTCAACTGACACGGCTTCCTCTAAAGAACTGCAGTTTGGTAAAGGTAGTGGGAATTCTGAGTTAAGATATCCACAGCCTCCCTCACAGAACTGCATTTCCCAGGGTTCCCCAAGGCAAGTGAATGATTTGGAGAACAACAGGAAGAGCCTTGCATGCACAAGGCTCCAGACTCAATCCCTGGTGTCTTCTGTTAATAGAATCTTGTGTAACAGAGCTAGGAAGAATCTCTCTACTTGAAAACTTAGAGAGTTGCTGCACAGATTGTACAATTCTGAGTTAAATGAATTGATGGTACAACGCAATACAGAGCATCATCGTATGTTCATCTGAAAGGGGGGAGGTGTGAACAAAGACAAAAGACAAAAGAAAACAGTGAGCGGAGGGGTGGCACTGGGCTTTGAAGTCCCAACAGGTTGGAGGCATCAAAGTGCAGTGCCACCTGACATCACTATGGCATCAGGGAATTGAGCCCCGGGGGTGGAGACATAAGGATCTGGCCCACTGGCCAGAAAAGTTTCTCCAGCTCGTTCCAGAGTGTAGGACTTAAACCCACGGGTTCACACTACAAGACAAGGGATTTAGGCTAAACATTACAAAGAACTTCCTTGTGGCACATGCTATTTGACACTGAAACAAACTATCTTGGAAGGTGGTGGAGTTTCCATTGCTTTTAAGCAGAGGCTGGATGGACACCAATCAGAGATGCTGTAGCAGTGGATTTCCTGCATCAGTAGGGGGTTGAGTTAGATGATAAACCAAACCAAATCACCACAAACTGGCTAATAGATATAAAAGGGGACTTACTGGAAATAACTAAATAAAGATTGACTCGTAACCATTCAAGCAAGTAAAAACATATCACAAGGCCATGTGCAAAACAGTATTAGTACTGTCAAGACCATGGAATAAATTATATGCACAGGGAATGTATCAATGTCTGAATAACCGAACCATTCAACATGTGGCTAAGTATGGAACGATATTCTGGTGCCAACAAGGTGCAAAACAGAACAGTTAACACAAAATAAGAAACTATTCACAGGCACAGTTATTTTGTGTTAACTGTTCTGTCTGATTAGCCTTGAACTGATGAAGCTTTGTGGCGAAACCTGTTGCCAATCCGGAGGACAGGTCTTTGGTTATTTGCCCACCTGTGTTTATTCTGTCATGAGGGTGGCTACATAAGGACCTACTGGAGAGCAGTCCATCTTATTCCGTCCTTTTTCCATCTACGTTCATTTCACCAGGGTGGTGTTTACCTCAGACCCACTGAAGAACTCCCCGCTTGGTTCATCTTTTACAAACTGCTTTGATACGTTCCCTGTGCATATAATTTATTCCATGGTCTTGACAGTACTAATACTGTTTTGCACATGGCCTTGTGATATGTTTTTACTTGCTTGAATGGTTACGAGTCAATCTTTATTTAGTTATTTCCAGTAAGTCCCCTTTTATATCTATTAGCCAGTTTGTGGTGATTTGGTTTGGTTTATCGTTATATTATTATCACCACTGTGATATTTTGCGTAGTTTGGTTGAGTTAGATGACCTTTGAAGTCCCTTCCCACTCTGATTCTATTACAAGTTGGAATGGAAAACCTAAGCCAAAGATTCAAGAGTTACATCTAAGAGAGGAAGGGAGGTTGAAACCCTAAAACAATACAGATTGCTATGATCTGAAAGCCTTCATTAATTATGATGCAAGGGATGATCAACTCAAATAAAAGGCTGATTTTACTGGCATCCAGAATGTTCAAGCCACCTTTTTTCCCCCCATAATGAAAATTAACCGCCAGCCTTTGTTGGTACCTGCAACAGAGCGCTACGTACAGGAACTATCTGTTCTCTACGAGGATGTACTTGGCAGAGAAACGTTTTCATTTCGTTAGGAAAACTGTATTAATGGAAATGTGAATACAAGAGGTGATAAACATTAAAGGTAATTTGATTTCAAAGCTACTTGGAGAGAAAGAAAAATATTACCCAGGCAAATTATGCCTGATTCAGACTTCATTTTAAAAGCCAGCCTGAAAGAGAAACTGGCATTTTCCAACTGATATTTTTTTCTCTTTCCCCCCCAGAGCTTAGATGAGAATTCAGCACACAAGAGACAAGCGGGCTGACAATACACAATTGCGCTGAAGTTTAAGTATGCCCAGGCTGGCAGAGTTAATCAAAACCTCTGCTCGTCCGCCAGCTCTTTATGCATTCATCAAAGCCCAGTGGAGAGTTATCAGCATAGACGATTCATACATCAAGGCATCAGCCCGGGGTTCCTTGACATTCCAAGCAGATTAGCCTGTGGCTGATTTTTGCAGTCCGGCAAAAGGGAAAAACATCCCCTAAAAGCGAATCTCAAATGGAAATGACAAGCGGATTCAAGAGCGTTTGGCATCAAGGCTACTTGTTCCGTCAAAGACCAACAGCAGGTGGATCCAGAGCCAGTTACTGGCAGTGAAATGTATGTAGCCTATACCAGTAAGACATACAACAACTCTTGGTTTCTGTTACACAGTTTCTGGTCTGGTATCTATCTTGGAACGACACTGAAGAACACAGGGCTTGAGCATGCTCAGCTCCACCTTTTTCCCCTAAGAAATAGCACCTTGTCAGGGTTCGGGGAATCAGCTTCCTCCCCCGGGGCAGTAAATAAGAAGATCAAACGAAAGGAACGTTTGATTCTTTAATAATCACAATGAGAGACAAAAGAACACGTCTCCCTAGAAATGGCGGTGCTCCCAATTAAGGACCACACCCCCTCCATCCCTATTAATCTACATCACTCCTACGTTTTGTAACCTGAGCTTGTACCCCCTGTGCTTTCTGTTCTGAGACTTTCTGAGCTCTTCTTAACCTTGGGGAGGGTGGTGAAGGAGTGCTGTCCAATGACTATGAATCTGTTAACCCTCTCTCTTCCAGTGTTTCTTCTCCTAGGTGTTCCCTGTGGCGGAATAAGGCCTGGTTCATCATGGGTTAACCTATCACTCCCATGTTAGGTGGGTGTTCCCTGGGAGGCGGAGCTACCTGGCATTCTAAAAGGAGGGGGAACAACCTGAAAAGGGAGTTGGGGGTTTGGCAGTTGGGTGTGGAGGTTTAGAAAGAGAAACTGCGAGGTTAGGCTTTGGGGAATGGGAGGAAAGGTCATTACCATTGCTAACGGGATGCTGGAAAGATTATAACTGAGCTGAATTATATAAGAAGATTTGTATCAGTATTAACTCAAGACATCCATGTTTTCAAGTTACCTTAATAAAGTTTAAAGTGCTTAAACGTTCGCTGACTGTGGCAGTGCGTCAGTGCCTCAAGAGGTGTGGCTGAGGGGAAAAGCACTAAGGGTTTCCTGTGATAGAGGGAACGGGTGGCTTATTTTCCTGGCATACAGAGGACTGGGCAGGGAAGCCAAAGGTGCCACGCAGTTGCCAAAAAGGGAAGGCAAGCTGCAGTAGTTGGGGAACCCAGGGCGGGAGATCCCAAAGGTGGCAAGAGTTGTTTCGAACGTAAAGCACTGAGGTACCCCAGAGACACTCCCATATAACCACTGAAGGATTCATCCTAGTGGACAGTGAAACTTAGGGAGAGTCACGGTTTGGGGAAGAATCGAAAGGGGAGGGAATAGGATCCCTCACATTCCCCATCCAGTATTTCCCAGCTTCTGCCTTCTGAACTACGTCCCTCTGCAAACCACTTTTCCAAATCTATACTGTCCTCCTGCTCCTGGGAAGATCAGGGGGAGGGGTGGCTCCCACCATTCATCCTCAGTGCAGCCCTCCTCAACATGGTCCCTGACACAACCTCAGAAACCAATTCTAGCTTTGTCCCTGCCCCCCTCCCCAACACTGGCAACACTGAGGCTCAAGAGGAGGTACCTAACCGGCAGTTCTACCTCCTGGACTGGTAAGCGAGAGGCAGAAAGGTCAGGCTGGTCAAGGACAGCTCCAATGCATGGCAACGCTCATTTCATCCCTGTTGCTTGGTTGGAGGTTAAACAACAAAACACCCAGGCTGGATCTAGGCTTACTCTTTAAACGTTCCTAGAACGATGTTTTTTTGATATCGTTCTAAAGCATAAAGGCATTTTGTTTCTCTTTCGCTTCCTTGAAGGTCTACCCATTTATTTGACAGGGAGAATTCTGCAGCACCCTCCGGTGTCACATTTTAATAACAGATTATTGACTTTTTTTAGCATTAAAAACTATGAGTGTAGACAAGTCCCTAATCTCACTTGCTATGTCTCTTTTGGCAACTGATTCTGCTCCAGCCCTCCCAAGAGGGCAAGGTCTCTTTAAAAAAGAATGAGCGAGCTGATTCTTGAAGATATACAAAGACTGCTGTTTTATGTATGGCAGATTCAATCCCTACTAAAGCTACTGCAACATTTCCCAACTGCTACTGATATCCCTCTGTAAGAGCAGCACTGGCATTTGAGTGAATTATTCAATTAGTGAGCCACACACACAAACCACATTAAGTCAGTGCTATGAGCAGCTCACCCCATGAGAATATCAGTAGACTTTTTAGAAGGGCAAATTATCTAGGCAATATGTGGCTATTTGAAATCCACCTTTAAATACGACTCTCCTCTTAGCCTTTGGATGCTTTCACTAATCCTTCCGAGAAGGTCACTAGAGTACTGTAAATGTTAGCAAGTCTTTTATCCACTAAAAGGAAGGCCGCTATATTGCAGATATTAACATTCCAGTCTGAAGTAACTGGAAGCATAAGAACTGGCTCCTTTTGGAAGAAATCATTGTCCACACCCATGAAATTATTATTGAAACTTTTACTTGCAGAACTCTTTAAAAACAGAATATCGGCATCAAAGATACATTCAAAATAGCCATATAATGCCTTGTGCTGTCTTTACTAGTATCAAAAAAACAAAAAACCTGCTACCCAACCACCCCCATCCAAAGCTGCTATTTGTATTGAGAAGGCAGCTGCTGCCTCTGTTCTTAATATAGGGAGGGGCAATTCTCATGGGCAGTAGGGCGAGGGAGAAAGGGTTTCTTTTTTCTTTTTAACCTATTGTCCTGGATTCCAGATAAGTCATATTGTGAAACTGGCAAACATATTCTAAGAAATAGGAATTCCTAAGGCCTAAGTGAAAGCAATGCACACACGATGCATATAGCTGTAGCCAAAGCCTTGATTAATTATAGAGTTATCTAAATCTAACAAGCTGAAATCATAACTCTGAGCTGAAAGTCATGGCTGTTTTTATAACCAGAATAAACCACATTTATAGCTTGGAGCGAGAGTTTGTATCGAGCTTGATGAAGGAAAGACAGGGCAGATTCCAGCTACTGTACAAGGGGACGGGTTGGTGAGAGTGAGCTGATATTCTACCCAACTCATATTCTGGGAGAATATAAAGGAAACATGGATTTGTTAAATGATACCATATACACCAACTCCTAGGGTCCGAGGCAGTTTCAGTTCCCCCTCTTTTTTGAGGGGGCTAGGCCCCCTCAATGTTCAGAGGGTGTTCAGATCCACCCCCTGGCTCCTCGCAACTTGAGAAGATGGCGCCTCTGATTGACACTAGCAAGATGGCATGACAGTGACACTGAGTGAAATGTAACAAGAGCTCTGGCTAAGGATGTAAGGAGACAGCAGTTGTCACAGCAACCTCCACTTGTCACAATGAGCGACTGCTTCCCTTGAGCGGCAGTTTGGTTTGAGCCAAACACCACACTCACTATCTGTCTCACCTTTTAACTAAAGTTATATAATTTGAATTTGTTTCAATGTAAAGCGAAAGTCAAAACAATGTAGAAAAAGTCCCAGCCATTAATCACGTGTCATTTGCAGACTTGAAAAGAACAACAATTATATTGCGAACGCAAGAACCACAGCAGTTTCTGATTCCTCTTCCGTTTCCATCCTAATCCTCCAGCATCCCTAGAGCTTGCACAGATGCAGGCCAAGATACCTTTCCAATGCATTCGCAATTTGCAATTTCTTACCTGCAGGCCACCCCCACACACACCCCATTCCTTTTAAAGTTACGAAACGTCGTGCTTCTTGATGGCATTATGCTGCTCAGTCTGGGGAGACGCATAACTGAATGCACGAGAAGCATAACTGAATGCATCTCAGTCTGTGGTTTGCAGTGGACCACGGCTGCTTTTTGGCTTCCAAACGTAGAAGCCACCATGGTGCAGCAGAGTGTTTGGAATAATTTTCCAGTAGTTGACTCTCACCGGGGCCATTTTCAGCTGAAGGTTAATTGCTCACATGATGGCGGCGATTTTCTGAAGGTCAGGATATTTACACACAAAGAGGAGTCGATGCAAAAAAAGAAAGAAAAGAAAACCCAACGGAAAGAAGAGGCATGTTTTTTTCCCCCCTTATGTCCACATTGTACAGAAAATTCAAGGAAGAATTGCAGGTGCTGAAACCGCAGGGCCAGTAGCTTATTTCATGGTGAGTAGCAAAACAATATCTTTAACACGAGTGAAAAGGTAAACATATGTCACAATAAGCCCCCAATTACTTCAAGCATCCACCGGTGGGATGTCCAATTAGCTCTTGCCGCTATAACATCTCGTCCATCTGTTTTTCCTAATGCAGCCCCAGGTGTGCCCTTTAAGAGTTGCAAACCATGGGGCAGGGTTGTTTTGTCAAAGCCTGTGGCATCTGCTTCCAGCTAAGCAAACAGCACTTAAAGGCTGTTTGCGAAGCCACAACTGTGATAAGTGCTATATTTTTACCATGCCAAAGAACACGCAAAACATTTACATACAGGGTGATTATCTCCTTCTTTGAAAAGAAGCTAAACCAGCTCACATGGTCACACACCTTTAGAAAATGTGGACAAAGAGTCAAGCTATGCAGTCATCACCCTCGCCCGTACCATTGCAGTGGGCTGCACCATTTTAGACTTCAGGAGGTATGGGTTAATATGGTTATCTAGTCTGGGTTCCTCTTCCTAACATCTTCCAGAATATCTAGTTGTTAAACAAAAAATGCTAAGTTCCCCAGCATGGTCTCACTTCTAAGTGTCTTAGCATCCTAGCTATGGAACATGATTCTATGGTCTTCAGCTGGCTGAGAATCGGTGCTATTTTTCTAGAAAATGAGGTGCTGGAAGTCACAAATCCCATCTACCCTGACCACTGGCTATACTGCCTGAGGCTGATGCTTTTATTCATTGCATTTTAGACCCAATCTTCCCTCCAAGGAGATCAATGTTGTCTATATGCTGCCCACCCATTTTATACTCAAAACAATCTTGCAAGGAGGTTAGGTTGAGAGATTGTGACTGGCTCAAGCCCATACTGTGTCTTTCATGGCCAGACTGGGATATGAACCTGGGTCTCCTCAGCCCTAATCCATGACTCTAACCTCTGCAACACACCAACTGTAATACTAGGCAGTCATAGAATACATAGACACTTGTGAAATACTTTTTTCAGCAATGCCCCAATTCTCCCTGGTAATGAATATATTAAAAATTCACAGCTTGCTACTATTAGAAGCAACCTCCTCCTGCCCCTCTTCCCTCTCTCTCTTAAACTGCAAGAGAGTTAGGGGAACAAATCTCTTTGAGCTGCAGAGAGTTTTCCCTCCCACCCTTGAAAGAGGTTTGGGCTGAGATATTTTTCTTTAAGACAAGTTGT
Source organism: Lacerta agilis (assembly GCF_009819535.1). NCBI lineage: Eukaryota > Metazoa > Chordata > Lepidosauria > Squamata > Lacertidae > Lacerta > Lacerta agilis. Next base: position 18,751,926 of record NC_046315.1, read on the forward strand.
GATGGAGAATTTGCTCTTTAATTAAATGGTATAAAACTAGTGAACAGGGAAATTAAATTCTTACCGAAGCAATTTTACAGAGATGTTTAGCCCAGACTGGAACTTGTGGCAATGAAGAAAGGGAAAAGTTACTTAAGTTTTAAAAAAATCACAGTATATTCAATATTTCCTTTTTCTTTCAAAATCATTCATATCTCTCTCTCTCTCTCTCTCTCTCTCTCTCTCTCTCTCTCTCTCTCTCTCTCTCTCCCTCTCTCTTTCTCTCTCTTTCTCTCTCTCTCTCTTCTCTGATTGTGTAGCTATGCTTCAAAACTCACCAACAAGTACCAAATCATATTAGGGAAATGTATGTACAAAAATGCTTACATTTGTGAAAATAATGCACAGAAATGCATTATATCAGGGGGAATGGCTTGCAAAAATGCTTATACAAAAGACACATGCATTCAGCAGTGACCTGTGCATGAAAATGCACACACATTTTTCATGAAGGCTTTAAAATAATAACAATAATAATTGCAACCTGATGTGAAAATGGTGGGGAGAAATGAAATTAAGATCAGAAAAATGAGAAACTGCGAGAAACTGAAATTGACAGACACATCCATCTTTAGTGAAGAGTCTCTGTGTATGTAGCAGTAATAATAGTGAGTGATCTAGGTGTGTTTACATTTGTGTGTGGACTCTCTGCAAACATGTACATAGGTGTAGGTGCATAGCTGTCAACCCTCCCTGCTGTTCCCCACTGCTATAATAAGGGAATTTCCCACAAAAAAGGGAAAGGTTGACAGCTGGGAACCAGAGTCTGATGCCCCATGCCCAAACATTCATCTTATCTCTCCTGAACAAGGGAGAAGAAGCTAAAAGCAACTGTGGAATCAGCAGCACCCAAAATTTGGAATGCCCTGCCTATTGATATCAGGCTGGAGCCTTCACGATACTATTCTTGACACCTGCTAAGAACATTTTTGTTTAGGCAAACCCAGTGCTTTTTCTTTCTTTCTGGGGGTACGCATACCCCTAAACATTTTGTGAATCTTTGTACTTTTGTCCATTTACTGTATTTATTTTCCTCCGATTTGAACTATAATATGGTGGTTTTCTTGAGTCAAAAAGAGAGTATCCCTAAACATTTTTTTTAAAGAAAAAAGCACTGGGCAAACCTATCCAGAAATGTAGAATGCTGACATGTGTTTTAATCTGGCTTTTAGCTTATCGTTAACTATTTCTTGAATGTTTAAAATAGTAGTTTTTGACTGGTATTTTTATTCTTTTTGAAAACTGAATTGAGGTTGTTGGGTTTTCTCCTGTTACAGGTAGGTAGCCGTGTTGGTCTGCCATAGTCAAAACAAAAAAAAAAATTCCTTCCAGTAGCACCTTAGAGACCAACTAAGTTTGTTGTTGGTATCAGGGTTTTCTCCTGTTATAATAAAGTGGTATACACATTTTATGAAATAATACATAAAAATACATTAATAAATATTCAATATAGTTTACTGGCCCGGCCCAAATAAAACCTTACAATCCTGGTGAGCATTCCAAGCAACCAAAATATCTCCCATCTCTTCTCCTCTTATGCCTGTATTACACTTGTCTGGAATGCCAGTATTACTTCCCTTTCCTTTACGCAACCAACGAGGAATGAGAAATTGCAGCCAAATTTCTAGGAATGCTAAACACAGTAGGAAAACAGGAAGCACATGGTAAGTCCGTGTGCTTGAAGGCAAGAAGCAGAATTGTACAAAAACAGGGCTATCCACACCTCACATTTGGTAAACCCTCCTGGGAAATAAGAACAATTGACTCCACACTGCCCAAGTCTGTTTCCTGAAAGGGTAAGTCTCATTGACGTAAAGCAGTGTGAAGATATTCTGGGCAGATGGAGATTTAAACCGAAAAGCTCCCCAAAATGGATTGCTCCTAAGAACATTATTTATGGGGCCAATGTTTGCAAAAGCCACTGGCTCTTCGCTTCAAAACACAGCCCCTAAAATCTGATTCTGGGTCCAAGCATGGTGAAGTCCATCAGCGTCTCTTCTTAAGCCTGTCATTCAAGCCCGTGATGTCACAACTCTTTAATACCGGGCAAAGGAAACTCATTTTGACACATTTCTTCACGGTGCTGGAAACATGCAATCATTAAAGTGGCCCGTGCAGAAATCGCTGTCCTCAGAACCTTAACAGCAGCCTCTCTTAATGTGGCAGTCATTAGCTGTGAGATTATTAACAGACAACGACAGCAGACTAGTCTCACCTCTCCTTATTATAGAACAACAAGGGAAGGTGGCAACAAAGCACAGCAGGCCCAGATGTTCCCCTATGTCAAGGCAGCGAGTTAGTCTAACAGATCATGATAAATGACTAGATGGCCCCTACCTTCTGCTTTGCCATTTGCAAGGGGAGGCTTTAAGCATGATAAATATTTGTCTAGGCTGCGCAGCTGAGCCATCAGCAAATTTGCATAATAGTCATCAAGGTGGTGGGATGCATAATAATGGCTTGTACTCCGATGGAGCTGATGATGCAAAGGTATGTGGCTGCATATGCATGGACAGATAGCAAAGGCAACACTCAGCCTGGTTCAATAATAACATATTGTTATGATGAGGAGTAATGGGGACATGGGTGGCACTGTGGTCTAAACCACTGAGCCTAGGGCTTGCCGATCAGAAGGTTGGCGGTTCGAATCCCCATGACAGGGTGAGCTCCCATTGCTCAGTCTCTGCTCCTGCTAACCTAGCAGTTCGAAAGCACGTCAAAGTGCAAGTAGATAAAAACTCTGGTTGACACAGGAAGGAGATCTTGGGGTGAATGTGGTGACTTGTTCAGGTTGAAGCTAATTTTGTGTGTGTTGCCTTTCAACAAAAGCGTTCTAGCTTTGGGATGTAGGAATGCTTCTGAGGACCAGTGGCTGGAAACCACAGGAAGGGAGAGTGCTGTTGGGCTCAAGTCTTGCTGGCAGGTTTCCCCTGGGCATCTGGTTGGCCGCTGTCAGAACAGGATCCTGGAGTAGAGGGGCCTCCAAGCAACTGCGCATGTGTAAGGTAAAGAATTGTGCCATTTATTTTAAGATTCTGCTAAAAGGTTAAGAACTTGCAGGCAATATAGCCAGGGTTGGCCCACCCATTAGGTAAGGTGAGACAACTGCTTCAGGTGGCAGAACCCACTAGAGCAGCAGATCCCATGTCGATGGTTATTCCATCCTTCTTCCTAATGTAGAGCTTCACTCACCTCTTCTTCCCTGGCAGAGAGGAGGAGCAACATTTTGTGGTTCACCTTAGGTGCCAACATGTCTTGGGCTGGCCCTGAATACAGTTTCTATTTGTATCATCATATAAAGTATGGTGTGGTAGGAGGTCCTGTGTTACATGATGTTTGAATTGCTTTAGCAAAAACCACTGAGTGCAAAAAGCTTATACTTAGTTATTGCTGTTTTATTTTTCAGGAAAGCTAAGGGCTGCAGGAGAAAATTAGATGTTAATATCCACATTAGGACAAGTCTTCACCTATATGATTGCCAGCTTGTAAAAACAAAACAAAAACAAAGCAAAAATCCCCCACATCCAACAGAAATGTCAAAATTAAAACTTGCAGCAGCAGCAGCAACAACAACAACAACAATTTCATATGCCCCATCCACTCTGGGTGGCTCCCAACAAAAAATAGTAAAAACACAATACAACATCACACACTAAAAACTTCCCTGACCAGGGCGACCTTCAGGTGTATTTAAAAAGCTGTTTATCTGTTTGGGATCTGCTGGGAGGGCGTTCCGAAAAGGCCCTCTGCCTGGTTCCCTGTAACCTTCATCAGCAAACAGTGTATATGTAATTAGAAAATGAATATTTATCCCTGCACAGGCATCTTGGTGTGGATAATTTCAGAAGGGTAGCAATGCAGTAAGTTACAGGTGTGTTCATTTGGGCAAGTTCTACATGCAGAAGTCAATGGGACAATGATGGCTGCTAGTAGGAACCACAGACTGTTTTATGGTGATCAAGGGAGGAGGGGAATTCTCACCCTTATTGAAATTTGTCTGTTTTACCCTACCAGAGAGGAATGGCAAACCAAGCTGTTAGACTACGCCGAAATGGCAAAGCTAACCAGAAAGCTCAGAAACCAAGAAGACAAAAACTTTCAGAAAGAAGGGGGGAGAATATAATTTATTTAGGAGACCACTGTAAGCAGATGAAAACATTTACAGGATTTGAACCTCACTTGTAATGTAACAAATACTATAGCTATCTATCTATCTATCTATCTATCTATCTATCTATCTATCTATTTATCATCTATCTATATCTATCTATCTATCTATCTATCTATCTATCTATCTATCTATCTATCTATCTATCTATCTATCTATCTATCGATAATATGGATAGATACAAAATATAGACTATGAAATAATATGCAGTTGGAAATGTTGACAACAGGACCCATGGAGGGGATGGAGGGAAGTCTCAAGATTCAGAGAAATCTCTTTTTATGGATATGTATTTGGTATTGTAATAAATTTACATTTGTAAAATCAAATAAGAACAATTTCAAAAAAGAAAGAAAGAAATTTGGCGTTTTTGGGTCATGTAAGATCTGGTCATGACATAATCTCACTCGTTACGTGAACACTGCTCTGCTTGAACCTTGCAGTGAAGGAGATAAAATTGCATCAAATGAGGGAAGAAGAGTTTGGATTTGATATCCTGCTTTTATCACTACCCGAAGGAGTCTCAAAGCGGCTAACATTCTCCTTTCCCTTCCTCCCCCACAACAAACACTCTGTGAGGTGAGTGGGGCTGAGAGACTTCAAAGAAGTGTCACTAGCCCAAGGTCACCCAGCAGCTGCATGTGGAGGAGTGGAGACGCGAACCTGGTTCACCAGATTACGAGACTACCACTCTTAACCACTACACCACACTGGCTCCCAGGGAGGCAAACGGCAGCAAATGCTTACAAATAAATGCAAAAGTAAGATACAGTTGCAAACACCCCAAAGTCCTCACTTCACCCCACTTTGCCCCATATTGAAATACTGCCCCTCAATGAGGCCAAATTTAGATTCGCAAAATGTTTAGGGGGTATGCGTCCCCCGGTGTCCCCCCAGGAAAAAAGCACTGGCCACAAGTAGGGAAGAGGTAGCTCAGTGGTCGAGCACATGCTGTCTTAGGGGGATACCTCTGTCTGAAGCGCCACTGCCAAAGTAGACAGCAATGGCCCAGATAGACCAATGGTCTGTCTGACTTAGTATAAGGTACTTTCCAATGTTCCCAAGGTGGTAGAGTTTTATTATCCACCATCAAATGAATCACAGTTGGTACATAGCCACACAGCAGTGAGAAGAACAATGAACAGAACACCCTGAGGAAGTGTGACATGCGGCCTTGGAGTGCCCAGAAAATGTGATTTGCTTGCAGTGAAAGTGTGACCTTGCAATAAAGGGGTAACTGTAAGACACAGCAAGCAGGCTGTGTGCAACAAATTGGAGACAAATGTGTGTTTATTGTGCAATCCCAACCCACCCACCCACCCCCACACAAAGAAGCACCAGTTAAACTTTTTTGGCACTCAGTCAAGCATTTACAGAGGAGTACATTGAAGCAGTTGGACCCCGTTAAAAGAAAACCTTTCACATCTGATTTCTGGGCAGTGCTGCATTTTCACCCGTTGAATTTGCCTTATTTGTTCTCCATAGTAGCAAACAAGCAACATAGGACAGGCTAAACATGCCTCGCTTTGAGGGAAATAACATGATAAAAAATGCATTTCTTCAGTAGGCTGAAGAAGGTAATTGGGCAAACTTGGGCAGGGGGCAGAGCTTGTGTGAGCACAAGAACAGAAGTGAAGGTCATGGCGATCAATTAAATGGTGGCCTGATGTGGACTCTGGGGAGTTCATAGAAATCCAGTCTTTTGGTATTTTAAAACTGACTAATGCCCTGCCTTCAAAATGTGTTACAGAAAAGGAAAGGGTTGCGGGAATCTGTAGCTCACGAAGAACTAATACATCGCTTCCATTTGCAATTTGTTATAGTTCAAGGAAGGTTATATTTCAGAAACTGGATGTGAATCAGAAAGAGGAAGGAAATTGACATTCCATGCTCACTTTGCCACTTTGGAAAGGCGGAAGTATTTCCTTTCGGTTCTCTTTCTGAAGCCCGGCAGTGTCTCCCCTGCATTAAGGAAGCAAAGACACCATTTAGTGTAGTATTAATAAGAAGCCTTCTCTGTGGGAAAACAGCTCTCCTTGCTGATCGGGTAATTGATGGATGACCGGAAATGCCCAAACATGGATGTTAAATTACATTCGCAGACACAGTTACTGTATTTGTTTGAGCAAACAATCACTGTGGTCATTTTCTCTTCACCTTTAAGGTTGGATGATGCTTCATTTTCCCAGCATGGGAGTTTTCGGGCACCCCAAGCTGATTGGGATTGGGTCTTCTCCAGAACTGGAAGGTGCCAATGGAATTTGAGGATTACCACACTGTTTGTTTGCTTTTGTTTTTGTTTACAAAAGGCCAACCCAGTATAAATCCACCTGCAAAAGCATTTCATGAGGAAAAAAGACAAGTGACAGAAAGAAAAAATTCTAAATGAGGGCACACATCCTGCTTTCTGAAACTCGTGATAGAAACTCAGTAAGGCAAACAGACTTTTGGGAAGTTACTGGAAAGGGTAGGGAGTAGACTATAGGGAGAGTGGTTTGGAGCAGAGAAATAGTGGGTGAGAAAGGGTTAAGCACCCCATCCTCCCCTTCACACATTTCTGCTCTAAATTTCCTCTTCCCGGAACAATGTTTTATTTTTAAAAATGACACTGGGTCTCTGCTTATCTGTAACACAAAAAAATTGTTTGGTTGTTTGAAGTAGTTGCACTTTCTAAGTCATTTGCAGCATTTCATTATGTGTACTGGCAGCTGGTCATAGCCCAAGGTTCTGGTTTTAATGCAGAGAGCCTCAGAGAACTGGATCCTGCAGACCTTCCACTCTGTGATATATCACAGTCTTTAGCACACATGCATCAAACAAAAGTTGTTCTGATGGCACTTTTTGGCTGTAAAGCTTCTTCCTTTAGTAATGCAACAAATACAGTACAGGTAATCCTCTAGTTCAGGGGTCACCAAAGTGGCCTCCAATCTTGCGGTCTGTCCCTGGTACCCATGAAGCCTCTGACCCTTCCTCGCTCATTGCCCCTTTGGTCATGAGATGGTGAGGGTGGTTACCTTTCCCCTCCTTGAGAAGTACATAGAGATGAAGGAGGAAGTTGGAAGAGTGACACTCCTTCCTACTTCCTGTTTCAACTCTATGTCTTTAAGGGTCAGATTAATTCTATCCGAGCTGACCTTTATTCAGATCACTTAGAAAAGTGAAGTGTGTGTGTCTGTATGAACTTTCTCTGAGTGTCTGGGCAGGTTGATCCAAGAGATGTGGCTTGTTCATTTTAAAGACTTGAATAGTTGATGTGGCATAACTCATATGCCGGTCTTTAGTTAATGGAGGATGGTGAACCTGTGGCCTCCAGATGTTATTGGATTCGACTCCCACCAGGCCCAACTAGTGTGGATAATAGTTAGAGATTATGAAAGATGGAGTCCAGAAACATCTGGAAGACCATCCCTGTTTTAGTTAATGGTGACTAAGTTTTTTTTTGGGGGGGGTTGTTCTTTTATCTTGCTAGGGTGCTGATTAGGTTAGAAGCCCATGACCAACTAATTGGTGTCATTGCTGGCTGGAGTAGTGAGATTTAAAAAAAGAAGAGGAGGATAGAAAAAAGAATACCTTAAAAGGTACGGTTTCATGCTGTAGAAAGGATGAATGCTCTCTCTCTCTCGCACACTTTTTTAAAAATAGGACAGCCAGTAAGTCTGTGTTTAAGATTAAAAGATAAAGAGAGCAAAATTTCCACTTAAATGAGAAAGTCAAAGAATGTGAGATCCCTTTATCCCAACAGTGCAGGGACTATTCCCAAGTCAAAACTTACTTTTTTGGAACATATATATATATATATATCTCCTTTAAAAATAAGAAAACTGATGCATAATGCAAAGCAGGGTCGTCACACTGAAGAAGAAAGTCATGTGACAGAAGCCATTAGTTGATGGGATATTACATTTCTGGAAGGACATCCCTTTCAATTTAGAGTGTGGAAGTTCCAAAAAATCTCTAGGAGGTAAAATCTTTTTTGCCCAGGGTAATGCACCAGGGTAATGCCCCTTCATGGATCACTGCCTTGTCATGGCGAAGGGGCTTGAATTACTCAGGGAAGCTATGGACAGGTCAAGATGGACAGGTCATAGTGGAGAGTTTGGACCAAACGTGATCCACCTGGAGTAGGAACTGGCAAACCACTCCAGTATCCCTGCCAAGAAAACTCCATGGACAAAGACAACGGAGGAGACTCTTGAGAGTCCCATGGACTGCAAGAAGATCAAACCTATCCATTCTCAAAGAAATCAGCCCTGAGTGCTCACTAGAAGGACAGATCCTGAAGTTGAGGCTCCAGTACTTTGGCCACCTCATGAGAAGAGAAGACTCCCTAGAAAAGACCCTGATGTTGGGAAAGATGGAGGGCACAAGGAGAAGGGGACGACAGAGGACGAGATGGTTGGACAGTGTTCTCGAAGCTACTAACATGAGTTTGGCCAAACTGCGGGAGGCAGTGAAGGATAGGCGTGCCTGGCGTGCTCTGGTCCATGGGGTCACGAAGAGTCGGACACGACTGAACAACAACAACAAATGCACCAGATGCAGATTGAACTGCAGTGAGCCCTGATACCCGGAGACTTTAAGGAAGCAAGGTGTCTTCAAATTATGGCAGTTTTTGAAGCATTCATAATTAAAACCACAAGATTGCTCATATGTTAATAAACTCCAATCCCATGTGTCTGGATGTGGGTGTAAGGCCCTTTGCTCCAACAGTGATCTCCCTGAGACCATTCAGCACACTCATTGGGTTTGAAACCCAGGAGCAAATGCCTCTTTAAGGAGGAGGTTCAATGAGCGCCCTTGAGTAGATCATGTTCATGGTAACCTAACAATTGTCTAGCATGAGAGGGTTGTTGTGAGGCCAAATTGCTGCTCTGAATTGCAAGGGGGAAAGGATGTCACCGTAGATGAAGGAAATCAAAAAGGAACATAAGAAGCTCCATATACTGAGTCAGACAATTTTTCTGTCTGGCTCAGTATTGTCTACATTGACCGGAAGCAGCTCTCCAGGGTTTCAGGCAGGAGTCATTTTCAATCCTGTCTTGAGACACCAGGGATTGAACCTGAGACCTTCTCATGTCAAGTGAATGTTCCACCACTGAGCTATGGCCCGTCCTTTGAAGGAGATGGTGATCAGGTATACCAAATAGTTCAGTCTCTGTTTATATTTTTCAAAAATCGTCAAGAACGACTGGCACATCCTCATAACGGTATGTGGTCAGGCTCAAACACCACAAAGAGAAGCTTTTGTAGTGCTTCTCTAATTGCCCTTCCCCATCTAAATTCTGGAGCTCCACCCCATGGAAAGGGGTGGATTTTCAGCACCTTTTGAAAGTGACCTAAGGCTCACCTTTAAGGAACCAGGGATCAACTGGAGTAGAGTGGGGAATGAAATGTTGTTCTCTTTTGCTGGGGTGGTGGGTGGGTTGCTCACCTGAAGCTTTTGGAATGGGGGTGGGTTAAATTTAAATTAATGAGCAGATCCAACAGAAACAATGAAGAAAGTTTGGATGTACTGTGTCTAATACCAAGATGCCATTCATTCCCTACCAACTTGATTTGCCACGTAACAAATGCTCAAGATTGCTGTTCTCAGATTTCCCAAGAAGGTAACCCATTAGATGTGCAAAGTTGTGTGGATTTTTCCTCTTCTCCTCCCTTTCCATTAGTCATAATTATCATCAACATGAGTTCAAATTTATTTTAAATATTCAGAATGGTAGATTTAGTCATTCATTCAATTATGATTAAACCAACACACTGAGAAATCAGTCTCTCTTTCCCCCTCCTGTTGCAGGTTAATTATTACTGCTAATAATTCTCATTCTAGAAACTCCTGCTTAGGATAATTGTCCTCATAAATCTCCTTAGATAAGTGTAAAATTCTCATTACTTAAATGATTAGGCCACTCATCTGCACCCATTTTCTCCATAAAGATTGTACACCATTTGAATGAAGGCTTAATATGGTCCACACTATGTTTTTGTGTACAGACTTTACGTAAGTGGCTTTCATGGATAAGCTCCAAAGTCATTAGGGGTTGGACTCGAAAAACTGCGAGCTGCAGGAAAAGTAGCCATTAGTGCTAGTTGCGCATTGGTTCTGTAGCACACGGGTGGCTAAACTGTGGCCCTCCAGATATTGTCATGCTCCTGCCAACATAGCGGGTGCTGAAGGATGATGGGAGTTGAAGTCCAACGACATCTGGAGTACCACAGGTAAGCCATCCCACCTCTGGTGCTTCCCGTTGCGCAAGGGATTGAGCTAGTGATTTCGTTTTGCTTATCTCATGCGGCACAACAGCATAATTGGTAAAGCGGGGGATGGCAAACTTTTTCAAGCCGAGGGCCACATTGACCTCAGGGCGCCTCATGTGGAAGTGGGTGTGTCCCAATTATAAAAAAATGGCTATAAGCGGGGCTTGTTTTCAGTCGGAACTCACCGGAACCCAGTTCCAACACTTCTCAGGCGAGTCCCATTGCCATTCAAAGAGAAAGGGGAAAGGGGGGGTGCTCATGGTGAGTTCCGGCACCCCCTTTTATTGAAAAATAGCACAGGATATACGCAAAATGAATACATGGGTATGGTCAAAATTATTTATTTATTTGAAAATGACAAGTGAGAGGTTAAAACAAAATCGAAAATTCTTTCTAGTAGCACCTTAGAGACCAACTGAGTTTCTTCCTGGTATGAGCTTTCGTGTGCATGCACACTTCTTCAGATACACTGAAACAGAAGTCACCAGATCCTTAAATATAGTGGGGGAGTGGGGAGGGGTATTACTCAGAAGGGTGGTGGGAATGGGTGATAGGCTGATAAGTGTGGAAAACCTGTTGACGACTCTAAACGGCTGCAATTAGTCTTGCAGGGAAAGGCAAGGGGTGAGATGGCTAAAGATGGCTTTGTTATGTATAATGAGATAAGAATCCAATGTCTTTGTTCAAACCAGGTTTCTCCATGGTTTTAAGTTTGGTGATTAGTTGCAATTCAGCCACTTCTCTTTCCAGTCTATTTCTGAAATTTCTTTGTATTAAGACAGCTACTTTGAGATCTTTTATAGAATGTCCTGGGAGATTGAAGTGTTCTCCTACTGGTTTCTCTGTCTTGTGATTCCTGATATCAGATTTATGTCCATTTATCCTTTGGCGTAGGGTTTGGCCTGTTTGTCCAATATAGAGAGCTGAAGGGCACTGTTGGCATTTGATAGCATACACAATGTTGGAAGATGAGCAATCAAATAGTCCTGAGATGGTGTGTTTGATGTTGTTGGGACCAGTAATGGTGTTATCCGGGTTTATGTGGCAGCAAAGTTGGCATCTGGGTTTATTGCAGGCTCTGGTACCAGTGTCCATGTTGAGTCCTGTTTTTGAATTATTGTGGGTGAGGAGCTGTTTGAGATTGGGTGGCTGTTTGTATGCGATGAAGGGTCTTCCTCCCAGAGCTTGAGAAAGAGAACTGTCATTGTCTAGGAGAGGTTGTAGATCTCTGATGATGCGTTGTACTGTTTTAACTTGGGAGCTGTATGTGATGGCTAGTGGTGTTCTGTTATTTTCTTTTTTGGGTCTGTCTTGCAGCAAGTTCTCTCTGGGTATCAGTCTGGCTCTGTCGATCTGTTGTTTAACTTCATCAGGTGGATATTTTAGTTCTAAAAAGGTTTGCTGTAGATCTCTTAGGTGAGAGTCTCTGTCTGTAGAGTTGGAACAGATGCGGCTGTAACGTAGGGCCTGGCTATATACAATGGATTGTTTGGTATGTTTGGGATGGTAGCTAGAAGCATGTAGATATGTTTGTCGGTCAGTTGGTTTACGGTATAAGGTGGTGTCTATGTGTCCATCCTGTATTTTTATAGTAGTGTCCAAAAAGTGTATTTCTTGCATAGATTGGTTCATAGTTAGGTTGATGGTGGGGTGAAAGTCATTGAATGTCTTGTGGAAGGTGTCCAGGGTCTGTTGACCATGTGTCCAGATAATAAAAATATCATCAATGTAACGCAGGTACAAGAGAGGTTTGAGTGGGTAGGAGTTTAGGAAACGTTGTTCTAAATCTGCCATGAAGATGTTGGCATACTGTGGGGCCATGCGGGTGCCCATTGCTGTGCCGTTGATCTGAAGGAACAGGTCCTCACCAAATTTGAAGTTGTTGTGGGTAAGGACAAAATGACAGAGTTTCGTAGCAAAGTCTGCTGTGGTTTTATCTGAAATGGTGTTCCTTATAGCTTGTAAACCATCGTTGTGTGGGATGTTGGTATACAGAGATTCCACATCCATAGTGACTAGAATAGTATTGTTAGGAAGGTTATTCAAAGATTGTATTTTTCTCAGAAAATCTGTGGTGTCACGTACGTAGCTGGGAGCACTGATGGCATATGGTTTCAGAACAGAGTCCATATAACCGGAAACCCCCACTGTAATGGTGCCAATACCTGAGATGATGGGGCGTCCTGGATTTCCTGGTTTGTGTATTTTGGGTAGAAGATAGAAAGTTCCTGGTCGAGGTTCTGCTGGTGTGTTCATGAGGATCTGTTCTTGGATGTGTGGGGGTAGCTCCTTAACAATCTTGTTCAGTTCTTTTTTGTATTCTTCCGTGGGGTCTGAGTCTAATTTTATGTAAAAGGTGGTATTGGAAAGTTGTCTGTGAGCCTCCTGGATGTAATCAGTTTTGTTCATGATGACAACAGCTCCACCCTTGTCCGCCTCTTTAATTATAATGTCTGGGTTGTTCCTGAGATTATCTATGGCTCTCCTTTCAGCATGGTTTAGATTTTGTTGTAAGCGATGGAATTTTCGATTTTGTTTTGACTATGGCAGACCAACACGGCTACCCACCTGTAAGTGAGAGGTTGTTTTTCTTGGGGGGGGGGTTGGGATCAGAAAAACCTTTAAAAGGCTTTTACTGGATTTAAAAATATATAAAAGAAAGCAGCCATGCAGACAATAAATGGCCTCATTCAAAGAAAATACAAACAAATGACTGAAAATAACATTGCGTGTGTGTGTGTGTTTGTGTGTGTGTGTCATGTACAAGCTTAAGCAACAACAAGTAAAACTGGCTGCCAGGTAAGAGTTTCAATGAAAATTCAATATGAGATCATTTTTAAAATAACACACACACACACACCTTATTGTACATTCATTAATAGATGGGGAGGATGGCAGAAAAGGAAACTCCTTGCGTGGCACTTTTGTAATATTTGGTTTATGTACAAATACACAAGTAGCTCATACATGAAGATGTCATATGTTGAACCTGTGGGCATCTGCAGGCAAAGTAGATACCTACTGTTAAGCTATGTCCCTTCCTTGGTGCATGATAATGGAGGGATGTTTCAATAGTAGAATTGGTTGAATGGCACGTTTTGCTTAGCATACATATTGTATTCTGTTACATGCCCTCGATGAATGGAGTGTTGACAGGTCTATGAATAAACTAGAACAAAACAAAGAAACACTTTTACATCAAAGGAGTCGGCAAATTCGCCTAACTTTTCACTATCAGTGGAATTCCACGGGGACTCAGGTAGTGAAGTAACGCTTCTGCAAACAAGGCAGTGAATTTGCATCTGTGAAGAAAAGGACCTGCGTGGCTATGTCCCTCCCCTCCCCGTAGAAGTAATGACACAGACACATTATGCCAATTTTAATGGGCATAAAGGCCACAACTTTATCGGTTACGGATGTTGAGCGGTATTGGCTTAGGCATCGGACCCTATCAGCTATATCCGACCCCAACCCATGTGTTGGTAGTCAGTGAAGGGTTAACCACCAGTAAGGAACCCCAGTGATGAATATCTCCCAGAATTCCCCCTGTGATCACCGTAAGGGGCGTGCCTTAGGCCCTCAGCTCCCCGGGCTTCGGACAGGGCCACGCCCCCGGAAACCTTTACTGGAATACCCTTCAATTGAGGGGCAGTTGTTGACGCTACCTCCCCTCCCCCCTTCATATGGAAATTTCCAATGCCTAGCCGCCACTTGAGCCTAATGGGCTCGCCGCCAATACCCTCACACCCGCAACCAATTCCTAATACCCCTTATAATATCTGCCAACCAAGTATCATTTCCTGCATCTGAAAGGTGCACACTGTCGTCACGATATAGGGCGACCTCAGAGCGCCTTATTCCTGGGTGACTGATCACTTGGCCCCTCATCATCACCACCTTGCGCACCACAGCAGAGTCCAAGAGCCTCCTTGTATTGTAGGGCAGCGCCCGTCGCGCCACATGCGCCTCATATTGTATTCTGTTACATGCCCTCGATGAACAGGGTGTTGACAGGTCTATGAATAAACTAGAGCAAAACAAAGAAACACTTTTACATCAAAGGAGTCGGCAAATTCGCCTAACTTTTCACTATCAGTGGAATTCCGCGGGGACTCAGCTAGTGAAGTAATGCTTCTGCAAACGAGGCAGTGAATTTGCATCTGGGCAAGCTGTACAGGGAAAGCAGAGAGCAACCAAGTGTGAAGGCCCCAATTCTGTATCTTCCTACGTCAGCTGGCACAGGTTTCACTCGAGGTCAGGTAATCTTTGAGGTGTATTTGCATTTCACATATTGGCAAGTGGAAAAGGTCCAGCAAAAGAAAACTGTATTTGAAAAGCTGGTTGAAATGCAAACGACTTCGACTCTGCTGCATAATTGCCATCCCCGTTCCCCCCCCCCCCGTCTCTGGTTATCCAATTTTATTTGATCCTGAGGGGAATCTCCTGCCTAGCACCTTCCACAATAAGGACATGCTTCAATCTTCCCAGACTCCTCAAACAGATGAGAGGTGGTGGTACACAATCAGAGAAAGCGGATACAAAGCTTTACGAAAAAGAAAGAAAGAAAATTAAACGGGGAAATGGTTGCATTGGAGCAGGAGAGGCATATAATCAAGTGTGGTACACTCCAAGCACTGAGGTGATTATTTATGCTCTGGCATGTTAACAACCATTTTTGCTGGAGGAACTGTGTTTTGATTTAAAAAAGAAAAGAAAATGAAAAGCCGCTCTTAGATGCAGGCAAGTCCTATGTTATTGTGAAGCTCACAAA
The DNA here is from genome assembly GCF_009819535.1 of Lacerta agilis. Lineage (NCBI taxonomy): Eukaryota > Metazoa > Chordata > Lepidosauria > Squamata > Lacertidae > Lacerta > Lacerta agilis. The sequence goes on from NC_046315.1 coordinate 18,767,159, forward strand.
ACAGCATTTGTGGGGGTAAAGGTCTACACTTCTAAAAGCTGCGGGAAATTACTGGAAAAGAACGTGTTATTTTTGCATGGATTCTATCTGGTTCTCGAGTTGCATCTGGAGTATATTCGGATCCCAGGATTATCTGGTAGTCCATAAAACAGTAAATGCATTTTATGGAATGTCTAGTACACTCCGGGAGAAGAACGAGAAAGAGGTAATAAACCATTATGGTTCTTTATTTGTTTATCAGAAGACCCAAAGGAACAGATTCTTGCATTTGATACCGTAAGCACCTGGGATAAGCTTTTGTTGAAATCGATGTGAAGTGCACCATTATTTTTTTGGAAGCCGGAACAAAAAAAAAAAAATTCTGGGGTTAAAATATGAATTGCGGGTTAGTTTGTGTAGATTTTTTTTTAAAAAATTAATTTTTATAATTTGTAAATTGTAATTTCCTTTGAAGATTATCCTGAGACGTTGAATTGAACAGTGTGGATTGAGATTTGTTTGTTTGTTTATACTTTTACATTTATTTCCCACCAAGGCATTCAGGGTGGCATACATCCCCCCCCTCCGTTGGTCGGAGGGAAGATGGACCTCCTCCTCTTGCACTGGCAACAGGGATATTGAATGGGGGAATCAAGAGGACTTTGCTTTCAGACTGACTGTTTGACGTCACCACATAACCAATCAGATCTGGCTACCTGGGAACCGAGTGCAAATTCAGTCCTCTCATTGCCCACACTCGGAAGGGAAGGAAGGGGAAACACTTCTTAGTAACAAAGGCAATGAAGTTGACTGTGCTGGCCCCAAGGGTTTGTCCGTGAAGCGAGGTCCAAGTCCAGTCCTGGGTCTAGGGGTCCAAAGGAGGTCAGTCTGGCGGGGAGCGAGGCAGGGAGCAGATCAAGGTCCAAGGCAGGTGCAGGCACGAGGTTGCAGGTCAAGCAACCGTTTGCAGCTACGGTAAGTTGCTCACGCAACTTGGGCTGGGACTGGCTGGCTTTTATCTGGCCCTGTGCTTAGGGCGGCCCCGATCCTCCGGAGACTCGCCTCTCCTCTGGGCCTGGAGGCGAGCACTCCTCCAGTAAGCACTTAGCTCTCTTCGCCTCTCTGCCCTGAGCCTCTGCAGCTCAGGAGAGGCTGGTGGGCTACTGGACCCAGGGGCTGCCTCAGCTTCCTCTGAAGAGGCTGGGAGTGGAGCACCTGCAGGCAATGGGTCCTCCCTCCCATCAGGAGCCAGAGCAGACTCTGCTGATGTCTGCACCTGGGGATCCAGCACAGGTGGGGATCCTTCAGGCTCAAGCCCTGGCCCCGGCTCAGCTGGTTCTGGAGGCGGGGAATCCTGTGCAGGCTGGGATCCCTCAGGTTCAGCATCTGAGTCTGACTCCCAGACCATCACATTGACATTCCCAGTTTTGCCGTACAGAGCTGACTGGCAACCAACATTGAACAAAGATTGTGCCCCTGCCTCCAGAAGTGCTGTATAGACCAAGAATTTCAATGGAGAAAGAAATCTACATGAATTCCATTGCATGCCTGGGCTGACTCACTTCGTTCAGATTAACGAGGCAGCATTTGCAGGCAAGAATTCCATGGATGCACATGTGAAGAGTACTGTAACAGAGTAAGCAATGTACATACTAGAATCATAGAATTGTAGAGTTGGGAGGGATCCCCAAGGGTCATCTAGTCCAACCCCCTGGAATGCAAGAATCTCAATTAAAGCATCCACGGCAGATGGCCATCCAATCTCTGCTTCAACCCTCCAAGGAAGGAGAGTCTACCATCTCCCAAGGAAGTCCATTTCACTGTCGAGCAGCTCTTACTGTTAGAAGGCTCTTCCTGATGTTGCAATACTTCTTTGAGCCACTCAAAATTATGCAGCGCAAGTCTAATTGATTGCTCTGAGAAAGTCCAGGCCAGGTTTTAATCTGTCCTATGAAAGTCAGTGGGGTTTACAAGTACTAACATTTGGCTAGACTGTAGCCTTAGTGCTCATAAAGTGCATCTCAAGTGCTTGAGGAACTTCTTATATATTATTTCAGGGATTCTTTTGATTGCACTTTTGGGGGCCGAGGTGAAATTAGAGACAGATAACTACTTTAGAAAAAGAAATAATGAGGTAGGAAGCTGCCTTATACCAAGTCTGGCCACTGTTCAACCTAGCTCAATACGCGTTGCACTGACTGGCAGCAGCTCTCCAGGGTTCCAGACAGGAGTCATTCCAAGCCCTAACCTGGAGGTGCCAGGAATTGAACCCGAGACCTGCCATCTGCATGCTAAGCTGATGCTCTGCTGCAGAGCTACAGCCCTTCCCCCAGGTCACTCAGGGATACAGCTCTGGGGAAGGGGACCCTGCATTTCCGTTCATCATCACTCGAGATGCAACGATTGAGGGCCTCCTTGAAAAAGTGAAGTGCAATCATGTGTAGGAGCTCAGAACCTGGCACCCAAACCTGATTTACATACGGAAGAGAGCAATCCAAATCTATTTTAAGTGGGAAAGGGGGGGGGGATAGAATGCCAGCAAGAGCACTAGAGAGAAAATAAATTATATTGTGAAGCTTCATGTTTAGAGAAGTGTAAAACGTTCGGCTAATTACATTTGCTGCCGATATTCCCATCTACGCGAGAGGAACCCAGGTGTGCTCCCCCCCCCTGAGAAATAATGAATCGGCGGGAGAGTGAAGCAAAGTAGGAGGATTTCACCGAAGTTTCCCTAACTGGCCTTAGTCAAGTCCGGCATTGTTGAAATTGCATTTAGGCTGCAGTCCTATATGTACACATATCCCTGGGATGAAGACCCCTTGAACTCACTTCTCAGTAGACTCGTACAGGGCTGTGTTGTTACAGTGCCAGTTAGACTATGCTGTTAAGAGTAACACCTAGCAACATTTCTTCCTACCTGATATCTCTCACAACTTGTAGAGATGGTCAGGTTTGTCCCTCAGCTGAGTATTGTGGGCAAACTATACATGACTGGAACTCCCAACACAGATTTGCTATGCAAAAAGCAGCTGTTGGGGGTGGAGTATTTGGATTGGGGCCATGGTACAAGTTAACAGCAGCTTGGGGAGGGGGAAGAGATTTGTATCAGGGCTGCACTATGTAGTAGTAAAAGGTTGGACCCCCTTCCTATCATGCTGTAACCTCAATTCAAATTGCTCCCTCCCACTGGTTTCTGAAGAACAAAATTAGCCTGAGTAGTCCACTCATGAAACTCCAACCTAAAGTGTTACTGGGCCCTCAAACTAGCCCAGGATAAATCTGATTGCGAGGTGTAAAACATGTCTTAGTTATATGTTGGCTGGATTATTGCAACATGATTTCTACGAGAGAGACATGTTTTGTTGCAGTTGGGACAGATGAAGTTGTCTGGTTGTGCTGCTGCAGACGCACCATGCCGTTTCTTCTCTCTGCGCTCCTCCCATCAGTCATTCCTCCTCTGGTCACTACTATGGATGCACAACCTGACTGTCTGTCTGCAGACATTGCAGTCGTCTGCAAGGAATTCCCACGTGGCAGGGTTAATGTCACCAGCTTTCATAGCATATTTGCAGAGTTGGTCTGCCAAACGGCCTGGTGCCTGAAGCCAGCTCCCCGTAGAGCATGTCCTTGGGGCTCCTGCCAACTTCCATTCTGTGTACATGACGAAACCTGCATAGACATAGCTGATACAGAAGTGTGAACATGCTGGGAATGTGGACTTGGGAAAGCACATCTTTGTTTGAGACTCTGTCCTGTTGTGTGATACCTGAAAGCTTTCTGACGCAGTGCATGTGGAAGGCATTGAGGCATCACTCCTGGCAGGTGTAAGTTGCCCATGTCTCACTACCATGCTGAACACATAAGCCTGGCAAACCTTCATCTTGGTATTGCATTGATGGAGAGCATTGATGGAGAGGTTGCTGGTTATGGTGGAGCCCAGGTAGGCAAAATCATCTACCACCTCAGGTATGCTGATACATGGAGTGCTGGCGACATCCCAATTCAGGATATTGGTCTTTGTCAGACTGATGCTAAGACTGAACTCCTTTCAAGCTTGGGCAGAAGAGCTCATGAGACTCTTTAGAGCTTCACTGGAGTGCACTGTCAAGGCTGTGTCATCTGTAAACAACATGTCTTAGATGAGGACCCACCACATCTTGGTGTGGAGAGTGTCAGGTCTCCACACCAAGCCTACCCTACCTCTCAGGGCTGCTGTGAGAGCCCTACCTTGAGCTCCATGGACAAAGGATGGGAGGCAATTTTTTAAATATATAAATAAATTATCTTTAGTTTGAAAATGTTTATGGCTCCATCATTGGAAATTTTTCTTCTGTCTGTTGGAATGAAGCATTTCATCATTGTTCCATTAATCAAAGAGTGGCATGAATTCACTTCTCTTTTCTCACTCAACATGAAATGATTATTGAAACAACCCTTTATAAAGTGATCAGCCAGCCAGTCTCATGTTGGAACAATCTTCTCCTGAGACTGACTAATCATTAATGGGAGAAGCAGCCATCCTCAGCAAAGTTGCTCAAGCTACATTAAAAAGTCTTGGTGCCTGGTATTTGATAGTCCGTTAAAATAATCCATAAAATCTTAAGGACAATTGCACCTTGAAGTATTGTTCCCAGAGGCCTTGTAGGATGAGCAGAGTAAGAACAATGCAGATATATGACTCCACAATATTACAACAGTATTTCAAATAGTGTGTGGGAGCTCATGCTTAGAATGCATCACAGTCATAGTCACTGACACCAGGGAAGCTTGAGGGATCCAGTCTTTCTGACTTCCACTAAGAACTGACTGGACCTCCCAAACTGATGTGCTTACTTATCTATGGGTTTTTGCACTTCCTAAATGTTCTGACACAGTTCTCAGTTTCAAATAAAGATGTATCAAAATACATTTGCTACCCTAACCTTATAGACTCAGAAGTAAGTCCTGTGAGGACTTACTCCCAGGTAAGTGTGGTTCATGGAATCATAGAATCACAGAATCATAGAGTTGGAAGAGACCACAAGGGCCATCCAGTCCAACCCCCTGCCAAGCAGGAAACACCATCAAAGCATTCCTGACAGATGGCTGTCAAGCCTCTGCTTAAAGACCTCCAAAGAAGGAGACTCCACCACACTCCTTGGTAGCAAATTCCACTGCCGAACAGCTCTCACTGTCAGGAAGTTCTTCCTAATGTTTAGGTGGAATCTTCTTTCTTGTAGTTTGAATCCATTGCCCCGTGTCCGCTTCTCTGGAGCAGCAGAAAACAACCTTTCACCCTCCTCTATATGACATCCTTTTATATATTTGAACATGGCTATCATATCACCCCTTAACCTTCTCTTCTCCAGGCTAAACATACCCAGCTCCCTAAGCCGTTCCTCATAAGGCATTGTTTCCAGGCCTTTGACCATTTTGGTTGCCCTCTTCTGGACACGTTCCAGCTTGTCAGTATCCTTCTTGAACTGTGGTGCCCAGAACTGGACACACTATTCCAGGTGAGATCTGACCAGAGCAGAATATAGTGGTACTATTACTTCCTTTGATATAGACACTATACTCCTATTGATGCAGCCCAGAATTGCATTGGCTTTTTTAGCTGCGGCATCACACTGTTGACTCATGTCAAGTTTGTGGTAGCATAAGACTAGACTGGGAGTAAGTCCCCTTGACATCAATAAGACTTCCTTCTGAGTAGATATGTACAAGACTGTACTTGTTACATATGTTAATTTTGAGAGAAAATATGTTTAAATATTTAAATATATGATTAAATATTTGAATATATGGTTAAATATGTAAATATCATTTAAATGCAAATTTTCATGCAGATTTTTAAATTATTATTTTTTAGCTTATTGCAGAAATGGAACAGAATGGACCTATGGTGAACACATGCTAAATTGGTAATGTCCAGAAAAAGGTTTGATTCAACCATCCTTGGTTGATGCTGCCAGATACCATGGATGGAGGGTGCGGTGGAAATAACCATCTTATTTATGAGGAGGAGGAGGAGGTAGAAGAAGGAGGAACCTTGTTTTTTTTAGTATGCAATTGTCCATGGAAAAATGACAGGGTATTTTACTACCCCTCTCTTGCTAACATTGGCTGGAGTAATAAACACACTCCAATCACAAAATCCAATACGTTTCTAGCGCATTTTATGTCAAGTGTGTGTGTGTGTGTGTGTGGTGTTGATGGTGTGCAAGTGACAATTTGTTGCAGCATTATAGAAGGAATATCTTGTAGGTCTACTTATATGTAAGCTGCATGGTGAAAGGTGCACCACGGGTAGGTTTATGGTATGGTTACCAGATGTCCCTGTTTCCTGGGGACAGTCCCCGGATTTACAAATCTGTCCCCGGACAAAATCCGTCCCCAGAATGTCCCTGGATTTCATTTAATATCCCCGGATTTATATTTTAAGTGTTGTAGATTTATTAGTAGGGAATGAATGTTGCGTGATTGGTTCAACGGCAAGAGACACAACATATGGGGACTTCCAGAGAGGTAAAATGGCGGGCGCCAGCCAGAGCCAACTGTGCTATCAGGCTGGCTCCGGTCTGCTGAGACTGCCGCCACTGCTGCCACTGCCGAGGGGGAACCGGGGATGCCTGGCACGTCAACTGGGGGAACTGCTGACAGACACCCACTGTGACCCAAATCGAGATGGGGTCGAGAGCGCCCGGCCACCTGGCTGACTGCCCAGTGGTGCTCCGGGGACAGGAAAACCCCAGAGTTGGCACAGGGAGAAGGAGGAGGGGAGGAGGAGAAGGAAGAGAGAGAAAGAGGAAGGAGCCCCGACCTTGCTGCTCTGCTGCCGTTGCAACCTCTGAGGAGAAGAGGTAGGAGAGCACCGGGAGGGCAAGGACACATGGCTGAGCCCAGGCCCAAGCTGAGCCTACTCCACGGCGGCTAGCGCTCCAAGAGAGCAGGCCCAGAGGAAGGCCGCGTGACAGAGGAGACCACAGAAGAGAAGATATTACTTCTCAATATTTTTTAAAAAGTAACTTTTTAAAATAACTTTTTTCTCTTTTCAAAAAAAGAAAAGTGTCCCCGGATTCTCTGAAAAAAGATCTGGTAACCTTAGTTTACGGTCCTGGAATTCTGCATGAAGGATAAGAAAGGAAGTCTGTTTTATTAGTGCAGGAAAAAAGGTCAATTCATTCTTAAATTTATGACTAGCAAGAAGAGTGCCATTGGACATGGACATATTGTGATGGGGAGCAAAAAATGAAGCATGAAAGAGCCATCGCTTTCTTCTGATGGCAGCCTTTGAGATGGCTTTGTCGCTTCCGAATGGGGATCTCTCTGAATTAACTGAAATATTTCCTGATAATGAGTCAGTGCATCATTTCACTTTTACTTAGCTCAAAATAATAATAAAAAACCTCCCTGCAACTAAGGTGGGTTTCATCCATTATGTTCTTTCTCTAGTTATTTATGCTGTAAATAACAATCCTTCGATTTATAACGGGAATCAAGTTTTCACCCCTGTCTGCTCCTTGTTGAAGTGGATCCTTTTTAAGTGAGGCTAAGCTGAAAAGGAATTATCATTTTTCTCCTGATACACAGCATTGGAGACAACCCCTATCACCTGCCGTGGTAAGTACTGTTGACTCCAGAGAATATAGTTGCAGTCACACAGTCCTATGCTGGGGCACAGATTTTTCATCCTGATAAAACAGAAGGCTTAGGGAGAAATCCTTACATTTTCCGTATCCAACTGGCTGGGTTTTATTGTATGTTGGGGCCACTGCTCATCCATAGTCACATAATGGCTGGGGTAAAAAGTAGGGCATAGAGCAGGCAGGTTGCAGTATTCTCCTCCTCCTCCTCCTCCTCCTCTTCCTCCTCCTCCTCCTCCTCCTCCTCCTCCTCCTCCTCCTCCTCCTCCTTCCTTGATCACTGTAGCCGAGTACGATTGTCTTCCATAAACACGATTTTAACAGTAGGTCCGTAAGTGACTGTGGAGGCCACTTCTGGATCCACACGTCCTTCCACAGTGGGGATATAGGTTCCCGGGCAGGAGTTGATCACGGTGAGGGTTTGCCAAGCATGCCTTCCACTTAGCACGTTTCTCCCTTTCATCCTGAGTTTGAGCGACTTCAAAGCCCACGACACCTTTCGTAAAGGCTGTTCTCCAACTGGAGCGCTCGCAGGCCAGTGTTTCCCAGTTGTCGGTGTTTGTACTACATTTTTAAAGATTTGCCTTGAGAGAGTCTTTAAACCTCTTTTGTTGACCACCGGCATTACGCTTACCATTTTTAAGTTCGGAGTAGAGTAGTTGCTTTGGCAAACAATAATCAGGCATCTGCACATGACCAGTCCAACGAAGTTGATGCTGAAGAATCATCACTTCGACACTGGTGATCTTTGCTTCTTCCAGGACACTGATATTAGTTCGCCTGTCTTCCCAAGTGATGTGTAAGATTTTTCAGTGACACCGCTGATGGAATCCTTTGAGGAGTTGGAGATGGTGTTTATAAGTCGTCCATGTTTCACAAGCATACAGGAAGGTTTGGATCTGATGCCATCACTCAAAGTCAGCTTCCTCAGCCCCACTCCCTCTCCACTCCTGAAAAGCCCCATTTCGAGGCCTTCCATTGTTTGCCACCAGTGGGGATTCTACCAGCAACATTTCCACCCACTCACACATTGGGTGGACAGGTGGGAGAACTCCACATCAGAGGAGTGTTTCCAGCATCAATCCACAGGTAGCAGCCAGTGGGAGGCATAGCTGATGCATATCCCCAGGTGCTGCATAGAGAAGAGCTAAAAAAAACCAACCCTAAATGCATGCTTTCATTTAATAACTTTGCATATTTTTTAGAGTGACTCCAAAGCAAATCCTGCTGCTGTAAAGGAGTCTGATTTAATATGTAGCAGTATTACTCACCCTAATTTTAATGGCAGAAGGTAGAGCATCTTTGTTCTTCAGCTCTTTATTTCCCCCACTTCCCCCATCCCTTCATTTGATAGAAAGTGACTTTGCCACATGCTGGTTAAAATACTTCAGAAAATATTTCAGTAAGATAAAAAAAAAAAATACAACGGCCATCAAGATCATTTGCAAATCTCCATCTGTTTGATCACAATGGCAGCTCAGCATTAGAAAGAGAAAGGAAAAGACTGTGGTTGACAAGAAGAAGAAGAAGAAGAAGAAGAAGAAGAAGAAGAAGAAGAAGAAGAAGAAGGTGGCATTGGGAGAAAATGTATTTCCTAGATAAAATGCTCATATCAAGATTGCTGTGCAGCCCAATCTCAGACGTGTTTACTGCAATCACTGGAACGTTTCTACCAAGTAAGGTTGAACGGAAATGACATCCTAAAAATTATTGATGCTAATTGTAGGTGACAATAAGCTTTTTCTTTTTAAAAAAATAAATAGAGCTACACATTGCCTGCATGAAAACCCCTTGACTGATCTGTCTGCAATTTGGGAGCTTAATTCAGTCTGGAGGGGCTCCTTTGCCTGCAAATTTCATCCACTTCTGTGAAAAGGATGTAAAGTTATAGGTGTCCCCCATCATAATCAGTGTGAGGAAACAGAACTTCAGGTTTAATAGCTCTGATTCAGACCTGAATATTGTTAAACTGTAAAGACACAGAATGGTCCCAAAACTGAATGGGTTGCTTCCCAACAAGGCAAATCTTGTGGTTGGTGGAGTCCCTAGCATGTTAGATTGGTTAGCAGCTAATAAGAAAGACCTCTGCTTGAGACCCCAGCAGTGATCAACCCTCCAGATATTGTGAACTACAACGCCTGTAATCCCCGTTAATTGGGCTAACTGGTGTTTTAGTACTCAGCATCTGGAAGGCATTGTGTTGGCTCCTATTCTTGTGATTTCTTCCCACTCCATCTTTCCTTATGAATCTTACACAGAGTCAGGCATCTGGAAATGCTGGGATTTTTCTTCTTCCTATGAGTCCAGCACAGCTACTTTTGCTTTTTTTCAGGAGGAAACAGTAATCTTTTGCAGCATCCAGGTTTCATTCCCTTCCACTTGCTGCTCCTAATAGGTTGTTCTCTCCACTCTGAGGGAGAAACCTTTTTAACCTTCTGTTCCTTCACCTCTCCTTAGACCTCTGCCAGCTTGCGCCGGGCTCTCTCTCTGAGGTTAATTAACTTGGGCAACCTTGGGCAACCTTATCATGCAGTATCTCAATACTGCTAACAGAACTGGTCTGGGTCAATGCTGACTGCAAGGAAACTTACCTTGGTGCATGAAAAAAGTAGGCAAGGAGAAGACAGTCCCAGATTCCCAGTACAACCTCTTTTCCTACTGGGGATTCTGTGATCGGTAGTCACAGATCTTGAATGGGAAATGACTGCTTGCTAGGGGCTGCAAATGCCCTCCGGAGACCATCTCTGCCTTCACATGTTCCAGGGTAAGGTTATTAGTCACAGAACAGGGGAAGATGGAGGTGAGGAGTGTTTTTTGTATGTATTTGCTTGGAATATGCCCAAAGCCACAATTCTTTTCAAGGCAAAGAGGGATTCTAATGCACCTGTATTTGCACATACTGGAATTGCTCCCTGGAATTGCATTTTAATTGCTTAAGTCTGTTTCCGATGAGTTGGATGATGACTAGTATAATGTTAAATTGCCTTCCTATCATTAAATGCAACAATAACTCTGAACTGCTAACATGCATCATTGAATGTATACTGCAGTACCCAAAGAGATGGGGCGGGACGGGGCGGGACCGGAATATCAGGAATACCTAAGGGATTCTACAATGTTCTGAGCATTCATCCTCATTTGCTTGATCAAAGAGAGGTTAGCTTATATCTAGCCATTATTGAACATTTGCCCTGATGTCATTGTAGGGAGTTTGTACAACAATGAGCACTCATCCTGCATACATCCTGATTTGCTCGTGGGGTGTTTATACATCTTCCCATCAATCATTCATCCACTCAACACTTTCTGATGCATTTCCCCATCATTTCCCTGAGAGCTATAGATCTGTTTCTTTTATAAAGTGGATTTGTTGTGCGGGGATGACAGATTCTACTTTGATGGTGCAAACCTAAATTTCCTAGAATACCGGTACACTTGAATCCCTCCCACAAAATACTGAACATCTGCAGGTGCAGATGGAGAAGCTTGGTCCTGGGGGCCAATTGTGGCCCTCCAGGCCTCTCAGGGCATTCTCTAGACCACGCCTCCTAAACCCAGGCCACACCCCTTAAAGGCCTTGCTTTATACTCATAGTGTTTTTGCCTAGATGGAATGTAGTATTGAATTCTGCTAATGCCTCTTGCCTTTCTGCATGGGGGATAGAGAGGGGGAGTGTAAGCATGTGTAGAAACTAGCCTATAGCACAAAGGCAAAATTTACACCACTTTTGTCTCTGGCCCCACCCATTACTGGTATGTGGCCTTTAAAAGGTTATCCAAAAGGGAAAGTGGCCCTCGGGCTGCAAAACGTGTCCCATTCCTGCCTTTATGTAACGATGGCTGGGATAAATATACAGGAAAATAGGGCTGTGACTGTAGGTAAATACCAAGGAAATATTATCAACAAATGTATCATAGAGGACAATTTTGTAATGAAGTGGGCTATTATGGACAGACAAAATGTTCTGTTCCTCCAAAGGAGTCATAAATGAATCGTCCAGATTAGCAGCAAAAGGAATTTATTGTGACATGCAAAATTCCCATTCAAGGAGCTGAACAGTTGGTAATGTTTGAAATATAAATATGTAAGGACAGCTTAAAACAATGAGCAAACAGTCAAGAGATGGAGAGTATCATGTCATGGTGACCTTCACTGTACAGCAGAAGCAAGAAATCGTCCAGGAAGTCATTTTCACTGCAAAAAGCAACTTCTGGTCCTTACCAGGACTTGCCATGGATGGGTCATCCAAATCCCGCATTGTGCATTTTCTCACGGGAGCTGCTTGCAAAATAATAAAGCTTAACACCCTTCAGATTTATGTGAATAAATATCTATCTGATTACAGATACCTTGCATCTCTTTAGCTGTGTCACTTTTGTTGTATTTATTAAGAGCTGGATTAGTCAGTCACCCCAGGATGAACCTAATGAAAGTGAAGTGAGAGAGAAAATATTAGGTACTTGGGAAGACTTGCTGGATGCATTGAAAATACAAAGCTATTCCATTTGTGTTCACAGGGTTTGTTTCCTGAGCACTGCCAGCAAGATATATGACAACCTGCCACAAATGCTTGACCTATTTTCCGTGCAGCTCATGGCCAAGGGGGGGGGGGGGAGTAGGCAGAAAGGGCATTTCAGTTGCCCTGTGGCAGGAACTATGGGTTGTAGGCAACATTCTCTGTCTACTAGCACAAGACCCCTTGCAGTCACGGAGGACAGAGTTTGCAGGTTAACTCAACAAAGGAATCCAACACAGCAGTTGTGTTAGTGGAAGGCTGCTGAGCAAACAGCTGCTTCTTGTGCCATCTGTTGCACAACCATCTTGTGTTTTCCCTTGTTCCAGAGAACAAGGGATAGATATAAATGTCTCCAGGAGGAGCCTCACATACATCTAAATGGATTTCAGAAGAATGTATGGAATTAGAAAGGGTGCAGCTTTGAGATTTGGGGGGTAGAATTATTATTATTATTATTATTATTATTATTATTATTATTATTATTAAAAATGCTTGGTATTTCATTTAACGGAGAAGTCTCCACTGCCCCTACCCATAATAAAAATACAAAGCGGTAGCACACAAAAACAAAATAAGGCCCAATACTTTGTTTCTCTCTCTCTCTCTCTCTCTCTCTCTCTCTCTCTCTCTCTCTCTCTCTCTCTGTGTGTGTGTGTGTGTCTGTGTGTGTGTGTAATTTTATTCTTTTATTACGTAACAAGCGCCTTTATAGGCTTTCTCTGTGCAAATAAAACCTCATATTTATGCAATGCCACATTTGATATTAAACATCTGACGACAACAGTTGAAAAACAAAATGAAGTCTTTTACCAAATCACATCACTTATTTGTTTAAGTTTGCAGCTGTAATCTGAACAATTGTGTCACAATTTGGCCTGATGACCAAGTTGTAAAACATACCAAATGCTCCAAAAAGGGCAAGTGTCCAAATTGGAAGCCCCCTTTCAGATTCAGACCCCAGGCCAAATACCCCTCCCCTGCCCCACCTCAATTGGCTCTGCATCTTGCAGCCTGCCTAGCTGCTAGCCACAGACACGAGGTGGGCTAGAGAACATTTAGGAGGTGATGGAGGGGTTGGGTACATCTCATGCCTTCCCCTGAAGCTCTTCTTGAAACTGCAAGAAGTGCTCCCTAAAGACGCCGTGTCTCCTTCCATACCTCATTGAGCCTTGTAATTTGGACAATGGACTGAAAAACAGAGCAGCTGGTGCTATAGATATGATTTAGTTGTCACGAACATCTGGTAACTGATGGAGGGATTATAAGGAAGTAGGGAAGCCTGCGAAGGTTGCAGGCTGTCCCCCAACGCAATCTCCAAGCAGTAGTGAATGGGGGGGTGCATGCCCGGTGTTAATGAAAACAGTAAACAGTTCTCTGAATGGCTTCTTACATGCCTAATTTGAATGCAAAATCACAGCTTCATGTTCATTATAGATGCTATAAAATGGCCATAAATCCTGGAATTTATAACCAGCTGAGTTTTCTATAAATGATGTGCGGTTTATTGTCTGTTACCCAGTTACGGCAGTTAAACGTTCAGTCCCGCCAATTTTATAACTTTTTACCATACATATTAGAACAGAATGTTCACATCCGCATAGTTAAAGATGAGTTGCAGTTTCTGTTGAAAACTTCTGTTTTCAGCCTTAGAGAAGTTATTCCATGCGCTAACCAGACAAATATGTGTGTTTATTTGTTTTTGTTTTTTAATGCCAAAAACCCAGAGCCATATTTTTGTACCACACAAGCAGCCAGATTGGCTCTTTGTGAGATTCGTTGACGGATGAGTGCAGATCATATCAGAGGCTTTTGGTTTTGGCTGGGTTGGGGCCTTAAAGATGGGAATAAAAATATCCCTTAATTAAGACGTTGGGTCAAAAAAGATGTCGATAGGAGGAAACATGATGTTTCGCTGATATGAATTAAGCTCCATGGGGTAATATCCAAGGAAAACGTAGTTAAGAACAAGCGTGGGTATAGATCTGGGCCCTGATAACCGTCTATACCCACCCTGATCTATAGTGGTCTTCCAGTACGGTGGCATTAGTTTGCCTGTCTTCCCAGGTGGTGTGTAAATTTTTCTGGACACATTGTTGATGGAATCTTTCAAGGAGTTGGAGATGGCATTTATAAGTGGTCCACGTTGGACTGGTCATGTTGTGCGGATGCCTGATTATCATCTTCCAAAGCGACTACTCTATTCCGAACTTAAATATGGTAAGTGTAATGCTGGTAGTCAGCAAAAGAGGTTCAAAGACTCTATCAAGGCACATCTAAAAAAATGTAGTATAAACACCGACAACTGGGAAACACTGGCCAATTGGAGAACAGCGTTTGCCAAGGGTGTCATGGGCTTTGAAGATGCTCAAACTCAGGACAAAAGGGTGAAATGTGCTAAGAGGAAGGCACGCTTGGCAAACCCTCACCATGATTAACTCCTGTCTGGAAACCTATATCCCCACTGTGGAAGGACGTGTGGATCCAGAATTGGCCTCCACAGTCACTTACGGACTCACTTTTAAATCGTGTTTATGGAAGACAATCTTACTCGGTTACAAGTGATCGCCAAAGAAAGAAGAAGATCTGGGCCCTGATCCAACAGTATCTGGAAGGGTTGTAACTCAGAGATAGAACACATGCTTTGCAGTAGAGGCTGGGAGCAGGTAGGGACAGAGCTGCTCTCCTGGCTTGCCAGTGGTACAGCTTACTTGAGTGGGGCTTGGATGGGGCCAGAGCACACCTTATAACAATCTGTTCCAATACAACAACAAAAAATCATAATAAAAACATAAACGACTAAAATAAATGACTTATATCAAATAAACTAAGTACTATTCACTATTCAATCGCACACAATAAAATTAAATATCAGCAAATAATAACTAAACAGAAATTCACTCTTAACAATTACAATAAATAACTACCAAACTACAATGAATAAAAACAACAGCAAGTCACGATGCATAAAATATCACATTACATGAAACCGTGTAAAAGGATCACATGGATAAATAAAGGCACACACCTTATATTTAAAAACAGTTTTAAAATCCCTAAACTCTTCTTCTCTCTTCCAGGATGCTTATGCTCTTCTTCAAGTCGTGGCCTGGAGGGTGGGGAAAGGCAGGTGGAAAAAGGCATTCCCTGGTGGACAGAACAATGTCTCCCTCCCCTCACAGTTCTTCCTCTGGAAGTATCTCTGTTATGAAGATGCTTACTGCCTCTGACAGTGGAGGTTGAACCAAGAAGAAGAAGAGTAGAAGAAGAGTTTGGATTTGATATCCCGCTTTTCACTACCCGGAGGAGTCTCAAAGCGGCTAACATTCTCCTTTCCCTTCCTCCCCCACAACAAACACTCTGTGAGGTGAGTGGGGCTGAGAGACTTCAGAGAAGAGTGACTAGCCCAAGGTCACCCAGCAGCTGCATGTGGAGGAGTGGAGGCGTGAACCTGGTTCCCCAGATTACGAGTATACCACTCTTAACCACTACACCACACTGGCTCTCCCAAGCCACCGCAGCCAGTAGCCACTGCTAGCCTAATCCTCCGGTAATTTGTCTAATCCAAATTGGAGGCCCTCCCTGCCTGAATTCCATAGTTCAACAATGCACTGTGATGAAATCCTTTCTTTTGTCTGTTCCGAATCTTCCAGCATTCTGCTTCATTGGAGGACCGTGGTTTCTAGTGTTCTGAGATGGGGAGGGGAAAAAACTTCTCTCTATCCACTTTTCTCCATGCCATGCATAAATCTATACCCTTCTACCATGCCGTCCTTTACTCACCTATTCTCTATACTAAGAAGCCCCAAATGTTGTGACCCTTCTTCATAGGGGAGCTGCTGTATCACCTTGACCATTTGGGTTGCCCTTTCTCTCCAAAGGACTTCCTGCATGCATTCGTCCTCTTAAGCCTTTTAAAAGAAAGCTCCGAGATTTAAGGGGTGACCATTCTCACCCATATACAAACCAGCGCTTATAGTATTTTTCTTCTTCTTTCCATTTTACAATTGGAATTTGGCTACTGGCCCAAATACTCTGCTGAAGTATTTCTACATGTCTTCTGCTGTTCTCCCAGCTGCCTGCTTCCAAAACACAATTTCCCTTTATTGAGGTTCTGCAGGTATGTTAGTTCACACTACAGGGAGACCTTTCATCCTTTGCAGCCCTTTGTGTTTTCAGAGTAAAGAACTGTTTTAAAGTCTAGAAATTTTGAAAATCCCACTGATTGGTAGAAATGGGGCAGGTCAAATACCTTGACTCTCGAGGGTCTAAAACGAACAGCGTAAGATTGGGCTGCTGATGCAACTTCCAGGCAGGAACTCAAGCTAAATTTTCTCATTCTTCCCCCTTTGTAGCTATGACCTACTTGTTATGAGTTTTCAGGAAGGAACAGTTGGCAGGAGATGTACTTTTAGAATCCAGAAATGGCTTTTATAAACCCACAAAGGACTTTAAGGCATGAAGGCAACTACCACCCCACCATTTCCAAGCTAGATGTGGAAAAAAAGATTGAAAACTATTTATTCTCCATCTTTTCTTCAACATGTTTCCACAGAAGGAGATGCAAACGCTTTTGGGGGCACAGCCATGCCTACACCTGACATCAGGTATGTAGGGCACGTGGGCGTGGCTTGGCCAAAATGGCCTCATGGAGTAAATGTGGAGGCCTACTGGGCCAAATTAGGCCTGCAAACTAGCGGTTCTGCACCACCAAACCCTACCATCAAAACACAGGACAATCCACCCACATTTATTTCCTGTCCCGATCTAGCTAAGCAACTCAGACCACCATAGGCTTCCAGTAGCTCCCTAGTGGTTGGGAAAGTTGAATATCTGCTGAGCTTCTGCTCATGGTCTCTGTATATTCATTGAACATTTGAAGGGAGGAAGTGTGACTGAATGCTCTGGCCCCCAGTCCCTGTTGGTGCCTGAGTACACGGAGATAGACCTCGCTGGGCTTCTTGCGCCAACTAGAGAACACCAGGCAGCTACGTTGTCCCCCACAAGCAACCCTTGGGATGATTCATCACTCTTCTTTCCCGATGCGCTTCTGCGACACATATCTGAAGATATATGCACACAATACAATAGCAGAGTCCAAGCAGAAGCTAGGCATTGGAGGTGTGGATTTCTAAGCTACTTTATTATGTACAAAACAGAACAAAGGAGATCATGGCTCCTCTCTCCTTCTTCATCTCCGAGAGAGCAGAAAAGCAAAAGTACAACATAACAGAACAGTGTAACAGAACTTCCGTTCTCATAACTCCAACAGTATGGAATGTCAACACAGACATGTGATGAAAACAATCACACATCCATCCTGCAACGGGGGAATGAAATCCCAACAGTCCCAACCACTTTCTGTTCAGCAGAAGGTCTGAACAAATCTTTCACATAGACTGGTGCATAAACAAAATCTCTGTTTACTTCATCACTAAAGCAAAATGAGATAGATTGTCTTCAACTGTGGATGTGGAACATAGCCATTGTGATTAGTAGCTATCAATCACGTTATCCTCCATGAATTTTCCCCAATTCTTTTTGAAGCCATCTAAGTTGGTGGACATCAGTACTTCTGGCAAGAACAAGTCCCACAGCTTAGCTACTGTGTTGTTGGACTCCAACTCCCATCAGCTTCATCCAACACAATGAATGGTCAGGGTGATGAGAGAAGCAGTCCAAAATAATCTGGAGAGCCACAGGTTCCCCATGCTTGCTTTAGAGTCACCCTCTCCCTGTTGTGTAAACTAATTATATGGGGAAGCTTTTATTTAAAAAAAAATTCAGGGCAGCATTAAGAAGAACTCCCCTCACTGAAAACTGAAGTGGTAGAATCCAAAATTCTACCATCTAATTCCATTACCACATTTTCTGTAGTTGCAGAATCCTAAATTCTGTCCAGAGAGCATGGGTGTCCTAAATTTAAGCCAAACAGCAAGTGAACACTGTTTCAGAGAAATTCATTTCCTGGTCATTGTCACAAGACAGTGTTGCAGAAGCAGTTTGTGTCAGAGCTTAAGGCAGCCTCTCAGCCATTTGTATTAGAGATGTCTGACTCATAGCAGAGGGAAACGAGCAAAGCATTTAGCAATGTGGATCCCATATATTTACTGGCTTGTGCAAATGGCTTTAGGTGACAGGTACAATAATACTTGGTGACATGCCTGCCTCTGGATTATTACATTTTTCTCTTGTTCCTTCCCAAATATAACTGGATTAGGGTAGAATGATACTAGTCTTTGCACTAGGATGGCTTAAGGTGGCTCTGGGGCCCCGGAGCAGTTCCCAAAATAGGGCCCCTCCTGAAAAGTTGCCAGAAACAAGGTACCAGAAAATCGTCTTGGGGTATCTTAAAGACTAACAGCTAAAATTCTCAAAGTTCACTGGGAGGAGGGATTAGCTGTTAAACAACTCTGGGAATTGTAGCTCTCCAAGTGGAATAAGGGTGTCGTAATAACTTTCAGCACCTAATAACAACTACAGCTCCCATAGCTCTTTGAGGGAAACCATGACTGTTTCGATTGCTATCGTAGTGCTTTAAAAGTACGGTGCGAATTTGGCCATAGCGTCATTCCAAGGGAAATGATGAATGCCAATCAGTAGCCAGATGGACAACCTCTGCTGCAGTTTTGGTCCCAAATTTTGTCCCATATTCGGTAACTGCTGTCAACACACACATGCCGCCAATGCCAAAATGTCCCAATCACCACTATTACCATCACTTGTGGCTGAGGTGGAAAAAAATGGAGAGAGCGTTTAAGTTCAGCCCTGCAATGGGGAACCATCTCCAGTGAAATGCATTTGTTTTTGTGGAGATATGAGACAATATGAAAGTGCTTGATATTATAACTGTGGTTACCCATTAATACATGCAAATCGTCAACAGATACCAGACATTATTCGAGGCTGGAATCATTCAGGGCAAGTTTACACAGGGTGTGTGCATACGTGTGTGTTTTGTGTGTGTGTGTAAAATGGAATGGATTCCATGTTTTGACAGGCTCTGCTCATGAGTGTTTAGATTCCACTAATCTCCTCCCTTGCCCTCTCAGTTTCTGCTGTGGCACCATCCCTAAGCTTCGTCAAATGAAATGTTCACAGATAAACAGCTGTTACATAAATACAGAAAGTGCTAAAGAAGGTGTGAGGAACAGGCTTACTACAAAATTGCAGAAAAGCGATACACTGGCACAAAACGTTTAAATGTGAGAATACAGGCACATTTAATGCTAGCACTTCATGGTGATGGGAGAGAGGTGTGGCATAGTGTGGTTTTAACCAAGCATTCCAAACTCAGATTAAAACCATACATTCAAAGCACATGGCTTCCCTCAAAGAATTTTAGGAACCGTATTTCCACCTTTTCACAGAGCTACAATTCCCAACATCCTTAACAAACTACGGTTCCTCATATCCTTTGGGGGAAGTCATTTGCTTGCTTTATTTATTTATTTAGAATATTTATTGAATTTTATAACAATTAATGATACAAATCTCATTCATCATGTTATTTACAATTAATCTCCCTCCCCTCCTCTGGACTTCCCTCAACTCCCCCTCTGCTGAGTTATTTAGTTTTATCTATCATATCCTGCTTTTCCTACACAAAAATAAAATCCCTTATCATTTCTCTGAAATATCTGTTACTCAAATGAAATTGTGAATCCAGTCCATTCTGTTGTTTCTGCAAATAAACTGTAAATGGTTCCCAGACTCTTTTGAAGTCCCCTTTGTTTTTCTCTTGTAGTTTGTCTGTTAGCTTAGCCAATTCTGCATAATTCATCAGCTTTTCTTGCCATTGTTCCTTTGATGGTATTTCTTCCATCTTCCAGTATTGTGCAATCAAGATTCTTGCTGCTGTTGTAGCATACATAAATAATGTCCATTTTTCTTTTAGTAGCTCTTGATTTGAGATACCTAACAAAAAGGCTTCAGGGTGTTTGACAAAATTCATTTTAAACATTTTTTTTTCAATTCATTGTATATCATTTCCCAATATTTTTAATGCATTTGCATTCCCACCACATATGATAAAATGTTCCTGCTTTTTCCTTAAATCTCCAACATCTGTTATTTTCTTTCCTAAACATCTTTGCCATTTTCACTGGTGTGATATACCATCCACACATCATTTTCATGTAATTCTCTCTTAATAGTATGCAATCTGTGAATTTTATATCAACTTTCCATAATTTTTCCAACCTTTCAAACTGGATGTTGTGTCCCACAACCTGAGCCCATTTAATCACAACTGATTTAACCTCTTCATCTTTGGTTTCCCACTCTAATAAAATACTATATCCTTTTTAACATTCTCTTTCACTATTTCTTTTTGAAATGTGGAGATTGTATAACTAAACCCCTTTTTATTGTCTTCCTTAAAAATTTCATTTAATTGCCTATGGTGTAACCAACTTTGTAAATATTCTTTCAGCTCATCATACTCTTTTACTTTGAGTTTACCTTCTTCTTCTGTTAACAACTCTCTATATGTCAACCAGCTTAATTTTTGGGTTGACTTAAGTGAAAATGCTTCAGGGGGTGACAGCCACCATGGTGTTTTCCGCTCTAACAGATCTTTATATTTTCCCCACACTCTTATTAATGACTTTCTTATTATATGGTTTGAAAAGCCTTTATGTATTTTCCCTTTCCCACACCAGAAATATGAGTGCCAGCCAAATCTATTGCCATGTCCTTCTAGTTCTAACTCTTCTTCTTTTTCCAATTTGATCCAATCCCGTATCCAAACAAGACATGCTGCTTCAAAATACAATTTCAAATCTGGGAAAGAAAAGCCCCCTCTATCTCTCAAGTCTGTTAGTATCTTATGTTTTATCCTTTGTCTTTTCCCATTCCAGATAAATTTTGAAATATCTTTTTGCCATTTTTTGAAGGATATATATTATTATATAGTCATTTGCTTTAAACGTGCTTTGGATGCGCTGTAAATGTATGGTGTAGTTCTGCCTCAAGTTGTCTTGAAAGGAAAGTGGGGCATAAATGTTACACACACACACACACACACACACACACACACACAATGATAATAGGTGCATGGGTGGTCGAGCAATGAGCAGCATGGTTTGAGTAGAGCTGACATAACCAAAACAGCTCCAGCAAATCAGTGGAGGGCAGAATTTGGTA
The DNA here is from genome assembly GCF_009819535.1 of Lacerta agilis. NCBI lineage: Eukaryota > Metazoa > Chordata > Lepidosauria > Squamata > Lacertidae > Lacerta > Lacerta agilis. The sequence goes on from NC_046315.1 coordinate 18,788,423, forward strand.
GGTCTGGGGGAATCTGCTGAGTCAGATGCAGATCACCATCAAGGTTGGTGGATCAGGAGCAGAAGACCCAAAGCACAATGGGATAGGAATGAAGGCAGGGCAGTCTCTGAAAGGTGGACCTTAGCACAGTTTGGATTTTACTTTATTTGCAATCCCTGATACTTGACCACCTCGACTACTTTCTAGGCCATGATGGCTATGTGTATCTTCCAGGATTAGCAGCATGCTCCTGAATAGCAGTTGCCAAGGAACAAGAAAAATAAAAAGTTATTGCACTCATTGTCAGGGACTGGGCAGAGGAGGAATGATGGAGACCGCCTTCCCATCCTCACCCTTCCAGGGAAGGGGAGGTAGAAGACAGTATAGATTTACAACAGGGGTTTGAGGGAGGTCACAGCTCAGAGGCAGATGAGGGGGAAAGTTGGGAAATCATGGGAGAGTAAGAGCAGCTGCCTGGCACGTTGTCATTACAAAGCATTCCAGAATCACCATCTCCCAGAACCTGGCGAGCTTTAAAAGTAGGAGAGCAAAGAGCTCAAAGACATAGGCCACTTAGCGGCACCCATAGAAGTGACGAGTGAGGAAGTGGGAGAGACAGGGGGTGGGGTGGAGATTCACTCAGGACAATGCCATTATCTAAGAGGCTGGGTTCTATAGCCTTTCTCTGTAAAGATTGAAATAAAAAAGTACAGTAAGAAACTGTTCCTTGTCTTTATACTTTCCTGGGCAAGCAGCCGAGAGCTGCTGACAGCATCCTGACCCTCATGTCCTGCAGGCAGGCTTCAGTGAGGCATCTCTTAAATGGGACGTGGCATGCTGGACAGTGGATGGGCTTTGGTCTCACCCAGCAGGGCTCCATTTACATGCTTACTGGGCTTGAGCGAAGGAGAAGGTGTCTAATGAGAATGGACCCTGAGAGAGAGAGATAAGAATGCATTTCAATGCCGAAGGAAGTTCTTTATTCCTCCTGGCCCCCTTCCCATGATCTCTTCCTTTTGCTCCGTTCATTGAGGCACAGGTGTTTTGTGAGCGAATCCTTTCATGGCAGAACAGCCTTAATAATTAATAACAAATTCTCTCTCCCAGCCAAGCTGACAGACAGGATCTTCTTAGCCTCCCGCTGCCTTCTAATTGGCACCTTTTGCGCTGCGTGCCGCACAAAGCAAATGAGTTAAACAGGATATCTTCCTAAGGACACCCTCGACGTCCGGCTACAAGTGTCTATGCAAATGGGATGCTGTCAGGGAAGAAGGAAAAACGAGGAAGACAAAGTGCATACCTGTCAGGCACCTCGCAGCTGAAGCAATGCCGAGAAAATAAGAATCGACAGTTGTTGCTGTGTTGGTCCCAGCGGATAGTAAAAAAGGGATTTTTAAATAAAAAAATCAAGCTGACATCTGTTTATGTTAGGGTGGAGCGCTTGGGCATCCAGGAAGGGGGGGGGAGGGGAGCAGGAGGAAACACATTGCCTAAAAAGCAGGGCAAAAGAGGATGCAAATTTACATACAATATGCATATGCTAATTTACAGGTATTGATGCAGATTTGGAAATGATCACTCTAAATAGAAATACAATGCATCTCACCATAGTGAGGAACAAGGCTGTGAAGAGGTGGAACTCTGCCTCTGCTCTGTCTGCTGTTCCAGGGGCATAGCAAGGGGGGGCGGGGGGCGGTCTGCCCCATATTCCATAATGGAGGGGGTGACAAATTATCAAGGAACAATTACTGTCCTACTAGGGCGGTTCATAAAAAAAACTTTTTTTTTTTTAAAAAAAAGCTTGTTCTGAAGATCTTATCTTACTATACTAGGAATTATACAGCTATATATGAAATTTCATGCATATCGGTTACTATCTTGACCCTCCTCCACCAAAATAGTTGTTTACTTGGCTGTTTTCCTATGTCCTGAAGGCTGAAATTTCAGTTCAGTGGAGCACTTACTGTACCCAACCATAACCCTGTGGAAAGCCACCTAATTAGACTTTAATTTGATTTTCAGATGTTTTTGGGAGGTAATTTAATTATTGTTTGATTTTATACCAATGTTATGTATCTGATGTTAGCCATCCTGAGCCTGACTTCAGCCGGGGAGGGCGGGATATAAATAAAAGTTTATTATTATTATTACTTATTATTCTTCCATTGTAAGAAAATATGAAATAACGTAAAACCATTTTTGCAGGGGGGGGGGGAAATCAATGGTGGGGTTGACAAGAAATTTTCCGCACTGGGTACCACCTGACCTTCCTACGCCTCTGGGGGGAGGGTGACAAAAATTTTTTTTGCCCCGGGTACCAATTTACCTTGCTACGCCCCTGTGCTGTTCAGGTGCTCCTGGATGTGTTTGTGTGTATACACACACACAACATTTTATTGAAAGTTTTCAACATATACTGCAATAAAAGCCAAACTAATCTAAATAAAAAATAAAACAGAGAGAAAAGATAGAAAAAAGACAGGAAGAGGAAGAGGATGTGACTTTACTCTTATTCCACCCAAAGGAGGGTGAGCCCTCCCAGCTCTCACCTGGGAGCTTTCCCCTCTTCCCCCAGGCTCCCACCCTGGGAGATCCTCCCTACCTTGACCTTCACACAAGGCTGTTCATCTCCCATCCTTCACCTTCCTGTGTGCATCTTCATTAACATGGCATGGGAAACATAAAAAGAGACCGACCATAAATATAGAGTTAGCGGAGGGAGGGGAAATGAAAATTAGAAGTTATAGAAAATAAAAATGAAATAAGAAATAAGAAAAGAAAAAAAAGTGTGAAGGGATTCGGATTCTCTATCTGCCAATTAAAGACTATTCAAAGTATTCAAAATATACACTTCAGGAGAGCATCTAGCTGTGTTCCAAGAGAATATCCAGCTGTTTCTCAATATGCTCAGCAGTGTTTCCCCATTTTTTCAGTCTCAGGTACCTCAAGTTCGTTCATTCTTTCTTCAGTCCAAAAAGTCCAAAGGGAACTCTTCAATTATTATCATTGCTAAATGACAAAAAATAGTCTTTCTCTGATCCAATATGATAAATTTCTCTCCAAGGGTTCCAACAACTCTTAACAGCATATTAGTCACAATTATTTACTTGTTATGTCTTCGGTAATTCATACCCAGTTCCATATTTTCCAGTCCCATTTCCTGTTGGTCATGATTCTCCATCCTAGTTTTTTTTTTTTTTTTAAAGGAAGGGGTCCTTCTTTTTCCATCCCCTCCCCCAACCAGTCGCCAAAAGCTTAGAGGCTTTTTCTTCTCTTCAACTTGTACAAAAGGCCCTTTCTCTCAGGTGCTCCTAGCTGTTGATGAGCAACTTCCAGGACCTGTCTTGCTCTTCTTTCTGATGGTTCTTCATCTTTAAAATGGACTTGGACCAGGCAGTCCTTCAAATAGAGGACCATCCTCTGTGAAGTAGGACACACGGCCACTCTAGGTTCAGCTACAAAGAACTTCGCATCAAGCGGACTGGAAAAAAAAGCTAAGGGGTCAATCCTAGGGCAAGATCCTCCAGGTGAGCTTCTTAGGATGCAGCGGACAGTGGCAGAACATCCCTAACTGCCACCTGGGGTGGGCATGCAGGGTGTACCTATTGGGAATTCCATTCCACCCTTTGCTGCAGACATGGGATTGTTACATGTCACATATCTGTTTACATTCCAGCACAGATTGCTGGTGTGAGTGGAACTTCCGCTCTGTATTGCTTTGGTTTTCAGTCTCTCTCTGAGAAGATGGCAAGGAGAGATGCCATGTTTTCTTTGTTCTGATTTATGTATAATAAATGCCTAGTTTAGTATGTGTCTACAGCCTCAAGCTCTTCTGTTGTGCAGTTTGCACTGCTGAGGAAAGTGTGCTCAAGTCTGCAAGCTTGAGTCACTGATGCACAGCAGAGCAGAGGTTGCTGCATCTCCGCAGCGACAAGGCTGAGGGGAGACACTCCAGCTGGGGCTGAGCCAGCTGGCCTTTCAACCCCCCGATTCCCACAGTACCCTCAAGGGGTGTGGAGGGAGCCAGCTGCAGCTTGCCTCCCAAAGCAGAGTGGGGGCCACACTCATGTGACACAGCCCAAATGAGGAGAGGGGTTGGTAACCTGCTGCTGACTCTTCATCACTCTGCCCCCAGGTCCGACATGACCCGGGAACGGAGCAGCAGCTGGGTGCAAGAAAGCTGCCTTGGCAGCTCCATAACACACTGGAGCCAGGCTCTGATGAGAGCCTGTTGTGGGGGTGCCTGGTCGCGCCCCCTTCCAATAATGTGCCCGGGGCCACAGCCCCCCATGCTATGCCACTGGCAGTGGATCTTTGGCTCAACATTCCAGGAGCATGGTGAGGGCAGGACCAGAGAGTGGGGACTTTGGCTGGATCCTAAGTCCATTCTGTTCTGTCACATGACCTGATAACCCAGCATGCAACACTGTTTTAAAGGCTGCTTCCTCTGCCAGGCTTAGGGCAGAGCAACAGCAGCAGCAACACTGCTCAAAGGGGTTTGGATCTGTTGCACATTTATACAGGCTTGATTTACACCAGCTTCCCTTACCCCAGTTTATTGTGCATAGGTTTCCTGCCTAGAGCTCAAGTGAATAAAATGGCATTCCCTGATTTAGTAAATTAACACCTCAACTTTCTGCAGTTAGGAACCCAGTGTGGCAAACACAGGAAGCATGGGACACTGTTGTAAAACTGTTGTGTTTTTAGAAACAACTATAAAAATAGAGTAGGAGTAAATGAAAACAAAGCAAAACCCTACAACAGATATGTTTCAAGAAACATCTGTGCTCTTTCCTGCAGATTGACCTATATTATTATTATTATTATTATTATTATTATTATTATTATTATTATTATTATTATTATTATTAAATAAATAAATACTCCACTGCACTACTCTTCTTTATTTTTTGTGGCCACTTAATATTAAATCCCTTTACTTGCTCAGGTTTGATACTGCATTTTAAAAATAAGTTGTAAATCTTTGACAACAGATGCTCCTTAGAGCAAGTTCAATTCTCAAAATCAGTTAATTCTCTCAGTTTTTTACTAAGATCCTTATTTCAAGTAACGCAAAATAACGAAGGGCTTGCTTGCTTGAAACCGCTCCCAATTTCTGACCATGAAACGATCCCTTTTTGGTTTTTCTTATTTCGTATGTAGTTTAACCATTTCCCCTCTGACTTGTAATCCTGCCTCATGTTATGGAGAGTATAATTCCAGATGCTGGATGCCTCCTGAAGTAAACTTGCGCATCTTTGATTCCCACAGAAGACACATGTATGACAAGTTCTTGGGTCCATGGTGCTGAGGTCAGTTTATGAACCTTTCAGCGTTATTTCAGACAAATTCATTTTCTGTGGCAAGATTACCACTCTTTTGCTCCCTGGGAATGTCAAGCGCCACTTCCCATTGTCTGTTTTCATGTTCCTGTCCATTCTGTCCCATTTGTTGGCCTCACCTACAAACATGATTTCTGTTCCCAGTTAGCCTTTTGCAGTCATGCTCCTTTCAAAAGGCACTCTTCAATCCACTCGGAGTTCCTTGACATTGCCAGCAAAAGAAATTATGATGGTGGATAAACGTAATGGGCATTTTGATTGACTGAAAAGGGTTGGCAATTGGGCCTAAACTCATAGCTAATGACGCAGCGGCATAGCTATAAATATGTCGGCATACTTTGCAACTTCAGGTGGATGGCAGAAAATCACACAGGCTGCGTGTGAAATCGCAGCTTGGAAATTGAGAGTCAGTAATGTGCAGTGCACTCCTTCCAGTGTGAATTCACTCCAGTGTGATTTCCCTTGTCGGTGTTAACCAGGAGTGTGTGTGGACCGCAGCAATAGCCTCCCACCAGTGGTGTCGCTGTTGCTTAACAGCAAGGGTAGAGGACAGGAAGCAGGAAGGTGGGGACTGTGTGGGTCCACCTGCAGGAGAAGAAGAAGAAGAAGAAGAAGAAGAAGAAGAAGAAGAAGAAGAAGCAGCAGAAGAAGAAGCGGAGGCCCAGGAGGAGGAGATTGGATTTGATATCCCGCTTTTCACTACCCGAAGGAGTCTCAAAGCGGCTAACATTCTCCTTTCCCTTCCTCCCCCACAACAAACACTCTGTGAGGTGAGTGGGGCTGAGAGACTTCAGAGAAGTGTGACTAGCCCAAGGTCACCCAGCAGCTGCATGTGGAGGAGCAGAGACACGAACCCAGTCCCCCAGATTACGAGACTACCGCTCTTAACCACTACACCACACTGGCTCTCCAGGAGTGCTGGATTGGCTCAACTGGTGCACCTGCACAGCCTTGACTTTGCCACCACATCCTTTTCCTGGAATCTGACAGCAGTGCTGCCACTGGAAGGTTGTTGCTGTGGCTCTTCCCTGCTAGGTAAGTAGCTACAGGTCTCAACCATGGTCTACCACCCTAGGGCATACATGCTGAATATAAAGACACCCCCCGGTGTTTCTTTTCTTATCCACACAATTCCCTTCCCACATTGAACTTCAACATCTACCGCTTGTCCCCAGAATTTAACATATCAAAGCCTTGTAGGCCTTTGGAGTAATGTTCAAAATATAATTCCATAGTGATTTAATTTTGAGGCAAAGAAGACTTACATTATTTGACACATTTATCTAAAATGGATTTCGGTCCCTCTGGCGCTCTGGCTTATCCTCCTTCCACCTTCTGATAAAAAAAGAGAAGAAATATCAGCTGGCAAACACGTTCCCTGATACAAAGGGCCAACAGAGCTGGGGGAGACGGTCCTTTTTGCATTGACGGATTGGAGGAAAGCATGCCTGCATTTCAGAACACCTATCCTGGGCTCCCTCGGGTTTTACTGGTGCAAGGATGTCAGAGCAAACTGTGGCTGCAAGCAGCATGATGCTAGTAAAATGTTTGTCCCAAAAGAATTGGCAGGAAATGAATTCTGAAATGCAGGCTCCTCAGGTAAATATGTAGAGACTAAGTGGCCTGGGAAATCTCACTGTTGATGCCTTCTCTGGACATCCTTTCAGCTTTTTAAAACAACTTTAAAACTTGTTTTTGTGACACCATCTTGGAAGATGTTTAGTACCAGAACTATTTTTAAACCTTTTAAAACCAGCATTGACAAGAATGAAAATAGTGTTGACACAGTTCACAGATGACACGGCACACCTGTGAAATGCCACAGGTGAAGTCCTTTTGTTGGAGAGGTCAACAGCCAGGTTCATATTTTCAGATGTGGTGGGGCTGAAAACCTGTACCATTATTTTGAGAAATGGTATTTGAAGACGTTTCTTCTATTGTGTGCCTAGGCAGAGACTCCCAGGCCCCGAGAGACAACCAGAAGGAATAATGACTTATGACAACTTGTTATGGAATTAAAAATTGGCCACAACTTTATTAAACCTTTCAGATGGAGGGAGACCTTGGCTTAGGCATTGGGCGTGTATCCCTCCCAGCCCCACAGCCGGGGGAACTGGGGCTCCTCATGGTGAACGGGATATGGGAGGGTGCACAGCAAGACGCTTGTGTATGCTGGCAGCCCACCCCATATCCCCACAACGCAGGGGGGTTCACTGACAACCTTTCAGTGTATGGCCAGTGACTCCCATACACAAACCCCTTTAAGAGGGGACTCTGGAATCTCTGCCGTGTTGGGGGGGGGTTGAGTCACCCCCCATATACTGTAGGGAAGATAGACTAAAGGATTCCAACCAAGGCCTAAAACTGCCAAAGTTGTGACAAATTGCTACGGGGAAAGCAAAACCTGCCAATGCAGGGAAATTCCTTCCCAGCTCTTCAACAGCAACCATCCAAAGACCGTAGCAGCACCTGCTGAACAGGAAGGAAAATGGTTAACCTGCAAACAAGCATTAGTCAAATGGAGCGTTGGGTGGGTGAAGCTCTGGAGCCAATTGCATGGTTGCTGCCGGCTCCACCTCCTATTTAAGCAACTGGCCCCGCCTCCCTGCAGTGGTGACTGGCTAACTGAGGTTTGGCGGGAACCTCCAATGACTAGCACAGGGAGGCAGGCCAGCCCAACCAGCTGGTGGGTCCCACATGGGCCGAGGTGCTGCACATGCTCCCGCAAAGGGCGCCCACAAAGGAAGGTGTGAGCGCTCATTGCAGGACAGGTGATACAACCTGATTCAAGGCAAGCTGCACTAAATCTGTTTACAGAGCATAAGAATTTCCTGCTGAAGGACCTACTAATTCTTTTCATGTCTGCAGCTAGAAATAAATTAATGCAATACAGGAAGACAGCTAGGAGCCAACTCCTAGGGGCTGAGGTGTCTTTGGCCCCCTCAATAAAATACTTGAGGGGGCTGGGCCCCTTCAAAGTTGATGGACATTGCCATTTCAGTGGTGTGAGTGCACTGCATCATGTGATCATTTATGCAGGGCGGGACTTACTAGGGCCCCTTCAATATTTTATTCAAGTTGACACCCCGGCTACTAACTTAGCACTAGAGGCATGGCAGGATAGACTATGGAACATAGCTCTTATGGAGAAACTAATGAAGCGGGTGGCGCTGTGGGTTAAACCACAGAGCCTAGGGCTTGCTGATCAGAAGGTCGGCAGTTCGAATCCTCACGATGGGGTGAGCTCCTGTTGCTTAGTCCCTATCCTGTCCACCTAGCAGTTTGAAAGCACGTCAAAGTGCAAGTAGATAAATAGGTACTGCTCCGGCAGGAAGGTAAACGGCGTTTCCGTGCACTGCTCTGGTTCGCCAGAAGCGGCTTTGTCATGCTGGCCACATGACCCGGAAGCTGTACACCGGCTCCCTCGACCAGTAAAGCGAGATGAGCACCGCAACCCCAGAGTCGTCCGCAACTGGACCTAATGGTCAGGGGTCCCTTTACCTTTAATGAAGCATCTTAGAGCACCCTCCCCCCATCCTTACTCATGTCCCATTATGATTCCTCCCTAATTGTTCCACTCTTTAGGCTGTCAGCTTCAAAGCTATTTCAGGCAAACGGATGCAGATGGCGACAGGGTCTGCTGGGACACCAGGATCAAGTTATTTGCATCAAAGAGGCAGGAGGATGACAAACAGCAATGGCGAGAGCGCAAGACCTAAATTGCAACGTACCTGATCAGATCATAAAATTGGCTCTTGAACGCTATAGCCCTTGATTGTAATAAATGCCATTAATTTATATTCTAAGCAACACGGCATCATTTCAGTCGGATTTCTGCAAACACGTGAACCGCGACTGTTTCTCTGGAGTGGTTTGCCTTCCGCCTCTGTTTTGCTGTTGGCATCTTAATGAGGTTCTCTCTCTCTCTCTCTCTCTCTCTCTCTCTCTCTCTCTCTCTCTCTCTCTCTCTGTTTTTTTAATAAGCAATTTGCATTTTGATTTTACTTTTCTTTGGGTATAGCGAAAAGGTGATGCTTATCCTACAAATATGCGCTCAAAGTTGCATCAGGGAAGAATTCACATGTAAGAAGATCTCCTGAAAGTTTGTGGAGACGAAACTTATCTATTTGTTTCATTAATTGGCACATTAATACCCCACCTTTCAGGTGGTTCTCCCTGTCCCTCCATTTTGTCCTCACAACAATCCTGTGAGGTAGGTTAGACTAAGAGACAGTGGCTTTCCTGTGGTCACCTGGTGAGCTTCTTGGCTGAGTGGAGATTTGAAACTTGGTCTCCTAGTCCAAGTTTAAAATGAGAAAGCCAAATTCTTCTGCATTCCTTTATGTTGCTGGTTTTTATTGTTGTTTTGATGCCACCATTTTGATTGTTTTGTTGCTTGTGCCCTCTTATTACGTTTGTTGCTGAAGTATTCTTTATTATCCAATTTATTTATTTTAATACTGCAACCTGCCTTGGGAGCACTTGTAAGGCAGAGAGGTGGTGAATGGATGTAAAAATAAATGAAATGAAATGAAATGAATCTCCCTCATGTACGGCAACAGTATTTAAAAGTGCTTAATCTTGGCTGGATAATGCCTCATGTTTATTTAGAAGCAGATTCCATTGAACTCTGTGGGGTTTACGTATTAGAGTCTACATTTAGAGCTGTAGCTTTAAAGAAATTTCAGAGATTGCTTTGCAGACCAAACACACACACACACACACAGAGAGAGAGAGAGAGAGAGAGAGAGAGAGAGAGAGAGAGAGAGAGAATTATAGAACTTTCTACAGTGGATATATGCTTAGGGAAAGGTATAATCGAAAGGAAGGAAGTCTCTCTTAAGGAGTAAATCCTACAGCAGTGGGACTTCTGAATAAACATTTAAGTCATATACCGAATTGATATTTCTGTGTATTTCAGCATTTCATATTGAGATTTTGATGCATATAATTTAGGAGTAAATTTTCATTGATTTGACAGGAACTATTGCAGACAGCAAATGATCAGGGATTGGAACCACCCTGGGATATATTTGTATAAAGAGCTGTATACCAATAATGTAAATAAATAAAGACATACAGCACATGCACAATGGAACCTGACATGCAAATGGAAGTTGCATGCAATTATATTTGGCTCAGGGCATTACCCAGACAGGTTTTTGTTTTTGTTTTAAAGTGCAAGAGATTGTGGAAATTTATTAGCCCAAGGAAAATATCTTTTCAAAGCTTTATTGGTACACACTTCTAAATAGCTAGGTTGGCAGGAGAAGAAGGAGAAGAAGAGTTTGGATTTGATATCCCACTTTTCACTACCCTAAGGAGTCTCAAAGCGGCTAACATTCTCCTTTCCTTTCCTCCCCCACAACAAACACTCTGTGAGGTGAGTGGGGCTGAGAGACTTCAGAGAAGTGTGACTAGCCTAAGGTCACCCAGCAGCTGCATGTGGAGGAGTGGAGACACGAACCCGGTTCCCCAGATGAGTCTACCGCTCTTAACCACTACACCACACTAGCTACATGCATCCTCTAGGCTCCAGAAATGGCAGTGCTGGTTACTGGGGAGCAACCACCCGAGAAAGCTGCCACCTTGTAGGTTTCTCAGAGGCATGCTATGAAACAAGGATACAGGAATGGATGGACCAGTGGTCTGATCTGGAAGGACTCATGTTCTTATGAAACTGGAGTTCAACAAGTGCTTATAAAGGTTCTTTGCTTGAAATGGAATCACTGTGTCCACACTACTGTTTACTCTGCATCCTGTGCACTCCAGTTGCTGTTTTTTGAAGCTATGTACACACAACATTAGCTGCTGTGCTGTGGTTTGTTGTGTTTCCCCTGAAACCAGCTTTGATCTGAATTGAAAACTTAGGCCACATTCAGTTCTCAGTTAAGCTAAGGTCTATACTTTTGAAAGGTACCTTTCTTGTGAATGGGTGCTCTTAAATGCACAGATGGCAGCTTCATGAATAGGAAGGTTTTTGGGGGGGGGGGGAGACATCCCTGCCCCCTCTCCACCCAACGGTGTGGACAGAGAGCAGGTGACTTAGAAGCACATTAAACCACACTGAGGTGTATAGCAACATGCAGATGCAATGTGAAACATAGCAAATGTCAAAAGAGACCTCATTGCATTTTAAGCTGATAAATTGTGTACGCAGCCAAAGTTCCAAGGGAAATTAATGGTAATGCTCATTATTGCACCACTTCTCTTTTGGGTGGTTGTTGGCAGATTTCTCTAACCTATGTAGACCTATTGAAGTTAAGTCAGGGGTGAATTTTGTAGGATAAGGGAATTATCATATTAATGCTTTGCACCGAGATAATATTGAGACTCCCAGGATCTCACAGCACTTTGCAAGTGTTAATTTAGTCTCACGTCCTCTGGCAGTGAAGGAGGTTGGTAGCAAACTCATTTAAAATCCTATTATGTCAATTTAAAATGATGGCATAATTCTTTTTTAATGAGGCATCTTTGGAATCCATTTTGGTGGAATGAAGTGGGCTCTTCCCACCACTGAACACCGTGCAGCTAATAAGAAGCATGGTTGGTTATTATAAATATATTTTAGACAGGACTCTGTGCCATATCTAATATGGAACTTAGGAAGTTTTGGAGAGGTGCATTTGTTGACTTGGTTTTGCCAGGAAGCATTCCGTTCCATCTGTTCTGTCAATAAAGGCAAAAATAAATTAATTAATAGCTAAAGGTCCAAGGAGAGATGCTCTCGAATAATGGAACTCCCACCCCCTGTAGAAAGGGTGCCCTTCTAATAGCCTTGAACATTGACCATGGGGATCCATGGATGGGCTTCAAAGGTCCATGGACCAGCTCAAATCCCCTCCCTCCTCCAGCAATGCAATGAAACAAATTGTATGCAGAATTTTCTTTGCATGGGTTTGTGCCCATTTTTCTGTGGAGGAAGTCCATAGCTTACATCAGATTGTCAAAGGGGCCCATGACCCATAAAGAGTTAAGTGCCACTGATCTAACTGTTCTAAGCTATTAGATTGCTTAACTAAAAAAGTCTTTCTATTAGGCAATTGATTGGTTGATTTTATATCTATGCCGCTTTTTATTCAAATAAATCCCAAAGCGGCTTACAAATAAAAGATAAAAAACACCATAATGAAACATCACAAACACAGCATAAATCATGTAGAATGCTTAACAAATCATCAGTAAAACAACCACAAGTCACAAATAAAATGGCACACACATCTTTGTTAGCCAAGGAAGTAGCAGGGGTGAGCTGCTGGCTAAGAGACCACAGCCATAAGAGGCAATTAAAAGGGGGAAAAATATTTACAGCAGGGGGAGCCAACATACTGAGGTCCAGCGCCGAGGGCCTTCTGGCAGTTCCCTCGCTGTGAGAAGCCAAGTTACAGGGAACCAGGCAGAGGGCCTTCTCGGTAGTGGCACCTGCCCTGTGGAACGCCCTCCCACCAGGTGTCAAAGAGAAAAACAACTACCAGACCTTTAGAAGACATCTGAAAGCAGCCCTGTTCAGGGAAGCTTTTAATGTTTAATAGATTATTGTATTTTAACATTCTGTTGGAAGCCGCCCAGAGTGGCTGGGGAAACCCAGCCAGATGGGTGGGGTATAAATAAATTATTATTATTATTATTATTATTATTATTATTATTATTATTATTATTATTATTACTACTACTACTACTACTGCTGCTGCTGCTGCCCTTGAGATGAGTTTGGAGCGAAACGTACAATTAAATGAACATAGGGTTAAACATCATCCACTTTCTCTCCAGCTGAAACATTCCCTATCAGCTCACTACCATGTTAGAACAGCACCCTTGATGCCATTAGCATAACATTTGATCCATAGTCCAAGATCACACCTTGATCTGCCTACCAAAGCATGTTAGTGACCAGATATACCCTGGGGCTACATGACTCCTAACCCACAAGATATGAAAATTCTACTACCTTCCCACTTGATCCCTGGGCAGACCCAAGTTTTACAGACTGAACACTTTATCCCTAAACAAACCTACACGCAATAGATATATTTTTATATAACGGAACAGTCTCCTTTGCTTCACAGGTGTTCTCTCATACTGGGTAAAGGCCCCCTATTCTCAGGAAGCTTGAAAACAGGTTTGTTGAGGCTGCTACAAGGCTTCCTCACTTGTTCCTGCAGGTAACTGTGCCTTTCACTGAACTTTGTAAACGTAAGTTCTTTCTCCACATTGCCATCTATTAACTGCCTGACAGCTTTGGCTACTTGTTATTGTTGTTTAGTCGTTTAGTCGTGTCCAACTCTTCGTGACCCCATGCAGCTTTGGCTACTAGTACCATGTTAATGTACAACCAGATATCTGTTATGGGGGTTGAGGGGATGTTATATTGTGTTTTTGTGACTATATATAAAAATCCAATAGCAATTATTTAATAAGGTAATGGGTGCTTTGGCCAAAGGTTCCAGCCATCCCTTGGATGACCTGAAGTATTTCTTTTTTTCGATGTGATCCTCAATACATGTCCATTTGCGACTGTCAAGCTACAGGCCCTGTAATGACATTCCCTGCACAGAAAGGAAGGGTGTTATATCGCGTTGCTCCTTTTAGACTACGGAGAAGAGCCCTGAGCAAAACCTGTTTTATCAGCACTTTCTCTTTGTGGAATAAGATTTTTCAAAAAGATTGAAGCTGTGAAACCATTTTTGTGGGGGTGGGGGTGAGGGTGGGTCGATCCCTCGGCTTCCCGGGTTTGTATAAACATGTCAGTCATCTCTGCTTCCGCTATTTTTTGCCTTTCATACGGCCGCCAAGATAATGAACGAGGAAAGGGGGTCCCCCGTTGCCTCTCAGCTCCGTGTTTTCTTGACATCCAGTCCACAGAGTTTGGTAGTGGTAGGAAATTTAATCACTCCCATTGTCTGATCTTTATAGATCTGAGCCTCTTAAAGCTAAGCTCTCCCTGGGCTTTATGCAAAGGCATTTCACATTAGCACAGAACTAACAGGCATTACTGCATAGAAACCATGGTAGCTCCATTTTCTAAGCAGCACTAGAATTGACTCCAGCATACCTTGTTCAGGTGGGCAGTGAGAGAGAGAGAGAGAGAGAGAGAGAGAGAGAGAGAGAGAGAGAGAGAGAGAGAATGTGTCTCTAACAGATCATTTAGCATTTAATAATTTTATACTAATGCGCCCAGATCCAGAGCACCACACAAGCGCATTGGGCTCAGAGTTAGTGGGGTGCTCTCCATTCATTTCAATGGAAAGTGCAATCACATGGACCCATTTAGCTCCCAAGATACAGTTCTTTAGCACCCACCCCATAGTAAATTGCTTAAACTGTTTTTAAACCATTGCAACCCACCCTGAGTGCATATGGCGAAAGGTGGGCTAGAACTTCAGATAACCACAACCATACTATTTTATTGCATTTATATTCTGCCTTTCCTGCAAGGAGCTCACAGTGTACTATATAGTTCTCCCTATTTTATCCTCACATCAGCCCTGTGAGATAAGTTAGGATGAGAGTGAGTGACTGGCCCAAGGTCACCTTGTGAGCATCATCATCATTATGGCCAAATTTAAGAATCCAGTTTCCATGAAAACAACTTAAAGCAACTAACAATTTGAAAAAAAAAATCTAGTACAGATACCAACTGGGATCTGTAACCATCACCATAATCTCCACTTTATGTGAATGAAAGGTGGCCTAAACAGTTTGGAACCAGGTTTTCTGTAGGATCGCTAGCCCCCTATGTGCTTTCCTGAGCTACTGTTCTGAGAGAAATAGTGCATTTGGGTGTGGTGAAGCTGTAGTTAATACCGCATTCAGATACATAAATAAAACTTTGACATTTGAAGCCACTGCTCATCCTGTCAACCATTTGTGACCCGAATTTTCCCCAGGCTGACAGTGTTAGGTCAGGAATCTTAGATAATTCTGACTTTTCTGTCAGTCTGGTCTGTGAGTTCTTGTCAGAAGTGCAAAGTGAAGCCTTCATGTGCGGTTAGATCTTTCCACATTAAAGGGAAGAAAAGAAGGACTAAAGCTGTTTACTCAGAAATAAGACCCACTGAGCTCAATGAGACTTACTTCTTAGTAAGTGTGCACAAAGTGGGACACGGGTGGCGCTGTGGTCTAAACCGGAAGGTCGGCGGTTCGAATTCCTGCGATGGGGTGAGCTCCCGTTGCTCTGTCCTAGCTCCTGCCCACCTAGCAGTTCGAAAGCACATCAAAGTGCAAGTAGATAAATAGGTACCGCTCTGGCAGGAAGGTAAATGGTGTTTCTGTGCGCTGCTCTGGTTTGCCAGAAGCGGCTTAGTCATGCTGGCCACATGACCCAGAAGCAGTTTGCAGACAAACGCTGGCTCCCTCGGCATATAGAGCGAGATGATTGCCGCAACCCCAGAGTCGTCCGCGACTGGACCTAACGGTCAGGGGTACCTTTACCTTTAAGTGTGCACAGGGTTTCACAGGAAGGTTGCAGTCCTATGCATAATGGGTTTTTAGAGCATAAGAACATTAGCAGAGCCTGCTGGGTCAGGCCGAAGGCTTATCTAGAGCAGCATCCTGATCTCACAGTGCACAACCAAATGCTCATAGGAAGCCCACAAGCAGGAGGCTGATCATTAAGAACACTCTCTCACCTCCAATTCCCAGACACTGATATAAATTGCACCTGGAAGTAAGTTGACTGGAAGTCATCGAGATTTCCAATGGCATTAGATTGGATTGGATTGGATGGCAATACATGAAAATTACTAATGGTGCGTGGAGAAGGGGTGGTCCTTTTTTCTTACTGCCTCTTGGAAAAAGGCAAGAAACCTGAATACAGAACTTTGTGCCACTTGCCCTGGCTACCGGTAGGTTTCCCAACTCAATTTGGAGTGTTGATTTTAATCTTTAAAGCCCCGAATGGCTTGGATCCAGGTCACCTCATTTAATCTTGCCCAAATGCTAGGATCTATCCCGAGATGCCTTTTCAAGCACTCACCATTCAGAACAATTAGTTTGGTGTGCACAAAAAAGGGGGCTTTCGAAGGGTTTGGAAATAAGGTGTTGTTGTTTTTAATGTTGCTGCTATTTTATGTTTTCGTGTAATTTATGATAATTATTGTAATGTTCTGTTTATTATGTATTATGTTTTACTATTTCTTATTTTTGCAAAACAAGTAATTTTGTAATTATCTTATTTTGCTCTGGGACCATTTTCAGTGAATGCGAGTATAGAAACAGCTTCTTTTCAATTAGTTCTCTGCAGTACCTTAAACTTAATTGTATAGATGTTACAGCTTAGGTCTTAATACTTGGGTTCTTAAACAAGGTGAGACTTTCTGTCAGTTCCCTAGCCTTCTATAAATCACACTCCTAAGGCTCCTCTAGGAGTATAACTGACCCAGGGGATCACCACACCCCTCTTAACTGGTTTGGGATTCTCCTCTTTCCAGAAGACCTCTCTCCTTCTCACTGAATTGAGACCCAAGTAGACCTCAACTTCTTCTTGCTCAAATTCAGTTTGCCAGTTAACTCCTGTATGAATACTCTGAAAAAGACACAAATCACTGTCTTTCCAACAAAGCTCAGAGACTTCCTTTTCTGGCTGCATATATTTCCCTCAGAGTGGATCTTACACACACAGCTCAGGAGCTGCACTCCTATCTGGCTGAACTCCAAGATCCCCGACTCTCCCCTCTCTCATTTTCCAACTGCTCCCCCCACAAAGTGCTGACTCCACCCCCTTCTGGCTAGCGGTACCCACAGCCAATCAGAAGAAGGCTACAGGTCAGCACCTTGATGGAATTCCATTGCACTGCATCACCAAACTCTGGTCTTTCTGAGCTTTCCGTTTCAGGTGCCGTCATGTCTGTGTGAGGAAGGCCGCCATCTTTCCTTTCATTTGTCCAGCAAGGCAATTCTCGTGCTCTTAAGACAGAGCCTTTCCAACAACTCCAGCTGAAGATAGATCAAGGCTAAATTCAGAATTGGTATTGCAACATGTCAGTGTGTTGCATCTGATTTCATTATTGCTGAACTAAATAGAATCTTGTTTTCCAATCTGCATCTTAATACATTTTCAAACCCCTTGACAGATCCACTGCTTCATATTCCGCTACCTTGACAACCAACCTGCATTCCATAATTTGTTCTGTCTCTCAAATGCCTCGGATGCCTTGCTGGGAAACGGTGGGGTAGCTTAACATGGCCAGCACAAAATCCAACTAGGATTTTGAGCACAAGCTTACAACAACCTGAGATGAGTAGTTGGGCACTAAAGCAGACCAAATATTCCTTTCCACAACTATGGGGCCATTGGTGGTGATGCTATCTACATTTTGGGGTAGTGGGAGTGGTTCAAAGATGGTGAAATTGAAGGATTGAAGCTGCAAAATCAGACTAGATGGTTCTTCAGGCCAGAGATAGCAGAAAGAGGAACAGTTGTGAAATGATCCTTGGAGTATGGAAGTAGGAGAGTAGAATGGAAGTATTTCACCTAATATAAGGTATTTTTATATGATACCTGCCCAAATACATTCATTTTTATGCATGTCCCCTGTAAAATATATATTTTGTGAACATTCTTTTATTGGAGAACTCATTACAAAATTCAGAGAGTTGCGAATTTCAAAGGATGGCTGTGTTTTAGTCTTCACAGTGTTTCAGAAAGTGCATATTTGGTAGATTTGGCTGTAAAAGCAAACAGAATTGAATTTATCATGCAGTCCTTTTGGTTAGATGACTGAGCAGCATGAATGAGACTATTTCTCTAGTGCAAAGACTTATCACCCTTCTGGTTTGATTGGATGTGAGCACTGAACCATCCTTTTAATTCCAACTTTGCCATGTCTCCTGTTACCCACAGCACTTAGCTGAAGCTTGAAAGAGCCCTATCAGCAGAAACAATTACTTTAACCTTTTTTTCCTCTCACTTAGGAGCATCATTATATTCATTTGTTTTCCTTCAATGCTATGGGAACTCTTAATTGACTTTTAATTAAGTGGTTACTCTTTAACTGTTGCGCACACCCTCAGGATTGGTGCAACATGGTTAACCCACTTTAAACTCTGTTCCAGTGTGCTGAGAGGAAAAAAGTCTGATTGGGAATGCTTTAAAAAAAAAAAGGTGGAAAGAAGGAGAAGGGAGAGTTCAGGTTGCAATCTCCCGCATGGGAATTAATCAGGGAAGCAAAATTGTCTGATGACTTGCCCCCAACCATAGTTTCCAGAACTTATTCCAGATCTGTTTCAGTTCAGCCTTGTTGGAAGGGCTATAGATCTCACTGTTCGAAGCTAGTACTCATTCGGGTAGGTTATTGACAAATGGGAACTAAAGATTCTAATTTATTTCTACACAGAGGAATGAGATGGTGGTGGATGTTTTGTCAGAATGTTCCCCTTCTTGCCTTGGAATCTCTCTATGGTCTACAACTCCCATCACCCTTAGTTAGCAGGGTCAGCTGTCAGGGATGATGGGAACTGTAGTCCAAAACCAGCTGGAGGCCCAAGTTTGGGAAACACTAGGCTAAGGAAAGCACAAGAGCTTTATACTTTATGCTGACTGAAGCATCTGCCTTGGGCAGTGGAATCCCAAAGGGGCAGCAGACCCCCCCTCCCACATGCCACCACCAGAGAATCAAAGAGAAGCAGTGGTGGCAAGTTCTGGCGAGATCTGGCGAGAGCCCTGCAAAATCTTACCACTGTCACTGCTTCTCAGTTCTCTGGTGCTGCCATGGGCACTTCCCGTGCTCAGGACTGCCAAAGAAGTGAGGAGAAACCATTGCCACTTCTCTTGTGGTGGGGTTATCACCAGAACCCAGAAGCACCCCTGCCCCCAGCGATTGACGCACTTGCAGTTAGCATGGAGATGTGCTTGCATGCACACAGAGGGAGAATCCTATGTGCCTGCATCTCCCAAGCCCCCATCACAGCGAGAAAATTGGGATGGGGTAGCAACATCTTTTCAGTCCCTCTCGTGGGTAGTTTGTGTACTCATGGGAGGAGAAGGTCTGGACATATCTAGGGATAAGAGATCCAAGGATTTTTATAACCAGCATGTTCCTTTATTGCTCCATGGGGAAGCAAGGATCCAAGCAGGACCTGAGCACAAGAGCCCTCTCCTCATCTGTGGCTTCTAGTAACTGGTATTTAGAAGCATTAATTAGCACCTCCAGCTGTGGAGGCAGAGTTGAGACATCAGGGCTAGTAGCCCTCGGTAGCTTTCTCCTCCAATTCATCTGTGCAGCCTAGTGAAGAGACCTGCATGCTGAAGCTTTAAGAGTTTCCTCAGCATGCAGGGAAAGTCTGAGTGGGATGTTCAGTCGCCAAGAACACAGCAGAACCAGGAGACACTCAGTGGGGCATTAAGTGTCTCATTTGGAGAATGAATTTTGAAGAATTAAATGAAGTCACTTGTGCTGCTCAAGTGTGCCTTATGACAAGGTGTTTGCATGAGTAATCTTGTGCATGCACGAATCGGATAAATTGAAGATGAACAGTGACACAAAATTAACACCTAGCTCGCTGTTGCTGTTATCGCTTAGAAATGTAACTCGATGATGAGGCATTTGGAGACTGCAGTCTGTCAAGTGATCAATACCTGAAGGTGGCAGTGAGGGAAGTCATGTTAAATGTTTTATACTGGTGTTTGCCAACCTGGTGGACTTCATAAGTTTTGGACTTCAACTCCCATGTTTTAGTCCAAAACATCTTGATAGCACCAGGGTGTAAATTGCACACAGAAAACAAATGCACAGAATCAGAAAGCAAAAAAAAGGGGGGGGGATAGGTCCCTGTCTTGAGCAGCTTACAATCCATATCATTGTGTGGAAGTTGTGGAAAGTAGAAGTTGTGATGGAGAGATGAGGAAAGCTTCACCAAAGACTTCAGAGTTTGTGTGCGTGAGAGAGATTCCCATCCAGTGGCAGATTCTGGAGTGCTCTTAAAGTGCAACAAATTATTATTTGTTATTAATTATCATTTGTTATCATTTCTTATTGTTATCATTTGTTATTTGTTCTTCTTGTTGTTGTTAATACCACCACCTAGGGTGTGGTCCATGAGCCTAGTCTTCCTCAGGTGTAAGCAATGTTGGGTTATTTCTTTGCTGAAATTTCCTCTTTTGCTCAACCATTCATGGTACAGACAGAAGCTAATTCTTTGCTCAGACACATTTTAAATAGGAGTCCATGGAGCTAGGAATGTTTTGTTAAAACAACAACAACAACAACAACCCATAAGCAGTGGTTGTTTCTGAGAACATAAGATGTATCTATGGTCTCTAGGTTGATTACAATGTTCTGCTTGGATACCATTTGGTAGATGATGGAAATTATGGAAGAGTGTAATAGAGTCACTGATTGGCTGGGTGTTTGATTGGTGTGTGTGTGTGTGAGAGAGAGAGAGAGAGAAGAGAGCACACTGATGTCACATGATGCCACATTACTTCCCCATCATGTTGTTCATGAACCATATTGCACATTTTCTGAGCAAGTCTAGCTGGATTGGACACGCAATAAAAATGTGTGCTTCACTGGCAATTGTGCATGATACAAGCATTGTGCCCCAATGTAACCTGTGACATCAATAGGGGTATTTTGCAAACTGTGGGTGGCATTCAGCAAATAATTGTATGAGCAGAATGACTTCTACTTGTGCAATGGGTCTTCCTCCTCTCTCCTCCAACTGTGCTCCCCACTTGCTCACATGTTCACACTAAGCCATGGTTTGGCTTAACATTGTGCATGAACTGAAGCTGTTTCTTTCTAGATGCACACACTTTTCTTTTCTTTTGAAAAAGACTGAAATCCAAGCATGAAAACCTTCACTTGCCTATTGTGTTTTACAAGGGAGTAACTTTAGTATGGAATCACGGCAACGGATTCAGAGCTAAAACTCAGCTCCCGTTGTCACATTTCGTTTTA
Organism: Lacerta agilis; assembly: GCF_009819535.1. Taxonomy (NCBI): domain Eukaryota; kingdom Metazoa; phylum Chordata; class Lepidosauria; order Squamata; family Lacertidae; genus Lacerta; species Lacerta agilis. The sequence goes on from NC_046315.1 coordinate 18,809,643, forward strand.
AGACAACTTGGGATCTGACAGGTTATTCATCAATGCTGAACCAGGGGCTATATCTTTCTAAAAGTATTCCATTAATTAGCTGTTCAGCAATATCATTCTCCACCACCACCTCGGCGTTTCCCCTCCGTAATATCCTGTCGTTCGCAAATATTATAAACCCATCATTAATTACTGGTGTCAGGGCATGCATTTTCAATCTCACACTTCAAAGCCAGTTCTAGGCTCATCTGCGCAGAACAGACCTACGAGAGCCATGATGAACTAGGAGGGGTGCCATTCAGCATGGTGCGCTGGCATAACCCCTCAATAAATTTGCACTTTCATTCCATAGCTGCAGGCATGAAATGTAATACCTTCTCAAAGCCACGGAGCTGCCAAACTTGATTTGCCAAGAAAACGGAACATACGAAGGCGCTCTTCGAGGCTGCCAGGGCTTCTTTAAGACATGCTAATGGTTGCTAAGCAGAGATAGGCAGTCTCTCTTCTGCTCAGCTCAGATGGGTGAAAAAGAAATGATTTGAGTTCTTCCCCACAAAACCAGAAAGAAAATTTCCCAACACAATTCAGCTATCTCGACCCCTAGGACACTATCATCGTTGCTGTTGTTGTCGTCATCCTAATCCTATGTTTCCATATTTAAACCATGCTCAAGGCAGCCGATCCTCATCCATTCCCCAAATGCCATCTCCCTCTTTCTTTGGCAGCTGGCGATAGCAGAAGCAGAAGCGGTGGAGGGAGATTTGCCCCTTTCCCCTTCTGCAGCCATGGAGGGAGAGGGATCGCTGCTCATTCCAATCCCAAGCAAGCAGTGGGAAGGCAGAGCTAGTGTGGTGTAGTGGTTAGGTTGTCAGACTAGGACCTGGGAGTTGTTGTTGTTGTTGTTCAGTCGTTCAGTCATGTCCAACACTTCATGACCCCATGGACCAGAGCACGCCAGGCACGCCTATCCTTCACTGCCTCTCGCAGTTTGGCCAAACTCATGTTAGTAGCTTCGAGAACACTGTCCAACCATCTCATCCTCTGTCGTCCCCTACTCCTTGTGCCCTCCATCTTTCCCAACATCAGGGTCTCTTCTAGGGAGTCTTGTCTTCTCATGAGGTGGCCAAAGTACTGGAGCCTCACCTCTGAAGCTCTCTGGGTGAACCTGGGGCAGCTGCCAACCCTCAGCCATCTACCTCCCAGAGTTGTTGTGAAGATTGCATGAAGATGTAGACAGCTATGTACAAATTTGAGGACTCACCATTTCAGCTTTTTCATGAGTTCCTGAAGTATTTCACTGGCATCTCTGTTGCTAAGACACAGGTAGAGCTGGCTCTATCTTGAGCGGCAGATGATGGATATGCAGAGAAGCACCAAGTTCTTGGAGGACAACTAGTTTGCTGATCTCTGACTATATGCTTTTTTAGTCCTATGTCCTAATATATGTTATTTTGTATGGAATTTGGCTTAATGCAGTGGTACCTCGGGTTACAGATGCTTCAGGTTACAGACGCTTCAGGTTACAGACTCCGCTAACCCAGAAATAGTACCCTGGGTTAAGAACTTTGCTTCAGGATGAGAACAGAAATCATGTGGCTGCGGCAGCATGGTGGTAGCAGCAGTGGGAGGCCCCATTAGCTAAAGTGGTACCTCAGGTTAAGAACAGTTTCAGGTTAAGAACAGACCTCCAGAACGAGTTAAGTTCTTAGCCCGAGGTACCACTGTATATGCATTTATACAAGTAATTTCCAACAATAGTATAATGAAGGTGACTCAGAAACTACAACTAATCCAGAATGCGGTGGCAAGACTGGTGACTGGGAGTGGCTGCCAGGACCGTATGACACTGGTCCTAAAGGATCTTCATTGGCTTCCAGTACATTTCCAAGCACAATTCAAAGTGTTGGTGCTGATTTTTAAAGCCCCAAATGGCCTCAGCCCAGTATACCCGAGGGAGCTTCTCCATCCCCATCACTCAGCTGTGACACTGAGGTCCTCCTTCGAGGGACTTCTGCTGATTCCCTCATTGCATGACCAGGCAGTGACAGCCCCAACCCCCAGGGTTCATAAGGAAGGAATAAAGACTCTGACAATGTTATATGGAATTAAAATTAGGCCACAACTTTATCAAACTTCCGAATGTAGGAAGACCTTGGCTTAGGCCTTGGGTGTGTATCCCTCCCAGACCCCCAGCTGGGGGGAACTGGGACTCATCAGGGTAAATGGGATATGGGGGTGCTCTGCGAGACGTAAGTGTAGCAGGCAGCCAAGCCCATATCTCCGCACGCAGGGTAGTTCACTGACGACCTTTCAGTGTATGGCCAGTGACACCCATACATATAACCCCCTTAAGAGGGGGACTCCGGAATCACTGCCACAGGGGGTGAGTCACCACTTCACCCCCACCCCCATATAGGGAAGGAAAGACTAAAGGATTCCACCCAAGGCCATAACCGCCAAAGTTGTGATGAATTGCTACGGGGAAGACGAAACCTGCCAATGCAGGAAATTTCTTCCCGGTCCTTCAACAGCAACCAGTCAAAGACCGTAGCAGACCGTAGCAGAACAACAAACATTAAACAAAGGGACGGGAGGGAGGGTGAAACTCCAGAGCCGACTGCCTAGCTATTGTTGGCTCCACCCCCTATTTATAAATGGGGCTGGCTGGCCCCACCTCCCAGCAAGAAACTTGATTACTGAGGCTGGATGTGAACCTGCAAAAATTAACACTGAGAGGCAAGCCAGCCCCTGTTTGCCAGTAAGCTGGCAGCACCATGCGCGATCCCACAAAGGGCACCCACAATGTAAAGTGTGAGTGCCCACTGCGAGAAGTGAGGTTGCAGGGATCCAGGAAGAGGGCCTTCTCGGTAGTGGTGCCTGCCCTGTGGAATGCTCTCCCTTTATATATCAAGGAGATAAAGAATTATCCATTTTTAACATGCAGGATAACTGCATTTCAGTGGTTGATTGGTTCAGGAAGTGAAAACTACAGTAGGTAGGTTTGCATGAAAAAATTTGAACCGGATGCACATTTATCCCTTCCAGCCCAACCTTTCACCAGACGTGGAGCTGGTTTCAACTGCCAGTCCTGTCAGCTTTCTTATGTGGAATAGGGGAGATGGGCACCATCTTGTATTCACACAATAAAATGTTCTGAGTTGTCCATGGCCACAAGGAGGCCACAAGCTCAGTGGCGGAACACATACTTGGAAAATTTATATCCTGGGTGGGGATGAAAGAATCTGCCAATTTTGGTTCTCTCTGTTTCTTGCTTTTCCAATCTTAAATTCAGTTCTCTATATTTCGGCAGCATTTCTGCTGATTTCTTTTCGCCTCTTAAATTCTTATGAAAACTATTGACTATTTAGCGTGAATTTATCCCTGCTGAATTTAAGACATCTTAATTTAAGCCAGCATACCTCCTGATGATTTCTTATATTTAGAATGGCTCTGTATGCAATTGACTTAGCACCAGGGAACTTGGAACGCTTTCAAAGAGTTTTGTGTTTGCTTGCTCCCATCTTCCAACCAGTTTGACCATTAAAAGCACCAAGAAAGTGGTTTTCTCTTCTCTTTTAGTGTCATCATTTTGCAGGTTGATTGTTGCTGCATCAAGAATGCCATTGATTGCCCTCTTGGACTAAACGGTAGCTGCTTTTCTTGATTTCTTGTTGGGACGTAGAAAGCAAAGGATGGCTCTTTTTTCCAACTTGTGATCTCCCTAATCTTTTAAAATGCATTGATTTCCAACTTTCCCCACACTGAACTCATTTAATGGACTATTGCTTACAAAGTCTATCATTTTAATCAGTAGAGATTGATGGAGACTGTGCCTAACAGTTTTCGGTAGAGGGTGGGTTGTGTGTGTGTGTGTGTTTGTGTGTTTAAGTAGCATTCTCCATTAAGGAGTTAGAAACCTTCATTGGTAAAGCTCCTGTCATCTTGAGTGATATAATCTGACATTATAATCTTTAAAACAAATTCTAGAAGAATGCTTTTGAAATTGTTCCATATGCATTTCTTGATAATAAAATTATCAGATGAGCCACTTCTGGTTTCAGGGGTGGTAAGATTCAGAAAACAATGGCAAAACATTGTGTATTTTGCATTAATATTAGGAGGCAGAGAAGTGTAGGTGTGCACATTTGTCATAGAATCATAGAATCATAGAGTTGGAAGAGACCACAAGGGCCATCCAGTCCAACCCCCTGCCAAGCAGGAAACACCATCAAAGCATTCCTGACAGATGGCTGTCAAGCCTCAGGTGATGTGCTAGTGCACCTTTTCTCAAACTTGGGTTCCTAGATGTTGTCAGACTGCAACTCCCATCATCCCTGACCATTGGTTCTGCCAGCTAGGGATGAACTGATACCTCTAGAATGAGCATTTGTTGTGATATTAGCATTCATACAACAGCAGCAGCAGATTGTGACAGGTCATAGGTATCCTATTGTACCCCCCATAAATGCCAGTGTAATCAAGGGTGGATCATAAACATGTTTTTTACGGCTTCTTTTTATGAGCTTTTTTTTTAAAAAAAGTTTTTAGTCCTAACAGGCTGGTATGCTGTATGTAGCCAACTTGTCACATTTTAACACCCCCCCCCCCAGGCAAAGCCATACAGATGCCTCATTAATAAAGATTGTTTCTCTGACAAGAGGCCCATTATATAATTAGAAAGAACACAAAAGAATTTACGACCTCCAGTTGCTGTGTGCTCAGAGCTGTCCAGTGTCATCACAGATGCAGAGCAGGCATTTCATTACTTTGCAAGCCCCTGACTGGACATCAATTATTATTATTATTATTATTATTATTATTATTATTATTATTATTATTAATATACCGCCTTCCTCCCAGAACTAGGAATCAAGGTGGCTCACCAAAATTAAAAGGAGCATGAATAAAACACAGAAAGCTAAAAGCATGTACAAGATAATAGTTGAAAGGTAAATTAAAAACATTCCTTGCCTTGTTTTGTCCATAACGATGCAGTTTCCCTATTTCCAGTTTCTGGCCGCTCTGCAACACACTGTTGTCACATTTTAATAACGCATTATTAACATTACAAACAAAAACATAATGTGCCCATCTACATTATGAAAATTATTCCTTAACCCTTCCTTAACGTTATAAACCAGGCATCCCCATACTCGGCCCTCCAGCTGTTTTGGGACTACAATTCCCATCTTCCCTGACCACTGGTCCTGTTAGCTAGGCATGGTGGGAGTTGTAGTCCCAAAACAGCTGGTTGGGTTGAGTTTGGGGGTGCCTGTTATAAACCGTGAGTGTAGATCTGCAACTGGTCCCACAGAATTGCTAGACTGGAATCTTCAGTACAGTCTCTTCCTCAATGCAGCAAAGTGGAAATTGTGTATATTTATATGGTTTATAAGGAGGATGGATATCTTGTATGAATATCTTTTTAGCCAATATTTTGACTATTGCACGTTTGTTCCTGATGAGGCTCTGGTAGCCCCCCCCCCCAAGCATTAAAAAAGCCACTTGCGAAGCAGCGCAATATTTGAGAATTCAGTGAGTTTCCACTGTGCAAATCCTCCCCATTCAATATGTGTGTTCAGTTCCCCAGCTTGCTATCACGTGGCTCATTTTTATTTCTTGCCCTGAACTTTGACTCTATGATTTCACACCCTTTTTTCCCCCTTGCCTGGCATGACTTGATCTTTTCAATAATGTAAGCAACAGATTTATAACAGCAGCCATTAATCTTTGCCTTCTGTTCTTACAGCCTTCCTTCAGCTGACATCACTCATAGCTAGACACATATGAGTAAGGAATATGCATTTTTCATTTCCTGGGTTTTCAGAAAGCGAAATTGCATCCCCTTGGGTCATAACAAATATATCTGGAGGAACCGTGGTTCTTCCTGCTTAGGCAATTTCTCCCCTTAGGATTTCTCGCTTTGAGAAACTGCACAAATCAGGGCAATTTCACACATTCATGTACATCACCTGCTAAATATAACCCACTGATAACCTATCACATGGAAGCACAACACTTCCCCTTTATTTCCCAGGAGGGGTTCTGTTTTTATCACTCCCCACTCATGAAAGAGTCTGAGCAGGAAGACATTTGTGGTGAGAGAGGAAGTGGGGCAGGAAGCCACTTCTGGTTCCTGATGCTGTCATTTGCCAGCAGTTGGGTGGAGGAAGGCAGAAGCTATAAAAGGGCCTCCCATCCTTCCTGCCTCCTTCTTCAAAAGTTGTCACATCACCTAGACAACCCACCTTGTATGCAGTGTGAAATTGGCTGGTTGGCATAGTGGGGTCCAGTAGGAATTCTTTTGCTTCAGCTGCAATTGGCTTGCAGCTGGGGAAGTTTTTTTTTTGCCAACTGCACACTGCACTACAGGTGTGTGCAGGAAAGGGAGATGGGGAATAGGAAATGGTGTGTACTCTTGAGGCACATTTCAGGTGATTATTGAGTCAAGCGATTGCACACAGAGCTCTGTGATCCATGGGAAAGGGTATGGATAATCCTTCTGGTGAACTTGAGCCACTCACTCTGAGTTATGTGGCTTGGAGGGGATAGAAACCAAGAACAACTCCCTCTTCACCTTGAAGAGGTGTGGCAGGGCAAACAGGAGCGGGGATTAAGACCAACTTGACCCGCTCCAGGGTGTAAGCGCAGCGATGGCCAAACCTGGCCCTCCATCTACAATTCCCATCATCCTGGACCACTGGTCCTGTTAGCTAGGGATGATGGGAGTTGTAGTCCCAAAGCAGCTGGAGGGCCAAGTTTGGCCATCACTGGAGGAAGGAGGGCAAAGCAGACTCCAAGCACAAGTTCTCCAGGTTACAGCTGACATCCATATGAAAGTAGTATGCACAGCCTTCTCATACCCTCAGCTATACTAACAGTCCTATTCAGTCTAGCACACCTGATCCTAATAGCTATAAACCCTAAACCCTTTAATAATAGGATGGGGTATGTCATGTGCGAAAACTGCAGTCCAGCTAGCATTTAAAACCAGCCTTATCCCCCAGCCATCTTTATAAATTACGGCATAGAATCTTCCACAACCAACTCAGCATGAACCAACATTGCTAACATAGTTATTAACATCAGCCTAGTCCTAGACACGTAGGCTACTCACTTACATTTATCCTAATTAGTCTATTTGCAACATGATCCCACTATACTATACTATCTGTAAAGACAGTTATGGGCCCATAGCCCGAAAATGTTGGTCGAACCCCCTCCTTTACTAACGAACCCTTTCATTATATCTATCATAATCTCCAACCTGGGCCTTGGAGCAATCATTACCACCACCAGCTACCACTGGCTTCTAGCCTGAATTGGACTAGAACTAAGCACAATAGCCATCGCCCCAATTTTAGCCAAACAACACTGCCCATGAGCTACTGAAGCTGCGACACAATGCTTTATTATTCAAGCAACAGCCTTGGCCATTATCCGATTCTCAGGCACCCTTAATGTGAGAGTGGACCCCAATTGCTTGCAAGCACCCATCTACCCCAGACCAGATCCAGCAGAGGTGATGACAACAACACTCAGGCCAGGAGGCCAACTCCTGCCATGTGGATGCTCCCCCAGGCAGCTGCCTTGATAGCTGTTAGAATCATCCCATTCCCACCACCCTTCTGAGTAATACCCCTCCTCACTCTCTCACTATATATAAGGGTCTGGTGACTTCTGTTTCAGTGGTATCTGAAGAAGTGTGCATGCACACGAAAGCTCATACCAAGAACAAACTTTTGTTGTTGTTCAGTCGTTCAGTCGTGTCCGACTCTTCGTGACCAAACTTAGTTGGTCTCTAAGGTGCTACTGGAAGGGATTTTTAATTTTTTTTATTTTGTTTAGGTTTGGTGGAGTTGCCCTCCTTCCTCACCGATGTCCATGGCAGTTCTGGTTTGAATCCTGCCTGGATCCAAAGTGTAATACATCCTGCCTGGCTCTGCTTCCTAGAAATCATATCCGAGTGCAGGTTTCTGCAGTACCAGGTAGGGGGTAGCAGTCAGCCAAGAAGCGATTGCATTCTTAGGTTGCTGCTAGTGAAAGAATCCTTCCTTTTCTCTTTACAGTTGCTGTGTTCTGCTTCTGCTCCCTGCCTGCTGTTGGTCCTTTGTTCCAGGCACAGTCAGGCCTTAGGCTTAGTCTGCTTGTTCATCTTCTTTCCAGCTTTACTGTTGTTATTTCCCCTTTATGAAAATATAATAAAATCAATCCTACGGAAGCTATTCCATACGCAGAGATGCAGCATTATGTGGTTTTAATGACATCTTTGGAAAGACGGCGAAAGTCGCAAGCTCAAATCCGGAGGTAGGGAGGTGTGTTATTGCAGAAATTGGTCAAAGTTGCTTCTCAGAATTCTAGGGCAACTGAGCTATTATTTTCTATTCCATTTTTTTTTTTTTTGCTTTTGTTTTGCTTTTGTTTGAAACTCAGATAGGAAACGTTTACAAGGAGACTGGAGTAAAGTCCCCAAGTTGGACCATTTGTCCATCTAGTGTAGTATTGTCTACACTGCCTGGCAGCAGCTCTGAAGTTTCAGGCAGGTGGTCCAAACAGCCCTCCTTGGGGATACCAAGGATTGAAACTGGTACCTTCTGCATGTAGGTTTCTAGCCTCATATAACTCTAGCATGATTGAATCTAATTAGTGCACGAAGGGGTTAAACCATAGAGTAAACTGTCCTGCCAGGCTTATCCTACATCAGTTCCCAACTTGGGAGCAAATGGGCCACCAAGCCTTTGTTATCTCTCTCTCTCTCCATGTGGATTTTGGTTTTTCTGAGTCGGTTGCTCCAGCACATTGTTTTAACTAGCCTCTTTTGTTTCAGATCAGAATGGAATCTGAAACTAGCCTTTCTCCATACCCATAGTTGAAACTATTACCTTTTGTAACTAAGCAACATTTTGACTGCCTGTGCATGTCTGCTGTAATTAAAGGCACATTAATCTGACTTTTGAAGAGTTTTGTAAGTAAACAATTTTTTGACTTGCCAAACCATGTGGTCTATCTCTATGCCAGAGAAGTGAGATAGCTTGGAATGAACTTTTAAATGGGGACATTTCGGGGACTCAACTGGAAAGGCACATATTAGTGGGGGGGGGAATGCACGAATCCATTCCATTAGGGAAAATCGCTTTGCAAAAATGTATATTAGAAGGATTTTGCGCGGGAATCTGATTGGTCACTGTGATAACAGGGTGCTGGATGAGATAAGGCTTTGGTCCTATCCGGCAAGGCTTTATATAAATATACGGTATATATAAATTCTCATGAAATGAATTGACAAAGTAAGCAGATTTCTATACGGCTCTGATGATTTCAGCTATGCCATCCACAAATTCTGCAGTCTTAGTGACTTAAGTATTTGATCCTCTCTTGGCCTGCTGCTAGTTATATGAGATATAACCTGTCTGTTTGAAGGAGGCAGTGGTAAAACCACTCCTTAAGAAACCTTCCCTGGATTTGGAAAAACCTAACTAACTACCAGAGCCAGTTGCTGATCTCCCTTTCCTGAGTAAGGTTCTGGAGTGAGTGGTCATAGACCAGATCTAGGCACTTTTGGAAGAAACCTAATTTTCTGGATCCATTTCAATCAGGGTTTTGGCCCGGTTTTGGCACAGAAACTGCTTTGGTCACCTTGTATGATGACCTCTGTTGAGAGAGAGATAAGGGAAACATGTCCCTGTTAATTCTTCTCGACCTCTCAGCGGCTATTGATACCATTGAGCATGGTATCCTTCTGGAGCGACTGTCCAAACTAGGGGTGGGTGGCACTGCTTTGTGGTGGTTCCAGTCCTACTTGGATGGTCATTTCCAGAGGGTGTTGCTTGGGGAATGCTTTTCAGCCCCATAGAACCTTCAATGTGGGGTTCCACAGGGCTCAATCCTATCCCCTACGTTGTTTAACATCTACATAGAACCGCTGGGTGGGGTTATCCGGAGGTTTAGAGTACGTTGTCAGCAGTATGCTGATAACACTCAGCTCTATTTCTCCTTTACATCTGCAGGTGAGGCAGTGGAAGTGCTGGACCAGTGTCTTGCCTCAGTAATGGACTGGATGAGAGCCAACAAAATGAAACTCAATCCAGATAAGGCTGAGGCACTGTTTGTGCTCTGAAGACGGTTCAGAAACTTCAGCTAGTGCAGAATTCAGCAACCAGGTTGCTCACCGGAGCAAGACATTTTGAGAATATTACACCGATCCTGGTCTGACTGCACTGGCTACTAATTAGTTTCCAGGCCCAATTAAAAGTGCTGGTTTTGACCAAAAAGGACCGCTATACCTCAGAACCGCCCCTTTCCATATGAACCTACCTGGACCCACAGATAATCTTCTGAGGCCCTTCTTTGTGTGCCTCATCCTCGAGAGCGTGGCAACATGAGAGCGGGCCTTCTCTGCAGTGACTCCCTGTCTGTGAAATGCTGTCTCCAGGGAAGTTCGCCTGGCGCCTTCATTATACACCTTTAGGCGCCAGTCAAAAACATTCCTTTTTAACCAGGCCTTTGGTTGATTTGATTGACATCCTATGCTCTTTAAAAAATGTGGGTTTTTTTTGGGGGGGGGGTTATTGGCTTGTTGTTTTTATTTTGATTATGTATTTTGTGGTTTTATATTTTGATTTTATTCTGTGAACCTCTCTGAGACCTCCGGGTATAGGGCGATATATAAAATCAATAATAATAATAATAATAATAATAATAATAATAATAATAATAATAATAATAATAATATAATTGGCTGTTCTTAAATATTGATTTTATTTTTTATAGCAAATACCGAAGTTGGTTGTCATTTCCCTTTGGGCAACTGGTTGGAAAGAAAACAAAGAAAGTAAGAAGAAACAAAGAAAGTACCCGAGAACATCCTTTACTTCTCTGCACATCCAGACTTTCCATTATGTGGTATTGCATCAGAGGAGGGTCAGCAGAAAGGAAGCAGAATGTTGGCAAGATAGATGAGATGCAGCCCAAGAGCTACTTCATTATCAGAGTTACTGTCATTTTTCATCTGGACAAGGGAAAACAGCCCTCTTCTGTTTTATCTGCAGTTTTCTTTAGAATTTAAGAGTTTTTATGACTCTTGTGTTGGTCTTTCCCCAAGCATTGGAAAGTTCAAGGCAACCTTTTGTGTGGAAAGTAGAGGTAGGTGCAGCAGTCACTTATGGTTTCTCTCAGTTTCTCATTTTTCCACTCTTGAGTTCAGTTCTCAGCATTTCCACATCAGTTTGAGATTTTTCTTCTGAGTCCTCATGAAAATTTACCCGCGTTTAGGTGCCCGTTTCTCGCAAATAGCACATTTTTTGCTGAGCAATTTCCCCTAATATGAATAATTTGTATGCATTCGTTTCACTCATATATGCATTTTTATGCACACTTTTATCCCAGTGGTTGGAGAACAGCATTGCAAAATTTGGGGAAGTGCCCGTTTTGAAGGATGTCTGTGTTTCTGGGAAGTTCAGCTAAGGTAGGTTTGCCATTAAATGAAAATCGGATCAGGTTTCTCCCCCATCCCTGGTGGTAAGCTTTCCTTCAGAACAGACAACGCTAATGAAACTGGTAACTTCTCGTAGGATTCTCTCAAAATGTTCAGGCTGGGAGGAGATGATAAGCATAAGAACACAAGACGTATGACCTGCAGGATCAGATCAATGGCTCATCTAGCCTGCTGCTCTATTCTCACAGAAACCAACCAGATACCTGGGGGAAGCTCACAAGTAGGGCCTCAGAGTGACAAAACTCTGCCACCCCCCAAATTCCCAGCAACTGGTATTCAGAAGCATAATGGCAGTAGAGGTAGAACTTTGTGTCCAGTAGCTGTGGATACAATCCAGAAGCAAGTCAGGCTGCATAATAAATATATATATTGTTGTTGTTCAGTCGTGTCCGACTCTTCGTGTGACCCCATGGACATGCCAGGCACCCCTATCCTCCACTGTCTCCCGCAGTTTGGCCAAACTCATGCCAGTCGCTTCAAGAACACTGTCCAACCATCTCATCCTCTGTCGTCCCCTTATCCTTGTGCCCTCCATCTTTCCCAACATCAGGGTCTTTTCCAGGGAGTCTTCTCTTCTCATGAGGTGGCCAAAGTATTGGAGCAAATAATACACAATTTTTTGAACTTATTCTATGAGTGTGGCGCCTTCTGTTGCTAAAATGATCCCATCTATCCATAAGGGGGATGAGCAGACTTGGGGAAACCCCAAGATTTGCAGAAGTAGAAAAATAAAATAAAGGGGGGTGTTAAATATTCAAGAAAAGTCAGAAGCCCAATGTAACTTCATTTACTCAACAGCTCACTCCCATATTAAAACAAGAACACACTCTGAAAGCCCAACAACAAGAACTGCCCGTTGGCAGTTGACAGTTGACAGAGATTGCCATTAGAACTTTCGTCCACCTACGCTCTGCGATTGGTTAGAATCATAACGTGTTAAACCCAATACATAACAGGGGGGGACCCAAATTGGGGGTGGGAACCAGAGACAGTAAACAGCCCAATGCAGACTGGGCATGCTCAGTGCTTACCGAATGATGGATTATGGGGAGAGGTGAAAAACCAGGGAGAGGCGGAATGGATGGATGGGACATAGAACGGGAGAACTTCACACTGCAACAATTTGCTGCATATCCCACTTGTCCAATGATGAACAAAAAAACGTGAGAGCAGTAAGAAGAGATAGCTATCAAGTGCTGCTAAGAAATGTAAATGCGACCAGCAGTTGAGGGCATCAACTCAAGCTTTACATTTGATTGATTTGAGTACCCATTTCCAGGTAGCTGTGTTTCCTACCCAGGGGTTAGGCCCAGAAACTTCCCAAGGAACACAGGTTTGGGCATTTCTTATGATGTTTTGGGAAATTATGGGTCACAGAAGGCTCCACTTTTGGCTGCTCTGAGACTAGTAGACCTAGATCTACAGGATCTGAGAACTTCAGCCAATAAAACTGGTTCTCCTATAAATTAGGGAATCACCACAGCTTTATATCTGTATACATTAACCACCTGAAATTCTGTGACAGCATTTACACTGGCTCGCTTCGATATGCTGCCATCAGCACTGTTAAACAGATGAATTAATAAGTCCTGGACTAATGAATGGACACGCTTGTGTTGAGATAGAGCAGCAGAATTTGTTGAACAGGTCCTCCTACATTGTAACCCATATAGTGAATGTAGAGAAAGATTAATTCTCCCTCTAAAGACAGTTATATCTCCTGCAAACTTGGTGCTCATTTGTTTAAAGGATGTGTCCTTTTGTGTCACTAAGAGGGCTACCAGGTTTCTTCTGACCTCGATGCTGATCAGAACAAAATCATCGTGCTTGCTTATTGAGAGAAGAAAAATGCATAATTATTTGAATTTGCCCCTCAACGTGCCTTTTATCATTGTATTGAATTTTACTGGTCTGTGACCATAATAAATTGCTTGCTTGCTGCTTGTCTTCTATTGGCCCTTTAGTTAAAAATCAGTAGTGTCTGGAAGTCAGTGCCAGGGTCTGAAAAGGCACTGATGTTTAGAGCTAGAATGACAAAAAAGTTATTTGCAATTAACTCAACCCAATCTGTCACTCCAGATTCTGCTCTGGCTTCACCACTGAATCAGCAAGATCTCTCCCTATCCTTAGTTATGCCTCCTTTCCCTGTCTGGCATTTCCTTTTAAACAAACAAACAAACAAACAAACAAACAAACCAAAGTGACCAACTCCAGCCCTCAAGGTCCAAAGTCCAAGATGCTAAAAGTTATCTTTTCCCACCTCCCTTTGCAAGTGCTCTTCTTGCAGGTCTGCTTTACAGAAACAGGAAAGCTTTTTCTGGGTTGTACCATTGTGAGCCAGTGTGGTGTATGTACATCAGGAAAGCCTGCTGGATCAGGCCAAAGGCCCATCTGGTCCAGCATCTGGTGCTCATGGTGGTTAACCAGATTCCCCTAAGAAACCTGCAAGAAACACCTGAGAGAAACATCACTCTTCCCACCTGCAATTCCTGACAACTGGCATTGCAAGGCCTTCTGTCTCTGATAGCGGAGGTAGAACATAGCTATTGTGGCTGGAAGCCACTGAGAGCCTCACCCTCCACAAATTTGTCTAATCGTCTTTCAAAGCCATCCAAGTTGGTGACCATCACTGCTACAGCTTGTGGCAGTAAATGCCAGAGTTTAACATTGCTCTGTCTGATTGTTTTTCCTGAATCTTCCAACATTTGTTCTGAATGTTGCAAACAGAACAACAACAACAACAACAACAACAATTTGGTATTTATATGCCACTCATCTGCCTGGGTTGCCCCAGCCACCTTGGGCAGCTTCCAACAAATTGAAACATCAAACACAGCAAAACAAACATTAAAAACTCCCTTATATAGGGCTGCCTTCAGATGTCTTCAAAAAGTCAAGATACTGGGTAGTTGTTTATTTCCTTGACATCTGACGGGAGGGCTTTGCACAGGGCAGGCGCCACTACCAAGAAGGCCCTCTGGCTGTTTCCCTGTAAATTCACTTTTTGCAGTGAAGGCCCTCTGCGCTGGACCTCAGTGTCCGGGTTGAACGATGGGGGTGGAGACGCCCCTTCAGGTATAAAGCATCAAATGGACAAACAGGTAGCAATTCTATCCTGCTTCTATCCTCATTCCATGCATTCCTCCATACTTCTGTGCTCTGTTTCATGAATGGGGTTGTTGAGCTAGAAGCCCAAGAACTGAGCCTTTCAATGGCCTTAACTGCTTTCATCACATAATCTCATTGTAAATAAGCAATCCAGATCGTGGCTGTATATTTGGTGGGAGCAGCCAACTGAAATAAGGAAGGAGCGTTGATCAAGGACTCAAATGGTGACCCCGTGGTGTGTGGAAGTGAAGTTAAATAACGGTACCCATGTCTACCATTTACTTTCCTGAGCTACATCTTGCATCGTGAATATTTCTTTGTCAGTTTGAAGGAGGGCTGGGGAGATGAAGTGGTTTGTTTTCTCCTCTTCTCCTAAACAGCTAGTCATGCAATTCCTCTTTTTTAAACGATAGCTCATTTCATCGTCTCTGCCTGGCTGAACCTTCTGTTCTCCAAACTCCACCCTCTCCGATAGACGCCGAGCAGCTTACAAATTGGCAACGAGTTAAATGTCTCAGAGACTGACGGCGGCCGCTGAGTTTAACGCCTGATCCACAGGCCTGCTGCTGGCTCTCCAACAGCACAAATCTTGTAATCAGCACGTGCCTCACATTCACTATGGCGGGCATTTAAGTGGGACGTGGCTGAACCATGAGAATCAAGATTTAAGCCGTTTTGTTGCTATTGGGATGGAGTTCTTTGGCAGCTTGCTACTTGCTTCTTTCTTTCATTTTTACCCTCCAGCTTCGCATCCCATTAAAGTCAACAAGGTGAATCCTGTAGAATGGTGGTTCATACATGCATGGCATCCCCTGATGACCACAGGCAGCTTCACATGGCAGCTTTCATTTTTGTATAAGGAACAGTCATAGGGGTGATTGGGGAAAGGTAGCTTAGGAGCAAAGCATCTGCTTTGCAGACAGAAGGTCCCGGGTTCAAGTCTTGGTGCGACGAACCTCCACTTCACACTCTCCCCTTGTTACTAAGTGAAATTCTAATCAGGTGTTCTGGGTCAAATTTCAATCCACCCCACCTGTCCCTCTGAGGTCCGTCTGTGATGTCAATCCCCTTTTATTTATAATCTGGGGATCTCTTAGTAACGGGAGTTTTCCTGTCCAGCGGCCGTGGCTGGTTATATCCTCTGCTCTGGGCTTCAGGGGTTAAACTCTTCTTTGCCTATAGTTCGGGGTCTTTCTTTCATTAGATCCCTCACTATATCAGTTAGCTAAGCCCTCTTAGCAACTCTGTGGCAATGCCAAGTTTTCCGCCCGCTAGCCCCTCCTGAGGGAACTCCAAGACACAAACTATCACCCTGCAGGTCAGTTTTGTCATTTCCCTGAGTTCACCTCCTCATGAGCATACATAACAACTCACTGGACAAAATAAAGGACGATATTTTCTTAGCTCAACAATAAGAAGTCTTTATTTCTTTCAGAACATAACTGTTTCAGTAATGCAATCTTTTATAAGCTTAATTTCATAACAGTGTAAACTCTTTCTTTCAGCATCATATACACATCTTCAGCGTATCCTAACCTATCCTAACCTACCCACCACTATCCTGGCTCCACGCCCTCCTTCTTCCAGTCACCACTCCCCCTCTCTAACGGCTGCTCCCTCCTTTTAAAGAGCGGAATGTCCCGCCTCCCATGGGATATCTGCCACTCAAACTGGGGTGCCTATTAACTCATAAAACACAGTGGGTTTCTGAAAATCCTTTAACTTAGATCCGTTTCATTACACTTGGCTTCTCTAGGTAGGGCTGGGAATGCCCTCAGTCTGAAACTGGGGAGAATTGCTGCCAGTTGAGCTAGGTGGGCTGTCTGCTCAGCATAAGGCAGTGTCTTATGTTTCTATGTAACTCTTTTAGACTGCTTTTAAAGAAGAGGCTTGCTGGCTTGGGCCAACAGCCCATCAAGTCCAGCATCCTGTTCTCACAGTGGCCAACCAGATGCCTATGGGAAGCCTTCAAGCAGGACAACAATGCAACATCACTTTCCCCACTTGCAACGCCCGCCCAGTGGTATTCAGATGTGACTGAGTGGGTTCCAGAGGCGGATTTGGGTTCCGTCACACTGGGAGCTAACACTAGAGGGCGCTGCAGGGCTCTGTAACATCGTGAACAGAGCAGACTGGAAGATGAGAAGCAGGGGTGTGTCAAATTTTGGCTTTGTGCAGGGCACCACTGAAATTTCAGTGACCAAAGTCCGCCACTGTGGACTCCCTCAGAATGCACCGGACTCTCCTACATTGTAGGTATTTACAAAAAACAGAGCTTGGATGGGATTCTTTAGCTGTAATTCCTTCATTGCAGGTTTTGGACTAGATGATCCTTGGAGCCCTTTCTAATTCTGAGATACTACAAAAGTGTAGGCTCTCGGGAGTGGCTGAACCCAGGTACAGACAACTTGTACCCAGGTACAAGGTAATCTGTGAAACAGCCCCCCCCCCTGGTGATGTGAGAACTGGGGACCTTACAATGAATGTTGGGAATAATAATAATAATAATAATAATAATAATAATAATAATAATAATAATAATAGAACCTATGTTAGGAATGCAATTACTATATAGCTGCAAGGGTAACTGTCACAAATAACTTTTGTTTCACAGAATCACAGAATCATAGAGTTGGAAGAGACCACAAGGGCCATCCAGTCCAACCCCCTGCCCAGCAGGAAACTTGTTTGTTTTAATATACCACCCTTCACCCAAAAATCTCAGGGCAGTTCAGAAGATGAAAATACAGGATAGAAGCACAAAATGAACAGGAAAAAAAACCAATAATCCCCTCCCACAAACACGTGTAAAGGCTGCAGGTAAAAAAATGTGGGTGGCTCTGTTGTCTAAACCACTGAGCCTCTTGGGCTTGCCGATCAGAAGGTCGGTGGTTCGAAACTGTGTGACGGGGTGAGCTCCCATTGCTCTGTCCCAGCTCCTGCCAACCTAGCAGTTCAAAAGCATGCTAGTGGAAGTAGATAAATAGGTACTGCTGCTGCAGGAAGGTAAATGGCGTTTCCTTGTGCTCTGGCTTCCGTCATGGTGCCACGTTGTGCCAGAAGTGGTTTAGTCATGCTGGCCACATGACCCGGAAAGCTGTCTGTGGACAAATGCTGGCTCCCTCGGCCTGAAAGCGAGATGAGCGCCGCACCCCACAGTCGCCTTTGGACTTAACCCTCCAGGGGTCCTTTACCTTTTACCTCTTACCTAAAGGCAGTAGAATATCAATCAGCCAAGCGCCCCGGTTGGAGAGGAACGTTTTTGCCCAGTGCCTAAAGATGTAACCTGACTTTAAACAGAGTAAAGTCCATTCGAATATCAAGCTCAGGTTTCTCCTTAGCCCTAACTCACATTAAGTAATGTAAGCCACTCTGAGTTCCTCAGATGTAGGGTAGCATGTAAGTTCTATAAATATATAAATAAATATATACGAAATCAATAGAAAGGGAAAGGAGCAGAAACTTCCTGGACCCACAACTTGCTCCAATGCCATAGTTTGCAGCTAGACTGGCCTGAGGAACAACTGAGAATGAAGCTTTGCGGGGACAGTTTGTTCTCTGGCCACCCTCCCCATCTGCCGAAAAGTGTCGCCTGAAGCTGCCTCTTCTTTAAAATTTACTATAGGGTGAGATTTATGCAGGGCTAAGGCTGGTATAGGGAAAGGAAGGAATTAGTGTGGAACTGTATATAATTTGTTGCCTAGTAACCCCAGAAGCACACCCCCTAATTCTTTCCCAATGCGGCAGGAGGCAACAGGGAAATTAAGACCCTGCCCGCGTTGTCCCTCCAGTTATCCTCCCATTAATTAACCTCCGTGATCTTGCCAGCATGAAAGAGGATCTGGAGTTCAGGCTTGTGTACAATTTACTGGCATTTTACGCATACGCCTTAACTCCGAGATGGGGAACCTGTCGCCCTCCAGATGTTGTTGAACTAGAACTCCCATGCCTCCCGACCACTGGCCATTTTAACTGGGGTTGATGGGAGTTGGTGGAATACAACATCTGGAGGACCAAAGGTTCCCCACCTGTGAATTATCGGAAGCTTGATATTAACCTTATTTTAACGCGGGTCCATTTGTCTGATTAAGAAAACTCTAGAGAAAATTAGTCATGGTTTCCTCCTTAATTATAAGAATCCTGCATGATATGGCGGTTTCTGGTGCATTTTGAGATTGAGTTTTCAGGCACTTTAACTGTTGAGTTGCATGCTTTTTGGCTATAGGTGTTTTCTTAAAACAAAACAAAACCCCACAACCCATTCATAGATATTTGTTTAGGAGGCAATCCTATGGCAAGATCCTCTGGGATGAGCAGCTTAGGATGCAGTGGGATCTCTGGCTCAGATGGCTGATTTCAGGCTCGGCCAGACTCAGTTGGCATTAGGATCACCAAGCTCTGCTGAAGGCCCCACAGCTGAACGGGGTTTGGATCTGATGCAACTTTATGCTGGCTTAATTTACACCAGCATGTTGCAGGGGGTTGGACTAAATGACCCTTGGGACCCCTTCCAGCTCCACAATTCTACCATTCTATGTTTTATGCAGAGGGTGCTATTCAATTAAGTTTTAGCCGGAGAAGAGCTGGCTGGAATTAATAAGCATGAGTAAGTTAGGACCAGAGGCACCAATTTGTGAGGGAGATTGTGTGTGACGTTGCATCAGGACATTGGAGGAGCCAGGAGCCAGGGTGGTATTCAGGTAAGTTTTACTCTGAATAGCCACCTTGAAATTAATTGACATTGAATTTAAAGAGTTGGGAGCATCTGATCTTTATCGCCCTTACGCCTTGCAGGCTGAGTTTGACAGGAGAGGAAGGTGGCTTCCAAGATAGGGTTCATAAGAGCACTTTTTTCTCTTTATGCTCTGTAACTGAATATGATAACAGAAATGGCTCCCTGCATATACAAACTGGTCCACCCTAGCTGTTGTTTATATGCAGTGGATCCACACTGTCCACCTGCCCTCCGGTTATACAATTAGGGCTATGTTAACTTACCATAGGCAGTATAGAATTTGTTCCACTGGCAAAGAAAGAAAGAAAGAAAGAAAGAAAGAAAGAAAGAAAGAAAGAAGCATGGGATGCATGCCTATATTAGCTTTCTGCGTCAGACCTGGGTAATGTTGGCTCTGTGGCTGATTGTTAAAAGTTTGTACAGTCTAATCCTATGCTAAATTTTTCAGGCTGCAATCTAGCAAACATTTACTTAGGCCACATACAACTCAGCAAGTCTTACTTCTGAGTAAACACATGCAAAGGATTGGGATGCACATCTCCTTACAGGTTCCAGGGTGATTTGCAACCAGAGTCAATCTAATAAGGGTTATGAAGAAGCGATGTAAGATATAAAAATTATAGTTACTGATTTACGCAGTTAATAATCTCAACAAAATCAACAAAGTGGAAACGTATCAATATGATTCACCCCACGCGACCTCCAATTCTGCTGCAATGAAGCTCAGACTCAACAGCATAGGAGCTGAACCTCTTGCACGTAGGCCCTCTGAACGTATTCTTCCGTTGGGATCCAAAGTTACACCCAGAATCTGCTGTATGTGGACAAGGGCTTGCGAACTGTTGCCTTTAAGTGGCAGCCTCTGGAAATGTTATCAATTCATGGAGTTAGATGCCGCCCTTGGCTTAGAGATGTCAGTATTCAACCCTGTCCAGACCTGAAACCTCAGAGGAGGAGCAGTTGGAGCAGGGACCCCACCCCACCCCTGTCATGCATTTGCTGGATGCCAAGGCGGTGTTGGAAGCAGAAGAGCTGTAGAGGCAACAAGATGTAGTGAACAGGAAGAGGCTGTGGCAGAACACAGTTCAGGCTCAGAAGCTGAAGCCAGGGAGTCTCCTGCTGCTGCTGCGACCAGCTCCCCTCTCCCCTGGTCTCTTACAACATGCAGAGGAATGAAACAAGAAGAGCAGAGGGGGTTGTGTGCAGACGCAGCTTGAGACTGCATGGGAAAGACTCTGGAGAGGAGGAGTCCTAGTGGGCACTGGGAAGGCCAGGACCTTCAGTCCTCGCAACTGTTTCATTGGGGGCAAGACATCCTAGGAAGAGTTGCTGAGACCACTAGGCCTGAGCTTTGTGGTTTGCTTCCTTGAATGAAGAGTTAACTATACTGGTGTCAGGGCTGGTTCAGATGCAGCTCAGCATGGAGACTCAAAGATGAGCAGTAAAGTTTATTCTTTGTTCAGAGAAAGAGAATGCAAGACTAGCCCCTGGTAAAGCAGTTGCCTTAGTCTCCTCCCCGTTTGGCTGTTTCCCCTGAAATCTTAAAGTCCATTGTGTGGGATGTGCTCTCTGTGCTCTTTCTTCTGCTACATGCAAATGTCTCTGAGCCCTAGGAGATAAGGGGGGAGAGGAGCTGAATACAGTAGGAATCTGTTACAGCCTCAGCTCCCACCTTCTCCTCTGCAGCCTGTCCTGTCCTATGTCTGCAGTGCTTTCTGCCTCTTCTTCCTCTCTCTCACTCAAGCCTGTTGCTTGTTCAGCATCCAACCCTTCTGCCCCCCACTTCATCCTCTGACCTGTCTTCTGTGTCCCACCACCACTCTCCTGGCTCTGGTCCTCTTCTGAAGCTTCCCTAGGGGGTTCTCTGGCTGGAGCCTCCTACCATTCCTCATCATCCAACCAATCCCTGACAACTGTTGCTGACCTGGGTTGCTGGTCAACTCTTGCAACAAAACAAAACAAAAAACAACAACACCACAAACGGGCTATAACTATAAAACCAAATTTACTAGAATAGAAATGAGCAGGTAACCATTAGATTCACAAACATGCTAAAGTGCCAAGTGCAAATACTGAAAACAAAGGGTAAAAATACAGTGATATCTGAACAAATTGGATTGATGAATAATATAACAAGTGGCATGAGTCCAAATACAGGATAATGACCCCGTGCCGCCACAATGGTGAGGGTGGCACTTCGGAGAATGGAGAAAGTTCAACTCTTGCAAACACTTTGCCCCTTGCCCCCTGCCTGTGTCATCCCCCATGGCCATAGGGAGATGTGGGCACATGCGAGTCTACTTGGGAGGAAAGAGAAGCTCATACAAGCCCTTGCCTAGGTGAGGGTCCGGCTTAGAATCTGGCGGAGGCTCCATCTCTTATCTAACCATTACTCTGAATGGAAGACAGCCGTAAATGTATAAATTTTGTAGGTACGTGCAGCCCCTCCAGCAGCCAAGGCTACCAAAACTGCCCATCCCTGACACAGAGCACGCATTTCTGAGCACACAGCTTAGGCACATGAATTGTGCTTAATTCTTCCCAATCCTCCTGCTAAAATGTCTGTGCTTACTGATTACAGCATCTCTGACGCTCTGTTCCTAGCAGTCAAGAATATGCTTTGCTTCACTGGGTTCTTAGCCAGCTTGCTGCAATGCAGTACGTTTCATAGGCTTACTCCAGTGTACAAAAGCTCAGCACTGCTTATCCGCTGTGAGTTAACAGCAAATACTGATTATCCCCAAAGAGTAATAGTGTGATTTCTCAATACAGGAGGGTTTAAAAAAAAAGAAGCAATCATACAGTTAACAAAAGCTAGGGGCTGACAGCCAGATTGCATACAGGGCATAATTATTTTGCCCGTTAATTAGGGTATAGCTTTGCTCCTGAGAATGTGCTTATTAAAATTTATGCTGAACGATAACTTTTAGGTTTGCTCTGAAAACACAGAACTGGAATCTCTTACCATAGGCAAAACCACATTTTTTTTTTTTTTTAAATAGAACTCAAACATAGCATGTGTGACTTTTTGCTTCTTCTTTTTTCAGAGTCACAGATTGGATCTAAGTTCAGCAGAAGCTCAATTATTCAAATTGCCTAGGCAGTCATCCAGAGAATCTGAAGAATCATAATTACCACCACCATTATTTACAGTTATCAGGATAATTGATTATAATCTCTATACCTAGCTTCTCAATAAAAAAAAATTGGTGCGGTTTTGGGGGTGGCGGCAGCTGCAGCCATGTCCCCAGAGTAATTCCCATGATAGAATTTCATGTGGTAGAATTTCAAATGCAAAGAGACTTTACCCTGGTGCTTACTCTGGGTCAGCCATAGTGATCCATGCGACGGTCACCTCCAGACTTGATCATTGTAACTCGCTCTACGTGGGGCTGCCCCTGAAGCTGACCCAGAAACTCCAGTGGGTGCAGAATGCCGCGGCGAGGCTCCTTACCAGGTCTTTGCCGCGGGACCACATTCATCCAGTGCTCTACCAGCTGCACTGGCTCCCGGTGGAGTACAGGGTCAGGTTTAAGGTGCTGGTTTTGACCTTTAAAGCCCTATGCGGCTTAGGACCCTCGTACCTAAGGGACCACCTCTCCTGGTATGTCCCGTGTAGGACCTTAAGGTCCTCAAATAATAATCTTTTGGAGGTCCCGAGCAACAAAGATGCTAGGTTGGCCTCAACTAGGGCCAGAGCTTTCTCGGTATTGGCACCGACTTAGTGGAACAGTCTATCACAAGAGACCAGGGCCCTGTGGGATTTGGCATCTTTCCGCAGGGCCTGCAAGACGGAGCTGTTCCACCTGACCTTTGGGTTGGTTTCTGTTTGATAGTTATGCTTCATTCTTTTATTGGTGGGCTATTTGGAAATGAGACTGCAGTTTTAATTTTGAATTTTTAAATTTGTATTTTAATCTGTATTTTAAATTGATTGTTTTTATGTTTTTGCTGTGATTTTAATTAGTGTTAGCCGCCCTGAGCCCGGTTTTTGGCTGGGAAGGGTGGGGTATAAATAAAAATTTATTATTATTAGTAGTAGTAGTAGTAGTAGTAGTAGTGGCACCTCAGATGTGGACTGGGCTACACGGAGCACAGATACAGATGCCATAGGAACATAGGAAGCTGCCTTATACAGAGTCAGACCATTGGTCCGTCTCGCCCAGTATTGTCTGCTGTGATTGGCAGCAACTCTCCAGGGTTTTAGACCTCCTTGGAGATGTTGGGGACTGAACCTGGGATCTTCTGCATGCAGAGCAGACACTGAGCTATGATCCTCCTGTTGGAGGTAAATGCAGCATTGCTAGGAGTGGAGGAAAGACAGCGCACCCAATATATGTGAAACCTGCCAAACCATCCTTTAAATGCTGTTGTGCATAGTAGAAAAGAAGTTGATTAACGGGTGCAGGTTCTTAAAAGCTACTTTCTATTTTTCGAAATCATTAAAATACCCCATATAAGTCGCAGAGCTCTCTCCTGGCGGTTTCCTACCCCAGCGGTACTAGAAATATTATTTAATGCAAGATGCATTTTTCAGGAAACTGGCCTTTTACTCAGTTGCTTGGAAGCCTGAACACACTTCTGTGCATGCTTCCCGGATGTGCGATAACTCTTTAAAGAACAATGTTCAAAAACTACAAAGTTCCCAGCTTTCTCATTATAAATAATAGCAGATTCGAAAGCACTTTCGCTCAGTAGAGTCTGCTATGATTCATATTTTATCCTTGGTGGTGTGATGCCGTGAGGCAATATTCTCATTTTTTCAGAGGAGAGGTTGAGAAACCGGTGTAAAACCACCCAATGAACTCTCGGCTTATTACAGTTCCCATTTCCCGGGGGCCAACACTGCTAATGGAAATGATCCAAGAATATTGCAAAATCCAGTTCAAGATCATGGGTTGATTTACACTTGGCTTGATGACAGCGATAGTCTTCTGGATGGCCGCTGTTAGAACAGGATGCTGAACTAGATGGGTCTTCTTATGTTCTT
Organism: Lacerta agilis; assembly: GCF_009819535.1. Classification (NCBI taxonomy): domain Eukaryota; kingdom Metazoa; phylum Chordata; class Lepidosauria; order Squamata; family Lacertidae; genus Lacerta; species Lacerta agilis. The sequence goes on from NC_046315.1 coordinate 18,833,949, forward strand.
AACATCAGCTGATGACTTGCACATGTGAATGGGTGACGACTTATCTAATTCTGCAGGTACAACTTTCATAGACACTTGTACCTGGAGTCAGTTGACACACCCAAATCCAAGCCATTAGCTTTTGCACTAATTAATTTCAAAAACTTCATCCCTTCCAGCCACCGGTGTGCTCCCCTGCTTATTTAGGGTTGCAACCCCATCATGGAACGATGCCCAATTATTTTTATAATTTAGAGACCCCTTTACACCATAGAGTATTTATGTTGGCCCGTTTGAATGCCTTTCTGTCCTCCGTGTTGTTTGGAAGACTCAGAGGCATTCCTTACCAGAATAGACTATGCACCTGTGGCCAGCATGTACCCGATTCTCTAGACCACATAATTCTGGTCTGCCCTCTTTTTAACATCCTCCGTGCTGATTTTATAAAGTCCTCTCTATGGCTTGAAGCCCCACCTAACGAAGAACACAAGGTGCAGTTCCTTTTGAGAGATGACTCCCCAACACTCACTAGAGCTTTGGTACAATTTCTGACCAGGATCTTTGAAGTTAAATCTGGGATAGTTTGGTCTTCATAATAGGCTGAGGAGGATTCCCTTTTTACTGTATGTAATATAAATATAATGCATATGGATGGTCTTTTTTATGATTCTATTGTCTTATATATGCCAATAAAGGTGTTGAATTGAATTGAATTGAATTGAACTGCTGAGAGAGCAAGGGATATACACAAATGAGTAAACCAACTCCCCAAACTGGGGACGGGACGGGACTGTTTCTCACTTATGAACACTATGTTGCTGAAAATTGTTTATGAACATGAACACATTGTGAGACAAGTCACTTAGGCTCAGCCCCCTTGATCTGGGGTATACATGCAAACATGTATAATCGTGGTCCCTTATCATTTTTGCTCCAGTGGGTTCAGAGCTGTTACCCCCCAGAATAGCTCATTGCTACCACGATGCTAAGAATGTTTGTTCAGAATAACACAAGCTCTTTCTAATCTATCTAAATAAAACTCCTACTCACTTCATTTGCCGGCTCACGAAACAGGCTGTTTATTCCCAGCATATAAGAAGCAGAAATGAACTTGACAGAAAAGTCTTAGGGTGGACTCTTGCCCCAGAGGTTCTGAATGTAACCTCTTAATGATCAAATTACTAAAGAGAGTGTGATGGGATTGCAGTCTGAATAAACAAACTCAGGCAGGCTTCTAATTCCTGTGTTTTCTCAGGCTTTAACAGAGCAATGTTATAGTCTATTGCACCATTGTTGCTGTTGGCCTTTGTTTGCTTATCCTGTACTGGAGAGCCAGTTTGGTGTAGTGGTTAAGAGCGGCAGACTCGTAATCTGGGGAACCGGGTTCGTGTCTGCACTCCTCCACATGCAGCTGCTGGGTGACCTTGGGCTAGTCACACTTCTCTGAAGTCTCTCAGCCCCACTCACCTCACAGAGTGTTTGTTGTGGGGGAGGAAGGGAAAGGAGAATGTTAGCCGCTTTGAGACTCCTTCGGGTAGTGAAAAGCGGGATATCAAATCCAAACTCTTCTTCTTCTTCTTCTACTGTGGGTGTATTTTGATTTAATGCTTTTTAAATGATATCTTAGGCTGAGAATAAGTCCCATTGAATACGCAGACCTCCCTTCTGAGTAAACACGCATAGGATTGCTCTGTCACATTGTGTTTCATGTGACTTCCTTCCAGGTAAGTGCATATAGGACTGCAACCTTCATTATTTTTCTGGAACAACAAGCTGCTGTGAAGTAGGGTGTAGGTAGATAAGCCTATTTCTGGTCCATGCCGGTTTTTTCCATGAGTGCCATCCTAAGTTCAATCTGCCTCATTTCTGTTTTCCATTTGCAAAACCTTTAAAAACAACCCTACATTAAAATTCCCACTTAAAAGGTTAAGGTAGAGGGACCCCTGACCATTAAGTCCAGTCGTGGGTGACTCTGGGGTTGTGGTGCTCATCTCACTTTGCTGGCTGAGGGAGCCAACGTTTGTCCGCAGACAGTTTTTCCTGGTCATGTGGCCAGCATGACTAAGCCGCTTCTGGCAAAACCAGAGCAGCACACGGAAACACCAATGATAAGTGATACCAATTTAAGCACTGCTTACAAACCAGTAAGCACCAGTACAGACCAGTAAGCACCAGTACAAACCAGTACGTACCAGCAAGTAATAGGAAGCAAGAGAAAAGTGAACCAGTACAAACCAGTATGCACCAGTACAAACCAGTACAGACCAGTAAGCACCAGTACAAACCAGTACGCACCAGCAAGTAATAGGAAGCAAGAGGAAAGAGAACCAGTACAAACCAGTACGCACCAGTACAAACCAGTACAGACCAGTAAGCACCAGCAGGTAATAGGAAGCAAGAGGAAAGCAAACCAGTACAGACCAGTACAGACCAGTAAGCACCAGTACAAACCAGTACGCACCAGCAAGTAATAGGAAGCAAGAGGAAAGCGAACCAGTACAAACCAGTAAGCACCAGTACAAACCAGTACAGACCAGAAAGCACCAGCAAGTAATAGAAAGCAAAAGGAAAGCAAACCAGTAAGCACCAGTAGGTAATAGGAAGCAAGAAGAAAGCAAACCAGTAAGCACCAGCAAGTAATAGAAAGCAAGAGGAAAAGTAACAGAAAGCCCCAAATGGCTGAAAAACTCAATTTCCCAGGATCCTCAATTTCCCAGGATCCTACTGTGCAAGGGGCCTGGGCGGGGCAGGAAGGGAGCTAGCTCCCTTATCTCCCTCCCGATCTCCTGCAATCAGCTGTTGAGCGGGTTCCTTTCAACACTCTCTTCCCCCCTTGTTAGCCTTTAGCTCTTTCTAAAACAGAAAAAGCAGGATCTGCCTCCCCCCCCCCGGCAGTTTGGCTCCAGGGACCCTGCATTCGCTCCATAAGACGCACAGACATATGTCTTTGTATTTTCTCTGATTTGCTTTCAATTTGTGTAAGCCAATTTGAAGCCTGGAAAAAGGTGGGATAACCACCACTACCACCACCACCACTTTTGATGATGTCACCAGGAGCATGATAGAGGCAGTCCCTCTCCCAACGACCTGTGAATCTCTGAGCTCCTCAATCCCCTCTCCTACAGTATCTGCTTGCCTCCCCACCTGAACTTCCTTGTTTTACTGCCCTGGTAGCAGCAGAAATGGAATGAAGGGAGCGTGGACTTTTACTCTCTCTTCCTTTCTAGGGCAGAAGGGGCATGAGTAAATACAGTAGTACCCCTGGTTACGTAACCCTCTGGTTACGTAAACTTCAGGATGCGAAAGCGGCAAACCTGGAAGTATATGACCGGGTTTCGCCCCGTGCGCATGCGCAGAAGCGGTCCTCAGGTTGCAGAAACCTTGGGATCCAACTGGACCTCCTGTCTGCAACCGGAGGTACCACTGTATAGCAAAACTTCATTTCCTAGAGATAAAAGGCTCAAATGGACAGGATGCTAAACCCATATTCACATCCCAAGTTCAGGGTGGTACCAAACTAATTTGTTCCACCCATACAAGGATTTCTGCTTCTGCAACAAAACATCCTCTCTCCCCTTTTGCACCCCACTAAATTTGTTGTTGTGGTTCCTCCAACCCTCTAGATCAGATTTGGGGAGCATGGGGGGGGCTTACATGGGGGGAATGAGTGGGGGAATCCCAATGAGAAAGTGTGAATCCTTGCACTGATGCAACATATTAGGTAGATGCAAATTGAATAATCACGGGTTGATAATGATCGAGATTGCAGCAAGCATGAAGGAATACACCCCTTTGACCTTTTGCAGGCCTTCAGAAAATCTCTCCTCCAAAAATGTTATGTGAATTAGGAGGAAGTTGTCCATTGAGGGATTTCCCTTCCCTGGGCAAATACCAGCTTCAGGTAGGGATCTTCCTCGGGTCTTTGGCAGAGGAGGAAACATAATGTTCCCTTCTCCATCTCTGCTGAAATCCTGATAATTATAAGCTCCACCCTGCAGCTGATGTTGTTTGCATTTTTAAAAACCTGCATATCATCCCTCTGCAGTTTTTCCCCCTTCTACCCGTCATCAGTGTCAAGCTGATTTCAGGTTGGCAAATGACAAGTGCTAATTGATTCTGATGAACATGAGTGGAATGAAACAAATCTGTGCTCCTGGAAAGGACTTGTTCACACATGCAAATAAGCACATACACTACGCTCACTGATACTTCTAAGTGGCTTTGAATATTGTTTTAATTGTTTTACACTAAGACCTTAGAGTAAAAGGCTAATAAGAAAAAGAATAATAGGAACTTTCACCATTGTAACTAAGCCAAGTTTTACTGCCTGTATTTTTCTGAATGCTGTATGGACTGGAAAAGCACATGAATAAGCTCTTTGGAGAGTTTGTAAGTAAACCAAATTTAACTTACTAAGCATGTGGTCTTTTTCTATGCTGGGGAAAGTGGTGACTATTTTGGAACTCAAAGGGCATATTTCAAACAACTTATATTTCAAAACTTTACTTTGCTGCATGTTTTGTGATTTTAAATCTCTGCTGGGGTTTCTCACCAAAGAGTACTTGCCCCAAACTAGGATATTGGCATCCAGGAATTCTCTTTTTATCCCTATTTTTTTCTCGCCACCCACAAAAACTCATCAGCAGTTCAGTGTTGACTTCTAATAAACATGCTTCATATGCAGTTTTGATTAATGTACACATTTTTTCAAGCAGTCCCCCCCCAATAAAATGCATTTTTGTATACTATTTTCATTCTTATCTTCATTTTTATGTACACACTCCACCAGCATATCCATTTTTGTAATGGACATTGCTTAGCTGGGGAATTGCACTGCAAACTTTGGCACAGTGCAAATTTCTAAGGATGGCTGGTGTTTTGGTTTGCATATTGTTTTGGAAGGTGTGCATCTGATAGATTTGGCTTTAAATACTTATGGAACTGAATTTGTCCTCCATGCTTAAAGCTAGCATATAACCCCTTGCTTTGGTAGATTTCCAATGTTTGCAGTTCTGCCACTAGGCTGTGTTCAAGGTTGTAGTACCAACACATAAGGCCCACTATATCTCAGGGACCAGGTTACCTGGGAGACCACCTTATCCCTTATATATCCAATAGGTCACTAGGTTCTGTGCAAGATTCTATCCTTAATGTCTCTGACATAACTGCACCATAGTAACATGAAGCAGGGCTTTCTGAGTGGCTGTCCCTGTTTTGGAGAACAGCTTTCTGAGCTATGAAAGTTATCCGCAACCTGCACTTTTTGGAAACAACCAAGGACATTTTTTGTTTTAACAAGCTTTTCCAGCTGGATAATGACGTATTGTTTTTAAACGTATCTTCAGTTGTTTTTCAGACCCTTCCCAGCTGTTTTTATTTTGTGCTTGCAAATTGTTCTGATGCATATGTAAATAGGCAATTATAAATTTTTAATTTTTTAAAAAAGGGAATCCCATTTTGTGCCCTTGCCTCAGTTCCTAGGATGAAATTCAAACATTACCACTAGAATAGTGCATTAAGGCAACAGAGAGGCAGATAAAGTTTGCACAGACAACATTACAGAAAATATTAGCGTGCAGTCGATGAGCGTACCTACATACCGAGGCTGATTCTGAACCCTTTGTTTGGTTCAGGATGAGCAATCTGGAGATATGTGTGTTTTCAGCTTTACTTTCTCTCCATAATATTTGCATTTCTCATAATACCACTGCACCCAATAGAGAGCAATTGCACCATTGATTTTAATGGAATTTAGCTTAGTGCATGCTGAAGAAAGCAGACTGTGCAGGGAGAGTAATGAGGCTGCTGGTGCATAAAATAACCCAGACCAATATTCTTAGTCATATTCATTTGCCAGAAAACCTTCCTACCTCCCTCGGTATTATTCCTAGATGCTCTTCAATCGTGACATTAAAGCAGATACATCTTTGTTTAAATAATTTGTTTTCCCCTGTAATGGTTTTTCTCTGTCCGGGGGAAAAAAATGAATGGGTCTCTTTACAACTCTCTGCTTTGAGTTCTGCAGTCCTATTGCGTTAGCTAAGAAATGGGTTTGTTGGGGGGGGGGCGCACCATATTAGCTGCCCTAGGAGTGGCTGATAATAGGTTTGCTGGACAAATAAACTGAGCAGCTTCTTGAGTCTTATCCCACCCGAGGTTCTTTGGCTTGAACACATGCTAACAGGGCAGTTTCAACAGAGCCTGTTAATGGCACATGCTGTTCCTATTCCTTCCCTCATTTCACTTTGTAAGAGGCAGTCGGTGTACATAAGAGAAGCCCTGCTGGCTTAGAGAAAAGACCCATTCAGTCCAGCATCTTGTCGTCACAGTGGTCATCCAGAGGTCTTCTGGGAAGCCTGACAACAGGGCCTGAGTGCAACAGTTCTCTCCCCATTTGTGACCCCCAGCAACTGGTATTCAAAAGGTAGGACACCTCTCCTTTTAAAAAACAACAACAATTTTGTTATTAAATTTTCTAATTTACATTTCAAAATATTCATTTAAGCAACCTTAAATCAATGACTTCCCTTCTTCTCTTTCTGTGGTTCATTTTGCATACCGTACATCCCTGCATATTTTCTACCAACTATACCATTTAGTATTCCATTGTTACATCCATCAAAACTTATTTACACTGTTGAATTTATCTTAATGCTACCAGCGTTTTTAAATGAACACAGTTTTCACCCATATATTCAGTAAACATTTTCCAGTCTTCTTTAAACACACATTCTTCTCATTCTCTTATTCTATATGTTAAATCTGCAAGCTGCACACATTCCATCAGTTTAAGTTGTCATTCTTCTTTGGTTGGGACCTCGCTAATTTTCCATTTGGGGGCTAACAAAACACGGGCCACAGTAGTGGCATATATAAATAGTCTTTTCTGACACCTGAGAATTTCCCTCTGAATTATCCCCAATGAATAGGACTCTGGTTTGGTTTGGTTATTTGAAAGATACTTTAAAACTTTTTTTCAGTTCATTATATATCATTTCCCAATGCTCTTTCACCCTTTTACAAGTCCACCACATATGGTAAAACGTACCATCAACCTCATTGCCATCTCCAGCACTTATCTGATTCCGCCTCTCATGTAGGAATTAGTACATGTGGCTGGTGAATATTGAATCGTAGAATCGTAGAACTGTAGCGATGGAAGGGACCCCAGCTGTTTTGGGGCTACAACTCCCACCATCCCTTGCTAGCAGGACCAGTAGTCAGGGATCATGGGAAATGTAGTCCCCAAACAGCTAGAGACACAAGTTTGGGAAACACTGACATAGTCCAACCTCCTGCAATGCAGGAATCACAGCTATTTATAGCCAAAACAAAAATAATAATAATTTAAAAAAAAATCCTTCCAGTAGCACCTTAGAGACCAACTAAGTTTGTTCTTGGTATGAGCTTTCGTGTGCATGCACACTTCTTCAGATATTCACTATCAGATACACACTATGTATCTGAAGAAGAGTGCATGCACACGAAAGCTCATACCAAGAACAAACTTAGTTGGTCTCTAAGGTGCTACTGGAAGGATTTTTTTATTTTTTATTTTTATTTTGTTTTGACTATGGCAGACCAACACGGCTACCTACCTGTAACTGGAGCTATTACCTACCTGTAACTGGAGCTAACTGGATAGCCTTAACCTCTGTGCAAAGCACCTGTGGCACTGTGACATCTAGGTAAATTTTTGCCAGTTGCTACGACCACCAAGTAAGTCTGATGGGACCCACCAGCACAGGAGAAGGCACTTTTAGGGAAGTTTTTAATGACTGATGTTTTAATGTATTTTTAATCTTTTGTTGGAAGCTGTCCAGGATGGCTGGGAAAACCCAGCCAGATGGCCGGCATATAAATCTATGATGATGATGATGCACCTCAGTTGATGCTGTTTAGCTTTCACTGTAGACTTCTGAATACTTTCGTTACCCAAGGATCTTTCCCTCAAGACAAGAAAATATCTCTCCTGGTTTCTCTGAAATTGCTCTCTCCCACTGATTCCTGAGTCTTATTGTGCTGATATGGCTATGGAAATTTTATTTTTTATTTAAAAAATAACTTCTACATTTTTCAAAAGCCAATTTGTTCCTGCTGCCTGTGCAATATTGGCCTTTCACTCACATGTCGGAGGTCTTTTCTCTTCGTCTCCTCTTCGGTGCTCTTTTCATTGGCATCCGTTCTGCTTGGCTGAACTGTATCTGATTCCAGGAGAGCAGTGCAGAGCAAGGTCACTCCAATGACTTAAGGTGTGATCCGAGATTGTTAAGTGCTTTCCCCCCATGTTCAGCGGCTGAAAGTTGGCCTGCTCGAAAATTTCCCGCGGCATTCTCTCTCATATTGCATTTATTAACTTACCTCTCACCCTACAACAGCCAATCACCATTCCTGGGGGTGGCTTACAAAGAAATAGACAAAAGCAGCAAAATATTGCCACTGGGACTTGCATCAAAAGCGTCCCAGCTTGTCAGATTATGTGCCAGACCGAGTCCTCTTTTATTCACTTAGGCTTTTGGTAACTAAGCTGAAGTCTGTGGTGATGCTCTTTTTGAATGGGGTGTGTAGGACGTTAGCAATGAATGAACAATTTATTCAGGTAGTTGGTATGACGTAGTCAAAATATATTAAAAAAATTGTCCAGTAGCACCTTAGAGACCAACTAAGTTTGTTCTGGGTAGAAGCTTTCGTGTGCATGCACACTTCTTCAGATACAGGTAGGTAGCCGTGTTGGTCGGCCATAGTCAAAACAAAATAAAAAATAAAAAAAATCCTTCCAGTAGCACCTTAGAGACCAACTAAGTTTTCATGTGCATGCACACGAAAGTTCATACCAAGAACAAACTCAGTTGGTCTCTAAGGTGCTACTGGAAGGATGTTTTTTATTTTTTATTTTGTTTTGACTTCTTCAGATCTGAAGAAGTGTGCATGCACACGAAAGCTTATACCCAGAACACACTTAGTTGGACTCTAAGGTGCTACTGGACAAATTTTTAATTTTTTAAAATTTATTTGAACAATTTATGTATTTTGTACAATGCAATGTTTTAAACATTCTAGGTTTAATTGTTTTTATTGGTTGTATTTTATCTTGCTCAGTTGCTTTGAGACCTTTTTTGTATGAAGCGATGAGCAAATATTAAAAACAATAAGTATAATTTCTCTCTCCCTCTTCTGAGTTTCTGCACTCTCCCCCCCTTCCAACAGTCAGTAAGATGACAAGGCATGCTCAGTCTTCATTGTACTGCATTCGCAGCGGGAATGGGTGGGGTGCCAAGCCATCCCCAAACCATAGGGTTCCTCCAAACCATAGGGTGCTAATGCCTTCATCTTGAGCATGGGTGGTGCCACTTTCACAACAGAAGAATGCACGCTCAGGGAATGAGTTCACTATTAGTGTATAGTATAAAAGTAACCGATGACAAACCTAGACAGCATCTTAAAAAGCAGAGACATCACCTTGCCGACAAAGGTCCATATAGTTAAAGCTATGGTTTTCCCAGTAGTGATGTATGGAAGTGAGAGCTGGACCATAAAGAAGGCAGAGCACCAAAGAACTGATGCTTTTGAATTATGGTGCTGGAGGAGACTCTTGAGAGTCTCATGGACTGCAAGAAGGTCAAACCTATCCATTCTGAAGGAAATCAGCCATGAGTGCTCACTGGAAGGACAGATCCTGAAGCTGAGGCTCCAATACTTTGGCCACCTCATGAGAAGAGAAGACTCCCCGGAAAAGACCCTGATGTTGGGAAAGACTGAGGGCACAAGGAGAAGGGGATGACAGAGGACGAGATGGTTGGACAGTGTTCTCGAAGCTACCAACATGAGTCTGACCAAACTGTGGGAGGCAGTGGAAGACAGGAGTGCCTGGCATGCTCTGGTCCATGGGGTCACGAAGAGTTGGACACGACTTAACAACTAAACAACAACAACAACATAAAAGTATCAGAAACAAATAAAACTACTTGCTGGCATCCATCCTTCTCGGGAGACAATGGAAGAGTGTGCCTCATTTGCAGAGCACTTTAGAACTTCATTAGGATTTCTGTATCATTCTGATAGGTGTTGAGTGGAGCTTACTGTATCAGAAGTCTACAGTGAAAGCTAAACAGCACCAGCTGAGGTGCAGCAAAAAGCCTTCTCCTTAAGTCCCACCTTGTGCTTGGTGGGTCGCATCGGACTTACCTGGTGGTGTCAGCAGCTGGCAAAAAGCTACCTAGGTGTTACAGTGCTACTTTGCATGGAGGTTAAAGTTATTGATCGCAGGAGGTTGGACTCACTGTTAAGATCATGTTCATAGAAGACAATCTTACTTGGCTACGCGTGATCACCAAAGGAAGGAAGGAAGGAAGGAAGGAAGGAAGGAAGGAGAAGAAGGATAAGGAGGAGGAGGAGGTAATTGTGAAGTGACCAACCAAATTGTGCATAGGTGGAAAGTCCAGGAGGCTAATTACCAAGTGTTTGAGACTGGCATGGTCATTGAATTTGTTCCTAAGGGAAGTATTTCCCTTAAGAAACAAACAAACCCTAAACTGATTTCTTTAAAAATTCAAAAAGTCTGTTTTCAAAAACCAAACCAAACCACTAGGAGCATGATAGACAGCTCCCTGCCATTTCCTGTGCTTATATGCCAATCTTGATGAGGACATCATGGATTTTTCAGGAAGTCCAGACACATGAGAAGGCTGAAGCATACAGAACACAGAGACATGATTTGTTGAATGAAAGAAAAATGGCCGAACCCACCAGCCACATTGAAAACTGACCAAACCCACATTAAACATTTCTAAAAGCAAAATCGAAAATTCTTTCTAGTAGCACCTTAGAGACCAACTGAGTTTGTTCCTGGTATGAGCTTTCGTGTGCATGCACACTTCTTCAGATACACTGAAACAGAAGTCACCAGATCCTTAAATATAGTGGGGGAGTGGGGAGGGGTATTACTCAGAAGGGTGGTGGGAATGGGTGATAGGCTGATAAGTGTGGAAAACCTGTTGACGACTCTAAACGGCTGCAATTAGTCTTGCAGGGAAAGGCAAGGGGTGAGATGGCTAAAGATGGCTTTGTTATGTATAATGAGATAAGAATCCAATGTCTTTGTTCAAACCAGGTTTCTCCATGGTTTTAAGTTTGGTGATTAGTTGCAATTCAGCCACTTCTCTTTCCAGTCTATTTCTGAAATTTCTTTGTATTAAGACAGCTACTTTGAGATCTTTTATAGAATGTCCTGGGAGATTGAAGTGTTCTCCTACTGGTTTCTCTGTCTCTTTCTCTTTCTAAAAGCAATTCATTTTCTCATTAATTGATGGACCATAGTCAAAACACACGTGAAATATAAATATATATATTTATATGGCACATTACATATTACAGTCCCTCCCTACTGAGAACTAAACCCCATTAAACCCAGTGGGGCTTACGTCTGAGTAGACAGTGTGTGCTGCGGACCTATGCTTTTTGAACAGTGTTGAGATTCATCACACTGCAGTATATGAAGAAAACCGAATAAATACTGTTATGGATAAGAGCTGGCAGCTGGTATCTTATATAGTTTGCAGCAGCTGGTTATTACATTGCTTTGGGCTTTCTTTCTTTAAGTCAGAAATGGTTTCCTTCAGTCTTTGGTGTAATTCATTGTTTGCTGAGGCATTTATCCAGTTAACCAGAAAGCAACCCCATTTATAAGGATGTACAAAATATTTTAGTTTAAGAGTCTGCAGGAAAGCTGTCAGCACAAAGTTGCAAAAACAAGGCATGTTGTTTATTTACTATTTATTTAAACATTTGTTGATCGGTCTTTTTTTATTAATTGATTGATTTGTAACCCATTTGCAAGGATATGTAAAATATTCTAGTTTAAGAGTCTGAAGGGAAGCTGCCAGTTCAAGATTTCAGCATCAAGTGCAGGAGGACCGGTCGCACTCCCCTAAATTTGCCTCTGCTGGAATAATATTCACCATCTAGCTAATCCCAGATAGAACTTTGACAGTGGCATTTTGGACCAACTGAAGTTTCTGGGCCATTTTCAAGGACTGGCCACTGGCCACTGCAGTGGGCTTTAATGTCTTCTCTGAATCTTCTAGCTACTTGAAAACATTGAGGTCTTTTGTGTTCTGTCCTGGTTGCACAGGACTCACCAACCTTTTGGGACTACTAAGCACATGTAGGATTTCAAGAAGAAAGTTCTGTGGGTACCAATCACAAAGTGGTTGCCATCACGGCAAGCTATAACACCAAATTAGGCAACACAATCAATGTGAAGCTTTCCCCACAACTGTATTTTCATTGTAGAAAGGGATTAACCTGTAGGATTTCTGAAGGCACAAGAATCCTGCTTTTCCCCAATGCCGGCCATAAACCAAACTCTAGACTGATCCATTAAACACAAAGTGACTTACTTCTGAGCAGGCAGCTATATCATTTTACTGAAGGTTCCCAAGCTTTTCAAAATAGGGCTGTGGCAAAGATATTTTCATTCAACAAACCGTTTTGTGCAGTTCAGACCTCCTGCTGCTATTAAGTATTCAGCTTGGTACTGAAATTTCACCTCAAGCGAAACCTGAAACTAATTTGAAGGTTCCTTTTCTGAGGCTAAATTTTTCAGGGCATTAAAGGAGAGAAGCCAAAATGAGGTTTTTATTTTTTGTAAACTTGCAGCATTTTACAAGAGTGCCACATTTCCCTCAGGCTGTCGCCAATTTTTGAGGATGGCAAATGTTGATGCTAATACAGGGATTATTTCTGTCAGGCAGAACATCTGAGGAATTTGGAAGGAACACAACCCCCCCCCCCCTTTTAAAGTAGAAAATAGTCCCAGAGAGGTGAAAGTACAAACTCCCTTAGGTAATAATAATAATAATAATATTTATTATTTGTACCCCGCCCATCTGGCTGGATTTCCCCAGCCACTCTGGGCGGCTTCCAACAGAAACCAAATACAACAATATCAAACATTAAAAACTTCCCTAAAAAGGGCTGCCTTCAGGTTTTTTCTGAATGTCAGGTAGTTGTTTATTTCCCTGACCTGTGATGGGAGGGCGTTCCACAGGGCGGGCGCCACTACCGAGAAGGCCCTCTGCCTGGTTCCCTGTAGTTTTGCTTCTCGCAGTGAGGGAACAGACAGAAGGCCCTCGGCGCTGGATCTCAGTGTCCGGGCTGAATGATGGGGGTGGAGACGCTCCTTCAGGTATACAGGACCGAGGCCGTTTAGGGCTTTAAAGGTCAGCACCAACACTTTGAATTGTGCTCGGAAACGTACTGGGAGCCAATGCAGATCTCTCAGGACCGGTGTTATGTGGTCTCGGCGGCCACTCCCAGTCACCAGTCTAGCTGCCGCATTTTGGATTAATTGCAGTTTCCGGGTCACCTTCAAAGGCAGCCCCACATAGAGCGCATTGCAGTAGTCCAAGCGGGAGATAACCAGAGCATGCACCACTTTGGTGAGACAGTCCGCGGGCAGGTAGGGTCTCAGCCTGCGTACCAGGTGGAGCTGGTAGACAGCTGCCCTGGATACAGAATTAACCTGCGCTTCCATGGACAGCTGTGAGTCCAAAATGACTCCCAGGCTGCGCACCTGGTCCTTCAGGGGCACAGTTACCCCATTCAGGACCAGGGAATCCTCCACACCTGCCCTCCTCCTGTCCCCCAAGAACAGTACTTCTGTCTTGTCAGGATTCAACCTCAATCTGTTAGCCGCCATCCATCCTCCAACCGCCTCCAGGCACTCACACAGGACCTTCACGGCCTTCACTGGTTCTGATTTGAAAGAGAGGTAGAGCTGGGTATCATCCGCATACTGATGAACACCCAGCCCAAACCCCCTGATGATCTCTCCCAGCGGCTTCATATAGATATTAAAAAGCATGGGGGAGAGGACAGAACCCTGAGGCACCCCACAAGTGAGAGCCCAGGGGTCTGAACACTCATCCCCCACCACCACTTTCTGAACACGGCCCAGGAGGAAGGAGCGGAACCACTGTATAACAGTGCCTCCAGCTCCCAACCCCTCTAGCCGGTCTAGAAGGATGTTATGGTCGATGGTGTCAAAGGCCGCTGAGAGATCCAGCAGAACTAGGAAACAGCTCTCACCTTTGTCCCTAGCCCGCCGGAGATCATCGACCAGCGCGACCAAGGCGGTTTCAGTCCCATGGTGAGGCCTGAATCCCGATTGGAAGGGATCCAAATGGTCCGCTTCTTCCAGGCGTGCCTGGAGTTGTTCAGCAACCACCCTCTCAATCACCTTGCCCAAGAATGGTAGATTTGAGACTGGGCGATAGTTGGCCATATTGGCCGGGTCTAAAGATGTTTTTTTAAGAAGCGGTTTAATGACCGCCTCTTTCAGCGGGGCTGGGAAGGCTCCCTCACAGAGGGAAGCATTCACCACCCCGCGCAGCCCATCGCCCAGCCCCTCCCGGCTAGCTTTTATAAGCCAGGATGGGCAAGGATCAAGGAGACAGGTGGTTGGTTTCACTCGTCCAAGCAGCCTGTCCACATCCTCGGAGGTAACAGACTGAAATTGATCCCACGCAACTGGACTAGACAGGACTCTGGCACTCTCCCGCCCTGGCCCTGCTCCCACGGTGGAGTCTATCTCTTTCCGAATCTGAGCGATTTTATCTGCAAAAAACTTTGCATACGCATTGCAGGAGATCTTGGGGTCCCTACCAGGCCCCGATGACGAAGGTGGCTCCAATAGATTCCGAACCACCTGAAAGAGTCTCCTGCTGCTATTTTCCGCAGATGCAATAGAGGCGGTGAAGAAAGTCTTCTTCGCCGTCGCTATCGCCACTTGGTAGGCTCGACGTTGAGCTCTAACCTGTGTTCGGTCGGATTCAGAATGGGTTTTCTGCCACCGGCGCTCTAGCCGTCTCAACGATTGTTTCATCGCCCTCAGCTCCGGGGAAAACCACGGGGCTGTCCGGGCTCCATGCAACCGGAGAGGGCGCTTCGGAGCCAAACAGTCAATAGCCCTGGTTAGCTCCACATTCCAGCGGGCCACCAGGGAATCGGCTGAAAGGCCATCAACATGGGATAAAGTATCCCCTACCACTCTCTGGAAACCATTTGGATCCATTAAGTGGCGGGGGCGGACCATCCGAATTGGTCCCACCTCCCTGCAGAGGGGAAGGGTTGCGGAGAAGTCCAGTTGTACCAGGAAGTGATCTGACCATGGCACTTCTTTAGTTTCACTAAAGGTAGGTAATCACTATATTTTGCCTGAAGTAAAATTCAAACCTCATTTAGGACTTCCTCTCCTCAAGTGGAATGGGAAAAAGGACAAAAGTTTCAACAAGTGGATAAAGTCACATTGTGGTTCCACATGCCCTTAAAGAAGATTGATTTCATGGTGCAGGTGTGGGGGGACTCCCTGGTCTTGAATGGGGTAACTGTGCCCCCGAAGGACCCGGTGTGCAGCCTGGGAGTCATTTTGGACTTGCAGCTGTCCATGGAGGCGCAGGTCAATTCTTTGTCCCAGGCAGCTGTCTACCAGCTCCATCTGGTATGCAGGCTGAGACCCAACCTGCCCACAGACTGTCTTGTTAGAATGGTGCATGCTCTAGTTATCTCCCGCTTGGACTACCGCAATGCACTCTACATGGGGCTAACACTGAAGGTGACTCGGAAACTGCAACTAATTCAGAATGCGGCAGCTAGACTGGTGACTGGGAGTGGCCGCCGAGATCACGTAACACCGATCCTGAAAGACCTACATTGGCTCCCAGTGCATTTCAGAGCACAATTCAAAGTGTTGGTGCTGACCTTGAAAGCCCTAGACAGTCTTGACCCAGTACACCTGAAGGAGAGTCTCCACCCCCATCATTCTGCCCGGACACTGAGGTCGAGCTCTGAGGGCCTTCTGGCAGTTCCCTCCCTGTGAGAAGTAAGGTTACAGGGAAGCAGACAGAGGGCCTTTTTGATAGTGGTGCCCACCCTGTGGAACGCCCTCCCACCAGATGTCAAGGAAATAAAGAACTATCTGACTTTTAGAAGACATCTGAAGGCAGCCCTGTTTAGGGAAGTTTTTAATGTTTGATGTTTTATTGTATTTTTAATACTCTGTTGGGAGTCAGATGGGTGGGGTGTTAATAATAATAATAATAATAATAATAATAATAATAATAACTGTCTGTTTTAACTTAATTTTGCTTTATTTCAAGCTGTGGTAAGCTTGGGAAGGGAAAAAGGGTGTGGAAACAGGATTTTAAAAATAAATGTATAATAAAGACATAGCTATGAATCTGGTATCTAAGATTTGTTGGCTATAAGCAAGCTTGCATGCCTCAAGAGCCAGTGTGGTGTAGTGGTTAAGAGCGGTGGACTCGTAATCTGGGGAACCGGGTTCGCGTCTCCGCTCCTCCACATGCAGCTGCTGGGTGACCTTGGGCTAGTAACATTTCTTTGAAGTCTCTCAGCCCCACTCACCTCACAGAGTGTCTGTTGTGGGGGAGGAAGAGAAAGGAGAATGTTGTCCGCTTTGAGACTCCTTCGGGTAGTGAAAAGCGGGATATCAAATCCAAACTCTTCTTCTTCTTCTTCTTCTTCTTCTTCTTCTTCTTCTTCTTCTTCTTCTTCTTCTTCTTCTTCTTGTCAACAGAGAGCAGGGAAAATAAACTTTGTGGTTTCCCACTAAACTTCCCAAGCTCATTTCCTCTCCCTCTCTCCCCACTGCATGAGGCAGCCATGAGAAGGCTTAGAATCCAAAGCAATCTTTGTAAATATGAAAAAGCTATAAGAACCTTTTTTCCCCTTTACCAATGGGACCTCAGTGTGTTTTTTTTACTCTTTTTAAAAAAAGCAATGGTAGTGATGTGTGGTAGAGGAACTGTGTAGCTCCAGCTTCCAAGCTATTAACTCTGCTGTAAACCAACCAAATTTATTAAAAACAAAAACAAACAAACAAAAACAACCAAGAAAAATTGGCAGAAATCTTTCTGGCCTTTTCCTGTGTTTTCCCCTTGTCCTAAATTTGATACCTACCGGCATGAGGAAGCTTTGTTTTCTCTTGTACCTTCAATTAGCATTTTGTTGGGGAAGAAAAAAAACTTACAAAGGGATTTCCTTTAATTAACGAAATCTTTCAGTCTCAAAGATTTCAGTTGTATGCAAAACGCATTTCTTAGGGAAAGCTAATTTGCTTACCTTTCCTTGTCAAAGATTTAAATTGGACCCAAGTGCCTTCATTAAAATCGAAGGGGAGAAATAAATAATCACTCCCACACACAGTCCTGCAGCATTTATCTTGATTGAATAACCAAAAAGTGTAATTGTCTTTCAGATGTTGTGTAATTGGGAAGTGGGGGGGGGAGAGAAGGAATTTTGGCTTGTTGAGACTAGAAGTTGCCTTTCCTCACCAGTTGTTTCAGGAGCACATTGAAAATCCTTGCCTGACCTTTGGAAAGAGATTACCGTTGTTGCAGAGGATGAAGCCTCTTTGTGTGGAAGATGGAAAGGTTATTGTGAATGCCATGTGCGATTTTTTTCCAGAAGGATGGGTGAAAATCTGAACCCATTTGGTGCTTCCTCCAGGGATTTGCCTGTCGACTGTGCAGTTCAACGCTCTAAGTTTAATAGACGGGGTCTGACTTTTGGTGCATTTGATGTTTGGAGCTTTGGAGAGCATCTAAAATGGACTCTGCCCTTGCTTGGGGCGGGGCTTGATAGGCTTCACAAGGACTGCAGCTGCTTTTAAATTTCATCTGTGTTGTTTTAAATGAGACCATCTTGGCTGTGAGCCCTGGAAGACCTGCACCCTGCCTTACTGCTGTTTTCCCATCTGGACTGGGAGAGTGGAGTGCTGACTGACTCCAGCTACAAAAGCTGAGGCTGTGGAACAGATCCTTGGGCTGGAGTGTTGCTTACAGGGGGTTGAGAGAGCTGTTGCTGTTATTGTTGTTTTAGATCTTATGATTCACGTGGAAATTGTTTCCATTTGGTTCATAGCTGTCAAGTTTCGGATTTGAAAATAAGGGATCAGCAGCCTCACCTATCCCGGGGACAGTCACATGGCAGTGGTGGGCGGAGCCAGAAGCAAAAGTGGGCGGCACTGGTGTGAATGCGCGCAGTAGGCTTACTGTATTTTGGAAACGCTGCCCGTGGGCTACGACGCCTCGGCTGCTCAGGGAGCTCCGGATAAAAAGTTACAAAGCGTGTGCCGCTCCATCGTATTGTAATGTTTCAAAGCATCAGCTGCCCGTTTTCAAAGGCAGCCAGGCTCCACCCCCCCCCCCCCAGCTAACCCTATTGTCTAGCTGAAGGGCTCGGCAGCAGCTGATAAGGGCTGATGCAGGGGGCCAAATGCACCCCCTGTAAGCGCGGGAAATGGATCCCGCTTGCTTTGAGACTGCAAGGAGGCAAGGTCTTCCCAGTCCCTGGCCAGCAGGGGGAGGGAGAGGAGCTGATTCCTTTGAAAAAACGGGAAATTAAAGGGATATAAAAAAATAAGGGATGGCAGCGGGAAACTGCTTGAAATAAGGGAGATTCCTGGGGAAAACAGGATACTTGACAGCACTGATTTGGTTATGTACCTTTTGATGTGTTATATTTATTGTCTGTGACTTCTGTTATGTTTGTAATTATGTAAATCTTGTCATGTAAGCCGCCTTGAGCATAGTTTCAACCATGGAAAGGCGGAATACAAACAAAATGATGATGATAATCTAAAATGCTAAAAAAACCACGATTTTTTTTGTTCCTTTAAAGGACTGCGCTAAATCAGAAGGGTTTAAAAAACATCAACATATTTTTGAGCTGTATTTCAGCACAGTTGAAATTTCTCCCAGAAAAATATTATGATTCTTCAACTATTCAACTTACACACCCCACTGCTATACTGTTCAGTTCTAAGATTTACTGTGCTTGCTCTTTTATCTCCAGGCATGGCTTCCATTGACCGTCACTGCTTCCTTGCTGAGTTAGTCACATGGGTAGTTGTGCCCAGTCATATGGTCAGGTGCATGGCATCTTGAGGATGATCATGATGATATTCCCAGAAGATTCTAATGAAATCAGGGCTGGTCCTAGCATTAGGCAGAATAAGGCAGTGCTTCAGGTAGCAGATTTCTGGTGTTATAAAAGGGCAGTATTTTTTCCAATTTTTTTACTAATAAAGTCACACCCAGAAAGAGGGAGTTGGAAGTTGTAATAAGCATTTTGTGAACTGCCCTGTAATTGTCAGATGAAGGGCAGTATGCAGATTTAAGTAATACTACAGTGGTACCTCTAGTAACGAACTTAATTCGTTCCAGAGGTCTGTTCTTAACCTGAAACTGTTCTTAACCTGAAGCACCACTTTAGCTAATGGGGCCTCCCGCTGTCGCTGTGCCACTGGCACACAATTTCCGTTCTCATCCTGGGGCAAAGTTCTCAACCTGAGGTAACTCTTCCAGGTTAGTGAAGTTTGTAACCAGAAGCGTTTGTAACCTGAGGCGTTTGTAACTCGAGGTACCACTGTAGCAATATTTTTCTGGCAGATGACTTGAGAATTGTGCATCATGACAGGGACGGTTGGCTGGAGGCGCCATTTTCTGCTCTGCCTCAGGCAGCAAAATGTCTTGGGCTGGTCTGATTGCGGATTACTGCAATCAATCCTATTTGACCAAACAACATAATCTAAATGAAAAAGTGAGCATTGTTTTTTTTAAAAGAATGCTGAAAATCACTGGAAATCGGTATTCTTTTTTTTTTTTCCTTCAGCACAGCTGAAAAGGATCCCACATCTTCATAAATGAGACTCTCATACTGGTGTTTATGGCGAGTCATGTTGACCAATCCTTGAGCCTGATTGTGCACTCCAGCTGAGGGCTGGCCAGGAAGGACAAAGGGGGAATGGGGTCCAGTTATGCCATATGGGTGCCTGGGATCTGCATGAGAAACTCAGAGACTAATTCCAGGAAAGGAAAGGATGCCAGCTATTGTGCCCATATGTTAAATCTTGTCAATGTGTATTAATGAATCGGAACCACCTCCTTCAAAAGCTACAGTTTATTTTTAATTGGCCATAAGAGGCAAAATATTGTGTGTGCTAAACTGTCAAAAGGTCGGTTTAGAAAAGGCAGCATTTTAGGGATATAACACCAACAAAAACAACAATACATATATAAATCACACCTCAAAAAAGCAGAGCCTTATCTTAAAGAATACAGTGATATCCGCTCTTTCCTTTCTTTCTGAAAAGCAATCTTCCCAAGTAGCAGAGTCACTTCGAAAGCGTGGGTCTATTTCATGATTCTTTGAAAGTAATATTTGTGCAATGGATTTGATACTGTTTGAACCAAATGAAAACGAGAGGACTGGCTCATAACTTCAATAGAAATGCTGCAATCGAATGTCCTTTTGTGCAGCTCACAATCCTTCTGATTGAGTGTGTGCAGGGGAACTTCCTAGTGAATTGTGTCCAGAGAAATCGTATCAAATCTAATGGGGGCGGGGAGGGAGAAGAGAATGGGGAAAAGAAAAGAACAGCAATTTGGCCTGCTTATAATTCCTTGCAATAAATACATGTGAATTCTGTTTGCTTACCTCCTTTGTTTATTGCCTTAGCATCAACCCTGCCATTGCTATTGTGACAGCTCATTCCTCAAAACAAGTTGTGTCAGCTCACTGGAGAGAGGAGGGGAGCACTTACATGTTGAGCAAGCTACACCTGCTAAGAGGAATGGTGGAAGGCACCAGTTGGGACCCCCCCCAAGGGAAACCCCAGAGGTTCCAGGGGATTGGTGGTGGGGCACTGAGGAGAGGGATCTTCAGAGGAAGAAGACTGGGAGGAAGTGATGGATGCTGAAGGGGCAGCAGAGTTTAGTGAGCAGTGAGAGCTTGTGACAGGGAGCAGTTCAGTGTCTGAGTAGAGGAGAGAAGTTAAGAGACTGCTGAAGAATCCCAGGAGTCTCCTCCTCCTGCTGTGACAAGCTCCCCTTTCCCCGGTCTCAAAGAACATGCAGAATAATGAAGAGAGCAGAACAGAGGCCAGATGTGCACAGACACAGTTTGAGACTGTTGGAAAACATCTGGGAGAGGAGGAGGCTGGCAACTGCGTCATAGGGACAAGACCAACTGGGAAGTGTTGCCGAGTTGTGTGTTGTTTCCTTGAATAAAGAGTTGACTGACAACAGAGCTCTGTTTCTTTTGTGATGACATGTGTCTGACTCCAGTCCCGACACCTGGTGTGCCTTTGGGATGTTTAGGTTTTGTAGACGTTGCACATGAACACATTTGCACGGTCCACTCTACACATGTTCTTTGGTAGCTCAGAGGTCATGAAAGGTGGTGTCAAGGGACATGAGCTGGCATAGCCAACCTAGTTCATTTTGTGAATATTATTTATTGAGTGATAAATTTATCCGCCACTGGATTGTAAAAAAACAAAAAACAAAAAACCAACCCACCTTCAAAGTGGAATATGACTTTTGCCAATTCGGGTTATCAGGACTGTTCACAAGGAAGGTCCCTTGGCTCCAGTGTGTGCATAGGCCAGCTCAAAAGCCTAAGCTGCCATTGATGCAATAAGGGCAAGAGCAAATCTCAGACTCATGTGACCTTCCAGTTTCTGTAGTTCAGCAATGGTGAGAAATGAATTGCATTTCAAAACATATGGAGGCCACCAGATTGGGGAAGGCTGTGGTAGATCCTATGACTGAGCTCACATGCACTGTCACACAAGCACATACACCCCAACGCATGTAATTCACCCTTGTGAACAGCCCACCACATGCCTGAAGCAAAGAGTCAAGTTTCAATGAAAAGGTCAAACTAAATGTAACTCTAACCCCATGAAAAACATGCAGCTATCCTATCTGGACAATGGTATAGTTAACAATGTCCACTTAGGCTTATAAACACACATATATTTCACATTCTAGTTACTCGGTATTAACTTGGAATTCTAGGAAATTTTGCCCAAGTGAAGAGTTCTGAAGAACCTTTTTCAAAATAAGTAATAAAGCTGAGAATCTTTGGCTTCAAAGCTGCTCACCGAGTACAGAAGCATAATGAATTAAGCATCTTAAAGAGGTATCCTGGAAAAAAAATACACTCAAGTTGAATAAAAGAAGACCAAGAAATCCCATAAGCCATGTTTGGCTTCCCACGAGTTCCACCAGAATGTTAAGTGGCAACTCACTCAATATTTAAACGGTATTCCAAGAAGGGTTTGATAGAGATATAAAAACAGGGAGCAGATAATGCATTCAACTTGATAAAAGAAACCAATCTAGAGGACGGAGATAATTTTAGAACTCTACCACTGATATAATCACCAGAACAGGAGCAGTTTAAAAGTTCACAATATTACCTGATAACAAGCCAATTTCAGTTTAATGCAGGAAATGCTATTGTAAAACCATTCCTTTCGTCCTTAGAGACAGGCACGAAAAAACAACCCATAAAAATGAAGTGCAGCTTCAGACTGCTGTTAAGTATAAATCCTTGTCTGGGAAATCTTCCACCCTATTTTCCCCATTATATCCGCAACCAAGAGTTCATTGCCTTGAACTCCTAAGCTGGCATACATTCTGCACTTGGACAGGTTGCATTGGGTGGGTGAGTGAAACCAAATCAAAAACATGATTGGAAAGGATCCTCTTCCATACCTTAATCGAAGAACTTTCTCCTAAGTTCAAAAGCACATTCTGATAATATGTTCAAAAACAGGCTATGTAAGTAGCCTTTAAAAGTATGTTATTTTACCAGGAGGCAGGCAGTAAATGCATATCTATATTCTGTGTAAATAATAAGCATTCAGTATTGCTCAGCAAGAATCAGGTGAGGCTCACGGAATTAATATGCCTCATCAAAAATTCAATCCCATGATCTTTTTTTTTAAGTGCCAAAAGTTTAAACTTGGCCATGGAAGCTACTAGATGCAGTTAACACTATAGTGTATAATGAGAAAATTATGGCATTTTATATGCAACTAAAAGAATACAGACAAGGTAGAACTCAACTCTTGCCCACTGAATACGTACATATGCAGGAAGAGCTGGTTTAGTGTAGTGGCTAAGATACTGAGCTGCGAATCAGAAGACCCCCAGTTTGAATCTCACCTCTGACATTAACTCAAGCCCTAAGTACACTATAGACTTAAAGCAGCAGCATGCCACCTTAAACAGTCCTGGCTTTCCACAAAGAATTATGGGAACTGTAGTTTGCTAGGGATGCTGAGAGTTCTTAGGAGGATAGTCTCCTCATGGAGGAAGAGGTAGCTATCAATGGCTGCCAGCCATGATGTCTATGCTCTTCCACCACAGCTGGAGGCAGTCATGCTTTTGAATACTAGTTGCTGGAGACCACAGGAGGGGAGAGGGCTCGTGTGCTTGGACCCTGCTTGAAGGCTTCCCACAGGCATCTGGTTGGCCATTGTGAGAACGGGATGCTGGACTAGATGGGCCATTTGTTTGCTCTAGCAGGTTCTTCCTATGTTCTTATGTGTGTTCTTAGGGGAAACCTATTCCCCTCCCATAGAATTCAGTTCCCAGAGTCCCTGCAAACAGAGACTGACTGTTAAACCAGCCGAAGAATTGGAGCTCTGGGAGGGGAATTGGGGCCCTTTTGCAAAGCTCAACACCTTTAACAAAATACAGTTCCCAGGATTCTTTGGGGGATGCTATGACTGTTCAAAGTGGCATGATGGTGCTTTTAATCTATAGTGCAGATGGGCCCTCACTTAAATGGCTTTAGTCAAACCACTAAGTGGTTTCTCAGCATAGCTGTCAAGTTTTACCTTTTCTCATGAGGAAGCCTATTTGGCATAATGGAATTTCCCTTAAAATAAGGGAGAACTTGACAGCTATGTTTCTCAGTCTCAGCCTCACCCCCTATTTTCAATAAGGGGGATAATAATATTGATTTGCCTTACAAAGGTATAACAACCATATGGGGTTGTTGAATAAATTGCTGCTATATAATGTATGTGAAGCACTTTGAACACTTAAAAAACACACAAATGATACACTATACAAATGATACATATTATTATTAAGGACCATTCTAAGGTGCTCCACTTTAAACACAGGTGCAGATTAGGGATGAGATGAATTGGTGAAGAAGGGAAGTTATTTTGCTTTTCCACCCAACCAGGTGAGAATTCTGCATGGAACAGATCTTGATGCATGCATTCCTCATTGTTAAGGCTATTGGTATGCTACTCTGTCTAGGTCTAGAAATGCGTGTGGATTGTGGGATGGGAAGGGATATTCTAGAACCAAATAGAAACATCTGAAGATTCACAAACTTTCTTCGGAAACACCATGGAGGATTCCACTAAGCACCACCTTAAGGATGCAGGTCACTATCTGGAGAATAAGTGCGGTTCCTGACAGTGCAGAGACCATTCATCCCTACACTAAATGTAACTTAAGATGTCTAGCAGCTCTGGGCTACAACATGGCACACCGGTGGACGTTAGCCCAATCAAAAATAGACTTCATGCATAGGATTCTGTTCATCATAGTCTTTTAGGGAATCTGAACCTGTATTTTGAAGGGATCAGGGGAGTCTTTGGGGGAGCTCTTCAACATAGTCCAGAATACTTTATGAGCAAGTAGAAGGCTACACATAGGCCCTAGCAATTGCTTACTCTGCTTCTGGCAATCTCTGTGTTGCAATGGATATATCAAGGTATGCAAAATAATGAGCATGTATATGTATTGGTGGATGTGGTCTCTTGCTCCCCCATACAGCACTAATGTTCTGTAACGTATATCCATTACATCAGATCCATGTGTGGGCAACTGTTTCTTCATGGTGTACATATGCTGGATTGGGTGAATATGTATAAACTGGGATAAGCTATTTGGAATATATGTATGCCCATAAGATTTTTCCTTATTTACATTGTAAGTGTGCTTAAGTCAATAGGCTGTGTGCGCAAAGATCTGTGTGCAGCATCATTTGAATACCTGCATGCCTACTCACTGTGTAACATGTAGGTTGATTTTTTTTTTAAAGCCAACTAGGAAATTCAGCCAAAAGAATACTGCTATCATGCTCACTGCATGCACTGAGGATTTCAGCTTTTGGCTTCTCTTGTTTTCTACTGCTTAATCCCATATTTGAAATCAGATACCATAAATCAGTGTTATTAATGATTAGCTGTCATGGCACTTAGTATTTGGAGTTGGGAGGCTGTGGGCGCCTCTACCAGCTACAAGCCAGGCTGTTAGCAAAGTTCAGTGGCCACTGGGCGAACTTCTGCAGACTGCTCCTCCTTCAAGGGAAAAGAGGTCCTTTTAAGTTGCAAACGGGATGGCATGGTCTCTTTTTATCGAGGTGGCCTTGCACTGCAGACACAATCGCAGCGCTCATGGTGCTCCAGTTGAATATCGATCAGTGCCATATTGTTCTTGGTTCTGCCCCTCCTCCTGATGTGACCTGCTTCAGGGATGAACCTCAACACCTGGGAAGGAAAGCAGACGCTTTGTCAGTGGCATTGGAACACCGGAAGCTGCCTTATGTGGAGTCAGACTATTGGTCCATCTAACTCAGTATTGTCTACACTGACTGCCAGTTGCTTTGAGGAACCAGTTTTCTCCAGCTCTACCTGGAGACTCCAGGGATTGAACCTGGCAGCTTTTGCTTGCAAGGTAGATGCTACACCACTGAGCTATGGTCCTTTGACAATGTGCATGCAAGGCCCTCCCCCACCCAATGTGGTAGGAAAGATGTAACCACAAGAGAATGGTCAAGGCGTGGGCTTGACCAATGTTTTGTTAAGCTTTGTATTTGGCAACACATAACTGTGAGCTCTCCATGGTTCTGACAAGCTGCCTTTTTGCCTTGCTACTCTGCTTGTGATCTGGCAGTGCCTTACTGGATTTGACTGAACTTCGAAGCTAGCCTTGCTGTGATTCTCCTCTTTGGGATGTGGCCTCTGTCCTATGAGCACCAACTGAGTCCTCCATGTGACCCTAAGCTGGAAGAACATGGGACAGCACTCTTCTTGCTTGTGTTGCATCAAGGTTTTAAAACCTTCCTATATAGGAAGGCTATTGACCTTCAGGTGCTGAATTTTATCTTTCAAGGTTTTTTTAATGGTGTCTCTTACTTCAGCTTCCCACCCCCGACCCAATTGTTCTTTCTGTATAATACTGCTGTTTTATTGCATCACTATTTTGTAAGCCACCTTGAAGTATATGATAGGGTATACCCGGTAAATCAGGAGTGTGCACCAACCACAACATTTGGTTTATACCCCAATCTGGCTCTTCAGAAACAGTCCTATTTGGTCTGACGTGAGTACTTTGGTGGCTACCTGGTTTGGTTCTGGCTTGAAGCCAAATCCCAATATGGAAATTGATCCAATTTAACATTGAGCCAGTGGCAGGCCAGAGAGCAGGGCATATAAAGCAGATCTTAATGCTTGGGAAGGTTCTTAGAGGCAGAGGCAGACCTTCAATATCCTGCCTCTCAGTTGTTTAAGGGTCAATACCAGCACTCTAAATTGGACTCAGAAACAAACTGGTAACCAGAAGTAAACGGTGCAGGATTGTTGTAATACGTACTGACTATCTTGCCCCTTGCAGTCAATTGCATAGGATGCTCAGGAAGTAGCCTGTGTACCAGAGCCCTGGAATCCCCACATATCCAAGGTGGTAGGTGCCTTGGAGTACATTTGTTGCAATGCATGCAGGGATACATGCTACATAGCACGGCTGAGGAGCCTTAGCCCAGAAGCAAAATGCAGCTCTCCAGGCCTTCACTTGGGATTGATGCTCTCTCGGAGAAGGCGAACTCCAAGACCCCTGAGCATCTCCCAGGAGGCCCCTTCTGGAATGGGATGTCCCTTCACTCCAGAGTGCCTTTCTGCGACCCTCCTCGTATCAGAAGAGCACACACGTCTTCTAGCATCACGCAGCAAGAAGAAGGAAACATCTGTATATCTAAACTACGTTTTATTTACAGTCTATATACAGAGACTCCATGTTTCACGTCTGTGTTCTCCAAGCTCTGGCAGAACAAGAAGACTGCACACAGCAGAAGTGAAACTACACCACATTACAATAACACTCTCAGACGGAAGAGATAAGACAGTCTTCCGTTCTCACACACTCTCTCAGACACTCCTGTGATTTAAACTAATACACTAGCACAGCATTGGGTACACAAAATCCTGAAATACAGCACGGCTGGGGAGCCTTTAGCCCAGAAGCAAAATGCAGCTCTCCAGGCCTCCAGCAATACTCTTCACCTTGCCTCCTTAAGTGTTTTTGCCTGGCTAGAAGTTGTCCATCAACTCTGATGATGCCTCTTGCTTGTCTGGATGAAGAATAGAGGTGTGTGTTTATGTGTATGTGTGCAGATATCCTGAGGTAAAATATGCATTGATTGTTCCACCCACGTTTGCATCTGGCCCCTCCCAGCACTAGCCTGTGGCCCCTGACAGGTCGCCCAAGATCAAATGTGGCCCTTGGCTTGAAAAAGCTTCTCCGCCCTTGCTCTGTAGGCATCACCTCTTCCACATGCAGCTTTTTGAGTGGAGAAGATGGATCATGCTCAAGCCCTTTCTCAAAATCTAATTAAAGTGAAATGCACTTTGAAATGCACCAGCATTGTTCAGCGAACGCGGCTTTTTCAAATGAAAATACATGCAAAGGGATGAGGATCTGCCCAGCATTTAAGCCAGCAGACCTCTTGACAGTTTAGGGATTTTGTCTTCTCTGTATTTTCTGTTAAGAAACATGAGCACAGTATATGCACTTTGCTGATAACGGGAGAGAAATGAATTGGCAGGCACTTTCCCATCCAAGGCCGGAAAGCAGTGTTTGAACAACACAGAAATTGGGCGGCTTTACTAAGTGATCAAGGGACTGATGCTTAACATTTCAATCCAAGCTTCCATCTAATAGTCTTAGGCTCAGGTTTATTCTGCAGACCTGAAAAGATGAAAAAGGCAAGGTCACCTGCCATAGTCACGGTATATTAAAGGGAACTCTGTGTATTTAAAATAAAAGCTCACATTTGCATGTTGCAGGCATGAGGTTTGCTCAAATGTGCAAGCCTACTGAAAGGAAGCTGCCTAATATGGAGCCTATTCTTCGACAGCGAATACAACTGGGACCTGAAGCAAAAAATTGCAGTGTATCCTTCTCACCTCCTAACATGAGTGCTCCTGTTCAGGGTTCCAGCCAGCCAGCCAGCCAGCCAGCCAGCCAGCCAGCCAGCCAGCCAAGTGTCCTCTTTCAGGATACTATAAATTGCTAGAGGCTGGTGCAGAATATTACCTACCCTACCTTCCCAGTTTTCCATTTTCCTTTTCAATGAACTATCAACATTTTGAGGCTAGCGAAGATGCTCAGTCCTCATTTGCCCCCCTTAGGCTTTCAAATGTTTTTGTTTACTTCTGTAAACCTCAGAGGTCCACTGAGCAGACTGATACTTTCCTCTTGTTTCCTCCCGCTTCCCACAGGCATCTGGCTGTCCAGAGAACAGGGATGCTGGGCTAGGCTGGCCATTGGCCTGATACTGCAGGCTCTTTTTAGGATCGCCTGTTGTTTTTCAGTGGTCCTATTTGAGATCCGCTTCTGGTGGCAATCACAACCTGAGTTTGCTATTAGAGGGATTAGCGAAGCTTGGGCTGATGCTCATTTGTTGTTGTTCAGTCGTTCAGTTGTGTCCGACTCTTCGTGACCCCATGGACCAGAGCACGCCAGGCACGCCTATCCTTCACTGCCTCTCGCAGTTTGGCCAAACACATGTTAGTAGCTTCGAGAACACTGTCCAACCATCTCATCCTCTGTCATCCCCTTCTCCTTGTGCCCGCCATCTTTCCCAACATCAGGGTCTTTTCTAGGGAGTCTTCTCTTCTCATGAGGTGGCCAAAGTACTGGAGCCTCAACTTCAGGATCTGTCCTTCTGATGCTCATAGCATGGAGCATTGATGTGTGTGTTTGTGAATCCTGTTTGCTGTGCACATCCCAACAATGTCATCCCCAACACACATATTCTTTGAACACCCTAGACAAGTACAGATGTAACTTTGAACCACCATAATAGCTTTACAAGTGCAAGTCACAGTGAACCCTGGGCTTGCCCGCTCTCCTCTCCCCACTGCTCACCTTCAATGTGGTTTCTGACCTCTTTCTAGAGTATGTGCTAGAGGAGAGCATGGGAGAATGGGATGCACAAGCTTGGGGGGGGGAGGCTAATATCATATCTGAGTGCACCCCAGATCTGTGTTCTCCATTATGCAGACTTAGAGCCAATTCACACTTCGGTGAACATGTTTGACCTCTGTGCAGACAGAGGGTGGCGCACACAGTGCTTCATTTCATCCCTTCTCTTCCTCCCTCCTGAGCTCTCAAGAAAACCTGAGGAAATTTGGGGAAACAGAGAGAAAATTCTTTCCTGACCTCATATGAGGAAAGGGTAGTTCAGGGACTCTGCTAAGTAATTGCTTTGGACTTTACCATCCGTAGGACGTTAAGTACGAAGTAAGGATAGGGCTTGACAGACGAACGGGAAGGAAAAGAGAACTGCACCACAGAAAATATTCCTCCCCTCATCCCTTCATATATCAGAGATTGAATCAATCCTGTATACGGAGCCCTGCTAATAAAAAAACTAGATGGGAAATGCGACTGTTGAGCCAGATACAGTGTTTATAAGAATGTAAAAGATGATGATGGCCTTTTAAAGGTTCTCATAGAATTGATTATATGGGAAAGGCAGGTGAATGTGATGCAGGTCTGAGCTTCCTGCCTTGTAACTTTATTGAAGGATATCAAAGGGCTGTTCTTGTGACACATTTCCTCGGGTGATAAATGCTCTGGGCTTTTAATGCAACCTGCATCTCACTTCCTGACCTTGTTTGGAATTCAGGTGACTATGGAGAAATCTGGGGTCACTAAACATGCTTGAGAATGAAAAGGCTGAGTAAAGTCCTCTCTCTTTTTAAGTCGATGATTAATTTCTCGGCTTTTAACCAACCAATATTTTTTAACCTATGCATCTAAAAAAGAAAGAAAAACGAGCCATTTTCTCTTCTAAGAAGGTGGTGCTGGATCAGACCAATAGCCTATCTAGTCCTGCCCTCACAATAACCAACCCAGATGTCTATGCAAGCAGGACCTGAGTGCCACAGAAATCTCCTCTCCTGTGGTCTCCAGCAACTGGCACTCACAAGCTGCCTGGGGCTGGTGGGAATTAGACATCTGGACAGACAAAGAATTCCCATCCCTGTAATGGAGGCCTTGATGGTGGGGCACACTTGAAAAAAATCTATACAAAGTTACAACCATTAATATTGGTTGGAAAATAAAAAAGTGACAAAAGAAAAATGTTCAGATTAGGCTTCTATTCCAAATTATATCCACGTTGCATTGCATATTTTTACAGTTTTGGATTGTGAACTGCCCTAGGAGAAATATTTTTGAAGGGCAGTACACAAATGTCTTATATAAAATATTCTGCTGTATAACATTGAACGTTTTGTACATGCAATACATTTGCCCATCTGTATGAAGGCCTCTTAATGAGTTCGAGTATATGGCCACACTATGCATTCAGAGGTGGCACAGTCCCTTGAGACTTGTCCCATTGTGCCTCTTGCTCAGTGTTGGAATTGATCCCAGGAAAGGAAAGACAGGAGTTCCTCTCAGCAGCCCCTCTTGCCCTTGCTGATACCCTTTTTTAAATGAGAGGAAATGGCTAGATAAATGTGGAACAAAGCTAGGGATGAGTGCTTAGCCCTAGGATTCAGAAAAAAAATCAAGACTTTTGCCTGGGAAAAATGTGCTGGACTAACATCACTCTGGTCTTTCATGTACCCAATATAGATTAAACTTCACAGTGCCTATTAATTCTAATATCCAAATCTATGTTCATTGTACGGTTAATTCATCCCTAAAGGATACATTTACATTTAAATTTACAAAAGCCAGGTCATTCGAAGCTAAAGCTAGAACATTGTCCTTAATTAATTCCAGTCTGCAAGATAAAAAGAATGGAAGGAATTAATAGCAATTCCTGTGGTGGACTCGGTGAGCAAATTCCCTCTCCTGCACCACACACACACACACACACACACACACAGAGGTTTTCTCATCTGGTGGAACTCAGGTATCTCTCCCCATCATGCCTACCCAGTGGCCAAATAATCTGTTATCCTGGACCTTTAATATTCACCATAAATCACCACCATTAGATTAATATCTGGGTGCTGCATAAACATCCCCCCCAAAAGTAGAGCTGCCCTGTTTTCATTTTCACTCAAGATGCAGCTAGTTTACAATGCTGCTAAAATAAAGCCTCCCCTCCACATCCCATTTCAATAAACCTGTACAGAGATGAGCTCTCAGGTGTTTAACTTTTTAAATTAAGAGCCTGTGTTAGAAATTTTGAAATCCCATCAATATGATGTTTAGTAAGGAAGGGGAAATGGGGAGCAGTTGAATTCAGGCCCCCGAATCCCTTCCAGCAGCTGCTTGGTGAGATTGGTATTTTTAGGGTTGCCATATTCCAAAAAGAAAAATTCCTGAAACCCGCAAAATTGTTGAGCTTTTGTAAGAAAGCCCAACCTCTCATGATTTTTGAGCTTTTGAAGCTCTTTTACACTGCTTTTTCCATCGTGTTGACATACATCCGGGTTTCCCCTGACATTTTGCCAGGACATTTCAGGATTTCTCCTGACATATCCTTGAGAGCCAGTGTGGTGTAGTGGTTAAGAGTGGTAGACTCGTAATCTGGTGAACTGGGTTCGTGTCTCCGCTCCTCCACATGCAGCTGCTGGGTGACCTTGGGCTAGTAACACTTCTTTGAAGTCTCTCAGCCCCACTCACCTCACAGAGTGTTTGTTGTGGGGGAGGAAGGGAAAGGAGAATGTTGTCCGCTTTGAGACTCCTTTGGGTAGTGATAAAGCGGGATATCAAATCCAAATGGCTATATGAGTACAACCTGGCTGCTGAATCAAACTGGGGAATAAGGTCTGCAATATCCATTAGTGCAGAGGCGGGCAACTTATTTCCACTGAAGGCTGCATTCCCTTGGGGATAAGCTGTTGGGAGCCACAAAACAGCAGTGGGTTGGGATAGAGGCGGAAGTGTGTGGGGCCACCCCTTTGCCTCTCTTTCTACCATCCCTTCCTCTCTCTCTTTCTGCCCCCCCCCCCCGTTCCTCCTCCACCACTGCCCAGTTGACGTGTAATGATTAATCATAGGTTGGGTTTGTTCTGTTTTGGTTTGTTCCTTAATGTTCACTGTTTTGCATGAAATAAAGGGGTTTAAAAAGGGGGGAGAAGAATATGGGGTGTGTTTTTGTCATTAGAGTAGTTTAAACACTGAGACCACTTCTCTCCTGTAGATGCTTAATAAATCACCTTCCTGAGTCTTGCAATTTGAACAATCCATATCCTCTGTTGGGGGAAGCTGAAGAGCAGGGAGAGGAAATAATTGAGCTGGAAAATGTTCATTGCCATGCTCTCTCTCTCTCCCATTTCGTTAGGGTTTGTAGGAATATTTAACTTTATTTAAATGATTGATTATGTAATCATTTATTAGAAATATTAAATTTACAACCGTACCTTGGATCATGAACGCATTGCGAGTAGAACGTTTTGGCTCCCGAACGCCGCAAACCCAGAAGTGAATGTTCCAGTCTGCAAACGTTCTTTGGAATCCGAATGTCCAATGCTACTTCTGCAGCTTCTCATTGGCTACAGGAGCTTCCTGCAGCCAATTGGAAGCTGTGCCTTGGTTTCCAAATGTTTTTGAATTTGAACGGACTTCCGGAACGGATTCCGTTCGACTTTCGAGGTTCCACTGTATGTTTCTTTTAGAAATTGTAAAGCAATAATGACAATTGCTGCAGCACTGTTGTAGTAGATTCCATTGAATACCTTCCTATATTCTTGCTAAGAAGAATAATAAAAACTAAAAATAATAAATGAATAACTAAATTGCGTTACCAAGGAGAGTTGGTATGTGTGTGTGAAAAAGTAAACATCTAGGAGGGCTTGATTTTAAAACACAGATCATCTTGAGCCTAGAAGACCATAGATGTAAGTAAAGACTGATGTACCTCATGATATTTTTTCACCAATTTTCCTGCTGTACACGTGCAAGATTTCCAGTTCATGAAACCACAGCCACAGTTCCCCCCACAGCGCTGGACGAGAAGACAGCGTGGAAAGAAAACAACATTGGTTTGCTTCAGTTCCTCCCTTATGTTGACAGAATAATTCCTTGGAGTGCAGCTGTATCGCTTCACATCGTCATTCAACCTATCCAAGTCAACTGAAATGGAAAAGGAGAGATAGAGATGACATTTGTAAAGAAAACTTATTTGTTTAATACATTTCTAACCTGTCCTTCCTCATAAGGTCTCGGGGCAGGCGCGCGAGGGGGGGCACAATACAAATTGCAATTCCTAAAATAGATAAAGCTCTAAAACCAAAAGGAACAGGTAAAATGATGGAATAGTACAAACCTTAAAATCACAACACATATAAAGCTAATAAAATCTTAGAACTGGCAGCATGCTTCCACATGTATAATTCACTTCCGCAAGATATAGTGGTGACCAGCTCAGACAGCTTTAAAATAAGAATAGGTCAATTTCATAGAATCATAGAATCATCGAGTTGGAAGAGACCACAAGGGCCATCTAGTCCAACCCCCTGCCAAGCAGGAAACACCATCAAAGCATTCCTGACAGATGGCTGTCAAGCCTCTGCTTAAAGACCTCCAAAGAAGGAGACTCCACCACACTCCTTGGCAGCAAATTCCACTGTCGAACAGCTCTTACTGTCAGGAAGTTCTTCCTAATGTTTAGGTGGAATCTTCTTTCTTGTAGTTTGAATCCATTGCCCCGTGTCCGCTTCTCTGGAGCAGCAGAAAACAACCTTTCACCCTCCTCTATATGACATCTTTTTATATATTTGAACATGGCTATCAGATCACCCCTTAACCTCTTCTCCAGGCTAAACATACCCAGCTCCCTAAGCCGTTTATGGAAGATGAGACCAGCAATGGCTAACAGTCATGAGGGTTATGTTCTGCCTCTACTGTTAGTGTGCCTTTGAATACCATTTAATGGAAATAACACTATTGCACCCAGGTTTTGCATGTGGCCTCCCCACAGGCATCTGGTTGGCAACTGTGAGAACAGGATGCTGGACTTGATGGGCCTTTGGCCTGATCCAGCAGGTTCTTCTTATATTATCAAACAATACTAACCTGTTCAGCCCAGTATGCCAGCTCTGAAGGCCTTCTGGCGGTTCCCTCACTGCAAGAAGTGAGGTTACAGGGAACCAGGCAGAGGGCCTTCTTGGTAGTGGCGCCCACCCTGTGGAACGCCTTCCCATCAGATGTCAAGGAAATAAAGAACTATCTGACTTTTAGAAGGCATCTGAAGGTAGTCCTGTTTAGGGAAGTTTTAAATGTTTGATGTTTTATCACATGGTGGTGGTGGTGGTGGTGATGACGATGTTGGGAGCTGCCCAGAGTGGCTGGGGAAACCCAGCTAGATGGGTGGGGAATTAATTGTGTGTTCACACAAGAGTCAGATATTTGGTTTGGTTTTTGGCAGAAATTTAGGCCACAACTTTATTGATTACAACCAAGTGAGTGGTTGCATAGGTTCTGGTTCGACTATCTCCCTGCACCCTTGCAGGCAACGCTGTCCCAGAGCCATGTTCTAAGGACAGCCAAGGATGAACACCAGGGACAGCTGATGGAAGGAGCACCAAACAGCCGACCTGATGTCCCCTGGACTCGGGCACGGGCTGGAACCCTTTCAGGGAATGCCAAACCAGTGAGTCCCTGGATTCCTCTAGCGGAATATCCTTCATTTGCATAGGCGTGGCCACGTCACGTGCCATGCCTATCAACTGAACCAGAGCCTATCCACAACTTACAAGTTGTGACTATTTGCTACATAGCAAGTGAAACCCAAATGGCACCAGCCAATCAGCCAAGTGGGGAAAATTCCTGTCGTGCCCCTGCCTCAAGAGCAGACGACACATGACGGCATAGCAAGGTCAAGCGCAAGCCCTAAATATAGGGAGAGGTGGGTGGGTGTTCCGATGTGAAAGCCCCAAAGAGGAACCTCAGTAGCCTCGCATGGGCTTATATAGGTCCCGCGTTGCTGCTCTTTTGTGACACCCCATTGGTCAGATTGCACCCCAGCAACACGGGACCAACCTATCAGGGGTTGTGGCTGATTCCAGATTACCCCTCACAACACCAGGTCAGGTGGCCAGGTCACACCGCAACACATGCCCTCTTTTATGGAGAACACGCTTAATAATAATAATAATAATAATAATAATAATAAATTACAAATGCTCAAATGTGTTTCTACCTGTTGTCCATAACACAAAGACCACGCAAAATGCATCCCATCCATCCCCATTATCAGTATGGATGGATGAATCTGTTCATTTGTGGTCTGTGTCACTTTTGCATGCTTTTACCCATAATATCCATTTCTGCTTTAAGCAACCCCTTTTTATAAATCTTCTCAAGTAGTATTTAAATACATATTTTAATGTATATTTTAATACTGTTTAAATGTGTATTTTTCTCAAAATATACATCAAAAGGTGTGATTTACCTCAAAGAATGTTTCTCAAGGTACATATTTCTCAAAATAATTACGTAAAGGTGTGATTTCTCTTAATGAACATATTTTAAGGTAAATGTTTTCCATAATATATATTCAAATAGGCGATGTCTCTCAAAGTACTTATTTACATGTGCAATTTTATCTCAGGATATGCATTTTAATATCTGTTTTATCTCTAAATACATATTTAAATACATTAATTCAAGATACATATTTTAAAATGGCTGCTAAGAACATTCGAAAAAGTGCAACATCAACTGTATATTAATTCTGCTTTGTGCATTGTCCAAGAGGTGTGGATCATGTACTTTCATACTGGAACCATGCAAGGATCAAATTCCTTCATCCATCAAAGAGGGCTGGCTAAAGACATTTTGCTGAGGTGAAGTACAAGAAAGCATCCTTCCCACTCATATGTGCTGAAGGTGACTGCACTGGTAGCTAGCAGGCCAGCTCAAGTAGGAAATGGTGGCTC
The DNA here is from genome assembly GCF_009819535.1 of Lacerta agilis. Classification (NCBI taxonomy): domain Eukaryota; kingdom Metazoa; phylum Chordata; class Lepidosauria; order Squamata; family Lacertidae; genus Lacerta; species Lacerta agilis. Next base: position 18,869,953 of record NC_046315.1, read on the forward strand.
TGAGAATCCTCAAAACCATCATTTCCTGAAGAAATCAAGACATTTGTGATCTTCCTAGTAGGCAACGGTGGTCCTGAGTCTGAATTTGTTGGTTGGGGAACCAAGGCCTTCCTCCATTCACCGAAAAATAAAGGTTGCAGGAGGGTTTGCTTGCGAAGGGTGGGATAGGGAGAGAACTAGCAGACAGAGGGAGGGGTTGGGAACCAGTGGCCCTCCCAATGTTCCAGTTACAGGTAGGTAGCTGTCTTGGTCTGCCATAGTCAAAACAAAATAATAAATAATAAAAATTCCTTCCAGTAGCACCTGAGAGCCAGTGTGGTGTAGTGGTTAAGAGCGGTAGACTCGTTATCTGGTGAACCGGGTTCGCGTCTCTGCTCCTCCACATGCAGCTGCTGGATGACCTTGGGCTAGTCACACTTCTCTGAAGTCTCTCAGCCCCACTCACCTCACAGAGTGTTTGTTGTGGGGGAGGAAGGGAAAGGAGAATGTTAGCCGCTTTGAGACTCCTTCGGGTAGTGAAAAGCGGGATATCAAATCCAAACTCTTCTTCTTCTTCTTCTTCTTCTTCTTCTTCTTCTTCTTCTTCTTCTTCTTCTTCTTCCCAATGTTGTTGAACTTTAACTTCAATCATCCCCCGATGGCTAGAACTAATGGGAGTTGGAATCCCAATTAGGATTCCTAGATGTGTGGAGATGTGTGTATGTTGCTTGCACTTCATTGCAGGAAAAGGGGAAGAAAAGTACATTTGCCAAATAAAATATGGAACTGCATATTCCCTCTGCAATTGCACTGTGTGTTATTGGCATCCAGTACAGAATACAGTATCCCAATGAACTCCGTTCTTGTCCTTAAAAAAATAAAAACACATACCAAGTTTCTAGACCATAAGGCTACAAGATAGCCTTAAAGGTACGGAGGGAACTCCTAGTGGATTTTCAGAAATGTGCTTTTTGTGGGGATGTGCATGGGTGGTGGAAGGAAGGAAGCTAGATAGGATTTGCAGTGGTCTAGGGATGACATTAAATCTAAGATCAATTGTCACTGGTCCCATCACCTCCTGGCAAATAGAAGGGGAAGAAATGGAGGCAGTGAGAGATTTTACTTTCTTGGGTTCCATGATCACTGCAGATGGTGACAGCAGTCATGAAATTAAAAGATGCCTGCTTCTTGGGAGAAAAGCAATGACAAGCCTAGACAGCATCTTAAAAAGCAGAGACATCACCTTGCCGACAAAGGTTTTCCCAGTAGTGATGTACGGAAGTGAGAGCTGGACCATAAAGAAGGCTGATTGCTGAAGAATGGATGCTTTTGAATTATGGTGCTGGAGGAGACTCTTGAGAGTCCCATGGACTGCAAGAAGATCAAACCTATCCATTCTGAAGGAAATCAGCCCTGAGTGCTCACTGGAAGGACAGATCCTGAAGCTGAGGCTCCAGTACTTTGGCCACTTCATGAGAAGAGAAGACTACCTGGGAAAGACCCTGATGTTGGGAAAGATTGAGGGCACAAGGAGAAGGGGACGACAGAGGATGAGATGGTTGGACAGTGTTCTCGAAGCTACCAAGATGAGTCTGACCAAACTGTGGGAGGCAGTGGAAGACAGGAGTGCGTGGCGTGCTCTGGTCCATGGGGTCACGAAGAGTCGGACACGACTAAATGACTAAACAACATTACAACATGTAGCAATTCCCTATGCATATCTCACTATGAACATTCACCCCTGTTTTCCCCAAAGTGCAAGAATCTCTACAAAGAAGTATGTATTGCTTGAGATCTAACCACAAAATCAATGGGAGTTACTAGTGCACTCAAGCACTGAAAGCAAAGTCACCCTAGTGTACATAGCAAACAGTGAGGAGAATAGAAAGCTATTGATTTCTTCTCCCAAACAGATGAAACTTAGTGCTCTGTTGTTATTTTTCAGAGCTACTGCCTCTCAGGCCTGACCCTTCAAGCTAATCCCACTTAAAAGGAAGAACAGTGCTTTCCAAACAGCTTCCCCCCCCCAGGTTTTTCCCCCCCCTAATTGTGCCCATATCTCCTCTCTCCATTGCTGTCACCAAAACACTCCCAATGTCAGCCATCATTGCTATCTGCTTACCCAGATCAAGACAGATTCAGAAGCACCCTGTACCACCAACCACCTTGTCCACTCAGTCTCAAGCACTAGTCTTCAACCCAGAGGAGGGGACCCATAGCCCTGCAGTTGTTGTTGGCCTACAACTCCCATCACCTCTGTCCGTTGATGATGCTGGCTGGGGCTGATGGGTGTTAGAGCCCAACAACATCTGGAGGGCCATAGGTTTCCCTTTTCTCCCTTTTCCCTTCCAATTTTATTTCTCTCCCATGGAGAAATCTTAGGAGGAACCCAAGTCTTCTCCAAATGTTCCCCAAGAAAGCATGGGATTGGAAAATCAGGACCCTTGATTCAATGAGATGGGAGTTTACTCACCAGTCACAGAAAACAACAACAACTGCAGCCATAGATTCCATGCAGGGCTGTAGTTTCAAGAAAGCTGTTTTAAAAAGTTTAACTAAAACGAGTTTGCCAAGAGTAAATGAATCATAGAATCATAGAACTGTAGAACTGTACAGGACCCTGAGGCTCGTCTAGCTCAATCCCCTGCAATGTAGGAATCTCAACTAAAGCATCCATGACAGATGGCCATCCAACCTCTGCTTAAAAACCTCTAAGGAAAGAGAGTCCACAGTCTTATTCATAAGTAACAGAAAGAAAGTTTACTCACAATCAGGCATAGCACAGTGTGATCCCTGAAGGCAGGCTTTCGGCTTAAAGTTTCAAACATATACAAAAAGGTTTACCCCGTAAGGGAGATTTACCTAGTGACTGCAGGCTAGCAGTCCAGCAGTTCACAGGACGAAAGGAAGATGGAAAAGAGAGAGAGTGGCAGCATGCCTTGTCCTTTTACCTGGTCTGGTTAGGTCACACCCACCCACTAGTCACATGCAAGGAAGGGTGCTCCAGGCCAGGAGGAAAAGGAAGTTTCAACTGGCTGGACCAACACCCCCTTGCATGTCCACTCTAGGAAAACAAGGAATGTTGTATTTGAGAGCTCCCAGTGGGTTACATCCCACATGTAGAGCAAATCACAATGTCTTATTTTTAGGATACTCCCCCCCCTTGTGCCAGCTGAAAAAAGTGTATTTGTGTGTGTGTGTGTGTTCATGCATGTGCGATGTCCTTCACTTGGACCGTAAATTCAAGATGAAGTGTCTCTGACACAAAGATTGCTTCTCAAAGTGAAAGTTCAAGAGGGCTGGGATTGTCAGTGGAATTATAACCAGTCACATGAAGCAAGGGCTGTGGCTCATACAAGCTGGCATGCCAATTACCTCAAAAGAGGAAGGTCAAGTAGTCTAAGCACGATGAAATTACTGCTGTCATAAAGGGGTGCATCTCTGCTGAAATCAATGGAATCGAGCCAGTGATGAATCTGGCTTTGCACAACTCTTCTGACAATTTTTTTTTAAAAAAGAAAGGATTTATACCACAGAGCTGTCTCTGTGTGTGCCCTGCAACAGCTTAACTCACAGTGATGGGGTGTGCACATGTGTGTCCTTTTTGCTATTATTATGGGCTGCTTCTCACATTGCACACCCACATGAGAGGTACCATCTCTCTGGCTACATACTCACATGCAGATATGTGAACATCTTTCTAGCTTAATGAGTAGTTATTCCACAACCATAACATTCTTGGATATAGAGAATGAAATGCTTTGTTTCTCATTTTCTCCCTCTGAACTTTATTCCATAGCTTTTGTACTTTCCTTTGCAGTTTCAAAAATATGATGGATTTTTTTATGTAATGCATATGTGTTTCTCTGGCTGCACCCAGATTGATAGCTTGAAAAGAGGAATAGAGAAATTCCTGAAGGATATGGTCATCAGTGATAACTTGCCATAATGTCTATATGCTACCTTCACTTTTGGTGGCAATATGCTTCTGAATACTGGCTGATGGGAATCATGGGCGGGAAGAGGTCTGCTGATGATTGTGTACTTCCTGTGGCTAGCTAATGTGAGAACAGGATGCTGGACTAGATGGGCCTGTGGTCAGATCCAGCATGGCTCATCACATGCCCTTATGTTCTTTCTCCAAAAAGCAACTTTCTCTCGAAATCAATCAATCAATCAATAGAATCATACCAGGAAATGGTGGGAGAGAGCTGGAGATTTCTCATGTCTCATGAGGAGACTCTCCCTGGAGCCCGAAGAGGACGTCAGTGAGGGTGGAGGAAGCTCCCAAGAGATCTGAGGTGCAGTGGGACTTTGTCTAGGCTGCTCAACCTCCCCACCCAACAGCTGATGTGCGGGGCAGTGCAGCAGGAGCAGTCACTTTCCTGTAGAGTCTCCAGCCTCCAGTCAACCCCAGAGCTTCAACTCTAGTTGAAGAGAGAGTTGTGTGAAGAGAGAGCGGGAGAGAGCACAGGAGAGCAGGGGAAAATAGGAATTGGAGGCTTTTAAGAGAGTGTGTACCACTTTGAGAGATTTCCCTTATGTGTGTGGGGGCCTGGCATGGACCCTGCTAATAAGTGTGTGGGGGACACACCTGTACACAGGTATAATGATTCTACACTCGTTGATGTGAATGACTGCAAGAACATAGCTCAACTATTGTTTACACAGGTACACAGACTCTACTGTACATTTGTTAAATGCTCCACTTCTTAGTTCACACATGTGATGCTGTGGTACAACGAACCTGGTTAAGTGGTTCCACACAAGCTAACTGTGCACCTATGAACTTGCCTCAGAACCTAGTGCAACACAAAGGAGTTGCTCAACAGATATGCCGTAATGGAACGTGTTCCCTGAAGGAGGAACATTTGAAAACAACAGCCTTGGAGTGATGATTAACCATTGTACAAAGGGGTCTTTTCAGAACACAGAATGCATATCTGCCATGAGCGAGCATGTGTGTGATATCTGTATTCAGCAGTCAATGCATTCTGAATTTACTGGCAGATGGCCCAGAACCCTTCAAAGAGGAGTACATGGAGGATTACAATTATTTACTGGCGTCTCCTTGCAAACCCTAGAGATACAAGATTCCACTGTTCAATTTTTGTTTAAAGTCTTGACAAATAATTTTCATTAATGATAGATGGATGGGATTGGTAAGGACACAGGGAATTCACATGAAATGTGAATGTTCAGTGTGCATTCCACGTACTTTGGAAAGACTCCAAGGTGCAATGTCCCTGTACTTTCACCTTTTTTTGCTCCAACCCCCATAAAAAATCAAATCCGAATGCAGACAGCAACCTCTGTTTAGCTTGTAAACCCATCATAGCAGGCTGATGTTATTTCAAGAATGTCCCACCTGATTAATTTATCTTCTGCAGCTGTTACCTACTATTGTGTGGGTTTTACATACTATGGCATAACATAATGTAGAGAGCAGAAATGGGGCCGTTAAGGCCAAATCAATCCCTGTGAGTACAATCCAGATAACACTTGCATCCTCCTGATTTCATTGGAACTTTAATCACACTTAACTCTCTTTGGTCTGAGTGCATCTCTTTGATCATTACGGTTCCTACATGCGTTTCTCCTCAATTCGCTATTCAATACATGGAGATTCATACTTGAATGTGTAAAGTGACCCCATTGGGAAGCGTTGCATTGGACGTGATTCGAAAAGCACCCAGTATGCTTCATTCACACATACATGTTCATCCCTTCCTTATTACAGTGTCTCATGGTGACTTGCCTATGGGAACTTGTCCTACTAGCTGATAGAGGCTAGGCCCATATTCTCCAACATTTCTCTGATGAAAATAGGGACATCCTGTTCCATTATAATTATAATTATTTTATTATTTAAACCCCACCCATCTGACTGGGTTGTTCCAGTCACTCTGGGTGGCTTCCAACATATAAAAAACCCCATTAAACATTTAAAAAACTTCCCTATACAGGGCTGTCTTCAGGTGTCTTCTAAAGATTGTACAGGGGTACCTCTGGTTACGAACACTTCTGGTTACAAATGCTTCAGGTTCCTAACTCCGCTAACCTGGAAGTAGCTGCTCCTGGTTGTGAACTTTGACCCAGGATGTGAAAGGAAATTGCGCGCAGCAGCAGTGGGAGGCCCCATTAGCAAAAGCGCATCTCAGGTTAAGAACAGTTTCAGGTTAAGAACGGACCTCCGGAACGAATTAAGTTCTTAACCTGAGGTACCACTGTATAGTAACTTATATCCTTGGCTGGGGCGGGGGGTGTCACATAACTCCACACCCTCCAACACTTTTCCAATGAAAATAGGGATGTTCTAAGGAGAAGCGGGACATTCCTGGATCAAATCAGAAACTGGGACAGCTTCTATAAATCCCTGGAAAATAGGGACACTCAGAGGGTTTGTAGGCCTGTACAACATAAGGTTGACCAATGGTGGTCAAGTATCTACTGTCTTCAGAAACATTTAAAGCAAGATGGAGATGGCAGAGTGCTTGGATCGCTTTTCCTCTACTGGAGGGAGAAGTATGGTGTGGAGTTGGTGTTCTCTTTCCTTCCAGAGACACTTTATGAGCCATACATGTCTGAGACTCCTTCAGGGCCAATCACAGACCACATTAAAGACATGACTGGCCATGAGGGCTATGTTCTACTTCCACTGTCGGAGACATCATGCCTCCTAACACTAGTTGCTGGGAATCGCAGGAGAGTGGGGTGCTGTTTCGCTCATGTCTTGCTTGTGGGCTTCCTGCAGGCATCAGGCCAGCCACTGTGAGAACAGGTTGTTGGATGGGCTGGGCCATTGTTTACACAGAGTCTATGCAGGTAGTCTCCTACGCAAGCATGATACCCAACACATATATGTCAGGCAACGGCAGGCCAATGTGGTCACAATCCTATAGCACATCCATGAACTGAATGTCTCCCAAAGACTTTTGTCAAGATCAGAGTGGTTTGGTGAACACAAAACAAAATACAGGATAACAAGGGGTACCTGCAAGAAAATGCTGCAATCTTGAATTCAGGTTCCCAGCAACTCTACTTCTCTTCCCCCTGGTTTTCTGACCCCACAGATTTCATTGACTTTTCTTTTTTTTCTTTTTGTTTGCTTTTAAAAATCAACTGCTCAGGGAGCATCTCTATTGAGCCATAGGGAAAATTGATAAATTAGTGAGTGATTCCCAACCGATGCACTTCTGATGTCAAGCTTTTGCAACTGAATGCTACTTAAGAAGAAGGGAAGCGGGTGCATGAAACAGAATCCTGCATTTCATTCAATTACAATTAAAATGCTTAACCACCCAGTCTACATAATGAAAATTGGTGAGATGTTGGCAGCCCATAAAAACCACCTGCTCTGACAGGTGCTGACGCCAGATGTTCTTCTAAGTGCAATGGATAAAAATGATTATCCCAGTCCTTAATATACAGCGGGACAGTTAACATGGCGGCAAAGGGCAAGAGGAAGGGGAGTTACTACTGGTAATTAAGGACACCTGTGGCTTATATAAAACAACTGGCTTTAAAGTTCAGCCAAAAAACATTTGTCCTCTGGAGAAATGATTATAGGTGTCCAGATTGTGTTTGGTGAGTTGTTCATAGAATCATAGAATTGTAGATTTGGAAGGGGCCAAGGCCACCTGGTGGTGGCTATCGTTACATCTTATGGAAACAAATCCCATAATGTGCTGTGTGAAATACTTCCCTTTGTCTGTCCTGAATCTTGCAACATTCAGCTTCATAGTACAACCCTGAGTTCTAGTATTGTGGGAGAGATACATTGACAGTGCAATCCTTAGCGACTTATGGAGTGAAATGGTGGCCAATAATACAGAGTCAGGGAAGGGGTGCAGTGGTAGATGATCTGTCAGGCTTTGGGGGACTCAGCTTCCCCCCCCCCCGTTGGCTGTAGATAAGCAGTACAAAGCGAAAAGAGTCACTTACTATTTAAAGAGTCTTAAATGACCACAGCAAAAGAACGAAGCAGCCATTCTCGGAATGAAGGTGCTCCCAATTAAAGTTTCCACCCACTCCCCCCCCCATGTCACTTCCGCACCTTGCAACCTGATCTCGCGACCACCGTGCTTTTACTGTAGCCACCTTATCTACTCTACGTGACCTTGGGCTGATAGGCTGAACACTTTCCAGCGAGAGAGAGTCTGTTAGCTCTCTCTCTTCCAGTTCTTCTCCACTTTGCTGTTCACATCCCAGCTTTTCTCTTCAGAACTATGCCCCTCTGCAAACCACTGTTCCAAATCTATACTGCTTCTTCTGCTCCTGGGCAGCTTCAGGATCCTGGTCAGGAGCAGGGGGAGGGGGAGGCTCCAACCATTCCTCATCAGAGAAGTACTCCTCAGCCTGGTCTCTGACATGATCCCTTGAGGAGTTCCAACAGTAGTGTGGAACACTCAAAGGCCTCTGATTCACTCACCCATTTTTATGCTAAGTGTGTGAGCTGACTCCACTGAGAATCACTGCATTTGATGTGGGGTGTCATAAGAATTCATGCACAGCGGGGCCATTCAGAAATGCAAGTTACCTCTTCCTATTGCACTCATCATGGGAAAACCAAGTACATCTGAAACCGGCTCAAAGTAGAAACTCAAAGTGTCAGAACCAGTGGTGTAGCATGGGGTGGTGGTGGGGCACAAGGGGTCCTTCCCGCTGGCGCAAAATTGTTACAGGCACAAAATTTCAACCGACTTGCATGCTTCCGTTGCTGGGCTCCATTGAAAACGGCTTCTCCATGAGAACCAGGAAGTGACCTCAGAGAACAGAACGGCTTTTTTTTATCTCTTACATCCTGCTAATTTTGCCATTAATTTTTATTATTTTTCCCGGAAAGCTGCCGCAACAGTACAATACAGTTCAGTGCTAAGAAAGCCTGAATCCCATTAAACTTCCCCAGAATGCATTAATGTGCAGTAAAAATGCTGTCTGGTGCTTTCGTTGTTGTTAACCATTACCCAGGTTTACACAACACAGTAACGAAGTTAATGTAATAATTCCCCCGATAGGAGAATCTCTCAGCTGTTTGCCGAGGATGTTCTCTTGTCAAAGTGTATTCTCTGATGAACTGAATTCTCAAGTTGTGACTGAACTCTGCATAACAATTTAAACTGCCATTCCCTAATCTGTTTACAATTTCCTCCTCCTCACACTTCTCTCTCAGATCTGAAGAAACAAAATAGAAAATTCTTTCCAGTAGCACCTTAGAGACCAACTGAGTTTGTTCTTGGTATGAGCTTTCGTGTGCATGCACACTTCACATACTTTGGTATCTGAAGAAGTGTGCATGCACACGAAAGCTCATACGAAGAACAAACTCAGTTGGTCTCTAAGGTGCTACTGGAAAGAATTTTCTATTTTGTTTCGACTATGGCTGACCAACACGGCTACCCACCTGTAATCAGATCTGAAGATGAGAGTTCTTGGATCTATCCTCTGAAAACTAAGGAACAAGCATTGTCTTCTCTAGATTAGCCATCTTAGAACACAAAACCTTTCCTATCCAAGTTATGTACTTCCTGTATAAAACAACTCCATCACTTTCTTACTCTAAAAGGATCTCTGAGTCCACGATTGCAACGGGTAAAGGCTACCCTCTAGCAAAATTCACAAGCTGCACTCTGCATACCAAAGTTTCAACAGGTTTCTTCCTACCTTTCGATTTCCTTTCATAGAAACTTCTGCCTCGATGTGGGGCAGTGTCTGTGTACAGACTTTCGAGATCTTCTTGCCACGTGTCTGGGTTAAAGTGCTTGAGGAGTTCCTCCACGGTGTCAAACCCAGCAACGGTTTGATCCAGAGCTTCTGCCGTAAGAGTAGGGTCGGTCACTGACGGAGAGTGATAGGAAACGCCCTAAGAGTAACATACAGTGCAGTGTACTTTGAAAAACGCAGGTAGAAAGTGGCAAACATCTTAAATAAAAGTTTCCCCCAGATCTGGTTCATAGAATGTATTAATACAGGGTTAATATTGTGCATTGCAAAAAAACAAGGGCTGCATCCTCAATATATGTATGTTTTTTGTGTGTAAATGCAAACACATATAGACACAAGCAAACTCTATATCATCTATCTATCTATCTATCTATCTATCTATCTATCTATCTATCATCTATATCTATCTATCTATCTATCTATCTATCTATCTATCATCTATCTATCATCTATCTAAAATAAAAAAATCTTTCCAGTAGCACCTTAGAGACCAACTAAGTTTGTTCTTGGTATGAGCTTTCGTGTGAATTTTTTATTTTATTTTGTTTTGACTATGGCAGACCAACACAGCTACCCACCTGTATCATCTATCTATCTATCTATGTATGTATGTATGTATCTATCTATGTATCTATCTATCTATCTATCTATCTATCTATCATCTATCTATCTATGGTTGGGCATCCGTCTGTTTTGGGAGACAATGGAGGAGTGCACCTTTGGGGGTGAAGTCAAACCATTGGATATCACAACCTGACTATCTGTCTCTAGGCATATATAAGACCATGGTTAACCAGCTCACTACGTTTGCATGTGTTATTTAAGTAGTGCCATCGGTGTGTGCATGACACTTTACAAAGTAAAAGAGGGTAAGTCCCAGCCCTACATTTGACAACAACATTTGAGCAGAGAGATAAAGGGAAGGAAATGGACACTGGGGTAAACAGAAGACTACTTTGACTATTTCAACTGCACACAGTTAGGTCTGATTATAGTGGGGTGTGGGAATTAAAGGGTTGTACCAAAGTATCCATGGAAAAAAGGAGTTTTGAAGAGGGATTTGAAGTAAGCGAGGGAGATCTCCAGGGTTTCAGACAGGGGACTGAAGTACAGTTGACGGGGGATTGAATCTGGACCTTCTGCATGCAAAGCAGATGCTCAGAAACTGAGCCGTGGCCCTATTGTACAATGCTGTTTTTCTTTTATATAAAACCTTCACCTTTGAAAGGATAGATCCCCCCCCAAAAAAATCAATTACTATGCAGCAAAATGAAAGCTCAGCTCTCCTGAAAGAGACGGACAAGTCAAGAGAACAATCACAGACCCTAAGATAACCTGCTGGCCCCGGCAGATGCATAGGAAAAGGCAAATGAATAAGTGGCAGGCTAACAAACCTGAGCTTGTTCTGCAAAGAGGGAATTACCAGTTTCAGGAGAAAAAGCTTTTTGCCAAGCGTATTGTGACTCGAGCGTTGCATCCAGAGAGGAAGACAAAGGAGAACTGTTTTAATGGGACAAGGTTAAGACTTGCCAGGCTATTGGCATCACTGTTGCTATTCAGCAACTTTCAATGGGTTGCTCCTCAGTAGCAAACACTGGCAGCTCCCTTATAATGAGTGCCAAGCCATTGTGTGGTGTTCTTATTCTCCAGAGAGATAACAACTAATTCAGAATGAACTTGAACATGTCCATCGGTATGTATCTAGCAAAGAGATTCAGCCAAGTTTTAAAAAGGTACAGAAAACCACCCAGAGATGCATATGTTACTGCAAAGGTAAAATAGCTGGGTGTTTGTTTTTTTTAAAAAATTAATTAATGCATATATAAATTTTGCTAAATAAAATCAGTTATTCAGATTTTCCAATGTGTCCTTATGTGTTGGAGAGAAAATGAAAACATGATAATTCCATGGGCTTCCATGCCCAGGGGACACATGCAAAAAAAAAAAAAAAATGGAGGAAAAAAACATGAATTCAATCTTTTCAATAAAATGCACATTTTACTTACCAAGACGGGGCTTGTGACCGATTCCCAGTTGGTTTCAGCGGCAGCAGGCTGGAGATCATCCTGATGATCAAAATAAAGGGTGGGGGGCAGGTATTAGAGTCACAACAATATTGTACGTGTGTGTGTGTGTGTATATATATATATATATATATATATATATATATATATGAACTATATGGTCGCTGGGCATTTCAATTCGTAACACAAGACTTTGCTCCGTTCTTTTCCAATTCTGAAAAGCATTGGGTTGCATCTAATACAGGCATCCCCAAACTTGGCCCTCCAGATGTTTTGGAACTACAATTCCCACCTTCCCTGACCACTGGTCCTGTTAGCTAGGGATGATGGGGAGTGGTAGTCCCAAAACATCTGGGAGGCCGAGTTTGGGGATGCCTGATCTAATATAATGCAAATGAAAGTCATGTAGTGGTATACTTGTTCCACTTGTGAAATGTTTTGCACCAGCAGAACATTGCTGCATGAGAGAACGCACAGGCAGGTCGCTGGTTAACTTCTTTGCGCAACAGAGTGTGCAACCTGTTGCACAACCAGTTTCCACTAGTGCAACTGCTGCATAGGATTCCTCTGTTGTTTAGCATTAAAAGTCACCTGTCTGCTAGCATAAGAGCCCTTGCTCTTTGCGGACAAATATTTGTCTAGTGGACAAAGATTGTTGGATCCAGACTAATAAAACAATTTCTGCAGATCTGCAATCAATATTCCATAGATGATTGGGTTATACCTCGGAGAAATTCTTTGTGAACAAAAATGTCTTCAGCAGGTGCCTAAACATCATGAAACACCTTTCATATTTCAGCTGGTAATTTTCACTGTCGGTCTTCCTGCCTCCCATTCCCAAAGGGAGTTAGCCACCACTGCATTTAAATATATGTTGTTGTTGTTTTAAGTTTTTATTGAATTTTATAATTTAATATTCAACCACATGACACAATAGAACATTTATCAAATACCACCCCCCAGACTTCCCTCAACTTCCCCTTCTGGTTCTTAAAATATTTACTACTTCTGCTTAATTGTTGTCTTATTTTTACGATCTTACATCTTAATGCTCTTATTTTCTTATCAATTTTATACCAAATTTTCTTTCACAGTTACCTCTTACACTCAATTACATTCCATATTATTGTTTCTTAACCTTTGAACTTGTTTTCTTAGTTGTAAGTGTTTAATCAAACCCTGCCAGTGAGTCCATTTCTTTACAGTATTTCTGTAAGTAGAACGTGAAAGGTTCCCAGTCTTTTTTAAAATCTTCATTGTCATTGTCTCTGATTCTTCCTGTAAGGTAAAGTTAAAGGGACCCCTGATAATTAAGTCCAGTCGTGAATGATTCTGGAGTTGCGGCGCTTATCTCACTTTACAGTCTAAGGAAGCTGGTGTTTTCCCACAGACAGTTTTTCTGCTTCTGGCACAATGGAACACCGAAACGAGAGCAGCACACAGAAACAGTGTTTACCTTCTCGCCGGAGCAGTATCTATTTATCTACTTGCACTTTTTGGCGTGCTTTTGAACTGCTAGGTTGGCAGGAGCTGGGACCGAGCAACGGGAGCTCACCCCGTCGTGGGGATTCGAACCACCAACCTTTTGATTGGGAAGCCCAAAGGCTCAGTGGTTTAAACCACAGTGCCACCTGCATCCCTGATTCTTCCTGTAAGTTTCGCCATTTCTGCATATTCCATAAGTTTGGCTTGCCATTCTTTCGTTGGTATCTTGTTGTCTTTCCATTTTTGGCTAGGAGAGGCAGCTAAATATATGTTTTTAAACACATTTTCGACCACAAAACTCATTTTTGAATGCATTTTCTCTCAGCATAGACTTTTCTAAAAGGATCCACTCTCAAAATGCATATATTATTATATAACATAGAATAGCATCAGAACATCCCGAAAACAGAAAAGCTAGTGGATAACTAAATTCCAGTGGGCTGGAGATTGGGAATCAGGTCACTTCATTTTGGAATCCACAAGGATCAAATTCCTCACCTATCCCTATAAGAAACCATCTTTTGGCGTGGAGGAAAACGTGAAAAGTAGTTTGCAGAATGGCACGAGGGGACCTGTGGCTCAGGTGTAACCTTTGAAAATCAATAAGTTCCTCTCCCTCTCAAGACACAATGCCTGAGCTAAGCCTTAAATAACCAGAAGCCACAGTGAAAGAGAGAGCATGTGTGGCTGGCTGCCACAATACATCTCTAGCTGCAATTCCATTATTGGTGATGACTATGTTAATAACAGGGCACAATGATGTAGTGGGTGCCTCCTGATCCATTCAGACATAGTCACTTGTTATAATAGGAGAGAGAGCATGATATTCCAAACTCTGTCAAAGAAACATGAAGGTTTTCAGCTGTAATTACAGTCAAGGTCAGTCTGAGCCTGGTTTGTCTATTTATGAAAAGCGAAAGGTGCAAAATGGCTTTAAGTAGCAGGGCGAGTCTGGTCTGCACCTCTCTCATTCCCTGCTATTATTTTAGCAGGAGAAGGGTGTCCAAATCCGTGGCTTGGGGACGGATGTAAATTACACTGGGAAGCCAGTGTAATTTACGATGGCTTAAATGAAGCTGGCATAATGTACACCACATCCAAACTTATTCAGGAACAGAGCTGCTGCTGCCCAAGATTGGCAGAGGCAAAGCAAGCTTTTCAAAATGGAGTTTACTTAAGTCACTGCTTAAGTAACCACCTGGTTGCTGGGTCACGTGACCAATCTGATCAGAGTGAGTACTCTGTGAGTACCCCTGCTTGTCCCTGCCACTGCCCCAGAACATCTCTTTTTCAGGACTTAAGGCAACCACGGGCAGAGAAATGGGGTGCAGTGTGGGCGGTCCGCCCCATGTGTCACCACTGGGGGGGGTGACAAAATGCCAGGCGGCACTCACTGTGGGGCATGCAGCGCGCCCGAGCCACGGATCTCTCCTGGGAGTGACGCAGTGGCTTGGGTGCCCCAAACGGTCCACCTGCCACCTCCCCCTCAGCTGTGGGGCTGCTGAGTGGCAGGAGGCAGGCAGACTCCTCGGAGGTCCCACGGAGCGTCCTGCCCCAGCTCACCCCATCCCAAAGGCAGCTGGCTCCATCTGTGCAGGACACATGTGCTGCCCCAGGCGCCCAATCGGCTTGCTCCACCGCTGAAGGCAACATAAGATCTGCTGGTCTCAGATGAGCCCCAGCTGAGCCATGATGAGAGAGTTGTGCCAGCGTATCTCTGGCTCAGTCAGAAGGTGTGGCTTGCACCTGCATAGCCCAGCCGCACCAGCAATTCATGGAATTGTAGAGTTGGATGGGGCCACAAGGGTCAACTAGCCCTGCAATGCAGGAATCTTTCGGCGATCAAACCCATGACCTTGAGATTAAGATTCTCATGCTTTACTGAGCCAGAGACCTATTGGATCCTTATTTAGCCAGGTTTATGAACAGGGAAAATTGTTTAACTCTCCCTTTAAAAGAAAAATAAAAGAAAGCAGGTAGCATCTACTGTAATGGGTATGTTTCAAGTTTAAGACAGGTAGGGTCATAGATAAGGATGGGGGAGAAACCTGATTCTATTTGCATTTAAAGGCAAACCTACTAGATCTGCACTTTCTGAAATGATGCATGAAGCAAAACACAGACACCCTTTTGAATTCACATTTACCCAATTTTTTAAGTGTAGTTTTTCAACCAAACAATGCTTGCAAATATGAGGGTAAATGGTGCATGAAAATGAACTTAATCGTGAAAAGAACACACAAAAACATGTTATACTGAGGTGAAAGTGCTCACGAAAATGTATGCATTAGTCATAAACTGAATGAAATATGTGTTGATTAGGACACAGCTGCACTAAAATGTTGATGAATTTCCTTAAGTTCTTCAAAAATAAAAAATAACACAAATTGCTATAGAAATGTGGAGAACTGAACTCATGACTGCAAAAATAGGGAACTTAGACAACCGAAACGGATGGATCCTTCAATCCCTATTCATAGGTGAGTGGCAGGGGAAGTAGTGACAGTTTCCCCAATCTTAAATTCAGTTCTTCACATTAGTTTGCATTTATTTTAATTTTTAAAAACTGACTTTCTGCTAACATACACATTTTGTATGCAATTTTGATTCTTTTACACATTTTTGCAAAGCTAATTTCCGCAGCGATATGCATTTTCCACCTTATTTTTACTAACATATGCAGTTTTAGCCTACTACATGCATGTGTGTGTGTGTGTGTGTGTGTGTGTGTGTACACATTTCCCGTGTAATGGGCTCCATGGCAAAATTCAGAGGAGTGCGAATTTCATAGGGTGACTGTGTTTTGGTCCAAAAATTGCAAATTAGTTAAGTTCTACATGTGAACTAAATTGCATCCCTCCCCATATGCACAGAAGATGTAGCTCTGCCCTTTGATTCACCCTTTCCCCTTGGCTCTGAGAATCTCACCTTATTCCCAGTGCAAAATCCAGTGCCCTTAGGGGGGCTTTGGTGAACTTCTGCCATGCTGACTGGCAGATTTCAGAATGAGCCACATTGGTAATACAAGAAGATGCCTTGAGTGAAATTGCAAAAAAGAAAGAAAGAAAGAAAGAAAGAAAGAAAGAAAGACTAGTGCCTGCTTCATTAGTCTCTCCTGATTACAGCAGAGCAGAAAAACAGCCCTTCAGAATTTACAGGAGGTTAATAACTGAAGGGTGGGTGAAGCAATGTGGTCATTCCCACATCCTTCCTCCCTTGACATTGAGGGGTGACATTTTGAAGCTGACCTGTAAATAAGGGCTGTGCATGCTCTGTTGTGGTTGTTGAAAGGAGGGAAGTGTTTCTCACACAATATAACATGACCTTCCCAGTAGTCTGCTAACATTGGGGATTGGGATAGAGAAGTGTTTACCCGGAGAGTTAAATTTATTTCTGTGTTACAAAGCAATGGGTTGTAGTCACCGAAGTCCTACTCAGAGTAGACCCACTGAAATCAATGGACCTAAGCTTGTCATGCCCATTAACTTCGATGTATCTAGTCTGTGTAGGACAAGCATAGAATACCACCCACAGTTTTTGCAAATATAAAGCATTCCTCATGTTGCCCCAGATATTGTTGAATCTTGTTAAATCCTATGTGGCAGTACATCTTCTTTTTCTTCTCCTGGAAAATATGTGCATGTATTTTTTACAGCGCAATCCTACATGCATTTACTCAGAAGTAATCCCCATTGATTTAAGTAGAGCTGAAGCTGTTGATTTTGACTTCCCTTCATTTTTATTTTTTTCCTATTGTCAGTTCAGTCTTCTACGTTTCCACGCCAGTTTTCAATTTTAGTCCTCATGAAAATTCATTGGCATTTTAGTGTGATTTTCTCATATATAAACATTTGTATGCAATTCTGTCCGATATACACATATTTGCAATGCAATTTTCCTCAATATTACACAAATTATTGTTGTTGTTTGTTAATATATGCTTTTTAATTTACACCTACCCTAGTATAAACTTGGTTTGTATATTGTTTCAGAAAGTGTGCGTTGAACAAGGTTGCCTTTAGAAGCAAGATGAATTAAATTGCTCCCCTACCCCTATGCAGGGCTGTCCCCAGGCCACACCCCCTTGTCAGCCACACCTTCGCTCCCTGTATCATGACCCCCTACTTCACATTCTCCTTGAGTGTCCCTAATGCTGATAGGTGCTTTTTGCTTGACTGGATATAAGTATACCTAGAAACTAGCCTATTCTACGAAGGCTAAATTAACATTTGTTGCTCCTCCCATGTTTGCTTCTGGCCCCACCCACCACCAGCATGTGGCCCTAGGAGGTTTGCCCAGCAAGGAATGCAGGCTGAGAGAAGTTCCTCACCCTGGCCTAGTCATTTTACTGCACCTTTGATACAAATATCCAAAGAGATGAATATTCAAAGCGTGTTCCACAAATGACTGGATGAGGATATTGGATATGTGCGCCCTATAGGGACAGTGTTTTTGCCTATGCTTGGAGGGCATCGTGCCTGTGATTACTTGCTGCAAAGTTTCCTTTGTCTTATTGATCTCATATGATGGTTCATTGACATTTTAAAAGCTCCGTCTCTGTGGGCCCCACTTAATTTTGTAGGGAACCTATGACATAAATATGGATAATATTTTACAGATGCACCAAAGGGCTAAGAAATTTACTCCTTTCCTGGAATATGACACATATTTTAAGGGGTGGCTGGGTACATATATTTTCAAATGAAAACATGAAAGCAAGAACTGTCTGTAGACTTCCTAAAAATTTAACAACAATGGCAAATAACAAGAGATACCCCCTCCTCCAGTCTCTAAAGTTTAGAGGGATGATCTCCTGCCAAGTTTCTTTGCTTACTGATGGGCTCGAAAGATGCTGATTTTCTGTAAACAGCAGGAAATAATACTGCTTATTTAGATTGTGTTAAGCTGACTTCAGCCAGATGGTTAGAAGAGGTGTGTGGAAGTGTGTGTTTTTATGTGTGTCTGTGTGTGAAAGAGTGGCATCTCCTTATTCCAATTTATTTTGCAACATCTGTGTCTTGCTTTTTGTTTTTGTTTTGCAAAGAGATATTTAAATGAAAGAAATGATCATTATTCATTTTACAAGATACCGTTCTAGTTAACTGCAGATGCAGATACCTGGTGAATTCTTTTTTTTTAAAAAAAATAAATTTTATTAATTTTACAAAAAATAAAATACAAACTCACAGCAATAATGTAACTATATGTGGAGATTCTCTGAATCTCCTGACTCCCCCCCACATCCCGTCCATGGAGTCTTGATTTAAAACATCTACAACTGCATATTAGTTTGTACTCCAGTTATTATATCCAACCATATTATCCATAATGTTTTTTACACTACAAGTGAGTCAAAATTCTGCTCTTGTTTCCATCTGCTTACAATAGTCTCCAAAAATAACTTGTAAATTCCCCCCCCCCCCATTCTTTTATAAAGTTATCTAAAGTCAGATATCATGGTGAATTCAACTAGGGATGCTATTTCAGAGCTCAAGAGCAAGAAACAAAGACACTTTTACCGTGGGGAAAATATTTGGTGAGTGTTAAAATGCCCGATCTTGGCTTTGTTCAAAGTCAAATTGCCAGATTACACCCTTGCTGCTAACAATATTTTAAAGAGCAGTTGTTGTGATTTATTTATGTAATTATTTATTAATGTATTTATTTTTACATTTATATCCTACTTTACCTCCAAGGAGCTCAAAGTAACATACATCATTTTCCATTTGTGACCTTGAATGAACATGCAATTTGAGGCAATTTCCATTCTCCTTTCCGTTTTTGATGGAACTCTTCCTACCTGTGAAAGACCTTCCCTCCGTTTCAACCTTGCTTTTGACCAAAATATATTCTCACACTTTCCTTCTGCTTTACGGATGGAAGTGCCATGTAAGCCTCTATAAATGAAGAATAGACACCTGTGTGGTTGCTGGCTTATGTGCACTGTTGGGTTGTCTGTGTGGAAAAACACTTTCCCTAGCTTTAATCTCTTTTTGAATGCACCTGGCAAATGTACCTGAACCAGCACCACGATGGGCCTCGCAAGCTCCAGGAGCTGCAGTTAAAATTAGAAAGCAGACCATTTTACTTCCTCATACTTGTGAAGGAAATAAATCTCCCACAAGAGGAATAGACTGATTATCCACTGTCCTACTGTCCTTGGCTTGAAGGCATTTCTTCCTTGGCCAGCGTCAAATAAAAAAAACGGTTTCACCTAGGGGATGATTTACATGTCCTAGCTAGATAGTTATGAGTCTACCATCATTCAATAATAGGGATTGGTGAGAAATCCAATTCAGTTTGCATTTAAAGGGGAACCCACATAATTCACACTTAACAAAACAATACCCAGACCAAAACACAGCCATTCTGCAAAATTCAAATCTCTTTGAATTTTGCAATGCAGTTCTCCAGCTGAGTAATGTATTAAAAAAATGTATATAGTGCGGCATAAAATGTATATAAAATTGTGTTAGTGCTTTTTATTAGGAGAAATTGCTTTATAAAAATGTACGTGTATATTGTGAGAAATTCACAATAAAATGTTATCAATACAAACTGAATCTGCATAAACTTCTGCATATACAGTCGTACCTTGGAAGTCAAACGGAATCCATTCCAGAAGTCCGTTCGACTTCCAAAGTGTTCGACTTCCAAATCGCAGCTTCTGATTGGCTGCAGGAAGCTCCTGCAGCCAATTGGAAGCCTCGGAAGCGCCGTTGGACGTTCGGCTTCCAAAATAACGTTCGAAAACTGGAACAGTCACTTCCGGGTTTTTATCATTTGGGAACCAAAACGTCCGAGTTCCAGGGCACTTGACAACCAAGGAATGACTGTAAAAGGGTGACAGTGGGCTGCATGCTTATTCAAGAATAAAGGAATGTTTGCTGATTGGTAGATGGGGGTGCAAGGGAGTTTTGTTGAATAAGGAGAGGGAACCAATAGTAGATAGTGAGGAAAAGCCAGAGTGGTGTAATGGTTAGAGTGTTGGACTATGACCTGGGAGACCAGGGTTTGAATCCCCACTCAGCCATGAAGCTCAAGTCACCATCTCTTTGCCTAACCTACCTCACAGGCTTGTTATGAGGATGAAATGGGGGGGGGGGACCATGTACACCACATTGAGCTCCGTGGAAGAAAAAGTAGTATATAAATGTGATGATGATGATGATGATGTGACAGAGTAGGTCTATCTAGGAGGGGCTGAATAAAGTGGATAGGGATAGCTACGACTTCAAAGTATTCACTCTTCAAGAAGAATGGTTTTGATGGTGGTGACAACGGCCTAATGTTGTGCCAGGCCTTGATTTACAGAGCCACGATTTACAACTTAGCAAGCACCACATACTGTAAAAGGCACAGGGGGAGGAAGGGGGAAGCAAGTACAAATAAATCTGCTTTGGAAGTCCTGTTGTAGATGGAAGCTCTTGTGCACTGCCAGACGTAAAAATACGCTGTTCATGAATCAAAGGCCTCAGAGAAGAGGAAGGTTTCGTTGGACAAGGAGACCATACCAGGATGACATTCATGAGAAGATAGAAAGTTTCAACTACAACAAGACACAACAGTGAAGGGCTGAAAAGGAGCAAGTGCAGCTTCATCGAGGGATAGGGACACCATGAATAGCATTAGGGGTCTCCCAAGGCAGCAGAATCATTATGTATTTCCCATTCATTTTCATTTGTAGAGTGTTATTTAATTTTTCATTCATTTTATGTGCTCCCATTCTCTGTTGTTATTATTTATACCCCGTAGAAATATAAATGCCCCATTTGCTCCAATGGACAAACATCCATGGACAAAAGCAGCTTCTTATGATATGGGGCAGGGAGCTTTGATGCAGTGAAGTGAAGGACTCGGGTTCAGCCAGACAAGAGGTCTTACGCTTTGTCCCAATGTGAGGCCAGGCTGGCGTAAGAAACTCTGTGGCATCTGAGGTGAGGCAAATGGAATCATGTGTGTGGCCCTTCCAGCGACTTTTGACCCAAGTGCAAATTCCACTCGCAAGCCGATCGCAATGCTTGCTGCTTCGAGGATATTTGAGAGAAGAGGGGAAATGTTGGGATTGGTGGGGGTGGGGTGGGGTAGAGAATGGGAGAGACAGAGTATCAATCTTTAGAATGGCCGAAGACAGGAAGAGTAATGTGGCAGCATTAAAGAAAGGGAAAATATAAGCTTGCTTTGAAGACAAATCTTCCTGACAGTGAGAGTTTTCTCTGTGATGATCTCCCTGAAGGAGTGATAGAAGCTCCATTTGTTGGGGCTTTTAAAACAAGACTGGACTGAAAGGAAGAAATAGACAATAGGAGAGATTTCTGCCCTGAGAGATCATTTAATGAGATGTCCTAATAGCTTTTTCAGATCTTTAGTCCCGGGCTCTATATTCCCCTTTAATGATCACGGTAACAAGAAAAGCAGAGAGGCCCAGAGCTTATGGAATTTTCTAAAATAACTGCATTGTTTGACCTAATCCTGTAAATATCTTCCAGCGCTACAAGACTTGGGTGGTGATTTACTTTGTACATAATTCCACATTTTTGAAACTGCATGGTAACTTTGGTGGCCAAGAATTAATGGATCTTTAAGGGAGCAATCCTATACACAAGAAGTTGCCACAAAACAAAACAGTGTGAATTAAGCTAGCATAAAGTTACACCCTCAGATATGCTGATGACACAACCTTGATGGCAGAAAGTGAGGAGGAATTAAAGAACCTTTTAATGAGGGTGAAAGAGGAGAGCGCAAAATATGGTCTGAAGCTCAACATAAAAAAAAACTAAGATCATGTCCACTGGTCCCATCACCTCCTGGCAAATAGAAGGGGAAGAAATGGAGGCAGTGAGAGAGTTCACTGTCTTGGGCTCCATGATCACTGCAGATAGTGACAGCAGTCACGAAATTAGAAGATGCCTGCTTCTTGGGAGGAAAGCAATGACAAACCTAGACAGCATCTTAAAAAGCAAAGACATCACCTTGCCGACAAAGGTCCGTATAGTTAAAGCTATGGTTTTCCCAGTAGTAATGTACGGAAGTGAGAGCTGGACCATCAAGAAGGCTGATCGCCGAAGAATTGATGCTTTTGAATTGTGGTGCTGGAGGAGACTCTTGAGAGTCCCATGGACTGCAAGAAGATCAAACTTATCCATCCTTAAAGAAATCAGCCCTGAGTGCTCACTGGAAGGACAGATCCTGAAGTTGAGGCTCCAGTATTTTGGCCACCTCATGAGAAGAGAAGACTCCTATTAGCAGCTCCACAAAGCTGCTGAAGATGAAGGGAATGTGAGGCTGACCTACAGCTAGACGGGAGCTCCTTTGGGCAATTGACAGCAGATGCAGCTCATCATCACCATCTATGCTTCTAGATCAGTATCCCCAAATTGTGTCCCTGCGTGTGGGTGCGTTGGGAAAGATGGAGGGCACAAGGAGAAGGGGACGACAGAGGATGAGATGGTTGGACAGTGTTCTCGAAGCGACTAGCATGAGTTTGGCCAAACTGCAGGAGGCAGTGAAAGATAGGCCTGCCTTGTGTGCTCTGGTCCATGGGGTCACGAAGAGTCGGACACGACTGAACGACTGAACAACAACAACAAAGTTACACCAGATCCAAAACACACTCAGCTACTGATGTTTGAGCCAGCCTAATCCTGGCAGAGGGTAAACAAGCCTTTAAAATTACGTTAGTATGCATTTCTCTACACATAGCTTAGCTGGAGAATTGCATTGCAAAATTCAGTGAATTGCAAATTTCAAAGGCTGCATCAGGCTGCTGCCAGTGATTCTTGGCCAGTTGCCAGGAACGTAGAAAGAAAAGGAAACGTTTCCTACCATCCGCTTTTTATTCAGTATTTACAGAGAGAGGCTATAGAACCCAGCCTCTTGGATAATGGTGTTGACCCGAGTGAATCCCCCCCCCCGGTCTCTCCCACTTCCTCACTCGCTATTTGCATTGTCTCTTCTATGGATGCTGCTACATGCCCTCTATCTCCGAGCTCTTTGCTCTCCTACTTTCAAGGCTCGCCAGGTTGGGGGGGGGGTCTGGAATGCTTTCTAAATACACTGTGTCCATCAGCTGTGCCCCCAGTGCTTCCTCTTCCTCCCACTCCTCTCCAATTATTTCCCAGCTTCTCCCCTCTGCAGCCTCTGAGCTGTGAGCACCCTCAAACCCCTGTTATAAATCTAAACTGTCTTCATTTTCCTCCTCCATGGAAGGGTGAAGCTGGGGAGCTGGTCTCCACCATTCCTCCTCTGCTCAGTCCCTGACAGCTGGATGGGTTTTGATTCATGTATTGTTTTGGAAACAGCAAATTAGGAAAATTCACCTTCCCCATCCCTAATTTGAAAACTTCCTTAAGATCCACCTCTGAGGTCACTATCAAGCTGAGATTCCTGTATTGCAGGGGGTTGGGCTAGATGACCCTTGGGGTCCCTTCCAACTCTACAATTCTATGATTCTATTATTCTAAGGGCACAGACTGGTATGATATTTGTCTTCCCATTTCCAGGGAGTGATTATAACTCATGTATTAAAAATCCAGTCTGTTTTCAAGTTTATTATCTGGCTTGTGATGTTATCTGCACTGACTTAAGTGGTTTAGCACTTGCCTGTGAAGAGTCATAGAGCTTTTAAGCATAACAAACACCACTGCAATCATTTGACGTAATTTAATGGGGGGGGGAATTGTAGAAATTGATTTGCCACAGTGATTTTGACATCAAAAGCAAGGTGTACAGTTAGCACGTCTGATAAAACCTGCACCGCTTGCTAAACCTATCAAAACACAGTGACAGGAGAGACCTTGGGCATTATTCGAACACACCTTTTTACTCTGTCGAAAGCGAAAATTACACTGCGCTACAGTAAGCCAAATGCTGAATTACGCCAATGTTATTTGATTATCTGATCCAATAAAATCAAATGAAATTTATTACACAGTTTCCATTCAGCAACTGCAGCAGTTTTAATAATGGAGGAAGAGGAAGAAACAATCCATAAGCTTGCAATGATATGTGTTCAGCAGCGGAGGCCCTGCAATGCTTCCTGCCCCTTTCCAAAGTATGGCTGGTTGAAATGCAGCACCACTCAGAATTATTTATTGCATTTCCATCCCATCTTCCCACCCCACTTGTCAAGGTAGTAGCTGCTCTTTGCAAGAAGCACCCCCTGCTCACTCAGAGAGGTATTTACAGTTCTTTATTTACATATGTACAAACAGCACAGTACAGATCGTGCATCCGAATCGGATTGTTCAGATTCGGGGAGTGGCTTTCTCCGAGTCTTTCTCCAGCACAGTAAGTGGGGAAACCTCGCGATATGTCTCTGACATTTTAACTATCTCCTCTCCTGAGCCTACGGTACTCCCTCTCCTTCTGTTCCTGAACTCCCTGTTTGGTGTCGGGGCTCTCTCTCAGCATCGGAGAGCCTTGACACTGCTTGGCTGCTCTGTGGCCTCTCCCTTTCTGCCTCCTCTATCATTTCCTGTTCTTTCTCTTCTGACCGTTCCTGTTCTGACTCTTCTCCACCCCCTCCTCCGTTCCCAGTGCATTCTCTGGCTGTCCCGTGACACCACTGGAATTGAAAGGTTCCCCCAACCCTCATTTAATCCCCCAAATAACCCTGTGAGTTGGGTTAGGCTGAGAGGCAGTGACTGGCCCAAGGTCACCCAGTGAACTTCGTGGCAATTTGAAGTTTTATTCATCCAATTGCTTCAGTAATAATATCTGCAATAGGGTGATGCCAGCAGTTTCCGGGAAACCCTCTTCTTTGTGTGACTTTGTGGGTGAACTGTGAGGTTTTTTTGTGAACTGGATGAGAGACAGGATGGGTGGGTATAATTCTGGATGAAAGCCAGGTGACAGAGTGGAGAGGTGCATCAGAAGCAGGAGAAGGTTCTACCTCCACTCTTCTTCTTTGTCGATCACTTGTAGCTGAGAAAGATTGTCTTCCATCAACACAGTTTCAACAGTGAGTCTGTAAGTGACTGTGGAGGCCAATTCTGGATCCACACATCTTTCCACAGTGGGGACATAGGTTTCTGGGTGGGAGTTGACCAAGGTGAGGGTTTGCCAAGCGTGCTTTCCTCTTAGCACGTTTCTCCCTTGCGTCCTGAGTTCCAGCATCTTCAAAGCCCATGACACCTTTGTTAAAGGCTGTTCTCCAATTGGAGCGCTTGCAGGCCAGTGTTTCCCAGTTGTTGGTGTTTATACTACATTTTTTTTTAGATGTGCCTTGAGAGAGTCTTTGAACCTCTTTCGTTGACATCCACTATGCTCTGCCTCTACTGTTGGAGGCATTAAGCTGAGTGTTGGAAGATTCAGGACAGACAAAAACAACGTGCTTCTTCATGAAGCATATAGTTAAACGACGGAACTCACTCCCACATGAGGCAGTGATGGTCACTGACTTGGAAGGCTTTACAAGAGGATGGGAAGAACTTGTGGAAGATAAGGCTATCAGTGGCTACAAGACACAACGGCTATGTTCTGCCTCCACAGTCAGTGGCAATAATGCTTCTGAACACCAGTTGCTGGAAACCAAAGGAGGGAAGAGGGCTCTTATGCTCTTGTTCTACTCATTGGTTTCCCACAGACATCTGGTTGGCCACTGTGAGAACAGGATGCTGGACTAGATGGGTCTTTGGTCTGATCCAGCAGGTTCTACTTCTGTTCTTCTGCATTTATTAACTGAGTTTGTTCTTGGTATCTGAAGAAATATGCATGCACACGAAAGCTCATACCAAGAACAAACTCAGTTGGTCTCTAAGGTGCTACTGGAAAGAATTTTCTATTTTGTTTCAACTATGGCAGACCAACATGGCCACCCACCTGTAACTGCATTTATTAAAGCAGCATTAGATTGCATTAGCTTTTCTGATCAGTCAGTTCTTTTCACCTCCCCTTATTTTATGATACTGGGTTTTTGTTTTTTTGTTTTTAAAAGGAATGTTGGGATTTGTTTTTTATTATTGCTTTTATCGATTCGGTGTCTGTTAATAATTTAAGATGCTTTAAACTTATTTGTGAAGAACAAAAAGGGAAGAACGGCTTAAATAAACAAAAAAACTAACAGCGTTCTCTTGCAGGTTTATAGCCTGGAAAACAATATAAATCATTTTGATCCACAAAGAGAGAGAGGGAGAGAGACTGGAGACCAAGATGCTGCTATCAAGAGGGGTGTTTGATGGCACTCATGGAAAAGTGAGTGCAGGAGATCAGAGCAACGTGTGAGGGGACAACCCCAGGTGATTTTCATGCCATCTGGGGGAACTTCATCGCAAATGGTGCAAGAGATGAGTGTAATTGTAACCCACCTTTGACGCACAGAAATTTGCAGAGGGATAACCTTCAGATGAATAAAAATGACTTTCAAATTCCCAGCATCATAGCCTCGGCTTTCTGATACCCACTCCCTTCATGGTTGCTTTGATTATCGCTTCATATTTGTTGTGGCAAATCGTTTTTTTAAAAAAACCATCATCATCATCAACAACACACAAATTCACATTCTTCAAACCTCCAGCATACCCCACATTTAAACTTTTTGGGAACTGATTGCTTTTAAGGAAAGGGCTTTTAATTGTGGTGTGCTGTTTTTATTTATATTTTAATAGGTTATATATTTTAAATTGAGAGTCCCATGGACTGCAAGAAGATCAAACCTATCCATTCTTAAAGAAATCAGCCCTGAGTGCTCACTAGAAGGACAGATCCTGAAGCTGAGGCTCCAGTACTTTGGCCACCTCATGAGAAGAGAAGGCTCCCTGGAAAAGACCCTGATGTTGGGAAAGATGGAGGGCACAAGGAGAAGGGGACAACAGAGGATGAGATGGTTGGACAGTGTTCTCGAAGCTACGAACATGAGTTTGGCCAAACTGCGAGAGGCAGTGAAGGATAGGCATGCCTGGCGTGCTCTGGTCCATGGGGTCACGAAGAGTCGGACACGCCTGAACGACTGAACAACAACAACAATTTTAAATTTTATTTGTTTACTTTATAATTAATTAATTACTACTATGTTTTACATATATATATATATTTGCTTTCTGTGTTTTATTTGCGCTCATGGCTAGTAACTCTCAACTGGCATGTGATGCTCAGGTTAGCAGCTAAGAAAGGCTATTTTGGTTTCAGAGTACATTGTGACAATCACATCCACACCACACATTTAAACCACATGTCTCCCCCAAAGAATTCTGGGACCTGTAGTTTACCCACCAAAGAGCTACAATTTCCCAGCACCCTTAACAAACTACAGCTCCTGGAATTCTCTCATAAAGGTTGTCCAGGATGCAAAATATTTTTATTTCTGTTCACACTGCCAACATGATAGATGCTCAGCAACATCGCTTATCCATTTCCCGCTGCTGAAAAAGCTGCTCTGTGGAAATGTTATATATTTTGTTTTTTCCTAATCCCCCAGGGTCCCATATTAGCTGCTCACAGTTTCTCATAAAGCTGGCTAATTGTAAGAGAGGTCCTTCGGAAATATCACACAATGCAGCATTGCTTAATTTTTATGCATTGCGGTACTCCAGGGAAAGGAAATCATAAATTGTTGTTTTGTTAAATTGCCTTCAAATTAAAGGCTTATACGGTGTAGTAATTTACCTAGAAGAACGGCTCTGCTGAGTTATCCCAATAGTCAATTTAACCCAGTATCCTGTCTCCAACAGTGTTCAGATTCTTCAGGAACCAATAATACTACTTTATTTTATGTTCCTCAATCCCTTTTGTCAGGTGTTTAGCAGACAATTGCTTCATTTTTTATTTTATTTTTTGCATCCATCTGTCTCAAGAGACAATGGAGTAGGCCTCTAGGGGTAAAACCAAACCACTGCACTGGCAACACTGAAGTGACTCCCCAGGGGGATCAAGCCTGGGCAGTATGTACGGAGGTCCAGAGTTGCCCAGATAACAAGACCCCACCCCCCATTCTTGGCCAAACTGATGTGGTCCAAAGAAAAGTAGAGCAACACGTTTGGAACCAGCTTGGCTCCAGGAGTTGCCAGAAGGTGCCAGGCAACTGTCTTAGGGACTCTACTCCAGACTTGTGAAGGGTTTACTCCGTTGCCTTTTCTTCTCCCCACCTTACCTTGCAAGGCAGCACAGGTTGAGGATCAGAGGTGTCCTTCTCCTAGATGGGCTGCCTTCCCAGGTTGATGAGCCCCATCCACCCCACTTCCCTCTACAGCACTTGCAGAAACCACCTTCTTGGCCATTTGGCCCTCTATTGGTCTCGTTTGCTCAATCGGCCAGAGCTTGTCTTCACAAGTCACTAACTCACTGAGGGCTTGAGACCCATCGTCTATCTTCACCTGGCTTAGCTGGCCAGTCAAAGCTATTACTTGGGGTGTGACAGCTTCTAGGAGGCACAGGTAAACTTAAATCATGACTAAGATTGCAAACAGATTTGAGTAGGAACCAAGTTCAACCAGATGCACCATTGTAAAAATGTAAATTTCAACTTCCGGTTAGGTGCCGAGTCAATGGCGGACGGGAGTCCGACGGCTCCGTCCTCCGTTAGGCGATAGGGATCTCCGTGCCTGCGCCACGGGTCCCTTAAAGCCACGGGAAGAGCGTCCCGTGGACCGACGGCTTCGTGGGTCCCAGACGTGCTGTCTCCGCTCCTGATTGACCCTCGTAAGGGGGAAAATCAGGCGAGCGGAGCCCCAGCACGGGACTGAAGAAGCGACTGCCTGCGGAGGATCAAAGCAGCGATCCCGCCAGACCTGAGCACCCGGCACTTCCTACACAGAAACTTCCAAAGAAACTCTGTAAGTTAAAATATCGGATTATTTTACAAGTTTAAAGAGCACTGCTTGCAGAGGAAACTGCAAAAGGAAGCCTGTTCCCTTTGAACTGTTTGCGCGAGCTTGGTAGCGCTAAAAGATCAAAGCCGCGACTAACGGGAAAGTTTTGCGAACTCTGCCAAACTTTTTAAAAGTGGATTAAAAGTTGCTTAAAGGATGTTTAAAGACTTAAAAACAGTTGATATGGCAAAAGAAGATGCCCCTCACCCTCTGGATTAGGATTCCGGGTCAGTAGCGGGCTGTGATATATTGTTGCCATTTTTTCTTTGTTGGTGCTTCAGTGACTGTTTACCAGTGGAGACATTTTGACTTCTTTGTAACCAGATACAAGTTACTTT
This sequence comes from Lacerta agilis, assembly GCF_009819535.1. NCBI lineage: Eukaryota > Metazoa > Chordata > Lepidosauria > Squamata > Lacertidae > Lacerta > Lacerta agilis. Next base: position 18,899,308 of record NC_046315.1, read on the forward strand.
ATGGACTTTGGTGGTAACACTGCAAGTTAGAAACTGTTACTGACTTGGGCTATATGAAAATAAACCCTTCTTGGCTTTAAGGAATTTATATTTCGGAAAATTTAAACTCTTTGCCTAAAGGCTGGATTTTTGGGACTGGTGTGGGCTCCTGGCTCAGCAGTCTCTTTGTTCTCAGAATTGAGCTGCTGGCCACCTGGTGTTTACTTTTGGGACTGTTGGCCTTCTGCTGTGAATGTCTGAGATTGTTACCACAGCAACTGGAGTGACCTTGAGATTACAATTGCAGAGCCCACAGGAGATGGACACTAGATCAAAAACAGCTGGTTCTAGCTCTGCACAAAAAGAGGCTCTGTTTCCCTAACTCTACAGGAACAAATGGAGAAATTGGTTGTTAGCGTGGCAGAAATTGCAGCAGGATTGAAAAACGTCACTGATGGGTTGAAGCAAACACAAGATCAAGTTTCATCAGGAAATACAGCAGTGAACTCAGCAATAGAAAAATTACAAGCTGACATAAAAGCTGATATTAAAAATTCTACGCAGACCCTGGAAAAATCAATTGGGCAAATTGAGGAGAACGTAAAGAAGAATAGAGAAGAAATTAATAGAATTGGGCAGGAGGTGACCACCCTGAAAAAGGACTCTGAGGAAATTAAAGTGGTCAAAGAAAAAATAAAAAAGGTGGAGGAAAAATTGGACAATTTGGATTTGGAGCAGATAGAGAATATTGGAACACGACAGAGAACTGTTGAAGAGTCTCTCGCTTTTCTGCAACTACATCAGAGAGAGGGCAACATCCGTCTAAGGGGTCTTCCAGAATTGGAAGGGGAAGACCTAAAAGCTTATATTGTGAAGCTATTTTCAGGATATTGGGAGCTAGAAGAAGTTAACGTCTCAGCGCGCATAGTGAAGGCCTTCAGATTTGGTCCAAGAGGTTCCAGAGGAAAGAAAAGCAATAAAACAGTCAGTGACTGTTTGATTGTGCTACACGATCGACACGATAGGGACTTTTTTCTGGACTTGCATTATAGAAACAACCTGGTGGTAGAGCAGAATAAAGTAATTTTTTATAAGGACATCCCCAGATTTTTCCTGGACAAAAGAGTTCCTTACAACGACTTGGTGACTGAGCTTAGAAAAAGAAAAATTCCCTTCAGTTGGGAATTTCCAGAAGGCCTGGCATTTACGTTTGAAGGAAAAAAGATAAGAATAAGGTCCTTGGCGGAGAAGCAAAAGTTTTTGGACAAGCATCAGGAACAATTTAAAGGCACACCACTCGATCCAGCACAACTCTACAGGTTCCCAGCGGAATTTCCACCACCGCCGGGACTACCAAGTTTACCAGGTTCAAGCCAGGATCCAGAGAAAGATAAGAAAGGAGAAGCAACTGGAGGAGAAGAATAAAGAAAGGAAAATGGCGCTCAAGCTAATGACATGGAATGTCCGGGGATTGAATCAGAGACCAAAGAGACGCAGAGTGTTTTATAGCATAGAAAAGAAGAATTTGGATATAATATGTTTACAGGAAACCCACATAGCCCGACGTCATAGAAGATTACTACAGAACAAAAAATTAGGCCAAGAGTTTATATCATCGGACAAGGTCAAGAAGAGAGGAGTAGTGATATATGCAAAGGAGAAATATAGCCCAAGACAGCTTTTTAAAGATGAAGAAGGGAGATACATCGCAATTGAAATCAATATACAAGGCGAAAAACTTTTGATTCTGGGACTTTATGCACCAAATGATGGAAAGTCAATTTTTTATAAGAAAATACATGATCTGCTGTTGGACTATTTGGATTACAAATTAGTTTGCCTTGGAGACTTTAATGGGGCAGTTTCCACACTAATGGATAGATCTCAAAGAACCAAATTAACGAATGATGGGAAACTCCCAAAGACTTTTTTCGAAATGGTGGATAATTTGAACTTGGTGGACTCTTGGAGACTAAAAAATCCCACAGATACAGAGGCAACTTATTTTAGCGAATCTCAGCAGTCATGGTCGAGGATAGATTATATTTGGATTTCGAATGAATTGGCTCCAAAAATACAAAAGGCAGAAATTGGTCCTAAAACTCTTTCAGACCACAATCCGGTACAGTTAAATTTAAAAATGATTTCCAAGGATTCTTTTAGATGGAGAATGGATGACGCTTTGATGAGAGACACCAAGCTAGTAGAAAGAGCGGCGAAAAAGATGAAAGAATACTTTCAGATAAATTGGAGTTCCGAAGTGGCGAAAAGAATTGCTTGGGATGCAAGTAAAGCTGTAATGAGAGGATTTCTCATTAGTGAAAAAGCAAAAAAGAAGAGACAACAAAATGTAGAAATGGAGAGATTGTTGAAATCAATCAAAGAAAAGGAAAAAGAATTAAGAGGACATCCCAGATGTGTTAAAATCCAAAAAGAAATCAAATACTTGCAATCCCAATATGCTAATATAATGAATCAGGACATCGAATGGAAAGTGAAAATGATGAAACAAAGAACATTTGAATCGGCTAATAAGTGTGGAAAACTACTAGCTTGGCAATTGAAGAAAAGACAAAAGGCAAATGTCATCAATAATTTGGTAGTAAATGGAAAAAATGTGGAGAAACCGGAGGAAATCAGATGGTGTTTTCAAAGATTCTACAAGCAACTGTACAAGGAGGAGAAGATAGATGAAGCAGAAATAGACCGATTTCTGGAAAAGAACGGATTGCAAAAAGTCCCAGAGGAAAAATTAGCTACTCTCAACCACCCAATATCGACACAGGAGATAGAAGATGCAATAAATAACATGCAATTAGGGAAGGCTCCAGGACCGGATGGATTAACAGCAAAATATTACAAGACATTGAAAGACTGGCTATCGCAGCCGTTAAGAGAAATTTGCAACAAAATACTAGAAGGAGATAGGGCACCAGAGACGTGGAAAGAAGCCTTTATCACACTGATTCCAAAACCAGATACTGATAAGACTCAAATGAAAAATTACCGTCCAATATCCCTTTTGAATGTGGATTATAAAATTTTTGCAAATGTATTGGCTACAAGGCTGAAAAGAGTGTTGAAAGATTATATACACAGAGATCAAGCAGGTTTCTTGCCAGGAAGACAAATTAGTAACAACACGAGAATTATTGTGGATATTTTAGAAAAACTGGAGAGAAACATAAACACAGATGCGGCACTACTGTTTGTTGATGCAGGGAAAGCATTTGATAAAGTTTCTTGGATATTTATGAAAAAGAATCTGGAAAGGATGGGAGTTGGAGAAAAATTCTTGAATGGCATTAAGGCCATCTACACAGAACAAAGAGCTAAAGTAATAGTAAACAGTGTGATATCGGAGGAGTTTGAAGTTGAAAAGGGAACAAGACAAGGGTGCCCTATTTCCCCTTTACTTTTTATTACGGTCCTGGAAGTCCTCCTAAATATGATACGAAAGGACAAACAGATAAAAGGAATTCGTGTGGGAGAGAAAGAATACAAACTACGCGCCTTCGCAGACGATCTGATGTTATCCCTGCAAGAACCGGAAAGCAGTGTCCCCAGAGCCTTGGAAATAATCGAACAATTTGGACTTGTAGCTGGTTTCAAATTAAACAAGCAGAAAACCAAAGTTTTAGGAAAAAATTTGAGTGCAGAACAAATTCAAAGAATACAGGAAGGCACTGGCCTCAATTTTGTCAAAGCAGTAAAATATCTAGGTATCAATCTCACAACCAAGAATTTGAACCTGTACAAGGACAATTACGAAAAACTGTGGATGGAAATAAAGAAAGACATGGAGATATGGACAAGATTGAAATTGTCGTTAATGGGAAGAATTGCCGTGATAAAAATGAATGTCCTACCAAGGATGCTGTTTTTATTCCAAGCCATACCAATTTTGGACAAACTGGATTGCTTTAAGAAATGGCAAAAGGACTTATCAAAGTTTATATGGCAGGGCAAAAAGCCAAGAATCAAGTTTAAGATCCTAACAGACTCTAAAGAGAGAGGAGGCTTTGCCCTGCCGGACTTAAGACTTTACTTTGAAGCAGCGGCCTTTTGCTGGCTAAAGGATTGGTTTAAACTAGAGAACGTGGATGTATTGGACTTGGAAGGACATGATAATATGTTTGGCTGGCATGCATACCTTTGGTATGACAAGGTTAAGATCCACAGAACTTTTAAGTCTCATATAGTTAGAAAATCCCTGTATCAGGTCTGGATTAGATATAAAGACTTGTTAGAGAGAAAGACCCCTAGATGGATCTCTCCAGTGGAGGCCAAAGCCTATAAGAGACCGAACATGTCTGCAAACTGGTTAAGATATATGGACATATTGCAGCAGGAAGGGGACTCTTTTAAGCTAAAAAGCTACGATCAAGTGAAAAGCCAGGTCCCCGACTGGCTGCATTATCATCAGGTATATGAAACATTTAAAATGGACAAAAAAGTTGGTTTTCAAGTAGAAAAATCAAAACTGGAAACAGAACTGATAGAATCGAATTTTAAAAACCTTTCCAAAATGTATAATCTTTTGCTAGAGTGGCATACGAAAGATGAACTGGTTAAATCGTCAATGATAGACTGGGCGAAAGATGTAGGACATAATATCATGATGGATGACTGGGAGAGATTGTGGCAAAAAGGTATTAAATTCACTGCTTGTCATAGTTTAAGAGAAAATATAATGAAAATGGTTTACAGATGGTATTTGACACCAGTCAAGATAGCTAGGATGAATACCAAAATGTCAGATGTATGTTGGAAATGTAAACATGCGAAAGGTACCTTTTTTCATATGTGGTGGTTGTGCCCAGCGGTAAATGCTTTCTGGGACAAGATTTATAACGAACTCAAGAAGGTAATGAAGGTTACCTTTTGTAAGAAACCAGAGGCATTTCTTCTGAGCATAACTAATGAAGAGATACCCAGTCAGGATAGAGTGTTTTTTATGTATGCCACAACAGCAGCTAGAATCTTATTGGCAAGAACATGGAAAGGCGAAGAGATACCAACGGTGGAAGAATGGCAGATGAAGATGATGGAGTATATGGAACTCGCAGAACTGACTGCCAGAATCCGGGACCAGAGGGAGGAGAAGGTGTCACGGGACTGGAAGAAATTTAAAGACTATCTAGTTAAATCAGTAAAATTGAATATTTGAGCAGAATTAAATAGAACAGCGGCTTTAGCAGGTTTATGTTAGATAAAATTGTTAGCAAGATAATTTTGTGCGAAAGATTTATTTGTTAGAAAATATGTTAAGACTAGGTGTTTAAGTTAAGATATAATTAGGTAAAGTAAAGCACAGTAAAAATTGAGCAAATGTTAATAGAATAAGATACAAAGCTACCTAGAAGATATATATGATTTTGAAGACAGTGGAGGGAATGGGGGAAGTCCCCTAAAATAGAGAAGATAGTAACAAGAAAAGTAAGAGGATAAGTGTTAGTTTAAAGGTTTGTATATGTTTCTTTTTATTGTAATTGTTTGATTGTGTTTTTGTGTTGTGTTTATGTATTGTATTTCTGTATTGTTAATGTTGGTGTTTATGCTATGTTTCTCTTTTGTCTTAATAGAAAATAATAAAATCTTATAAAAAAAATGTAAATTTCTTTAATAGCTCTAAGAAAATAGACATTTGGGGGTGGACATAAGAATTAAATAGGTAAAACATGAGCCAAATGGAAAATAAGAAGGGAGCAGTTGTTTACACAGAATGTAGGGCTCATAAATCTTCAAAGCTTCCCTGTGTCCAATCAATCAATCAATCAATCATCACTTCTCTGCATGCAGACAATTCCCTGTGAAAGTGGGATTGCTTATTGAACCACTCTAAGAACTGTAGCTCTGGGAGGGGAACAGGGGTCTCCTGTCAGCACCCTTAACAAACTACAGCTCCCAGAATTCTTTGGGGGAAGCCATGACTGTTTCGATTGGTGGAACTGTTACTACTACAGATGCCACATAATGCATTTGTAAGGACTCTATCATTTAGTGTGGCAGCGCCTGCACTTGGGAAGTTGCAAATTTTTCTTTATTTTTCTGTTTTATCTTTTGCAAACTGGTTAGAAGTTCGTTTGTTGTTGTTTTTTTACAATCAAGCAGTGTATAAATTGTACGAATTAAATGAATAATGAACTAAGTGTTAACATGGTTCTTTAAATCTATGGTGTGAGTGTGGCCACACTCCTTGCCAAATACTCTAACCACTATGCCAAAGGCTATAACCTTTCTAGCCCTTTCTACACAAATCTCCCCACTCCACTGAAAAAAAAGTGTCTCTTCCCCTAACCCCCTCCCTCAAATTCTTCAGTTTCATCAGTATGACAATACCTTCATCCTGCAGAAAAACCACAGATCTCAAATTAACGGCCTGCTGAAGTACTCTGTGCTCTGTCTGCAGCATTTATTGTATATGACCTGTGTGTGTCTTGTTTAGATTCATGGGCTACAACCCCAGAAGGTATATTTCCCCCTTTCTGACCTCACTTTTGCTTAGAAAGAGCAGCCGTTCCCGATGTTATTCTTCAGTACCTTTTTTCACTGCTCTCAGCTTGTCGCTCCAGACCACAAAGTGATAGCAGGGGTTGAAACACGTTATTAAAGAGGATGGCAGAGAGTTTTATAGTTTCCCCTTAACTTCTGATTTACTCAGAGGATGGTCATCCTACTTTGATCTGGGATATATTCTCGGAGAGGAAATATTTACGGACAGCTAACTTTCCCCCCTCTTTGCTCTAAGGTAACTACTGCTCCATCCATCCCCAATGCTCCTTTAGGTCTTTCTTGCCACAATCTCCACTCCATTGAAACAAGCAGTTGTGTTACTTACCACCAGGGAATAATAAATCTTGAATCCAGGCTTAGCCACAAAGAAGTCATCCGACTTGAAGGTGATCTTCAGCTGGTTTGTTTTCGATGTGATTCTCGGAGGCGCTTCCTTGTACCCACACCACCGCCCCCGGATCAGCGTGCTGATTTCGGATATATCTTCCACTTCTACAAAGTCATACCTAGAAGTTAGGACGGACATGTTTATTATACAATGTTACGGGACTAAGTCTGAGTTCCTGGGAACTTTCACCATTTAAATGGACACTGAGGGAGGAAAGTGGGCCAAGATCTGCTGTCAAGATTTGGGGCGTGTAAAATTTGGGATGAACGTATTCAGATTGGAGGAATCAAAACTCTGAAGGCATGGAGAAGTCCTACCAGTGGCCATCACCCAGTGGCTGCCATTTCCCCACCCCTGTGAAACAATGTCTTTAACTAGTTCTTTAGGCTGCCTTTACTCAGAAACCTCCATTAAAAGGTTGCTACAGTACATGGGCTCCATCTGCACTATACATTTAAAGCAGTATCATGCAGCTTGAAACAGTCATGGCTTCCCCCAAATAATCCTGGGAAAGGATGCTGAGAGTTGTGGGAAGACCTCTATTCCCCCTTAAAGAGCTACAACTCTCAGAGTGGTTTAGCAGTCAACGCCTTTTCCCAGGGAACTCTGGGAATTTTGCACTGCCAACATTAAGAATAAACAACACGGTGGCAAACAGCATAACAACAGCAATAAAATTGGATTCATAAATACAAATATACAACACAACATTGCATAAAAAACTGGGAATTTATCTAGAATGTTGATTGTGAAAGAAACACCATCAAGCTGACTACACTGGGGTGGGGTGAAGTGAAGTGCCAACAGGTACATTCTCACAATATTATCTAGAAACTTTCTTGAGGGTAAGCCATGCCTAATAATAGGCCACATTCAGGTGTTTTTTTAAATCAAATGTATTAAGAGTTTTCAACATAGGATACAATAAAAACCAAACCAATTCTTCCCTTCCCTTCTCTTCTCCTTTATTTTTCTTTTGGTATAGGCCACATTCACTAATGGTTTTGGCTTCAAACCCATAGCAGTGGATATGCTGTTGAGCTACAACTACCACAAGAATCAAGATGGCTGTAGAGCAGGGTTGCTGGGAGCGATAATCCAGACTCCTCTTGAGACTCACAAGTTCCCATCTCCTGACTTACAGCAACCCCATCCTTTCCGTGGTCGTGATTCATAACAATTCTAATTATTTCACAGTGTGAATGAACTAATTCAACCTTGTTAGCATGGGGTTATAAAGATGGCTCATGAATATTGTATATTGATATTTTTTAATTAAGCAATTTAGACAAGATGATTTTTGATGATGATGATGATGCTGTTAAATAACAAAATGGGCCTATATTTGGGCTGGAACCAGATGGGACCTTGCCCCAGCCTGGAAGTATCTTGGCTGCCACCATTCACCCCAGCAACTAACAAGGTGGCTGAGGGTGGTCTCCTTTGCTGCCGACGCCACTGCCACTGCTCCAGTCTCTTTACCATGCTGCCTGTCACTGCCAGCATCTAGAGGGCCAGAAAGGCTCCCAAATGCTACATTGCTGGCTTGGCAAAGGTGGAACCATAACTCTCTAATGGTTAACTACAGTTATGAGGTGGGCTGGCCAATTAGGTATTAGACTATTGCTGTGGAATGCTTGTTTCCAGCATTACCAGCCACCAGTCACTGACTGCTCTGGACAGCAATGTGGCAAAGCAGAGTAGCCACAACCTGATACTTCATAGCTTTAGACACTTTAAAAATCCTAGTGTGGTAGCGTGTAGATCTGTCTGGAAAGCCTATCAAGGGAAAGCCTGTCTGGAAAGCCTGTCAAGGGAACGTTTAGGCATGCCTCTCTCCTTGGCGACAAGCCTCCCAATCCCAAGCAGGACTTTGTGGGTTATTTATGACGGGCTGAAATTCATCCATATGCTTTGAATACTCTGCGGAAGCAAAAGAGCTATAAAGCAGCCAGTGCAGCTAGGAATATGGCTCCTTTGTGAGCCCAGATGAGCCCAAATTGTATCGTTATTCAAAATAAACATTAAAAAGAACGAACTCTGCATAGGGGCAATCAGCCTAGTCAAACAGCCGACTATTCCACAGCCTATCCCTTCCCATTCCTTTCTTGACTACTCTACAGAGATAACAATGTATTGGATGCTGTCCAGAGTTTTCTGTAGCCTGGATGAAAGCCCTGACTTCATACCTTAGAGGGAATAGCATCAGTCTGAATATACGGTAGTCCTTGAACTCCTAAAACAAGGATAGCCAACACAGCACCATGACATTTTTGCAATCACTTAAATTAGGGATAGCCAACATGTCCTCCAGATCTTTTTAGACTCCAGCTCCCATAAGTCCCAGCAAGCACAGTCAATCATCAGGGGCGATGGGAGCTGAGGTTCATCAACATTTTGAGGGCACCAAGTTGGGTACCCCAGGTGGGGTAAATCCAACTGCTTGAGACAAGGAAACCTACTGTGATAGTATGGATGTTTGGTGTATGGAGCCATATTGCTCAAGTGAAACAGAGTTCCCACAAGCTCCCTAAATGTGCCAAGCAGGAAGTTGAGACCATATAACACCTACATATAACACCTGAAAGACCTACATTGGCTGCCAGCACGTTTCTGAGCACAATTCAAAGTGTTGGTGCTGACCCTGAAAGCCTTAAATAGCCTCGGCCCAGTATACCTGAAGGAGCATCTCCACCCCCATCGTTCAGCCTGGAAACTGAGGTCCAGCTCTGAGGGCCTTCTGGCAGGTTCCCTCACTGCAAGAAGTGAGGTTACAGGGAACCAGGTAGAGGGCCTTCTCAGTAGTGGCGCCCACCCAGTGGAACGCCCTCCCATCAGATGTCAAGGAAATAAACAACTATCTGACTTTCAGAAGACATCTGAAGGCAGCCCTGTTTAGGGAAGTTTTTAATGTTTGATTTTTTTATCGTGTTTTTAATATTCTGTTGGGAGCTGCCCAGAGTGGCTGGGGAGGCACGGCCAGATGGGCGGGGTAATAATAATAATAATAATAATAATAATAATAATAATAATAATATGTTTGTAATTATTTTTGCCTTGTTTTTCTCTTTGTGTTGATGCTATTAATGCTTCACGACTGTCCCCTCTGCACACTCTCACACAACCCACCTGCAGATTTCATTCTCTGGCTCCTCCAGTCCAAATTGGTTATCAAACACCAGCTGTATCCTTGCATTCTCTGGCGAAAGCAGCCTCCACGTCAGTAACAGGTTCCTGGGATAGTTGTGAGGAAAACGAGGGCTGTGGATCTCACCACTGCGCAAGACGCGGATGGTCTCTTCCTTCCGGTACAAGGCTGTGAGGTGATTGCTCTCTGTTAGTAATCACAACTTGTAGAGATTAGTATGTGGTTCAGGAGGGGAAATGAGCCAAGCAACATTATTTACATTTACAGAACGCTAACAGTTTCATACCCAGTGTTATTCAAGAATTCTAAGAAACAAAACATTGGGGCAGTTTTGAAACCAGTGCTTAGAATCAGTGCAATTTTGGAAGCTGCCACCTGCCTTACATTTAATCCCTGGTATCTCCTCCTGGTAGGCCTGGAAGAAACTCCTGCCTGAGATCTTGGAGAGCCAGTCAGTGTAAGTGATACTGAGCTAGATGGACCAATGGTCTGATTGGATATAAGGCAGCTTCCTGTGTTCTTCTCATTGAAAATAGATGAAATACTGCTCCTTGATTTCAGGAAACATCATGCAAAACTTCATTATGATATCCTAAGAGGTGGACAGTCAACACAACCACAACTTTCCAAAATATATAGTAGATGGATTGCATGAAAAGCTTGCATGACAGCCTTTTATACTGAGTCAGAGCATTGGCTTATCAGTAGGGATGCAAGGATCTGTCCACCTTGCTTCTCTCAGTTTCTCATTTCTTCAGACTTAAATTCAGGCTTCCATATCTAGCAGCAATTTGAGATTTACTGTCATTTTCTCCCCCCCCCCCAAAAAAAATGAAACAAATTTTTTTTAGTGTCATTTTCTCCCAAAAACACATTTTTATATGCAATTTTATATAATGCACACATTTCTGCAAGAATTTTTCCCATATATAGTGTTTTTGAATGGTATTTTCACTAACATTTTAATGCACCACTTTCACCTAATATATACATATTTGGTTGTTGTTGTGTGTGTTTTTTTTTTTTGGAGAACTTGCATTGTAAGATTTGGATTACAGTGGTACCTTGGTTTATGAACTTAATCCGTTCCAGAAGTCCGTTCTTAAACCAAGGCGCGCTTTCCCGTAGCAGCAGGGGACTCAATTTACAAATGGAACACACTCAACAGGAAGCAAAACATGTACTTATTCCAAGGCAAAGTTCGCAAACCAAAACACCTACTTCCAGGTTTGCAGTGTTCTTAATCCAAGTTGTTCACAAAAACTAAGCTGTTCTTAAACCAAGGTACCACTGTACTGGGATAGATAAAATGCCAGTCAGTTTTAAAACCATTTAACAATTTCTAGGTGACCATCCCTAGGAAGTCCCTATTTTTATGTGTACAGTTCTTCAGAAATGGTAAAAGAAGCATGCTAACAGTTTCCAGTTCTCTCATCACCACCCGTAAAATTTTAGGTATGGAAAGTGTATGCTATTAAGTTGCCACATATACAAATGTCCCAGTATTTCAGTAAAAGGTTGCAGTTCTGTGGCCACTGGGAGGGTGTCCATGGGATCTTTTACAAGAAGTAAAACATAGCATTAATACTAAAACACAATATTATGCAATGTAAACAACCACTTAAAACAACTTAAAATGGCAAAAACAATCTGGGTCCTAAAATATACATCCCAAGTGTCAAAAGCCAGGCAAAGAGATGCATTCGATGAAAGGCTAATGAATGTGCAAGATGCACCTCTGTGGGGAGGGAGTTCTGCAATTTAGGGGCTGCCACAGTGAATATTCTCTCCAGGGCTTCTGAGGGCAGTGGAACAACCAAGAGAGCACCATTACAACGATAAAACACATAAAACCATCCCAAATAGAAGAGAACGGTATATATTCAGCCAAAGGGGTGAGTCCCACAAAACAAAACAAAACAAAACAACTGTCAAAGGTCAGGGTAAAGAGACATATCTGCAGCATTCAGTGCTAGATGCACCTCTGTTGGGAGGTATGAGCTGCCACAGAAAGTCCTCTCCCAGGCCACCAGTCCCCATGCTCCTGAGGGCAACAGTGCTTTGAAGAGGAACCTCTCTTGTAATCTTAACAGCTGAGAAGATTGGTAGGGATCAAGGTAGTCTTTCATATACTTTGGGCCTAAGAGCTCAGGTGTCTACCACTCCCAGAGCCTTTGATCCCTTGGTCCAACCAACGTTGGAGCTCTGACATCAGCAGGACCCCCAAAGGGGAGTGTTGGATACAAATATATCCTGGTCGACCCATTGCCAAACCTTTGGCTATTAGAAAAAGGCTATTCAGATACGTATACAGCATCTAAATGTAACATGACATAAGTTTAGGGTGTTTATTTTTAAGTACAGTGGTACCTTGGTTCTCAAACATAATCCATTCCGGGAATCCGTTCGATTCCTGAAACAGTTTGAAAACCAAGGCACGGCTTCTGATTGGCTGCAGGAGCTTCCTGGACTGTGTTGAGTGTTCGGCTTCCGAAAAATATTCGCAAACCGGAACACTTACTTCTGGGTTTGCGGCATTCAGGAGCCAATTTTTTCGGCAACTAAGCCATTTGGGGGAAAAGGTTTGACTGTACTATACTAAAGCAGGACTTCGGATATGCCACACACCCAGGAGGTGAGGATGTCCTTTCCTCTCTATAGCACCGTGGTTATTTATTTATGACTACATTATCATTATGTTATGATAGAGGAACATGAACAGGGCTCACTCCAGGTTGGGCAAAGTCTTCTAGGAAGTGCTCTGAGTAGCAACGGGTGTCTGCAAAGGGGAGACAAAGCTCAGTGGGAGAGCATCTGATTTGAGTGTAAATTTTTTTGGTTCAATCCCCAGCATATTCAGGTAGGGCTGGGAGAGACCAGAAGTCACAGAACTATTTGGTCATTGTTTTAAAAACCGGCCTCACCATGAATCATTGTCTCTTTGTCCAAAGTCAACTTCAAGTGTGATTCAGTTGACATCTGTCTGCTTAGTAACTTTCCACCATTACTTCCCACCATTGTTCTCAAAGCAATTAGCAACAAGGAGATGGGAACCTACTTTGTTTTTTTTTATTTTGTTCTCATCATGTATACCAGCTGAAGAAGCATGGGTGGAGAGCTTGCATTAAAGCAGGATAGGAACCCACATAGAGATGGTCTTTCAACAACATATACTATCACTATAAGTTTTGCATTTTTTCCCTTTCAGACTGTTGGGTCAATCTTCACGTTACAACCAGCTGACCATTGGGGCTTGCACAGAGCTGGGTCATGCATTGTGCAAGCCCTGATTCGTTTCCCTGCAAGTAAAACATCAGCTCTCTGGTGACAATGGAGGAGTGCGCCTTTGGGGGGTGAAGTCAAACTGCTGAAAGGTTACAGCGCCTGCTGTGGCTGTAGAGACCGATATGGGAGAGACATGTTTTGTTGCAGCCAGGGCAGATGAAGGCGCCCGGTTGTTCTGCTGCAGATGCACCATGGCGTTTCTGCTGTAGCAGTTGCAACATGCTCTGATAAATGCTATATGATTTTTAATTGTGTTGTTACAGACACAGCACTGACCACCTGAATGAAACCATCAGACCACAGGTGGTCCCCAGTCCCCAGCAGCCATTGATTGATATACGGTGGTACCTCGGGTTACAAACACTTCAGGTTACAAACACTTCGGGTTACAGACTCCACTAAACTGGAAGTAGTGCCTCGGGTTAAGAACTTTACCTCAGGATGAGAACAGAAATCGCGCGGTGGCGGCGTGGCGGCAGCAGGAGGCCCCATTAGCTAAAGTGGTACCTCAGGTTAAGAACGGTTTCAGGTTAAGAACGGGCCTCCGGAATGAATTAAGTTCATAGCCAGAGGTACCACTGTATATTTTATTCGTTCTTAGCAATGGTTTGAAAACAGAAGTACAAATATATTTTGAATGTTTGTATTATATATCCATCTAGCTATCTGGGACAGATTTGCTCCTTCTGCTACTTTTATTGACAGGACAAAATAAATTATGAGGAGGAACCTTTGATTGAGCGAGGCTTTTGAATCATGGATGGTTGGGGGGGGGGAGAATAAAGTGAATTTTAGGCCAAAACTCAGAGCTCTTGTTCAGATCCACTTAGAAATACAAATGTAACTATTTCTCCTCTTCCCCCTGGGCTGTTTTCCACTAGGTGGGTGGTTGCTGATACCCACATCCATCAAATTCTACATTAGAAATGTATGTCAGCAGTCCATCAACTACCCCTCTAGAGAGCGAATAACTCTATCTGCAAAAACAGCTTGCAAAATATATATGACAGGAGCCCAAGCGCTTGTCATAATGACTTTTTTTTTTAAGAAAAGTGATTAAGCTGCATCATTTTATAGACCCTCGTTCTGCTGTTCACTTTGTATTCCCCACGAGAAATTTCCTAAAGTGACTAAAAGAAATCTATCCACTTACGATTAAATAATTTAAAAAAGTCTTCATGAGCCACTTAAAGTGAATCACAGAGGTGGTCTGCATGAAGCGAACAGGCATGTAAAATCTGGCATCTCTTTAATATAGGTGGAAGTACAGCAGGGGTATGGGCTTATTCACACACATCCCATAACTGTATCTAAGTACTTCAAATGGACACATTAGATTTCACATGTCTGCTATTCTCTGCACTTAACATATGATCTGCGTACTTTGGTATCTGAGCAAAGACTGTGCTATGGTTCTGGCCAAATCCCAGATCACAAATTGAATAGGGCTGATTTTTGTCAACCTGGAATTTGGCTGGGTTGGGTCAAAGCAACACCCGATCACCCCGGGTTGGGTCAAGTCCACCCAGAGCGATCCTGCAAGTGGACCCATTCCATTGACTGGCATGTCTACTGAATTTGCTGTTCATTTAGAGCGGCTATATAACAACCTTATCTCTTGCTAATTTCCCGTTCTCTATTAGGCAAACGTTCCCTGTTTTTCAAGCTGAAATATTCCCTTCACCAACCTATTCTTTAGGTACATTTACACTTGAGATCCTAACCCGCTGTGAAGAGGCTGCCAGAGGCAATATGGTTTTAATTGAGCCTCATAATGCTTTGGAAAAGAAAGATGATGTGAGTTTAATCCAGGAGGCTAATAAAGGAAGGCACGCTAGCATTCCCCGGCCACATGCGCGATAAGCACAGCGCCATCCTTTTCATCTTTCGGCAAAGGAGGATTTGCACAGTGCTCTGAGATTCCCGAACACATCAAACTCAGGTCAGTGCTGGAAAACACAATGCCTTGACAGAATCCCACAAAACCCGAGTCTTACTTTTGAATAATGCATATGTGCAAGGGATAAGAAATAAACATGACATACTGAGGCATTGAAAGAAGAGTCTCAGTGTTTCATTTCTACCCAGAATTACCTTAGTGCTTTCATTTCTTTTTCATTCCCCCCTCTTGAACTTGTGGGAAATGAAGAGTAATTGTTTATGAGAAAGACATTTATGGCAGTGTTGGGGAGCTCGCTGGAGAGGAGGCCAATAGTGGTCAAAGCAAAATGGGAAGATAATGGTCCATTGAATAGCCTTAATATTGCACATTCTCCCCCTCTGTCTTCTTTCTTTCTTTGCACAAGTAAGAAGGAAAAGAAAACATGATTTTGCTGGAAATGGTAGCACCGTTAATTGTGCTGGGATGGGAGCCATAGCTTATGTTTTGTTTGCTAAGGCTCCACTTGAAATCCCCGGTTAAAAAGAATTCCAGGGTTAAAATGCTTAGAACCATAGCTGTCCACTTTCCCCTTTTCTTGCGAGGAATCCTATTCGGAATAAGGGAATTTCCCTTAAAAAAAGGGAAAAGTTGACAGCTATGCTTAGTCAAAACAAAATCGAAAATTCTTTCTAGTAGCACCTTAGAGACCAACTGAGTTTGTTCCTGGTATGAGCTTTCGTGTGCATGCACACTTCTTCAGATACACTGAAACAGAAGTCACCAGATCCTTAAATATAGTGAGGGAGTGGGGAGGGGTATTGCTCAGAAGGGTGGTGGGAATGGGTGATCAGCTGATAGGTGTGGAAAACCTGTTGACGACTCTTAACGGCTGTAATTAGTCTTGCAGGGAAAGGCAAGTGGTGAGATGGCTAAAGATAGCTTTGTTATGTATAATGAGATAAAAATCCAATGTCTTTGTTCAGACCAGGTTTCTCTGTGGTTTTAAGTTTGGTGATTAGTTGTAATTCAGCCACTTCTCTTTCCAGTCTATTTCTGAAATTTCTTTGTATTAAGACAGCTACTTTGAGATCTTTTGTAGAATGTCCTAAGCTATGCTTAGAACATAGAAGTCCTTTGTGCTGCCCACCCGATATTTGACTATTCTGGATGTCTTGATGGAATAGCAGAATTCCTCAATGTTTGCTATCTGACCTAGTTGATGGGTTCTTGCATTAATTTACAGGGCCCTTAAGAACTTCGGTTCAGGATACCTCAAGGACTGCCAAATCCCTTATATCCCTGCCCGATCACTGAGGTATCTGCAGGAGTCACCATTAGTGGTCCTCCATGACCCAGATGCTGGCTTGTATACAGCTAGAGTCTTGCATTTCGCATTGTGTGCCAATTTTATGGAATTCCCTTGCAATCAAGCATAATATACAACACCCAGCATAAAATCAATAATTTAATACCAGAAAATAAAATTTGTTCAGGGAAACTGATGTACTATAAAAAAGGCACAAATTAACACCAGCTGAGCATGCCACTGCCCTTTGCTCAAATGGATAAACACAAGACAACTTATCCATTGCCTTTAACGACTCAGAAACTTTTAGTGTAACCCTGTTCATGTCAACTCAGTGGCTATGTGGAAATAAGACTAACGCCTAATACAATTTTGGAGATAAAGCAGCAACAGAGATGGAAATAAGTGAAAGATGATGAGCATAAAACTATTCCATGCTGCTGAATGTCATCCAAGTAATATGTTGAAGTTGGTAACAGAAATGTTATTTTAGGGAGATGGTTGGCATAGAAATCTTGAACACATGCACTCCACCCAAAGACATTCAAAATGTTCAGCGGCGCACTTTATTAAAAGGGAAATTTGTCAAGGAGCTGCCATAGAAATACATCTGCTTCCCACAAAAGAACACACACACACAGCAGAAAGAAGACAGTAAATCTACTTGTTTTGGCCTCATTACTTGAAAAGCATGACCGGGTCTTGAAAATGAATAAAATAAAGAGGTTCAATTATAAGGCCAAAAAACACAGGCCACATAAGGTCAAAGAAAGCCCCAAAGCATCCCAACTGAAGTCCCAACAGCATACCCTCCAAGTGTCCTGATTTTCCAGGGACAGTCCCAGTATTATAAAAGCCATCCCTGCTTCTGATTTAATCCCAGAATGTCCCTATTTCCCCTGCCGGTGCTGCCGGTGCCAAGCTCCTATACCACTTTAACAGCCAAAGTATCCCAAGGACAATAGTTTGTTAAGTGTGCTGACCTCACAGACCTATGACCTCACAGGCACTACAGTTCCCGGGATCCTCCATGGCATAAATGTGCCCCAAATGGAGGTGTGGATGCGACCAAAAGTAAGACGGAACTTCCAGTCCAGGTGATTTCTGGACATAGAATGGGAGGAGGGGACACCATCTTATACTTTCCAAAACGTCTTGGACACAGAACATGAGCCCCATACTGGTGTGTGTGTGTGTGTGTGTGTGTGTGAGAGAGAGAGAGAGAGAGAGAGAGAGAGACTGAGAGAGATTCATGTTATTACTGTGTGTTTTACAACAGAAGCATTAACTTCTCCTGCTGTGTTCTTCCAGCTACACCTGCCTTTTTCTCAAGACCTTCCATATTTGTTTCACCCATTACACACTTACACCTGTCAACATCACATGCTGCTGTTGTTATTGCAGATAAGCTCCCCATCCCCCTTCATTTTTCTCAGCTTGGCAGCTGGCAAGATCTAACCAGTTACGTCCGAAGCGAAGAGTTCCAAAGCGAAGGAGAGAAAAGCATTTTTGAACCGAAGCCACAGAACAGTTCATTTTCAGGTCGAGGCATGCAAAATAAACTGAATTTGTACAGCTAGTTCTGTTGGCCCCAGCCCCCCCCCCCCCCGCCCGTCCAATTTTCCCATAGTAAGCAGGATTCTTTCCCCCCCTTTTTCTTTGGTTACACTCAGGACTCTATAAATCAGAAAGAATGTAGACAGATTGCGTAGGGGCCGTTCTTCGTGGCCAACAGTGCAAATTGCATCACTGCATCAAGCTTTTGGGAAATACAAAGTGATCTGAAACTGCAGAACTATTTCCCTTGGTAAAATGGTATGTTTGTACGCGTGTGTGATTGCATGACTCAAAGCCACTGAACACTGTGTTTCATCACTACCCTCTTCTGAGGAAAAGGATCTCCCATGGTGCCAGGGAGCCTAGTAATTCATGCCCTTCCTTTTAAAGATAGCTGTTTGCACTGTGACCCCCATCGGACGCAAGAGTAGCTGCTCTAGTGGAAGTTGGCATGTTACCTGTCTCAGGTTTGCTTGAGTGGATTCCCATCACACATAGCCATTGCTGGTGAACTGTGGGTCTGGCAAGGTTCATGGAATGGAGTTATTGGCAGAACCTGGACCAGGTGACACAGAACATAAGAGAAGCCAGAGGCCCATCAAGTCCAGCATCCTCTTTTCACAGAACCCTGCCAGGCTAAGTTTCCACATGCAGGAAAAGATTTGATTTTGCGAAACATTCCAAAATGGTTAAGTCCCATCTGAATTCTTTCTGGTACAGCCCAGACAGCAGCATGTGGTTTTCTTGTGGCTTCCTAGTACCTCAATTATTCCATCTAAACCAGGGGTCAACAACCTTTTTCAGCCATGGGCAGGCCCACCATGCCTCAGACCTTGTGGGGGGCCATGCTATATTTCCGGGGGGGGGGGGGGAATGAACAAATTCCTATACCCCACAAATAATTCAGAGATGCATTTTAAATAAAAGCACACATTCTACTCAGGTAAAAACACCGGGCAGGCTCCACAAATAACCCAGAGATGCATTTTAAATAAAAGGACATATTCTACTCATGTAAAAACATGCTGATTCCAGGACCGTTCATGGGCCAGATTGAGAAGGCGATTGGGTTGCATCTGGCCCCCGGGCCTTAGTTTGCCTACCCCTGATCTAAACAAACAAACAAACAAACACACAAGGTAACCTATATCTTACAGGATGTGGACCTTTCTCATATGCCTCATTCTGGCTGTTGCATGCTATTGTAAGACCTAGTACTTCATCCTCTTGTGACTCCTTCCTTTAGTCAGAACACATTGGTGACATATAAGCTGAGATCCACATGACAAATCCTTAAGGATTTGCAGGCTTAAGTCTCAGTGTCCTTGAAGGAAACTCTTGCATTCTTCCAACTTCATCCATGGAGATGGTAGCCTTCTTCAGGCATTCTTTATGCATGGGAAGTTAAGGTGAAAGGTAAAGGACCCCTGGACAGTTAAGTCCAGTCAAAGGTGACTATGGGGCTGTGGTGCTCATTTCGCTTTTAGGCCGAGGGAGCCAGTGTTTGTCCAGACAGCTTTCCAGGCCAGCATGACTGAAACACTTCTGGTGCAACGGGACACCGTGACAAGTTCCAGAGCACATGGAAACACCATTTACACAGAGATACCTATTTATCTACTTGCACTGGCATGCTTTTGAACTGCTAGGTTGGCAGTAGCTGGGACAGAGCATCGGGAGCTCACCTCATCGTGCGGATTCGAACTGCTGACCTTCCAATCAGCAAGCCCAAAAGGCTCAGTGGTTTAGACCACAGTGCCACCCACGTCCCACTGAAAGTAACCTTACATGCACAAGTGCATTCACTTGGAACCTGTTGCAGCTGTAGCCACCTTTCAATTTGTGGTGGTGGGTGGGGGGAACCTTGTGAAGTGGGCAGTCTCTTTTATTTTAATAGTGCCCTGCACAAAATAATAATAATAATAGTAATAATAATAATAATAATAATAATAATAATAATAATAATAATAATTTATACCCTGCCCATCCAGCTGGTTTTCCCAAAAACAAAAACATTTTGCTGTTTCTCACTGCAAGTTGGAAGACTTAATCCACTCTGGAAGACCTCCTGTGCCTGCAAATTTCACCCACTTTCATGAAGAGAGAGAGAGAGAGAGAGCTCCATTCTTAGGCTGGATCTACACAGATATGAAAAACACTATTAAAAATTTGGCTCCCAATGCAATTTACCATTCACAGTGGATCACTGCTCTACAGTGCCCTCTGGTGCCATATTTGTATAACGCATTTTAACGTTATCATTGACCAGTGTAGCTGAGTCCTTATATTCCCCATTGTAATGCATGAGGCAGGGGAAAACAGTGCTTTGTTTCTAACAGGTCATGCCTATTTATTGTTGTTGTTGTTTTGTTGTTTAGTCATGTCCGACTCTTCGTGACCCCATGGACCAGAGCACGCCAGGCACTCCTGTCTTCCACTGCCTCCCACAGTTTGGTCAGACTCATGTTGGTAGCCTCGAGAACACCGTCCAACCATCTCATCCTCTGTCGTCCCCTTGTGCCCTCAATCTATCTATGACTATTTATAACTAAGTCCTATTGAATTCAGTGGGGCTTACCCACACTTAAGTGGGGTTAGGACTGCAACCTAACATATCTAATCAGATCCCGAATAACAAGTTGAACTAGAAAGCCCCAAACTGCAAACTCAAGTGAGCTGCTTACCAAAGCTACAGATACGAAGTCGAATCCTTTGGTCCAGGCACACTGTTACTGTTTGCATTACCGCATGGAACTTATCCTGTTTTCTCGTGGCAAAGCAATGCCTCTAAGCTTGCATGGGAAAAGCTCGTTGCTGCTTGCTTTCTTAGAATTAAAATAAGATCTGTACCTTCTCTTCCCCTCCAACCATGATTTAGCTCACAGTTAATTATCACCACTTGGTGTGTCTCCGTTCACAACCAAGAGCGATGGCTTAGCTGGAATGCCATGTTTTTTTTACATGAGGCTGTGTTCACAGTTGCCCCAGAACCTCTGGGATGTTCTGTAGGGGGGGGGGACATAATTAAATAAAGAACAATGATTTTGCTATGTAGCAGGCATCTTTTCTATATGGCTTGCAATACGGCTTTCATCCATTGGGAGATCAACCCTGTTATTATGTATATTTTGAAAAACATTTCTCTAGCGCAGTGCCACAGCACTGGGAAAAGCAATTTGCGATGCACTCACACAGAAATCCCGAGCGGCTGTGCAGCTGTTTTGAATTTCAAGACTAAATTAAGAACCAAAGTTTGTTTATTACTATTATTAGTATATCCATGCATTTTCACAGTGTGAATGGAGGGAGGTCAAGAATCACTGCTGTGAGTTGTTTTCTCCAACCTGAGTAAAGAGAAACCAGCCCTTTACTTGTTTTTATTTAAGTTAATCAGGAACTCTGGCTGCATGCTGCTTCCATAGCAGACTTTATTCTGTGTCTTTGCCTGCCTCCTGGAGTATAGCTTTGGCTCCTGTATGACCTTTTCAGAAGATTAAAGAACCTGTGTTTTCCTTTTCCTTTAGCACTATGCTCATGGCTGCAGTCCAGCAGTGGTAACACAATATCCCATCTCTGCCCAGTATAGATTAACTGTCTTCAGCCCCCCAAACTTAAGAAAACTTTTCCATATGAGCTGGTGTGCCAAGTACAGATGGAAGAACCTGTCCAGTTATGGCTTTTCTCTGTTTCTCCATTTCCCAGTCTTCAGCTCAGCTCACCAAATCAGTTGTCAAAGCCTACCGCAAAATCCACATACATTTTCATGTGTGTTTCTTCCAGTATACCCCTTCTCATACAATTTTGTCTAGTATGAACATTTTTGCAAGCAATTTCCCTATATACAATGCATTTTAATGCTTAAAAATAAACAAATGCACATGTTTTTCTACTCGTGTTTTTTTGATCAAAAACTGCATGATGAAATTTGGGGAAATGTCAGTTTCCAAGGATAGGTGAGTTTTGGGTCATGCATTGGTTTGGGAATCTCACTGTGACACCAGTCACTGTCTCTCAGCCTAACCTACCTCCACAAGGCTGTTGTCCAAATAAGGAGGGGGAGAACTATGTACACAACCTAGAGCTCCTTGGAGAAAGGGTAAAATGATGATGATGATGATGAGAAGAAGAAGAAGAAGAAGAAGAAGAAGAAGAAGAAGAAGAAGAAGAAGATAAACATGTATCAAGGCCCCATTGCTCCCAAAGCGATGAATAGCCAGGCAAGACAGCAATATAGAAGAAGAAGAAGAAGAAGAAGAAGAAGAAGAAGAAGAAGAAGAAGAAGAAGAAGAGGAGGAGGAGGAGTTTGGATTTGATATCCCGCTTTATCACTACCCGAAGGAGTCTCAAAGCGGCCAACATTCTCCTTTCCCTTCCTCCCCCACAACAAACACTCTGTGAGGTGAGTGGGGCTGAGAGACTTCAGAGAAGTGTGACTAGCCCAAGGTCACCCAGCAGCTGCATATGGAGGAGCGGAGACGCGAACCCGGTTCACCAGATTACGAGTCTACCGCTCTTAACCACTACACCACACTGGCTCAAACAAGCCACTGCTTTATTGTTTACACATGTGAGTGGTTTGGCATGGGCAAATGACCCTGATGCAGAATTTGTGACAGATCTATTTAGTTTAATATGTTTATATCCCACCTTTCTTCCATCATGGAAGCCAATGTGGCATATATGTAATTCTCAGGTGGTCACCCATCTAGGCACTGGCCAGACTGAAAACTGCTTAGCTTCAGCAAAGTGATAGCCCCTTGTGCCTCTAGACCGTTCCATGGAAACTGAGCCAGCCATTTCCCTGTGGTTGAAAGATGATCAATTCTGGAGGAAATGCTCTTGACTTGGTACATTTTATTTCAGCTTAGCTTCTCTGAATCTTGGGGTCATCCTTTGAAAACAGCTGTTTGGCACTAGTCGAGAGATTACTGGTGCAAGACTAAAAAACAATAACAAAAAGCAGTCCCACAAATAAACCTCAACAACTCCTCCACAGCACTTGTGGGAAGACGCACACAATGGTTTCAAAATAAAGACTACAATTGCTTAGGTAGCCAATGCTGTGACTCCCCTGAGAAATCTTTTTTTTAAAAAAACCAAACAAACAAAACAAACCCTCAAGGATATCTGGATATGCAGCTTGCTGGGAAGATGCCCAACAGATGGTCTCCAAAATTAATTATAAAGATACTAGGAACATCTAGACCTCCCCCCCCCCCTCCACATTAAAAGCTTTTATTGAAAGAAAAAAATCCTAACAATTCTATTTAGACCACCAAAAACCAAGCCAGTAAATAACAGAGCAATTTTCATTTGTTTCCTTCCTTCAATTTTTAAGTTACTTTTAATAAAGATGTGAACTAGCCAAGGGGATGTCCTCCAATTCTTGTTGGTTTACAAATCCCATAGCCGATGGTCAGATGCAGCCTAATCACATAAGGAAGACATCATGCTGGCTATCCTTGCTTTACATGATTGTATATATGTTGTATACATTGTAGGGAACCAACCTGTAAGGCGTAAAAATGCTGACAGCAACAGAGCTCTTGGATTGCAAACACTGTCTACAAGCACTGAAACTTCTTCACAGCAAATGTCCTGTGAAAGCTATATTTTTATTTGTAGCCCATTGACCTAAATGTCTGGGAGCAGGATATCTTAAGGAACATCTGGAACCTGAGGCATGGCAAGTAGATGGAATGGGGCTTTCTGGATCACAGCTCTCCAACTCCATCATTGCTGACCTTCAATGCTATCAATGGCTACTTGCCATGACAGTTCTGCTCTACTCCGTGGCCACCATGAGAAGAGGATGCTGGACTAGATAGACCATTGGCTTGATACAGCAGTGTTCTTCTCGTGTTTTATGTTCTTCTGCCATGCAGCTAAGAAACCAAAATATGTTTGGAAGAGAACTTATTTGATTCTCTCTCTCTCTCTCTCTCTCTCTCTCTCTGTGTGTGTGTGTGTGTGTGTTTGATCCTTTCCCTCCTATGAGTGGCTTGTCAGGTGAGGTAGAGCCATTGTGCTAGCTTCTCAGCAGTTGGGCTGCTTTGGCTTACCAGGAGGGGCTAGATAGTGGCAAGGTCAGCATGGTGCAAACACACCAGCAGGAGCACTGGACTGGTTGTGCCAGTGCATTGTGCCAGTGCATCAACAGCACACAAACCTTCTTCCCACCTCACTAGTCTGCTTCCCAATAAGCAACAGTGATTGCCTACCAGGAAGCCTTCATGGTGGTTCTCCTTCCATGGCATGCTATGACTGACGGCCAGCAAGACCAAAATGAGATGGAGGTAGCTGCTCAGTCCATCCCTAGTGATGTAGGGATCTCACTTAAAAGTATTGCTGTAGCTATTATGAGGTGTGTGTGTGTGTGTGTGTGTGTGTGTGTATACACATCACCTGGCATTTAAATTCATGGCTTTCCGTCATTTTATCTTAAATATATCCATAGAGGAATCTCTTGAGTTGTGCTATAAATTCAGCCCACACATCCACCCACCTGTAGTGAAATGGGAAGTGACAACAGAAGCAATGGAAATACCAGCCAAAGAACAAATATAATAACAAGCTTGTGTCCTTAATCAGAAATAATCCAGACACTCTTATGCTCAGACAACAGTGAGGAGAGGAGAACTGGTGTCCAAAAGATCATTGACTTGAGTGGTGGAGATGATGACACACTTGGGGAGTATTTCTGTATGTCCAAGGAAGACATCTTGCACCAGCCCCTGTGCATAATTGCTGTTGGAACTGATAGAGTGGTCTGATGGGGTATATGAACCTCCTTTGGAGGGGCTGAAGGAAGTTGGTTCCTATGCTACAGAGGAAGTAAAGAAGTTTTTTGATGGGCCCATGCAAGTCCCACAGTGGCCCTGTCATGCTTAGTCTATAAAGAGGTGTGTGAAACAAGTCACAGAGGCAGTAGACAGGGACATGATATCTACACCAGTGGGCAAAATCAGAAGCCAAGAAGCAAATTAGCAGCTGATATCCTAGAATGAATCAAAGCAAGGCTTGCCGGAACTTCTTGTTTAAATTTCTCTAATTGTTTTAATTTCTTTAAATTGTTTACATTTCTTTAAATTGTTTTAATTTCTTTGATGTCATTACTTTTTAAAGTTGTTTTATGATTACAAGGTAAAGTTGTAAGCTTAGTAGGGTGTGTTTTATGTAGAGGAAACTAAATTAAATTACCTAGCATTTTCAGAAGGTAAAATTAAAATTGTTCGGTTTTCTGAGATAACTTTATGTGCGTTTTAATCAAACATAGATTTACCAAGCTGAATATTGCCCAGTCACAAAAATTATAGCAGATTTGAATTCCTTACACTATCATCGATGCAGCAATGCTCATTGCATTGGTGAGCCACCTTACCGGAAATCTCAATGCCAAACATTTCTCACCTTCAGCGGGAATTGTGGAAGCAAGAAAGGACTTATTCCAGGTAACCAACTTGACCCAGTTATTCTCCTCCCATCCTGTTATTATCTAATATTTTTCTATCAGCAATGTGCCCATGGTTATTCTTTGGTTTTCCATATTAAACAGTCTCTTCGGGCAGCTAACCGTGCATCTTAAAAACCACATAAATACAAGAAGATACTTGCACAAGGCAGTTAAATCTCTTGCATTGTAATTCTTTGGACTTAAAAAGTGCTTGACTTTGGCTGGATCATGCCAGGAGCACCTGGTAGGGAGGGGGTGCAAAACACACCTGGCCTCCCGGCACCAGCATCACCATGGCTTATTGGGAGAGAGGTGAAGAGGTGGGGATGTTGCCAGCAGAACTAACCCAGCATTCCTGGTGGTGCATCTCTACAATGGCAATATCCCACCACCTTGTCTCTATCCCTGCTGCTAAGCCATTGTGATGCTGCTGCTGGGAAGATAGGTATGTGATGCCCGCTGCTTTCCTATTGGCTGCCCCTGGAGTGATCCATCCAAAATTAAGCACTTTTCGGCTTGACAAATTACAATGGGAAATATTTACCTAAGTGCTCAACTCTTCATTGCAATCAGTGAGAGTAAAAGTGCTTAATTATGACTAGTTCTCCTGGAGAATAATTACATGTTGCGTGAACCACGAGAAGGGGCAAGACCTCCATGTATGTTACTAAACACTTTTTAAAGTGCTTGGCTTCCCCCAAATAATCCTGGCTACAGTAGTTTGTTAAGGGTGCTGGCAAATTGTAGCTCTGTGAGGGCAAACTATAGTTCCAGCATTCTTTGGAGGAACTCATGAGTTTAAAACGTATGGTGCAGATCATTTCTGGTGTGTGTGTTTTCCCTCTTTTCTACTGAGAGTTTGAAATGTGTGTATACTGGCATGGGAGTTTTAATATAAAGTGATTAATAAGGTTTTTCTTAAGAAAACAAAGAAAACAGATTTTGTGCTGGCCCGCTGGCTCCTAAGATCATGCCACAAGTTGATTATTTCATTTCCCACTGGCCAATAAAGTACAAAGTACACAGAACAAATGTGCTACAACATTAACCACAAAAATGTGTGGCCAGATGCTACCAATTAAGAGAATAAAATCCATCACATTCCTGCCTAAAATAAAATATTCTCATACATCTCCAGCATAATTTTAGGGACAATGAAAACACTTCCTTGTATTTTGATCAAGGAAGACAAAAAATACAAAAACTTGACACTTCAGTCTTGCCAAGTTTAATCTTCTGCCTCCACATTTTTCAAACGAGAGTTAAAATAGATGTTTTATGTGAAGAAAAAACAGACGGGTTTAGCTTGATAGAAAATAGACAAAACCAGGATATATAAGAGATTTGATGTGTAATCACGTCCTGCTGGTGCTTATTGTGCTGAGGAAAATTGGTTGTTGGGTTATGTGGGAATCAGAAGGTGCATTTTAGCAATTAACTAGATTTTGGCAAAATCTGCTTGGGTTCTCCACCCACCCACCCCGATTAAACAACCATGTTCAAGTTCCATTCAGAAAGCCCAGTCCTTTAAAAGTCTTTACATTTATGCATCATATTCCATTTCTTCACAGTTGCAACCCTGTCAGTTTGCATTTCTTAGTATAGAAAGTATTTATCTGATGTGTAGGGATCTTTCCTATTCTGATGAATTCAAGAGGGTTCTGGAAGCTTCTCTGTGTGAAAGAAACAAGCAGAAGGTTCATGATTTTTGGGTTATTCCTCCAGAGAAGCTGAGTACAGCTGGCTTAAACTGGTTCTCTTATTTCTTCTGTCAAGGTCATGCTGAGTATAAAAGTAGGGCCAGAAGGAGCCTGGGTTTCACTTTCTCTTTCTATCTCTTTTCCTTCTGGTGTGGTGTTCTGTATATAGTATGCTTAGTGTTAAGGTTTAGACTTATTATAAGTTATTGTAAGTTTAAGTTAAGTCTGCTGCAACTGAATTTCTTATGGACAGTGCCAATCCCGAATGTATTGGATTTGCGACCATTATGCTCATTTGCCTTCAGTAGCAGTAAAGCTCTACTGGATGAAATATTAACTGCCTCCGGTCTATTTTTGGGGGGGTCCTGCAATGTGTTTAAGTTTTTTACTCTGGTAACTATATGTCAGAGTTCTGCTCTGGATCACTATTGAGTAGAATTCCATTAACCCTCCCTCATATATATCCACTACATGGATACTGCCATTATATAATTTCATCACTAGGTGGTACTAAAGTTAGCTGTATCTGGGTGGAGCCAGGAGTTTCCTGTTGCCATTTTGTTCTTGTTAGAGAGAGACAGCAAAGTTATTGTCTAGCTTCCAGACTTGTGTGCCCTCTAAGCCATTGTTCTTCAACCTTGGGTTCCCAGGTGCTGTCAGACTACAGCTCCTATCATCCCTGACCACTGGACCAAACTGTCTGGAGATAACAGGAGTTGCAGTTCAACAGCATATGAGAACTTGAGGTTGAAGAAGACTGATCCAAGCCTTCTATTACATCTAAATTCAAGCATAAATACAAAACAGGTGCAACACAATAAAGGTTAATTGATATATATACACTAAAAGTTCAGAAACATGCAGATGATACATTCAAAACCTTCCACCCACAGGCTCAAGCCTTCAAATAGAGATGGGAACTTTATGACACATGTGCTATACAAATGTGTATTGTGCAATACTAATGTGTATTGAAAAGGTTATTTTAATAGGTTTCATCTAGACCTCCACAGGCAGAGGCGCCAACTTCTGGAAAAGATTGTGGGGGCCCACAAGTTATGCAGACAGAGAAGTCGGGATCTTTATAGGGTGCAGTCAAACCCTACCAGCCCTTTTGTGTCACCTGATACCTGCAAACTGTGTAGCTGCAGTACTAGACCCTGGCTCTCTGCAGTGTTGGGTGCTTGTACCATATCGGAGCAGAGAGAAGGTCCCTCCTTTTACAAATGTCCCTCAGTGTTAGCATTTCAAGACAAATGCCAGACAACTAAAGCCCCAGTAAGGCTGGTATAAATAACATTCCGGTCAGTGAGGGATGCTGCTGAACCTTACCTTCCCTGTTATTCTTTCTCCGCACCCCCCACCCCCACCCCAACTGAGGTTATAAAATAAATAAATAAAATGGGATGATAATTATTTGAAAAAGAGAAGAAGAAGAAGAAACGTAGCTGAATAAAATGAAGTGGCAACGGATATGTCTGAAGGTTCCTGTGGGACAATGCATTCTATTTTTACAGCGTAGCCTGTAATTATAAGAGGAACCACAGTGATGACCTTGAATATCGTTTGGTGTAAACTATAATTAAGTAGCTGACATCTATGCTGAATAACCACTCTGCAGCGTGATGCTAAAGTAGTGTCTATTTACACATCTCTGCACCAGTTTGTTGCCTATTGATTTGTCTGATTTAAAGAGGTACCTTTCACCTTCTCACAATCCTTTCTCTCTCTCTTAAGGTCTGGCCTGCCTTCCTCAAATCTCTATTTTATTTTATTTTATTAATCAAGGCTACTATATCAGCCAAATACCACTTACACATAATCCTGCTAAATCACATTTTCGAATGCTCCCTCAGGTACCAAAACAAAAGGCCCACAGGTAACAAAAAAACAAACAAACAAAAAACAAAAGATCTGCACATTTGCTTAATATTGTTCTCTTTGTCTACATGTGTGTTGAGGCATGTCAATAAGCCTAACCAATACATCAAGTCCATTGTCTTTTATGGCACAGATAAATCATGCATGGGAATTGTGCATCAAAGCTATTGAATGGCCGTTCAATAGAATAATTAAAAATAAAGTAGTCAGTTGTACAAATAGAAAGGGGTGCCAAGTAAGCAAACTTGGGGTGTGATTTGATCTAGGACCTGTTTTAGATTGACTTTTTGTTTCTAAACAATTTTGTTGTTCAGTCATTTAGTCGTGTCCTACTCTTCGTGACCCCCTGGACCAGAGCATGCCAGGCACACCTATCCTCCACTGCCTCCCGCAGTTTGGCCAAACTCATGCTAGTCGCTTCGAGAACACTGTTCAACCATCTCATCCTCTGTTGTCCCCTTCTCCTTGTGCCCTCCATCTTTCCCAACATCAGGGTCTTTTCCAGGGAGTCTTCTCTTCTCATGAGGTGGCCAACATATTGGAGCCTCAACTTTAGGATCTGTCCTTCCAGTGAGCACTCAGGGCTGATTTCTTTAAGGATGGATAAGTTTGATCATTTTGCAGTCCATGGGACTCTCAAGAGTCTCCTCCAGCACCAATACAAAAGACAAATTTTCAACTATTATATCTGAGATGTTACTAGAGATTCACCCTCAAAGACACATATAGGATTGATGTTGTAGGTTTGACATCTTTTAAGGAGCCTCGGATAAAATTGTTATTGGAGAAAATAAGAAGATAGCCTCCAACATTTCTCCGATGACAACAAGGCTGCCTTCCGATGTCCTCTAAAGGCTGTATAGTTAATTATCTCCTTGGCTCAAGGGGTTGCATGACTCCATACCCTCCAACATTTCTCCGATGAAAACGGGCATCCTAAGGAAAAGTTGGACATTCCAGGATCAAATCAGAAACCGGGGTGGCTTCTATAGATCTGGGACTGTCCCTGGAAAATAGGGACACTTGAAGGATCTGTAAGTACATCCCAAATCATAAGAGAACAAGAAAAGCACTGGTGGATCAGACCAATGGCTCACCTAGTTTTAACACCCTGTTCCTACAGTGCCCAACTAGGTGCCTCTGGGGAACACACAAGCAGGACCCGAGTGCAACAGCTCTCTCCCCACCAAGCAGCTGGTATACAGAGGTTTACTGCCTCTGACAGTGGAAGTAGAACATAGCCATGATTGGGCAGGCATCACTACAAGCAGCTGCAAAGACAGTGCTCTTCTGTGATCATGTAAACTAATGGCCAATACCCCAATTCTTTAAATATTTTGCAAGCTCATAAACCTATCACAAACATTCCCAGAGCATGAAAAAATAAATATTTAACAATATAAAGCCCACTTCCTTCCTAGTATTCCTTCTTACAAGCCTACCTTTTGGCTGAAGGAGCAGTTACGCTGGAATGTTATGGATTATCTCCAAAGCGCCTGCAATGCCCCTGGAATGTCAATGATGCTCTAGGTCTTTTCTCTTCTGTTTCTTTTGCCTGGCAGGAACAACAATTTGATGCATGTTGTCCCTGTTTATGAACTTGCTGAGCGTTGTTTCTTTTAGACATAGAGAGGCAGCAGTTTCTCCTTTGGTTGGCAGTGCCATTCCAATCTGCAAGCAGGTTCAGGAGCTTTCAGTTGGAGGGTCTGCCATGAAAAGAGCACCAAAGGAATGCCTCCCCCATCCCTGCTAGATAGGTATTATTGTTTTGCATGACATGCAGAGAAATCAATTCAACAATCAAGCAGAACAGAGTAGCAGTGCTCTGTTATAATACAGTGTAATATACAAATTCATGACATGATTTGGAGTGTAAGAAGGCATATTTCCCCTTCCATCCTCCATTAGTCGCATGCGACAGCGCATCTGTTCTGCTGCAGTTTGTGTTCTGCCAAAAACTACATTATTTGTCACACTGTCCACTGTGGAAAGATTATGCAACTTACTTAATTTGCATAATTAATTGCATAAATGATGTAATTAGTTCACCATTACATTTCCCCACTGCTTTTTTCCTGTTAAAAGGAAACAACAACAACAACAACAACAACAACAACAACAACAACAACTTATTATTTATGCCCCGCCCATCTGGCTGGGCTTCCCCAGCACTCTGGGCAGCTTCCAACAATATATTAAAATACAATGCAATTGGGCTAGGGAGACATATCATTTGCAGGCTGAAAGCAAAAACAACAAATACTGATCACATATGCTGGATAGATTTACATTCTGGACATGGGATGAATAAATGAACACTGGCAATTTCTGCTTCCATTTCCATCAGAATTCTCCAACATCACTTTTCATGATCCAAGCTGGGAAGAGAATGGATGCTTGGATCCACAGCTATCCCACAAGCTAAAGTCTAATATCTGAATACATAATCCCGCCACGTGATGAAGAATGGTTTTCTGCAACAATAGAACACCACTTTTCATTACGTGGCAACCTGGAGGTAGTGTTTCCTCAGAGAAAGAAAAGCCTGTCAAGACATTTTCGAATTACCATCTTGTGATTTCAAAAAGAAAAGCTTTCAAGAGTTTCAAGCTATTGTGATGCAAGAAAAGGCAAATGGTTGAGTGCAGTGGCAGGATGAAAGAAGGTGAAAAAATGGGTGCACATCAGAATCACTGAAAGGTTTATTGTTGGGAATTCACAAGATGGACAGGCAACAAGGGTGGAACACTCCTGCTCAGGGTTGCAGCCAGCCAGCCTTGTCTTCTTCCAGGATATTCTATTCCATTCTTCCTCCCTCTTGATTTTCCACATCATACCTTCCCTGCTGCCAACACACAACCGTCTGTCAGCATATAATAATAATAATAATAATAATAATAATAATAATAATAATAATAATAATTTATTTGTACCCCACCCTGACGAACAGTGTCCTGAAGTAAATAAAAAGAACTATGCAGAGTCAAAGATCCACAGTAAAAGAAACACTTTACTGAGGCAAAAACTTTGTTCCATGCAATATACAAGCAGAGTAAGAGAGAGCAAGGAGCAGCTCGCTGAGCCCAGGAATTTATCTCTCCTGGCTCCAAAAAACCCTGAGTTAGTCAAAACAATATGAACCTTCCAGAGTCTTCTAGAAGCTCCCAGTATTTTCTAGTTTCTTCCCTCAAAGACCTCAAGCTTGGCATGCCCATCTAGCTGGGTTTCCCCAGCGACTCTGGGCAGCTCCCAACAGAATATTAAAAACACAATGAAACATCAAAACGTGGACCATTCTATGCTAGCTGAGCATGCTCAGACCTCCTTGGGCCGTTTTAGGTTCCATCCCTATTTATTAAGTCTCTTCTGGTGTCCCTTCCTACCTGGAAACAGGTATAAAGATGTTGAACCTGGAAGGACATGTGGGAAATAGAGGAGGTTAAGCTCTGGAACGGGAAAGAAGAGAAGGGATTGGACACTATTGGGAATAGCCATTACCAGCACCAGGTTTTTAGCTTCGCAACTTAAACGTTAGCCTCTTCTGTAAGGAATCTGAAATAAAAAGCTTAGACCTCCAGGTCAAACCGTGAGATCTGGCAGCCTTTGGTACGACTGATAGCTCTTTTGGCTCTGACAGTCTCAACAGTGCCTGAGAAATGACACTCAATTATAGCATGGCAAATCCAGTTCAAAACTACATAGGGTGGGGATGGAAGGAGGGTAACAGAAAGAGGAAAGAATGTGATTGTACAGCTGCTTCTGCATCAATATTTAATACTCCCATGGTGACTCAACCAGTCGGCATCATTCACTCTATATCATCTATATCTATCTATCTATCTATCTATCTATCTATCTATCTATCTATCTATCTATCTATCTATCATCTATCTACCTATCTCCTGCTGTTTTACAGCTACTTTTTGTGAACCTGAACAAGAAGATAAGTGAGCACATTAAAAGCTGGAGCATTCTATTTGTGTGTGTGTGTGTGTGTGTAACATCAGACTGAATCTGACAGTAATTGCTTCTTTCTTCTTCTTTCTTCCAAACCCACTTTGTTGGCAGGAAAATCTCTCAGATGTGAAATTGCATGTTCTGAAGCAAAATATGTACTGGTGTTCACTCAAATTACAGCGATCTTTAGTTTCTTGAGTGGTTGATTTGCTTGCTTTTTATATATATTTTAGGGCTGTATCATATTGTGCTTTTTCTGACAACAGAGGTTGATCAGAAAAGCAAGCAGCCTCTCAGGCATGGATGGCAGTGGCAGGTGGGGGCGGGGATTTCTGTTCTGCTTATAGCAGGCCAGGCAACTTAAAAGGTCCATTGTGCCCAATGGGCCTTACTCCCAGGTAAGTGTGCGTAGAACTGCAGCTGGAAGTGCAGGGCTTCCCAGCAGTCAGGTTGTTGTTGCTTACTGGGAGAGGGAGGAGTGAGGTTGTGTGTTCTATAAATCTATGCTGCTACCACAGTTTGGAACACTGTACAGTGGTACCTCAGGTTACAGACGCTTCAGGTTACAGACTCCGCTAGCCCAGAAATAACACTTCAGGTTAAGAACTTTGCTTCAGGATAAGAACAGAAATTGTGCTCTGGTGGCGCAGTGGCAGCGGGAGGTCCCATTAGCTACAGTGGTGCTTCAGGTTAAGAACAGTTTCAGGTTAAGAACGGACCTCCAGAACGAATTACGTTCTTAACCCGAGGTACCACTGTATACATATATTGTCACGTTTGGAAAAGTTCAGAAAAGAGCCAGCAGAACAATCAAAGGAATGGAGTGATTCCATACCCTCTGAGTGACCTGATTTCCGAGGGACAGTCCCGGAATCACAAAAGTCATCCTGGTTTCTGATTTGATCCTGGAATGTCCTTATTTCCCCCACCAATGCAAGCAGCACTGAGCTCGGGGAGGAGGATGAGCCAACTCCTGTCCTGAGCAATTGTGGCAGTGGCAGCTGCAGGAGAACATCCTGTTGCCTCTCCATGGCCACTGCTGTTGGCTTCCTCCCTTGGGCAGCTCATAGTGGCTGCTGAAGACTGGTTGAGGAGGAGGAGAGGCTGTTGCCACCGAGGCCTAGTCTCACATGATACACTGTCTCTGAGGTGCAGGCAGAGGGCAGAGCCATCCTGGGTGGGGTGAAAAAGTGGGAGCAGAGCACAAGGAGTCTTCATTTTGATTTTTTTTAATTGTTTTGTGCAACCGCCTCTAATCTTGCCCCTTTCTAAAATATATTTATTGGTGTGTGTTTTTCTTTTTGCAAATCTACCTAAGAATGAAATTGGGACTGAGGCGTTTTCTCAGGATATTGGAGGGCATGGGTGCTGTGTCTTACTGGTGGAGTGGTGGCAGAATTCGCCCTTCTTCTGAAAGTAAATGCTCTGTGGGTTGGGGGGGCTAAAATGGTGTGGGGGGGGGCAGGGAGTGAGAAATGTACCTATTTTCACCTGAGGAATGTTGGAGGGTGTGTGACTTTTTAAGTTGAGTATGGGACTTTTTAGTTAAGAGAAAAGGCAAGCAGAATCATGAATAGTATGGATTTTTTTTCTCCCTCTCTCATATAACACCAGAAACTCGTGGCCTTCCATTAAAGCTGAACGTTGGAAGGTGCTGGACCGATACAAGAAATAACTTTTTCACCCAGTGCATGATTAAATTAAGGAATTCTCTGTCCACCTCTCATCAATACACTTCCACTGAACATATGAAATGAGCTAGTGTTTTTCTTCTTCTCGTGTTTCTTAATCAGTCCTCCGTTCCAGGAAATACTGATTCAGAGTGCATCTCTCTGGTCTAGGGCTTATACTTAATGCCTCTTTAAATTCCCAGTGTTAACACGGGGAAAAAGTCACTTGGTTGCTGCAGGATGCGTGTGCGTGTTATACTGTAATTATGCCAGACTAACGGCATCACATGCTTTCTGAGGGGTGCCCAGAGACTCCACTCACTTCAGAATAAATGCAGAGGACCCCATCAAACTTCCATCCCAAAAGCCCGTTTCATTGAGCTGAATTATCAAGCCCCATTATGCAGTAAACAACTGCCTTAGTTTACAAATGCCACGGCAGGTAATTGCCGGTTGAGAAATGATTTCTTGTTTATAGGAACATGCAGTACAATGGCCAGGGAATCAGAAACAAAACACAAGGCATGTATTAAATCATCTTGCTGGCATTAAGCACACACAAAGTGAAAATATCCCCCCAAGGGATGCCTCCATAAAAGGAAACTCTGACCGGAGGAGGCATGACCTTAAGACTGCATGGATTAATTGTTCTTAAAGGTGCTAAGGCAAGTTGTAAGAACTTGCAGCGATATGCCAGAGGAACCGCAAGAACACCACAAACCTTGAACAAAAATCTATATGCAGACACGGCCATTAGAGATTGGGCAGTTTTAAAGAGCACTGTTTTCTATAACTGAAAAGCCTTGCCATTTATATTTTTTATTATCCCTTGAAAGGACAGTGTCTCGGACTGGTTTAAAGCCACAAGCTGAGCTTCCTGTTTATCCACAGCAAATGTGAGCCTCTGTGAGTCACAAGGATTGTCATTTTGCAGGCCCAGCATAAACAGCTCTTTCCCCAGATAGCATCCTTCAATTAGTTGTTTGTTGAACGAGCCAGTGCACACTTCCACGGGGAACAAGCCCCCGCTGAACACAGGCTAACTTACGAGTAAACAGATGTATGATTTGGGCTACAACAGGCCAAATGAAATTGTGTCCATAAGCAACTAAGGGGTATCTGAAGAAGTGTGCATGCACACGAAAGCTCATACCAAGAACAAACTTAGTTGGTCTCTAAGGTGCTACTGGAAGGAATTTTTTATTTTATTTTGTTTTGACTAAGGGGGGGGGGGACATCCTCCGGAAATAATTAGCCCCACTAAGATGACTCAGTACTCATTGGGCTGCTTGGGATTTTGTGTTATTGAAATTCTCCAAACCACCTGGCAAGATGCTACAGGTTGCTGGCTTACCAAGCAGTTGCGTGTACACTCTTGCAATTTACTGATTAGTAGAGACTGCTTGCCGTCAGTAGCAATTGTGGCGGGTCGCAGAGGATTCTGGGTATTGCTGCCAATAATTTGAATTCATATCAACCAATCATGGCTGATCTGAGAGGCGGGACTTTGGAAGTGAACCTGTCTCACTCAGTTCTGCCTCCACAGCATATATACTTGCTGCACTGGGTGTGGGCAGCACATTTGTCAATGGACACCCCATCTGCTCACCCTCGATGTCTGGGCCTGCCCTGCCCAAAGGTAAGCAGGTAGGGCACATGCATGACCTTGCTATGGAATTATCAGTCACCATATTGGGGGCCAGAGAGGAATTTACCTACAGACAAATTGGACCCGTCTGAGTTTTTTTTTTTTTGCCCAACTTGTAGCATCAACTGCCACAACTTTATGGTGGAAAAGGGTATTGGGTTGGATCCTTAGTCTAAATCGGAGCAACTTTTCAGGATAGCCCAGTTAAGGAGTCCAGGGGGGAAAGTATATGCCTTAAGGCTTAAATATGGGCTAAGAGGCCACAGAACTCCACAAATGGCATCCTGTTGGGTTTGCCACATTTGATTTGAGTAATAGGGGGCACCCTTAAACCCAGGAATAACCCTGCTGGAATAACCAACCAGCAACCAAACTGGTTCATTTAGGATACATACCCAAGCCTACTGACATCTGTAAGCAATGAAGTTGTGGCCATTTTGACCCAAAGCTGCTGTCCTGTCTTTCTTGCTGCTTCTACATCCCCTGTGCCCCTGGCAAGCAGGGGGCTCCCTGCACCTGGGTCCGCAAATAGTCACTTTATCAGCCTGGTATGTTAGAATATGGGGTGCGCTGCATCACGTACACTTTTGGTGTGAAATCCTCCCTTCTGGAAGCACAACTGTAACCCGACGTAACAACTGACATAAAGTACTTCCAAGTGAATTGTGCTTGAGTTGCGAGGATGTGTGAAAATGCCTTTCTTTCTCCATCTGGGTGTGAGCCCTTTTAATTAAAAGGTGATGACGACACTGCTATATTTCATGTGTACCCTGGGACAGTCATTTCCTTTCCCCCTGCCAGGCACTCGGTCTGAGCATATAAATATTTAGATATAATGCAAGTTTCTACATCTGTCGTCACATTTCCAGCAAGATCTGCTTTCCATATTCATTTCTAACAACTCCTCAAAACACTGCAGCTAGGATTATCGACTGTTTCGAAACAGCTCAATGAGCTAAATCTGCCATAGCAGTGAAGCCAAGAAAAGCCATAAAAAAGAGAATGTATGTGTGAGAGAATGTGTCCATGTGATGGTGGGGAAGCATATGAATCTTTGTGTTTGTGCGCAGATGTGTGCATGTGTGTGTCTGAATGGCTCCACTCATCACAAGCTCAGGCCCCACCCACTGCTAGCCCCAGATATAGAATCATAGAATCATATAATTGTAGAGTTGGAAGGAACTCTGAGGGTCATCTAGTCCAATCCCCTGCAATGCAGGAATTCTGCCCACAGATGTCCCTGGTTGGACTTGAACCACCAAACTTCTGATTAACAGTCAGATGCACTATTGGAATGGGAGACCAAGGATGAACTGGTGAAGGAGGCAATGATTCATTGGGTGTCTGATTTTTGCATATAGTTTAGAATTATCAGCATAGGGGAAATTATGGAACAACACGATAAAACTCTCAGCATGTTATGCAATCAGAGAAAACATCCAAAAAATGATCTTCAGGTGGCATCTACCACCCAGCAAACTGGTTCAAATGTATAAAAGAGGATGCAACTTATGTTTGAAATGTTTAGAGAAGGAGGGCCCGTTAATCCACATGTGGTGGCAATGCAAACTCACAAAATAATAATAATACTGGGGAATGATTTATGAAGAACTAAACAAGATGCTTAAATGTTCCTTCCCCAAGAAGCCAGAAGCATTCCTGTTAGCTATAATAGGACAGGAAATTCCAGATAAAGAAAAAAAAAACACCACCCAAACCTCTTCATTTATGCAACAGCAGCAGCAAGGATACCGTACGCTAAAATGTGGAAGGAGAGGGGAACCCCAAGCAAAGACCAGTGGTTGCTTAAACTAATAGAATATGTAGAATTAGCCACAATGATGGCCAAAATAAGAAATACAAAGAGGAAAACAGTGTTAAGCGAGTGGGGACAACTGTCTATAAAGACAGAGGAGGGAAGGAGTGGAAAGCTTTAGGAGTTGCAGCAAACCAAAGTGATTGGGTTAAGATGTCAAGGGAAGATAGGTTGGGAAGTCCAGGCAAGAAGGGATAGGAAATGATGGATGCAACTGGAATAACTATAACCTACTGTAACTGAAAAACACACAAACAAATTTTAAAAAAACCCCAGCCAGATGCACTGATCCATTGTGCCCCAGGAAATCAGCAATGACCGGTGGCCCCCAAATGCCCATCCACCACCACCACCAAGGTGCAAAAAGGTTGCTGATTTCTGATCTAGCCAATATCCTGGTTCTGGCTGCTGGCCATCCAGTTGCCTCTAAAACAGCCTTTCCCCAACTTGGTTCCTTCCAGATTCTGCAGGACCCCATTTCCTATCATTTATCCCTCTCCCTCATAATACCCAGAGTCATCCAGTTAAACATAAGCATTGGAGGGTTCAGGGCAGACAAAAGCAGGCTTCCTCAAACTCGGCCCTCCAGATGTTTTGAGACTACAGTTCCCATCATCCCTGGCTACTGGTCCTGCTAGCTAGGGATCATGGAAGTTGTAGGCCAAAAACATCTGGAGGGCCGAGTTTGAGGAAGCCTGGACAAAAGAAAGGCCTTCTTTACACCGTGCCCAAGAGTCAGTGATGGCCACCAACTTGGATTAGACAAATTCATGGAGGATACAGCTACCAATGGCTACCAACCCTGATGACTATGCTCTAGCTCCACTGTCGGAGCAAGTGTATTTCTGAATACCAGTTGCTGGAAGCCTCGGGAGGGGAGAGTGCTGGGCTCAGGTCCTGCGTGGCTTCCCACAGGAATCTGCTTTGCCACTGTGAAAACAAGATGTTGGGCTCTATGGCCTACTGGTCTAGTAGATCTAGTAGATTCTTTGTATGATTCTTATCACTGACCAGTGGCCATGCTGACAACAGTTGATGGGAGCTGGAGTCCTGCAACATCTGAAAGGAATCAGTTAGGGAAAGTTGCTCTAAAAATGTACAGTTAAGGCACAAAGACCACAGTGCCCTTACATTTGCACATTGACTTTGAACATAGATCCAATTGGTTATCACAACTAAAGGCCTTTGATAATTCCACGAAATCCACAGTTTAATTGCTCCCCACATAGCTATTATGGACAGATATTTTCATATGTGCAGGTGC
The DNA here is from genome assembly GCF_009819535.1 of Lacerta agilis. Taxonomy (NCBI): domain Eukaryota; kingdom Metazoa; phylum Chordata; class Lepidosauria; order Squamata; family Lacertidae; genus Lacerta; species Lacerta agilis. The sequence goes on from NC_046315.1 coordinate 18,938,758, forward strand.
ATAGTTCCAGTTATAAATATTCAGCTGGGGGTAAACAAATGTACTCAGGTTATCAGCATGAAGAGACCATCAAGTCAGCCACATTTTGTAAACCTATCAGGGCTGTCAAAAGCGTTCCAAGTATCTCAGGTAGCATCTCTGGAGCAACTCAAAACACAGCATACGCTTCGTAGGAGTTCCTCCCTAAAACAAAAAAAGTAATTGCAACTATCATTTCACGACAGAGTGTGCAAGATATCTGGAGACCAGATAAAGAGATGTTCTTGCCACAGGGATGCCCAAGTGCTGAAGTCTCCAGGCTTCTGATAGAAAGTTGTCATGAAGAAGGGTCTAAAGGAGGATTGAAAAGTCTACAACAGGTGAGTCTCGGGCAAAGATAATGCGTTGTTGGGCCAAGGAAAAAACCAGAAAGCCCTTGGAAATTGCACATTTCAAGTTGCCCAAGGAGTCGTATTCCTCATGGTGCAAAGAAACCAAGGCAGAGAACAAAAGAAGAGTCCTGGTGAATCAGACCAGAGTCCAGCATCTTGGTCACACAGTGGCCAGACAGATGCTTATGCAGGACTTGAGTGCCGCAGGACTCTTTCTACCTGTGATTTCCACTAACCGATATTCAAAGACCTGCTGTCTTCAAGAAGATGCTACTTAAGAATCTGGTGTGTGTGTGTGTGTGGTTGGATTCTCTTGACCCCTCGGAGAACATAACCACTCAGAACCACTAATAAATTTTCATCTTGACAGTACACAGTGAACAGACTAGTTGTGTTTGTGAGCCGAAAAAATGGGAATACTGAAAATATATGTTCCTTTCTTCATTCCCCAGAGCAAGTGCTGCATATTCATAGTTGCAGATAATTGTCATGTAATTGCCAGATAAATCAGATTTTTGAACAGTTATTGCAGTTCTGTGAAGGAACAGTTTCTGTGTTGTTTTTAAACTTATACCCAGTTGTTGTTGAACTGTTGTATAAATTATTTTAGCTGTTTCTAGGGATATGTCAGCAAATTGCCTCAGGATATATATGTGGAAAGAAATTCAGTAATAATAATAATAATAATAATAATAATAATAATAATGTAGCAACCAGTTGTGAAATCACAACTGTGCCTATCACACAGTATGAGGAAGGGTAAAACAATAGTCACATCAGTTCTTTTGAATAGTTGAAAAATAAAATGTTTTAACCCACTATCACAAAAGCATTTTTGTTTATCATCATCACTAAAATGCAGAGATACAAATATGTCTACAATGAAATAATCCTAATTTTCAAATAATCCTATCTTTAAATTGAAATAGATCAATAAAATATAAATATAACATACGCAACCCAAGCTTTTAGTGAAAATAAGATATATGGTTGAATATTAGCTTGATATTTCATGTTCCAATGATTTACAAACTCCACTTTACGGGGCAAACAGCCCTCCTTAAATTTCTAATAAAATGCTGCTGTCCATCCCCCCCCCCCCCATAGCTAATTATGTTCCAACTTTGCCTCGGTAGAAAATACTTTAAAATAAAACAAGGGTGCTCACTCAGTTCTAAACTGGGAATTGTGCAATTAAGCCGGGTATGTGTTCTTAAATGGAAAACAAAAGCACCGTTGTGTTTCGAATTGGAATACCATGCAAATTAAATTACCATTTTGAAAACCCTGTTTTTGCAAAAATTGCATAGTGACTCTTTGTGGATAAATGTCCTGCATATGCAATGCCGGTTTTGGCACAGTAGAAAAAAAAATAGGGGGATTTCATATAGTCCTTGAACTATATTTGCCTCCTGGCACAGAAACATGGATGGTATTCAACTAATGTTTACTCATCAGTTAGGTTCATTAATTTCAATGGGTCTACTCTGAGTAAAAGTTAGTTGGCTGCTAGAAGAGGGCCACGTGAATGGGCTGAGACTGCACATTAGTATTCCGATAAGAGTAGGGATGGTGAACCTGTGGCCCTCCAGTTGTTGTTGGACTACAGTTCCCATCATCCCTTGGAGTTGGAGTCCAATAATCTCTGGAGGGCCACAGGCTCCCCATCCTTATTCTTCCTGGTATGGTATACAGAATTGGTAGTCCAACTGGCATTCTAGTTCTGGAACTAACCTGTTGGTAATGTAGGGCTTATTTAGTGGTCTTTGGCCTAGCAGCACTCAGTACTAGTGGTCAGTGCACAACAAGAAGCTGTATATGATTATGTTCCAAGCCACGGATCATGACCAACATAGGACCTCAAATAACAGAAATCCTTCTATTCTGTTTGTTTTAGCTGGACAAGTCCCTGTTCTGTTTATGGGTGGCAGGATTCCTCTGAATCTGATCTGGAATGAATCTGAGGCAACTGAATGAACTCTCAAGTGCCCTCAAGAGATCTCAAAAGTTGGTTTCCATTAGACGCGGTTAGGCCACCAGACCCTGATATTATTATTATTATTATTATTATTATTATTATTATTATTTATACCCCGCCCTTCCCAGCCAAAAACCGGGCTCAGGGCGGCTAACACTAATTAAAATCACAGCAAAAACATAAAAACAATCAATTTAAAATACAGATTAAAATACAAATTTAAAAATTCAAAATTAAAACTGCAGTCTCATTTTCAAATAGCCCACCAATAAAAGAATGAAGCATAAGTATCAAACAGAAACCAACCCAAAGGCCAGGTGGAACAGCTCCGTCTTGCAGGCCCTGCGGAAAGATGCCAAATCCCGCAGGGCCCTGGTCTCTTGTGATAGACTGTTCCACCAAGTCGGGGCCAATACTGAGAAAGCCCTGGCCCTAGTTGAGGCCAACCTAGCATCTTTGTTGCTCGGAACCTCCAAAAGATTATTATTTGAGGACCTTAAGGTCCTACACGGGACATACCAGGAGAGATATAATGTAATAGCTGAGATGTGTAGGAGCCTGGAGGTATAGATAGGCCCAATCCTGATCCATTTCAGACCAGCTCCAGATCTTGGTTTGATTCAAAATGGATCCAAAGGTAGCAGACTCTCCAAATCTGGGTTTTAAAAGGTTGCATTTGACTGAGCTGATGGCAAAAGTCAACTCTAGTTATGTCATACAGCAGGAATCTGAGAGGGGAAATTGCAGCTTGTTTGTAATGGTGATGAAATACTATTGCCTGGTTGCTTTTCTCACACTGTAACAATTATGGCAGCTATTAAGAAATCAGCATCTGCTAACCATTGCCACGTAGTGACAGTCCAAGACACCAGGTGTCCCAAATGCATTAAACAGAAGGTGATTCTGGTGAGGCACAGTAAAGGTCAAACTGAATGGCGACAACCTTGGCACAAGAATGAGAAAAAGGGCAAGAAAAGGATGGGAAAGAGAAGCCTGCTCTGCCAATTTGCACTTGACCATGCTATCAAGAGCATGGCTTAGGAACCAAGCGCACTAGGGAGACGGTCTGTAGTTACAAAGAGCAAGGCATGCCATGCGGCTATTTGGGCTATTTTGCTGCAATATGCTCTGTAATGCTTGGAGCACAGGAATGCACACTTTGGAAAAGGTTAAAAAATAAATAAAGCCACAAAGCTTATGGCGATGGGGGGGGGGAGGATCTGCTTAACCCTGTTTGCTAATGATGCCTGGTATTTTCCTCAGCAAAGGGACATACGATTTCTGCCCTTCTCTCTTGCTTCAATGTCCTTTTCTATGATCTATTGGGAGGCTGGGGCACTGATGCCAGGAGTCAATTGTTCTGTGGATTATAGTAGATCTCTGTTGATGCTGCCATTAGTCAGACTGCAGCCGATTGCAATCAACCCTCAGCACATATGTAGCTGCAGGTTTATGAGATGAGGGAAAGCGCCATAGATCAGCACTAGGTAGGGATGGAGGAGAAATTCAATTCCGTTGAATCTACCAAATCTGAACTTTGCAAAACAACATGAGAGCCAAAGCACAGCCATCCTTTGAAAATTGCACTGATGTGAATTTTGTGATGCAATTCTGAAACCAACCAGTGTTTGCAAAATGCATATCTTAAGGGAAAGTGTTAATCAAAAATGACTTTTTAAAAGAAATACAAAGGAGGTAAGGAGCAAACCGAGGTAGACAACCCCCTTTTTCCAGTGCCTTGCTGTACTTGTTTTCCTAAGAAAGGAGTGTAGTCCAATAGCAGAACATCTGCTTTGCATGCAGAAGGTCTCAGTTTCAATCCATAGTTCCATGTGGAGCTGGAAAAGACCCCTAGCTGGAATCCTGGAGAGGCACTGTCAATCAGTGTAGAAAGTACTCAGCTAGATCAGGGGTGGAATTTGGTAATATACAACTCTGTGAGAGGCCATTTGACTCCCTCCCTCTATCCCTCACCCTGGCAGGGTCTTAGAGCCCTCCTACCTCCTTCCCAAGTGCCCAGTAAGCACTTGCCTGGCTTCAGGAAGGAGACAGGAGGACTCTAGGTCGCTGCCAGAGCCCTCACACCTCATTCCCAAAGCTGGGCAAGTGCTTACCAGGCAACCTCTTCGGATGTGTGCCCTGTGTGACTGCATAGCTTGCATGGCCTTAAATCTGCCTCTGGTTAGATAGACCAACAGTCTGACTCAGTATGCAGCAGCTTCTTATGTTCTAGGAGTATTGAGGACCCCCTCGCCTGGCATGCCCCCAACTTGTCTCTTCTTTGTCATCTCTGACATCAGGGATGAACTAGCTGTCTCTCCAATGGTGGACGTATGGGACTGCAGCTTTAAATAGTCTGTTTGAATTGCAGCATCTGATAGCGGGCTACTTCCCCTCCCAGCCCCAGCTGAGAATAATGTAATCTAGGTGTGATTGAAAAGGAAACAAAGGACCATCTGCAGTCTGAGACTAGGAGAGTCAGAGGACAGAATTTGGGGGGTCTGTGAGCATCCTTTGGGTGCTCTCAGATCTTATGTGGGAGCAGTGGACTTTGTGGAGTCTTTAAGCTGATAGTCTGCCACCACCAATGCTCAGTGTGCATATTTGTAAATAGAAGCAACCATTACAAAATGCCATATGCCTCAACTGATTTCCTTGGAAAAGAAACTGGGCAAGCGTTGTGTCACTAGAACTTCTCACCACCAGGAGAAGCGGAGTGAGCATAACAATACGCTGGTAAGATTTGCCTGCTGGAATTTGCAGTCGAAGGCTCACGTTAATTCCAAAAACACAGAAACGTTTTCTGAGAGAGTCGGCCCAGTGCACCAGCAAGGCCAAAGAATTATGATAAACGCTTTGTACGAGGCCTGCTCCGAACCCTCTCCCATGTAAGCTTCAAACGCCTCCTCCCATGCCCTGATGTCCCAAGCCAAAGGTCTGGCAATCTCTGTGACTGACACCGGGCTTGCCTTGAGTCCTGACACATCTTTTTTCGCGAGCCATTGGCTGAGAACATCACCTCTGCCGCAACGGCAGTCTTTGCCTGGAAGACGCAGGCGGAAGGGGGATTAGCTTGCTATCAGGTTTGCCCACACCGTGCCTGATATGCTATCTGCCCAGCCATCACCCTCAGCTCATCATCTGTGCTTCCATTAAACACACACAGAGAGAGGCTTGTGTGATATAGCAGTTGTCATTTCAATTGGCAGATGCCGCCTGTCAGTGGAGAAACCATTTTCTAAATGCTGCATCTTTTCTAACTGGCAGAAGAAGAACTTCAGGCAGGCAGACCCTCCCTACTCCCCTCCCAAATCTTTGTCCTAGCTTGTAAAAAGAAAAAAGAAAAAAAAAAGCATTCATTCAGTTTTCCCTCTGGGGGAAAATGCAGAATACCAAAATGTTCTCTTTTTATGCTTGTTCCAGAGCATAACTTATCATCAAAAGCACAGATATTCACCTTCCCCTCCCCATGGATCTCATGCCAGCTTTTATTTCAGTGAAGGTCTCAGCTTGATGCTTCCAGTAGGAACAGGAGGCAAAGTAATCTTCAGCTCTATATCCCCAAAAACACAAGTTTCAGAAGCTTCTGCTTCTTTCTTCAAGAAATGTGCTCCCCCACACCATGCATGTCCTTGTCCAAAAGCAAGATACATCCATGTATTTATTTGTGCGTGTGTTTTAAGGGATAGGAAGGGTATTCAAAGAGAATAAACAATAATGCATGATGCCTGTTGGGTTCTTTCACTCACTCCCACACACCCCATTTGGTGCTGCCGTGAGACCACAGCAAACACAAGTGGTTTTCTATAACATGACCTGCCAAGTTCTCCTGATCCAGGGTCTTATCAAACACAGTGTGTGGGAGCCAGTCCAACTAGCAATGAAGGGACAAGGTTGTGGACGCCCTTTCCCCTCCTCACTGATGAAGGGAGAACACTGAGCTGAAATGAAACATTGGGTGGGTTCATTTCTTCCTCTTCTTCTTCTTCTTCTTCTTCTTCTTCTTCTTCTTCTTCTTCCCCACTTCTCCCTCCCCCTTCCCCCCTTCACATGGCAACTTCTTGGAAATAAGAGGAATCTGGGGATGGGAAGCTTGGGAGAAACCAAAACAAAGAAGCCCAAAATGGAGGGAAGATTGGTATTGGGTGAGTGAGAACTGAGAGCAGAGAACAATTTTTTATTCTGTGTTTCTCATCAGGGAAGCAACCAGGGAGGCAAAGCTATTGCTGTCCTATTTGGGGGACAGCTTTGGAAACAACAACAACAGCAGCAGCAGCAACCACCACCAACACCACAACAACGATGCCATGTTACTCATTAAAATGACTCAGAGTGACTTAAATGGGCAACAGAAATGCTAAAACCAATTACAATAGCCACACTTATTGATTTATTGCATTTGTATCCTACTTTTTCCTCCAAGGAGCTGAAGGTGGTGTACATGCTTCTTTACCCACCTAGTCCCCACAACAACCCTGTGAGGTAGGTTAGACCAAGAGGCAGTTGTTGGCCCAAGGCCACATAGTGAGCTTCATGGCTGAGTGATTTGCACCCAGGTCTCCCAGGTCCTAGTCTGAGACTCTAACTGCTACACCCCACTGGCTTTCAATAAAATTAATCAATAAAAATATGTGCATCACACATAGACACATCTTTATAAAGCAAGGGAGGTCTAATTACTTGAGATATTTCCTGTCAATTGAAAATCCTTTCAGGGGGAGGGGGAAACAACCCTTGATATATCTTTTTCTTCTTCTACCCCCTTCCTTCACTTTGTGCCATTAGTCTGGGGCAGTGATGGCATTTGTTTGTTTGTTTGTTTGTTTTGCATCTGTCTATCTATCTGCTTCCTGACTGTGAATGACCCTGTTCTCTTTCCCCTTTCCTCTGTTGCATGTTCGTATTTCCTCTCCTTTTATAGGGCAAGCCAGTTCCCAGAGTTCAGATCTATAGGGCTTTTGTATATTTGTTCTCTCTCCCCCCTTCCCCCTCCCATCTCCCCACACCACAATGGTTGCTAGGAGGTTCCTAGGATGTGCATCTTTAATTTGGGGAGTTCAATATTTGCAATGCCTTGTGGTGGCACTGCACGCCCTGAATGGTTTTGTCAGTTATTTTTAAGATATAGATATAGATATAGATATAGATATATAGATGCAAATATATAGATAGATATAGATATAGATAAGATAAGATAAGATTTCTTTATTGTCATTGTACAAGTGCAACAAAATTGAATGCCATCCCATAAAAGCAAAACAAAACAAAACGAAGCCAAAACAAAAAAACACAATTTCAGCCACACATACACATACATACACAACCATCACAACTCTCCAATATAGATATAGATGGTGTAACCCCCACCCCACATGTTTAGGGAGGCTTTTAATGTTTAATAGATTATTGCATTTTAATGTTCTGTTGGAAGCCGCCCAGAGTGGCTGGGGAAACCCAGCCAGATGGGCGGGGTATAATAATAATAATAATAATAATAATAATAATAATAATAATAATAATAATAAGATTAAACAACATATAAACCCTGTAAAATGCATAAATAATATGTGGTGCTTAGAAACATGCCCTGTTTCAACTCTTCATCCCATGCTTCATGTTAATAGCACAAATAGCACTGAGAGAGGTATTGGGCTGAAGTATTGAACCAGGCACAGGGACCAGGATTCAAATATGAACTTTAGAGGGATGGGTGCCAAAAGGGAGGAAGAGTGTGGTTTGAGGAAGAAAGGGAGGGGGGCATTGAAACCCTGTGCCTTTAATCTTCCTTTCAGCCCCAACCCAAACCTGAACATTATGAAGCAAAACTTTTCCGAGAAAGTCTGTCTCAGCTCTTGATGTATTTTTATGATCACATCAAAGAAATGTATAAACTGGTGTAATCAAGGCAATCTTTACATGGAAGGAACAGTTTATCTTCTTTTTATGATGCGTGGAACGTTCAGGGTTTATAATGGTAGAATGCTTCTGCTGCTGCAGGGGACCAGCCCCCTTAGTCATACTGTCCCTGGGATGAGCTGTGGCCCTCCAGATGTTGTTGGACTATGACTCCCATCAGCCCCAGGCAGTGTGGCCAATCACCAGGGATGCTGGGAGTTGTAGTCCAGCAACATCTGGAGGTCCAACAAGTTTCACCAGCCCTCCTGTGGCTGGATATTAAAAACCAGCTCTTGGTGTTCCATTGCATGTCTAGGAATTAGCACAACTAATGAAGAAAACCCAGGATGAAGCTAAGGAAATAAAGAGGCAGAGTCATTCAGATTAGAGCAGGATTTACAGTAGGTGTCACCATTAGTATGGAGTACCACTCACCACAATCTGCCCCCGACTACACTTCCCCCTTTTTCCATGCAAGAACCTAAAAGGTCCATTTATTCCAGCATCCTGTTCTCACAATGGCCAATCAGATGCCTCAGTGGGAAGCCTGTTAAGGAGAGTAATTTAATTCACTGAAATCGTAAATGCTTTTATGCATTACTATGTGTTTAAATCTGATTGGTTGGTAACTGAATTCTAGAGAGATCTCCAGTAGTTCTCGTGGGATTGGCTAGCAATGGTCACATAGTGATGGAGAGGCTCCATTTGATGCGAAGCAAGATGACTGTGTTTTAGAATCCACTGTGAACACTGCTAAGTTGAATAGAGTGTTGTAGCGCTTCTTCTCTGCTTGAAAGAAAGAGAGCGAAAGCTGCGGGAGAAGGTAAAGGGGGAAATCTCTCATAGGAACTGCAAGGCATGACCTAATTGAAGATACAGAACTCTGAGTGCTCAGCTCTGGAAACAGTTGTTTGGAAGTTAGAAGAAGAGACTGTAAACCCAAGCTTGGATGAGCATGTGACTGAAAGTACTGTTTAAATTCATCTATAACTATATAAGTTTCTGCAAGTAAAGTTTTCTAATGTTAAAGTTTAATTCCCAATGAAGTGTGTCTCCTCCAGCCTGAATGCTAGGCGGCATAGTCCTCAATGAAAAGGGCTGCTCTGGTGTCATGCATCATGTGGATAGCATCATGATTCACTGTCTCTCGTGGGAACCAGCAAAATGCACACCCTCTCTTCACACACTCCCTGCCTGCCGCAAATGACAGATTGCTGGCGAGGATGAAATATTTAACTACTTTAAATAGGTGTCTGAACACCGGAAGCATCAAGTCTGCATTGCCAAATATATGTCGTGTACATGCCTGAACCTCTAAGAACATCAAAAAACTTCAATCATCGACGCTTCTGCCTTAGAAGGTCAATCGCTTTAAAAAGAAGGTATTTTGCCTCATAAGAAGAACATATCCCAACAAAAGCACGAGAGAAATGACTTTGAAGAAAGCCCTTGATGAAACGTTCAGTAAAACCCCGAAGATCAATACAATCTTTGAAGTGGTGCTCTGAAGTACAACTGGTCTCATTTTCTCATCTTGCTAGGAAAAATTGATTTCTAAGCAATGTTTCGTGGAAAGGAAATAGGGAGAAATTGCCATATTAGCAATGGAGACCATCAGATGTTCCATTCAAGTGCTCTGCAACTTCTGAGCCCAAAAGCAAATGCTTTTGAAATACTTTTTTTTTCTTTTTTCTTTAAAAAATATATAAAGCATACTCCCCAAAAAGGGCCCCTCTCTTTTTATTTAATGAGCATCCCGTGTATAAAGAAGTGTTCAGCTCAAGAAATGTTGAGAGATGTTAAGTGGGGGCACCCATAGTGTTAGAAGACACCTGGGTTCTTAGCTTAATTGTGGCTGGTAAACAGAAATGGGCTGAATTCAACCCAACGCTTCTGCTGGCAGAAGTCCATGCTAGGACTTCTGCTAGTGCAATGGAGATTTTCCACCTCTTCTTCCTCCATGCACACCCCCAAATTGACTTTGGGCTTATTGAAATGCTCCTTGGGCTCTGGGGAGGGTCTCCTCGTGAGCCACAAGGACTTTCCAGCTCTCTCCCACCATTTCCAGGTCTGAACTTAATTGTTTATTTCCCTGCGCCATGTCACCCTCTTCTTCTTCTTCTTTGGCGATCACTTGTAGCCGAGTAAGATTGGGTTTGGCCAAACTGAGTTTGGCCAAACTGCGAGAGGCAGTGAAGGATAGGCGTGCCTAGCGTGCTCTGGTCCATGGGGTCACGAAGAGTCGGACACGACTGAACGACTGAACAACAACAACAACAAAGATTGTCTTCCATGAACACAGTTTTAACAGTGGGTCCGTTAGTGACTGTGGAGGCCGATTCTTAATCCACACGTCCTTCCACAGTGGGGACATAGGTTTCTGGGTGGGAGTTGCTCACGGTGAGGGTTTGCCAAGCGTGCCTTCCTCTTAGCATATTTCTCCCTTTCGTCCTGAGTTCGAGCATCTTCAAAGCCCACAACACCTTTGGTAAAGGCTGTTCTCCAATTGGAGCGCTCACAGGCCAGTGTTTCCCAGTTGTTGGTGTTTATACTATATTTTTAATGATATATAGGAAATCGCACAATAAGGAGGGGTGCCTGTATAGGAGAGTTGTTATGAGATCAGCTGGAATGAAGTCTTGTGATTTAGCCATGGCATAACAAATCGAGTGCCATAATGCTTAAGTGTGTTAATGAAGAGGCTTGACAGAAACTAAACTCCAAAATCCCTGCATGCCAATGCCATGATAACTGACATGTGGCTGCATAAAGCTCCGTAGCTTTAGGAATACCAACGAGGCATCTCCAGTCAATAACCAGTTGGGAGGCTGAGTGACAGCAGTTGGCGTAAACCTCAAACAGCAAAAGTCTTTGCTTTCATTTTAACTGTCTGCCCGTCTGTTTCTTCTCTCCTTGCTTGCAGTCAAATCTGCCCCAATTAATCGTATACATATGTACACACAGAGAGATTTGCTCAGAAATACGAGTCGGTGTCAATCAAAAAAGGTTCCAGAGCATTGTTTAGAAGGAGAGACTCTTGTGTGCACAGTCATGCAACGCGACAGGACTACAAATGAAGCCAATTTGCATGGGGAAATGTGGACTTGCTAATCGCTTTGTTGGGAACAACATCGAATGTACATGGAAGCACCGAATATAATTCGTGTTTGCATAGCTAGTTGGTGTAACCAAAATGTGGGTTTTGTTTGACATTTCCAGAAGATGGGTGCAGTCCATCCACAGCTGATGCGTTCAACCAGACCAGAACACTGATCCCACCGTTATTGTATTAAGAATTTATTGAAAGTCATAACTTATTCATTGGCTCCTGGCAACAGCTTCAAGTGGAGAATTAGGAGCCAGTGTGGTATGATGATAACAGTTTCAGTTTCAGACTAGGACTCAGAAGACCAAGGTTCAAATCACTACCCAGCCAAAAATTTCACAGAGCAACCTTAAGCTATCCTCCCCCCACCCCCAAGTCTAACCTAGGAAGGATAAAATGGAGAATACCACCACCAGTTCAAAGGATAGGATCCTAGACCAGGCATGGCCAAACTTGGTCATCCAGCTGTTTTGGGACTACAACTCCCATCACCCCTAGCTAACTAGACCAGTGGTCAAGGGTGGGAACTGTAGTCCCAAGACATATGGAGGGCCAAGTTTGGCCATGCCTGGTCTACATAAATAGGATCATATTACAGTGGTACCTCTGGTTACATACTTAATTCGTTCTGGAGGTCCGTTCTTAACCTGAAACTGTTCTTAACCTGAAGCACCACTTTAGCTAATGGGACCTCCCGCTGCCGCTGCGCCGCCAGAGCATGATTTCTGTTCTTATCCTGAAGCAAAGTTCTTAACCTGAAGCGTTATTTCTGGGTTAGCAGAGTATGTAACCTGAAGCGTATGTAACCCGAGGTACCACTGTACAAGTTTTAGCAGAACTTGGATGACTACCTATCATGGATGCTGTAGAAGATGTCCTTCCTCTGCCTCTGAGACCCCATCAAACTCTGCAGTTCTATGACTGTCTCCAAGGCCTGGTTTAGAGTGGTAGAATGGACCACATTACTGCAGGTGGTGATGTGTCACAATTTTAGAAAATCCTTGCAGGTAAAAAACAAACCCTTGCCTATTGAGGAGATAAGTCCTAGCCAGTGGCGTGTGGGTAATTTTTTTTGGTAGGGGAACCAGTAGGGCTAGAGGCGCCAGTTTGTGATGGTGATAAGGAGGTCATATCCCAACGTTGCATGCATGAGCATTGTGCCTCCCTCCCTAAGCCAGGTAGAAGCTTCTCGAGCTTTGAGAAGGAGGCACCAGACTTTAATACTTTACCAGGCCGGGGGGGGGAGTAAAGGACCCCTGAATGGTTAAGTCCAGTAAAAGGCGACTATGGGGTTGCAGTGCTCATCTCACTTTCAGGCCAAGGGAGCTGGCATTTGTCCACAGACAGCTTTCCGGGTCATGTGGTCAGCATGACTAAACCACTTCTGGCACAACGGAACACCGTGATGGAAACCAGAGCACATGGAAATGCCATTTACCTTCCCACCACAGCGGTACCTATTTATCTACTTGCACTGGCATGCTTTCGAACTGCTAGGTTGGCAGGAGCTGGGACACAGAGCAACGGAAGCTCACCCCATGGTGGGGATTCGAACTGCCAACCTTCTGATCAGCAAGCCCAAGAGGCTCAGTGGTTTAGACAACAGCGCCACCCGTGTCCCAGGAACGTCTAGTGGACTAGCCTAATTCTCCTAGTCTACTGACCACACAGCACTGGTTCTAGCTCAGTCAACTTCCTGATAGATTAGGTGCAGTCTTGCAGGGAGCTTCTTTCTGCAAAGGAGAGTTCAAAATTGCAATCCTGCCCTCATAATTCTACAACTTCATAATTCTTATCACTTTGTTCCCAATTCAATCAATTGTATGTATAAGGCCAGCCATAGTCTAACCTTCTTACCATGATTGTTGGTAAGGATGATGGCTTAAGACCCATGTACGCTTGCTCCAAGCTCCTTGGAGAAAGGGTTAGCGTATTATTTCTTAATTGAATTTCTCAGGTCATTAGTACACAATGCAAAAGCCATTCCAGAGCGTTGAGTGAATTGATTAATGAAACTTACTGAGCCATGGACAATTTATTTTTAAAATGTCATGGGGAACTGGGTAGGTAACAGGAAAACAGAAACGAGCAAATGTAATATCAATATATTTATTTAAATAGCAGGAGCCCAGAAACTGCCAGCAACAAAGGTTGAGTTCGTACCTGCCATTTAAAATATAGTAATTTTTGCACCGTGTAAACCATAAAGTTAACCATTTCATACTCTGTTATATACATCTGATTTGCCTGTTTTTCCTTTCCTTTCCGCTGCCTGTCTGGACAGCAATGTTGGATGTAGGCTCATTTATTGCTAATCCTTCCTCTCCCCTAAAATACCTCATTTACCTCTGAGACCTGCAATTAAAATGGCTATATATCTTCTGGCCAAGGATCCGTGCCTTAAAAACATGTGCGGCAGGAAGAAATTCAACAAGGAGAAATTTCTCTAACCAATGTTAAGGATTAGTAAATGTCTCTGCTTCCATTTGCTGATGGTTCCATTGGCCAGTAGTGGCTGGTGGGGCAGTGTGAATGAGACAGTGTTGCTCATCCACTGTCAGGGACAGGGCAGAGGAGGAATGGTGGCCTGACCCTATCAGATAAGAAGAAGGCAGTTCAGAATTACAACAGGGGTTTGAGGGAGATCACAGCTCAGAGGCAGATGAGGGGGAAAGCTGGGAAATAATGGGAGAGGAGGAGGAGGAGGAGGAGGAAGCACCAGGGGGGCAACAGCTGATGGAGACAGTGCCTTTAGAAAGCATTCCAGACCATCTCCCAGAACCCAGTGAGCCTTGAAAGTAGGAGAGCAAAGAGCTCAAAGGCAGAGGGTACTTTTCAGCACCCATAGCGATGATGCACAAGGAAGTAGGAGAGATGGAGGGGGTGGAGACTCACTCGGGACAACACCATTATTCCAAGAGGCTGCATTCCCAAGCCTCTCTCTGTGAATATTGAATAAAAAGTGGATGGTAAGGACTTTTCCTTGTCTTGTCCATTCCTGGCAACCTGCCGTGGGGGGTGGTTCCTCTGCCGCCTGACACTTGCCTTCCTAGCGCCACATGTTGCTGCTGTTTAGCAAGGGGAAGGGGGCTAAGGCATAATGGGCTTAGCATGGTGTGTGCAGTGGCAGGGCCTGTCCAGGATTCCCCATGCTGCGGCCTGCACTGACCCAAACTCCTCCTGCCTTGCCCCTACCCCTCTCAGTAAGGGGCAGTGATGTGCGTGGGATTGGGAAAGCAGGTTAGCAATGCAGCTCCACTGGCAGCTACTGCCGTTGGCTTTCCTCTGTCCTATGTCCCACACACCTCTGAGATTCCCATTTTAACTAGGGGGATTTATAAAATTAACAATTGGAACATGCAAAACTTGCTGCAGCTTTCAGCTTCTCTCAGTGCACGGAAACTCCCTGCTCCCTCCCCAGTCCTGATGCACACATGTGTTAATATTGATTTGTGTGTTTTTTGTTGTTGTTGTTTTTCTAAAAAAAAACACAACCCTACAAAAAGCAATCTTGATGTGATTGTTATTGCACCAGGATTCTTTTTGTGGGGTGTTTTGCTGATATGCACATGCCCTCTTTGGCACTGGTAAACCAAATAAGCCGAAGCAATTGAAAGCTTCGACAAACTGCGAGCATCCATAAAGCACTGCAAAGAAGCAGCCTCCATGTGATTATAACACAGAGGAATGCACCAGGGTTCTTTCTGTGCAGTGTTTTACTGATGCACACATGTGCTGGTGTGTATTGACGAAACAAGTGTGCTGAGGGAACAGATAGCTGCGGCAAACTACACATACACATGTGCGTATTGATAAGCACTGTAAGTAGGGATGAATGGGTAGCTTTCAGAGACAGAACAGTGAAGTTACTCCCCTAAAGGTCTGTTTTGGAATAAACGCTACTTAACATTTATAATGAATCAGGATGAACACAGGGATATCTGCATCCTCACTGCAGGGCTTTGAAGTACATTTTTTTATGATGTGACAAGCCTTGCATTCATGAAATATAATCAGAACAATATTCAACAGTGTGCCACACATGTGTATCTAGGGATGTGCAAGTGGTGGTGGGGAGAAACCAGGATTTTCCCTTCAGTCAACAAAAGAAGCTTAAGTTATAAGTGAACACTGAGAGTATTTGGGTGGTGTCAAAATTTATACTCTTACATGGCAGCTCACAAATAAAGAAACATACTTCTGTCCTTCAAAGCCAAGGGTAGCCCCACCCTTGGTGTTGAAGTTGTTTTTTTTATCCCTTGCTAAATGTCAGAATGCTCCTTTTGAAAACCTCAAAGGCCTTTTATGGTGAGTATTTATGACAGCCGGCACCCAGCAAACAGATGTAGGACTGGGGATGTAGGGGAAAGTTCACCGGAACAGCTTTACTTGAGACTTCCTCGGGAAATTCTGATATATTGGGGCTCCTAAAATGTGCCAATTTAGTATACAGTATTCAGTGGGAGAAACATAAGGTTTTCTAATATTACACAGACTGGCTAAAATGGTTTGCAAAAGACCGATTCCCACCACTGTAATAGCAAATCTTAAGTGGGAATGTTTTTATTTTTATTTTTTAAAAATGAATACCGCTAGCAAAATGCTCATTGCGGTTATGGGTAAGATGCAGTGCTTCGATTTATGTATAAGCTAAACAAGCCATAGCTTAGGGCCCCACTCTCTTGGGGGGGCCCAAAAAAATTAAAGGAAAAAAACCCTGGATGTACATTTCCAAAATATAAGGTAAGTTCAACAATTACTTTGACAAAATACATATTTTGTTATGTGCAAATGGCTTTAGATACCTATTAGGTCCATAAATTACCATATAGCATATATTCAACTACAAAAAATAGTGGCAATTTGTTGTTGACAAAGGACAGCTGGACATGTAAAGGGCCCCATTATCTTCAGTAGCTTAAGTAGCTTAAATCCAGCCCTGGTAAGATGTGTGCAGAGGGAAGGCTCAAATATTACAAGGACCTTGGAGCAGGTGGAGAGAGGAATACAGTGCAGTCTCTGTGAAGTTTGCACACTGCAGAATTCCTGGCAGTGAGGGTGAGGACACCGGAGATGGAGGGCAGATTTTGCCCTCACTGCGCCAGTGTTCCCAAAAGCAGAGCTTGAGATTGGAAGCAGAGCACATGGGGAGATTGGAAGAGGGTAAAACAGGGCACTCAATGACACTCTTAGGCCCTAGAGTGGGGGGGGGGAGGCTAAGCTCAACAGCCTGCCTGCCTCCATGACCACAGAATTACCAGAATGGTCATGCTAACAGGCAGCCCTGTTTAGGGAAGCTTTTAATGTTTGACAGACTATTGTATTTTAATATTTTGTTGGAAGCCGCCCAAAGTGGCTGGGGAAACCCAGCCAGATGGGCGGGGTATAAATAATAAATTATTATTATTTGTCATACTTTATTTATTTATTTATTTATACATACATACCCCGGCCATCGAGAGAGAGAGAGAGAGAGAGAGAGAGAGAGAGATTCATCCAATGTACATAGTACAATTATAGCTGCTAACGAGGGCATTGGAATGCCTGGAACACTGACCCCATCTGTGCTATGCATTTAGAGCAACATCATACCACTTTAAACAATCATGCCCCCCCCCCAAAAAAAACTGTAGTTTGTTAAGGGTGCTGAGAGTTGCTTAAAGACTCCTATTCTCCTCACAGAGCTGCAATTCTCAGAGTGGTTTAACAATCAATCCCTCTCCATAGGGAATTCTGGGTTGCTTGGTACTACACCTTACATCACCCCTAACCATTGAGCGTGCTGGCAGGGGCTGATGTGGATTGTGGTTCACCCCCCCCCCCAAAAAAAGTGGACAACACCACATTGGAGAAGATTATTTTATGTTAACCTTGATGGCAGAAAGTGAGGAGGAATTAAAGACACTTTTAATGAAGGTGAAAGAGGAGAGCGCAAAATATGGTCTGAAGCTCAACAGCAAAAAAACAACAACCCTAAGATCATGGCCACTGGTCCCATCACCTCCTGGCAAATAGAAGGGGAAACAATGGAGGCAGCGAGAGATTTTACTTTCTTGGGTTCCATGATCACTGCAGATGGTGACAGCAGTCACGAAATTAGAAGACGCCTGCTTCTTGGGAGAAAAGCGATGACAAACCTAGACAGCATCTTAAAAAGCAGAGAATCACCTTGCCGACAAAGGTCCGTATAGTTAAAGCTATGGTTTTCCCAGTAGTGATGTACGGAAGTGAGAGCTGGACCATCAAGAAGGCTGATCGCTGAAGAACTGATGCTTTTGAATTACGGTGCTGGAGGAGACTCTTGAGAGTCCCATGGACTGCAAGAAGATCAAACCTATCCATTCTGAAGGAAATCAGCCCTGAGTGCTCACTTGGAGGACTGATCCTGAAGCTGAGGCTCCAATACTTTGGCCACGTCATGAGAAGAGAAGACTCCCTGGAAAAGACCCTGATGCTGGGAAAGATGGAGGGCACAAGGAGAAGGGGACGACAGAGGATGAGATGGTTGAACAGTGTTCTCGAAGCTGCCAACATGAGTCTGACCAAACTGCGGGAGGCAGTGGGAGACAGGAGTGCCTGGGGTGCTCTGGTCCATGGGGTCACGAAGAGTCGGACACGACTAAACGGCTAAACAACAAAAAATGTTAATCTTATTTTTTTATATTTCTGTAGAGGTCATATCGGCTGTCAATTTTATTGACATATTTTTACATTTAAATCGGGTATTTTTCACATGAACACTGCTTTTGTTATTTAGTTTTTAAGCAGTAAAGTGACCAGGTGCAAAGACGAACAAACAAAAAAGTTGTGTCATTGATTTTGCTAAATGTATATTGCAGTGCATCATAGACACCTTTCTTGCTGATATGCAAGGGAAACAAAATACGGTTTTTAAGAAACCAACTTAAATACAGTTTTATGCCACCAGCGCATGTTGCTCGGTCAATAGCAGCCAAACTTTCTCCGGAATGTCCATGGGCTGGGAACAAACTGTCCTTCAAATACAGGTAAAAGGAACTGGTTCACCACCAGCGAATTCCCATTGCCAGTGAATATAACACTAACTGAACTCAAATTATGCATGAATCCACAAGAAATTAAAATCTTTTCTACTCTAACCAACCCTTAATGGTTATGCAATGAGCATGCATAAATACATGCTAAGCAGGAGACCTCAAGAAAGATCTTTATCACAAAAGCATTTCACATTGTAAGAAAAAGAATTCTTCAAAAACAAATAAGGCTATAAATCTTGCATGAAAATTGCTCATCCTTGGATGAACTTCTGTGAAAGAGCAACATGGATAAGAGGGGGAAAAGATACTGGAAACAAAGACAGGAACTTAATTTTCTTAACAATATCAAATCTTATATGCTCTCTGTAACCTCAGGACACAGTGTCTTTAATGCGATCATGTACATTTAATCATTTGATTTGACAGTTGTGAGCCTGATGTGAGTAATACAATCTTCTCTTCCTCCAAAAAAACCCCACAGCACTTCTCCTCCTCACTGCAGGATGCCGGGGTGAAATAATTCCCTATGCAGATTTCCAGCTCTGCTTTCAGTAAGGACCTTTTCCGCACATGCCATTTATAGTGGTATAATTGCGGGGGGGGGGGGGGGTGTGGCGTTCACCCAAACTTCGGATTGGCATAGAAGGTGTTAAAAGGGAATAACCAGTAAGAACCTTGAGGGGGCGGAGTTATGTGGGCTATATAAACCCCTCCCGGGGAAGGAAGGGGGTTCTTAGTTCTTAGTTCTTTGGTCGTTGGGTCTTTGGTTCTTTAGTCTTTAGGCTTGTTGTTGGTCTTTAGCTAGGGGCTTGTTGTGGGTATTGAGTGCCTGGTAGAAGGGTGGCAAGGGAAGGAGTAGGAACAGGGGTGGGAGAAATCGTTGGGCACTGTTGTTAACAAGAACACAACCAAGAAAGTACTCTTTATTCAGAAACCACATGCGTATGTACTAAACTTCAAATAAAGCAGTTTTGTTCCAATATTCTCCTTGACTGAACTGAGTGAAGTAAATACCAGACAAACTGGTTGGTGGCAGCGGTTAATTAATAAAGTGGTGAGTGCAGGTATCAACGGACCGTTAAACGTCTGGGGGACCTGTGCAGGTTGAGCGGACCGCCACAAGTGGTGGCAGCGGTGGGATTCGAACCCACGACAAGCCCCTAGCTAAAGACCAACAACAAGCCTAAAGACTAAAGAACCAAAGACCCAACGACCAAAGAACTAAGAACTAAGAACCCCCTTCCTTCCCCGGGAGGGGTTTATATAGCCCACATAACTCCGCCCCCTCAAGGTTCTTACTGGTTATTCCCTTTTAACACCTTCTATGCCAATCCGAAGTTTGGGTGAACGCCACAGGGGGTTCTTCTAGATTTTTTTGGCATGCTGCCACACAACATCATCATCGTTCATCTCATATTCCGAAATAATGTACTAAAAAGAAGAGCCTTTTTTCTACTGCAAAACAATCCTGACTTTTGGCGAAAGATTCTCATTGGATCCCCAATATTTTCATTTGTGTGGCACGTGTGCCAGCATTTGTACCAACTGGCAACCAACACAGTCAGGGTTATATGGTAGGACAGTCTTCTCACAGTCAACAATCTGGGGAATCCTAGGGGTTGCCCACACCCGTAGAACCCGATTCTGAGTCCTTGCCTCTGCCGCATGTTGTTTTTAACTGAAATGCAATGGATTTTGCAGCATTTTACTATGATTTGAATTGATAGAGTGTGGTTCTTAGCACTGAAACACACACACACACACACCAATTTGGCCACTCAACTCCTCCTCCAGAAATATGCTACTGCCATCACGGTAGAAGAGAGTAGACAATATTTTGCAAGTCTGGAAACATAGCGTGACCACCTTTAATAGCCCTGTAAACAGCCCGGTAAAATGGGGGTGTGCATTTCAATGATAAATGGCAGCTAAACAAGTTGTGCAAATAATGAGAAGCACTCCTCTCTCCTACAGGAGAGCAGAGGCTGATTGTTACAGAAAGGCTCATTAACACTGCCATTCTCAATGATGCGAACTGCTTTTGGTAGCAGTAAGAAAGACCCGCATTTCAGGGGCTTTATTTTTATTATTTTTTGTGCTCTTTTGTAATTGTTTTAGCTGTCTTTATTATGTTTCGTACATCGCCTTGGGGCATATGTGGAAAGCGATTTTTAAAATATTATTAACAACAACAACAACATATCTGAAAGTTTTAACCTCAACCAGTAGTAGCAACACAATTCTGCTGGCAAACATTTGTGCACTCCTTCTCAAATGTTCAAATGATAAATCTGATCTGAAGCAGGGGTGAGAGCAGAAAGCAGAGTTCATTTCTGTGTGGAGTCAAAAAGTTTCAGTACACTTATACACCAGTTCAAATATATTATGGTTTAATAAGAAACAATATATACTATATTTTTCCATGTATAAGACGATATATTTTCCTTAGAAATAATAGGCAAAATTAGTGGGTCGTCTTATACATTGGGGGCAGCAGCCAGCAGGAGATTGTCAGCGGCGATTGGGTGTGTGATATTTGCTGCAGCAAGGCCTGCTGATAATTGGCTGCGGCTGCGGAAATTTGGCATTTGATTTACGTCAGCGTCGAGGCATGAGTGCAGCCGGCTGTGGTTGCATCGAGTGGGCAGCTGGGCTTTGGGTGGGGAGCGTGCAGGCAATTGGTGGCCGTGGCGATGTGTGTGGTTTGCAGTGGTGGGCAAGCTGTAGAGCGATTGACTGTTGCACCTTCCCTCAAAAGTTCCACAACACTGGGCAATCTACCCCCAAAAAAGCTCAACAACTTTCAACTTTTGTTGAGGTCCCCCAAAATAGAGGTTGTCTTATACATGGGGGCGTGTTATACACGGAAAAATATGGCACATTTTCAAATCTCCTACAGTGTTGCTGTAATCTCAAACAGTTTGGGAAACGCTCTCAGATATTTATGCCCTACCTTTTGCGTGTTGAGGTCCCCAAGACACCCCCCAATAACTCACACCTGACACATCATATTTGTTTGGGTTTTTGGCAATAATTTAGGCCACAACTTTATTAAAATACAAATTATGTGAGTGGTTGCGTAGGCATTGGTTCAGACTAGCTGTCCGCTGGGACAGAGCTGACATTCTGTCAGCGTCGGGAGAATGCCACCTGGGGAGAGTTAAGGAGGCCGGGTGAAGCTGTGCCCCCCTCTCCCCAGGGGTCCCAGGGGCTCTTGCGTGGCCCTGTCTCCCGGCTGGGGGTTCGGACAAAAGCATCTTGAGCCCCTGGATTCCTTTAACGGAATTCCCTGCACATCATCATTCTGGAAGGGGGGGCCCCCACCCTTCCAGTACCAACACAGGAACCAATGCCTAACTGCCAACCTTACAAGTTGTGACTAGTTGCTACTGCAGTAGACAAAAACCAAATGGCAACAGCCAATCAGCCAGATGGACAAAATTCCTATTGGGCCCCTGCCCCAAAAGCAGATGACCCCATGACAGGCAGTTGCAAGGTCAAGTGCAGAGGCCTAAATAAAGGGAGGGAGGGCGGGTGATCCAAAGCAAACAGCCAAGAGAAGGATCCTCCTTCTTGCAGGACAATAAATAGGACGCTGGGCTGTCCATCATCAGATTGATACATTAAATTCTGCTTGGCAACTCACAGGGGCCTATAGAAGCTGTGGCCAGCTAGCCAGTCCGCCCAGCAACAAGGAGGTGTCTTCTAGCCCCCACCGCAACACGTGCTCTCATTTGAGAACCAGATTTCTGGGAACTATCTATGCATTCTTTGTAACCGAAGAAGCCTTGTTTTACAGTGTATAACAACTTGTTTCAATGGCCAAGGACCAGTTTAAGAGTAAACACTAAAAGTTTTAAAATCGGAGCACTTCTCATATTAAAAAGAGAGGGGGGGGGGAGTTGCTGGCAGGTTTACAATTATGAATAGTTTTTGGTAGGCGCCACAGAAATGGAACGCAGGCATTTACTCGTTTCTGCATGAAAAGTATACTTTGGTAATTTTAAATGCAGATTAGCATCTGTTTTATCAGTTTGCAGGCTCAGTTTCACTAAATACTATGTCCTGAAGCTGCAACTGACCAGGCTTACCCCCATCTTAATGAGATCTGTTAAATACTACAGGTCTATTAAAGGAACCAATGGATATTTGCAGAATAAACATTTGCTGCTCTCCAAATGATACCAACGAGTTTCAGGAAAGGAATGAAGAAGACAAATGCTGTTCCTTCCACTAAAAGATTAGTCTTTAATACAGCTATGAGCCAGCTATCAAGGAAAGGCTGGATCAGAACAAGGGCTCATAGACACCAGCGTTCTGTTACAGAGGCTTCAGAGATGCCCACAAACAGGGCTGGAAGGCAGCAATTCTCTCTCCATAGCCTGCCCCCAGTGTTAGAAACTGAGATATGGAAGATAGGAGCTAAATGGCACCTTAAACCAAGGTTATGGGCACAACAACGGAACGTCTAGGCGCACTTTTTTATAACAAGAATACAAAGCTGAAAATGAATTAACTGCTGCTAAAATATTACCGGTATGTTCATTTTTCACATGGTCTAGTCATTCCCCTTCCCACCATAGCTGTCAACCCTCCCTGCTCTTTCCCAATGCTATGATAAGGGAATCCCCCCCCCCAAAGGGAAAGGTGGACAGCTATGCTGCCCACCCCCCTAATATTCTTAAGAGAGTCTCTTCTCCAGTCTTCAGAGAGTAGCTAGAAGTGGAGAGGCAGAAAAAGTTCCTCCTTTGCTTCCACTCAGCAGTTTTAATTTGAAATCTTAGACACAGGACTGCGCCCAGAGCTCAGAAACTGCTTGCGCTAATGAAATTCCCTGTTGCAAAATGGGAGTTTCGAAAACTGCCTGCCCCACACTAGTGGGCATTTAGAGTTTTTCTCCGAGTGAGGCCAGAGGTTCCCATTTGTTATCATGGTGAACAGATTTAACTCGGACTGCTTTGGGGTGGTGTGTGTGTGTGTTGTGTGTGTGTGGATGTTCTGTACGCCACATGTCAATTAAAGTTTCCATTGTGGCTTATAAGAAGAAACAGTGCAAATATTTGTAGTACTAAAAAAATAAATTAATGTGTTCTATGTGCTCCACTTTTATTTCTCTCTTGCTTTCTTAATGCTGCTCATTGACTGTAACAACAAAAATTTGATTTGATTTCATACAATACTAAAATCCACCAGCACAACAGGAAAAGTAATGCAGCACAATATAAGCTAAACAGCTCTGAAACACAACAGCTTTTCAAAGAAATAGAAGCCCACACCAGATACGGCTCATTAGATAAATAGAGTGGCTGGGGAAACCCAGCCAGATGGGCAGGTATAAATAAAGAAACTACTACTACTACTACTACTACTACTACTACTACTTATTATTATTATTATTATTAATGTAACATTTTTAAAAGTTTTAATTTAGCACCCATTGCTGCAGATTTATTTACTATAGGAAATTAATGCCCCCAACGTATCTGTCACCCTTTCACAGGACAAAACCAAAAAGCCAGTCATATCCCACTCACAGAGCTACAATTCCCAGATTTCCCTAGGAAGAGGGATTGCTTGTAAAACACTTTGGAAATTGTAGCTCTGGGAGGGGAATATGGGTCTCCTAACAACTAACTCTCGGCACCATGAACAAATGGCAGAATTCTTTGAGGGAAGCCATGATTGTTTCAAGTAGTCTTGTAGTGTTTTGACTGCTTTCCCAAGGCTGCTCCAATTAAACTGCATTACACGTAGGGTCTAGTTGTGACTCGGAGATGCGTCACCAATGGCAGCGCCTAAGAAGGGTGTTGCACAACAGTGAGCGTAATGTTTGCGTAATGTCTACCGACTAATGCATCCCTGGTCATTTCTCCATCCTGCTAAATGTCCAACCAGCTCCCTCTTTCCGTGACTCTCTTAGCAATGCCTGTTTCTTGCTTGTTTTTGGAGACGAGGAAGGCTTTCTAAGCTGCACACCCAAGACATTCCTGTCAGTTCTCCATGGCAGTAGCCAAAAAATGATCGTGTTTTCCTACTGCCCACTTTCCCTGAGTTCAGCTATCCAGTATCAACTGGGGACCAAAAAGTACGACATGGAATGCTGCTTTTAAACACCAAAGCATTCAGGAGGAAATTGCCCACCGCCTTCATAGCATTCCCTACCTTCCCTGACTCTCACTGGGTCAGCTTCCAGAAAAGCTTAAGATTGCTTCCATCTGTTGGATGGAAGCCTTCCAGCCTTCTGTATATTATGCATTTTGGGCCTGCACACACACACACATCTAATGCAGCAGGCCTAGAAGCTTGGAGACATGGCAGAGGTGGAAGGGGTTAGGACTTTGCAGAGTCGTTAGGTCTGTGCAATTAGCGTACTTGTGGCTAAGCAAACTTGACAAGAGTATTTTGGCAGCGGCTACACGGCTCGGAAAGAACGTCCCCCCCACAGCCAGATGGAAGGCATTCAAAGGAACCTGCTTAATGACACTGAGTTAAGAGAGGAATAATGCATCACATCCCAGTGGTACAAAACAGCCTACCCAAATCGGTTACATTTTGTAGAAACATCCTCATTCCCAGCTGAAAAGACAAATAAGTGTATACGACTGCATTTTCTCACTTTTGTCCCTATTTAACCTCTGCAGTTCTCCTCCCTTCCCTCCTTTCACTGTTCCTTCTACTGTAAAAGTAAAAGACTTGGGGAGGGAGGGCAGTTTGTTAGCGTTGAACCACGACAGTGCCTTCTTAGTGGTGGTTCCCCATTTGTGGAATACCCTCCCTAATGAGGTGTGTCTATTTCTCTTATTCCTGTTTACTCAGGCCGAAAGATCTGTTTCTGGGAACCCTGACATTATTAACTATGAGAGTAAGTGATTGTTTTGGTTTTTTTTTAGAAATATTTTTTTAAAAAAAATCAGAGAGAGTTGGTTCCTGCTGACTTTTAGCAAAAACAAATAAAACATCCTTCCAATAGAAGCCCATCTGCTCATTTGAGCTGTATGACACTGGACGACAAATTCACACAAGACCATCCCTCTTGTGTAAATGGGGAAATTGCAACTGGTAGTTTTTCAGTTCCTGGAGCCATACGACAGATGACCCCTTGCCCCCCATGAACTTTATGAGAGTTGCTTGGACCAGTCCTCAGCTAAACCAGTTACGGCCAATATTTTCTAGGGCTGAGGTGATATTTCTTAGAAAAGAATTTCATCACTGAATTCTCTGAGAATTTTCTTCTTCACCATCCCTCTGAACGGGGACAAATATTTGATAAAATGACTGATATATACACTGCCTGCAAAGAAGGATGTGAACACTAAAATGCTCATCATTTTTACCCTTGTGAAAAAAATGATACTTTATATAATATACACAAAGATCAATTTTATATACAATCACAAGACAGACAGTCTTGCGTATGTTATTTTCACTAATTTATGCTTTTGTACACACATTTCCCCCTCCTGTATACATTTTTGTTTGGCGAACTGCCTAACGAAATTCTAAGAAGTGCACTTTTCAAAGCGTGGCTGTTTCAATTCTCATAGTGTTTCAATTAAGACAATTCACCTGTAAATGTGAATGGCACTAGATTTCTCTCCCTCCTTTAGGCACAGATCACTAAGTGCTTAAGGATCAGAAGCAGGATTTTGAATTGTGCTTGGAATTAAAGGGGCACCGATGCAATTAAACCAAGATCAGACCCTGGATTAACAAATCAGATTCAGAACCAAATAAGTAATCAAAACAGAATACAGAGATACAGGCGAATCTTGCGGTCACTGCACATCCTTACTAAATGCCATTTAAAGAGAAAGGGCCCTAGACGTTATTCAGTGGATGTGCAAATCCAATAGGCCTTCATTCCAAAAAATAAAAAATGGCAACCATTAACATCAAAATATTTGCATAAATAAGAACTCAAAATGAGTGCCTCTCCTAAGAAAGAAAAACATTTCATTTGTTTCACATGTTCAGTCTATGAAATGGAAGGCTCTACAATTTCTCTATTACTTTGGGTATTCAACTGGATATTGCTTTATACAGAGGGAAGAAAATGGATCCATTTTTCTAGTGATGTTGTCTTTCTTTATTTCTTCTCTTTTTAAAATTTATGTTCCACTGTGTTCCTGCACAAGGGAGATAAAGTATCGTCAGCAGGGAAGCTTGCTACACTGTGATGTAGGCAGAGAGCTGCAGGGGATATATATTCTCAAACTGATCTGGCATTTCATTCACTCATCCAAACACTTCTCTGAGATGCTGTACACTGTGTTGGAAATACAGAACTGACACACTGACTTTAACAAGCGATGAGAGGTTGCAAAGGCTGAAGGTGTCCTTCACAGATAATTACTGAGTGCCATTGTGGCTGAATTATTTGCAATGCTAATGCCTGAACTAGTACCAGTTTTTTCTTTCTTGTTCTTTCTATCCTGTTTTAAAGAATAAAATCCATTTCCACCAATGTTAGTCAATCGATTTAAATACTGTAAAAATAATGTTCAAATTGGGGTCCACAAATTGACCTCCCACCTTTACTCTCCTCTTGTTTGGTCCCAGCTCCTGCCAACCTATCAGTTCGAAAGCACGTCAAAGTGCAAGTAGATAAATAGGTACCGCTCCGGCGGAAAGGTAAACGGTGTTTACCTGTTCTGGTTCACCAGAAGCAGCTTAGTCATGCTGGCCACATGACCCGGAAGCTGTCTGCGGACAAACGCTGGCTCCCTCAGCCTACAGAGCGAGATGAGCGCCGCAACCCCAGAGTCGTCCGCAACTGGACCTAACGGTCAGGGGTACCTTTACCTTTACCTAAACAACAACAAGCAACACGGCGGATAATAACATACTGACAAAATCTTTATAACATTATACTGTTTCAAAATTCATAAGCAGAAGACATATAGTATGTGCACGGAGTCACAAATACTAGGAATCAAATAAATGTTCCATGAACAGGAATGGTAGGAGCGGCAAGTCACTATCAAAAGTCAATGAGATGGAGGCAAAATGCCTTTCCACAGTCAATATCCTGCAAATGTGAGATGATAGGTGCTCCTAACGTAGCAATAGGGTACTCCAAGCACAGCAGCAGACAGCAGAACAGTTCTTCCAGGATAATGAACTGTTTCAATGATAATTCAAATTAATTGTCCCCAGAGGTACATCAAATGGCCATGGATCAGCAGTCACTTAAAAGTGTACTAAGCTGATGTTGTTGGCAGTGGTAGCAGAAAGGAGAAAC
Source organism: Lacerta agilis (assembly GCF_009819535.1). Classification (NCBI taxonomy): domain Eukaryota; kingdom Metazoa; phylum Chordata; class Lepidosauria; order Squamata; family Lacertidae; genus Lacerta; species Lacerta agilis. Next base: position 18,966,365 of record NC_046315.1, read on the forward strand.
AGTGGAAGGGCTCTCCCCAATATCTCCTTTGGAACTGGGCAAACTCCTATGGGTTATGCTGGGTGCAAAGAGCTCTTGGAAAACGTAGGCTTTGTGATGTCATAGGGGGCCTTGGGGAAATGATGCTTCCCAGGGTTACTTGCACGTGGTAGTGTACAGAGCCAGACAATGGAGGAGGGAAGAGGAGAAACAGCCCCTGTCTTCACCACTCCTGTTTGTCAGTTGCTGTAGCAGCAGCAACACCAGTGGGTGGGAAGGACTGAGAAGAAGTATAGAGGCAGAAGAAAAGTATTCCATATCTGAACTATGGAACTTTCTCACCCTGGAGACAGGGATGCCCACGAACTTTGATGTATTTAAAAAGAGGATTGGACAAGTCTACTGATGGCCACTGGCCATGATGGCCTTTGCAGATGCAGAGAGCAGTGCTTTCAAATCCCGGTTGCTGACACTCTTGTACTTAGTTCCTGAATGTGGGTTTCCCACAGAAATCTGGCTAGCCACTGTGAGAACAGGATGCTGGGCTAGATGGACCAATGGCAAGACTCAGTAGGCTGATCTTATGAGGCCTGGGAGGAATAGCTGAGCTGAACTTCAGTTTGTGTGAGCTGTAGGTAGGTACCCCCAATCCACCGCAGAACATTTTCTAATACGGATAAAGATTTTGACGGTCTTCCTGCCCTTTTCCAACTTGACTTTTTTCACCCGATTCACAGATTCACTGACAGATGGATGGAGGCAGAAGAGGAAGCTATAGATTTTCCTAAAATCCCTTGTAACATTTCTTAAATTAGCCATACAAAGTGCAAGAAGCAATTCCCACAAAGGAGAGTTCTGAAGGATTTACCAATGTTATTTCTCACTCTCGCCTTTCGCTGCCTCTAGTTTCAAAGCAGGGAACTGTGCCATAGGAAACAGCACAAAGCAGATCTGTGACCAAATAGCCCCTTGAAATTTTCCACAAATGTTTGTCAGCAGAGAATTTGAGATGTGTGGGAACATTTCATCTAATTTCTGGAGGGGAAGGAGAAAATTCTCAACAGTTTCTGTGGGGATGGGGCCACAACTAGTAATAGCAGTTGCACAGTTTCTCCCCACACTCCCTCAATCCCCCACCCCTTTTTTATTGATGCTGCAAGATTCTAGATCTCCTGTTTCTCAATATTATGGAAGAAAATGTATTGGCTGAGGCAACTACATAAACTTGGGGCACCAACTTTGTAAATTTCAGGCACCAAAGATGGGTTTTTAGCAGACATTCAGTGTGGAGAAAGTGTGGAATTTCAAGGAACGACAATCCGTTTCTGCTGCTCATATTCCACTGTGCCAGTTTCCATCTTTATACTTGCCCATATCTGTCCAGGAGTGTGCTTTCCCTCTGTGCTGGCCTGTTGCACTTATCACTCTCAGAGGCGTAGGAAGGGGGGATGGGGGGCAGACCGCTCCAAGTGTCATCGCTGAGGGGGGGTGATGCCTGCCTGCGACTCCCAAGCCTACCCCGAGTCGCTGGGGGAAGGGGGGAGCTGTGCCGCTTTGCCTTCATTTTGATAGCTTGGGGGAGGCTTGGGAGTTGCAGGAGAGCAGCATACCTGGGGGTAACATTCGGTGCGCCGCCCGCCCGCAACTCCTAAGCCTACTCCGAGATGTTGATGGGGGGGGGGATGACGACAAAAAATTCTGCACCGGGTTCCACCTGACCTTGCTACACCTCTGATCACACTTCTGGTGCCACCATGTGTCCATGTTTCAGTCGCATATGCAATCCAGCACACATAGGCTCAGTTTGCACAAACAATTCATGGATTTTTTTACCTATGATGCTGATCAAAGTCTCTTATACACTTTGGAGTTTATGCACATATACCCCACAGACAAAGCCACACTAGAAGAGTAAAGGAGACAAATCTTCAAGGCAGCCAACAAACATTAGCATATCCCAAGCAATAAAATACAGTTTGCAAAGAATTAAATCGGGATCACGAATCAGATCAGATCAGAGGGACAGCCCTGGTTCAAACACAGGCCGCCAGCCCCCCCCCCACAATTGTTAGCTCGGTGGAGCTGTTCTCAGATGGTGTGAGTAACACATAACCGGGCTTATAATGTGAAATCTTTCTAAAACCCTTCCTGCCATGCAATGTTTATTACAAGCTTAAGGGTACCATGATGCAACAGAAAACATGTGTGCTGATGTTCAGCAACTTGGTGTGACTTGGTTGGCTATTCAGTCCTTGAAATACTGCTTCAAGCAAAGATTTGAGGGCAGCGTGTTTTAAAGGAACTGCTCCATTCACTGTAGTCTTCAGCTCTGACAAATTATCTTGGCGCTACCAGTCTTTCCTGTATTTCTTCCAGATGGGAAGCTGCCACCAAAATCTGGAAACCCCTGAGAGAAAAACAGGTGAGGTTGGTGCCTTTGTATTTTTCCAATCTGACGTGTTTGGCAGAGATCACTGATGCTCAATGAGTGAAAACCTTTCAGTATACTAGGTTCTGAAGTATAGTTAGATGTTGATAGGCCAGGGAGGCAAGATCTAGGCTGCAATCCTGTGCCCTGTTACTTGTTGTTCAATGCCATGGTACAGGATTACAACTTTAGAAGAATTGTGTACAGTGGTACCTCTAGATGCGAACAGGACCCGTTCTGGAGCCCTGTTTGCACCGTGAGCCGCGCGTATCTTGAAGCGCCATGTCTGCGCATGTGCGTGATGAGATTCGGTGCTTCTGCGCATGCGTGTGACGTCATTTTGCGTGTCTGTGCATGCACGAACCACCAAACCCAAAAGTAACCCGTTCCGGTACTTCCGGATTTGGCACGTTCGTAACCCGCGCCGAACACAACCTGCAGCGGCCGTAACACAAGGTATGACTGTATTTAATATGAATTGTAATTCTGAAGAAAAAATGCAGTTTTCCTGTAGTTTGCAAAATATTTAAAATTAATAGATTACCCGGTACCTTTCATTACAGTGGCTGACAATAGTCAATTAATGGCTTGCTTTGTAATCCATTAAAATTAAATTATTATGTATTTCTGCCCTCTTGATATGGATGTGTTTTGGAAGCTAGTGAAAGAAATGTAAAACAGCTAACAATGTAATCCACAAAGCCTCCAATTCATTGAGAAATTGCTTTCTTAAAGAAGTGTGTCTTTCAGCCTCATATCTGCCAATGACGACTTGCCTTCATTGATCAAGCTCTCTTCAATTAATCCAATGATTTTATAGTTGATTAAATTTTTTAATAAAAATTAATTGAGACCTGCAGTCCATCTATCATCACAGAATGTCAACAGTGGGTTTGGAAGCTCACATTCTGTGGGTTTTTCTTTCTCCCGCAATGTAGAAAGCTACCACTATCACATTTCCCAGGTTTCTGTCTGTGCTTGGATGTGAGGTAGCATTACAGGTGACTGGCTTATCATGTGATCACATGGCTGGTCCTACCATTAGCTGGAATGAGGAAGTGGCCTCAGACAGAGGGTTTTGAAGTGTAGGTGGGTTCCCACAAAGCAAGACACAGTGATGGCAGCAAGAACCTTCATTAAACTAACAGAACTGGACAACAGGGGCAAAACAACTGCTTATATACATTTCTGAAGGACTGAGCCATTCCCACTCTCAACGTGATTGGCTGTCTAAGCTCCTAAGCTGCGAATCATAACTCAGAGTTTAAGGGCCAATGGCAGTAGCCCAAATCCTGAAATGTTCTGTGATTGGATATCATGTATCAAATCAAAACACAGGGGCTCAGAATCCTTAGTCCAGACTCAAGCTCAGGCAAACACAGTCCACAGAATACAAAACAGGATTTGTGTGCCATGAAACGCCAGTAAAACGTTAATTATTTAATACTATTCAGTGCCATGGAGAGAACTTAAGAAGACTCCTGCTGGATCAGGCCAATGGGCTGTCTAATTCTGCATTGTGTTCCCCCAGTGGCCAACCAGATGTCTATGGGTAGCCTGAAAGTAGGACATAAGCCTGAAAGCAGCACTCACCCAACTTGAAATTCACAGCACCTAATATTTAGAGGTCTGCTGCTTTTGACAGGAGTGGTAGAACATATCCATTGTGGCTAGTAGTCTTCATACTCCATGAAAATAAGGTGCAGTTTTGTGGAATTTTCTGCGCCAGTTCCAAAATAACATGGTTAGCCTTGGGTACCAAGTTCTTTTACTTGCAGTGGTGATGGTGGGGGGTGCCCTTTATTGCTCCACCTCAGGCTGCAAAATGTCTTGGCCTGCCCCATGTGACATTTACACCACCCAGTAAGTTAGCATGAAAAATGGTTGCCTGCATTTACTCACAAACTGGCTGTTGACTGTCCAAGTGTTATGAACTTGGGTCATTCTACTGTTCCCTGCCAGACTTTGGCATCACAGCAAGGCAGCTGATTGAGGGCCTTCTGCCATGTACTGGAAAGATCCGTTTGCCCGAATAAATAAAGCCCTCATAGATGCATAAAGTCGGTATATTTTTCTTACCCCCTTAGCTTCTGGTTCTGCATCTTCACCATCTGCTGGAATTTATTTTTAAGCTCTAATTTTGTAAAATGGAAGAAGAGAGTCTGTTGCCAAGATGTAAAGTCACCATTTGTAGAAGAAAGAAAGGAAGTTAGTTTTATTATTATTATTATTTACTTAGCTATTGATATATATTTCTATAGAATCATAAACCTGTAGAGTTGAAAGGGACCTAAAGGGACATTTGGCCAAACCCCTGAACTGCAAGGTGAAGTGCAGTGCAAGGTGAACTTCTGGTGAAGTTTGGGCTTGCAGAGGCTGTTCCCGGTTGCAGGGATGAAGGTCCACAATTTGGATGCTCTGCTCTCAAAGGCTGATGGACTCTTGATAAAGGTTCTGCAAGATAGTGTTTTGAAAGGGGATTTGCAAAACCCAAGTTTTGAGAAGCCCCTTGCAAAGTGCAAATTTTCGCAGCACTTTGAAAGGGGCTTAGCAAGGCCGTTTAGTGCTTTTCTGTGCGTTTAGTCTTCCTTCTCTTGTAACAACCCTTCAGTGTAAGAGTGTAATAATATTGTCATCCCTACATTGTATATTTGTGGGTGGGCCAAAACATCAGCTTCCTTAAGCACACCCTCTGGACTAACTTGAAACTTATACTGGGTATTTCCAGGTCTTGCTCCCAGCCGCAATGCCAGCTCTCTGGAGAATCAATGATCAGCCTTAACCTCAGCCAGGAAAGTATTCTTTTATAAATTAAGATTTGTTTAAGAAGAATAAACAAACAAACAAATCATGCAGCTGTTTAAGTTTTGTTTATGTTGGTTGAGCTTCTTTGTGGTTAAACAAGCACAGAGAATGAAAAAAAAGTTCTACTGTTCACATTTTGCTTGCATGACTCATTTCTTCCTCCTTCCATTTTTTGTATTGGAGGCTGAAGGAACAAATGGACTGATAGGTTTGAACCGCATTACCATGACATCCCAGCAGATACACAGACTCACAGGATGTAGAAGGTTGATAAATCCAACCTCTCTCAAACTGGGTATCATTTGCAATTTGATTGAAGAGACCTGGAGTACAAATTCCACATCAAGGATTAAAAGTAGGGTTGCCATACGTCCGGACTGTCCCGGCAGCAGTGTCCCGGCAGCAGTGTCAGAGTGGAAATTGGGATGTATGGCAGCCCATGCCATTTTCCCATAAAAATAGACTCAAAAATGGCAAAAAATAATAATGGGCAAAACTAAAAAAAAGGGGGGGGGCAAAATTTAAAAAATGCTCAACAACTTTTCTGTCCAGCAACCCTAATTAAAGGTCTGGACTCAAGATTAAGTTGGAAACACCAGTGTTGTTGTTTTTTGTGGGTTTTCTTTAAAATGATGTTAGTTGTGGATACCAACATAGATCCACCATAATTATTGCGAAGGGATTTGGCTTTTTCATACACATAGTTTAGCATCATTTAATTGTTTACAGTAATAGTAACACAGGCTGCTGTCGAACACACTTACATGGAGGTAAGCCCACTGAACACAGTGGGCCTCACTTCTGATTCAGTATGGATAGGGTTGTGTTGCAAATAGACATAGAGTTCGAGTGGCTGTCTTTAATACTATATGCCTGATTCTACATTGTCACCGAGTGGCAGTCTGCTCCTTGCAGAAACACCAGCAAGTTCTCCTGAGAGGTTCATAAAGATTGGCTTGGTCTGTAATCAGGGAGGCAGAGTCTGCTGGTGGCCTAGTCTCAACATGTCAACAAAATAATGAACTTGATGTGGTAGCTAATGTACAAGACTTAGCTGGTTCCTTTGATTATGGCTTAGTTGGTTACATCTCTCTCTGGGACAGATTTGATGGGGTTAGTGAGTCATGATCGACAGAGATCCAGTGTACAGTACAGTACAGTACAGTACAGTACAGTACAGTACAGTATGTCTGCTCACACAGAGGGGCTTCTGCTCCTCTCCCCTACAGTCCCCCAGGTGACCCCAAAATATTCTCTTGAGGGTTTGGGGACACTTTGCAGCAGATTTTAGGGGGTCTTGTGGGAACAGAGAAACTGGAATGCTTATTGCACAAGCAGCGTTCCATTGAACAAGTGGGCAGATAATACTGGATGTCAACCTTTATTTTTAAAGCATGAAACAGCACTTCAGACAAGTTTTTCTCTGGTTCTGGGAAGGATGCAGTTAATCATTAAACATCAATTTAAATGACTTCCATAGAATACCATCTTAAATTAAGTATAACTTTTTCATTCGTTCATTCATTTACACACACACACACACACACACAGGCATGCCAGTTCTAGTTTTCTTGACTTTTTTTAGTCAAATATCTGTTTGTCTTTATTTATGGGCAACTAACTGAATAGCTAGAAGATGATGTCAGATTATCTGATCTCATACTTCAGTAATTTTGGTCTATGTGCGGTATTTAGATTTTATTGCGCTTCGCTGTAAATAACATGTTTTGCTTTACATCTCTTTTGGCATCACACAGAAGTAAAATGCATGTCTTTGTAGTAGCAAATCAATAACATGTGCTATTATTTTCCATTGTTTTCAGAACTACAAATACCATAGACTACATGAAGGACTTTGGCAGAACACATAACAGGAGTTATGTGAAACTGAAAATATTCTACAGCCACGAAGATCCACAAAGTCCAAGAAGATAGATAATGTTGGCCATGCAGTCACTCTCAGTTGAGTCATTTTCAGCTCTCACAGATGTCAATAATTCAGTTACAGAAGTTCTTTTTCACCAGTGAAAATACTACAACTGGTAATTATTAAGCCTGCTGTAGTAATGCATAAAAATGGAATTCAGATGAAATATGGCATTCCTGAAACTTCCAGTATTGATGTGAAATATATTGGCCCCAACTCTGAATATCCTCTACAAATCACTTTTGGAGTCACAGTTATATAAGTGATCATTGTGTATTTTCATGATTCCTGCACTCTCACGATATTTCAGCCACTGACAACAAACCATTTGCATTCCTTCAAAATATTTACTCTTTGCGCCACATTCTCCATATTTGCACAAGCAAAATATGCATTCACAAAAACAATTGCCTGTGCACTCTTAAAACTACAAAAACCTTGATGCAGTATGATGAAGACTGAATAGACATGAAAACACCTGGGACCTTTAGCTGAACCGAGGAATCCCCAATACCGACTGAGTGGCAACACAAAGAGAACTAGCTGAAACTTGACCAGAAAGATGGCAATCAAGGGTGAAAAGATGTTTATTTTCAAAAGTTACATATTTTGATAAGGTACTGAGGTTTGACAAGCCAAGCATAGCTGGTCCTGGAAGAACATAAACCCTCCCCCGCAATTAGAACAGGATGACAATTTTATTATAGTATTAGCAAAATACACATTGTCACGTTGCATGAGGCATGGTTGTAGAAGGAGGAATTCTAGACTGAGAGGAGTGTGTGTGTGTGTGTGTGTGTGTGTGTGTGCACATGTGGAAGCCTCTAAAAATCTCTGTCACCGAGAGATGAGCTACTTGGAGATGGGTGGGGAGGGCAAGCTTTGCTCTAACTGCAGTTGTGTCCCCCAGCATTCAGTACTTTACATAGGAGTTCATTAAAACCATTCATTCATATCAGAGAAAGTAAAGGTGTTATTTGAAGACATCTTCAAGGTGCTTCCTTGACTGTGGTGCTTCCACTGACTAAGAAGCAAGATGACTTTCACATGTGTAGTGTGAGACGTATGGCCTCATAATGTATTCTGTTTCTTGGTCATGCCAGACTGTTTTTATATAACAAGAACTGATTTTTTAAAATTATTATTTAAATCATTTGATTTCACCTTGAACATTTCTTATTGCATGCCACTAGGCCAGGGGTTGGCAAGGTTTACTTTGCCTGGGCAGGTTCACTGTCGTGGAGCCTCCTCTGTGGACCGGATCGTGGGCATGCGGGAGTGCACGTACCTGCAATTTCCAGAGTCTGCGTCTGTGCAGACGCAATTTCCGGCCCCGCAGAAGCGAGTCCCCGCGCCACGCTGTGCCGGTTTAGCACAGCATGTGGGGACTTGCTGAGTGTGTGGCTCAGTTCGGGGGCAGCTCGTGGGCCGGTTAAACGACCCCCATGGGCGCTTGTGGCCCATGGGCCTTAGGTTGCCTACCCCTGCACTAGGCTGACACTGGACTGTTAGATCTCTGAACTATAGTATTTGAGACTGAAAATAGCAATGCCTTTTTTAATGCTTCCCACACATTAAAAACAACAACAACAACAACAACAACAACAACAACAACAACCACAACCTGTAGTAGTGAATTGTATATAGCACACTGAAGAGAAATGCTGAGCACAATCCTGTCCCCCAAAAAGCTAATTTACTACATATTTATTTATTTAGACATTTATGTTCCACACTTTGGGCGGTAGCTTCTCGGAGTGACTAAAGGCCGAGGTATAAATTTCCCAGAAGAGACAGGTTAATATGAGAAGCAACAGAACTACCTCTAACAATGGCACCACCTGATACATTACAATTACCTATTCCCAGCAAAGATGTCCTTTTTTTTCAAAAAAAGCCATCCATTCAGCCTGGTGTGCAAATTGGATGCTAATTAAAAACCATATGAATACCTGAACCTTTGCAACTCAAAGCTGTAAAGTAAATTAGCATTTTATTTACTGGTCATTAACATGAGGTGAAGAGCAGAGGATATTGCACTATTTTTTAATAAGGTCACAACTATAATAAATTACTTTGAGACAAATTGGGCAGCTTCACCCAAAGAGAAGCACCCTGGGTTTGCAAAGGAGGCAGGCTGCATAGTGAGGAAATCGTGATAGTGGTGGCTTGTGTGACTTGCACTTAGAGATGGGCAGAGATCCATCTTTTTCTGGTCAGTAACAGTTATCACTGTGCCAATTTCTATAAAATAAAACATTATTCCCCTGCAAAAGGGGATTCCATTTTTTTGGCCTCATTTTCAGGGCACTTCAGAATTTATTTACAATTTCTATGGTTGTGTTGTTTTTAGGTTATCTTATCGTGAAGAGGTGGGTTGAGGGTGTGTGTCTTTCTTTTCTTTTTCAGCACTCTGCAGCCTCCCTGGCTGCCCACACTCCCTGATCTGAAAGCCCCATGGGCTTTCACTGAAGCACAGGCACCTGGGGTGGCTGCAGAGCACAGACTATGCATGGGTGAGATGATTTGAAGAACGGAAGAAAGGACACTCACAAGCACCCCTTGGCTACTACAAAAGTAAGGTGAGCCCATCAAAAACCCTGCACCCCACCCATAAGAATTTCACTGGAATTTTCTCTCCCCTTTGATCATTTTCAAATGCAATTTCTTTCCTTCTAATTGATGGAAATTAATTAATTCATAAATCCTTTCCATTCCTGCATTTATCTACACTTTAAAAAACATGTGCACGTAAATTTTATTCAAATACAAAATTAATCTCAAACAGTGCATTTCTCCTTTTGCCCTATAATATGCCCTTTTAACATATTTTGTTATGTATGAGCCAGAACTGTATTGCAAAATTCAGAGATGCGAGAAACCCAAAGGAGAATTTCATTTTGATTTCCACATGAGTCTGGGAGGTGCAGATCAGATCAGTTCCCATAGGAATTCACAGAAACAAAAGTTCATTGAGCACATGGGGGTGGGCAAAGATTCCCTCGATGGGCCTGTAATTTCCTTCTGTCTCTAATCCCTATTTGGAAGATGGTGTTTGGCTGGCTACTTTCCAGGTGTTTGAGAAGCAGCCACGTTTAGTGACTTTTGGGAGAGAAGATGAAGCATTCCACATCAACTTACTCGTTTTATTTATTTCACAAGATTTGTATTTGATTGTAGCAAAACCTCAAAGTGGTTTACAAAAATAATGAAACAAAATTATTAGGGAGAAAAACAGTTTAAAACTACAGCGGTGCCTCGCAAGACGAAATTAATTTGTTCCGTGAGTCGTTTCGTATTGCGAAAATTTCATCTTGCGAAGCACGGTTTCCCATAGGAATGCATTGAAATTTAATTCCCATAGGAATGCATTGAAGCACGACCATAGAAATTCCCATAGGAATGTGAAGCACGACCATAGAAAAATTCGTCTTGCGAATAACCTGAAAAAATCGCAAAACCCTTTCGTCTAGCGAGTTTTTCGTTGTGCGAGGCATTCGTCTTGCAAGGTACCACTGTATATCGGGTCCTCCCTCAAAGAGGGCACGTGTTGCGGTGCGACCTGGCAACCAAACCCTGTGTTGTGGGTGGGAACGTTTGGATAGCTACAACACCCTATTGTTAGGTCCCTCGTTGCTGGGTGCAATCAGACCAATGGGATGCTAGCGAAATGGACCAAGGGACCTACATAGGCCCATGCACATGTTCCTGAGCTTCCTCTTTGGGCCAGTGCATCGGAACACCCACCCACCTCTCCCTATATTTAGGGCTTGCGCTTGACCTTGCTATGCTGTCGTGTGTCATCTGTCATTGGGACAGGGGCACGGCAGGAATTTTCCCCGCTTGGCTGATTGGCTGTTGCCATTTGGGTTTCGCTTGCCACGACACAAATCGTCACAACTTGTAAGGTTGCGGATAGACTCTGGTTCAGGTCATAGGGATGGAGGAACGCTCTTGCCATCCCTTAGCGAAGGGTATTCTGTTAAAGGAATCCAGGGACTCAATGGTTTGGCCAACCCTAAGAGGGGTTGTGCCCATGCCTGAGTCCAGGGGGACATGAGTCCAGGGTGGTAGACTAGCCTGACCCCGGCTTTCCACTGTTCCAGGTGTTCCCCCTAGGCTGACCTATGTTGGTGCCCTGGGTCAGCGCTACCTGAAACAGTGCAGGGAGCTAGTCGAACCAGAGCCTATGCAACCACTCACTTGCTGTAATCAATAGAGTTGTATCCTAAATTCTGCCAAAAGCCAAACCAAAAATTTGAGTCTTGACTGAATTTATTTAAGGGGGAGGTTAAAGGTCTAAACACGCAAATACAACATTCAAAAAATAACTAAAATCAAGCCAATTTGAGTTCTTGAAAACCTCTTAAGAATATCCTGTCTGGACTCAATGAATCATACATCATTAATTGGTTGCAAATGAGGGTCCTTCAGTCCACCTACCATTTCCTGATAAAAAGGGGGGGGGAGAGAGAGAGACACGTCTTTATTATTTTCCTATAACAGGACAGACAGAAACTTAACTGGTAGCAGAAATTGACACTATTATTGTTCTCTTATCCCATGGGCAAGATGTTTTCACCTACAGCATTTTCTTAAAACTGGCATAGCAAAAAGGTGCGCTGATTGTTCACAGTATCAGCAGCAATGAATGGATTCTTCACGAAGTGCTGATACAGCAACAATTTGCCGACTTTTGTTGGCCTAGAGTCTTTTTTTTTTACTTTCCTCAAAGGTACTTTTCGGGAGCACAAGCCACTGCCTCACTCTATTAACTGTTCAGTTTGCTTTCAAGGCCTACACAACTTGGAGCCCGCTGAGCTGAACTCAGCCAACCAGCCACATACTGCAACCTCCCAATGACTCGCTTATCTATTTTTCCTGCTTGCCTGAGATTTCGAAAGCAGCGTGTCTGTCAGGCTCCAGTTAGGCCTAGTGAGTTGCAACCAGCTTGGCAGGTCCCAAACTGTGCAGGCTTGTGTGTGAAGTGGTTTGAACCAATAAAAAGGTCCTCTCAAATAAGCCCATCTCAAATGTCTACTATTATCATCACCTGGTCCTTTAAACTCCGCTAGAAAGGAATCGGTGAAGTAATTGTTGTTGCTTACACATTGCCAAAAAAGAGAAAATGGATTACCGGAAACAGAGAACAAAGGAGCACACAGATCTGCAGAAAACTTACATGTGGAGTTGTATATGTATAGGTCAAATTTAGGGGGGGGCAATCTCAGGAGTCCAGCAATCTTAAATAAAATAAATAAAATAAAACAAAACAAAACAGCACAGTAAGAAGCAAGAAAATGCCACTATGTAGCAAACTAGGGGAGCCATTTACTGTACACACGGCAAAGAAAAGAGAAAATTCATCAGCGACAAAAGCTGACAAAGAGCAGCAGCAGCAGCAGCAATAATAATAATAATAATAATAATAATAATAATAATTTATTTATACCCCACCCATCTGGCTGGGTTTCCCCAGCCACTCTGGATAGCTTCCAGCAAAATATTAATATTCATCAAATATTAAAAGCTTCCCTAAACAGGGCTGCCTTCAGATGTCTTCTAAAAGTCAGAGAGTTGTTTATTTCCTTGACATCTGGTGGGAAGGTGTTCCACAGGTGGGTTCCACACTACCGAGAAGGCGCTCTGCCTGGTTCCCTGTTACTTGGCGTCTTGCAATGAGGGAGCTGCCAAAAGGCCCTCGGTGCTGGACCTCAGTGTCCGGGCTGAACGATGGGGATGGAGACGCTCCTCCAGGTATACTGGGCCAAGGCTGTTTGGGGCTTTAAAGGTTAGCACCAACCCTTTGAATTGTGCCTGGAAACATACTGGGAGCCAATGTAGGTCTTTCAGGACTGGAGTTATGTAGTCTTGGTGGCCACTCCCAGTCACCAGTCTAGCTGCCGCATTCTGGATTAGTTGTAGTGCACAGATTTGCAGTATGCACAGATTTGCACAACGGTTGCATATACAATTTTATAGGTACGTATGCAGATTTTAAAATGGCTGGAATTCAACTAGGATTCCCTCTCAACTCTAAATCTCCCTGTAGCGGGGAAGGCAATGTGTGACCAGATGACACCTGCACCTGTTCATTCTACTGTCTAGTGTCCAGGTGCTTGTTGATGAGAAACGCCAAGGCCCACCTGCTCTCCCTTCTTAGGGTTCATTATCTTTAAACTGGACTCGGAGTTGACAGCCCTTCAAACAGAGGAATGGCCTCTGACAGCACTTCAACTAGAGGAATGTCTTCTGTAAACTTGAACTCATGGCCTTTGTAGAAGGGTATGCAGACTGCTAAGGAAGTCTAGCCGGAGAAGGGGCATCAAAATAGCAAGGGAAAGAACCAGGTATGTTCACATCCCATGTAAGAAATAGGAAAGGAGCAAAAGCCGCTGGATTTCAACTGTCCCAGCAAAGTGGATTCTCAGAGAGAAGGAGGGAGAGAAACCAGATAGCAACTACTGGAGGTTTTCTGGAAAATCTAATTAAGGAAAGTTATGTTTTCCACACCACAGAGGTTTGTGTTGCATTTTAACTATGATATTAAAAGAATAAGACGTCCACAGTAGCTTTCCTTGCTTGCTTTTTCTCTTTCTTTTTCTCTTTCTTTTCATTTAAACTTTTTTTTAATCTCACATCTTCAGAATTATAAGTTTTGATTGTACTCTGCTGTCAAGTCAAATCAGTACATTGGCTTAGATGAGGACAGATATACTTTTCTTCCTCTCCGAAAACTCCAGTTTTAGCATGGGCACAAGAAAGCCACTAGCTTTGTAATTTATTGCATGCCATAACAGTTCAAGGATGCACAGTCATTAGAATTGAAAGAATATCGAGAGCTTTTTCGCGTCACTCATCCAAGAAAGGAGGTTATCTCAAAAGCTTTTGAGGGAAAGAAGAAGAAGAAGAAGAAGAAGAAGAAGAAGAAGAAGAAGAAGAAGAAGAAGAAGAGTTTGGATTTAATATCCCGCTTTATCACTACCCGAAGGAGTCTCAAAGCGGTCAACATTCTCCTTTCCCTTCCTCCCCACAACAAAGACTCTGTGAGGTGAGTGGGGCTGAGAGACTTCAAAGAAGTGTGACTAGCCCAAGGTCACCCAGCAGCTGCGTGTGGAGGAGTGGGGACGCAAACCTGGTTCACCAGATTACGAGTCTATCACTCTTAACCACTACACTACACTGGCTCTCTGGAAAGAGAAAGAGAAATTGTGTGATAGTTGTTATGTGTGCTCCAAAAGGGAGGATATTCAAAGAATGTTCTATGATATTGTTGCTAGCATACAAGCTTTTAGGTATTTCCCCCCGTTATGTACGAGGGATAGTTTTTTCGAACTATATACATTGTGCTGTCAACTGACACTGATCCAATAAAAGATATTATCTGGACAATGGGCATCAGTGGTTTTTAGACATCATACCTATATGAAACCTGTCACTGAAGGCCAGCTGCAGAGGAACAGCAATAGGAGACAGTTACTGCCTACAAGGCTTGATTTTCGTGAACTTTATAGAGGCATCTGGTTGGTCACATCAGGAAGCAGAATGCTAGACTAGGTAGATGGATGCAGCACGATTAGAATCAAAGACTCACTGTAGAGTTGGAAGGGACTACTAGGGTCATATAGCCCAACCCTGTGCAATGTAGGAATCTTTTGCCCAACATGGGTCTCAAACTCTTGACGCTGAAATTAAGAGTCTCATTTTTTACTGACTGGGCTATCTCTCCTGAACTAGTCTTATCATTGCTGGATTTATTACCCATTTGGGTAATCTTTTTTTAAAAAAAATCTTTTTATTCATTTTTTAAACAATAAAAAGAGATATATAAATAAACAGAGGAACAAACAAACAAAAAAGCCAATACATCATTCGTATACTTTTTTACATATATGCTCAATTTCTATTAATAAACAATAACAAGAAAAAGAAAATTATAGTAATAACACTTACGTCAAAATTTTATCCAATTTGTTTTAATCGTTCCATTCCTCACAGAAAAAGGAACTAATTATATATGGGTAGTTGACTTCCCTTGTCCAACTCTCCACTGATTCATTGTGAAGAAAAGTTTAAAAAAGTATAACACTGACACCCCTTATAGTATCTCTAATCATAAATAATGTAATCTCACAAATTGTTTTCTCATTATTTCTTTTCAGATTATACAAGAGTTATTACAACGCGTGAACCATGTTTAGGTTGCACTTCCTTCTCAAATAACATAGGAAACTATTCCATTCTTGAATAAATTTACTTCTCAGATTTTCTTTTATTTTCTCTGAAAGGAAGGCCAACTCAATGTATTCTACAGTTTTGTTCAGCCATACTTTTTTTTTGCTAGGGATTTTATCACTCTTCCAGTGAGATGCCACCAGAATTCTTGCTGCCGCAGAAGTATATAAGAAAAAGTTCTTTATTTTGTTGGGTATGTCAGAAGTTGTAATCCCTAACAAGTAAGCTTCTGGTGTCTAAGAAAATTGAATTGATAAAAATTATTTCCAACTGAAATTCCAAGTGAATTTCATTCCAAAATGTTTCAATTTCTTTACAATTCCACCAGATATGGAATAGATCTCCCACCTCCTCACATCTCCAACAGGTATTTCGCACATTCTTGTA
Source organism: Lacerta agilis (assembly GCF_009819535.1). Taxonomy (NCBI): domain Eukaryota; kingdom Metazoa; phylum Chordata; class Lepidosauria; order Squamata; family Lacertidae; genus Lacerta; species Lacerta agilis. The sequence continues at coordinate 18,982,126 of NC_046315.1, forward strand.
CATCTTAGAGAGCTTATGTGGAGTAAAGTACTATCTATAAAACATTTCTATTAGGTTCTCTCTAATTGCACTACAAGAGGTGAAATTCCAACTCGTTCTCCAGAGTTTACCCCACCTTAGCATCAATATATTATGTTCTTTATCTTGCGCCCAATGAGTCATTGCGGACTTAACTTCCTCCTCCATTACCATCCAGTCTAATAAAAGATGGCAAGCCTTCAAGAGGGTTTTAAGCTTTTGAGTTTATCACTTCCAGCTCAAATTTTGATGCTTCTTTTTCGAAACCTATCTTAATATCAGATTTGAATCTCTCGAAGAGCTGGTAGTATTGAAACCAATCGTTTACTTTATTTTTATGTTGTTCGTATGGTTTTAATTGAAGTTTGTTGTTTTTTACTTCCAGCAAAGCCTGATATGTGGGCCAGCTAGCTCCAGTGTTGCCACGTCTCATTGCAAGAGCTTCCATTGGAAGCCCATTTGGATAATCTTACTTACATTGTTCTCCTAGAATCTTTTTGGTTTTCAGTTCTGAATATATATATATATATATATATATATATATATATATTCAAATCTAAATCTCAATCCTTGTGGACGGATTCTTAAAGTATTACTATAAAGAAGCAATTTCTTAAATTCAGCATATTCCTGCTTATAGCGATGCCACTATTCTGCGACTAATTCTTCCCCACCAGCAATTAGAATTTGTGGACATTCTGTGACATTATAGTGGCTCAGCCATTATTGAAGTAGGGGGAGCTTGCAGATGACAGGCAAATAGTCAGTTTAGCAACCATTTCAACCCAGTCATATATGCAACTTGCACTGCTTCGTGTATTTCAGTGGCTTCCCTTGCATGTTCTAAATGGCAGGTTGCATCACACAGACCACATGACTGTCCCCACTTCCACTGAAGCTGATAGGAATGTTGCCATTCATTATTTCGGTGGGAAGGAGCAAGGTCGCACTCATTGTATTTTAAGCTCTTCGTGAATTTTGCTTCCATGTTTCTCATGGAGCTCAACCTCCTAAAGTCCTAAGAGCACAGCGGGGGTATTTGGGGGCTAGCAGGAAGTCTATTCAGCTGGCAACTTTTGTCGTCTCACGCTGTTCCCAGTGTGTCAAGTCAAGTGCTCAGACTGCCAAAACACAAATGTAGGAAGCTGCCTTTTAAAACACGAGACAAAGATCAGCGCCAAGGAATGAAACCAGAAATTACTCAAATACAATAGGAAGCTTGACGTCACCTAGAATTTATGACTTACCAGAATAGCAGAGACATACCATGCTGCCAAAAAGAGAGAGAAATGTTTGCCCACTTGGGCTGCCATTCCTACGACAGTGTCACTAAAATGATTATTTCGAAGCAGACAATGAGTCCACAGCTGAGGCAACATCACATTGGCCCTGGCTGCAGCTGACTCAGTCCAATATGGTCTCATTCATTCATCCAGAAATAATGATGTGCTGTTGTTCTTGTGAAACAGCAACATTCCGTGCACCCCACAAGAAAATCAGTGGAACCAATTAAAAGAAAAATTCAACCAACAGCAAAGAAAATTAATTGAAAATTCAAGATTAAGGTCAGGTGGTTTTCAGACATCTGAAATATGAAGGGCCATCAGGAAAAGATAAAGCAGACTCATTTTCTGTGCCTCTGAAGGGAAGGACAAAGAACCAATGAATGGAAATAGCAGGAAAGGAAATTTTGGCTGAACTAAGATCAAGATTTTCAGTAGACATGGACACATTGGTCAATTTCAGTTTCTTATTTATTCAATTTTACGTTCGTAGTTCTACACCAGTTTGCACCTTTTTTAATTCCCAAGAATTCACCAAAATGTTAGTGCAAATATCTCTTATTGCAAATCTCTCCTTTAGTGGGAGAAAAGCAGGAAATAAACCAAAAAATCAGTCAAATGAGGTCAGTTGAACTCAATGAGACTTACCTCTAGCAAGACATGCAGAAGATTGTGCTCTTAAAAGATTATGATTAAGCAGATATGCACATATCTTTGCATGACCAAGGCGGAATAGTTTATCAGGGTTTCAGGAAAGAGCTATTGTCCATCTCTTTCTACAGCTAATTCCTACTGTCTATCTGCTGCCTTGGCCCCCAATCAGCTGATTGTTTCAGAAATAAAGAATGCAATTATGCATCTACGAACAAAAGCACTGCAATCAAAAGAAGTATTTTTAAGGGGTTCTTAAAGGTTGATGCTGATAATACCATTCAGCTGTTAAAAGTTGCTGTGACTCTGAAACTGACTGGGGAGTTTATAATTGAAATATCTGCCTTAGCATGATATACATCTATCTGATAAAACAGGCCAGTCACTGCCTATCCTTTGTGGAACTCCATCATATTGATTACAGCTGAGTCAGATTTGTAATTTTCCCTGGTTCCTTTAATTCTCTGAGGCAGCAATGTAGTTAAGAGCTAATGTAGAGTAGTGATAATGAACATACACTGTAGGTGAGAAATTATCCGTGCAGATCTCTGCAAAACTATTAACTGGACAGCCTTAGTTAAACCACTAAGGGACTGATTCAGACTTGCAAAATAAAAGTTTGGAGCTATGGGGACAAAGTGTTAAGAACTTGCATGCCTACTTGCTCCCTTTTCCTGTCAGGTGCTGTCACCCTATCCTTCTCTTTCTGGTTTCAAGCAAACCATTGTTTCTGAATTTTCATCTGAAACCAGCAAACTATGGTTTGCAGATCAAGATTGGAGACCAGGATCAAATGCCTGAGGCTGGGGGTTCTTAAGGTTCTCTCACATAGTGCCAAACCATAGTCTGAACTAGAGATGAGTGGATCTGTAAATTTCGGGTTTCTCTCTGCTTCTCATTTTTCCACTTGCAAGTTCAGTTCTCCTCATTTCCACACCAGCTTGCCAATTTTTGAAACAAATCCGCACGAAAATTCAGCCACATCTTTGTGCCACTTTCTCCTCGTATGCACAACTTTGTCTGCAGTATTGTCTACTACACATTTCTGCAAAGCATTTCCCCGCTTATATAATGCATACTGTATGATGTCAAGCAATACATGCATTTTTACATAAGCATTTTTGTATCCATTACGTGGCTGGAAAACTGCATTGCAAAATTCAGATAGTGTGAATTTTGAAGGATGGCTGTGTCTTGGTTTGCTTACAGTTTCAGAAATTGAGAATCGGGTAGGTTTGCCTAGAAATGTCAGCTGGATTAAATTTCTCCCCCAACCCAAAGCTGAACCACTCCAATGATCCTTCTTCTAGGCTGTAGTAAGGGGGAAACTTGTGGAAGGACATAACAATTTGAAGACAGATACATACGAGAGCACAACTAAAATGGGAGCGGTGATGCTTTTCAGAAACCTTTTCACTGCTGATGGGAGTTGTAGTCCAAAAACATGACCATGTCACCTAAGACTGATGGGAGTTGTAGTTCAAAACATCTGCAGGGCACCAGATTGGTGCAGGCTGGTTTATTCATTTAACCCTTCCTTTGCCCATGGTATATGTCTGCCAGCTGGGCTCAAGCAACCATAAGCCAGCTTGACCCCCCCCCCCGGTACTTCCTTTTGTGTTCATGTCTTTGTACAGGAAAGGTTTGCAGTGGGTGAAAGGATACATGGAATTTCCTTATTTAGATTATTCAGCTATCAAAAGGAGTGGGGGTTTTTTTGTCTAAAGGCTACTGGCAACAGTAATCCAAATTGCTTTTTTTCCATTTTATGAAAGAACCTTTTTCTTCCCTTCCTTCTTATGCCTTTGAGCATCCAACCTCTAATCTTGGTATTCTGTTGCAGTCAAAAGATCTGGATCCCCTCGAGATGTCTTTGCAAATCTGCAAGTTAAGGTTGTTGAAATCTGGACATGAGCCCAGAGTATTTCACTGAATTAGGTTTTGTCCTAGCATTGTAATTAAAGTAGCAGTGCTGGAACATGCTCAGGACAGACCCTTAAAAAAAAAAAACTATGTTCAAAGCAGATTTTTTTTTTTTTTAAAAAAAGCCTATCTTCTCCATGTCAGCAATTCCCAGTTAGGAAGTTAGGACACCACAGCATGTCCCGAAAGCTATGTTGGCATAGCTAGATGGTGGATATCAGGCCAGGAACAGGAGGAATGCGGCACACAGCTGGAAATGCAGTAAGTGACCCTGGCAAAAGTAGGCACCTTGTCTGCCAGCATGTCTTGATTTAGAGAGTGGAAAGCCAGGGCACACGTGGGTCCGACGATTGCCCAAATTATCTGGGTCGGTGAGGAGAGCATTGCAGAATGGCTTGAATATCAAAAACGAGTAATGATGTACATTTTTATACATTGGTTAAATGGCAGGCTTGTGTCTTGCAACGATCCCCTTGGTCATGCAGCGGCTTTCTTTGCTTTTTGTATAGGGAAGGAGGTATGTTGTACTCACCCTCCATTATCTCAGTCAGTGGGGGCCAGGCCATCCCAGAGTGAGGCATAGAGAGAGGCCGAGATGGCCCTGTTACTGGGCAGAGTGAGGTGGCTGCCTCAGGTGGCAGATGCCAGAATGGGCGGGGGTGAGGTGTTGGATTACAGAGCTCTGTGTGCTACACAGCCTGGCCTAGCTCCTCCACCAACCTACCACACTGTCCTGCAAGTTGCTGTCCTATAAGTACTGCTGAAATAAGATTCAACTGCCACTCAGGCAGTTTCTTTCTGTATGAAGAATTGGAGAGGGAGGCATTTTACCATTTGCCTCAAGCAACATAGTATTTGGGGCCGCCCTTGTGTAGAGGGCCAGCATTGTTTGTTTGTTTGTTTGTTTGTTAAATTTATATACCACCTTTCATCAAAAGATCTTAGGGCGAATCACAGAATAAAATACAAGATAAAACTCAAGTATATAATTAAACCAACACAACAAAACAATACCTCCCCCTTCTCACAGATACACTCAAAAGGCTGTATGTTATTAAACAACCAAAGGCCTAGTTGAAGTGGCATGTAAAAATATACAATGAAGGCACCAGGAAAACCTTCCTGGGGAGAGCATTCCACAAATGGGGAGCCAATATAGAAAAGAGCCATTCTTGTGTTGCCACCCTCCAGACCTCTCAAGGAGGAGGCACACAAAGAAGGGTCTCAGATGATGAACACAGAGTCTGGGACGGTTTGTATGAGGAGAGGCGGTCCTTGAGGCATCGTTGTCATGGTAACACCATCTCCAGGCCCAGTGCTTTGTTCATTACATTTCTGCCCAGTGCTTCCCACTCTATCCCACTAGTCCCTCAATGAAGAGTTCCATATACAGATTGTGTCAACACAACAAGCCTGTGAGGAAGGCTAGGCTGAGAGAGAGAGCGTGACTGGCTGAAGAAGAAGAAGAAGAAGAAGAAGAAGAAGAAGAAGAAGAAGAAGAAGAGTTTGGATTTGATATCCCGCTTTTCACTACCCGAAGGAGTCTCAAAGCGGCTCACATTCTCCTTTCCCTTCCTCCCCCACAACAAACACTCTGTGAGGTGAGTGGGGCTGAGAGACTTCAAAGAAGTGTGACTAGCCCAAGGTCAACCAGCAGCTGCATGTGGAGGAGCGGAGACGCGAACCCAGTTTCCCAGATTACGAGTCTACCACTCATAACCACTACACCACACTGGCTCTCCAGTCTGTGTTGTGGCTGGTTAGAGGTCTGAATTCAGATCTCCACAGTCCTAGCCTGGCACTCTAACCAATATATGACATTATTCTTTACTTTCCCCGCCTCCCATACTTACTATTCACCTATAAGCCTTACTTGCTAGCTTTTTAGAAACACCAGGCTGCCCGTTGTTATAAGAATGTTGCACTAGACGAACTCTTCTTTTGTAAGCCAGAAATAAAGGTGGCAGCTATTGGGATAAAGGCCAAACTTTCTCCTTGCCAAAGAGGATCTTAAGCTAGTATGAACCTGCCACCTCATCTTTTATTTTCTTTTTAACCAAAATGCTTTTTCTTGACAGCATTGCTGAGGATCATGTAGCTAAAGGGGACCAAATAGTAGCACAGTGGGAATTTTAGGAAATGCTAGGAAAGAGCTTTGCCCATCTTCCCTTCTTGTAAAAATGCCCTCAAAGTCCATGATGGAGTCTCTGTTGTGCTCAAATGGCTGCAGGTACAGCTCTAGAACTCCTGGACATCAAATGATGCTGACTGTTGGTAGATTTAGGGCTGATAAAAGTGTTTTTTTACACAGTAAGCAGGAGGTAGTGATTGCCATCAGCTTGGATTACTTTAGAAGAGGATTAGACAAATTTATGAAAGATAAGACTATCAGTGGTTACCAGCCATGATTACTATGTTCTGCCTCCATTGTTGGAGGCCTTATGCCTCTGAATACTAGTTGCTGGGAACTGCATGTGGGCAGAGTGCTGTTGTGCTCATGTCCTGCTTGCAGACTTCCCACAGTCAACCAGTTGGCTACTGAGAGAACAAAATGGTGGATTGGATGGGCCATTGCCTTGACCCAGCAAGCTCTTCTTGCGTCCTTATGGTAATTTGTCTACAACCTCCTTGCTTAGGGATTTCATGGCACAATACTTCCCAAGGGGAACCTCATTGCATTGAGATTGGGTTGCCCAGATACCCTTGACCAAAGTATGGGACACTCTGAAATAAGATGAAAAGGGTGGTCACCCTTTCCCTTTGAAAACATAACTTCAGGGGAGATGTGCATGGAGCAGTGAGGGAGGGGGAATAGGGCACCTGCCCAGACACTCAGATCAGCCAAATCAACCCTGGCAACCAATGGGGTGATGGATGTTCACAGCCCATTTGCTCTCACGTGGATTCTCCAAAAAGCTGAGTGCACTCAGGGGGTGCATCATTCTGAATTTCCCATCGTTGACAAGTGGTCTGGGTTTAAATTGTGCTTCCTGGCACCTGCACAGTAGAAGGTGACCATCCATCCACCCATCCATCATTTTTATCTGCATGCCACCTTTCCATAGTTAAACCCATGCTCAAGGTGGCTTACAACACACACACCCCAACAAGACCTCAGCACAAGAGTCTGCTCCGTAGCCTCAGCTTTTGTAGATGGAGTCAAACAGGGCCCTGCCCTCCCAGGCCAGGTGGATAAAGGCCTGCAAGGAAGGGATTATGTCTTCCAGGTTTCACAGCCAAGGTAGGACCAATGCAGGCAGCATTGTGTGGTCAAGTGTGGTCATCCCATGCCAGGCAGGATCTATCTTGCTCCTCAACCAGTAAAATTTCCCTGAATGGCATGCAGCTAAAAAAAACAACAACGCTGAGCCAAGAGTCAGAGAAGATCCCATTGATTTCTGCTCTTAAAAGACTGTGGCATTAAATTATTAGAGATCAGAAGAAACTCATTGACCATGGAAATTGTCTCCATCGAGGAGATAATATGCCTATTGCAACCTCAGAGACCTTGTTTGGGACCTTTAAGTGCTACTATTCCTTCAAGGGCTTCCCTTGGTAAACATCTGCTGTGGAGAAATATTGGACTCCAGCTGTTTGCAGCTGTAAAACCTTGAATGCCTAATATTTACACAGTGGGGGGTAGGCTGCATTCACAGCTGTATTCCCCTCCTGAATTCCTTCCTCCACTTGAACTCCCCATCCGCACCCCCCCCCCCATGAAACAAAAACCAGAAACAGAATAGCTCACCCAGGAAAACTTTTGTTGTGCTTGAATCACAAGGAGCCTTAAAATGCCACAAAATTGCAGCTGCAACATTCTCAGGAAAGTTGTGCAAGGCCGGGGTAGGCAAGGAAAAGTGAGCGATTTGCAAAACTGGTTTACTCAAGGCTTGGTACATGAATGTTTAGAAACTCGGCAGCACAGGGGCAGACGAGTGGAGAGGCAGCCCATAAATGATGAATAGCTTTCTGCTACTCAGACAGTTTTAAACAATAGGTGCACGTGTGTGTGTGCACAGAGAACAAACCCCCAGCACGAGATCAAGCGATTCTTCTTGTTTTCTGCTTGATGTTTTACAAACAGCCAGTAAAGACAGGATCTGAATTTAATGCTGTTAAAGAAATAACTGCAGGGCCGACAAAACTACCAACAACGCTCAGCCATAGTTTGTTTTCTGTGCCATGGTTTTGCTCTGGAACATCTGCAGGGAACAGTATACAACCAGTTCCAGATTGCTAGTCATTGGAGTGAGTGGGCTGTCCGTAGAATGTAGGACACTTGAAGAAGCTGTGAAATTCCAGGAAGGAGAGAACTGACTGCGTTGAGTCTCTCCTAGCAGAAGATCCTCATTGATCCACAATGGGTTTCCAAGGGGTAACTTTGTGTGTGTGCAAGAGCAGATATCTGAATTGACCAACACAGCCCAGTGTTGTCACCTTTCCTCTTCTGACCCAGTGTACACCATCTAGGAGAACTTCTAAAAGGCTCTTGGGGGAAAGTAGTTTAGGAGGAGTTGGTCCTCTGATCTCCTTACAATTTCCCCCCTGTATTCTATTCAGGTTGGAACCTTCCCAAGGGTTTTGGAAAGAAGCTGGATAAATGCTATTCTATTCCTCTTCAGGTGGCACCATTGGAATTGGCCCTCCAATCAGTTAACATTTGCCTGCAATTGCGTGACAGGATCTAACGCATGTTCATCTTCAGAATGGAAGGTTGGTGCTGGGTTGGTTGGTGGGGTTCCAGGCATTCGAAATCATCCTTCTCCCACCTGATGCCCTACAGATGTTTTGGACTATAACTCCTATCCCCAGCTTGCTTCTTCTGTGGCCATGCATGATGTGAGTTGTGGCCCAATAACATCTGGAGGACACCAGCTTTTGGAATTCTGCTCTAAACTGTCTGGAATGGGGACCCATCTTAAAAGGAACTAGTAAGAAGGAAAGAGTGCCTTTCATCACGTGTACCACAGACACACCCAGTTACATGCATACTCACATAAAATTAGAGGGATTGTGATTTTAGATCAGAGGGAAGCTTCCAGGGATAATTGTGAGTCCTCCCTTCATCTCTCATCTTAGAAATTAGCCACAATCCAGAGGATCTGTTTAATCAAAGATCCCTGGAGATGTTCCAGAATTTGCACTGAGAAGTTTGCCAGCCAGTGGTTCCTCTCCTCCCTTTCTATTTTTGGAAAACGTTCCACAGATCTTTGATCTGTGGGGCTCTCCTCCTGTTCTCAGAGGAGATTGCAGAAAACAGCAGGGAAATTAAAAAAAAAAAAAAAATAAGCCAACCTCTCTGACGTTCAGGTCAACACTGAGCAGCAACTTTCAACCACTTACTGCAGTTCCTGCTCTCCTTGGTCAGAAATATATTCTTTAATAATATACCATGCTCTCTTGGTAAATTCAGATAACAAGTTCTGCATTCCTCATTTTCCTATCTGAAGAGGGTCAGAGCATGATTGCCACCATAGCAACCACACTTTCAAAAACTCTGGTTGGAAAGCAAAACTCCTCCATATTTGGGGCCAAATCTGAATTTGTGCCAGGGATGATTGCAGTGTCTGTAAAATAAGGAAGTGTGCAGAACAAATACATCTGGAATGATGGGCCATGAGAGCATATGCGGCTGCCTTTGTCAGAGTCTTGGTCCAACTAACTCTGTACCAACAACTCTGATTGAAAGCAGCTCTCTAGAAACTCAGGCCTTGCTCCCTGAGATATTCCAGATTAAGATACCTGCAACTGAATATGGGATCCTGTGTATTCAAAGCATGCACTTCACTGCTGGGAAGTGGCTCCTTCACTGGTTCAGCAAAGCTTGTAGTGGGCAGGTTTGAGTCTCAGCACATGACTTAAGCCTTGGGGAGATCTGTTTAGGAGATTTTCCATTGGGATTCCCAAAACTTAATGGACATAAAGCTATATCTTTGCGCTCCTTAACACACTGCAATTTCCTAAAAACACTTCCCCATGGAGCAAATGTGTGAAACTTGCAGGGAACTCAGCATTTGTGAATGACGCAACATGTATCTTACTTGCTGTGGATATGTGCATTGAGTGGCTTCAACTTGTGCACAACATAGAATAATAGTTTCATTGTAGAGTTGGGAGTGGCCACAAGAGTCATCTAGTCCAATCCCCAGCAATGCATGAATCTAGTTGTCCAACATGGGGCTTGAACACACAACCCTGGAATTAAGAGTCTCATGTTCTACCAACTGAGCAATCCCACAGGCTTTAAAATGTGTCCACAGTGAAGGTACCCCACATGCAAGTGTACCCCATGCATGCAGAGTGAATCGAGGGCTGCCAGATGTGTGTGACAATTTCTTTACACCCTGACTTCATGCACTTTCCTCCACGAATGCATTCCCCATGTCAGAATTTGTAATGTTTGAATGTGGCCCCCCCTGTGTGACTTTTGAGGGATTCAGATGCACTCATGCAACTAATCCAACCTCCAGTGACCATGGATGTATGTTTCTGGATCTGCAATCTGTCCACACAGCTAATGCACACAACTTCAGAACTAATATGGGCTGCACAACAGCTGCTACAGTCTTTGCAGGAGTGGTATGTATGTGTGTTTGTATGAAAGACACAGTGTTTGTGTTTGTGTGTGTGTGCGTGTGTGTGTGTGCCTTCTGCAAAACTACCTCTAGTTGTTCCTCAGAGTGCCAACAGCCTTGCCCTATGCTGGGGAAACAAACCTTTTAGTGGGGCACCACACACAAGGTCTGCAGCCAAAAGCAAGAAGATGGCCAGCTGGCAGCTGCTATGAATCACAGAATCATAGAATTGTAGAGTCAAACTCCCTGCAATGCAGGAATATGGTAAAGGTAAAGGTAAATGACCCATGGACAGTTAAATCCAGTCAAAGGCAACTATGGGGTGTGGCGCTCATCTCACTTCAGACTGAGGGAGCCGGTGTTTGTCCACATGTGGACAAACTTCAAAAGTTCTGCATGACTAAACCGCTTCTGGCACAACGGAACACCGTGACGGAAACCAGAGCGCATGGATATGCTGTTTACCTTCCTGCCACAGTGGTACCTATTTATCTACTTGCACTGGCGTGCTTTTGAACTGCTAGGTTGGCAGGAGCTGGGACAGAGCAACAAGAGGTCACCCGGATGTGCAGATTCGAATTGTGGACCTTCTGATCGGCAAGTCCAAGAGGCTCAGTGGTTTAGACCACAGCGCCACCCACACACACCCCTTCTTTACTTGCAGGAATATACAGCTGTCCCATACCAGGGTCAAACCTGCAACCTAGGCGTTATCAGCATCATACTCTAACCAACTGAGCTCTCCAGGCTGATGAGCTCCATAGACAGTTCTTGCTTCACAAAACCAAGTCTTGTAGCGCTGTAAATATTTGCCATTTATTACTTTCACACACTAGACACCACTTCACCAGTCGCTTCAAAAGTTCTGCATTTATTGCACTGAATGCAGGTCTAGTTACATGAGCCGAGGGGAGAGAGGTACTCCAAGCCCACCATCGACATGTGCACCAATGCATTGTGCATGGCGTGTTGCCAACAGGCGAGATCATGCATCGCATGAACGATGATTTGCATGACCATTCCTCGTGCAACCTGTAGTGCATCAAGCAGCCTCAGAAGTCCTTTGAGGCGGAGGAGTTGCTTGCCTCCCCTCACTCCAATTGCCCTCCTCTTATGCTTCCCCTCTCGCAAGTGCACCACCTGGGAGAACCTCCAGGGGGCGCGTTTCCACAACGCGCCCGGTCAGTTTCACACACCAGGAGCAAAAGTTTGGAGAAAGAAGAGACACACACTCACCATCTCTCCGCAGGTTCGAAGCGCGCAAGGCTCTGATAGATCCGCTCTGGGCGCCGGCGCTGGAGCCCTGTCGGTTGCAAAAGCTGGCGCAGATTGCAACGTAAAAGAGGAGATGCTCAAGCCGTTGCATTGGGACGCCTTGCTGCTTAGCACAAAGTCTTTACTTTTTTTTTAAAAAAAAAAAAGGAGGACGGATTCCTCTTCCAAATGGAATATCTCCCTGTTCGCGACGCTTTTAAAGCCTTCCCTTTGTCCCCTCCCGAGCTGACTCTCCAAACTCAGCCCCGATGATGTCCAGCATTAATGAACTACCCCCTACCCGCTTCCTCGCCCTCCTCCCCTCTAAAGTGGCTGGCTGGCTGGCTGCAGGGACGATGAGGTGGGAAACCTCTTTGCCAAGTTACTACAGGTACAATTAAGAGAGGGAGGCGGGCACCCCTCCAGGCTCCCTGCGCTCCACCGTCAGCTCCGCTTAAGCAGTGGGGGCGAGAAGTGATCCTGCCGAGGGATCTAGCTCCGGAGAGTCTGCAGGGGGTGGGGTGGGGCTGCTTCATCCAGCGGCAGGCTCGCAACGCCCCCCTCGCCGTCGCCAGGGCTGCCGAGGCTGGATCGCGCCCCCCGTCCCGCGCCTGCGCTGCGCGCCAGGCTCTGCCGGATCCGGCGGGGAGCGGGGAGTGCTCAGAATCCTTCAAGGGGGTCTCTCTTCTTGCTCGGGCGCCTGAGCATCGCCGCTCGGGGGGCCGGAGGCGCTCGGCGAGGTGGTCTGGAGGAGCGATCGAGAGCTCTTGGCTGGCTGGCTCGCTTTCTTTTTTTGCGCGCGCGGAAGGGAAACGCGCCGGAGACGGCGCCCCAGGGAGGAAAGGAGGTGGCGGCGGCCCCGGCGCCTCTGGCCCCGGGGGCAAGGGAGGCGGCGGAGCAGCCGGACGGGGAGGAGGGGAAGGAGGAAAGCCGTCTGCTTTCAGGGCAACCTGCTGGGAGATCCCCTCCCAGGGATCCCAGCAGCCAGCAAACTCTCAATCCTTTGGGAAGGTTGGGGAATCCTCAAATTGTCTCTCTAGTAGCTCAGTTGGTAGAACATGAGACGCCTAGTCTCGAGGTCATGGGTTTGAGCCCCACGTTGGGCAAAAGTTTCTAGCATTGCTGGAGGTTGGGCTAGATGACCCTCGTGGTCCCTTCCAACTGGGGTGCGAACTTTAATAAAATATGGGGGGGGGGGTCAGGTAGGCCACGCCCTAAATAATCTATAGCAAATAGTGGTGCGCACACACAATTTGAATGGCAATGCCCATCAACTGGGGGGGGGGCTCAAATATTTTATTGGGGGGGCAGAAGGATCCTCTTTTCCCAACTTTACAATTTGATGGTTTGATGATTCAGCAGAGAGATAGCTGACGTGGCGACATCCAGGTTCGACGCATTTCTAGCCCACCTTTTGACCCCAAGGAGTTCAAGGTGGCCTACATGGTTCTCCGCTTCCTCATTTAATCGACACTGCAGCCCTGCAAGGTAGGTTAGGCTGAGAGGCCCTGACTAGCCCGAGGTCACCAGGCATAGGCAAACTCCGGCCCTCCAGATGTTTGGGACTACAATTCCCATCATCCCTACCTAACAGGACCTGTGGTCAGGGATGATGGGAATTGTAGTCCCAAACATCTGGAGGGCCGGAGTTTGCCCATGCCTAATGTTGCCTGATAGTGAGCCAGACTGATGGTCCTTCCAGTTCAGTATTATCATAGAATCGTAGAATTGGGACGCTAAGAGTCATCGAGTCCAACCCGCTGCCATGCAGGAATCTCAGCTAAAGCACCCTTTGATGAAAAAGTGGTGTTCCCTTAAGGAAAGGTCTGTGGCTCAGCGTTAGAGTTTCTGCTTTGCAGGCAAAAGTGTCTGGTTCAGTCCACGGCATCTCAAGGGAATGTCTTCTGCCTGAAACCTGGAAGTGGGCCACAGCTAGTGGTCGAACATCTGCTTTTCAGAAGGTTCCAGGTTCAGTTCCTGACAAGACTCTAGAGCTGAAACTCTAGAGCTGCTGCACCATCAGTGTAGGCAATACTGAACTAGATGGACCAGTGTTTTCTGTACTAGGTATAGAGCAGATGGGGGCACCCCTTCCCTCCCATCCTGCTTGGTTTCTGGGTGCAGAAGAGGGGAAGAAGGTCCCTTTCCTCCTCTACTGAGCCACTCATTTCCTCACTTCCATGCAGTTGCTGGTTGCTCCCCTCATCCTCAGCCAGCCAAGCCAATGGGTAGGGATGATGGACTCTGCCGTCCAGCAATAACTGGGGAGCCAAGGTCTAGGTGTCCCCTGAAGACATTAGAAATCTCCAGGTTCTCTCCCAGGCCTACCTGAAGATGTCAGGGATTGGACTTGGGACCTTGGGCACACAAAGCCGATGTTCTATCATTGAGCCAAGGTTCTTCCCCAAAGAGAGAGGGGTGTCATCCCAGTAGAACCAACTGAGTGGAGCTACCACTGAGCAACAGTCCTTCCCCCTGCCCACAGTGTGACAACTCCATTAGATTATAACCCGAGGCAGCCATTCCATAGACTTACTTGGTAAGAGAGATGGAAAGCTGGGGTCATTCCATCAGCTTTGCTGAAAGACCAACTGTGTCACACTCCTCTAACCCCTGAACTATCCCTGCTGGTCTTTATAAGAACAAGAATTGGTTCTTGAGTTTTATTTTTGCCCCTTCTCTCCTCGTCCCTTTCCCCTTGTGTGTTGGATTGGATCCCACCCCCCACCCCCCAATTGTTAACTTGCAGGCATCAACAGTCTCATTTTAACTGATTGCATGTAATCTACTCTGGGAGAGTTTCTGGCCAAAAAGCAGGTTATGGATGCACTAAAATGAATAGATAAAAATCCAAACTGTTTAAAACAGGACTTTTGCAATTAAGAAAGTGGTGGGGAAATGCACTGTGAAAAGTGTGGGATGGAAGAAGGATTAATGTAGAAACACCCAACAAGCAAATCTACCCAGGTGAGATGTCTCAGTTGGTAGAGCGTGAGACTCTTAAATCCCAAGGTTTGTGAGCTTGGGCAAAAGATTGCTGCATTGCAGGGGGCTGGACTAAATGACCCTTGTGGTCCCTTCCAATTCTACAATTCTATGATTCTATATCAGAACCAATGTCCAATAGAAAACAGATATATAGCCTAACTTCTGTACAAGCAAATCAGGATGAATGTTCAAATAAACAGGTCATCTGGAGGGGTCCAAAGATTTGTTCATGCATATCATCACTTACTTGCAATAGATCTGGGCTAAAGTATTTACTGAAAAAAAAAAAAAAAAAAAAAAAAAAAAGATAAGTGATCGGAAAGTCTGATACTTGGGTATTTTCATATTATGAAGTTCTTGGATCCTGCCCCCCACCCCCAGCCACTGCCTTCCTAGCCAATTATGGTACCAGCTTGAGGGATGAAAGGACAGATTTCAAAGGCTGAGTGTGCCAAATATCCCGGAACCAGAAGAGCAAAGGGATAAAGTGAACTCCGAGGATGACAGCTGTTGGAAGGAAGCCAGTCACATAAAGATGCTGGCCCCGAAATACCAGAAGCGACTGGCATGCATCCCAAATCAATTAAGGAAGATTACTGCAGCATAGGCAATATACTTGTCTCCCACAGCAGAAAATGTAGATAACAAAGTTAAAAAGCGAAGAGAAATGTTAACTAATGAAATCAAGAAAGGAAACCTATGGATATTTGAATTGCAAAATTAGGTACTGTGGGTTAGTTGTTGTTTTTTAAGGCAGTAGGATATGGAATTCTCACACACATTGAATAGCTGGTGCAATGTCATTTGGTACATACTGGAAAGATTGGATTTGCAGATCATTTAGACAAATTTATACCACTCCAAATCTTGTATGATTTCTCTCAAGGGAAAACCATTAAGCTGTGCAGTACTGTCAGCAACCATACATGTTAACATCTGGATGCATTTTTTTTAAAGAAAAGAAAACGAAAGAAAAACATTGAATAGAAACATTTAAAAAAACAGTATTCCCAAATTCCAAGATTATGCCCCAGCCTCATAACATCCAGATGTTTTGGCCAACAATCTAGGAACATAGGAAGCTGTCTTTTAATGAATGGGATTGTTGGGTCCATCTAATTCAGCATCGTCCACACTGACTGTCAGTGGTTCTCCGTCATTTCAGGCAGGAGTCTCTCCCACCCTACCTGGAGGTGCTGGAGATTAAGTCTGTGTCCAAGTCAGATGCTCTACTACTTCAAGCATCCCTGACCATCAGCCATTCCGGCCAGGGCTAATGGGTCCTGGAGCCCAAAATACCTGTGAAGGCACCAGGTTGGGAAAGGCTGGTCTATACTCTTGCCATTTGCTGAACAGGTATGGGGAGATTCTTTAACACCAAGAAGGGAGGCTAAGCAAGCCAGATTTTACTTTAAAGTCTCCCTCTGGTAGCAACTACAGTTCTGCCCATCCTTTCTTTATACTTAGATGGCTAAGACCAACTTCCTGGGTTAGAACATCGCCAGCATCAGCATTGGTGACCACACAGTTGAAGTGATACATGATTTCATCTACCTGTGTTCCACCATAACCAGCAAGCTTTCCGTCATGCTGAGCTGGACAAGTGTATTTGCAAGGGAGCTATGGCAATGGTTTGCCTCTCCAAAAGGGTATAGGAAATGTGATGGTGATGCCCAATGCCAAGATGAAGGTCTACCAGGCTGGCATGTTGATCATGCAGCTTTAAAGAAGTGAGTCATGGGCAGTGGCATAGCATTTAGGGCTGGAGGGGGCTTTTGATCTCCCACCCCCACTTTCTTGCTTCTGCTTCTGCTTCTGGACTTCTCTCTGCCACAGACTCTCCCAGCTCACTAAGCCCTGTTAGCTCTTCAGCTTCTGACACCTCCTCTTCCCAGTCTTCTCCCTTGGACCACTCATCGTCATCCCACCACCAATCCCCAGGGCTCTGAACTTTCTTCCCTTGGGGGTCCCCCAGCTGGTCCCCCCCATTCCTCTGCATCCAACCAGTTCATGGCTATAGAGAGGCCTGCAGGGTTGTGTCCAGGCCCCAGGTAATCAGAAACCCCAGTCACATGGAGTGTTTTCCATGCATTTGACTCAATGCCTGAAGATCTCCCTTCAGGTCTTTTTACTCAACATGCAAAGCTCTGAAGCTGTAACCAGGAGGGATAGGGATGTTGGGGCACAAATGGTCCTGCTTCTCCTTCCATCCTTTTCACAGTGAATGTCTAAACAGGGCTATGGCAGAGCTACTCAGCCACCGTGTTTGAAAGACACATCTGATCTTATTTATTTGTTTTTTTGTTACATTTGTATACTGCCCTTCATCTGAAGACCACAGACACCAGCATGTACACATACGTGCATAATTTGCCTGTATCAACAAGCCTGCTTTTGTTTCCTACTGAGAAAGCTGAAAACTCAAATGCCTGGAAACTGGCACTGTTTTCCATCATTCCTTAACTATAAGATCACCATTTATAAACTTGCTTGATTACTCTTCTTGAAGGCTCACAATAAAGCCGCAGGCTGTTCCCACCTTCCTTGTCCGTTTCCATCAGGGATGATGATTACCAGTGTTGTTCCGTTTTGAAACAGAAAAGCTGTAACTTCGACCCCACAGGGAGCATTTAAAAATAAATAAATAGGGCTATTGTTAAGTTTTGCCACGTTCCAAATCAGTTTCGAGAAAGCTGACATTCCTCATAGCATAGCAGTAATTATTCCTGAGCTGAGCCAAACCTTCTCTGAACCAAATCAATACATCAGTAATCACTGGTTAAAATCTTCCAGGTACAGAAATGCAGTAAGTAGCAAGGCTGCTGATGTGGAACATTGCCTAATAAATAGCTATCAATACTGCTGCAAGAGAGAGAGAGAGAGAGAGAGAGAGAGAGAGAAGAGATGGGGTTCCCCCACCCAAAGACAGTTTTGATGAAATTATTACATTTTAAAAAGAAATGTAAAGGACTATATACTTCTAGGAGCAACAAGCAGAGGTAGATTTAGGGGAGTGTGGCTGGTTTACACTGGTTCACACTGGGTGCAGAAACTTGGAGGCGCTGTTGGGGAAACCACAACTATGATTTACAATCAAGTGCAAGAAACAGATTTTGGTGCCACTGAAATTTGAGACCCCAATAACTGTGACTGCGGGGAGGGGGGTAGTGGGGCTCAATGTGCCCCCCCTCAAATTTAGATACTTGTTAGATTTTTTTCATTGTTTCACAAATAGTTTTTTATGCACACATTTCCCCTCATGAATTTGTTTATTTGCATTTTTATATATTATATTGCATTTATGTGTAAAAAGGTAAAGGGACCCCTGACCATTAGGTCCAGTCGTGTCCGACGCTGGGGTTGTTGCGGTGTTCATCTCACGTTACTGGCTGAGGGAGCCGGCGTACAGCTTCCGGGTCATGTGGCCAGCATGACTAAGCCGCTTCTGGTGAACCAGAGCAGCGCACGGAAACTCCGTTTACCTTCCCGCTGGAGCGGTACCTATTTATCTACTTGCACTTTGATGTGCTTTCGAACTGCTAGGTCGGCAGGAGCTGGGACCAAGCAACGGGAGCTCACCCCGTCACATGGATTTGAACCGCTGACTTTCTGATCAGCAAGCCCTGGACTCTGTGGTTTAATCCACAGCGCCACCCGCGTTTATGTGTATTTTAATTTTTTTTAAACACATTTATGTGTATTTTCCTCCAATTTCCCCCCATTTAATCCCCCATAACAATCCTGTGAGGTAGGTTAGAATGAGAGGCAGTGACTGCCCAAAGTCACCCATTGAGCTTCATGGCCAAGTAAGAATTTGAACCCTGGTCTCAGGTCCAAGGCTGATTCATCAACCACTCTAATCACCCTGCCTCTCATTAGTGCATTTGCATAGAAAAAGACTAGAAAAGCATCTGTTAAATAACAAAAACAAATTATGTCTCACTCCTTTCTCTCTGTGTGCATGCATGTGCATGCCGTGCACGCTTTATTTTGTTTTTGTGTGTTGGCATATATTTAGTTATATTTTTATTATAGAGGCCTGAGATTTTGGAAGCTGGACCTTCCTGGGCTTCTGAGATGGCCTGATTACACAGAACAGCATGCCGAAAATAACCGTATTTCTACTCCTGCCAGGTACTAGATCCAAGTTTGGAAGAGCCTCTGCGTGTGACGAGTCTACGCATGGTAAAGATGAATGGGATTCTCTTTCTGGTTCTTGCCTGCTGCATTAAACTATCCTGTTTCTGTGTCCACTTATGAAATCCAGGAAATAACCATGCAGTGCCTGGTCAAGACTTTAGGTCAAAATCAGAGGCAGAGAAAGATAAAGGTTGGGGGGTGAGATGTAAATGGGCAGATGAATAGTGTTATGGGTTTAGGGTATTAGGCTATATGCTGAGACTCTTCTGAGACGCTGGTGGCGCTGTGGTCTAAACCACTGAGCCTCTTGGATTTGCTAGTCAGAAGGTCGGCGATTGGAATCCCTGTGACAGAGTGAGTTCCCATTGCTCTGTCCCAGCTTCTGCCAACCTAGCAGTTCGAAAGCATGCCAGTGTAAGTAGATAAATAGGTACTGCTGCAGCAGGAAGGTAAATACTGTTTCCGTGCACTCTGCTTTCCATCATGGTGTTCCGTTGTGCCAGAAGCCATTTAGTCATGTTGGCCACATGACCCGGAAAGCTGTCTGTGGACAAACGCCGGCTCCCTTGGCCTGAAAGTGAGATGAGTGCCACAACGCCATAGTCACCTTTGACTGGACTTAACTGTCCAGGGGTTCCTTTACCTTTACCTCACCTGAGACCCTTACTGGATTAATCTGTTGCATGACTCATCATCATAGGCTTTGTACTAGCAGATAGAGAACATTGGGTTCAACCCTTTATGATTTGAATGTTCCCCATTCCATTTGGTTAAACGAGGTTGTGCTTTGTGATCTGTATTTCAGTGAGAGAACTGCTGAGAATGGAGCCTGGGTTCAAAGAAATTTAACCACCACCACCCCGCATGTTACAGAAAGACCATGTCGAAACAAATGACATAAAATTTGAAAGTCTTCCCACTACAAATAGACATATTTTCCCCTGCTATCAGATCTGACAGTGAAAACAAATATGGAAAAAATAATAATTTCACTGTCTTTGTTCTTTAGTTCCATTAATCTTAATTTAAATCTGAAAGGAAAACCAAGAAGCATCAATCTCATTTTATTTCTCAGACTCGCAGACAAGCAGCACCTTCAAAGCGTTACAATTGCTCAATCTAATTCTCCCATTCGGAGTAAAAAAAAATGCAATGGGATGGAGGGAGGGAGAGAGGAAAGGATAAAGGATAAACATTATTATTGAATCAATCTGTCGTAAAACCTTCAACATACATGCAAGAGGGGAACTGGGGTCCACATAAACTGTCTTCAGACAACACCATCCATAGGTAGGGTCATGGCAGCGAGACCCATCTAAAACCATGTGAAGCTGGTAGAATGTGTTAACAGAGCTAAGGGCTGCATGAACAGTTTGGAAATCTGGACAAACCAGACCCGACAAAGGGCCCCCCAATGTCAGGTGTGATTTGTGGGCGACAGTTTGAGGTGAGCCATGAAGAAGCCAGCCGTCAAGACCATACCGTGATGGCTAGTGCCCATTAGGAAATGCAGACTGGGAGGCATGAAGGCCAACAGTGGGTGGAGCCAGAGCAGAGCCAACTCATTCGAGTTATATCGCCATCCTCCTCCCTGCTGAGTTCCACAGGGTCAACGCTGAGACTTAGGAGGAGGCAGCTGGCAAGGAGTGCCACCCCTTGGACTAGTTGTAAGTAAGAAGGTAGGCAGGTGAGAGATGACTGAAGGCGGACCGAGACTGATGGAATAGTACCTCATTTGCCTTAATGGACCAGCCTTCACTAGTCTGAACTTACTTGAGGCTTATTCCAAGCTGCTTTGAAATGCCTTTTGTGTATGGGTAATTTCTCTTGCTAGGAGTCTTTTTACTGGAGGCCTCCTACAGGTTACTTTCTGGCAATTTCTGCTCCCTCCCCTGGCTCCATTGTCTCCTTGGCTTTCACAGTGCAATTTTGCCGAGTGGAAGGAGTGACTGGTGAACCACCAGAGCAATTGCGTGGATGGTGTGTTTGTGGGTATTGGTGGAAATGGGTGAGGTTTGGGAGAAGAATGGGATGAGCAGTGGGTATTGTGTGATTTGTGTAGAGGTAGGGCAGAGTTCAAGTGTAACGTGGTAACTTTATGAGTCAGAATGTGCCTTCAGGGAGGCTGAAGAGAGGAGGAATTCTGAAGATGTTTCAAAATGTGCTGCTATATTTTTATGGATTTATTGTTTTATTGCAATATTCAGTAGTTTTATTTAAGGTTGTATTGCCCTGCATTGTATCTGCAGCTCAGTCACATTGGAGGGTGCCCACTGGCAGCTGACAAGGCAGACTAGCAGAAGCCAATTTGCTGAGAAATCCCTCAAAACTGAAGCTGGCCCTGATTTATTTATTTTTAACATTTTATTGGCATCTGTCTTGGGAGACAATGGAGGAGTGCGCCTTTAAGGGTGAGGTCAAACTGTTGGAAGGTTACAGCACCTGCTGTGGCAGTAGAGACCAATATGGAAGAGACATGTTTAATTGCAGCTCGGGCAGATGAAGGTGTCTGTTTGGGTTGATGAAGTACATTTTCAGATCACTGCCTGTATGATAATAGGATCGGAAATTTACAAAGCACAACAACAACAACTAGATCAACAACAACGGCAATGCCTTTGTTTCATCAACACTGGGGTGTAGAAATGTTTTTCAATCCAAGGATCACATGGACAACTTTATGCAGGCCACGTTGCATTGGCAGGTGGGGTTGGAGAGCAAAGAGGCTGGAGCAGTAGGATAGCTACATTCCAGTCAAACAAAAGTTCAAAGGTTCCACCCAGGTAAAGGTGCTCAAGGAGGGTGCCAAGCTGACCTGGTGAGAAGTGTAACTTGGGGGAAAGCGGTGAGGCCCTGTGGGGTGAGTCCTGAGGGTCAGATGAAGAAGCCTGGAAGGCTTGAGTTTCCCCACTTCTGCTTTAAACTCTCAAGCTGCTCTGAATTTGGCTCTCTTGAGCCAGTGTGGTGTAGTGGTTAAGAGTGGCAGGCTCAATCTGGTGAACCAGGTTCGCGTCTCCGCTCCTCCACATGCAGCTGCTGGGTGACCTTGGGCTAGTCACACTTCTTTGAAGTCTCTCAGCCCCACTCACCTCACAGTGTGTTTGTTGTGGGGGATGAAGGGAAAGGAGAATGTTGGCCGCTTTCAGACTCCTTAGGGTAGTGATAAAGCGGGATATCAAATCCAAACTCCTCTTCTTCTTCTCTTGTTCGACTCAGATCAACGTTGCACAACCAACAGAAAGCAGAATGGAATCGCCCCGAGAGCTGTTGTTTCTTCTGAGATTGCTGGTGTCCTGTTCCCCGTTAGTTGCAACCTACAATGCGAAAGAGTCAAATGGTGCTAAAACTATTTGTCAGAACTAGGATGTTGTGGATAACCCTTCCCAATATGACAAAAGAATCCATCCACTCCCAAGTGGCACATTTTCATATATATTTAAGAGATCAAAGCAGTATTTATGCACAGTGCATCCGTCATACTAACATGGATGCCCAAATCCCCAGAGATGAAAGCTTTCCTCAGAAAAATGTGCCAGGGGAACACAATTCATGAACAAATTAATGGTGGGGGTGGAGGGCAGAGGGAAGATGAGACTCTGCTGCTCAGTACTAAACCTGAAACTGACTGTAGCAGATAGGTCTTTCAATTCAGAACAGCTAAATGTCCAGATCTGCTCCATTTCTTACTTCCGGTAGCATCCTTTGCAGGTTTGCACATTTTTTTCTTTTTCTTTTTCTTTTCTTTTTTTAAAAACCAAGCACATGCACAGCTTTGTGCCAATATGCCCTGTCAGTTTTTAATTGACATAACTGAATCAACAAAATAGAAGGCTGGGGGGGGGAGAAGGGAATGTCTACTGATATCAATGGGAAAGAGAAAAGTTATGCCTCATATACAAATTCAAATACATGTTGGGATGATCTACTCTGGTCTAATTCAAAGCACATCAACAGTTAAGTAAGACTCAAAATTGGACAAGGCAGTACTATTTAAATTATAGTAACCATTTCCAAGTTTGCATCTGTATTTACAAATTAGCCCATACACAATATATGCAAGCCCACGTCGTCTTTTGCCCTCTTTTTAAATTTTATTTTCTCTTTGATTGGAAAACCGTATCCTCTTTTTTTGGCCACTGAAGCCATAGTACTGTATTCCACGAGCAACTTATTCCTGGCTTCAGCGAAGTGTGAACTTCACTGCTATTACACTTTATCCCTTTTCCTTATCCAAAGTGGGAGAAGAGGAAAAGCAGAGCCAGTAAAAGAGACGGTGGGAAGGTCAAATATGCCTGGCACTGTAGGGATGAAATTTCTCTTTCCCTCCCCTCCAAATAACTAAAAGTAAGGTAGGCATGGGATGTCAAGGTTGGGAGACATCTTCCAAGAATGTGTTTAGGTGAGATACTGAAAATCTGGATCGCTTCCAAAACAAGAGGCTACAATGTATAAGAGGGAATCTGGTAGGCTGGCTAACATATTCCCTTTATCAAGGTGTGCAACTAAGCACTCAACATCTGCATCTTAAAAGAGGGAGATCCATCATGAGTGAGGGAGATCCATTGTCATAGAAACAAATAGGTGGGTCTTTTCCTTACCCCCTGTTCTGCCAAATGCAGTGGTTCTTTCTAAGGATACCAGGACAAAAGAAATGAGGAGGTGGAAAGGGAACCAAAACAGCTTTACTGTATTAAACAAATACCAAACAAAACATACATACCCAAAATGTCCTTAATCTGCTCCCAGGAGCCCCTCAAGTGGATAGCACGGACACATAAGCATGTAGACTCAAAGCACCCTAGTCTTGGGTCTGTGATGAGGCTCCCTCTCCCATCCCACATGCCTGCCTTTTATAGAGAGCTTGATCTTAATTAGCAACATCTGTGGTCAAACATCCAAGCTCTCTTTCCTTAAAGAAACATCCACACAGAAGGTAAATTTGGGGCGCGGCTCGGAAATGGGGATAACTCAAAGACATGCCACTATCTCCTCGTAACAATATCTTCCGGATTGTTTTCCATACACCCCCTCTCACTTGGCTGGTAAGGAGAACAACAGCCAGTGGGCCTTCATTCCAAGGAAACCAAACCTTGGGAAAAGAGTTTGGAACCCCTAGACCAGCCTTTCTCAACCTTGGGTCCCCAGATGTTGTTGAACTACAACTCCTATCATCCCTGGCTGCTGATTGGTCCTGCTGGCTAGGGATGATGGGAGTTGTAATACAACAACATCTGAGGACTAAAGTTGAGAAAGTTTCTCCTAGAGTCTACCCCCACTTAAAGATTGAGGTGGTGCGCATAACAAGATACCTGCCCTCTTGATCATTTTGATCTGTGGAACAGGAACTTTTTCAAGTGCCACATAATATTCATCCCACACTTGTAAGCAATCTTTAATTTTTAAAAAAATAATTCCAGTAGCACCTTAGAGACCAACTAAGTTTGTTCTTGGTATGAGCTTTCGTGTGCATGCACACGAAAGCAAATACCAAGAACAAACTTAGTTGGTTTCTAAGGTGCTACTGCAAGGATTTTTTTAATTTTTAATTTTGTTTTGACTATGGCAGACCAACACAGCTACCTACCTGTAACTTAATCTTTAATTTGTTTAGCATAGCTGCATCTACCCCCTGGAACGGCTTTCCCTCTGACATAAGGCATGCACCTTTACTATACTATTTTCAATCTCTGCTAAAAAAAACTTATTCTTCCAGGTATGTGAAGCTGACTGTCAGGGTTGAGCCGGATGAGGAGGAGTGGTGGCAAGCCCCCCCTGGTGAGGCTGCACCCACGGAAGAACCTGGGGAAATGGAGGAGTTCGTACCTGGAGAGGACTGGTGGCGGCACTCCTCGGAAGAGGAAGAGTCAGATGGAGAGGGGGAAAGACCAGAACAGGAGGAGGAGGAAGTCGAGCCAGAATCAGGCCCTTGTGAAGAGAGAAACAGCCCTTCCCCTCCTCCCTTCTCAGCTGTAGAGCGTAGAGCTGAGAGACGCAGGGAACAATTAGAGGCAGCTGTAGCTCGTAAGAGACGTGGTTGCAGGCCAGCTACTTAAGAAAGGCTGAATGCTCCCTTCACTAGCACCTGCAACTGACATGCTGAGTGCATGGTTGCTCTTGCTCATTCTGTTCCTGACCCTCGGCTTGTTCCTGACCCTCGGCTTGTTCCTGATCCTCGGCTTGTTCCTGATCCTCGGCTTGTTCCTGACTCCTGGCTTGCTCCTGACTCCTGGCTTGCTCCTGACCCTCGGCTTGTTCCTGACTCCTGGCTTGTTCCCAACCCTTGGCTTGTTCCTGGTTCCTGGCTTTTCCCTGACTGACTTGGCTGGTTCCTGACTTGGACTGTTCTGACTTCGGCTTCTCCTGACCCCATACTGATTCCTGACTTCGGCTGGCGTCTGACCTGGACTGTTCGACCTTGGCTTATCTGACTGACTGCTGCGCTACAGTATGCCAACTTGTTGGCGCCCTAACGCTGACGTGTATTTCAAAATGTAATTTTACGATGTATTTTTTTAAAAAATGCTGATGTTATTTGTATTTTGATAAACTTTTTTTAGGTTAATTTGTTTTTAACTCTGATTTTTATCAATAATTTTAATGTATATTTTACATTACATAAACTGCTTAGAGGTTTTTTTTTACTAGTCCTCTTCTTCTTATTTACTATAATTTTTAATCTATTGAATAAAATACAATACATGAATGCATATTGCTTGGTAAGGAGGTGGACTTCACAATGGAACAAATTGTGTTTTAAAACAACAACAACAACAACAACAACAAAACAAAAAACAATACGATACACCAAAATATAATTATTGTAATTTTTGTCATAACAATGAATTCATTTTAAAAGGAAAACCGAAGTACAATGAGACATTATTACAATCAGGATAATTGTACAATGTTTGGTAAATTCACTTATGCTGGTTTCCTTTTCCAAGGTCCTGTAGTTCCATCTTCAAGACGAAAAATACAGAGTAAGATCTAACGGGTGTGTTTCTGTCTCTGATCGTCGGGGGGCGGGCGGGGGAAGAGTCTAGTGTTAATGATGCTGCTTACATGGAGATAACCAAACATTAGAAGCCACATTCAAGTTGCATCATCCAAGACTGGATCTCCGAATCAGCCTTCCCTTTCAGGGCCCTCTTTAGCATATGTGCCGCAGGACTGCAAAGATCCGCCCAGCGCCCCCAAATTTAGTTTAGCCGCTCCCAAAGATGTCAAAGGTGCCGCTGACCCTGCTGCCGCATAGCAGCTCAATACAATACATAACATAATATTTTGATGTAAGAGTTAATTGCGCATGCACGGTGCCGTTGAGAATGACAAGCGCCATCATTGAGTCAAGCGGCGCTGTTGTGAATGACAAGCACCATGGCTGGCGCGGTGTGTCTTTGGTGAATGAGCGCACAAAGTCGAAAGTCCTTTAGTGAAACAGTAGGTATACATTTTGGTAATACCTAGGTATATATGTATTTTGTTTTTCTAGCTTGATCAAAATTATTATTTCATAACAGGTAGATAGTTAAGAGCTTAGGCAGTTTCAGTGGTGGGTGCCTGGCACCCCCCAGAATTCGGCACCTGGGTGCCCTGTACCCCCGGGTAAAGATGCCCTGTTCCATCTCCTTGTACCGTCTGGATGTTTTGGATTACAACTTCCATAGCATGGCCGTGTTGGCAAAGGACGGTTTAGACTGTGCTAGTGGCTAACACATCTGATGACCAACTAAAGGATTAATAGAACAAGATCAGTTTATAGAAATATAACCGCAGACTGCAAGCAGTAAAACTTCCAACAGGGCAAATTGTCTTTTGAGTTTCCCATGCTTATAGTAATGTATCACCCTTTAAATCTGGCGGGGATGTCAAATTCAGACATTTATTATTACTCTAGGACAAGTAATGTGAAACACTGTGTAATGGGTTCACTATACCACAGGACACAGAAACATCAAGCAGGGACATCACGTAATGCTCAGTTTTGCCAATAAATGTCTGAAAGAGCCAATAATTGTTACATCCAAAGAGCAATTTGTTTCTGTGGTCTCGAGGACGCAATGTGTTAAGACATTTTCATATCATTAAGGCTTTATGAGCAGAGAAACATGATGAACTTGGAGTTAAAGGCAACCAAGTAACATCCAGCCTTTTTAATAAGACCGTCAGAACTTTGGCAAGACAACGAGGCAATGCGATCCCTTTGGCTGTCCAAATATTTTAAAAAGGGTGGCTGGAATAAACAACAGC
This sequence comes from Lacerta agilis, assembly GCF_009819535.1. Classification (NCBI taxonomy): domain Eukaryota; kingdom Metazoa; phylum Chordata; class Lepidosauria; order Squamata; family Lacertidae; genus Lacerta; species Lacerta agilis. The sequence continues at coordinate 19,009,208 of NC_046315.1, forward strand.
ATGGTGTCAGAGTCCATCCCAATCATGGTTTCGGGGTGGGAGGAGATGACCTTATTCAAGGAAGAAGAGTGGGATGCTCTAGATACACCTATTGTGATTGGCGATCCCGTAGAGCCTGATGTCATACTCACCGGTGGCTGGTGTTCATAGGAATGGGTAGGTGTGCACACACTACGTTGTCATCAGCATACTGAAGCTCTATGACAGAAGTTACTGTAACCTTACTCTTTGCTTTCAGCCTACTCAGATTAAAGAGCTTTCCATCTGCTCAATATATGGTTTCTACTCCAGTGGGGAGTTTCCCTTCGACAAAGTGTAGGATCATGGCAATGAAAATAATGAATAGAGTTGGGGTGATAACACAACCCTGTTTAACACCTGATCCCACTGTGAATGGTTCACTTTGAGAGCCATTGTTTTCTGCAATTGTTGCTGTCATATTATCATGGAGGAGCTGAATAATGTTCACAAATTTATCTGGGCAGCCAATTTTCAGAAGGACAGTCCATTATGATTTATAGTTACAGGTGGGTAGCCGTGTTGGTCACTTTCCTATGATTTATAGTGTCAAAGGCCTTAGTCAGGTCAATTAACGCCATATACAGGGGTTGGTTTTGTTCTCTGCATTTTTCTTGAAGCTGTTGAGTGTTGAAAATCATGTCCCCTGTCCCACTAGAAGGTCTAAAACCATTTTGGAATTCAGGAAGTGTAGCTTGGGATATTGTTAAGAGACGGTTTGCTAAGATCCTTGCCAGAATTTTGCCGGCCGCAGGTAATAAAGAGATGCCTCGATAGTTTCCGCAATCTGTTCTGTCACCTTTTTTAAAAAAAGAGATTGATAATTTTGGCATCCCTAAAGTCTGCTGGGATCTCCTCTCTCTCCCAGATTTTGTCAAAAGAGTGTGTTGGTGATAGCAAGTTTGTGCGCTGCACATGTAGTCAAAAATAAGATTCTGTTCTAGTTGCTGTTGCCAATTTCTTCTTTCCCAATAGTCCCAGGCCACAGATCAAAATCTCACCCAACTCTGGCATTAAAAATCACCCAGGAGGATAATTTTAGATGGCATCCATCTGAGAGTAAAATTTTTCTTTAATGTCTTCATTGGCATCCAGTGTTGGTGCATAAGCGCTTAGAATAGTAGCCTGCTGGTTTTTGGCGAGTTTTATTCGAAGGGTTGAAAGTCGCTCATTAATGCCTGTAGGGACTTCTGGCAAGAGCTTCACAAGATCATTTTTGATAGCAAAGCCTACTTAGTGTATTCAATCTTCTTGTCCAGCTAGACCTTTCCAGAAGAATGTGACTCTCCTTTTTTCCCCTTCATTTGTCCGCTCCTGCTCTTCAAGTTTCAGCATCCCCGAGGTGGCTTATAGCAGCCCACTGCTCTCATCAGGTGTAGTGCAACTGGGGGAGCAGCACTGTGAGGTCTCAGAGATGGCACTTTGCCTCATGGGTGGCACCATTCAGGCATGCATGTGCAACACTGGTTTGAGCTGAATGTGTGAACCGGCTCCATTGAAAAGCACTGCGTGATATCACGAACCATGAAGCTGAGAAGGAATCTTGTCATCTGGGCAGCCCAGGGCTTCCATACACACTGCCCAGTTTTGTGCCCTGGAGAGGTCACTTCAGTGACCCTAACACATCAAAAACAATGGGAGGCAGCAGTTATGAGCTCTGCAGCCGCTGTGGCTTGACTTTACCCGCAGAGGCGCACTTTCGTCTTTCAAGACAGACGGGTGCCAGCAACAAAAAGGGCCACACATACTTGCAGGTTTTCATAATGCTGCAGTCATTGAGTGAAGATGCACCTGTGAAGCTGTGGTTCACCTTTGCCCTAGAGTATTGTATGTTACAGGTGTCACTTGAGATCAGCCTGGAAATGAGATGATTAAGAGGCATTAAGGTGGCCATCTTCAAATATTTGAAGTACTGTCACATAGACAGGAAGGGGGGCAATGCTGTTTTCTGTTGCTCCAGAGGTCAGGACCTGAACTAATGGATTCAATTTACAGGGGGGCTACTATTGTCCTAGCTCCTGCCCGACACACACAGACAGAGGCTCTCACTTGGAAATAAGAAAGATCTCTTTATCAGGAGTCATAATTCAGGAGTTGCAGAGCAGAGCAAGAAGTTGTTGTTGTTGTTGTTGTTGTTATTATTATTATTATTATTATTATTATTATTATTATTATTATTATCTATTTATTTACACCCCCACCTTTTCCCCTGACGGAACTCAGGGTGACTGAAAGATTAAAAACAAGAACTGTTAAAAACATAGAAAACACAACCATTAAAAAAACAATTAAACACTGATAGAATCAAAACCAGCCAAAGACGGAGAAGCTCTATACACTCAGCAAAAACAACTGACTGTGGCTCAGATCATCAGCTCCTTATAGCAAAATTCCAGCTTAAACTGAAGAAAGTAGGAATGCTTTTGAATTATGGTGCTGGAGGAGACTCTTGAGAGTCCCATGGACTGCAAGAAGATCAAACCTATCCATTCTTAAAGAAATCAGCCCTGAGTGCTGACTAGAAGGACAGATCCTGAAGTTGAGGCTCCAGTACTTTGGCCACCTCATGAGAAGAGAAGACTCCCTAGAAAAGACCCTGATGTTGGGAAAGATGGAGGGCACAAGGAGAAGGGGACGACAGAGGATGAGATGGTTGGACAGTGTTCTCGAAGCGACTGGCATGAGTTTGGCCAAACTGCTGGAGGCAGTGAAGGATAGGCGTGCCTGGCGTGCTCTGGTCCATGGGGTCACGAAGAGTCGGACACGACTGAACGACTGAACAACAACAAGAATCAAAACCTTATTCATATATAAAATCTGTTTAAAACATACAAATAATTACAATGAAAACAGCTTGGCACCAATCCTTTAATTAAACAGTGAATTCCCCAAAGCCTGTTGGAAGAATAAAGTCTTCACCTGCCAACCAAAGTACAGCAAGGAAGAAGCCAGTCTACCATCTCTAGAGACGGAGTTCCAAAGTAGAGCTAGAAGCAGAAGTTCAGAATTGGGAGCATTGAAGATCTCTCAGCAAGCTTTCCCATCCCTCTCACCAAGCTTTTAAAGACAAGATGTGATGCACTCTCACATGAGAGTCTCTTGCCTTGTGGAGATATTGGGGTGGCAAGCGAGTTCTCCATCAGGGCATCTGCTCTCGCCTGAGAAGGTGGAACCTGGTTCTTGGTGGCAAGGCTGCATCCTCCTGCTCATTTGCTGCAGCTTCCCTTCTGGGCTAATGAAAACTCTCCCCAGCTGCCACAGAGGTGGAATCTACACACACATTTAAACAAAACGCTGTGGAAATGCTTTAAAAAAAAAAGTTTTGAAAAATGCACTGAATTTGGCATCCTCCAACCCAGGGACGCGGGTGGCGCTGTGGTCTAAACCACTGAGCCCAGGGCTTGCTGATCGGAAGGTCGGCGGTTCGAACCCCCATGATGGGGTGAGCTCCCATTACTCGGTCCCTGCTCCTAGCTAACCTGTTGTTGTTGTTCAGTCGTTCAGTCGTGTCCGACTCTTCGTGACCCCATGGACCAGAGCACGCCAGGCACGCCTATCCTTCACTGCCTCCCGCAGTTTGGCCAAACTCATGTTAGTAGCTTCGAGAATACTGTCCAACCATCTCATCCTCTGTCGTCCCCTTCTCCTTGTGCCCTCCATCTTTCCCAACATCAGAGTCTTTTCCAGGGAGTCTTCTCTTCTCATGAGGTGGCCAAAGTACTGGAGCCTCAACTTCAGGATCTGTCCTTCTAGTGAGCACTCAGGGCCGATTTCCTTGAGAATGGATAGGTTTGATCTTCTTGCAGTCCATGGGACTCTCAAGAGTCTCCTCCAGCACCATAATTCAAAAGCATCAATTCTTCGGCGGTCAGCCTTCTTGATGGTCCAGCTCTCACTTCCGTACATTACTACTGGGAAAACCATAGCTTTAACTATACGGACCTTTGTTGGCAAGGTGATGTCTTTGCTTTTTAAGATGCTGTCTAGGTTTGTCATTGCTTTTCTCCCAAGAAGCAGGCGTCTTCTAATTTCGTGACTGCTGTCACCATCTGCAGTGATCATGGAACCCAAGAAAGTGAAATCTCTCACTGCCTCCATTTCTTCCCCTTCTATTTGCCAGGAGGTGATGGGACCAGTGGCCATGATCTTAGTTTTTTAGCTAACCTAGCAGTTCGAAAGCACATCAAAGTGCAAGTAGATAAATAGGGAAGGTAAACGGCATTTCCGTGTGCTGCTCTGTTTTCACCAGAAGCAGCTTAGTCATGCTGGCCACATGACCCGTAAAAACTGTCTGCGGACAAACGCTGGCTCCCTCGGCCTATAGAGCGAGATGAGCGCCGCAACCCCAGAGTCAGGGGTCCCCAATGGCCTGTTGGCTACGTGAATAAAGTTTGATTTGATTTTGTCAGGGGTCCCTCTCTGCTTCTTCCTGTTCCACTGTCAGATCAGGCCAACCCAACCCCAGCAGCCCTGCTGAGCTCAGGACAAGTTTTTTTTTTTTACTAAATATATAGAAGAACTTCATGACCATGCGCCACAAAGTGGAGCAGACTGTAGCAGTAAAAGGTAGGTTCGCCTTAATCCAATGTTTGTAAGTAAAGGGTGGATCTTATCAGGAACGCTGCATTGCCAAAGGGTTGGACTGCATGGCCTTTGACGAACCTACCAACTCTATGATTCTGTGATCAAAAGCTATTTTGCTCTTTGTGCTCTCTTTAAGAAGAAGAAGTAATTCCACCAGGAGATTAATCTGATTTAATAAAGACATTTGATGGGAAAAAAAATCTAGGGCTTGAGACATAAAAACGTCAAAGCTGGAATGGTTAATAGCCTGATCTGGGATACACTGTGACAGCTAATGAATGTAGCTATTTGGACAGCAATCTTTAGCAAATCACTTTTTCCAGCTGGTGTTGTTGAGGGAGGTTTCTTCTGCCCTCTGAGTAATGCTCCTGTTAAAAGTCTCCCTCTTTTCCCCTGCTTCTTCTTCACTGCAACGTTTTCAGAGGCTAACGGAATTTCCTTGGCTGTGTAGGGTTGGGGGTCCCATTCTTGCAGCAAATCAGGAAAAATGTGATCCAGGAAACGAAGAAGAAGAAGAGAAGAAGAAGAGTTTGGATTTGATATCCCGCTTTTCACTACCTGAAGGAGTCTCAAAGCGGCTAACATTCTCCTTTCCCTTCCTCCCCCACAACAAACACTCTGTGAGGTGAGGGGGGCTGAGAGACTTCAAAGAAGTGTGACTAGCCCAAGGTCACCCAGCAGCTGCATGTGGAGGAGTGGGGACGCGAACCCGGTTCCCCAGATAACGAGTCTACCGCTCTTAACCACTACACCACACTGGCTCTTAACCACTACACCACACGAAGGAAATATGTGTGAGAGTGTGTGTGCATGTGTGTGCATTCATGCAGGTATAGCATTGTGGCTGAGAGATCAAGGTGTGCTTGAGAAGGTCATTGATTTGATTCTCAACACTGCCTACGGCAGCCAGCTTTTCTTAAGCTTTTCTTCTTCTTCTTGCACACACGAAAAGAACAAAAGAGAACACCACCTTCCACAAAATCTATCTGTGTTAATTTACATGTATAAATACAATTTTTTTTTGAAATACTATATTTTACCAAAATAAATTAAAAAATGTAATACATCACATCACAGTGTGGAACAAGAATTCTGGAATTGTATTGGCTACAACTTTACCAACTGGACACTTTTGCAAAAGCATTTGGTACACACGGGTGAGGGCTTGAGAGACCCTTTTCGAATCGCTGCATAGTAGACCTAGCTATGACATGAAAGGGGCAGTGTCAACGATGTATGGCATGATACCGAACAGCTTTGCTGGCAACACAAAAGGTATCGTAATGTGGCGGGAAACTGAAATAGGGATTTCGAAAAGGCAAAACGCATGGCGCAATCCATCTTTGAAATTATCTTGAAATTATCTTTTCATGGCACTGGACACCCACACACCTTGCAATAATCATTTCTTCAAGCTCACCACTTCTCTGGAAAAGCTGTGGAGAACAATGCTCTTATTTTCATGCCTGGAGGGAATGTACTTTGGTCAATGGCTTTTGGGTTGGGGAAAAAAGTGTTTTGTCTGGGCTCCAAAATCACTATTCAGTCTAATTTTTCCTAATTCGGGACTTTCCTTATTATTCTTAGATATGACTGCAAATTCTAATCTCCAATTTAAAGAATTAGTTTCCTTCTTGTTCACAGCTGCTAGGCTTGTTGTTGTTGTTGTTGTTGTTGTTGTTGTTGTTGTTGTTGTTAATTGAATTTATATACCGTCCTATACCTGGAGGTCTCAGGGTTGTTCACAGAATAGTTATTGCCCAACGATGGAAGGAAGTTTCCAATATACCAACAGTGACTTGCAGGAGGAAGAATTCTGGGAACCAATGTTTACTCCTCACAGAACTACAGTTCACAAACAGCACCTTAAACATACTAAAGTTCCCAGGAATAATAATAATAATAATAATAATAATAAGAAGAAGAAGAAGAAGAAGAAGAAGGGTGTGTGTATGCTTCAAAGCCTTGTTGTGCTCACAGACTTGGTGACTGGCCCAAGGTCACCAGGTGACCTTGATGGTTGTGTGGTAATTTGACATCTAGTCTCGCAGGTCCTAGCTCAGCACTCTGCTCTCTAGCGCTACACTGGCTTACTGCTGCTTTCTCACCCATTTGTAGCTTCCAAAGAGGCTCCCAATTGTGGCTTCCAACAGTTTCCCCTCCATTATAATACAGGGCAGTAATGCAACCTGGAGACAGTGGACAGATCTTTCTTGCCCATGCGAAGGCACAGCAGCTAACCAATAATGGAATGGTTTGATTCAACATAATGAAAATCCCGCATCAAGAAAAAAGGTGGGGGGGGGGGGAGGAGAAGTCAAAGTAATTTCTTTGCTAGCTATCAGGCATGCTTTATTAGTGCCTCATTGCCTGACCTTTGTGCCACAGCTGAATTGATTTATAAGCTTCCCCTGTCTGTGTGACACATTTTATTCGTCAACCCTACCGTTGGCCTGGTTTGTTCCCGATTAATTTATTATGGCATCATTCAATGCAGAGCAGATTTGGGAGAAAATTGATTATTGCCTTTGATGAGATGGCATGCCTGTCTCTCCCCTGCTCCAGAAATGGTGAGTCATCTTTCTCTGTCAGCAAAACATCTGTAACGGAATTAGAAATGTGTGCTCAATGCTATTAGCATCAATGAATGGTGAAGATTTGTTTGCCGCTCGGCTGACACCTTTTGCAGTCGGAAGAGGTACATGAAGAAGCAGGTGCCGTTATTATTTATAAAAAAAGTATTTTGAAAGAGCACTGTGGAGTTTTACTTAATGATGATCTGAGAGTAGGCTCCGGCTCCTGATGTGAACGTCAACTCTGCTTTGAAATATAATGTCAGAACCATGAAATCGCAGCTGCAAATTTGAAATCTGCAAATGTGAAGACTGTGATTTTTGCAATTTGTGGAAGAAGAGCCAAAGTATTGTGTGACCTCATGACTCCAAAGTCACATTGCTCACCCAGATAGGTTGCTTCATTGACAGCCATTGTGTGAGCATTTATTAGTGGTGCATTGGTGCCAGCCATACTTTTGAGGGAAGAGAGTTCCTAATTTGGGAGGTAAAGAAAGCGAACATCTGTGCTATCTGAAGTACAAAAGCAAAAGGCAAGTGTAAAAATAACTGAAGTTGGGAGTGCCAGAATCTAGACATAACACCAGCCTAATCCAAGAACAAATTATATGGAAGAATGAAAACAATCAAGAAGATATCGGCAGATGGTGGGATCTGGAGACAGATGGTTCAACATCTCTGGCGGAGATCCATTTTTTAAGCCATTACCCACTGTCCATGTAGTTTTACAGAACTGAACTCACCTGTTTTGATCTATTGAATAAGATCTGGAAACTACAATCCTTTTAGGATCTGGGGGCAACATTGCTAGTTTGAAATTGGTTAATGAGCCATATGGACACACAAAAAATGAACTTGTGTATCCATATACAGGAATGCAGATAATTGCATTGCATCTCACACCACATAGCACATAGTTAAACTATGGAATTCACCCCCCCACACACACACACAATGGTTGGACAAATTTATGGTGAATAAATGATGGCTATGATTTTTTTCCACTGTCAGAGGCAGTGTCAGAGCAGCACAGTAGGTCCATCCCTTCAAAGCTTGCCCTAAGTTCCAACCTCCTTTAAAGAAGCTTCAGACAGCATTTTTACGAAGCACCTCCCCTCTTCTGTTAAACCTTGCTGCAGCCATTTTTAATGGAGGAGTGAAGGCATTTTGCAGAGCAGTTTGTCAAACGGTTCAGTGAAATGCCTTCCCTGCTCCATTAAAGAGGCTGACTGAGCAGCTGCTTGCTTGCTCGCATGCCTGCCTGCTTTATGTGACACTGGAGTTGCCATGGCCATCTACTGGCAGCCACAAGAACTGCAGTGTGATGACCTCCTTACACTTGTACTTATATAGAAAGATAGAGAAGTTATTTATTTCTGCAGGGCTGAAATGTCCAAAGATACAAGTCACATCCATTCCTCCTCCCACTTTTGCCTATGACCACCACCTACTAGTGGAATGTGCCCCCCCAAGTTTCCACAATGGAACACAATGGACCTTTGACTGAAAAAGGTAACTCATCCCTGCAGTGGCGGAGCTTCATGCTCCGGCACCGGGGGGTGGAGAGCAGATGGGGTCAGGGCTGGCACGCATCCTGGGGGTGTGGCATCCTGCCTGCATGGGCATGGCACCCAGCATGGGTGGGGTTACAGCCACGATGGCACCCTGCTGGGATCGCGCTGCTGGGGGTGGTGTCCTCCCCGCGCACTCCTCTTCTTCCACCAGTGTATCCCTGCTATATTTGATTAAATACATGAAGCAGTTTTTTAACACTGGCTAAGACTAGCACAAGGAGATGGGGGGCACAAGGAGAAGAGGACAACAGAGGATGAGATGGTTGGATAGTGTTCTCGAAGCGACTGGCATGAGTTTGGCCAAACTGCGGGAGGCAGTGGAGGATAGGGGTGCCTGGCGTGCTCTGGTCCATGGGGTCACGAAGAGTCGGACACGACTGAACGACTGAACAACAACAAAGACTAGCTAGTTGACAACATGCAGTGGTATCCCCCCCATACAGCAGCTTCAAGAAAACAACATGCTGCAGTATTTAGCCATTGTCATTTCACAGTTGATAGCTCATGAGATTTCACAGCATGCTTGAATTAAAATAATCACATGATGACAAAAAAAGTTTTCTTTGAGATAAAAGATGCACTTCCAAAATGGGAGTTTGAATTGCTCGTCATAATTTCTCATTCAGAAACTTGAACTGTGAAATTGGAAAGCTCAGCCTATTTTGAATATTAAGAGACATACATTTCCTCTCTCTTTGATAGCTTCAGGTGGTGCAACATGTGGCGCAGCACTTCTTGAAATGGTAGATTTTCAGGTCAGCATTACACCAACATCCTAGAGTATTCCCATTTATTTGACTGCCCTTTGTTTGCTCAGAATGAACCAGGGGGGTAATTCCATTTAATCTGTGTGAGAACAGAGGTAGCCCCCCCCCCAATGATACCTCCCCATCGTCTTGCATCTCCACCTCTTCTTCCTATTCCACAGCAGCAACTCAGCCAGTCAGGTGAGCAGTGCTGACCCACCATGCAATCCACTACTGAGCCAGACACAATAACAGAAGCCTAGACCTTTAGAGTTTGAAGGGACCTTGTGGTCTAACTCCCTGCAATGCAGATATCTCAACCAAAGCATCCATGTCAGGTTGCTCTCCAACCTCTGCTAAAAAAACCTCAAATGAAGGAGAGTCTATCACCTTCCAAGGTAGTCCATGTTGGGAATACCATTCCACCTTTTGCTGCAGATATGTGGGATTGTTACATGTCACATGTCTGTTTACATTCCAGCACAGATTGATGGTGTGAGCGGAACTTCTGCTCTGTATTGCTTTGGTTTTCAGTCTCTCTCTGGGAAGATGGCAAGGAGAGAAGCCATCTTTCTTTTGTCTTGATTTATGTATAATAAATGCGTAGCTTAGTGTGTGTCCACGCCTCAAGCCTCTTCTGTTGCACAGTTCACACTGCTAAGTAATGTGTGCTCAAGTATGCACTGCATCTTGAGTCACAGACACACGTCGGAGCAGGGGTCGATGGATCTCCGGAGCAGAGAAGAGAAGAGGGGAGATGCTTCAGCTGGGGCCGAGCCATCTGGCTTTCCACCCCCAGTTCCGACAGTCCATCCCACTACTGAACAGCTCTTACAGTTCTTCCTAGTGTTTCGTCGGAATCTCCTTTCTTGCTATTTGAATCTGTTGTTCTGGGTCCTATGCTCTGGAGCAGCGGAAAACAAGTTGGCTCCATGCACCAGCCATTTAGCTAGTTGAAGATGGCTATCATATCTCCACTTAGTCTTCTCTTCTTCAGGCTATACATACCCAACTCCTTCAACCATTCCTCATAAGGGTTGGTTATCTTGGTTGTCCTCATCTGAACACATTCCAGCTTGTCAATACCCTGTGCTGGATGCAGCCCTCCAAGTGAGGTCTGAGCAAGGCAGAATAGAATTGTACTATTGCTATTACAGTGGTACCTTGGGTTAAGAACTTAATTCGTCCTGGAGGTCCATTCTTAACCTGAAACTGTTCTTAACCTGAGGTACCACTTTAGCTAATGGGGCCTCCCGCCACCACCCCACCGCTGCCGCACGATTTCTGTCCTCATCCTGAAGCAAAGTTCTTAACCTGAGGTACTATTTCTGGGTTAGCGGAGTCTGTAACCTGAAGCGCCTGTAACCTGAAGTGTCTGTAACCCGAGGTACCACTGTACTTCCTTTGATCTGGACACTCTGCTTCTGTAGATGCAGCCTAGAATGGCATTAGCTTTTTCTTTTTTCTTTTAGTTGCATCACACTGTCATGCAACTTCAAACTGGGAGGAAAGCAAACAAGAGCCTAAGTAAAGGATTAATGCTCACAAGGGCTATAGAACTCTGTGATATCATATGCCCGGGGCAGTTATTTCAGTTGGTACAGTTATGACAGTTATTAACAGTATTTTGTGTGAGAGCAGTTGTTCTGCTGTCTGCCTCAGAGTTAGCCTGTAACAGTATTTTTCTTGGATGCAAATATATGTAAGATATATTAGCAACGTAAGTAACACCCACCTGTCTTGTATATTTAATCTAACAAGTGCAAGTACACTGGGTAAAAAGTTATTTGTTATTTAAACCTTAAAAGAGAGTGTGGTTTTCATAGGAAGGAAAGGGGAATGAATTAAAGGGTCAAACGACCTGGATTCTTTTCTGCATAACTCTGTAAGGCCCAATTCCCACACAAACATGGTTGTAGGCATTCACAGAGGGAGGAGGAAGTTGTTTTATGCTCCATGGTGAAAGCCTGATATGGATTTTCCCTGTGGCAGACAGGAGGTAGGTGGGTGTAGGTTTGTAGATTTCTCTTTCTCCAGGCTCTGAGTAATATAATGTGTGTTAATGCCTGGGCACCTGTAGTGGGGGAGATAAGTGGTTTCTGCCCCAGGATGAGAGCCTGCTGGGGGGAATCTGTTCCTCCAGGTCAGGGATGGGGGAAGAATGTGTATAGGGGTGGGTTTGATGGATGGCTTTTCCAGGTTGGTTGGTTGGTTTGCCACAAGACTGAAAGGTATTCTTGACATAAATCCAGTGTGACTGGTCTTTTGCTAGTTTATATTTATGGTTTTATTGTAGTTGTATATTACTTTTTTATATTAATATGTCTTTCACTGTTTGGGGGGGTCAAAAAGTAGTATGCAAATGAACCATAGAATAATGTTGTTGTTGTTGTTGTTGTTGTTGTTGTTGTTGTTGTTGTTGTTGTTGTTGTATTTATACCCTGTCCATCTGGCTGGGTCTCCCCAGCCACTCATCATAATAAATAATCATAAATACTTATTTATAACATCATACATAATCATTCAGTTATGAAGCTCGTTTGGTTACTTTGGGTCTCTATCTCTCAGTTTAACTTTAGCCTATCTCAGAGACATGATTTAAGGATAAGATGTTTTAAACCTCACCTGTGTAGACCTCACTTAGCATATTGGAGAATGGGTGGGGTATAAGTTGGATTTATTAACGATTCACTGATGAGGTTTTGGTGCTTATTAAATCCCTTTTTGATATGATTTGATTTACTGTATTTCTATGCTGCTTTCCATTCAAGCGAACCCCAAAGTGGCCTGGGAACAATAGGCCTAAATAACAACATAATTGCACCTGCTAGTTAAACTATTTCGGTGGAAGTGGAAAATGCAGTCCCTTTGCAGTTGCTTCATACAAAATTCTGCGCTTCTGGTGCCCAACAGAACAGTAATAGCAGTCTCGTGTTTTTGTTAATTCATCTTCCCTTCCACAAAGACCGCTTAAAGATCTGAAGTATCCCACTGCAAGTACATCGGCATTAAAAACCTCACACCTCCTTCCCTGCCTCGCCACTCAACTATTTCATAGCTGCCACCTGCACAACAAGAGCAGATCGGAGGAGGCTGATAACGGATAGGCTGAGCAGTTTTTATTTTCATCTGAACTCTTCTGTAAATATAAACAACACCTGATCATCTGGATTGAAATGGCCCTCCAGAGGATACCTGGGCCATCTGCCTGGAACTTGGCAGAATCGATGCAGCCAAGCTTAATAAATGGCAATCAAGTACCTGCTCAAAAATGCCTCCTTTGACAGGCATCAAAGAAGCTCTTTTTAGGCACAGCTTTCTGTTTTGCTTCAGTCCAAACTGCTGGGCTGGCTAATATAGACACATCCATCACTTTAGGACTGCCTTGCCCATATGTCCCAAACCAGTAACTGAGATCATCCGTGGGCGGGGAAGCTGTATTAGAAAGTTCCCCCATGGATGAGAAGCACAATTTAAGTCAATGATGAGTCATTGCTTCAGTGTAGTAAGCCAAGCTCTATGGAACTCCCAACATTTGGAAATCAAACAGACACCGGGTTTCAAGGGCTGGGTTAAAACATTTTTCTTTCAAGAAGCTTTTAGACTACAAGTACTACTTTCATAGAACCATCAAGTTAGAAGGGGCCCAAAGGACCATCTATGCAGGTATCATAGCTAAATAACCCCTGACAGATGGCCATCCAAGATCCAACCACCATTTTAAAACCTGCTATCTATTTTGTGATGTTTCACATTTTATAGATTGCACGGTTCACCCACCACCACCCACCATAAGCCCTTTGGGGACATATAGCGAATTGTGGGGCATAAATTCATTTTAAAAAATACAATAAATTGGTAATTGTAAGCATGTGTGCACGAGTCACCCCAGATCCTACATGGCAGATAGCATTTTTATAGCTTCTTGTGCCATATCTCAGTGTGTTTCAATTGACTCGGTTTACATGTAGAGTCATCCCACCATCACCCAATACTTCTGCCTGCTTGCCAATCTTTCCATTCTCCCGATCTCCCCAGCTGTTTCCCCACCATCATCAGGGATGCTTGGGGAATGTGAATTTTACAAATCCCAGTATGAATGGACCATGATCCATATATCCCCATGCTAACCCGTGGCTTGAAACAGAGCCTTCTGTGCTGTTTTCCTCTTCTCCAAATGTTGCACCATAGATCCCAGCTCAGAAAACATATATTAAGAGAGCCATCCTACAGGAGGAGGCAAGTTGTGGAGCAGACCGACCAGTCAACCCCAAAGACCTGCAGTGGTAGAGAGCCCCCCCCCCCCCGAGATAGGATCTCCACCTCCGAGGTCAGAACTCTGTCCCTCTGCATCTTTGGATGGCAGGGTAAATGCATTTGTAAATGTGTATTTTGAGACAAAATGTGTTTGGAACTGCATATCACAAGAAAAATACATTCAAAAATAAGAAATGCAATTCTTTATGCAGCTTCAAAACAGCAGCAAGCAGCACCCAGTAGTGAAGTTGCAGAATAATGTGGAAACAGGTGGTCCAAAAAGTGAATAATCGCAAAGAAAGTGACATGGATCAGAAATCAACTGATCCCTAGCAGCCAGGAATCCAAGTCTTATTTGTTAAGTGGAGAAAAGTCGGTGGGGATAGGGGATCGTTTACAAATGAAAACCACCAGACATGAAGAGGGTTGGGGACCCCTCCTGCCCTTCACTTTGCTCCCCCAACCCTCTCCTTTTCATCAATATTTTGCACACAGGAGCAAACATAATGCCCCAAGACTTTGTATCCATGCCTTTTTAATAATAATAATAATAATAATAATAATAATAATAATAATAATGGTTTTCATTGTTTCTGTTTGGAATTACACCCACAAAAAGTATCCATTTTATTTAAACAGTCTTGACGTCTTTTAAACACAGTACCGGTAACTTACATTTATGCAATCAAATATGAATGACACTCTTTATTTATAAACGCAAGTTTAAATGCAGATGAAAACATTTGGAATGAAGTTTTGCCTGTCCTTGAAGCGATTATAGAGGTGGAGTTTGGAAGGGATCCTAAGATCTGTCTGTTAAAAATTATTTGCCAGGCAGCATTAGATGAAAATGTAGGCATCACAGGTACTTAATGCACTGCCTGTGGCAAGAATAGCTGTGGTAAATAACTGGAAACATGAAAGAAGAAGAAAATATCCAGAGGAGGAATGGAGAGAAAAGGTTGGGTATATAAAAAGTTAGACCTTTAAACAAAGATTGAGGGAGAGGCTAATGAACTTTGAGAAGGTAGCACACATTAATAAATTGAGCGTTTTGGACTCAGTCTGAGCAGAAATATTGGCAAGGCTTTAGATTTTCTCAATGGAAGGTTTAAACACCAGAGTTCTGTGGGTGGAGTTGGGTGAAATGGTTACTTCATTTCTTTCCATTTTTGTATATGAAAAGCACACATTCATGGAATGTATCTATTACCTTATTTGGGTGCTCGGTTGCTATATGCAATGAAAAGAATGGGATGGAGAGTGGAGCATCACCCCCCCCCCCCGGTGCATCACCATTCCATGGGCTAGAGAGTCAAAGTCTGTAGTGGGAACCCTCATTTACTTGTGGAAGCACCCTATTATGATTTAGAGCCTCCATTAGTCCAGGAAGGTCCCTGTATTTCAGGCATTCACCCAACAATTCATATAGGGTGAAAACAAGGCACAAATGACGTACTGGAGGGAACAGGGCTTGGCAACAAACCCTAGCATTTCCTTGTGTCATTGTCATCATGCACAACACTGAATGCCTCTATCTGTCTGTCTGTCTGTCTGTCTGTCTATCTATCTATCTATCTATCTATCTATCTATTGTTTCGGGAGTGGGAAACATTTTTCAGCCTAAGGGCCACATTGCTTCATGGGAAAAATCCCCAAAGGTTGAATGCCAGTGGTGGGCAGGGCCAGAGGTAAAACTGGGTGGGGCAAGACATGTGAGCCAAACCTTTGTACAGTAGGCTGCATTCCAGGCATTAAGAAAGTCAGAAGTTCCAACACTCCTGTCTCTATCCAGCCAGGGGATGGGGCCTGGGAATGCAAATATCTATTTCGTTAGAGTTATATATTTCGTTAGAGTTATATATATTTAAGGATCTGGTGACTTCTGTTTCAGTGTATCTGAAGAAGTGTGCATGCACACGAAAGCTCATACCAGGAACAAACTCAGTTGGTCTCTAAGGTGCTACTAGAAAGAATTTTCGATTTTGTTTTGGGAATTGGGAAGTTTGCCCAAAATCATGTATAATCTAGCAGAGTAGATATGTCAGCATGCATAAGTACATGTAGTTTGTTTGACACGATCACCCATAATCCTATAATAATGCAGAATAGAATTTCCTGGAGGGTTTTCCTCAGCTTTAAAATGTCTCTGACATATAATTGCCTCAGCCCCCATCATTTTAGAATGCTTTAATATCTATAGTAAGTGGAGATGTCTCAAAATGAGAGAGATACACTTTCCTAGCAGCATAAAAGTCATTTCTTTTTTTAAAAAGAAAAATATTTATATTTTATTGGAAATTTTCAGTAGAAAAATAAAGTGAAAGCAGGGCTTTTTCCCACCTAGAATTCTTTTCCAGCACCTGTCAGGTGGGTGCCACTGACGTTCTAAGCGAAATAGGGAGGTGTTCGTGGTGATTTCCAGCACCTCTTTTTCTAGAAAAAAGCACTGGGTGAAAGAAAACAAAAATAAAACAAAAATGTGCTTGAAACTGTAATATAATACAATATATAGGGATATAAGTAATGCTATTATTCCAGTGAGTTTTAAAAAGATGTCTGCAAATGTGACACGAAGGCTGGCAACATCAACCTTGCCATGTGGGAATCCCTTGCAGGTGACTGCAGTGCCTGGGGACAGGCAGTTATCAACAAGTACAAAGTCATTCCCCTCCTCCATCCCTACCTCTAGGTGTGCTAGTCCTGGTGTGAAATAATTGTGGAAGCAAACTCCCAGCTTTTTTTTTTTTTTTTTTTTGCACCTCCCAGATCCCTGTGGCCATGGACCAAAGAAGGAAGGAAGGAAGGACAACCCTGTGTATGACAGTGCTGTACTGAAAACTTATCCCATTTATTTATTTTACTGACTCTTATCCAGCAATTAATGAGAAAATGTCTTCAATAAGAACATTATCCAAGAGAGAAAATGATGGAGAAATTCATATGGGTCAAGTGCAGGGTAATTGTCACACTTCCTTTATTTTTGGGGTTGCTCAGGGATGTTTATGAGTGTCCTTTCATTCATTCTACAAATCATCTTTCTAGGTATCTGGACTCTGCAGCCTTCCTGGGTGCCTGTGTTTCCTGAAAACCCTATGGCATTCTCAGCTGGGCTTTCTTGTAAACATGGGAAGGTGAGGAAGCTTCCTACTGTGTGCCTGACAACTGAAATATTTTCCATATATATCCTTTCATTCTACAAATCATCTTTCCAGGGATCTGGACTCTGCAGCCTTCCTGGGTGCCTGTGTTTCCTGAAAACTCTATGGCATTCTCAGCTGGGCCTTCTTGTAAACATAGGAGGCAAGGAAGCTTCCTACTGTATGTCTGGCAACTGAAATATTTTAAAAGAAATGAGTGTGTGATGGGTTTTTTTTTTTTAAAGCAAGGTAAAACAAAGGGCTACCCTTAAAAACAAGTGAATGCATCAATCTCAGGCACCTGGGAGACAGCCTCCACAGCTTTTCTGTGCTTCAGTTACAGTTCAGGGAAAGACACCACAAATTAACTTATCCCATGGGTTTTTTTTCAGATCAAGATGTGCAGGCTGCCAGGGAGGCCGCAGAGTGCTGAAGAAATATTTAACATAGCGGTAAACACACAGAAAACTCAGCCCCACCTCCACTACAATGATAAATAAATTCTAAAGTGCCCAGGGAAAGAGACAGTAAAATTGAAGCCTCTCTGGCAGGACAATCTGACTCTGCAGAAGTCAGAAGAGTGATGATGTATTAGAATAAACTCATAATAGTTCTGACTATTATTTATTGCCTGGGCAGTATATTTTTCCAGTGATGAGACAAACCCAGTTCTGCTGCGTTTCCGCTAACATAGCTGGAGATCATTAGCTCATTTTTCAACACTTCCTCAAATGTCAGTGGAAGAGACAGCTCATGCTTCTCCATCCTTCTGAGATTTCACTCCACCCTGTGCATAAATGTTGTGTGGTACCAAGAGGGAAATGCAGTGAGATCAGCTTCCAGCAGTTTGCCAACCATCCGGTGAGTTTTATCCTTTCATCATTGCTTGCTGACTGTGCGCATAGTGAGGTCACCGACTAACAGTAAGAGCCATTTGACAGTGGAATTTGCTGCCAAGGAGTGTGGTGGAGTCTCCTTCTTTGGAGGTCTTTAAGCAGAGGCTTGACACCCATCTGTCAGGAATGCTTTGATGGTGTTTCCTGCTTGGCAGGGGGTTGGACTGGATGGCCCTTGTGGTCTCTTCCAACTCTATGATTCTATAATTTCTTGAAGAATCAGGGTGAATTTAGCTATAGAAACCCAGGCATCCAAGAAGAGCCAGGTCTCTGTGGAGACATGAAGCCTTTTCATGAAGATGGTCCCAGGTTCAGACCCTAGCATCACCAGCCAGGAATGAGAGAGATCCCTTTCTGAAACCCTGGAGAGCCACTGCCAGTCAGTGAAAGCTGTGCTAAGCTGGATGGATCAGTGGTATGACTTGGTATAACTGCAACTTTTCATTTGCTTGTCATTCCTCATACCAGACCACTGCTGGTACACAACTCACATACGCAATGAGTTTCTGTATCCCAATAAATCTGCTGTGGCATATTCAATTACCAACTATGTTTTGTGGTGTTTGTATAATTGGAGAATTTGTACAACATGGACATGTTTTATGATTAGGAGACACTATTCTCGATCACACACAGAAAATGAAGTCACTTACATGTTTATTTTCTCTTCATTTGTTTGCTCCATTTCTTTCCTCTTATTCTTTTTGCCACTGGATGCTTGGTCCAAGAAGATCATCAGGATTACAGTTCTGTTTTTGATGGCACTAATAAATAGTTGCCACTTTTGAAAGGGCCAGTGAAACAGCCTCCTGAAAAATGGTGCTGATAGGACTTGAGAAATAGGATTCTGCGTTGAATGATGGAGACATAATGGCATCTGATTGTAATGGTGTTGGGGCTAGAAAACCACAATGGCTGCATCATTTGATTAAAATATTGTGATAAACACATGGGATAAATAGTTGGAGGCAGTGTGTGGGGGAACTATTCTGCCCACAGTAAATCACAACTATTGCTGTTTTTCACTTACGAGTGGCAGTTACATGGTTCAAAAAATCTCAGTCTTGCTTTTCCCTGTGCTCTGCTGTAGCGGGATTGATTGCCTTGAGGCTGAAAAGATGAACAAAATATTAAGCAATAAGTCAAATCTATCACCCTGCTTCTTCCTCTTTTTATAAACATTTTGCTTACTGTTCAGCAAAGTAAATGAAACTGCTCTCCTCCGTTACTCTCCCATTTCAGGATAAACTTCCTGTTATCTTCATAGCAGATATGGCTTGTTCTGTTTCTCTTACCTGTTCATGTTCTTTGGCTTGAAGATCCTTCATGCCCGATAATACCTGGCCACTATACCAAAATATTTCAGCAGATAGGATGTTCTTCCTAATATACATCACATGCCAAATCTTATAGGAAGGGCAACAACTTTTTATCTACCGAGTGTCCTTATTGTAGAGCTGTTGTAGTGTAGCTCATAGAGATCCACTAAGGACAACCTTCCCCAACATCTGGTGCCTTTCAGATGTTTTCAACTACAACTCCTGTTAACCTCAACCAGCAGGGAAACCAATGGGAAGGATTTTTTTCTTAAGCTAAAGAAATGGGGGTGAGGTTGTGGTGGCTGCGGCAGAGCAGGGTGGCTTCCTCATCCACAATCAAATCATAGCTAAGGGAAATCTTATTCAAAGCCGACTTGGGATTCAAGAGCCCGTTCTCCCACGCCGTACCTCTCTTTATCCAGAACCACTGCAGTTGGGCCCCCCTCAGCGCCCCCAGATGACCTCACCGCTGGCACATCTTTCCCTTCCTCCTAGAAACTCAACACTACAATACAACCAGCTGCAAGTTCATAACTAGGCAAAGCCCACCCCCATAAGAGAAGAACACAGAACAAAACAACCCAAAACAACCAGGACCCTTAGTCTCTGTGTGATAAAGGGGTGAGCCAGCATTTGTCCCAAACAACAGTGGCAGCTGTGAGGAAGTATCCCGTTGTCTCTCCATGGCCTCACCAGCCTCCTCCCTTGGGCATCTCGCAGTGGCTGCTGGAGGACAGGTGAAGAGGAGGAGAGGATGCTGCTTCCAAGGCCCTGCCCTGATTGGTGCATAGGCTCAGAGGGCAGGGCTGCCCTGGGCAGGAAGAAAGGGCAAGCAGAGCACAAGGGATCTTGGTTTTTTTTTTTTTTTTTAATGCTTTGGCCATCTGCATCTAATCTTGTCCCTTTCTAAATTTTATTTATTGGTGTGTGTTTTTCTTTTTATACATCTGCCAAAGAATAAAACAAAATAAAACCGGGATGAAGAGATTCTATCAGGACAGTGGAGGATGTGTGTGTGTGTTGTATCCCATTGGTCTAGTGGTGATGGCACTTACCTTTCTTCTCACAGCAAGTGCTGTGTGGACCGGGGGGGCACAAAAATGGGGGTCAAGGAGGATCAGTTGGGAGGAGGGAGATGAATGTTGTAGGGTATGCAGTGGTAGGTTTGGCCATGCCCACTGGGGCAGAATTTTTGATATCTCCAACACAAATGCACTCAGCTCACATCAAAGCCTGCAGGAGAAGCCAGAGTTAAGACTTGTCTTTGAATCCTCTTGCTGTTTCCTGAAAGTTTTAGTTTTATTTTAACATAGAATAATATTCATTGCAACACAATAGAACACTTTTTAACAATGTCTGGTTGCCCGGACTGAAGCATCTGCTAAGAATTCTTTTTAGTACTGTACAGTAGATACATCTCGGTATATTTTACTGGGGTGCTCATTGATGTTTGGAAATAATTGTCAGTAAAGCTCCATAGCTCTGCTGTTATTGCTTTCTTCAAACAGAAGACCATCTGATCTGGCTTTTTCAAGATGATGAAAGAGGAGAAAAAGAAGTTCCAAAGATGAAAAGTGGTGGGTTTTTTTGTCTTTTCTTTTTCTTTCTTTCTTTCTTTCTTTCTTTCTTTCTTTCTTTCTTTCTTTCTTTCTTTCTTTCTTTCTTTTTTGATTCAGTTCAGCATTTATTCCTTTATTTAAAATGAAAATATATTTAAATTGTCATTTCAAATCTCTGAATAGATAATGGAAAGATAACTGTCATGACCTTGATGGAGTTATCAGCTGAGGACACTGCACACAGCTGCAACTTTAAAAATGACGACTCCCTCATTGCAGCAAGATTGTCCTTGTCCAATGAATTTATATTGAGTCACATGATTGATATCCGATAGGGAGCTGTGGACCCTGGTAAGTGCCAATTGCTAAAAGAGCCAGTGTAGTGTCATGGTTAGTTCGGCTAAGAGAAGATCCGCCCAATATATTTAAATGCATGTGACTTCCCCAAAGAAACCTGGAAACTGCTGTTTCTCCCACACAGAGCTGCACTTCCAAATATCCTTGGCAAACTACAGTTCCCATGATTCTTTGGGGAACGTCATGTGCTTTATACATGCAGTGCATATGCTTTAAATGTAGGGTGCAGATCTACCCTAAGATGGAGGTGACTTCTTCTTCTTCTTCTTCTTCTTCTTCTTCTTCTTCTTCTTCTTCTATTATTATTATTATTATTATTATTATTATTATTATTATTATTATTATTATCCTGCCCACTCTGAGTGGCTTACAGCATATCCAAAAACAAAATAAAACATCAAGCATTTAAAACCTCCCAGCACAGGGCTGCCTTCAGATGTCTTCTAAAAGTTGTGTAATTCTTTATCTCCTTGACATCTGATGGAAGGGGGTTCCGCAGGGAGGGTGCCACTACCGAGAAGGCCCTCTGCCTGAACTGACTCATTGTACAAACCTGGTTTTTGGCCTATGAGGGTGGAGGAGAACCATAGGCACCGCCTTGAACTTCATGAAGGATCCTTGGGATAGAGATGTAATTAATTATACTAAAAAGCTGCCTAATCCAACGTTGTGTTTCCATCAGTGGTCAACCCAATGCCTTTGGAAAGCCCACAGGCCCCCAACATGAACATGTTAGCATCTTAGTGGCTGCACCTTATGGAATATAATAATAGGACTATCAATAATAGGAATGATTGTTCTGCACATCAAATAGGGGGTGATGTTTGCGTGGTCGCGCGCAGCCCCTTGAGCTCCTGGGCGACACCTACCCCAGCTAGGCGCCCAATCCTGCCTGGGGGAGGCGTTGCCATGGGATTGGCCAGGTAAGGGGAGGGACTACCTAGCCACACAATAGAAGGTGTAGCTTACCAGGAAGCAGCTTCTCCCACCCTCCACTCTCTCAATTAATGCTTATTTTGCGGGTTAACCTCTTTTCCACAGGTACGCAGGCGCTGCTATGCCAAGGCCGCTGTTGAAGGGCCGGAAAGGAATTTCCCTGCACTGGCAGGTTTTGCCTTCCCTGTAGCAATTCGTCGCAACTTTGGCGGTTTCAGGCCTTGGGCGGAATCCTTTAGTCATCTTCCTAAATGGGGGGGGGGGGCGTGGGGCGGTGACTCCACGCCCCCAGTGCGGCAGCGATACCAGGGTTCCCATTAAAGGGGTATTGGGGGGAGGCATTGACCATACGCCGAGAGGTTGTCATTGCTCTCCCCCACCAGTGGCAGTGAACGGGGGGCGGGCTATCTGCTTGAACGTATGTTCTCCAGAGCCAGCCCAATCCCCGCACATTCTGGATAACCCTGAAGTTTCCCAGACCCCCAGCTGGGGGCTGGGAAGGATAAACACCCAATGCCTGAGCCAAGGTCTCCCTACATCTGAATCTTAATAAAGCTATGGCCAATTTTAATCCCACATAGCACATTGTCTTTTGTCATTATTTCGCTCAGGGGTCGCCTGGGGGTTGGGAGACTCCGCCTGTCCATGCAATATCTGTTATCAGGAAAGTAGGATATACCCAACCTGTTCCCCTAAGATAATAGAAATATAATGGATGATATCTAATTACAAGTTTTCAACTCAATAATGTCTGCTAAGCTCTTCATTTTCTGGATTCAGTCTGCTTTACTCAGCCATTTTTGCTAACAATATATTCCTTCTAAAAACAATCCAGCACAGCATCAACCTCTTGCCAGGGCTTTTTCTCAGCTGGAACTCACTGGAACTCAGTTCCGGCACATCTCAGGTGGGCGCCATTGCCATTAAAAGAGAACAAGGGAGGCAATCATGGTGAGTTCGAGCACCTCTTTTTCTAGAAAAATAGCATGGCCTCTTGCTTCCTACAAAACAGCACTCCCTTAGGAACAGACTCTGTTCAGATACCACTCCCCCCCCTTCTTGTTTCACGGTCACTGTCTAATAATGAATAGTCCCCCAAATGAAGAAAACCACTGTTCTAACTGGGATAATGAAGGTAGTCCATTGTGGATCTTCCAATTCTTTGATTTCCTTTCGCTTTCCCAAAACAGCGTTGCTATTCTGAGTAATCCAAAATGGCTTCTGTGACCTCACGTTCACGGGCATCGGTGGGAAGAGCATGGGCAATAGCGCCATCTTGTGATCCGTTCTCCAAGATTTGCGAAGTGAAGTCGTGCTGTGGCTGAAGTGACTGTGCACAATGGAACAACTTTACATCACCCTCATTGGATATCAAATCCAAACTCTTCTTCATTGGAGCAGCTGTTTCTAGAGTTAGTACTGCAATATGGATAAAGACATAATAATTGATAAAACAAAATAAAAAATAAAAAAATTCCTTCCAGTAGCACCTTACAGACCAACTAAGTTTGTTTTTGGTATGAGCTTATGTGTGCATGCACATTTCTTCAGATACAGTGGTGCCCCGCTAGACGAATGCCTCGCTAGACGAAAAACTCGCTAGATAAAGGCATTCGTCTAGCGGAAGGCTGCCCCACAAGATGAATTTGTCTATGGGGCTGCCTCGCAAGATGAAAAAAAAAAAATGTTGTCTAGCGAAAACCGCGGTTTGCATTGCCGCTTCGCTAGACGAAAAAACCGCTAGACGAAAATATTCCCAGAATGAATTATTTTCGTCTAGCGGGGCACCACTGTACACTGAAAGACATCCTGCCAAGGACATCACAAAACTGCTTTTAGCACTACCATTGAATGTGACATTCAAAGGAGACATCTGAAGCTTATCAGCCAGGAATTTTACAAAGGCTGTTGCCAACTGATATTCCACACACACACACACACACACACACACACACACACACACAGGTTTCTAGCATATACGCAACAACAAATCCATGGCCTTTTTTAAAGGAATGTGCAACACAGAGGTTTTCCCTCTCTGCATGTCTCTTGTCCGTCCTTCACTTTAGTAAATCTCTGATTCTCTTCCAACACTAGAACTATCTAGCGCTGAAGACACTTTTCGTTATGAATTTTGTAGAACCCCCCCCTATAATATAAATTTAAACCAAATGTTTCAGCGTTCCATGCCATGCTTGGTGTAGCGGTTGGATCAGGACCTGGGAGACTAGGGTTCACATTCACTCTCAGCCACGAAGCCCACTGAATGGTGCTGGACCAATCACTGCCCCTCAGTCTAACCTACCTCACAGGGTTGTTGTGAGAATAAAATGGGGAGGAGGAGAACTATTTATGCCACCTTGAGCTCCGTGGAGGTAATGTGGGACATAAATGAAATGCAATAATAATAATAAAATTGTGGGTTTCAATGGAGTTCAAAATGCATCATTTAGCTGTTTTATACATAATTATTTATATATATATATATATATAGAGAGAGAGAGAGAGAGAGAGAGAGAGAGAGAGAGAGCGCGCTCTGTTTTGGGTGCCAAACACCACCATGTTCTGATGTGTTGGGTGTGATTGCCATGCCATGCCAAGACTGCGCGACTTCATATTTAGGTGTGGAATATTGTTGTTTTCAAACTCATGTCCTGAAAGCATTTGAGGTCCTGGTTATAAAAGGGCTGGGAAAGTGAAAGTGTCCACACACAACCAAAATGATTTCTAATGTTGTAGCTTTGTTCCTCCTACATATTTTGACCGGGTTAGGGCACAGGTTGGCCCTTTTGTGAATAAATCTATAGTAAATTGATAAATGTATTCCTCCGTGCTATTGTTAGATTTTAATAAAACATGGCCCCCAAGTCAGTGTGATGAATCTCCCACCTGGAACAACAGTTGTTCTGCTAAAATGGTTAGTGCAGGGAGGTTACAGCGCTATTCAGTCGTGTTATTGCCGCATAAAATATATCTATAATGGTTATGTGTCTACCAATAAAGCGGGTTATATGAAAGTTTAAAAGCCAGTTGGGTTCTTGGATGGCTGCTTTAATCCACAGACAGGCACAGGTTAATCCCTGGGAAAAACTGAGAGAAGTAAAAGAAAAGAAAAGATAAAAGAAAAGTGTGTGTGTGTGTGTGTGTGTGTGTGTGTGTCTAGGAAGAGAACATCACACTGTTGCAACATATAGCCTGAAGCCCCAAGTTAGCTAAAGCGCTTACACATGCTGTATTAAGACCATTTGTCATATTGGAGTAATTGTTTCACTGCATTAGCCTCCACGTTGCTAAATATAAAATGATAACATGGCTGAACAGAATAATGCCAGCATACGAAATGTGCCTAGGAGACATAGGCCTGGAAAGTAGGTTTTGAAATCGTTTCCCCATTTAAAATCTGAAAAGAAAGAGAAATCCGCTAAAAGATTGTGGCATCCTGTTAGCGTCTGGCTGGCTCCAGATTATCCTTTGCTTGTGGAAAGGAATTTAAACATGAAGTGGTTTGGCCCAGTTCCTGCACACAGTTAGCAATGCAGCGGCTTGCTTCAAAGATGGTTTCGTGGGGGCAAGCCTTTGATGAGAACCAGCTCCCTATGAGCTTCTGGTTATTATTTTCACCCCAAAGCCACCTCTCTCTCTCCTTTCCCGCGTGCAACCACGTTGCTCCCCAGAACAGCCTTTGCCAACCTGGCGCTCTCCAGATGTTCAGGACTACAACTCCCACCACTACCGCTGGCCAACCACAGAACAGCCAAATGGCAATGGCTAATGCCCATTGGGGGTGGTAGGGAGATGAATAGTAGGCGGAGCCTGAATTAATGGAAGGAGGAGCCAAGGAATTCTGGGTTTCGTCCTCCCACTCTCCTCCCTACAGTGTTCTCAAAGGGCATAATGAGATGAAAGGATGAGTTGATAGTACATTGCTGCGTTAACCTGCTGTAGGGATACCTCTGACCATGGAGGCAGAGCACAGCCATCATGGCAAGTAGCCATTGATAGCCTTCCCCTCCATGAATTTGTTGAATCCTCTTTTAAATCCATCCATGTTGGCGGCCATCACTCCCTCTCTTGAAAGCAAGCTCCACAGTTTATATGCAGCACGGAAAAGTACTTTATCTCCCCTAGTATAGCATCAAGGGAAGTAATAGTACCACTGTATTCCGCTCTGGTCAGACCTCACCTGGAGTACTGTGTCCAGTTCTGGGCACCACAGTTCAAGAAGGATACTGACAAGCTGGAACGTGTCCAGAAGAGGGCAACCAAATTGGTCAAAGGCCTGGAAATGATGCCTTATGAGGAACGGCTTAGGGAGCTGGGTATGTTTAGCCTGGAGAAGAGAAGGTTAAGGGGTGATATGATAGCCATGTTCAAATATATAAAAGGATGTCATCTAGAGGAGGGAGAAAGGTTGTTTTCTGCTGCTCCAGAGAAGCGGACACGGGGCAATGGATTCAAACTACAAGAAAGAAGATTCCACCTAAACATTAGGAAGAACTTCCTGAGAGTAAGAGCTGTTCGACAGTGGAATTTGCTACCAAGGAGTGTGGTGGAGTCTCCTTCTTTGGAGGTATTTAAGCGGAGGCTTGACAGCCATCTGTCAGGAATGTTTTGATGGTGTTTCCTGCTTGGCAGGGGGTTGGACTGGATGGCCCTTGTGGTCTCTTCCGACTCTATGATTCTATGATTCTATCCCCTGAATCTTCCAACATTCAGCTTCAACTTCCACGATGTTGAGAGAGAGGTGAGGGGAAAACTTTTCTCTGTGTACTTTCCCCATGCCATGCATAATTTTTACTCACCTTTTCTCTAAACTAAAAAGTCACAAACCTTTCTATCAGGACACGGGGCCATCCTATTACTGTATCAGGTCATAAACAAGCAAGGACGGTGCCTCATACCAAGTCAGGCCATTGGTCCATCTAGCTCAGTGCTGTCTACTCTAAGCATGCCCTTTACCACTGAGACACTGCATAAGACTTCTCTCTTAGCAAGGTTCATACATCACAAGCGGCGTCCGCACACTGATTGCTCTGGATCCGGAACGATCAGTTTATTTTCTGTTTCGAAATATTCATCATCTTTGAAAATTGGAAAATTCTCCTAATGCATTATCTATTTCTTCTTATGATCTGATTAAATAATCATTATATCATTTAGACATGCCTAATTCCCAAACTTGTTTTTGCATTGTATAACTGATAAATCTTTCAAGGTTACATTTCATTTATCAAGAAATGAAACTCGTTTTAATTTATTTTCACAAAGAGGATCGTAGCAATTTGTATGCACGACACAATTAGTCTCATAGTGCAAGATTTCAATGACTGCAGTAATATTAATTTTTATGTAATCTGTTTCATTTTCAGGCTGACCACTTTTATGCTTTCTTCCTCCCTCTCCTCTATTTAAGCTGTAGTATTAGTTTGATTCTTATTGTTACCAAATGGTTTAAAATTCTGTTCTGCATTCTGACTTGAATATGTCAGCCATTCATTCTTTGCTTGATAGCAGATCATTCAAGTGAGTATACACTGCTGAAATCCTGAGCAATTTGAATGCAAATTAAATCAATACAATATCTCAAAAGAATGTTGCCCTTAGAGAGACTACAAGTTATCAGCTGTTTGGAAATTCTTTATCAAATGAAACTGTTTTGACTTAAAACTGCATGAGTGTTCCCTTTGAAAATTATTGTTGCATTGCCTGATCCTAAAATGACTCTTTAACTTTTCATCAGGAGTTAAAATGGCATTGCAATGTGAATGAGAGGGGCAGAACTATCTCATTCTTACATAATGTGAGGGTTTCGTGTGCCCACAAAAGGTCTCAGCAGTGCTTCTTTTCCTGGGGGTACGCAGGGGTATGCATACCACTAAACCAGGGGTCAGCAAACTTTTTCAGCAGGGGGCCCTTAGACCTTGTGGGGGGCCGGACTATATTTTGAAGAAAAGAGAGAGAGAGAGAGAGAGAGAGAGAGAGAGAACGAGAACAAATTCCTATGCCCCACAAATAACCCAGAGATGCATTTTAAATAAAGGGACACATTCTACACATGTAAAAATATGTGTTTCTGGTTTCTGGACCATCCGTGGGCCAAATTTAGAAGGTGATTGGGCTGGATCTGACCCCCAGGCCTTAGTTTGGCTACCCATGCCCTAAACATTTTGTGAATCTTTGTACAGTACTTTTTGTACAGTAGTTATTTTTCCTGATTTGAACAATAAAATGGTGATTTTCTTGAGTCAAAATAAGAGTAACCCCTAAACATTTTTTTCTAAAAGGAAAAAAGCACTGGGTCTCAGTAAAGATCCCCGTAAAAATCCACAGCATGTGAGAGACGATTTGCTCTTTCTGTTCAGCTCCTGTTTGTCCTGGCTCAGCCTCTCCAATCCTGTTAAACATGCCCACCTTTCATTGGCTGTCTGGATTGAACACCCACCTGCCCTTCTGCTCTGAGCAGATGAGAGGTGCAAATAGCTTATTTCTGTGAGATAGTGTGGCAGTGACTGACATAGGTGCCTTTTCCCATTGATGGGAGTTGTGGTGGGGCTGAAGCAGGGCATGCCTGCACCTTTTCGTGGCCCTGTCTCTTTCCCCCTCTGTTTCATATGCTGCAGCCATTTTATGTTATGCCATGCCATTTTGTGACTGGCACCCATGGGACGTCCTCAAAATTCCAGATGTGCTCATTGGGCCAAAACGTTTGGTGGCCTCTGCCTACACACTGTCCCTGTTTGGTTCAAAGTTTGTCTTTTATGGGAAACACTTTGTTAGATATTAAGTTTGACTGCAGTACTCATTCTGGCCACTGTGGCTGCAGTTCTCTGGTCCACAACATGCATATGAAGGATTGAGAGTGCCGTTCACAGATTGGGTAGCTAGAGGGGGTTTGCTACTGTTGCAAGTTACTTAGTACTATATAAGCCAGTCGGCTAAGCTGTTGTTCAGTCCAGGACTCAGAGCTGAAATAAAGAGCCGGTTGTTTTAAGAGCTGTGTCCTCATCCATCTTTCCCACTATTTAACACACTGAATCTCCAGGATGGTCTTTTACAACCTTGAGTCCCCAAATGTTGTTGGACTGCCATTATCTCTGGCTAACAGACCTACCAGTGGTCAGGCATGAAAGGATACCCAAATGTAGTCTTCCGTCTGAGAAAGTTTCCCAGCCTCTGCTTCAGATGTTAACACCAGCCTTTTATGCATTTCACCCCCCCCCCCAAATTTACTTAAGACGTGTTTATGCAACCATTACCGCAATGATTTCGAATCCACTTACAGAAGTTAAATACTGAATAAAACAAACTGTGCAATAAAATAGCCAGCAGAGAAAAGCACAGATACTTGTTGGAGAGATTAAATATTGAAAATGTTTAAAATACCTGGGTGAATAAAAGAAACACCATTGCTTAGTATGTGAAAGGCAATAAAGTAGAGTCTAGACTTACTTCTTCAAGGAAGACATTCTACAACTGGGGCAGCACTGCCAAGAAAGTCATCTCTCTCCCGTTGATGTCAATATTACCTCCACGGTTGATAATATTTGGAGAAGGGCCTCTGCCAATGTCCTTAAAAGTTGGGGAGTAGCCTAAGAAGGCCTTCCTTTCTGTTGCACCCTCTATTTGTCACAAGCAGCGCTGTTTCCATTATTCCATTTGGCTTCCACCCAAAACTACCTGTACATTATTTGTTTAATTGTCTGCTGTGGCAAAATAAGGCAACTTATGTTATGAACGCAACTATATATTGCCATTATGTTATTCCAGCCCATTCATTTCCAAAGAAAACACAATGCAAAGGGGATGCGTATAATCAATTGCGTATTATTTGTGGAATGAAAACAACAACTGCAGCAAATGCCAATCATATTAGCTGGACTGATTTCCATTCTGGACACGGCACAAATAATGAAATGTCAGTGATTTCTCTTCCCATTTCTGTTTCCATTGTAATTCTCTGGCATCCGTACTTAGATGTGCTGACATATTAGATGGAGCCATAAACAAATAGGCAACCAATATAGCTGATATGAAAACACGGTTGAATTTCTAGGCTCTAGTCAACATACTGGCTGGGTCATTTCCTCTTGCTGTGAGAATAGAAGCACTGTGTTGTATACTAGGGTGCCCCAATCTTTATACTGTGAAATGTTGGAGGGTTTGTGCCCCACTCCACTATTGCTGGAGCCAAGTGGGCAACTTTGTGATTTCCAATCTTCATTTCTCCACATTTCCACATCAGTTTGCAATTTCATTTTCTAAAGAAAACCTTCTCAGCATTTTAATGAGAATCCCTCCTAATACATACATTTTTGCAAAGCAAATTTTCCCTCCTGTGGTGCATTTCTGGATGTTATTTTTGCCAACTTATGCATTATTTGTGCTAGCCACCTGCAAATTTTGCTTTTTGAAAATATATGTTTATGTGCATTAAAAAGAATGCACTGCACTGAAGTATGTAATGATTACACTGTGTGTGTTGCTTGTGCACTGATCGTGTGCAGTGTACTCAACAAGACTGCTGAGTACACACACACACACACAAGACAAAGTGCTAATAAAAACAGGGATAAAACAAAACATAGCTCTAAATATAATGCAAACCAAACCTAATAAATTAGGGCTGAAAGGGGTAGCAGATTAAGCAAACTGACGCTGCCTAATTAAGTAAGACACAGACACGGAATTGTTATCGTTATTATTGTCATTATTATTATCATTATTTGCCATTATTGTCATTAAACTGGGATTGACTGGGAAAGGATGGAAACAATAGGTTGCAAAAACCTCGCAGGTGACTGATGAAAGGGGATACTCAAGCATGCTGGGTATCTGGGAGGCTGGTGCAAGTTACATGGGCTTGGCAGGTATCGGGTGAATGGGTAAATGGGTTAGGGGCAGGAATGGTTTTTTTCGAGGGCCAGGAATTACCAGCATCAGATCCAGCCAGAAGGATGCAGTTCACACACGTTATTGTACTCCACCTGAAGAAAAGTTGTTGGCTTCTTCCATTCCTCAATGATCCGCAATGAATTTAGGCAGCCAGCGTCACTTGTCAGACAAGATTTGTGTGCTGCGAGAATCCATTTTGCCCCTGTAAACAACATCTCAAATTTGATTCCCAACTATGAAACAGCTGTTCCGACTCAGAAAACAGATCTTCCGTTGATTCATTATTCCAGTTTCAATTCCGTTCATCATATCCAACCGCACGCTTGAGGGGGGAAAGCCTCAGCTAACCAGAGTGTGCCCATGGCTCCTCTGCTATTTATTAACCCTTTGGATATAAGGGTTTCATTATACAGGTGAAACTTGAAAAATTAGAATATTGTGGAAAAGTCCATTTATGTAAGCAATTGTTTTCACTAGCTACTGGAGTTTATAATTGTTGTTATAATTGTGATGATTATGGCGTACAGCTGATGAAAACCCCAAAGTTGAGATTGTGAATTTGGGGTTCTCATCAGCTGTACGCCATAATCATCACAATTATAACCAATAAAGGCTTGACATAACTCGCTTTGCATGCCATGAGTCTATCTCATATATTAGTTTCACCTTTTAAATTGCATTACTGAAAGAAATGAACCTTTCAACGATATTCTAATTTTTCGAGTTTCACCTGTATAAGGCTCTGAACTAGTTTGAGGCCAGCTCAAGACATTTTGCCGTCTGAGGCAGAGGACGGGCGTCCTTACTGTGCTGTATTCAGAAGCTGACTAGCCTGGAAGCTGAATCTTATTTGAACCCTGACAACGGGTTACAGGGCTGGAGCATACGTTGTGTGGCACATAAATCTCTGTTCTCCAGCTGATGTGCTCAGGCAGAAGCTTGCTGCCTCCCGCTGCCCTACCACCAGCATCTGCCAAATGAGGCACTTTTCTTACCCTGCCCAATGATAGGGCCGGTGATGGCATGGTTTACGTTTTACCTTCAGTGACAGTTACCACTGTCTCTGTGGCTGCTGCTGTGTGGCTCTGGCTAACAAGGTTCCACCCACATGGTTAAAATGTACTTATTTATTTACTGGATTTATAAACTGTCAAAGCACCCAAGGCGGCGTACAATTTAAACACTAAAGCAAATATGTTTTATAAAATGAAGACCGACAGAGTCTTCTCGTGCCAACTTGGTATGTACGCTCCCTGGTCTGAACTCCTTTGCTTCTTCATGATGGTGTGGCTTGCTAGCTACATTATTCCCTCTGTTTCCTATGTCCAGGCTGAAATTGTCATCAATTATATAGTCAAAATATCACCACCCATATACTGTACAAGGGGGAGGTATCAGCAGGCATGGGGGGGGGACTCAAGGTTTGCAGAAGTACGAACATCTTCAGAAAATAAACCTAAGGGAATTCCCCCCTCCAACCAACAAAATGTGAAGTGAGTTTGCTCATTCGCAATGGAATGAACACCAGGGGAATGCAACTGAAAACTCGGTGGGGGGGGGAATAGAATGGGGAGGGTGGAATTCAGAATGAGCATCTCTCTACACTCAGTCCCAGCTCCTGCCAACCTAGCAGTTTGAAAGCACGTCAAAGTGCAAGTAGATAAATAGGTACCATTCTGGCGGGAAGGTAAACGGCATTTCCATGTGCTGCTCTGGTTTCGCCAGAAGCGGCTTAGTCATGCTGCCACATGATCTGGAAAAACTGTCTGCAGACAAATGTCAGCTCTTTTGGCCAGTAAAGTGAGATGAGCGTCACAACCCCAGAGTCGTTTGCGACTGGACTTAACTGTCAGGGGTACTTTACCTTTACCTTTTTATGGAGTTGTGTAAGAACAAATGAGTTTACCCATCCTCCTGGGCTTGCAAGAACTGAACTAGGTTGCAAAGGAGAGATGGAGGTTTCCCCCCGCTCTGTGCAGAGCTAAGATAAACAAATATTACAGTGCCTTCATTTCCCAGCCTGCCTTGAGGACTGGAAAGGGCAAAGGCATTACCTTTTCTTAAAGGTGCAACATTATTATACCTCCTACTAATAATAATACAGTCGTACCTTGGATCCCGAACGCCTTGCAAGTCGGACGTTTTGGGTTCCGAACACCGCAAACCAGGAAGTGAGTGTTCCAGTTTGCGAACGTTCTTTGGAACCCAAAGGTCCGACGTGGGGGCAGAACAACCTGTGCATTGGACACAGACACTGAACTTGATTAGATTATCAATATTATCATCTATTTAAAAAAAAACACCTTGTCTGCATGCAACAAAACACGTATCTCCCACATCAGTCTCTATAGCCACAGCAGGTGCTGTAACCTTCCAGAAGTTTGACCTCTTCTGTGGGAATATGTTTTGCAGGTGTGTTGACGCCTGTGGTTATTTATGTTTGTTTATAGTTGTTTGTATTTATTTTACTGTGTCCTTCCGCTTTGGAAGGAAAGGTAGTAACAGGGTCCAGCAGGCAATTTGCTGCCTGGATCCCTCCGCGGGTAAGAAAAGGCTCCAATTTCAAATATATTAACGGTCATGAGTCTTCTTCCCGCCAAAATCTAGCCCAGCAACAGAATTGCTATTGGTTATAGTACTTGTTGTGACATTGATTGTTCTCCTAATAAATACCAGCTGCTCCCCGTTTGTGGGGTGGAGAAAGCACGAGGCAAGCCCAGGAAGATCTTTGTTGCATGGCAAGGAAAGCGAAACCGAAACCAACCACGTGGGGCGGCGGTAGGCTTTTTCCA
Organism: Lacerta agilis; assembly: GCF_009819535.1. NCBI lineage: Eukaryota > Metazoa > Chordata > Lepidosauria > Squamata > Lacertidae > Lacerta > Lacerta agilis. Next base: position 19,042,851 of record NC_046315.1, read on the forward strand.
TCAGACTGCAATCTCAGTTGTTTTTATTTCATTTTTGTTTTATAGTCTTTTATTTGGCCATTTAGTTTTGGCCACCATTTAGATTGGTTTTCCTCTCCGAAACCTTTTTTGGACCAGACAGATGCTCGCAGACACTCACGAGGCAAACTCAACTCGAACTCACAGACTCAACCCTCAGATTTCAGCCAGCGGATCCCTTTCTTCACAGCATGGTGGGCGCAGGCTCTGGAATTACCGGCCGTCCCGTCCGCAGGCTGCCTGTAGCTGGTGCTTGTTAAGCATCGGCTACCCCGACACTCATCCCCAAAGGCACACTCCTCCATTGTCTCCTGAGACAGATTGACGGATGCCAACCATCATCCATATACCATTTACTTGTTAGAAGATCTGTGCCTTAATCCAGGGCAGTCTGTGTCCAACCACAGCAATAACTCAACACCAACGGTAGCATGTATACCAGGCCTGTATAGGGTATGCACAGCAGCTTCTGATAACTAGACATTTTGGATAACTGAAAGCCAATTAATGTCAGTTTTGCTGTAATCCTCTGAGTGAGAGACATAAGGCAAAGGGTGTGGAAAGATCAAAGCACCCTCCCTTGCGGTATGCTTGAAAATCTACCAGAAATTATATTTCAGCCGTCATTTATGACCACTAAGCAACCTTGGGAATTCAAGTAGAAAATCAATTTCAGGCGTTTGCAGATGAATGCATACGACTTTCTGTTGGCCATGTTAAATAGCCCTGCATGCACAAAAAAGAAAATAACTTTTTTTAGAGGCTGTAGCCATCAATGGTGGAGGGATTTATTCATGTGGTTAATGCAGGATTTCACCACTGACCTTTTAATGTGAAAGCAGGGAGTGTGCCGGACACCTGATGGGGAAATAACAATGGGGCGCGTTGTGTTCCTATCACATATTTAAATCTCTCTGTTACCTGCTTGCACTAAACCAAACACATGGAAAATAAATTGTAGACTAAAAACAACATGATTATTTTATTCCCTGGGAAGGTCTTTTGAATCCTTAGCCCTGGGGGGAAGAAAACAGCAATTAGGGATGAGCAAAACTGTGAATTTCAGTTTCTCTCCATTTCTCATTTTTCCAGTCTTAAATTGCATTCTCCACATTGCCATATAAATTGGTGAGTTTTTCAAAGTCCCTATGAAAACTCAACAGCATTTTTGTGTGGATTTATCTGAATATATACACTTTTTGGTATGCACCTTTTTCTCTGGAGGTCTTCACAGGTGAGGTCTTCATCAGAAACTCAGTTCCATACCTCAACATTATTTGAGTATGGGGGTATTGAGTACAGGGTCTCTTGGCAATGACACCCACTTTGTAGAATTCTTTGCCCTCTGAAAACCCTGTAGTGTATACAACATGGAGTGCTAAACTTGGAAATGACATTGAATGTAGTCTAGCACTCACCACTATTTTGCAGCAGAATTAATTTTTTATAGTAAATGAGGCAAAAAAGAATATATCTGAAGAGTAGTCCTAATGTTGTTTTACGTGCGTACTTTGCTTCTGGAGCATCTCTTGCTAATTTCCAGGGCCAGCTCAATATATTTTGGCACCCGAGGCAGACCCCAAATTGGTGTCCCCCTCTCCACCAGGAAAGAAGGGGTGAGGGAAGATCTACCTCAGGAACAAGGGAGGAAGAAAGGTTGACATTGCGATCTGCTGCCCCTGTGGATCTAGCCGCCTGAGGTAATTGTCCCACCTTGCCTCATGGGTGGGCCAGTCCTGCTAATGTCAAGCAGAAATTCACAAGCTGCTGCAACTCCTCCTGCCTTGGTACCTCTTTTCCATTGCAGAAATATCTTGGTGAAGCTGCTCTGCATGTTCATCACTAACATCACCCAAGTTGGGTGGGCAAAAGTCAATATATCAATCCAATAGATTGATTTCCAGAGACACATTATGCCCCATAGGTTTATGAGCATCTAGAAGTTGCCTTAACATTTCCAATAAAATTTGTAACAATGGATTTAAATGCTTTCCATGCTCCGCCTTCAACTTCATGTAACATACCCTCAAGTATATTGGACTTTATGATATTTCTGGTTTGTGGACCTACAAGTATCCTTTCCTTGATTTTGGCTTCGCTGATCCTTGGAAATTGCCCTTTCAGATAAAGAAAAGCTCTTCTGCACTTATCTACTTCTTTGACAAAATACCTCATCAAACCTAATTCAATGTGCAATGGTGGCGGGAATACTGTTTTAGGATCAAGCTGTGGCTCATTGGCAACATTTCTTTGACCTGTCATTACTACTTGGCATTGTGTTCAGTGTTTCCGAATATAATGACCAGCTTGAGCTCGACTATCGCACTCACAAACCGACCAACAGTATTTCGTGTATATCAGTTGTAAACCGAGGAGTGCAATTACTTTCAGATCACCACAGGTGTGCTAAGCATAGTTAATATACTGAATACATTCTAGAAGAAATTGCACGATGCCATATGATTCTTTCAGTGTAAGTGATAAACAAATTATGTTACTATATTTGTTATAAGCATATAAAAACACACATATAACAGGTGTGAGGTCCAGCACCAAGGGCCTTTTGACAGTTCCCTCACTGAGAGAAGCCAAGTTACAGGGAACCAGGCAGAGGGCCTTCTCGGTAATGGCACCCGCCCTGTGGAATGCTCTCCCACCAGATGTCAAAGAGAACAACTACCAGACTTTTAGAAGACATCTGAAGGCATGTTTAGGGAAGCTTTTAATGTTTGATGAATTATTGTATTTTAATATTTTGTTGGAAACAGCCCAGAGTGGCTGGGGAATAAATAATAATAATAATAATAATAATAATAATAATAATAATAATAATAATTACTTTTCACAAAATTACCATATTCTGTGATATCGGGAAATCTTCAAACATTTCATAGATGAAAATGAGGTGTATGTGTAACATACCGAAGATCATACCAAAGGATACTGGTGGAAGCCATCGCTCAACCCGTTATATATCACCCAGTTAAAAATACAGCCAAGCTAAAAGTCCTTAGAACTGGAGATGAGTCCTAGGGGAAGCAGGGGGGAGAAATAAAAGGTTTCATGAACCACACTACTCTCACCATTTTTGCAGTGGGAATATGCATACACAGGAGACATAAGAATGAGGTCAATAAATATTACTTCCTAATTCTGCCCTCACTCTGATTTGACTTCAAGACAGAGTGAAAACAGCATTAAAACCCAAGCTTCCTTTCTGTGAAGGAAAAAGAAAGTGTGTGTGTGTGTGTGTGTGTGTGTGAACCTTGTGCTAGGAAGCGTGGTGCAAATGTCATTCTTATTTGCATCCCGCACAAATAAAATGGGGGAAAGTTTATACGCAGTAAATGGGGTGATAAACTGTCTGGGTGGGTGTGTTAAAGGTAAAGGTAAAGGGACCCCTGACCGTTAAGTCCAGTTGCTGACAACTCTGGGGTTGCGGCGCTCATCTCGCTTTACTGGCCGAGGGAGCCGGTGTACAGCTTCCTGGTCATGTGGCCAGCATGACTAAGCTGCTTCTGGCAAACCAGAGCAGCGCATGGAAATGTCGTTTACTTTCCCACCAGAGTGGTACCTATTTATCTACTTGCACTTTGATGTGCTTTTGAACTTTCTTTAATAATAATAATAATAATAATAATAATAATAATAATAATAAAATATTATTATTTAAAATGTGGAGTGAGTTTGCAACATGCGTATTGGGGGGAGAGAATTTCTAGTATATTAGCAATGTTATAGTATTTTGTTTTGCACATGCACCCTACTTCTGAGCAATGAGAACTTTTCAAGAGGGAAGGGAGCAGTGAGACTATTTCCACTCAGTGTCAATTTTTCACATGTTTATTTGGAAGTATGCTCCACTTCATTGCTTGAGTCATCTGTATTCATTACTTAAAAAAAAGTTGGTACAAAACTTGACATTTAAATACATATTTTAAAAAAAAAATCACAAAACATTATTTAAATATGTGTTTCATCACACTGCATGCATTTCTAAACATACTTTATCCAAAATTACACATTTTCTTTTACACATTTGGGTACAGCTTTTGAGCCAAGAACTGTACTGTAAAAATCAGGGAAGTGAGAAATCGAAAGAATAATTGTCCTCTGATCCATGTATAACTCCAGAAGGTGTGAATTACCATAGGTCAATTTCCGTCCATTTGTGTGTATAGGATGCTGCCCCCCCCAACCTCAGTCTGTCCTCACAAATGCAAGTCTCTCTCTTCTCTCTGCACCCCTTTCAGATCCTGTCACTAAGGCAAGCAGATACAGGCTTGCAACATAGAAATAGTGCAAGGCCTCAATCTTCAACACTTACACTCCGACATCAACAAAGCTCACAGTTATCTTTGTCGTGTAGTTTGGTGACACCCACCTTGTCAAGAAGGTCTGCTTTCTGTTTCTCCTTGACCGCCCAACAGCACCCATAGTGCTTCCTTGGCCATATGTCAACCCAGAGAGCCCAACCTACCAGGCTTGGTAGAGATGGACACCAAAGATCTCCACACTTTGACAAGTTCTGGCCAAGCTAATCAACACTGTGGCAAAAACACTCCTCTGGGTGTGTGGTGCCTGCTCCATTCTTTAAATTAAATTGTGTAGACATGCTACTGGGATGTGGGTGACGCTGTGGTCTAAACCCCTGAGCCTCTGATGCTTGCCGATCAGAAGGTTGGCAGTTCGAATCCCCGTGATGGGGTGAGCTCCCGTTGCTCTGTCCCAGCTCCTGCCAACCTAGCAGTTTGAAAGCACACCAGTGCAAGTAGATAAATAGGAACCACTGCAACGTGAAGGTAAACAGCGTTTCTGTGCACTCTGGTTTCCATCATGGTGTTGCGTTGCACCAGAAGCGGTTTAGTCATGCTGGCCACATAACCTGGAAAGCTGTCTGTGGACAAATGCTGGCTCCCTTGGCCTGAAAGCAAGATGAGCTCCGCAACCCCATAGTTGCCTTTGACTGGACTTAACCGTCCAGGGGTCCTTTACCTTTATCTTTTTTTACCTAAACATGCTCCACCCTCAGGCCTGCTGTGTGCAGTTGCCCAAAGAAGGAAGGAAAAGGTGAGTTCTTATTTGGATTGTTCCCAGGAGTAAACTTTGTGGTCAAATTAAAATGGGGGAATTGGGAGTGCCCCCTAATTTTGCATTTGTGGCCATGGGTTGAATTTAAGCCATAGCAGCAAGGAAGACTTCTCCTATGCCTTGAATTCAGATTGTGGCTGTGACAGAAACATCTTCCTTGCTTTAAGGCACGCTGACATCAGTTGGGAAACTTGGTAACTAATTTCTCCCACTAATTTCAAAGCATTATGGCTGCCTTGCCCATATTGCATCCACTTTTCTCTGCATGGAACACCTCAAGCAAATGTGCTACATGGCTTTGCCTTTTGTCAGCAAAAGCCTGGAAGTCTCCTTAGAAAATGCTTGCATTTGTGAATGAGCAAATTTAATCCATTGGACCTGATAATGTTTTTTAAGCTGACTTTGCATGTCTTTTGCGACTCTCTCAGCTTCTGGGTACATAATGGAAAGTGGCCTTTTATGAACTGTGGGAGAGGGGTGTTGCAGGGAGGGGGCAGTCCAATGAATTGAAGAGGGTGTATACTATTTAGATAAGCACATTTCATTCTCCTGTAGTCAGTCTCCCATAAATGATGCATAGAACCTCTTATGAATCGGGCGCTTTCAATATCCAATATTTATAAACCCGAACTGTGAAACATTCCCTTTGCACATCTGCTAGCAGAAGGACAAAATTACCAATTTTTGATCACATTTGTTAGGTGAGCCTGCAGGCCTTCCCAGAGCTCCGATGATTGCTTTGGGGTAGGGATTCACGCAAATGAGATCACATGGAATTTACATCTTCAGTGAGGCTTCCCAGTGTATTCATTTTCTCCCCATCCACTTTACATAATTGCATTATGTACAGAATACAATAGGAATCTCATATGCTGCTTTGATTCATTGTCACATATTGCAGTATGCTGAGCTTTTGGAGGGGCTGTAGCTCAGCGGTACAGCATCTGATTTTCATGCAGAATGTCCAGTGTTCAATCTGTGAAATCTCCAGGTAGGACTGGGTGGGTGGGGTGGACCACTGCTAACAGTCTGACAGTATAAGGCAGTTTGTATCTTTCTATGAGCTGCATCTGGATGCACCAGGGTGGGGAACCTGTGGCCTTCGAGATGCTTGCAGCTGAACGTATCATTTCCCTTGAAGCAAACATTGGAGAAGCTAAATCTGTTCTCAGAGAACGAAATAAAAGAAGGTGACCATAGCGATGAGATAAAGACTGGGACTACATGTAAAAATGAAGGTGGTACAAAGGTTGTTGTTGTTGTTGTTGTTCAGTCGTTAAGTCGTGTGCGACTCTTCGTGACCCCATGGACCAGAGCACGCCAGGCACCCCTATCTTTCACTGCCTCCCGCAGTTTGGCCCAACTCATGCTAGTAGCTTCGAGAACACTGTCCCACCATCTCATCCTCTGTCGTCCCCTTCTCCTTGTAAATACAGGCAACTCCCATTTACTTGCATTCAAAGGCATGCACGACCACACACCTGCACTTTGCTGTAAACCTGGAAGGGGCACTAAAAGGAGCAAAAACCGCCCCAAAAGAGCAAAAAATAATAATAAATGGCAAAGATGGTGTGAAAACAGCATCTAGCAATCCCAGGAGCCTTTGCACTGACCTTTGAGACCTGTGGAGAGTTGGAGTTTGAGAAAGGAGGTTTGGAGGGAGTGATTGTGGTGGAGTTTGGTATAGTTATTTTTTTTAAAGGATTTTTCAGGGGTTTCCAGAGATTTAGAGAGCATTTGCAGGCTTTTCCAATGGTGTTCCCAATATATGCAATTTCACTTAAATGTATGGTGCCTTTGAATCTAACCCCCTATCTCAATGTTCTGCAACTATGCCATACTTCAAACCCTTTAGTTCCCCACTTGTAAGTTGCTGAAACTTTTCTATTTTGTCAAGCTTATGTGGGGAATTAGAAGATACTATCGGTAATGCTTGACCTTTGATTTTAAATTTGTATGTGGTTTTTTATTGTATACGTGTATGTTTTTCTGTAAAGCGCTGTTGCAGGCTGTTCCTGTCTGCAGGAAAAGTGAGCAAGAGGGGACACAACAGAACCGTGTAAAATTATTATGCATGGTGTGGAGTAAGTGGACAGAGAGTAGCTGTTTTCTCTCTCTCGTAATACTATAATTTGGTGCCATCCAATGAAGCTAAATTAGTGGGAGGTTCAGGACAGACAGAGGACAGTACTTTCTCAACACAGCACATAGTGAAACACAGGAAGTTGCTTCCGCAAGATGTAGAGACAGTCGCCAAGTTGGATGGCTTTAAAAGGGGATGAGAGATACAAATGGGGGACAAAACTACCAGTGACTACTACCCACAATGACTATGTACCACCTTCACTGTTGGAGTCAGTTTGCCTCTGCCAGGAATCGCAAGTGGGGAGAGAGCTTTTGCCCTCAGGTCTCACTTGCAGGTTTCTCCTTGGGTATCTAGTTGGCCACTATTAGAGCAAGTTTGTTAGAACTAGTTGGTTATTTGGCTTGATAGAGCAGGGACCCTATGTTCATTGGAGAGTTCGTTCCATCATTCTATTTGCTTCTACGGTCCAAAGGGCCTCATTCATACCTGAAGGAGCATCTCCCAGCAGCGGAGCATGCCATTCGGGTGTCTGGAGCGATGGCCTCCAACGAGTCTGCCTGCCTCCTCCCACTCAGCCGCCCTACACCTGAGGGGGAGGCGGTGGGCGGACCTTTTGGGACAGCGTGGAACCTGCGGGCACCCAAGCCACCGCATCACTAGAGACATGTGGCTCGGGCGCACTGCAGGCCCCGTGGTGAGTGCCGCCTGGCATTTTGTTACACCCCCTGTGGTGACACCCAGGGTGGAGTGCCCCCACTCCACCCCCTTCCTCCGCCCCTGGCATCTCCACCCCCATTATTCAGCCCAGAGGGCCTTCTGGTGGTTCCCTCACTGCAAGAAGTGAAGCTACAGGGAACCAGGCAGAGGGCCTTCTCGGTAGTGGCTCCCGCCCTGTGGAACACCCTCCCATCAGGAGTCAAGGAAATAAACAACTATCTGACTTTTAGAAGACATCTTAAGGCACCCCTGTTTAGGGAAGTTTTTAATGTTTGATGTTTTGTCACATTATTATTATTATTATTATTATTATTATTATTATTATTATTATTATGTTGGGAGCCGCCCAGAGTGGCTGGGGAAACCCAGCCAGCTGGGTGGGGTATGAATAATAAATTTCTTATTATTATTTATACCCTACGGTTGAAGCTCCCCCATCCCTGTCTTATGTGAACAATAAAATGCAATTCACAATCAAACTCTAAAAAGGAGGAAAAATAAATCTGAAAACAGAAAGTCCAGCAAAAAAAAAACAATAAACAAAAAAAAAACCACCAGACAAAATCAGCATGAAACACAGCTGCAAAAACAATTTGAGAAGCATAAGACCTAGCAAGCGGGGAGTTGGCGCAAAACCCAAAGGAGAACATCTAGAATATGCCATGTTTGGGAAGTCTGCAGTAGATGATCCAGCAGCTCAGTTCTTGGTACTCTTAATCCGTGGCTGTGTGACAGGTCAAGAGAGCATCCACATGACACCACCTTAGCTGCTCATCTGAATCCACCCAAGGACAGCTGGAGGAAGGGCAATTTGGGAGGAAAACAATTTTTCAGGGTAATTAGCTCCTCTGCCCATGGAACCTGACATGATTTGTATTATTTTGGATTATTAAAGATGTTCATGGAACCTGATGGAACAAATTACTCATCCTTTCCTCTCTCTCTCTCCCTCCGCCCCGCACCTTCCTGTTCTTCAAAGCAGGAGGGGAAGGAATGCAGAAGAAAACTGTTCCATTATTTATGCAGTAAATAATCATTCAATTTGATGAATAAATTATTCAGCTATTATTATGCACAATCCTTCTATTCTGGGTCAGTGCTAGGGAGTTAATAGCAAACCATGCGCAGATAAATTCTCCGTGGGAGCAAGAGGCAAGTACATACAAAAGACATTTTCTCACCTCCGCTAATGCGAAAGGAAGGGAGCGCGGCTGAGGGAAGCACTGCTTATAGGAGTTATTTAAGGATCCCTCCAAACCTCAGTGCTGATCTATTATTCATGCTTCTGCTGAAGTTTCTTGACTTGCACCGAGAAGTTGCAGAAGTGACATTTGGCTTCTGCGCCTGGCGTGCCATGTCATTTGATCCAAGGTGGGTCAGGCTTCCCAAAACACCGCTTGACACTAGAAATAACCAGATCACCTGGATCTGACAGGTCCATTGGGCAACTCTGAGAAAATAAAGGTCAGCCTGAGCCCGAAGGCAGAAGAAAGAATATCTCATAAGGACATATGATCTGTAAAGAGATATGCAACCCCCAAGTATGGAAGAGGGACGGGGAGAAGCAGCTGGAGCTGCACACAGGGCTGGCCCCAGCATTGTTGTTCTTCAGTCATTCAGTCGTGTCCGACTCTTCGTGACCCCCTGGACCAGAGCACGCCAGGCACCCCTATCCTCCACTGCCTCCCGCAGTTTGGCCAAACTCATGCCAGTCACTTCGAGAACACTGTCCAACCATCTCATCCTCTGTCGCCCCCTTCTCCTTGTGCCCTCCATCTTTCCCAACATCAGGGTCTTTTCCAGGGAGTCTTCTCTTCTCATGAGGTGACCAAAGTACTGGAGCCTCAACTTCAGGATCTGTCCTTCCAGTGAGCACCCGGGGCTGATTTCTTTAAGGGTGGATAAGTCTGATCTTTTTGCAGTCCATGGGACTCTCAAGAGTCTCCTCCAGCACCATAGTTAGGTAGAATTGTTTGCCTCAGGCAGCTGTTTTTTTAGGAGTCATGATATGGCAGAAAGCTCTTAGTTATTTAGGTTTTTTTTTTACAGCCGGAACTTGCTGGAACTCAGTTCTGGCACCTCTCAGGTGGGTGCCATTACCATTATTATTATTATTATTATTATTATTATTATTATTATTATTATTAAAAGCCAGGCAGCGCCCATGGATTTCAAACTGCTGTGGGTGATTGCAAGATCCAAGCTACGCATTGGTCGATGGAACCGCTGGGCTAATCTGGCTCCGCCATTACCATTATAAGAGAACAAGGGAGGTGTTCATGGTGACTTCCGGCACCTCTTTTTCTAGAAAAATAGCACCAGTTGTTTCCAACTTTAGTTATAGAATGGACCCATTGGAATGAATGGGTGTGACTAACTTAGGTTGAGATTCCCGCAAAGCAGGGGGTTGGATTAGATGATCCTTGGGATCCCTATCAACTCTACAGTTCTTTAATTCTAGGGATGGATCTAGTCCACTTGCATTCCCAAAACACCAATTTGGATGGCCACCTGTCATGGATGCTTTAGCTGATATTCCTGCATTGCAGGGGGTTGGACTAGATGGCCCTTGGGTCCCTTCCAACTCTACAATTCTATGATTCCATGGTTTTATGAATATGATTGTAATTCCTAGCAATCAAACCACAGGCCCTGTATTATATTATAGATTTTTTTAAAACAACCAAACCAAAACAAAACCTTACACCACTCACTAGTAAGAGCTGATATAATTCCTACATCTATCGGGCAAATATAAACTTTAACACAAGTGATCACAGAAAGATGGTGGTAGATAATGACAATATCTTTTAAATCACAAGGGCCAGATGACCTTTTCTGGCATTTCATCCCAGCCCTCTGAAACCAGTTACATCATTTGCACATTAACTGCTGAGTCCGGCGTTTTGCAAGCCAATGTTTCCTGTATAATTCATTTCTCCTCTTGCTGAGGACAGATTTAAAAAATGGAGCGCATTAAAGTAAAAGAAAGGGATGTAAAACTTTAGCACAGTGTACTTTGGAGAAAGGACAGCCTTTGCAATTCAGTTTGTGCAGCTCGATAAAGCAAAGTGGCATCAATATGGATTATGTCCTGGTGGTGGGAGGGCCACACACTTGCATTATTATTATATTTATTTCATGACATTTATACACCCCTTGACTGTAATAAAACCTGCAAGTGGGGTGCAAAAATGAACAAAACAATAAAATTAACATTCAAAATGAATATTGAAAACATTCAAAAATAAGTAAAATTATCAGCTGTTCCTAGAGATGATGGCAAATTTTGGCCAAGCCTAGCCTGGAGACGAAGCTCTGGGATTAATAAAAAAGACAGCTGAAAGGAAAGGAGAACTTTTATAACAAACACTTCCATTCTTTTCTGCCTCCTATTAATATCCCAGCCAGAGAAGGATTCCTGGGTTTCCTCCATTGCTCATACACAATCCCCAAATATTCCCACTTAATTTCTTGAATGCACGGGCAGCATCACCTGTGACATCTTGATGTACTACACAATGTGTCAGGATGGAAGGAGTGGTGACTCCTTGGATTTGGAGTGTTACCAAGGACTGCTGTAATGGCTGTAGCAAATTACTCCTAATTCATCACCATAGGAGAATAGGATACTGAGTGAGATCAATTGGTCCATCTAGTTTAGAGCATTGTCTGCACTGGCAGGCAGAAGAGCTCCAAGGTTTCAGGCTGGGGACATTCCAAGACCTACCTGAAGATGCTGGCGATTGAACTCTGCATGCAAAGCTGATGATCTATTACATATAATTATTTATTGAATTTGCTAGTTGATTTATCTTGCCCAAGGCAACCCAAAGCGAGTTACAGCCTCTACCTCAGAGCCATGGCTTTTCCACACAGTTATTGCAACTTAAAGTTAAGGAAAAAGCAAAGCAGAGGTGGTGGTGGAATCTACATGTATATTAAAAATATTGTGGAAATCCTTTTTTTAAAAAAAGTTTTGAAAAAATTATTAGATTTCCCATAGCTCACCATTGCCATCTAGTGTCACATTTGTATAATGCAGTTTATGACACACCTAACATGTTTTATTTGCAGCTGTACAGCTGAGTCCGGTGATTTATAGGGGCTGGCAGAGAAGGTGTTCTTCATTTCCTGAGAATGTCAGATTAGCATAGGAAATGAACCAATTTGCTTTCAATTTACCAGGAGGAATTGGAGAGCAAATTACTTAATTTTTTAGATGTGTGTCTCTCGAGAACCCAGGGAGTCTCACCCTCTTTTGCTGTGGTGTCATTCATGAGAAGCAATGTTGGGATTTTTAATAGCTCAGGACTTTGTTTGAGAAGGAATTATGTAATTGCAATGTTCAGAATTTATTAACTCAATATAAAACTATCTTTGATTTCCCAGGTGAGAGCTGGGAGGGTTCACATCTTTCTGTGAGAGCGTGAAAGCGAATTTTGCATTCTTCTTTTCTTCTTTTTCCTCCTTTTTAATTTTTGTTTAGACTAGCTTGTTTTTTTTATTGTAATGTATTATGAAAAGTCTTAACAAAATCTTATAAAGAGAATAATTTTTGCTTTCCACAAGCATCTAACCCACTTAGGGTTTTGTCCCCGTCCCCGTCCCCCCCAGAGTTAATAAACCTTTGACATTTTTAGTTTTCTTTTATGACTGCATTTCTTCTTCATAGGACTGTGGCACGACAAATTCTCAAGTTGTTTACTTTTTTTTTTAAGCCACTTTAAGTAAAGTTGCAACATGCAGAGCAGTAAGGAACATTAGCACATTAATGAATCATTTTTCTTAGGATTCAAAAGCAGGAACCAGCTAGACGAGAGCATTATGTTCTTCCCGATAAAGAGCCCTAATCCTTCTAGCTTGGGAGAAGCCGCCTCGCTGGTTTAATTCCTACGTCACCTTCTGATTAAAGAATCCAGCTGATTTGCTGCCAAGTTCTACGCGTTCTTACCTGATAAAAACAAGATTGCTTTCAAAAGGACCTAGGCAACACTTTTGATGGGGCAGACTCAATTTTGTCCTCTCTCTGGGACTGAAAAGTTTTCAGCTATTTCCTTTTGGAAACTTTCTCCAAGAGAGACAGAGGGAAAGATGTGGAATGTGCTTTGTGATCACTTCTTTAATTAACCCTTGGTTGCCACTGGTGCTGTGTTGAAAATTTCACCTGATTTTATTTTATTTTGCTCAGGGGAGGGTTCAGAGAACCCCCAGCATAACACGCAGAGGTAGGAGAGGGCGGTTGTTTCATCTCTCAAGCTGCAGTGCTTGTGAGAGTACTACATCCCTAATAGTGTGACACTGAATTCCATCCAAAGTGTCTCGGTGCTTTGGAGGGGAAAATACATTTTGAGCTGTCTTGAACGGTTCTTCTTCTGAAAGAGAAAGGTGGGGCATAAGTATGACAGACAGACAGACAGACAGACAGACAGATGTACTTCATGGGAATACTTTAGGTAGAGCTGTGAAAGACCTTTGCCTGACACCCTGAAGAGACATCGTTGTAAACCAGCCTTCCCCAGCTTAGTATTCTCCAGATATTTGGGGCTACAGCTCCCATAATTCCTGACCATTAACCATGCTAACTTGGGCTGATGGGAGTTGAAGTCCGAAGTGGTGACACCACATTGGCTACCCTTGTTCTAAGAGTTATGCATACCCTCCAACATTTCTCCAATGAAAATAGGGACGTCCTAAGGAACAGCAGGACATTCCGGGGTCAGACCAGAAACCAGGACGGCTTCCGTCAATCTGGGACTGTCCCTGGAAAATAGGAACACTTGGAGGGTCTGGTTATGTAGTAACGGATTAGAAATGGACCAGAGTCTGATATATAATCAACTTGAGAGCAGCAACCCAAGAATCGTCTGCGACTGGACTTAACTGTCAGGGGTCCTTTACCTTTACCTTTTTACCTCTTGGCACAAATAGGAGCCTCTCACTTGTGGTATTCTTTATGCTTAGCAGTCACCTGGTGACTTCTCAATTCTTCATGCTCAGGGGTAGAATTTGGTAATAGGTAAGGGTCACTGGACTGTTGTTGTTGTTGTTTAGTCATTTAGTCGTGTCTGATTCTTCGTGACCCCATGGACCAGAGCGCGCCAGGCACTCCTGTCTTCCAAAGACAACTAAGGGGTTGAGGGAGCCGGCGTTTGTCCACAGACAGCTTTCCAGGTTATGTGGCCAGCATGACTAAACCACTTCTGGTGCAATGGAACACTGTGACGGAAACCAGAGTGCAGGGAAACGCCGTTTACCTTCCCGCTGCAGCAGTACCTATTTATCTACTTGCACTGGCATGCTTTCAAACTGCTAGGTTGGCAGGAGCTGGGATAGAGCAATGAGTGCTCACCCCATTGTGGGGATTCAAACCACCGACCTTCTGGTTGGCAAGCCCAAGAGGCTCAGTGGTTTAGACCACAGTGCCAACTGCGTCCCTTGAATTTGGTAATATGGCAGCCTGAGCAAGGGTAAAATTTCACACCCCCCATTCTTATTTTCACAATAATTATCACAAGAAATCTTCTCAGTAGGCACCCATATAAATATAGATATGATGATGATTTTGCGCCCTCTCAGCTCAGCTCCCTGTGTGAGGAAAATGCTCGCACCACCCAACGTCCAGCCCTTCTGTACTGCAGGGCACCGTTACAATGACTGTCCTGCCTATACAGGGAACTGAAAGCACCCCTGTTTTGTGCAATTCCAGCAGCCAGAAAAGTCAATCAAGTCCTTGGCAGGCTGCCGTACATGACCAGTGTGGTGTAGTGGTTAAGAGTGGTGGACTCGTAATCTGGTGAACTGGGTTCGCGTCTCCGCTCCTCCACATGCAGCTGCTGGGTAACCTTGGGCTAGTCAAACTTCTTTGAAGTCTCTCAGCCCCACTCACCTCACAGAGTGTTTGTTGTGGGGGAGGAAGGGAAAGGAGAATGTTAGCCGCTTTGAGACTCCTTCGGGTAGTGATAAAGCAGAATATCAAATCCAAACTACTCCTCCTCCTCCTCCTCCTCCTCCTCCTCCTCCTCCTCCTCCTCCTCCTCTTCTTCTTCTTCTTCTTCTTCTTCTTCTTCTTCTTCTTCTTCTTCTTCTTCTTCTTCTTCTTCTTCTCATAGTCTGTATGGCTTGGCAGATGACAAGCTGTACAGTTTGTTTGTTTATTTCATTTCATTTGCAAGTCACTTCCCATGAAACATCCCAAAGAGGTTGCCAATAAAAACGCACATAAAAAAACAATTTCAAATCCAATGCAGACTGGAATAAGACGATCCATTTAAAAGACTTGCCGAGACAAGAATGTCTTCAGCAGGTGTAATAAAGACACTAGAGATGGCACCTGTCTGATATGCAATGGGAGAAAGCTGCAATGGATAGGTTCATGATTCCTGCATCATATGGAACAGACCAGAGGAGGTGGTTTCTGTAGGAGGTCCCCTCCTGCAGAGTGCAATCGTTGGTTGGTCAAATAAGGAATGAGACCATCTTTTATGTATCCTGGTATCTAGTTCTGTGCTAGAGGATCGCAGATTGATTATATCACATGACAGCAGCATTTGGCAATGGAAAGCATCTTAAAGAAGAGATAAACTTGGCATGTTAAAGCAGTCTATTCCACTTCATTGTGCATTTTCACCTATGCTAGCACATTGTTAGGTTTTAACTATTCATATTATACAAAGATTTATGTCCCCATAAAAACCTGCTACTATGTGCTTATTGCCGAGTCTTTCAAAGACATTATAAAGGGAATCGGAGAGAAGGTTGGAAGTTAACATTTCCCCCCCCCCTAAATATAAGAATGATCAAAATGATGCACAGGCCTATTTTGAAAAGTGAAGCGATAAAATAAAAATTGCATTCATATTGCACACTTTCCCATGATGGCTATGCAGGGAATTCCTAGCAGCGAGGGGTGATATAACACTGTGTGCCAGTGGGGGGGGGGGAACCACAGTGTATCTCGCCGTCGTTTATTTGGCATATGCCATGCATTTTAGAGAAAGGGGATTTTTGGAAATGTGTCAGATATTAGAAAGAACCAGTACATTTTTAACCGCTTCCCATAAATCCACATGCTCTCATACATAATTAGAAGAATTTAGAAGGAGACAGAACATGGGCCTCAAAGGACTGGCTCCAATGTCCCATTCAATGTGGAGAAGGGAGCATACATAGCGCTGTTTAGCAAGTGGCAATCTAAGAATCATAGAATTCTAGAGTCAGAAGGGACCCTGAGGATCAACCACCTGCAATGCAGGAATAGGCAGCTGTCCCATACAGGGATCAAACCTTCAACCTTGGGACTATCAGCACCACACTTTAACCAACTGATGACCAAGCTACCCTGGGGTGAGGAATTTCATCCAGGGGCTATTTGGTTATCTATGGGAGATCTATGCTAGATGCTACCAAGTGGTACAGTGGTACAGTTTGGACTACAATTCCCATCAGGCCCAGCCAGCATGACCAATGGTCAGGAATGATGGGAGTGGTAGTCTACCCTGGCTGGCAGTGGCTCTCCAGGGTTTCAGACAAGGCCCATTGCTAGCTCTACCCGAATATGCTGAGGACTCAACCTGTGACTTCCTGCATGAAGTGCGTGGCTTTGCCTCTGAGCTGGTGAGGATTATCTTTCAATTGCTGGAGAGTTTGTTTCTGAACAGGGGATTCCCAGTGAGGCAAAATTCTTTTCATGACTTGTTAGGCCACTGTTGAGATTCAGTACAAACGCCCATTTTGCATCTGCCGCTAATGTGTGGTTAAGATATCTTCACCATTTGGAAGCATGATTTAGAAGGCAAAGTGACCCTGAGCTGAAAGCTCATCCTAGGGCAGGGGTCTGCAACCTTTAAGACCAAAAGAGCCACTTGGACCCGTTTCCGAAGGGGGAAAAAAAACTGGGAGCCACAAAACCATTGCGACATTTAAAACAAATATAACACTGCGTTTTATTTTTAAAAATCCGATTAAATTTTAAAAAAATCCGATTTAAATTAAAAAAATCCGATTTAAATTTAAAAAAATCATTCATTTTTATCCACCCTGGGGACCACTACCAGGTCACAGCCTGATCCAAGGTGGGTTGCAACAGCATACAAATATTTGATTTGTTTTTTTTTGTTTTTTTGTTTTTAAATGAGTCCTCAACTGCACACTTGTGTTAAATGTTTGTCCCATATCTTATTGAAGACTGCTGGCTTTTACAATAATCTTAGTGTCTTTTACCCTTAATATTCCAGACCAGAGGCTATGTTCACCTCTTCCAACCTCCTCTCTTGCTAAATAAAGCACAGAATTGCACCAGAGAAGCCTGTGATGTTTGTGCTGACTTGCATACAGGTGGCTGTAGTAGTTCGTAGTGTTCAAACCTTTTTAGGGGAGTTCCCTGCCCCCTTAATGACAATGGCGATAGATTTTGCACATGAACACAGATCCAAGTTAGGACTCCTCTCTTCCACGCCAACAGGTGCTTTGTCAAGGCTCCCCTAACACACACTCAGGACAGAGGAAAAACTGCAAAATGTCCCGGCCTTGCTCCGGGGCGGAGAGAGACGCGCGCCTGCGAGAGCACGGTCTGAGGCTGCGAGCGGAACCAGGAGCGAAGGAGGCAGCGGCAGGGAGACAGGCGCCGCTTCCTTGACCATTTTTAAAAAGAGGGCTTCCCCCCTCGCCCGCCACCCGCCGCCCCTGGCCCAGCCCGCAGCTGCCTACCTCGTCGTTGCCTCGACGCAGCAGCCAGCAGCCTTCCGAGAGGAACCGCAGCCAGCCCTCCCCCGCGGTCCCATGACCCAGCCGAGGAGTCCTGGCCTCCAGTGCCCGTGCAGGGACGCGTCTGAAGCCCCCTTCCTGCCCCCATCCCGTCCCGCCTCCCAGCTGCCTCTGGATGCCGCGGGGTCCCACATACCTGCTGACCCCGGAGCTCCCCTGTCCGCCCCAAGGCCGCCTCCCACGCTAGGAAGACTCCCGGAGCTGGGCAGGGTTGGTCCCGCCAGGCAGGCTCGGGGGGCGGCCTCTCCCATGGGCGCCTGCTTCGGAGGCGGAGGCGGGGTCTTCAAAGTTCCCCCTCCCGCTCGCCCAGCTCCATCTCTTCCCGAAGGAGCATACGCACCTCAGGCGTGCTCCCCGCCAGAGCCCTTGGCTGAGCTGCGCCACCTCTACTGCGTCCCCACTGCCTCCGAGCCCCGCTGCCCCGCTGTTCAAGGCCAGGTGATCCTGGGTACGTCCCTGAGCAGCGCCCTCAGCCTCCGGAGGGTGGGCCGCCGGCCAGCTGGAGGGCGGTCGCTGCCAGCTGGAGAAGTGGGCGGGCGTATCCGCCCCGGAGCCGTGGCAGCCGTGTAAAAGAGCCGCATGCGGCTCCGGAGCCGCAGGTTGCTGACCCCCGTCCTAGGGCAATTTGATCAACTTCATGAGCTCAGATTATAAGCGACTGAAGGATTAAATACTGAGTGCATCCGTTGTCTTCATTTGCATGCAGATTGTTTGGAATATGCCCATCTGAGTTTGCGTCTCATGTAAGTTTTCCTGTGTGTGTGTGTGTTTTGAGCATATGTATGGGAAAACATTGTGCATTTCCTTCCAAACAGATGATCCCTTTTTTGCTTTTTTAAAAAATCATATGGAAAATTTCATAGAAATGGCCATATTAATCCTGAAACTTGTGTCAGGAACACTTACGTAGATGTTGTCATCCTGACTCATGGATAAACATATCTACACTGTCAAAATACATTCTGTTCTCACAGTGGCCAACCAGATGCCTCTAAGAAGGAAATGAGGGCAACAGCAAGTTGTGATCCCAGCAACTTGCAGTTTGGATGGTCTTATTCTCCATTATGTAGGAGACTCTTGAGAGTCCCATGGACTGCAAGAAGATCAAACCTATCCATTCTCAAAGAAATCAGCCCTGAGTGCTCACTAGAAGGACAGATCCTGAAGTTGAGGCTCCAGTACTTTGGCCACCTCATGAGAAAAGAAGACTCCCTAGAAAAGACCCTGATGTTGGGAAAGATGGAGGGCACAAGGAGAAGGGGACGACAGAGGATGAGATGGTTGGACTGTGTTCTTGAAGCTACTAACATGAGTTTGGCCAAACTGCGAGAGGCAGTGAAGGATAGGTGTGCCTGGCGTGTTCTGGTCCATGGGGTCACGAAGAGTCAGACACGACTGAACGACTGAACAACAACAACAATTCTCCATTAAGTTATGTTTCTCTTTTAAATCCATCCAAGGTGGTGTGCATCAGTACTTCTTGCGGGAGTGGATTCCATAGTTTGATTATGAGCTGTGTAAAGATTATTATTATTATTATTATTATTATTAGTCCTGAATCTTCTGAAATTCAGCTTCATTATACGGCCCTGAGTTCTAGTATTATGAGAGAGAGGGTGGAGTGGAAAATAAGCAATAATCAGTTAATACAACCACTACACTGTCAATCCTCTTGCATGGTGGGCACTCAGTGCAACGACATGAGGACTCATTACACAAGCGAAACTGATTTATGCAATCTTCCCTTCTTTAGGAGCAAGAATAGTATGAACTGGACCTGGTGCATAAGACAATATGTCCAAAACCCTCACATCCCCTGTTGCTTTATGTGTGAGCTGGGAAGGTTGCTCTTTCATCTGAACAGGTCTAAGAGTTGGATGAGTGCATGAACTCAGCTGCTCAGGGCTGTGATTAATAGAAACTAGTTTTCAGGTTTTTTTGTACATTCATAATTTATTAAATCAATTTTCATCCCTAAAACAATTTAAAATTACAATCTCAAGTATTATTAACAGAACAAACATTACAGTAACCCATTACAATCTTAGATTAAATTAGCTACCTTGATTAAGTCTCCTTTGGAAGCGATTGCAGTGCTTGAATATACAACATTGCCTAGCTCCAATGGGGTTTTTTCTTCTTCTGGATCCTCAAGGACAATTTGTATGACCCACCTGGGGGAGAGAACATGGAAGCTGCGTTATACTAGGTGAGACTGTCCATCTAGCACTGTTTGTTTTGATCAACAGGAGCTCTCCGGGGTCTGAGGCAGAAGCTTTCCTCCTCAAACGCTACCTGATCCTTCTAACAGGAGATGTCGAGATTCTGTGGCCACTGCCAACCTGCTGAACAGATATGGGCTGGGTCTGGCACATGATAAAGGGGCCCATATAACAAGCTTCATGTACTGCACTGCGGGGATTCGGTGCTGGAGCTTCCCGTGTGTAAGTCTAGGCCACCTACACACGGGATACCAGTTGCCGGGGATCTGCGGCCAGCGTTCCACGTGCGTATTGGCACGGGCGCCGGCCAAGCCTCAAAATCTGAAGGTGCGTGAGTAAGTCGGAAATGAATAGATGCCTCGAAACTAAACTTGAAACCACTTGCGACCTCCTGTACTGTTACCAAAGCAAAGGCGACTAAACTAAGGGCAAAGTTAAAGCACTAAGTGAAACCCCTAACGTTTTTTAAATTAAATCAGGACCTTTTCCCCTATAAAGACAGACACCAATGTTTCTTTTATGGCTTTGGCTGACCCGCATAGGCTCTTACACTGACTTTGACCTACCGCTATTCTAAGCTTCTCCTAAGCTAACGAACCCTGCACCGCCAAATCTTCCGCAATGCTAAGGCTAGCTAAACCTATACCGCCAAATCTTCCACAATCTAAACCTATGCTAGGTCTAAAGGCTATCTAACCTTTACCGCCAAATCTTCCGCAAGCTAGACCCTAACTAAACCTACATGCGCTTCCAACCCATCCAACCCTCAGCCCCCAAAACCCCTTAAACTAAACTAAACTCCAAAATAACATAACCGAACTGAGATGCCTAAGCGGAGAGCCTCAGCCTTTTATTGATAACCAAGTGTGACATCATAACCAATATATTTACCAATAGGAACGCTGTTGCTGCCCCCCAAAAAGGCGGGAAGCAGAATAAACGACCATTGACAACTTTGAAAACCTCTGGAACTAAACTTTTAGGCGGAGTGATCTCAGTGGCAAAATGCCTACTGAGTCTTACTTTTACTTTCACTTTTGTGAGGAAGTATACATAAAGTAGTGCACAAATAATCATTAAATTAAACAAATAACCGCGGGTTCAAAGGAACCCACGAAGTGTATTCCCACACTGCACCATGGCAAAGATGCAAAAAAGGAGTAGCGATGTGCTCTAGAACTGTGCACATCCATAAGAATCCATTTGGACCCTTATCCAGTGCTTTAGAAAACAGCCTGCTTTAGGCTAAGTTTGTAAGCTGGCCGATTTCAACCTGGATCATCAAGGTGCCAAAAGGTACTGCAGGGGCACAGTGTAGGGGGTGCCAGGGGGGCTTTGGCCCTGGGTGCACAATTTTTGATGGGTGGTGAACCAGGTACCCCTGCGCAGTTGACCCACCCCTGTGCTCCTCTCTGCCTGCCAAGGGCCATGATGGCCAGCCAGGCTCCCCCTTGTACGGGTGGGCAGACGGCTCAG
Source organism: Lacerta agilis (assembly GCF_009819535.1). NCBI lineage: Eukaryota > Metazoa > Chordata > Lepidosauria > Squamata > Lacertidae > Lacerta > Lacerta agilis. The sequence goes on from NC_046315.1 coordinate 19,064,226, forward strand.
TACAGTTCCACTTTGCTCCAGTGGGGGTGAGAGTGGTGACCCTCTGGCGACATTGGCGGTGAGGACTGGGCTGCCGTCCACCTGCCCAGGGCGCGTGTGTCCCTGCCCAGGGCAGCGGCAACCAACACTATGCCACTGCTTGGTATTCTATCATCTACAGATTCAACTTCACATCTAACAATCCCAGACTATGTCTGAGGCACCTTCCTTTGAGTCAGGATTTGGCTGGATCTTGCAAACATCCTGTGCCCGTGGTAAATGTCAGCTGCGATGTTTAGGCCCTTCGGCCTATATAAAATCAACACAATTCATTGGGGCAGGGAGACAAACAGTATCATAAAATAAAATGCTTAGAAGACTGAAGTGAGGGAAAAAGAAGGCCTCTGGGCTTGGTTCACATTAAAAGAAATTACTGCATGCTGGGTTTGTTGGATAAGAAACACCTTGAAGGTTGTTTGTCTCTTAATAATGCAGTCATTGTTCTTTTGCTTTCGAAACATATGATTTAGATACTTTGCTTTGGGGAAAGTATCTATCCAGCATCTGTGCACCCTGAAAAATACTTATCCCAGGGGAGTTTAAATACATTCCTGTGACCGAGTCACATTTTTTAAAGAAAAGACAGAGAGACGGGGGCTAGAAAGCTCTTAAAATAACAGGCTCTGTGGTAACACAGAGTTATTGCAGTCCCTTGGTCAAAAATGAAAAAACAGGTTATAGAAGGTTTACATCCTTTAGTTTAACTGAACCCATTTGAAAAAGATTAAAGAACTTAGGCTACCGATCGCCATGGCTGCAAATAACATATTTCCAGTAAAAGAGGATGTAAAATAAAACATTAAGAGTTAAATCTCTCGAGGCTGTTCTTGAGATCCCATGCGTCTGGGAAGAGAAAGGCAAAGGGAACTAATTTTAACAACAACGAAAGCAGCAGCAGCAGCAGCAGCACTGGTGCACTGTCTAAACTGGTACCTGGTGTGGCGATCACACAGGGTCCCCGGTTGTTTAACGGACTATTGATCCCTGTGCCACCACAGTGCTTCGCTGCCACCAACCAGGATCTCCTCCCTGGTAATCACTGTCACAGTCAGGGTGTGATTTTAAACAAAATAATAAGTGTTTATTTAAAACATCAACAAATTTAAGATATTGGTTACATTGGTATATATTTGTTCATATCTCAACCCTGTCCTAATTCTACGCTCACCACTCTACCTCGTACTTAAGGGACCGCCTCTCCTGGTATGTCCCATGTAGGACCTTAAGGTCCTCAAATAATAATCTTTTGGAGGTCCCGAGCAACAAAGACGCTAGGTTGGCCTCAACTAGGGCCAGGGCCTTCTCAATATTGGCCCCGACTTGGTGGAACAGCCTATCACAAGAGACCAGGGCCCTGCGGGATTTGGCATCTTTCCGCAGGGCCTGCAAGACGGAGCTGTTCCACCTGGCCTTTGGGTTGGTTTCTGTTTAATATTTATGCTTCATCTTTTATTGGTGGGTTATTTTGAAATTGAGACCTGCAGTTTTAATTGAATTTTTAAATTTGTATTTTAATCTGTTATTTTAAATTGATCGTTTTAATGTTTTTTTTTTGCTGTGATTTTAATTGATGTTAGCCGCCCTGAGCCCGGTTTTCTGGCTGGGAAGGGCGGGGTATAAATAAAATTATTATTATTATTATTATTATTATTATTACCTCACCACCAACCCTCACAATCACCAACCACCCACCAACCAACTGCTTCAGACAACTGCCCTTAACCAACTGTCTAACTCTAACTGACTAACTCCAACTGCCTTTGTTCAGCTGCCCCTAGCTCCTCCTCCCTCTGTTTATTGGTCCGCCTAGGGTCAGCCACTTAACCCCTTACTTACTCCTGCACATACATATATTCTCTAGGAAGGGCAAACACCACACCTGGTTTTATTTATTATTTTTGTTTTGTTTTGTTTTCCCTTCCAGGGACGGGGAGAGGTACTTGTGGGATTTTCTGAGTCAGGTGCCATAATAACTTGATCTGCCTTGGTGTAATTTGCCACTTGGAGAAGCTGAGGTTCTATCTGCTGCTCTCTAGGCCTTGTTTCACACGCTATTTCTGGGATAACCTGAAAACTGGTTGAGTACAATTACAGAGCCAGCTTCAGAAATAATTCTGCCCTAAGAGAAAATCATAGCTTGCGTGGAATTCACTTCTTTGTCATCTAATCTACTGCTTTCCCAAGGACATTTTGAGAGAGAGAAAGAGATCACTCATATGGCAGAAAGGAGCCAAAAACAGAACTTCCCTTAATTCTGGGTCCTGCCAGCAGCTGATGTGCAGCTCCTAACAGATTATCCCTCAAGGAATGTGATCAACAGAAAGAAACTTCCCAACGCCTGATTTAAAGGAAAGGGGGCTGAGGTTGGGAGATCAAAGGGCTGGGTATAATAATAATAATAATAATAATAATAATAATAATAATAATAATTTTATTTATACCCCACCCTTCCCAGCCAGAAAACCGGGCTCAGGGCGGCTAACATCAATTAAAATCACAGCAAGAAACATAAAAACGATCAATTTAAAATAACAGATTAAAATACAAATTTAAAAATTCAATTAAAACTGCAGGTCTCAATTTCAAAATATCCCACCAATAAAAGATGAAGCATAAATATTAAACAGAAACAGTGCCCCACTGTTTTATTTATGATGCATGCTATTTTATATTTCATTTTCTTGCAAATTGATTCAAGATATATATTATAATTGATTCACAAACATGGGGAAAAAAATATCAGCGCTTTTTAGTTCAGATGAAAGGTGAGTAACAGTTGACATGACAAAAAGGTTTTTTTAAATATGCATGGAATGGAGAAAGTGGACAATTTTCAATCCTCCCCTTCTCATAATGCCAGAACTCTTGGACAGCCAATAAAGCTCAATGTTGGAAGATTCAGGACAGGTAAAAGAAAGAACATGGTGCAGGAAGAGATGGACCACTGGCCTGATCCAGCAGGACTCATCATGTGTATGCATCTATCTACAGCAGGGGTGCCCAAACTTTTTTTTCAAAGCGGGCCAGATTTGATGACGTGAACATGCGTGAGAGCCGACCAAAGTCGTTGAGCTTTTTTGGGCTTTACCCCAGGACATATACTGCCACGGGGGCCAGATTAAATCAACCGGGGTGGGCTGGATTAGGCCCCTGAAATGGACTTTGGACATGCCTGATCTACAGTATATCTCCGAGCACAGCTGATTTCCAAGTAAAAGGCGAAGCAAGTCATGGGTAGGTCCACCCATTTAAATGAATGACTACAACTGTGTAGGGCGGCTTAAAATTATTTGGCAGGGCAAACTACCTGGTCTTTTGGAATTGGCTTACCACTTGATCATATTGACAGCTTTATCACACTGTTATTTTCTTATTATTATGTCTGATCTCAATAACTCTTCCATTAAACGATGAGATCCAACTTCCCTGCTCGCTTGTCTCCGGTGTGTTCCTTTTGAAGCTGAGTGTTCCTTTCTCTTTTGAGCAAATGCTAATATCTGTTTGTTATTTCAGGAGCATGAGAACTCAAGCTGCAGAGAGTTATAGCTGGGAGCAATTTTTTTTTTCCCAAGGAGTTGCCACTCAGTACATTTCAACTTTACCAAGACACACAGCAGCAGGGACATTGTCAAATGTCCTCATTTAACTCAGCGGGAAGCAAGATCCAAGCCTGACAGCTTCAAAACAGTCCTCTGGTGAAGGAAAGAATAGTTAACATTTTGTGTAAGAAGGCCCAGTGTTCTACTTTTTAGGAGTTATCATTTCTCTGTGTTTAAGGGTGGAACTAAATGTAACACATATCACAGAGTCGATACACCAAATGACACCAGGTACCTTTTCTCTCTCACCTGGGGAAATAGCATCACCTCAGATACTTCCTCTTCTTCCTCCAACAGCAGACAATACTGTGGATTTGGGGCAGGGAGAAGTATAATATGATGAGAATCTTTACTAATCACTATGGGGAAAGAAGCAGAAATTGGGGGTGAGGTAGCTGGCCCTACCATTAGACCAAGTGAAGGGGCTGCTTCCTCAGGCAGCTGACTTAGGGTGTCATGGAAGAGCTAGTGATTTAATATATTATTGTATTTTTCCACCAGGGAAGAGGGAGCGTTGCTTATGGGGTTTTCAGTCTCAAGTGCCAAGATAACTTTGGATGACTTTGGGTAGTGTGCACCTTAACTGGTAAAAGTAAAGGACCCCTGGATGGTTAAATACGACTATGGGGTTGCGGCACTCATCTCGCTTTCAGGCAGAGGGAGTCAGTGTTTGTCCACAGGCAGCTTTCTGGGTCACGTGGCCAGCATGACTAAACCGCTTCTGGTGCAATGGAACACCGTGATGGAACCCAGAGCACACAGATACACCATTTACCTTCCCGCCGCCGCGGTACCTATTTATCTACTTGCACTGGCATGCTATCGAACTGCTGGGTTGGCAGAAACTGGGACAGAGCAATGGGAGCTCACCCCGTTGTGGGGATTCGAACCGCCAACCTTCTGATCAGCAAACCCAAGAGGCTAAGTGGTTTAGACCACATTGGCTGCTCTGTCTCAGATAGCAAAACATCCCGGGCAGGCACATTGGCTGCGATCAACTTTGTCAGGGTTGCGGCATCAGCCATCAGCCTGTCCTTTGTTGGTGGCACTGCTCGTTGGTGACTGTAGAGATTGGTGTGTGGCAGGAGGGAGTTGTGAGAGAAGGGCCAAGGCTGGGGAATCATGCAGATGAACAAGACTGCTGCCAGGCCACTGGTTGCTGTACACAGCTTCTGGATATGTGTGTGACTGCCCCAAGTGGTAAACCATTGCACTGCAAGGGGCAGCCATGTCACTGAAGAACTAGAATTCCCAGAGTGGTTTCAATCCCTCTTCCTCTGAAACTCTGGGAATTGTAGTCCTGTGAAGGGGATAGGGGTCTCCTAACAGCTCTCAGCAAGCTCCAGGGATTCTTTGGGGGAATCCATGACAATTTGATATCATAGTGTTAAAATGTTAGGTACAGATGTAGCCTATTATTTAATTGATGAACAACAAAATCCTATGTGTGTCTTGCCAGAAGATAACCCCATTGAATTTAATGGGACTTGCTCCCAAGTAAGCATATATAGGACTCCAGCCCAAATCAGAATTTACCGGTATTTTAGATGAGTAAAACAAGAGTTACGGGGGAAAAAATTCCTTTAAAAATTATTCTGATTTGGATTGTTCGTGTATGTGTCAAATAGATGAGATTTTCCCTGTCACCTGCTATCTGAGATCCTTATAACCAGTGATTCCAGGAACCTGATTTGGCTGCAAATACAACCTGACTAATGCACCCGCCATCTGCACCACACAGGGTCCACTCTTTTAAATGCAGCGCTGCCCACACAGTAACTGTGACAGGGCCATTTATTTGGAGCATAATCTCATCAAACTAATGGCTAAAAAGAGAGGAAGAACGTCCCATGGTACAAAATGAATATTAATTCTCAAGGAATTAATGAAACAGAGATACAAATTGCTGAGCAATTAGAGATCAATGAATACGTTAATTACCAAACAGCAAAAAAATGAATATTTGTATCATTAGCTTAATAGCAAAGTGTCTCTGGTGCAAGCCTTTCAAGTATGCGACTGCCAACAAGTGATTAACCAGTTAAGGTCAGAGCTTGTTAACGCAGAGAAACTGGAAGAGTAACAAATAGAATAATTAATTTCTTGCCACTGGTAGTGTTCTCTGGAAAGAAAATCTGTTTTCCTGAAGAGCAGAACTAGCGCTGGGGGTGATTAATGCTTGTGAGCACGCTGACTTGAGTTGAATTGCTTCGGCTACTTTTATGCTGCTGGAGGCTAAGTTTACGCTGGCCCATGTGACTGTGGTCAAATGGGCTGAGGGTAGATGTGATGGGCTGCAGGAGCTCAACCGTCCTTTGCCAGCACCTTGCTCATTAAGTAGGCCCTGATCCCCACTACCAAGCCCCAACCAAGCAATGATTCGCGAGGAGACAATGTTTGGACATTGCTTGGAGGCTCCACCTGTGCTAGGGGTCCTCTCATTCATCTGCCTGATGGGTGGGAAGGAGTAGCCTATAGTTGCAGGGCCTCAGCTAGGGTGGGGAACCTGGAGGATAAAAAATGCCTGAGAGGTGAGGAAGATGGGCAGTGGAAGTCCAGAAAACAGGCTGGAATAACTTGGCTTCTAAGTGAACGTCCTCTACACAAAGAAGGGAGCCTTGGGCCTTATATTCCCCTGCCAGATGCCATCCCCAGGCACTTCTCTTCAGTCCAAAATCTACACTCCAGATTTACCCATGGGAAGGCATAGGAGTCCTGGACTTGAGCTGTTTTTGGAAAACATGTATTTTCCTACATCTTATTAAGAGTTTGCCTAAGTATATGAAGATTCGTTTCAATGAAAAATATGCACGTATGGATGTTCAGCTTCTTGCATATCAAGTTCAACTTGGAGAAGAATCCACTGAACTTAATGTCAGTTGATTCTATAAAGAGTCAATGGACCAGAGCAGGGTCAACCTGGTCCCTACCGCCCACCAGTGGGCATTTCAGGATTCTAGGTGGGCAGTAGGGGGTTCTACGGCACAAGCTGGATCCTCCTTCCATCGAGCACTGGTGGGCGGTAAGGAAATTTTACCATCAAGAAAGATGCATTAGTGGGCGGTAGGTATAAAAAGGTTGACTACCCCTGGACTAGACTCTTGAAGAAACTGGGAAAGATTTTGTATGCTAAATTGTTTCTCCATTGTAAGTTCCTCAACAGGCATCGTTGCATTTGCAATTTTTGTTTGGAATGGCTGGGCTCCTCTTTACATAGTGTTTCTGCTACCTGTCCCTGCACCCCCCCCCCCAATTTGTGAGTCATCAGTATTTATATATATACTTTGAAAACCTTTTACTTTGTACATTTATTGCCGACATTTTGCTGTATATGTCTTACGTACTTCGATGGCCTGTTTTTAAGTGTTGTCTTTTTGTCAGTTTGTTTTCTCACCTTTGGCTTTGATGAGCACTTTTATCCTCGCCCTCCCTCTTTTTTTGCCTTCTTGTTAATTATAATTCAAGCATAGTGACATCCTCCAACTCCTGTACAAAGTCTATATTTAGCAGGAAAGCATGTAGGTCTCTGGTAAAATGCAATCATAGGCACAACTGCTTTCATGGTGGGGTATATATATATATATATATATATATATATATATATATATATATCCTGCAATTTTGGAGGAATCTTTTTATAAATTTGTTCCGCTCTTACAGTGATTAGATATCATGCTGATAGATGTCATAAGAGCACCTCCCCTGATAGATAGAGAAGCAATCAGCATCTTGTCATTTTACCTTAACTCTTCAACATGCAGATGATGAGTAATATCCTACTTAATGTTAGCTACAGTTGCCAGTAAATGCAGGAAATTGATATTAAATCAGGAACTTGTCTTTTGTGAATTTGGGGGAAGGGTTCATTGGGTGCTTACTTTTGGCTCAGCTTGAAGTTCTGTCCACCAATAACTTGCATAACAGTAGCCTACCCTGACAATCATTTTCCTTCACCAGGGAAGAACTACAGTGGTCCTACCAATCCATCCAACCCTTTGTTTCCCACTGCTCATTTCCCCACTCTATTTGCCCCTGCTTAAAATGTCCCTCCCATTGAATGCAGTGGGAGGGAAATAAATACGCCACTTCCAGGGCTAGGTGTGTTTTCAGAACTTGTTTTTGGCGAATGGCCAGGGACTGAGAAGGCCTAGGAACACAGGAGGGTGCCTTGCACAGAGTCAAACCATTGGTCCATGTAGTATGTGTTGTCTACTCTGACTGTCAGCTTCTCTCTAGGGTTTAAGGGTAGGAGTTTTTGCTAGCTCTACCAGCAGGCATTCAGTGATTCACCCTGGGGCTCTTTTGCATGCAGAGCAGATTATCTAGCACTGAGCTACAGTTTTTCACCTTTATCTTTCCTGCGTTCCACAACATTTCACAACATGCCTCTGGAATTTTGACCCCCCCACCAACAGCATCAGAGCTTTCTGTGCTCACATCAAGGAGATTTTGGTATTCTGGCCTCCATATCCACAAACCTACCTTCCTGTCTACCAGGATCTGATCTCTTAGCCATTCTTCCCAGGAGCTTACGATTGCTCCCCAAGGTTGCATTCTGAAACACAATTACTGGGTGCTCAGGCTTATTGAGTGCAATATATCTTCTCAGTAAACATAATTTATATTTTGCTATTAGGTGGCAATCTTATGCAGATTTAAAAAAAACAACACAAAAAATTTATTGGTTTTTAAACAAATACAACAACAATAACCATTAAACATCCAGCAGCACATCTAATAGTGTCTGCTCTGTTCATTGACTTTAGACATAAGCTTCCACATTCAGTGTTCAAACCTATTAACCTTATGCAGATTTTCCTGGGCATAGGTCCGACTCAACATAGTAGATCTTACTTCTTTTTCATTTGAAGGGTTTCATTCATTTTGTTTTTCCATCAGCTTTGCTTGTTTTGGTCTGATGAATTGCCCTGTGTTGAAGGCATTAAACTAGTAGAGTAGCCCTCAGGGTCTCTCTACCTGGGTCTTGGAACTTCTCAAAAGCCACAGCCTTCATTGGCCCTAGCTCACACCCGAAGTGTTATTGCCTTGCTGAACTTTAATAATGCATCTTGGTCAACATAAGGACATGGATCAGGATAATGGCTCATTTATTCCAGCACCCTGTCCTCACAGTGATCACCCATTTAATCTCTACAATGCATGCCTGGACAAGGCTTAAATCTAGATCCAGCCCAATGTGACCACATTGCTTTTTATTGGCTTAACAAATTGGTTTATGCCTTTGAGATTCTCAGCATGTTTTGAGGTCCATGTTTCTATTTTATTATTTATTGTTTTATTTATTAAATTTGTATACTGCCCTTCATCCATAGATCTTGGGGCAGTTCACAACATAAAAATGCAAGATAAAAAGCACAACATTCATAATAAAAACAAGAACAAAAACAAGCCAGTAACTCACATTAACTCCTCAAAACACATTTAAAAGGGTATAGGATGTCAATTAGCTGAAAGCCTGGTTGAAGAGGAACATTTTCGCCTGGTACTTAAAGGTGTATAATAAAGTAGCCAGCTCAAGTTGCACAGGAAGGTATCTGGCAAATGGATGTGCTGCTTTAAAAAAGTTAACTCCATTATATGTATTATTTTAATGAAATGCATCTGAATATTAACCCAGTCAAGACTATTGCTCATGTCTGAATACCACACTAATTCATGTGGGTGAAAAAAAAATTGCAAATTATATTTATTTCAAAGGCAGATATGTAAGCATATATTGGGCAGCATCTGTCCTTTGATAACATGCACATTTGTTACAGCATTAAAGCTCTATGATTATGAGTTTTTTAATGGAAAGAAAATGAATTGTACTATTATAAATAATGAAGACTAGAACTATATTGCAAAGATTTTCCCTTAAGTAACGTCACAGTTCAGAGCTTGAGAGAGTTCTATATGCAAATTTCAATTACAGACTATAACATATATTTTACTCAGTATTTGTCTAGAAGATTGACTGTGAACAACTGAATCCACCAAACACAACATGCTTCTTGTGGGTGTCTTCTACTAACTTCCAAAACATAACACCACTGTACAAATGTCAGATATAAATGTCTGAGGTCTGACTTCAAGAGCATGAGCATGTATTATAAACTGGCAAAATGGCATCCCTCTGGCCTATTCTTCATGCTACTAAGTGTGATGTTTACCACTTATCGCCATACAACGACTGGTAATTACCATGTGCAAACATGACACCCCAGACTAGGGTGATTTATTAAAATGAATTCATCTTGGTCAAGACTACCACCAGCCTACAGCCATTCTACTTCAGTTTCATAATTCTGCCCTATCCCACTATTGCCAAAAATAATGCAGTAATCATGCCTTATCAGACAACACACTTCTTCAATCATTGGGAAGGGTAGTCACCAGATCAATGGTCCATCCAAACCAGTATTGCCTGCACTGACTGGAATTGTCTCTCCAAGGTTTCATACAAGGCACACTCCTAGACCTGCTTGGAGATGCCCAGGATTGAACCTGGGACCTTCTATATGCAAGGCAGATGCTCTACCAGTGAGCTACAGCCCTTCTTCAGCCTGTTCTCTGACTTCAGGTCCTTCTTGCTGCTTCAGACTTTGCCCTCCTAACTTCTAAAGAGCAACTGGCATAGTGATGCCCGGGTGGCAGTGACAGAGCTTATAGTGTGCTCCTCTTTGCTTGCCCAGCTCATATGTAGCCTCTGGAAGAACTGTGTGGCGTTGTAAGTAGGCTCCTTACACCACCATCCCAAACCTAATCACAAAAATTATAACTTAATCGATTGAGTAGGGGAAACGGGGGTGGAGGGGGGGGGGACAGGAAACTAAATTAACTCTGGGAAAAGAGCCCCAGGTGCCATCTTTGCATTATGTCCAAATGAGATGCAGCTGCTTCAATGTAAATATTAAACAAGGAAGAAGAGTTCTTTAATTAGCTTTCCAAAAAAGAAGGCAGGAAAGCTATAAGAACACACCTGACACTAAGCAGGGCAAGATAAACTCATCCCAGCTGTCATCATACTGACTGTTTGAAGGCAGAGCACTGCTATTTTGTGCAAACAATGTGAAATGCTTAGAGAAGCTGCAATTAGCATTAACATGCATAGAGCAAATGAATAGTGCTTGATGGTGTTTACTTGGTGTGGGACTGCCAGAGTTCTGAGGTAAGGTGGAGGGCGGGGGAAGGAATAGTCAACATAGGATGAGGTGCTGAGCAAGTGCTAAGCTGGAACATGGGACTCAGGCAACTGAAAGAGACCCAGTGCAGCACCAAATCCAAGATTTAACCACGGGTGGCCCATGGATCAGAACTGACATGGCTCTGTCTGTTTGAATGAAGGTTGGCAGACGTTCTTCGCAGCTTCCTTGCTTTTCAAAGGCTGGGTGTCTGTCTCTCTGTTTCTGAGAAGAGAAGGAGAGATTTCAGGCCTCAAGTGTTATCTCTTTGATTTTTTTTTTTCTGTGGTGACCTCAATGATAGCTACACAAAGAAGCAAAATGAGCCACGGTGTGTGTTTCAGTGCCCTTTCAGGCATCCTTTTTATTGCGCATTCATGATTATCAGTGCTCATGATGGGATCAGGACAGTTGGGGGCAGGTACACCACTTCATTTCCAATCCGCATCCTTTGGTTTCCTCAGCTTCTCCTCCGCCTACTTCTCCTGGGGCTGCCACCCCCATAACTGCCTCTTTCTTCGTAACTAATAGCAAGAGCAAGGGAGGCATCACCACAACCTCCATAGGCCTGTCAATTGTGAGAAAACCTCAGCGGTGATTTTTCTTAATTAGAAATGTTTATAGCTCATGCTTTATGTGTACTGATTGCGGGGTGTCCTGCAATAAAATAAGATATTTGACCTCTTTGAAGAAAAAGATAGAATGGGCACTATAGGCTATTTACAAAAGCAGTCTAGAAGGCTGAATGTAAACAAACTGGATCTACCAAACACAACAGGCTTTACTTTGCTAACTTCCAAAACGTAGAACTTCATTGATCTTGCTGGATCTTCTCTAAGTATGAAGTGAAGGCAGTGACTGTTTAGCACGCATCCAGTTTACACACGGCTGTGCATAGCTGTGCATCACGGCAGCCTATAAGAGGCTGGAAAAGGGGGCCGAATGGGGGCAGGGGCTGAACAGGGCATAGCAGGGCATTTCAGGCTTCTGTGATGACCCAGAACACAACCCTTGCACAAATTGGGAGCTGCCTGTATTTGGGTACCACTCCAGTTATTAAGAATACCAACACACAAAGGAGCTAAAAAAAGCTAAGCAGAAGAGAAGGCTAAAATACTAGTTTCATGAATAATAATAATTAAAAACCCTTAAAAGACTGAGGGCACTTTTGGACAGTCCCAAATAAATCCACTACTAATGCACTATTATTGTGTTAATGACATGCTGCAGAATATGCATCTATTTATCTATCTATATCTATGGGTAGGAGCCAAGATGGCGATGAGGAGTGCAGCTTAGTCAGCCTCGCCGCCCGTAATCAAGACTTTAAACTGTTTTTAAGCCCTCCAGGAATCCTTTTTTAATAGTTTTATAGTTTTAATGACCTACTGACTATCATCTATCTATCTATCTATCTATCTATCTATCTATCTATCTATCTATCTATCTATCCTCCCCACCCACTGGGATTTGATCCTGATAATGCCGTGTATAATGGAGCAGAACTGGCATTTTTAGCCTGGCTACCTTCTCCACACACACACACACACACAGAGACCATAAATGGTCAAATGTGGGTCAAATCCCAGCAGAAAGAAGGAAAGAAAAAACAGAGAAGCCCTTAAAATAAATTTCGAAGTGATCCATTTTGAACTGTTAAAAGTTTGTGACTGAAGTCGGAGATAAGAAATGCATGCATTTCATTTTGTTGCTGTCCCTAAATTACAAGAATAATGAATCCATTCATTTTATGAGCACCATTTAGTCTAGCCATGCTTCCACCCATAATTTAAGTAGAAACAACAAAGTGATTTCATAGGATGGAAAGGAAGCATCGGCCCTGTGTTTCAATGTACTCCGCATTGCTCTCCTCACACGGGTCTTTTCAACCACTTTGGTCCCCTTCCATTTTCTTTTTGGTAGTTAATATGTTTTATACCGTTCACAGAAAATGGGGGGGGGTCTTGGGGTTTGATGATTCCCAGCTCTTCCCATTCTGCATGGAAAACAAATAGATGAGAACAACAAAATTCTTTCCTGGCTGCCGTTCAGTTCTCCGTGGTGAGTTTTCTTTCCCCCCCCCTTTTTGTCCCCATGGAAGGATAAATGCTTTTGCCTCCTTTTCTACTGTAAAAGACTGCAAATACCTAAGCAACAGCAACAGCAGCAGTAGCATTACTATAATTATATATTCTCGTCCAGGGTCATACCTGCTATCTGGCATTGCAAGACAGTTCCTGCAGATCTAAATTAGCATTGCGGATGTCAGCGCTTCCCTCTTTGGGGCTTCATATTCCTGTCACGTGCTTCCATCAAAGAGACAAGAAGCATCGGCGTGTGCTCTGCATACCACAATGGTTCCTATTTAGATATCGTTCAGAATGGTTGTGCTGGCCCTCGTCCAAAGATGGGGCATGAATATATCATTGACCCAAAACTACAATAAGGAGGTCTAATAGGCACTCGCTGTAAGTAAAATATCTGACATGGGAGTCCTGGGGATTAGCATTGTTTATTCACTCAGGCTAATCAATATCCCCAGCAACACCACCAACAGCCCCAAACCACATGTTAACTCACTAGCAAGGGCATTTTTCGGAGAAAATTGTTTCCAGCGTCAATCACAGCTAAATTTTTCATGCTACCTGTAGTGCTGTTGAGAAGATTTCACCAAAGGCCTTGTTCTACAGCCCCTGAAGTACATGTCTGTTTCCTCATCGCCAGTGCATGCAGGTGGAATGGAACCAGATCGTAAACATTGTAGCTGCACACCACAATATTCCCACCATGTTTTCGTCTACAGAAAATGAGTATGGAAGACATGCTCATTTCTGTAAATGAGGACAAAGAACATTACACTGGAGAAATAAGGCAGAGCTAATTGGGAAGTTTGTTGTGGAAAATAGAACGATGGGAAGAATACAACGGGGGAGACAAAACTAACTTCACCTCAAATGTGAATTAATCGCCTCCCACGATGACTGTGTTTGATCTCCACGGTCGGAGGCAGTGTGCCTCTGAATGCCTGTTACTGAGAATCACAAATGGGGGGAAAGCCGATGTGCTCTGGTCCTGCTTGTGGACCTCCAACAGGCATCTGGTGAACACAGTGGATTCTGGACTAGATGCGCCATTGGCCTGATCCAGCAGGATGCGGGTGGCACTGTGGTCTAAACCACTGAGCCTCTTGGGCTTGCCAATCAGAAGGTTAGCAGTTCGAATCCGCACAACGGACCGAAAGGTGGAGGAAATCCTATATAAAGCACGTATCTAAATCTTAACCATAGAATAATTTAACCCTCGAAGTTGTTATTTCTTAATTCCAGAGTGCATATCTCTACACCAGACACTCTAAGGCCAAATGTGACTCCCTGGGAGCTCAGGATGCTCTCAGGCCACACCCATTCTCATGTTCTACCCTTTACTGGCCTTGCTCCACTACCTGCTTGAGTACATTTCCCTGGGTGGATTGTGTCCTCGAATTGTCACAATGCAGATATACAATATTTAGAAAGCTCTGAATCTTGCATGTTTTGGATGTAGCATACTGTACACAGGCAAGACTCACGTCTATTGCTCCTTCCACTTTTCCCTTTGGTCACCCCGACCCTGCTATGCAACCCCAGGCCCTCAGGCTGGAAAAGATTCTGCACCTGTGTTCTACTCTATAATCTCACATCAGTTTTATGTTAATTTGTTATTAACTGTGGCAATGCTTGCCATTGGACAAGACTTCTCTGGAACCTTATGGTGCCTTTGTGGAGGTGGATCCAGAGAAGTAGTTCTGGAAAGTGACTTTTTTTTTCTAAGGCCCTGCTCTTATTTCTATGGTTTCCCCCCACCCCATCTACCATTTCCATTTGTTAAATGTTATGTTAACTGTGCGGCTGCTATGAAGATCGTTGCAAGGAGATTCAGATGGATAAGAGATTTATATTTTGTTCAATGACTAATTTGGTCTTCTTTTCCAAATGGTTGGAGTGGAGGGTGAAATGAAAAGAAGGGAGAAATTGTGTGCTTAAAGAGAAGCAAAGGACTTGATTCACACCTGGAAAGAGCCCCAATGCATAAACTGAAAGAGCAATCAGTCACTACTTTGTTTGCTGAAGCTGAAGGTTATTCTACAAAAAAAAGGAAAGGTGTTTTCCCCCCCTCGGGAGAAAAAGAGATCCAAATGAGGTTTGACACAACACATCCAACACGTTTAATACAAATTAGATTACAGACCCAAGACCTTAGCATTGTTCTCAGCAGGAAAGCTCTAGACCAGGGGCTGGGATCTTTTGGCCCTCGTGATGTTGCTGGACTACAACTCCCATCCTCTCTGACCATTTTCCATGCTGGCTGCATATGCATCCGGAGGGCTACAGGCTGCCCCCCCCCCGCTCTACAGCAAGTGATCATTGGAACCACAAGGTGATCTAAGGGGCCTAACCCTTGGAAGTCCCCAATGGTGCCATTTGCCCAAGCACAAGGTGACCAATATTATTTACTGTGTCTTGCTTGCTTGATAAACTCTGAGATTTATCTCAGTGGTTTAACTCTGTGGTTTATCTTTCCTCCATCCCTATCCATTATTGTGCCCTTGGGACTCCCACTGCAGCCCATGATACCTGCACAAATCATTTCAGTTCCAGGAAGTGATGGCTTCTACAGGGAAAGAGGTTGATCTGTCATTGACTTCTGCTGCACACAACGGCATCAGTCTTTCTACTTTTCCCATTTGTGTTTGTAGCACAGGTGCCAGGTGTAGAATGTGCCAGCATCTGCAGATAGCATTGAATGGTGTAAGTGGCATGGGGAGGGAGTTGTGAGGGGAAAGCTAAGGCACACGGGGAGCAGCCATTTGTAGTGAGGAGTTAGGAGGTGCAGCGGATGCCACCAGAATTCAGGACTCAGTTCTGATGGAACCTCATCCGAAGAGGATCCTTGGTGGCCCATAGAGAAATTGGGGGCCGTGTAAGGAAAATCCAGTGGCTGCTTCCTCCCAAGACACTCTGACCAAGAGGGATCAAGTTCTGTAGACCCTACACTCTTTGTCAAGACCCTCATCCCAGTCCTGGAACACCCTACCAACTTCCTGTCTGCTGGAAAGGTAATGATGGTGGGTCAAGGCTGAAGCTTGGGTGTGACTCTGCAGGGCCAAACTAGCTTTCCAAGGCTTCCCATCTAGTGGGCCTATTCAGAATAAGGAAGTGATTGTGCTCTTCTGGATTAAATGGGTCTGAGCAGAAACAGCATGATTTTTGTGTAGGCAGCATTTGGACAGAGATGGTTTAGGGTAGCGCGACTGGTTTGTCTGAACTGGGCGCCGGCGACACCACAACGATGTAGAACGGCACATGAGAGGCAAGAAAGGTGCTGAATTTTACCATTCCACTGGGCGTCGCTGAAATTCGAAAGCCCCAAATTTGCAACTGATTTGGTCCTGTCCATAGAAGAGGTAAAAATGTGCCAGTTCAATTCTGGACTTCTGCAGTTATCTTCTAAGATGGAGGGAAATCAATGATCTGAAATGCTATAAGGAGACAGTAGGTACTTGTTGTATAGAGGAGTTAAGAAAAAGAGAGAGAGAGAGAGATGAATTTAAAATATAGGGAGAAATACCACACTTTGATCTTTTAATAGACAGGCTTTCTTATATAGCACCAGCTGTTTTTTTTGCTTTTTTAAAAGATAATGCTTTTCAATTAGTTACTACTTTGATGCCTCACAGGCAGGACATAAAAAGTTTATGTGCTTTGCACTATACAGTGTGGCTGAAAACCCAGATCCATGTGAGTTATTCATGTGCAGTATATGTTATTAACATCACAATATAGAGTGTTTTTAAGCAAAATCCAGGCTGACACCAACCCATGGTACCATGTGCACAGAATCATCTTTGTATGTGGCTTTGTGGCTGCATCCACATAGTAAGCGTGTCATAATAGTTGTTGGGTTTTTTGGGGGGCAAGGAACATGGTCCAGAACACATGTTACATTTCTGAAGATCATCTAAAATGTCTTCTCTATGGCAAGTAGTCCCTTTCCCGGCCATCCTATGAAGACTTGCTTGCCACATGAATCACTGCCATCACATTATGTGGCACCGCGAACCCATTGGAATGGGCTCTGAGTGTGCTAAACCCAGCTTTCCTGGACCTTGAGCCTCAATGGTTCATAAGCCATAGCAAAAGGTTGGCAAGAAGTGCAGAAGAGAAGGGGAAAGACTGTGGGCAGATTATAAACTCATCGTTTGTAATGTTAAAAATGTGTTACAGTGGTACCTCTGGTTAAGAACTTAATTCATTCTGGAGGTCCGTTCTTAACCTGAAACAATTCTTAACCTGAGGTACCACTTTAGCTGATGGGGCCTCCTGCTGCTGCCACACTGCTGCCGCGTGATTTCTGTTCTCATCCTGAAGCAAAGTTTTTAACCTGAGGTACTATTTCTGGGTTAGCAAAATCTGTAACCTGAAGCATCTCTAACCTGAAGTGTCTGTAACCCGAGGTACCACTGTATTAAAATGTGACACCAGAGGGCATGGCAGAGCAGTGAGTCACCAGCACAGGGAAACTGCCATTAAACGTTATGGAACATTATATTTTATAGCATTTAGAAGATCAATGTAGATCCAGCCTGTAGCTCACAGGCAGAGAAATTTCTTTGCATGTAGTGGATCCCAAGTGGCGAGAGAAGGCAGCTAACATTTTGGACCCCAAGGCCATGAGCAAATATGGCCTTGGGGTCCAAAATGTTAGCAAAAATGACCTCTTGGGGTCCACATTCCAGCGATGGGTATGGCCACCCCACATGTACACTCTTGCGCACAAACACTTACACAAAGTTACACAGCCCACCTTCACTGATCCATGCAGAAGAGCTTTGCGGGGAGGTTATCACCCCTTCTCCACTAATCAGAAAATTGATCTGATGGGCAGGCAGGGGCAATATGCTTCGACTTCAGAGTTTACACCTCTTCACCCATCAGCACAGTATATTTGCCAGATTCAGTGGGGTCTTATGGATAATGTGTGACAAAAACACACAAGCCTTTCAGGGATTCTGAGAGAAACATAGTGCAGCTAACTCAATTGCCATGGATTTCCATGTTTCCAAATAGTTATTTCTTTTCATAAATTGATTTATCCTGGTACTAGCTCATGTTGGCAGCAAGGCCTTATTAAATCTTGGTGTATTTTAGCTAAATCCTTAGAGGCAGCCAAACAGCTTCCATTCACACTCTAGCTAAACCCGGCAGTGTATTCCCAGAAATGCAACACACACACACACACACACACACACACAAAATTGTTAATGTGATGTTCCTGTGAGGCAGTGCATTTAATCAATCAAGAAGAAAACCTTTATGGAATTACCCCCTGCAGAGATGAAAATATTTTAATTGTATACAGTTTCCTTCTCAAATGGAATTTGAATAATCTCCACAAATGCTCCCACGCAATGTTGCTTAAATATATGTCTTTCCAATTTATTGTTGCTTTAAATTATGTTCCTTGCTTTAAATGCTCATATTGAAATGACTGCTTAATTGTTCCTTTCCCTCATATTTTTAAGTTACCCACTTCTGATTTAAATGCACAGTTTTAAATTTATGTGTCATTTTGCCCAGACATCCTCAAAGGATGTATGCAGATAATTCTACTGGCAATCTGGTCAGTTTAAATTTGTGAAGTGGTGTGCAACTCCTACAGCCATATGAACAGAGGAAGAGTCCTATGTTCTTATAGTGGCCAATCAGATTGCCACAGGAACCAGCAAGTACGGCAGGACCTGAATGCTCTCTCACTTGTGTTTCCCAGTAAACTGGTACTCAGAGGCATATTGCCCCCAATAGTGTAGGTAGAACATAGCCTTCATGTTTGACAGACATAAGACAGCTTTATCCTACATTAATTTGTTTAATCTCCTTTTAAAGCAATCCAAGATGGTGGTCATCACTATATCTTATGGTAGCAGAGTACATGGATTCTCCAGCTTTTTGGCCCATACAATGGTACCTCAGGTTACGAACTTAATTCGTTCTGGAGGTCCGTTCTTAACCCGAGGTGCACTTTCGCTAATGGAGCCTCCTGCTGCCGCCATGAGATTTCCGTTCTCATCCTGGGGCAAAGTTCTTAACTTGAAATTACTACTTCCGGGTTAGCGGAGTTTGTAACCTGAAGTGTCTGTAACCCGAGGTGTTTCTAACCCAAGGTACCACTGTATATGGTAAATGCCATACCTTTGAGTTTTGACTTTTTACATGTGAAAATGTCCCCTTTCCTAATTTTCTCGCAATCAGGGAATTTCACCTATGCGTGTTTCAGTTTTCAAATAACAAGCTAGTATAGAAGTAGCCTGATAATTTTGTGGCACACTTTGAATCCCCCGTTTTGAAGAACATACCTACATCTAGCTGCCATTTAGGTGATGATGATGATTATTATTATAAAAATTGCTTTATTGATTATAAAAAAGAAAAAGCAGTCAACAACTAAAAAAACCCAAAGGATATTACAAATTACAAAAAATAATAATTTCTTACAATACAACCTCTGTTTATGAAGAATTTATAAGTCTTAGATTAATTTTATTACAACCAGAATGTCTTTGGTCACAATCATTACAAATTTCCACTGTCAGCGGGTATTTTGGACCAAATGTCAGTTTGTTAGATGATGTGGAAGAAGTCCTAGAGAAATACTCTGGTTTCTCTTCAGATCGTATAAATCTTTCGCCTTTTCCTAGAGAAAAATGTGTGTGTGTGTGAAAGAGATTTTCACATTTCCAAGAAGAACTCCAATAACTTTGATGCCCTCAGAAGTGAGCAAGAGACTGAACGAATTAGTTAGTGAGGTCCAAGTATCTTTATTTATCTAGAAACACAGAGTTATCACCTGCCCTGCCTGCAAACCTGCTGTGGGTGGGTAGGAACTTTGGTTGTGTGTGTGTGTGTGTGTGTGTGTGTGTGTGTGAGAGAGAGAGAGAGAGAGAGAGAGAGAGAGAGAGAGGCTTAAAAATAAACCTCGTTTCTGGTATACAGACATGCAATTCATTTCAGAAGTCAGACTTTTGCAGAGAAGGGACTAAATTGAAAGAGAGAGGGGGAGAGAGGGAGAGATTGGCCAAATGAGCTATTGCTCCACTCAGACTGAGGAAAAAGCACTGGAGGAGAAGATCAAAAGATAGCTTTGGAAACAGAAAGGGAAGAAGAGCTGATAAATGCCCATCTTTGTATAGAAAGCTACAGACGAGATAAATGCTGCCTGCAGATGCAGCAAAATCTTCTTTGAGGATTTCTGGTGCGATTCATAAACCTGAAATTCCATCAGTCTCACTCACTGCTTCCATACCCCCCTTCCCCCCTTCCATTTCTGTCTCTCCCTTCTCCTAGTCAGAGGAAGCAAAACAAGCCATTCATGCTCAAGTGGCCCAGGGATCACTGAGCTGGTAAACCTGTGTACAGTACATGACTGAATGCCCCTTCATCGGAAAACCTTCTATCCACATGGAAGTCCAGTCACCAGGCAGATGGCTACTAGCCTTCCCTTCTTTTCAGGAAGTAGAATAGGCACATTTGAAATTTTGAGAGAACATAGTGGATACCAGTTTTAAGAATGGCTACCATAGGGAGGTGGCCCATTCACACACACACACAAAATAATGCCTGCTATAATGGGCGCATGCTCATAAAAAAATAGATTGCTGTGGCCTTTTTTCTCCCAGGCAAAACACCCATTTAACTTTTCTCTGTGTCTGCTAGGCAAAATTCCCATTTCATAGAAAGCAAACTCTTTCTCACACTCCCTCCCTCCTGAGAAAAACATTTTTCAACATTTTAGTGCCAATTTTGTCTAATATCAGGGCTTTTTTTCAGCTGGAACTCAGAGGAACCCAGTTCCGGCACCTCTCAGGTGGGCGCCTTTGCCATTATAAGAGAACAAGGGAGGTGTTCATGGTGAGTTCTGGCACCTCTTTTCCTCGAACAATAGTACTGCCTAATATATGCAACTATGCTTACAAATTCTCCTAATAGACACTATAGTGTTTTTGTGTGTGTTGTTTTCACTAATACATGCATTTATATGCACATTTTACCTCAGTCGATGCATTTCTGTGCACATGATTTGGTTGGAGAATTGATCTGCAAAATCCAGAGAAGTGTGAATTTCAATGAATGGATGAGTTTCAGTTCTCATATTGTCTTGCAAAGTGCAAAATAGATGTAGGTTCACCTTTAAATGTGAACTGAATCAACTTTCTCTGCCACCCCTGCAAGTCCACAGACAGGTCTCAGAAACCATGTTTTGCTGGGAAAGGGGGGGAAGCAAATGCATAAGGAAATTGAGGAAAGACAAGTGTTCGCCCCAAGATGCTGCCTTGTCAAGAAAAGTTATGATAAGCTGCCCTTCCCGTCCCACCACACTCCCACTTATTCATTAAGTTCTCAACTTTTGGGTCAGCTGAAGTCGCAGAGCGTTGAAAACAAGAGTGGGAAAGGCGTTTGTGTTATTGGATCTGGTGCTTCTTGCCTTCCTCCCACACCGAAACCACAAGCCCATTTCAGACAGGAGGAATTGCTGTGCTTGCAAATTACAGTGTGTTGAGCTAGTTCAAATCCATTCCCAACCGCAGCCTGGTCCCAAGACATCACGTTTTTGAATTGGTTACAATGGCTGAAATTTTCCCAGCATTAATCTGTTCCTTCAATTTCCAGATGTAATAATGTCCAGGGAGATCGGCCTGTACTTTTTTCCTGGGCTGACTAATCTTTTCTCGTAATAACTTGAACTAAATGTTCCTAAACAATGGTAGTTGTTGACCACCAACATTTAACATGGTCTTCAATGCCCCTTTTCTTTAAAATCGAGAGAGTCTAGATGGAGATGTGGTGGCCAGATGAAAAGGGAGACAGAGCTCTTGCACCTTTAATAAATGTGTAGAGAAAATATTGAAGGTGCAGGAGGTCTGGCCACCTTGGAATGAGACGTAAAGGTAAAGGGACCCCTGACCGTTAAGTCCAGTCATACGTTCAGATTTTCCTGGACATTTCAGCAATTTCTACTCGGACACTGTCCAAATCTCATCTATGTCCATGAAATTCTGGACGTATGAAAACCTTGCCACAGTCACTTGGGCTGGCCTTGAAGATGGCATCTAAAAGAGAGATAGGCTCAGCTCTGGTTCAGATAAGATTGTGGACCTTCTCCAATCAAAGCTAAATGGGGCTATCTTAGGAACATTTCAGCTGACCTTTCTCTTCCAAGGCTTGGTAAAAAGAAAAAAGAAAAAAAAGGTAAAGGACCCCTGGACAGTTAAGCCCAGTCAAAGACAGTCTTGGGTTGCGGCACTCATATCGTTTTCAGGCCAAGGGAGCCAGCGTTAGTCTACAGAAAGCTTTCTGGGTCATGTGGCCAGCATGACTAAACAGAAACACCATGACGGAAACCAGAGCGCACAGAAATGCCGTTTACCTTCCCGCTACAACGGTACCTATTTATCTACTTGCACTGGTATGCTTTAGAACTGCTAGTTTGGTAGGAGCTGGGACAGAGCAATGGGAGCTCACCTCGTCCTGGGGATTTGAACTGCCAACCTTCTGATCAGGAAGCCTAAGAGGCTCAGTGGTTTAGACCACCTGCGTTCCAAGGCTTCATAGTTTCCTAGAATGAAATGACAGTCACTTTTTTTTCTGTGCCCGGGTACCACACAAGTTTTTCTAAGGATTTTGCAAGGTTTTCACAACTTTGAAGCTGGAAAAGGGCATCCTTGACCACATCTGTCAAACACAACCTCATCTTCACATCAATTGCACACCCTTTCTTCTACCTTTAAATAGAAACCTTCAATGTGAAAATCAACATGTGAAAATCTGTGTTAGAATTTGTAATGTTTATGTGATGTGACAGGGTGGCTGAAATAAAATGTTCACTGGATATACTGTAGAACAGTGCAACCTACAAATGCCATTAAGCTGTTTTTATTTAATTTTAATTGAAACAATGACAGACGGTATACAAATATGAAAGCCTCACACATTATTAAAGCACTATCATTAATGAATAATAAGATGAAAAACCTATTTATACATTTCAATTAATAATACTGTAATAATTTTAGACTACAGCATTTATTCATTATGCTAATATTTATAAACCTCAATTTAATCATTTAGAAGACAAAATCATTTGGGTATCATTAACAGATATCTAGAAAGCTTGTGTTAGTTTTGAAAAGTTAGTTAATTTGTACACACACTGATGCTTCTGCCTCCACTTGGAAGACAACCAGCAAGAACACTGGATGTTTATCTTGTAGAAATTTATGTGGATTTGATACCATTTGAGTGACAGCACAGCATTACTGACGCCTTTAAACCTGGGTTTTCCAAACTTGGGTCTCCTGCTATTTTTGGACTACAATTCCCATCATGCCTGACCCCTGGTCCTGCTAGCTAGGGATGGTGGGATTTGTAGTCCAACAACAGCTGGAAACCCAAGTTGGCAGAAACTCCGGTTTAAACAAACATAGGATAGGGTAGCCAGATGATAACAGGCTGCAGATGCCATCAGTGCCAGCCAGCATGGATAGTGGTCACGGGTGTTTTGTTCATCTCAACTTTGGGGGAGCTGCAATACTTGCTTGGTACTTGAGGCAAGCTGCTGAAATTTGCATTTTTGTGTCAGGAAATACAAATTCTGATGACCTCACGAATCCTCAGAACACCCTGCAGTTCTGCTTAGATTTCTGTCCCTGGAAGTTGCCAAGAAAAGAATGCATCCCTTAGGCTGAAAAGGGTTCTGCACCCCTGTGTTAAGCAAAATATGGGTGACCCCTTATTGTGGTGAAGTGCCTTGAGGCAGGAGTTTCCTCCAGTCCTGCTGAGATATGCCAGGGGTCGAACCAGGGACCTTCTGCATGCAAAGCAGATGCTCTCCCACTGAACTATGTTCCTCCCTGTCTCAAACCTACTTTCCACACATACACACATGTGCACACAGACCCAGTGGGAGAACCAACTTGTAACCATGGAGGTTTTGTCCTCAGATGGACTATTCATAACACAGTGAAGTTTGGAATCTCACATGTTAGAATTGGGCTTGTATCAAGTATTTGCTGGATGAGGAAGCAATTTACTGCAGTGCAGTTTCAACACCTTCTTGAGTAAACATCCACAGTGTTTGGTTAATTTTCTCGATCGGACACTTTGACGTTTGTGCCTTCGACCAAACAGTTCACTTGTGAGAAAGGGTAAGCAACGCGATTAAATAAATGGCCTTGTCCCATCCACAAAGATTAAAGATTTTATTGCAAGGGTTTTCACAAGCGGTTGGTGCTTAAGTGTTGTATTACTTTTTTATCTTGCCTTTCATTCATTTAATGTTAGCTGGTGCCGAAACAAACAAATGAAAGTGCAGCCCAACTAAAGTTAACAGGAGTTTGTTTTTTGTTTGGTTTTTTTTTTAAATAAAAAAACAACAACCTGTGGATTATTATGGAAGTAGGTTTTGATGTCAGGGAGGGGTTTGTAGATTCATCAGAAAGTTGCAACCCCCTTTTAAAATGAAATCTGCCAAAACACAGTGGTCTGGTTCACACAACATGGTAAACCAAACTATGGCTTTCCAGGATAGTGCAAAGTTATGGACTCATGGTTAAGCTCTCTCCTGGCTACTAGCCACAATGGCTATGTTCTGCCTCCACTATCACAGGCACCATGCCTATGAATATCAGTGACTGGGAATCACAGTTGCACTCAGGATCTGCTTGTGGCCACCCCAAGGACCTCTGGTTGACCACTGTAAAAAGAGGACACGGTTTGGCCTCTTCCAGCAGGCTCTTCTTATACTTCTTATGCTTGGCAGGGGGTTGGACTGGATGGCCCTTGTGGTCTCTTCCAACTCTATGATTCTATGATTCTTGCTAGCCACAGGCCATAGCCAAGGTTTGTTTTTGATTACAGCTCATGGTTATTCTGGAAAGAGCTTAACCATGAGCCCAGGTTTGAGTGACAGGCTAATCCAAATTTTGGCTTAGCTCAGCATCTCATGGGAGCAAAAAGGACCAGGGAGGATCAAAGCTGCTGTGAATCCACATCTTTGTGCAGCCCTATGGTAAGTCATAGTTGGCTTACTATGTCATGTGAATGCAGCCAATGCATTGAATGTGAGCTCTGCCTACAAATCCATTCTCAGCTATGGACTCGCCAACTCGGAGGTGCACACAGAAGCCTTTCTCGGTTGTCCAAGCCCCATGTGGTGTGGAAAATGTATACAGAACATGGGTCCATCCCAGTTGCAAGCAGCTGCAAGTTTAGAGATGTGCAGAAGCCAGAGAAAGAACTTTGAGTGAAGGGGTGTTCAGTTTGCTATCCTTGGGACACTCTGGGAAACTCACCAAACAAAACCTGCTATATCCTGGAAGGGCTGTGTACAGTGCAGGTGATTTGAGTGATGAATGGGACGCAGCTGTGGGCAGCCTAAGGAAGTTCCATCAGATCCTGGTGCTTGCCCATAAAGCCTAGAGCAGGCATAGGCAACCTTCGGCTCTCCAGATGTTTTGGCCTACAACTCCCATGATCCCTAGCTAACAGGACCAGTGGTCAGGGATGATGGGAATTGTAGTCCGAAACATCTGGAGAGCCGAAGGTTGCTGACCCCTGGCCTAGAGTGAGGGACCAAGGTGTTGTTAGGAGGTTACAGAAACTTGGGTTTTTTTTCATTGTGGGGTGATCTGCAAGTATGTTAGGGCCCTGAATAAGAGCATAGTGAAGTCCTGGGTGAAAGCCAGGGCGCTGAGAGGTGGGGAAGTGTGTCAGAATAAAAATTTTATATCTATATTTATTTATTAGGAATTTGTATGAATGGTTTTATTGTACATCTTTGTAACATTTGTTGTGGCTTTGGTTTGTCTGTGCACTGTTTAGAGTTATTTGTATATATATTAAGTAGTACAGAAATTGCCTAAACAAAACATTAACGTGCCCATACCCTTTGTGCACTGCTGCAACCTTCTTGCATTAACCAAGAAGGTCTGATGGTCACTTCTAACTGTGCACCTTAAAGCCTCATTGCAGTCAGGAACACTGGGCTGCAACACAAGTTCAGGTTTATTGATCATGCAGGCTTTCCAGCTGTGCAGAGGCATCTAACTACATCCAGCTGTTTGGAATTCCCCTTCAGATCTTCATGCTCAATGCACAAAGGTTTCCTGTGGGAAAAAGGAACACGAGGGATGGGGATTTGCCTGTGCGACCAGACTCCCTTTTTCACACATTCACTTTGAATGACCAAGAACAGCTACAAAATTCCTGCACATGTGACTTCAGTGGTGGGTACACCACTCTGCATCCACTCAACTTTTTGTGCATAAATGAGCAACTGTTGAACTGTTGAAACAGATGCAGGAAACCACTAAAAGGAGTAGGTGTCACACATAAACAAGCTGTATGCAGGGCTGTGGCCTAGGAATGTTCGCAATGCTAGGATTCTTTCATGTGATGAACCACAAGCTTGGAAAGAATCTTGAGAACTGTCTGGTCCTTTGGCTTACATGACGTGGTCTGTTTGTTGCATGATTAATACATTATAATCATCCTCACAAATGCTGCGATGGATCTAATGGTTTCAATGAAAAGCTGAAGGCAAGAAATAACGGAGTTATTTATTTTATTTATTTTTAAGAATTGCACAACGCTATTCATCAACAATACCAAAGCTGCTTACAAGAATAGAACATAAAAACCACACTGTAAATGAGCCTCACCAAGAAATGACCAATGATCCTTCTGCAGATGATCTTGGGTATCGAGCTGGGATATTAGGATTCAGCCAGTCCCTCAGGTACCATGGATCTTAGTTATTCAGGGCTTTGCAAATTAATATAAGAACCTTGAACCCAACTCAGTAGTAGAAGGGAAGCCAGTGCACAATGGTGTCACACGCTCTTGGCCAAATGCTCCCATCAATGGCCTCATTCTGCACCAGCCAGATGAGAGGGGTATAAATAAAAATTATTATTATTAGTAGTAGTAGTAGTCATCGTCATTGTTGCAGTGCTCCCTGTGGGACCCTCTCAGCTCAGTGCCTAGTGCGGGCAAAATGGCCGTGCTCCCCTAAATCCACCTCTGCATGTATTACAGTGGACAGGCTATCTCTCTCCAAAAACAGCCATAGCTGGTAAACCAGACAGAACTGGTGAAAGCCACTCCTAGCCACACAGGACACTTGAGCTTCTAGTGAAAAAGATGCTTCCAGGAGTACCCAAACATTTGTACTTCCTCCTTCAGAGAAAGTGCATACCCCTCTACAACGGTTAACTTGCCTGCCTCCTGAATGTGGGAACCAAGCACCCAAATAGCCTCTGTCTTCCCAAGATTCAAGCACATTTTATTGGCCCTCATCCAACCCTTTAGATTGAGCACCAATCTAGAGCTGTCACACCCTTCCTAATTCAGAGAGCTCCCCAGTGTATCCAAGACAAAGGGCATATCTTAGAAATGCAGGAACCAGTCCAATACCAGACCCACTATTATCTACCCCAGGTGTGGGGAACCTTTGGCTCTCTGGATGTTGCTGAACGACAACTCTAACCATCCCTGGCCATTGGCCATGCTTGCTGGGGTTGATGGGAGTTGTAGTTCAGCAACATCTGGAGGGTCAATGGTTCCCTATACCTAATCTATTCTGTTTGATAGCAGCTCTCTAGAATGTCTCCTGCACACTTCTTCTATTCCCTGTGTGTGCCCTGCACCAATTCTTTCCCAGCTAATGCTCTTCATTTCCATCTCCTGTGTTTTAAACATAAATTTAATATACTCCAATATTGCCCCCTTTTAAAGCTAGAACCATCACACTATACAACGATGGGTAAAGGCATGATTTGTCACTTCCATAAAGTAACCTATTGGTGGCGCTTTTTCTTGGTTTTGAAGTTTCATTCACTCCACAGATAATTTTGTTTCCGTGTCGCAAAATATGGGCAGGGAAAACGGGAACAAAATAATACTATCCCTGTTCTTTAAAAGCTATTATTATTATTATTATTATTATTATTATTATTATTATTATTACCACCACCACCACCACCACCACTACTACTACTACAATATGCCTCCCAGGTGTTTCCTGGAATAGCAGTTACTTCATTGTATCTGAATAATATCCTGGTCAATTGCATTGATTGTCCAAAATGACAGTGATCTGATCTGATCTGGCCTTTCATATCTGGATGTGCAGCTGTTTGAGTAGCTTTCAGAACGATGCCTGCAGGGACTTCCTGAGGGGTTGATGGAGACTATGTTATCTCGTCAAACAGCATCGCCATCTGGGATGAGATGGATCAATGAGTAGTGAAAGCTGTGCTTTAGTTGTCAACCACAGTCATTTATTTGCAAGAGACCTGTGCTTATGCATGTTATTAACGCAGGATGTAGGAGTTATAAATGAATGTCGTGTCACCTTGAAATTAATTATAATTTATAAGGAAGCAGCCGATGTGCCAAGACTGCTTTTCACTGATGGGCAGAATGTTCTCATTCTTTTCGTGGGATTCCCTCCTGATCAGGCTGGGAGTGCCACCCCTTATACTGCTCTGTGCACATGAAGAAGGTATCAAGAAGCTTGGGAAGTGAAAACTAAAATCTCTAGGAAAAAAAATCATAAGGGGGGGGACACCTAAAACACTCTAATAAGGATTGAGCATGCTCACCAGCCAGGAAACGGTGATTGACTGTTGCGAGAAACCAAGTGAGAGAGGGAATGGGATGGAGTAGCTGAAAGCATGAGGATCAGAATTCCATACTGCAAGAATACATTGCAGCCTGCACTAATTCCACCTGTTCTCTGTTCATCCCCTTTCTTTTGTCTCCTACTTGTGGTTAGGGAAGGGTGGGCGTCCTCCCTTCCACTTCTTTATTGTTTTGGGCGTTCACTCTGACCTGCATTCTACTTTTAATGTGCCTTTTAATGTGGAAAATTCCTAAAATTAATCCCAGAACGGGAACGGGAACAGTTTGGCATTTCTTTCCATTTCTTCTGTTTATTTACCATTTTCCCACCTTTCTGCATCATCAGCCTCCTGCAGGGTGTTAACCACCCTGCCCCCTGATATTCATAGAATTGTAGAATTGTAGAATTGGAAGGGACCACAAGGGTCGTCTAATCCAACCCCAGCAACGCAGGAATCTTTTTGCTCATTTGAAATACTGCCCCTCAATGAGGCTGAACTTAGACTCACAAAATGTTTAGGGATATGGATACCCCTGTGTCGTCGTCCCCGAAAAAAGCACTGGCCAAGAGTAAAGGATGATGGGTGCTGTAGTCCAACAACTTGCAGCCATATTTTAAGACTGTAAGCTGCCTTAAGTCCCATCAGGGGGAAAAGCTGGGCATAAATAAATATGTAACAACAACAACAACAACAACAACAACCTCTGAGGTCTCAAGGATGGAGAAGACTGTATGCTACCATACCAATTTGCTTTGTCTCTTATTGTATGCCTGTTGAATGTTGGGTTTACTAGGGGAATATCTAAGCCCAATTCCTCGCTTTCCTCTCTGAATTTTCAGGGCTTTGAAATAATAATAATAATAATAATAATAATAATAATATGCTATTTATTTTATTATTAATATATATTATACCTTGTCCATCTGGCTGGGTTGTTCCCAACAGAATATTAAAAACACAATAAAACAACAAACATTAAAAACTTCCCTTAACAGGGCTGCCTTCAGATGTCTTCTAAAAGTCAGATAGTTGGTCATTTCCTTGACATCTGATGGAAGGGCGTTCCACAGGGCGGGCGCCACCACCGAGAAGGCCCTCTGCCTAAGAAACTGTCAAGGAAGTTTGTCAATGAAATCCAGCAGTAGGAGATTGGGGCAAGCCATCCTAAGATGTTAAGCTTAAAATATTAACTGTGTAAGAAATTTTTGTGTTGTCTGTTTTTATGTTTGTTCTTGTTTTTTGTGTATTTTTCTTATAAAATGAATAAATATTTTTAAAAAGAGAGAGAGAGAAGGCCCTCTGCCTGGACTTGCAATGCATCAGTCTTCATTCCAATGCACCGAATAAGTAATTGCTCAACAATTGTACTTTTCTCTTTGTTGCTTGACATAAAAGATTGCAGCAGAAAATGGTTGAAGCCCTCTCCTCCCTCCCCACCATCACTATCTACTAAGGAACTTAATAGAACTATCAGAATATGGGGCAAACAAAAACTTAGAGCATCTCTACCATATTCCCAGCCCTCTTTGTCTCAGCCTGTGATTAATGGAGTGTGTGTTCTAAACCCCAGCCCACAACAGGCACTCAGTCCCTGTGCATTCATTGCAAATGCGAAGAGGAGCCAACTCACATCTTAGCAAATTCAGAGAGTCCTGCGGATTGGCCCCAAGGTGTTTCTCACACATGACAATTGTATCCATTCTTTATCTCCACTGCATCCCTGTGAGATAGATTAGTTGGAGTAGAATGGACTGGCCCAAGGTCAGCCGATGAGTTTTGCAGCGTTTGTGCCAAGGTTTTCCCCAGTCTGGACCAAACACTCTCTCTATCACGTCACACCAAATCTCTTGCAAGAGGGGATTGGAACCGCGATCACACTGGCTGTGTTAACTTTCTACGCAATATGAAAAGAGCAGCAGTATTTTCTTAACAAGAACAATTCTTGCTTTTATACACCAGTGAACTTCCCTTCACCCCTGCCAGTTTAAAATGGCTGCTATTCTCCTTTTCTCTTTCTTTCTTTCTTTCTTTCTTTAAAAAATATCTCTTTTTTGCAACATCAGCTGCTGCAGAATCCTGATTAGCCCATCGTTCCATTATATCTTGCAAAATTACAAGGAGATTAGTGCAGCGGCAACAAATCTCAGAACAATGATAGCAGCTCACAAGTATTTGATCTTGCGTGTGTGCACACACATTCTTGAGGAATACTCGGCAATGGTGTTTTATCAGACAGCCTCCTCCTCCTCCTCCCCCCCTTCTCCTAGTGAATGATATGATAACATAGCTGTGGGCTTTGAAAGAATTCATCCCCCCCCCCTCAAACCACTAAACAACGTCGCCTGCCAGGATGTGTGAAAGAATTTTTTTACTTAAAGGAACAACTAAAACCAAAGAACAGAACGCATTTTAAAGCAAAACAGAAAAAAAGAACTTGCAATTTAGTAAGGAAGATGTAGATCGTTGTGAGTTAGTAACCACACTGGTCCCTGAAAATGAAGAACATGGTGGCCCTTTTCACAGGACACATGTAGTGGGAGACCGGGAAGGGCTGTAGCTCCGTGGTAGAGCATCTGTTTTGCAATCAGACGGTCCCAGGTCCCATCCTTGGTGTCTCCAAGTAGGACTGGGAAGGTCCCCAGACTGAAGCCTTGGAGAGACACTGACTGTCAGTGTAGGCAATATTCCACTAGGTGGACCAGTGGCTGCTTCCTATGTCCCTATCATGAGTCCTTGCCACCACATGAACAGCAGAAGGTCTGAATGGGCATAAAGTGCAGGGCTGGACCAAGACATTTTGGTGATCCAGATGCTTCCCTTCTCCCTATGTGTAAAAGCTGACTGGCAACTGAATCTTATTTCAACATAGATGAGGGGACAAGGACTTCCACCCTTGGCTTAAGGGGGGGGGCACATACAGCTTTATCCTCCAACATCTTGCTGCTGCTCTCGCCCCTCACCCTCTGCAACCTGAGACAGCCACCTCCTTTTACCTAATGTACACCCCCCCCCATCTAAGTGTTCATCATAACCACAGCTCTGTAAGATGAATGAGGCCGATGCTGGGGGTAGCCAGATGAGAACAGAAGAGCCCTGCTGCATCAGTCCAGAGTCCACCATCCTGTTCCCAGCAGTGTTCAAATAACTTTTTAATAGTTTTCACAAGTTATAACACTAACAAACAAAAACAAACAAACAAACAGTAATACAAATATAAAACAACAACACTTAAATCTTAATACACCTATCTTCCTTCCTTATCATTGAGGGTTGACTTCCTCACGTCCTCTCTTCCTGCGTTCCTTGAGTATCATTAGGAAGAAGAAGAAGAAGAAGAAGAAGAAGAAGAAGAAGAGGAGGAGGAGTTTGGATTTGATATCCCGCTTTTTACTACCCGAAGGAGTCTCAAAGCGGCTAACATTCTCCTTTCCCTTCCTCCCCCACAACAAACACTCTGTGAGGTGAGTGGGGCTGAGAGACTTCAAAGAAGTGTGACTAGCCCAAGGTCACCCAGCAGTTGCATGTGGAGGAGCGGGGACGCGAACCCGGTTCCCCAGATTACGAGTCTACCGCTCTTAACCACTACACCACACTGGCTCTCAATTACAATAATGTAATTTCTTTACATTATTGAAATCATTTTTAATGACTATCCTTGTTCCCAGCAGTGTTCAATCTGTTGCCTGTGGCAAGCCCAGAAGCAGGAGGATGTGATAACAAGGACCTCCCCCACTGTTGTGTCCCAGCTAGTGGTATTCAGAAGTGTGGTGCTGCTGATTCTAGAGGTACCATATATCCGCCACGGCTTGGTCCCCATTGATAAACACCAATATCTACCAAAGCAGTGTAAAACGGATCTGATTTATTGTTGCTTACCATATGTCTATCACCACCAATCATCATCATCCACAACTAGCTTAATAGGCCATCAGCTTAACACCCAGTTACTTTAAAAAACAAAACAAAACAAAACAAAAAAACACCCAACATCAACAAAACCCTTTGGTGCATAAAACATTGTTTCAAACCCCGCTCGCTGTTTGGGACATTTATCTGCAACAGTTAATAGGTGGGGTTCTTTGCACAAGAAGTGGGAAACCGGGGATTTTTCCTGTGTCACTAGGTAAGCAGAAATGTGAATGCTGAGCACAGACTTTTCCATCACGGCAGCCCTACTTTTGAGATGGGTTAAACGAATGCTAAGTGGATCAGCCAAGGGGTGCCTCACCGGATGATTACAAGTCGAGGGTTGCAAAGCAAAAAACGCAGATCACGGGTTTTTGTTTCTGTTTTTTAGCTAAGTGCTCTTTGAGCCCTCGACCATTTAATGACCTTTCCAGATTCATGGCGATGCTGTCCACGATCTAATAAACTCCCTTTCATGCAATGCCTTTCAAATTAAGGTATGTTTGACTGATTTTTTTAAAACAGTTACACCATTTTCAGGCTTAGCCTTCTGCTGAGCACAAGCTAGTGTTTTGCCTTCAGAAACAAAGCTATATTTCTCTCTTAGGCACTTGCGGAGCAAAACAGATTTTTGGATTAATTATTTACCAGTCATTTATGAGCCGGGATTTGCAAACCCCCCAAAGCAACGGCTTAGGAAATACCACAGAACTGCTCACTTCATGTTACCCTGCTGCATTTTTGCTTGGCTGTGCCCGTCATGGTGCTTCTGCCCTGTTGACTCCGGCGAAGAAAGGAAAAAAGGGGGGAGGGGGAGAAAATGGATTTGATCTTCTCAATCAGAATCCCTTGCCCACTTCCGACCCCAAATGTATAACGGGTCCTGCTCCTGTTGCTGGACTCCAACTCCCATCATCCCCTGCCATGAAGGTGAGTGATCAGGGATGACAGGAAGTGTAGTCCAGCAACAAGTCGAGTGCCACAAGTTCCTCATCACCAGGTCTTGAAGGCAGGGCCGGTGCTAGGGTTTTTTGCGCCCTAAGCGAGATCACCTTCTGGCGCCCCGCCCCCCCCCCCGCCAATCCCTAGCACCGGCCCTGCGGAGAAGCCAGATTTTGGGCTGCTCCCCCCTCTCCCGCCACTCTGCCACTGGCAGAGGGGGCGGAGAAGCCCGATTTCAGGCTGCTTCCCCCCTCCCCGCCACTCTGCCGCTGGAGGAGTGGCACAGGGCGGCGGCGGGGGGGCAGGCTGGCCAGTGCCCCCTCCATTTTGGCGCCCTAGGCAACTGCCTAGTTCGCCTAAATGGACGCGCCGGCCCTGCTTGTTCAATGGATCACCACATGGGGCAGACACACAGAGACCCAGTAACACAGATAGGGGCCCTGGCTAACACCAGTTACCTCCATCTGCATCAGGACAGTTATTCATTTACTGACTGTGCACTGGCTTGATGGTGGCTGCAGTGCATCACGTCCTGTTTCCTCCCAGGGCCTGAAATTATGAATGAAGGTAGTAAAAGAATTATGGGAAATGATATATAATTAATTGGGGGGGATGTTTAACACTGACTTATAAAAATGTTATATGGAAAAGCTTGAGAGAGACATTGTACTACCTTTGAAAATCTTTAATAAAAATATTTTAAAAAAAACAAACTTTTTTTCTAAAAACCCCAACACCTTTCTTTTAGGAATTCTAGCTGCCAAAATCCCAATAGAGCAAAAAAGAATGTTTATGTATGTGACCATGGCTGCGCAGGTGTTATTGGCCTGGAGAGGGAAAGAAGATAAAGTCCCTACCACAGAAGAATGGCAGATTCAGTTGGTGGATTATGCCGAAATGGCAAAAAATGACGAGAAGAATCAGAAATCAGGAAGACCAATTTTTTAAAATAAGAAACGGGGAAAATTTATAATGTATCTTAAAAACCATTGTAAACAGTTAAACTCGTTACTGGGTTGGAATAACACTTGCAGTTTAAAGTTGAATTTTGGACATTATGGAGATGTAAAATATTTGTATTAGTATAAAAGACGCAGGAGGAAATGATTAACAATAGGGCCCACAAAGGGGGGTGGGGAGGGAAGCCCAGGGGATTCCTTGGAATCTTGATTTTATGTTGTATCTTGGATATGTGATTGTAAAACATTAATCTGAAAAACCAAATAAATAATTTTTTTATATAAAAAAATTGAAAATTATGAATGAAAATTCCCACCCACCCACTTTTGTGGCCATACAGAAGATGCCACCGGCTTCACCTTGCAGACCACCTCAATGCCTCCAGGAAGTCTGTGAAATATGCCAACACCAGCTGTGGTAATGACCAACTTAGATGGCTTAACAAAGAGATTGCACAAATGCAAAGGGAGGGTATTTTGCGAACTGCCCCAAGACCCCCAGGTATAGGGTGGCATATAAATGTTAAATAAATAAATAAATAAAGCAAGCAAGCAAGCAAGCTATCCATGGCCACCAGCCACAAAGGCCATGTGCTACCTCAAGGATCAGAGCGCAGATGCCTCTGATCGCCAAATGTGGATGAGTGCTATTGACCTAACATCTTGCTTGTTGCCTTACTATCTGGTCAGCCACTACAGGAAATGGGATGCTGGACTAGCTAGGTCTCTGTTCTGATCTGGTAGGCTCTTCTTGTATTCTTGTGAGACTTTAAAGGGATTGCTCTTGCACCTGAGGGACTGATTCTGCCTTAGTACTTATAATCGTGTCCGGTTCCCCTAACAGTGGCTGGTGCCTATTGGGGCTGGTGGGGCAGAATGCAAGGGGGAGGGGGTCAACAGTAGGAGGGTCCAGAGCAAATGACAGACAGAGACAACTAATTCTGCTTTAGTCCCCATCCTTGTGCCTGATGAGTTCTACAAAGGGCAATGCGAAAGACTGAAGAGGAGGATGCTGGCAGCCTGACCCACCCCCTGGACTGGTTGTAGGAATGAAGACAGGCAGGTGGGGGCTGGCTGAGGCTGGGGGGGGCACAGCTCCATTTGTCCTTATGGACCAAGCTCCACAGCCTCCCCCCCCCCAAATCTGCTACTGGCTGCATATTTGCAAGTGAACGGATACTACTGTCGCAAAAGATGTGTGAAGCTGACCTGAATATTCTGCAGTTTGGGGAAATGGGAAGTATGAATGAGAAGGGCAAAGGGAACATAGCTATGAGATTCTAAAGTGAAGTCCTGCCCCCTCCTGTTAGTTTATCTCCAAACGCCACAGTCATTATATGTAACAGTAATAAAAAATCTTGGCAATGCTTCCCAAAGTTGCTTTAGCATGTCTCAGAGAGAGGGGGAAGCAGAGGGATTCCACAGCTGCAGCCTGCATTCAACAACACTTCATTTCATGGATCTATTGCATAAATGGTGATTTTTCATTGCCTTAAATGCTAGCTCACAATACCTTCTTGGCGGAATATTTGTAATCCAGTCTCACTCTGCTTCAATCTAGAACTGAACCAAATGTTCCCCAGTGAACACTTTCAATGTAGAAAAGGGAAATTCTAGCTACTCTGAAGTGTTTCCACCAAACATGCCTATCTGATGCCTTTTTACATAGCCAGAGTCAGTTGCTGCGTTGGCCCCATCTTTCAATATCTTAAAGTCAGCTTTATTTGCCTTAGCAACAGTAATAACATCCTGCAGCTAATCAGAAATCACTCAATGCAAATAAAGCTAAGTCAGACTGAGGGCAAATGTCTATTGAGGAAAGACTATTCTGAGTCTGAATTAGCTTTGTTTGCCCTTTATGATTTCAACATGTGGGTCAAACCTGATCCCCCCCCCCCCAAAAAAAAAATCTTCTACAAGAAGGATCAGAAAGACCTAACACATTCTGAATTGAGATGACTGAAGTTTAACCATCTCCTTTAGCATATGGGTTGTGCTTTTGTCTATCATTGCCTTTGGATAGCCCAGGGGTAGCCAACTTGGCACCCACTGGAAGTTGTTGGCAGTCCCATCAGAAGAAGAAGAAGAAGAGTTTGGATTTGATACCCCACTTTATCACTACCCGAAGGAGTCTCAAAGTGGCTAACATTCTCCTTTCCTTTCCTCCCCAACAACAAACACTCTGTGAGGTGAGTGGGGCTGAGAGACTTCAAAGAAGTGTGACAAAGAAGGGTCACCCAGCAGCTGCATGTGGAGGAGCGGAGACGCGAACCCAATTCACCAGATTACGAGACTATCGCTCTTAACCACTACACCACACTGGCTCCCCTCAGCCCCAGCTAGCATGGCAAATGGAAAGGGGTGATGAGACTCCAGGGACTCCAAACTCAGGGATAGACAAAGCCTGCTTATCTAGCAGCCTTGACTCTTTGGGATGCTATTTTTTTTCCTTGTAGCCATGGCAGCAGCAACCTCCAGTCTCC
Source organism: Lacerta agilis (assembly GCF_009819535.1). Taxonomy (NCBI): domain Eukaryota; kingdom Metazoa; phylum Chordata; class Lepidosauria; order Squamata; family Lacertidae; genus Lacerta; species Lacerta agilis. The sequence goes on from NC_046315.1 coordinate 19,101,054, forward strand.
TCTCCAGTAAAGAGGAGACTGAGAGGAGATAAGATAGTCATCTTCTCAAGGGCTGTCACATGGAAGATGGTGCAAATTTCTTTTCACCTGCTATGGAGGGTAGGACCCAAACCAATGGATTCAATTTACCAGAAAGCAGATTTGGACTAGACATCAGAAAGAACTTTCTGAGAGTAAGAGCTGTTTGACAGTGGAACAGATTCCCCCAGAAGGTGTTGGACTCTCCTTCATTGGAGGTTTTAAATCAAAGGCTGGATGGCCATCTGCCATGTATGATTTAACTGGGATTCCAGCATCGCAAGGGGTTGGACGAGACCAGCAAGGCTTACTGGGCATGGGCTGGATCACTCCCATGGAGATCCTCTGTGGGCTGGACCGGTGCAGCGCAACACCAAAAACCATTTCTGCGCATGTCGGCAGCACCAGAAATCGCTTCTGCGCATGCCCAGATGCCGAAAGTTGCACCTGTGCAGAAGCGATTTTCGGCATCTGGGCATGCACAGAAGCGATTTCTGGCATCTGGGCATGCACAGAAGCAATTTCTGGAGTCGCAGAACAGAGTCCCCACGCCGCCCCGCGCCGGTTTAGTGCAATGCACAAGGACTCGCCAAGTGGGCGGCTCGATTTGGGGGCAGCTTGTGGGCTGGTTAAACAGCCTCCGTGGGCCGCTTCTGGCCCACGGGCCTTAGGTTCCCGACCCCTGGACTAGACAATGCTCAGGGTTCATTCCAACTCTATAAGTTTATGATTCTACGATTTTATGAACTTCTTGTCACATGGGTGAGAGGGGAAGTTGGGATCCTCTCCCCACCTTACAATCATTCTCCATGGATACATATTTGAATTGGGTTGCATGATAGCTTCAGTTGCACAGTCTCCCATGTGTCTATTCCAGTGAAAAATCTGGGACTTGTTGACTCCTCTGCCTCTGGCTGCTATCCAGCTCCATGGTGAAGCCTGAACAACTGCAGCACATGATACCATACCATACCATGCTCATGTTGTGTAAATAACCTTTCTGTGGCCTTTAACAGATGCAGTTACCCAACATCTTGGAGCCTGAGTGAACTGGGAATGCCCTTGACACAACATGTTCAACCCAAAGTTTTTTTTTGGTTAATTGAATAGTGCTGTGGGCTTTTGCCAAGTGATAAAACATTCTTCTTGCTGTTCCTTTTTATATTATTATTCAGCACGTTCCACTTCTCCTTCATCATGTTTGCTGCCATCCTCTGAATTCCCTTCAGCTAGCCTATAACTTTCCGATAGTTTGATGTCTAGGATAGAGGTCATATTGAGCTGCACAATGAGATTTCAAAGGCTGCTTGAGGCCAATGTGTGATATATAGTCACAGGTTGCATTGTAACTGTAGCATCTGCCTTGATTCAGTACAACTCTGCCTAAAGCGATCTATGCCCAATCAATAGGAAATGTATTATTTGCTTTATAAAGGCTTTGGTTTCAGGGAGGGGTGTGTGTGTGTGTGTGTGTATACGTGTGTATACTTTTTCATTGCCAGATACGTGTGTATGAATGCTTTTTCGACAGACTATTTGTCATGACGATTGTTTTCACATATAAAGCAGTGGAAGAAACATTAACACTTAACTTTTATTAAGAAAATAAATTACTCTGGAAGATAGCTCAAATACTTCTGAAAGAAAGCATCAATCACTACCTCATTCCGAGGAGGACAGAACTGAAAAGAACGGAAACTAGTGAAATATTGTTGAAGGGAGAGAAGTCCGGTTGTTTAGGAAGGGCTGTAAGGCCAAGACTGCGAACTTCCAAAAGGTGGGTTGGATCCATACTTGCACTCAAGTTGCACTGGAGAAAGGGAAGAAGTGCGTATTTCAACTAATTTTTGCTTCACCCTGGTATAGCTGCTCTGGAGTCAGAGGACTGGATCTTACCTTTCCAGTGGTAGGCAGGAGGGGTTGAGTGGATCTGTCCATTTCAGTTTCTCATTTATCTGATCTTAAGTTCAGTTCCCTACCTGAGTTTGTGATTATTATTATTATTATTATTTAAGCCCTTATGAAAATTCATCAGCGTTGTCATGTGAATGTCTCCTAATACACACATTTTTCTCTGTACTGTTCAATATAATTCAGAGTTTTGGCGAACAAAAGCCCTCTCCTCCTCAGTGGCGTAGCGAGGTCAGGTGGTACCTGGTGTGGAAAATTTCTTGTCAGCACCCCCACACATTGAAATTATTAAAAGAAGGAAAAATAAGATACAGTTGCAAGTGTTACTGTCTGGTTTATTTTCTTAACATTGTGAGCATAAGCATTTAAAACCTTCCCCCCCCCCTAACTTTGTCCTCTGTGCTTGAGCAGGGCAGTGTGGGCAAGCCCGCCTCAACTTTTCCTCGCTAAGCCACCAGGGTGAGAGAGGGGTCTGCTGGTGTGCCTTCGCCAGGGCAGAAGCCGCAAGGTGAATATAGGCAGGGAGGGAAGATGGTGCTCCTTTTGTTCTCGGGCTCAGTGGCGGTAAGTGGGGAAGAAGGGGAAAGGTACAGAGGGTGCAAGGGCGAAAGAAGTCAGTCCCTTGCGCTGCACTCCTGAGGAGACTTCCTTGGAGGAAGCCCCACGGGAGACTGGTGACTGAGCTGAAGGGGGACGCTGCATCCCCTCAGTGCAGAACCAGATGCACCAGAACCACCGGCATTTCCAGTGTGGTGTAGTGGTTAAGAGTGGTAGACTCATAATCTGGGGAACCGGGTTCGCGTCTCCGCTCCTCCACATGCAGCTGCTGGGTGACCTTGGGCTAGTCACACTTCTTTGAAGTCTCTCAACCCCACTCACCTCACAGAGTGTTTGTTGTGGTAGAGGAAGGGAATGGAGAATGTTAGCCGCTTTGAGACTTCTTCAAGTAGTGATAAAGCAGGATATCAAATCCAAACGCTTCTTCTTCTGCTGGTGCGGAGGGAGGGAGGGGAATCCCAGAGAAAACTGGATCGTGACAAATATGTTTGTCATTTTGTCACACACACCCCCACGGTGCTGACACCCGAGGTGGCCTGCACCCGCCACACACCCTTTCCTACGCCACAGCTCCTCCTTGATTTTGTCTAATTGTCTCTTAAAGTCATCTAGGCTAGTTGCCTCCTGTGGGAGCAAAATCCATAGTTTAACTATGCTTCCAGTGTACTCCAAACCTCTGGACAACCCCACTCAGCGGTTTCATGTAGCTATTAAACTAAGGTTACCAGACGTCCCCATTTCCCAGGGACAGTCCCCGGATTTACAAATCAGTCCCCATTCAAAATCCATTGAAGTTTAAAAGTGTCCCTGGATTCATTGGGGGGGGGGAATCTGGTAACCTTATATTAAACAGCATAGGGGATAACATTGAACCCTGCAGAACCCGACACTGAAGGCTGTATGGGGCTGAAGAACACTCCCCAAGCAACACCCTCTGGAAACGTTCATCCAAGTAGGCTCAGAACCACCACAAAGCAGTGCCACACACCCACTATATAGTCAGGGGCCAATGCTGTCTGTCCTACTTTTTTCATTTAATGCTCCCTTCTCTGACAAGAGTGGGTGGTTGCCCCTGGATCCCTGCTCTTATTTTCAATAGTATTGCAGACTAACTCAGGCTACCTGATCTCTTTGGGGACAAAAAAAAAAAAATACTTTAAATGAAAAGCCTGGAATTTGAAAGGGAGAAAAAAAATTCCTCCAATGTGTGCCTTCCTTTGTACATTATTTTTTTCCCCATCATCGTTTGAAGGAAAAGAAAATCAAGGGAAGATAAAGAGTGTTAAAGAGGAGCAGTGTGAATAGAATGCATGTTTCATTGTACATGCATTGAAGTTTTGAACACAGGCCAGTTAGCATTTGCTCTAAATATTTATGGAAAGTTTATTTAACTGTTAAGACAATGCATCTTATGCCCATCTTATACCAGGCCAAAAAACCTGTCTATCTAGCCCAGCACTGTTCACTAAGACCAAAGATAACCCTTAATAATAATAATAATAATAATAATAATAATAATAATAATAATTTATTTATACCCTGCCCATCTGGCTGGGTTTCTATAGCTACTCAATAATTAATCAAATGTTAAAAGCTTCCCTAAGTCCCATCTGTGGCGTTTCACCCCTAAAGGTTCTCCAAGGGTTAACTTGGCAGGGAGGAGATTGACCAATGGGAGCTCTCCAGGCAATTAGTGTGTGGAAGGATGGCAGTTAGAGAGGGGGGGGGGAAAGGCAGTTAGAGGTTGGAAGTGAGGCAGTTGAGTTAGAGAGGGATAAAGAGAGGGAGATAGAGCCAATGAGCAGAGCTAGAGCAGATTGAATAATTAACAGGAGGCATCAGGGTTAGTTATTGAAATACTAGGTGAGAGTTGGAATATACTTACCTGAAGAACCATTCGGTTATATTAAAATGTTTTACCAGTTCATTTGAAACCATTATGCTTTGTACCAACAATAAAGAAACTTATGTTTATTTTTACCAAAATCCGAATCTGAAGTGAGTTATTCATTGCCAGAGTGAATACTGGCTGGTGGCAGCAGATATACCACATGTCGTAGGGGTAGTCACCAATAGACCGTTAAACGTCCGGGGGTGCTGCTCAGGTCTGAGAGAGTGAACGCGACACCATCAGCACCAGCCAGCATGGCCCATGGTCAGGGCTGGTGGGAAATGCAGTTCAAAACATCTAGAAGGCACACATTTGTGCTTTGTGATCCTTGAAATAAGAACTGAAGCTAAGGAATTTCCCACACCTACATGTATCTGCGTATATGTGAACTAGCAGGTACATATGTGCATAGTATCTGCATGGTCATCAGGCTAGACCTTGTTGGTGGTGCTGGCACTGGGGCTACCCAGTTTGTGCTGATGTGTGACAGAACTTTTTCGGTGGCATTGGAGAATTCTGCTCCTGGCAACACCATGATCACTGAATGGGAGATTGTTTTTTAAACTGTAAATGCCTTAGAAATGTTAAAAGCTGAAACTGCTTTTAGATGTCTTTAATTGTAAATGTTTTTAGAATTTCTTTAACCATTTCAGAATATTTTTCCTTTGTTTTTGTTCTGAAATTGTTCTGGGCTCCTTGAGGAGGAAGGGTCGGGTATAAATTCAAACAACAAGAACAACATGAAATATAGAGGGATCAGGTGAAGTTCTGCATCTTTCCCCTTCCCTGACAAATTATCCTGCACCCACACGTGTCCCCTATTTCAATCAACATTCATTGTAATTCTTCTGTGCGGTACAGTTGTCTTTATCATCCTGCTCGTATCATCAGATTAACTAGCAGTGAAAAGAGGGTTGCATACAGCTTATTGCATTTTCATGTATGAAGAAGGATTCTGATGTATGAAAGAAGGATGAAGGAGGATTTTTAGTAAGTACCTGTAAGATTCTCCACCTACTGTTTTCTGTGATTAACCAACTTGCTGAAAGCCAGATTGAGCTACAGATGTGAAAATCATTGCACTGTTGAAGCAACTCACCTCCTGTGCCAGAATATATTGATTTCAAATTAATTCCCACTAAATAAAAACAAACAAACCTCCTTTTTTGCTTTTAATGTGGATTGAAGAATCATGACACACTTAGACTTTCATAAAACATCCCAGAAGTTGAAATGCCCCTTCTTTCAGAATTGGCATGGGGTTTTGAAACCTAGACTGTATGGCAGTTTTGGTAAGGGGTGCAGAAGAGTTATTTGGTCTGCATTTTTAAGTGAAACAACATAACATGTACAGTATCTCCTGGACTAATGCATGGATCAGAATGTAATTAGCCACTGTGTCTATAAAAAAATCGCTTGCCATTTGGGGGGCAGAGGCAGTTGTGGCGCAGCAAGCTGGGTGGGGGAATCCTGTTGTGTGACTGGCAGATGATGCAATGGCCCTCCACCAGCCATGTGCGTTGATGGGACTCACCTGCAGTTTGAATTAACCAATAGCAGGCGGGCTCAGGGTGTTGCATTGGGCAAAAGGCCCTTCTTCTGAGCTACGCCAATAAAACTCAGAGACTAGAGGAGCTAGGAGTCCATTTTGTTTTCTTTATTGCAAAGCAATAAAGGTTACAGCCTGCAACCCCACCCAAAGATCTGGGCAGGGGTATTTATAACATTTCAGACAAAGCATTTCAATTTAACCAATCATATTTCATTACTTCATTTTAGTTTAGTACGCATGTACATTACCTAATCTAATACGCATGCGCAATAAGCATTGTTAACTAAACCTTGATTCTCAGAGATTGTTACATTTTCGTTAGTTTGTGTGCATGGGAATCTGTGTTAGGTCTTTGTTCTATGTATCAACTTATGTTCTAGCTTATGAATGTGATTGACGTATTTGCTGTCCTTCTTTCCCTGTAGGGAAGGTCTCATGCCAAATCATCTGTTTCCTTAAAGCAACAGGTTACCATAACATTTCTATTATAAGCATATTCAATGATTTATTGGGGTTCACATTATCATATTCATTGTGGCCCCTTTGGGCCACTGCTATGAGGGGGTGGGAATTTAAGACAGAGCTGGCCAGTGTGGTGTAGTGGTTAAGAGTGAGCCAGTGTGGTGTAGTGGTTAAGAGTGGTAGACTAGTAATCTGGGGAACCGGGTTCGCGTCTCCGCTCCTCCACATGCAGCTGCTGGGTGACCTTGGGCTAGTCACACTTCTCTGAAGTCTCTCAGCCCCACTCACCTCACAGAGTGTTTGTTGTGGGGGAGGAAGGGAAAGGAGAATGTTAGCCGCTTTGAGACTCCTTCGGGTAGTGAAAAGCGGGATATCAAATCCAAACTCTTCTTCTTCCTTTTTATTTTAGCCAGCTGCACTCACTCTCAGCAACACAGTCCCTTAGGAACAATAATATATCTTAAAAGCACCCCCCCTTTTCACTCATGTGCAAAGGAATGCCTCTAAGCTGATGCCTACTATGACACTACAGCTGAAAACAAACAAACCCCTTTTGGTTGAGAACATGTATGCATATGTATCCAAGTTTAGCTGGCCAAATAAGCAATTATTTAATTTAAACTGGCATGTGATTTATCAGCTATGTAGGTGACAAGTCAACTTATCTATTGTAATCATGTAACAAAGAATAGCCAGTTCACATGTTTCAAAAGCTCATAGCAATATGCTTTTTTGCTGCTCACATGCTCATCTTCTCTGTCTTCAAATCATTCCTTAGTGGGACATTTGCTGAATTTAAACACTCTAATAGAGATGTTTTTAAAAGGGTGGACAAAACCCACATCTCTGTAGACTTCCGGCTGGCGACGCCATAGCGGGTGGTCGGGGCTGCTTCGGCTGCGAAGCGCCCGATCCATCCCGGGGGTTAGGAGCCGCGCTACCGCAGCGCGCGGCTCCGGTTGGGGTGCGGGAAGAGCGTCCCGCACCCTGGGCTCCCCGGCTGTGCCCGCGGAGGCTCCGAACCCTTCCCCTACCCCCCTGTAAAGGGGGAGTGGGGGTGAAGGGACAACGGAGCCGGGCTTACGGGGATATGCCCCAACCGGGATGCAAATGCGGCGGCAAAGCCCGCGGTGAGCGTCCAAGTTCTACCTGTGAAGAATGGAGCTAAAGGAACCCGGTGGTCGTGAGTAAATAATCTTGGCAGAAACCGTGTTTTTGGAACGATCCGGGGGGAAGGAGAAAGGCAGCCTGCCTCCCTCCCTTCGAGCCTAAGAAATTAACCAATTTGAGGGATTGCTGCCACAGAACTGGTTATAAAGTATCTAAAATCGATACATGAGACTGGCAAACTTTTTTCCTGGGAAGCTAACTAGCGGAAAATATCTCTATTTAAAGTTGCGGTGTTTGCGCTCCAGCTTAGGAAAATGGCGACGAACAAAGAGACAGGAGAAGAAATATGATACCCACTTCCTCCTCCTCTGCCAGTATGCTGGGTTTCGTCCTTGAACTGGTATTGAACTCTGGACTAACAGATGAACAAAGGCTCACTGCCTTGAAGGTGGAACTAATTTACAGAAAAGTTAAAGTCTTGTGTGGGGGTCTGAAATGGAACCAACTGCCCACAGAGGAGGCTAACAAAACTTTTGACACTTTGGAAGGAAATCTTGTCAAAGAGCTGAGAGGATGGATGGAAAGATGGGAAGAAATGAATGAGCTACTTCGGAGAAGAAATTCGCTTGTTGGGGGTGGCAGCCCCAAGGCGATGTCAAGATTTGCTATATCCAGCCCCCGAGGTGTGAGCTCGGGGGCCAGGGACAGAGAATTAAGGTATTTACAAGAAGAAAAGGAATGTTACAAAGAACCGGAGAAGCTGAGAGAGGGAGAGTTGGACACCTCGGAGCTCGTGGCAAGGAGAGTGTTGGACTGTGCCTGGATCTGTGGACGTTGGGAGAGGGAAGTTGCATGGAAGTTCAGTGCTGATGCCATCAGGAGAAGAAGAATGGACAGAGGGGGTGTGGGGTGAAGTACTAAGTAAAATCTAAAGCAATCTGTTATGGTATTTTGAAATCGGAGGGTGAACACTGTCAACAATAGTTTGTTTTATTATTTGTTTGAATATGAAAAGAGATATTTCAAGTTTTTATGTTATTAGCAGCAGTTCAAAGGATAGAAGAGATAGATTTGATGAGGATGATTTGTGAGGACTTATGAGGATGTAGTATAAATGAAGTCATTTTAAGTGGTTTAAGTTTATAGATTAAGACGATTAAGACTAAGATGAAGATTAAGATGAATGTGTTACTTTATATATATAATTAAGTTTAATTTTTTTTAAATGAAGAGGTTAAGAAGTAGATTATGGATATAAACTCGAAGGTGAAAAGGCAGGGGAAGTCAACTGTCAAGATTGGAAAAAGAAATTTTTTTTTTTGCAGATGTCTAATTAAGAAGAAAAATCATGGCAATCTTTGTATAAGATGTGTAATTGTATTTGTTTTGTTTGTGTATAAATGTAGGTGTGGTTAAGGTTGTATGTTGTTATAAGTAAAAATGTCAATAAATTCTTATAAAAAAAAAAAAAAAACCCACATCTCTGTAGCCGTTGAAGCAAGGCCATGGTGTTCATCAATATTCATTAACATTTGTTTACTTATTTAAGTCTGGGTTCTGTGTCACATTCCCTATCGAAGGCAATTTGAATTAATGTTGCTAAGGGACTTCATAGGATGCTTTAAGAAATGCTTGAATAATGGGCCAGTAAATTGTACTTGCTGACTTCCTTTCCATTAATTTAGTGGCCATGCTGAAAAAAATTAATCAAATTTGACTAGCAGGACTGCTTCTTTCTTTGTCCTTCATGGATGAAATAATAGCGCTGCTATGAATATAGCAGAAAGACAGAAGAAGAAAAAAAGGGGGGGGGAATGAACTTGTTTATCTACTAAAGGAAAATCTGATTTCTGGGAGCAACCCTGCATGTGGTTTCTGTATTGTTATGGGATGCTTTGTTTTGCCTTTGGCAAAATTCCACACATGGAAATGCACCTTCAAAAGTCCACTTCACACATTTTAATGATCTCAGTTAGTGGTAGGTGCCATCATAAATTGTAATTAGCTCATAAAGTTATAAATACTGTGTTACAAGTTCGGACGAAAGTTCTCAGTTACTTCAAGATATATTAAGTATATATTGTTTTTGGACATGCACATCAAGAAGCACATCTTGGAAATGTGTCAAACTCATAGCACAGCATCGTGACATGCATCTCAACATTCCACAACTTGCAACTTTTCCTTCTCTGATTGGCTGTTTTCATCTGTCTGATACATTCGAAGTTGGTGTCCATTTGACATGGACTCACCAAAAGAGGGCCTCTTATGCAAGCCAAAAAAGCCAGAATCCAAGAAGTTGGATACTTCAGTCATGTAGAACATGCATGTGCAGAAACCATAAATTCATAATCTCAGTAGGAATTGCAAGAATATTATAATTCAACCTCAGCACTCACTTGTACATTTAAAGTCCTGATAGAGCTGAGAAATTTCAAGTTTCTGCAGCACCGCTAATCTCCATGGAAGAATAAGTAAAAACTGCACATGCTCAAGAGTACTTCCCCCCCCCCAAGAACAACCGGGACACTCAGTGGCCAACCAGATTCTTATGGGAAGCCTGCAAGCAGGGCCCAAGAACAACAGAACTCTCCCTTTCTGTGATTTCCAGCAGGTGGCATTCGGAGGCATACTGCTTCTGGCAGTAGAGACAGAACACAGCCATCATGGTTATTAGTCATTGATAGCAGTCATCCTCCTTGAATTTGCCTAATCCCCCTTTAAGGCCATCCAAGTTGGTGGCCATCACTACCTCCGATGGGAGTGTATTCCATAGTTTAACTACGTGCTGTGTGAACAAGTGCTTTATATTGTCTTTTCTGAAATGTTAATGGTGTGCTTTTGCAACAGAAGTAATAACACATGCTGTCTAAAGGGGGACACCTAAGACATTTAAGTCCAGGGTCTAAAATTATCTAGATGCACCACTGGATACACAAGTCAAACTACCTTCTGCAAAGGCCCCATCTGATAGAACCATTATTTGTAATCCAGAAAAAAAGTTGTTATGAAATACACCCAGCTGTGTTTTCTGGAACCTTTATGGCCAAATGTCATAGGACACTTTGTTCTATCATTCTATATTTTAAATTCCTTGCAGGTTACTCTGAACTCTCAATTAAAATCAGCCTCTTATCTGTGTGTTTTCTTAAACTACAGGTGCACTGTGCATAGTTAAGATAGATGAATATTTCTCCACTAGGTCTTCAAAAGAGCTGGGCTTTCCCTAATGTTTCTATGTAACTTCTATGGAGCATGATCAAAAGCAAAACCCTTTTCATTTCAATAGTTTTCAAATGTATTTGACTTTGCATCCAGCCTTAATATAATTCAGCATAATAATAATAATAATAATAATAATAATAATAATAATAAATATCCTCAAAATTACGTGAAGAATGAATGAGACTTCTGAAAATAATGGAAATGTCATCTTGAGCTTCTCCTCCTCCTTCCTCTTCTTCACCAGGAAGGGTTCAAACCCTCCTCAGCCATGAAGCTGACTGGGTGATCTTCGTTCAGTCTCTCTCTCTCTCTCTCTCTCTCTCTCTCTCTCTCTCTCTCTCTCTCCAACCTATCTCCCAGGGTTGTTGTGGGGATTAAATAAAGAGGGTGAGAACCATGTGTGCCACCTTGAGCTCCAAGGAGAAAAAAGGTGGGGTATAAATGCAATAAATAAATGTCAGGAATTGTACCTGGAAATCATAAGGCATAGTCACAGCTCCTTCCAGGCAACCTTGAGCTACAGTTGGGATCCAAATGGAATTCCCATCCTCACCAGTAATGCTCACTGAACTTCTTTCACTCCTGACAAAGGAGGATAATGGGAACCTTCAGCTCAGATTCAGGTTTTCACTTGTACTGGGGTATGCTCGGTTCTGTTTAGGGCAAATAAGTACATAGGGTCCAATGGAAGATGTTGTTTCTGGTTATCTCCCTGTTCTGGCTTATTCTCACTGCTTTTAAATGATGTCATGTGGTTTACCATCATGCCACCATCATCTCAAGCCTATCTGGGCAGAACATGGCCCAGTCATTGGCGTGTTATCCAGGCCTGGAAGTAGAGGAGCATCTTGTTCTGCAAAAGCCTTGAGTACTCAGATGGGAAACAGTAGCACACTTACTTAGAGGAATCCTTCATATTTCATGTTATTTTATTCCTATGCTGTCTGTCTAACAGTGTTCTCTAGGTGGTTCCCATAAAGTAGGGCGTTGGTGAACAGTGTAACCCGAGCAAAGTGCAATAGCAAGGTCTTGTCCAGGAGAGTCAGGGCAGGCAATGTCACATTCAGAAGTGTCACAAGAAGCAGTAAGAAGAATTGCTAATGGTCAGGTTCAGGGAGTGCCAGCCTAGTGCATTCATGTTCTGAATGCAGGATCAGTACCCTGGAGAGCTCCCAGTGAGTGTGGCCTTGATGGTGTTTTTCCTCCTGCAGAACACTTTAGACAAGTGTTGCCTAGTCAGGGAACTGAAGCCTTATAGATGCATATAAGATTTATTCCACATTAGAGAAATAGGGTGACCGTTTTTGCATTGCCGAAGAAAAGAGGACATATATCTGTCTAACATTTGAATATGCTAATACAGACATAAAGATGCAAATTTAGGAATAATTACTGGAATTTAAATATTACATTACTAGTAATAAAGGTAAAGGGACCTCTGACCATTAGGTCCAGTCGTGTCTGACTCTGAGGGAGCCGGCGTACAGCTTCCGGGTCATGTGGCCAGCATGACTAAGCCTCTTCTGGTGAACCAGAGCAGCGCACGGAAACGCCATTTACCTTCCCGCCAGAGCAGTACCTATTTATCTACTTGCACTTTGACATGTTTTTGAACTGCTAGGTGGGCAGGAGCAGGGACCGAGCAACGGGAGCTCACCCCATCGTGGGGATTCGAACCGCTGACCTTCTGATCAGCAAGCCCTAGGCTCTGTGGTTTAACCCACAGCGCCACCCATGTCCCTGTTACTACTAGTAGTGGTATTTAATTAATGTTTATAATGCTTAATTGCAGTTTACAATAGAAGTGCAATGCATCTCATTTGGTGGGGACACAAAACTGGGGCCAGGTCATGGGCCAGACTGTGAATGGGTAATGCTGAGACCTCTGCTGTCCTTTCTTATAGTTTTATCTTTCATCTGGACACAGACCAGAGAGCCTTTCAAATAGAGAACACCTTCAGATAGAGATCCCTCCTGTTTGAAGCAGGGTGTGTGGCCAACCTAGGTGGAGAATCCCTGTGCCATTGCAAACTCATCGCTAAAATTGGGAATCATATGCAGTTTACAAATGAACATGAGAATAACTAAGATGGAGGAGTGAGACCACTAAAGCATTACAGAAGGTTCATCCTATCAAAGTCCAGGAGCAAATATCATGCTGGCATGTGTGTGGAAACTGACCTACCTGGGCATGGTTTGGAACCACTAATGGGGGAATGCCTCTGGATAACAGTGCAAAATGGAAGCTCAGAATATCTTGAACTCCTCAGAATGACTGGTCTTCATTTCTGCTTAGATTTGAAAACACATTTGTAGCATGTGCCCTTTCTATCCTTTTTGTTTCTTAGTTAATCTGTACTGCCTGCAGCCACCTAGGGATTGCTTTGCCTCTCTTTGCTGTCTTTGTTTATCTAGCGCATCTTTGAATCTCTCTCTCAGTCTCAGCTGAGAGACCACAAAACTGCAGTGTTCCAAGAAAGAAGACGAACTTTTTGAAGTTACTGAGCTGCATACAACCGCATTAACACAAACAGATTATCAGATGGATTACTAGGAGGAACATTGCTTTCTATATCACTGAGAGACAACATCATGTATTTAATGTGTGTTAATCTTTGAATAACTGTCCTCTGCTTGGTTTTATTTTATTTTATCTGTGATTGATTCAATACAGCATCACACAGTCCCATCTATTCACACATCCATTCATGCATATTATACAGACAGACAGACAGACAGTGCTTTTTTCTTTAAAAAAAATGTATAAGGGCACTCTCATTTTCCTACTCATTTGAAATACTGCCCCTCAATCATTCACAAAATGTTTAGGGGTATACGTACCCCTGCATCCCCCCCCACCAGAAAAAAAGCACTGGCCAAGAGTAAAGGATGATGGGTGCTGTAGTCCAACAACTTGCAGTCATATTTTAAGACTGTAAGTTGTCTTAAGTCCCATCAGGGGGGAAAGCTGGGCATAAATAAATAAATAAATACACAACAACAACAACAACAACAACAACAACAACAACAACAACAACCACCTCTGGGGTCTCAAGGATGGAGAAGATTGTATGCTACATGAGTAATTCTGAAATACTGCCCCTCAATGAGGCCAAAATTAGATTCACAAAATGTTTAGGGGTATGCGTAGGGGGGGGGGGAAGCACCACATAGATATTCCCACAGGATGCAAGGTGATCATTAGTAGATGTCTAACAAAAATTTTAAAAAATACACAGGCTTACGTAAACTGAAATTAAAAGCAAAGGCTTTATGAAAGCCAGGATTCCAATGCACTAAATATGTGTTAAAAGAATTAACTGCTCAGTTAATGGTCCTTTTTTTTCATCTTTACATTCTTGAAATAAATGATTGGTAGTGAGGGTGCATGAAAGGCTTCCAAAAGTCAAACATACCTTCAAATTAGACTTCTTGTTAAACAGGGAATGCACTAAAAGCTCATTTCTCTCAAGTTTCACTGAAATATCATTCAGTAATTGCTCTATGCCAGTACTTGGAAAGTTTGTTTTAGAATGGAACTAGTTGCAGTTCATCCTGTCTGGAAAGGAACTAGTTCCCATTAAACTTTGTACTTGAAAAGAAATGGACTACTAGCTTGGTCCAAGTTCATCCAAGTGAACCTTTTCAGTTCATAAAAAAATTCCGCAAACAAAACAAACAAACAAAAAACATTCATAATGTTACAAGCTGCTAAGCTGAAGTATTGGTCCCAAAAGCGAATTGAAGCAACACACAAGTAATAAGATGTCTAAAAGACAAAAAAAGCTACCAGGTGAAGCTTTCCCAATAATTGTATTTCCACACTAGGAAAGGCTTACCTTGTTTAATTTGTGTCAATCACACAACTGTTAATGGCACAAAGACATCATTTACCTTGTTTCTGTAACTGTGCTTCTTGCTGCTGTTAGAAGAGCAAATATCTTCAGCAGGGAAGATATAAGAAATGTCTCACATTTCTTCCTTATGGTTGCTTAGCCCCAGTGATTAAGTGATTTAGTATCATTAGCAACTGTAGCGTCTCTGCATCTGCCTCATAAGCCTTAGAACATTGCCTCTACATTTTTTTGGCTAACTTTCTTTATAGATATCCAATTGACTTACATTTTTTTAAGAAAAGGGAGAATGGGGTGGAGCTTAGAGTCTGCTGGGTAATGAGGTGGATGAACATGAAGATGAACTAGAAATCATTCAATGTTCTATGCAAAAAAATAATAATTCACCTCTAGTTCACTCAGCAATTATGAGAACTACTTTCAGGTGTAGTTCAGAAATTTGTCTATTAGTTCAATCAAAGTAGTTTGTTCAAAGCACAGCTCTACTCTACATGTATTTATATTCATTCATTCATTCATTCATTCATTCATTTATACACCGCCCATCTGGCTGGGTTTCCCCAGCCACTCTGGGCGGCTTCCAACAAAATATTAAAATAAATAATTCATCAAATATTAAAAGCTTCCCTAAACAGGGCTGCCTTCAGATGTCTTCTAAAAGTCAGATAGTTGTTTATTTCTTTGACATCTAAAGGGAGGGTGTTCCACAGGGCAGGTGCCACCACCGAGAAGGCACCCTGCCTGGTTCCCTGTAAGTTCACTTCTCGCAGTGAGGGAACCCCCAGAAGGCCCTCGGAGCTGGACCTCAGTGTCCGGGCTGTGTGATGGGGGTGGAGTTTACATGAGGCTGTAACCATATGGAGTCTATTTCAACTTCAAGGAGCTTCAACATCATGTTTGTTGTGTGAGCATCTTCCCTAAGAACAATTTTGGTTTGGAGAAAACAGGAATTGCTACTCAAATTTCATCCAGTGCAAAATTCTGAAGCAAACAAAATCTGAGAAAAGTTGAAGAAAGCCAATATTTTGGGATAAGCCTTGTTGTTGTTGTTGTTGTTGTTGTTGTTGTTGTTGTTGTGTCGTTCAGTCGTGTCCGACTCTTTGTGACCCCATGGACCAGAGCACGCCAGGCACGCCTATCCTTCACTGCCTCTCGCAGTTTGGCCAAACTCATGTTAGTAGCTTCGAGAACACTGTCCAACCATCTCATCCTCTGTCGCCCCCTTCTCCTTGTGCCCTCCATCTTTCCCAACATCAGGGTCTTTTCCAGGGAGTCTTCACTTCTCATGAGGTGGCCAAAGTACTGGAGCCTCAACTTCAGGATCTGTCCTTCTAGTGAGCACTCAGGGCTGATTTCTTTGAGAATGGATAGGTTTGATCTTCTTGCAGTCCATGGGACTCTCAAGAGTCTCCTCCAGCACCATAATTCAAAAGCATCAATTCTTTTGCAATCAGCCTTCTTGATCGTCCAGCTCTCACTTCCGTACATTACTACTGAGAAAACCATAGCTTTAACTATACGGACCTTTGTCGGCAAGGTGATGTCTCTGCTTTTTAAGATGCTGTCTAGGTTTGCCATTGCTTTTCTCCCAAGAAGCAGGCGTCTTCTAATTTCGTGACTGCTGTCACCATCTGCAGTGATCATGGAACCCAAGAAAGTGAAATCTCTCACTGCCTCCATTTCTTCCCCTTCTATTTGCCAGGAGGTGATGGGACCAGTGGCCATGATCTTAGTTTTTTTGATGTTGAGCTTCAGACCATATTTTGCGCTCTCCTCTTTCACCCTCATTAAAAGGTTCTTTAATTCCTCCTCACTTTCTGCCATCAAGGTAGTATCATCAGCATATCTGAGGTTGTTGATATTTTTTCCGGCCATCTTAATTCCGGTTTGGGATTCATCCAGTCCAGCCTTTCGCATGGGATAAGCCTAGTGATATTTATTGGGTGGGATATGGGACAGTTTATAGATTCTCTGGATTCTCTTCAGATTTTCCCAAAAACAAAATAGGAAAAGATCTATAACAGGAGTGGGGAACCTGCATCCCTCAGGAAATTTAGTACAGTCCTTTTGTGCCCCTTGAGTATTCTGTATTCGGTATATTCACTCTGAGAGCCCCTCGAGTAGAACCCTTCCTGCACAATATGATTCAGAGGTCTCTTTCTTTATCTTAAAATGAACACAGTGGTTTTGTGGCTCCTATGCTGTGGGGGGGGCTGCTTCCTTTAATGTGGTGAATGTTTTCTTTCTGGGAAGGAAGAAGGATGGAGATAAGGTGTCGGAACGTATTCTTGCAATTATTTCCCTGAGAGATTTGCAATAAATGGTCAGTCTTGCTTTTCTTGTCTTTATTATTATCAATGAGCCTACCATAATCCCCAGATGTGGCACCTCTCAGAAATGACACTTTCCAAATCTTGCCCATCTTTGAGCCTTGCAGTGTCAGCAGAAACACAGCCCGTGGTTCCTAGATGGATTTCCAGGATGGATTGTCTTATTTAAATTTGAGCTGCATCAATGGGACTGCCATATTATCTCCGAGTGGCATTGACATATGGTTCATTTATCCCAAGCCCTAAATAACCTTGAGAAGTACTGCTTCATTTCTTTGGTTTTGGTTGCTTCCTCCGGGGAGGCATGGCAATTTGCTTCCTCACAGCAGGAGAAAAAATAGGTTTGTCAACCAATGAGTTAAATTTAAACAGATCTGCAAATTGACAAACCCACAAGAAATAGGACAGGAATTATACAGGACAAAAAGGTGCCATCTACCAAGTCAGACCATTGCTGCATCTAGTCCAGAATTGCCTACACTGACTGGCAGCAGCTTGCCTGAGTGTCAGAGTCTTTTCACTGCTGCACTGTATTTTTTTTTAAAAAAATTGTTTATTAAATGTGTATCTCACCCTTCCTGCCAAAGGAACTCAACACAGCAGACACACCAGTAATTTGCAATTGAAATAAAATAAAAAACACATTTAGAACATGCTGAGGATTGAATCTGGGACTTTTAAAAGCCAGTGTGGTGTAGTGGTTAGGAGCGGTAGACTCGTAATCTGGGGAACCGGGTTCGCGTCTCCGCTCCTCCACATGCAGCTGCTGGGCTAGTCACACTTCTTTGAAGTCTCTCAGCCCCACTCACCTCACAGAGTGTTTGTTGTGGGGGAGGAAGGGAAAGGAGATTGTTAGCCGCTTTGAGAATCCTTAGGGTAGTGATAAAGTGGGATATCAACTCCTCCTCCTCCTCCTTCTCTTCTCTTCTTTTAAAATGCAAGTCATATGCTATACTATTGAAATATGGTCATGCAGTGCTTTTGTTTATGATGTCAGCCAGCCAGCCAGCCAGCCAGCCAGCCAGCCAGCCATGCCCTTCCTCAGAGAACTCCATTCCCCTTCCCCAACAGCCAGCATTTTATGGGCAGTGAACATGCTTAGTTCTCACTGAGCTGTTTTGGGTTCCCCCTCCTTAAGGTTTTTCCCCTAAATATGTTTTACACTTATGCAAGTCCCCTTGGGGTTCACCAAGCTTCCCTCTCATGCAAGCAGTGTTTTTTTCTGGGGGGACGCAGGGGTACGCATACCCCTAACCATTTTGTGAATCTTTGTGTACTTTTGTCCATTTACTGTATTTATTTTTCCCTGATTTGAACTATAAAATGGTGATTTTCTTGAGTCTATATGAGAGTACCCCTAAACATTTTTATAGAAAAAAACAACACTGCATGCAAGGATGGTGCTCTTTTGGCTACATAATGATTGACACTTGGGATGAGTTTGCTATTGGATGGATGGAAAGATTGAGAGAGAGAGAGAGCGCTCACACCTTTAATGGTACCTGCAGGCCATTACGATTAGTAATTCACAGACAAAGAACTGCAACTGTACAACTACAGAGGGAAAAGGGCCTAAATTATTGGCTTGCTGAATAATGTTCCCCACAACTCAAGCAGTATCTCATTATTTAGGAGATTAATTAGGCTTGCAGTACACCTTTGCACAATGACATTCACGCCCTGCTTTCCATATTCAAATGCAAAAAAAGCAACCTTGCCCAGAACGCTCCCCCCCCCAAATAAACAACATAATTTACAAAAAAGGGGAAGATGATATAAAGTGCTGTATTTTCCTTTCTAGGTGGATTATAAACCATCCCCTTTGGAATTTGCATCTCCCCTGCCCCCACAAAGCGAACCATAATGCAAAGTATGTGCATTTCATCAAAGCAGAAGAAACTTTCATTTGTTATGTCACTTTAAAGCTGCATTTGGGAATTGTATTAAATTGCTGCTGTTGAACACTCGACGGCAGAGAAGTGCATATTATTTTTTTGAGTGCAATATGTGTTCGGGCCTATAAAATGAGCTGCTAGTGGCATATATAAGACTAACCACAAAGATACATGCAACACTGAGTGGGGAAGAAGGTGTTTGGTCCTTTTCCCTCTCAGGTCCTTTGCCCCTCCAGTCAATCTGTAAATAGTTTTCTCTCTATAGCCACTTTATCTTTTTCCCCATAGGGAGAAAATAAATGGGTTGGGGAAGGGTTGAGTAAAAACAAAAACAATGTATAGAGTGTGAGGGATTAAGCACCTCCACTAACTTCCCTCATAGCCTTCCATTCAAGATTGAAGACTCCTGCGTCTGCTTTCCATTGAAAAAACAAACAAAAAAACCAGGGGGAGGTTATTTGTAACTGTGTCTTATAAGTAGTTTGGCCCTTAGTCTGTTCAAAATACTTAATCATCAATCTCTACTTCAAGAATACTTACAACAGCTATGCAGCATTGGTTGGGATGTGGTCAGTATCAGTTTTGCCTATGCTGATGGCAGACTTTGGCTCATGCAACGCTTGTGGGTGAGTTATGATATGAACCAGGGTCTTCCAGAATTCTCTATTGGGGCAAGTGCAGACCCTCTAAGTATCACTATTTTCCAGGGACAGTCCCGGATTTTCAGAAACTTTCCCGGTTTCTGATTTGATCCTGGAATGTCCTGCTTTTCCTTAGGACGTCCCTATGTTCATCTAAGAAATGTTGGCGGGTATGGAGTTATGCGACCACTGAGCCTAGGAGATAAGTTACTATACAGTGGTACCTTGGTTCTTGAACTTAATCCTTTCCAGGAGTCTGTTCGACTCCCAAAACCAAAGTGCAGCTTCCGATTGGCTGCAGGAGCTTCCTGCACTCGAGTGGATATATATGGGGTTGGGTTTTTTAAAAGACATTTCACATAGTATGCCCAGTTCACAACAGGCAAGCTAGGACATATGCACCAACTTTTGAAAAAGCAGACTTAATCTTTGACTCCTCCCCTGACATCAACCACTGGCATTAAGCCTGTAAACCAGTTATGAGTGCAATAAAAACCACCTACAATGAAACAGATATACAATATATACAACACATACATACAATTCAAATCTAATACATGCTTGCTGAAAAAGAAAGGTCAAAAAACACACAAAAGAACCAAGATCACAACTGACGTTATGCCAAACACACAAAAATCGTGACCGGCTGAAAAATAATCACAACTCTTAACAATTGCACATATAAAGAAATATAATATAAATCTCAGACATAGTAATAGACAGGTACAACCATGCAACTGTAGAAATATGCCTTTAACATGTATCCATAAGTATCATGGAATTCACATATTATGGATTAAGGTCCCAAGAGGGATATAATGCAGGTCGTATTGGTTGGCGATGGTTCTGTAGTTACGCCATTCAAAAGATGCAGATGAAGTTGCCACGAAGATAAAGTTGAACAAAAAATAACTTTGCTGTATTGCCACTCCAAAATAGGATGAAGAAGTAACGAAGAAAACGTCAAACAAGGGACAAGGTTACCCGGGTTTTAAGCCTTGTTTCGCCTAAATTAGGCTTCATCAGCAACAACGCTGTATACAAAAGTACAAAATCAGTTTTAAAAAAACAACAACAAAAGTCCGCTATAAACGCATAAAATACATTGTTATACATACCACTCAAAGTAAATGCGTAAACACAGAACAACAGGAATAAAAATAGGTTTCTTCAGCACCAAATACGCTGTATGATATGATATAAAGGAGATACAAAATCAGTATCTTAAACCAAAATGTATGTTATCAACCCGCTAAATGAATGCTGTTATACATACCACTTGAAGTAGATGCGCAAACACAGAACAACAAGAGTATAGAGGGTGGAACAAACATACCAAGTAGAGCTGACTATATATAGGTATACAACCAAGAGATACAGGTGTTACTAATTCGGATTGTTCTGGAAGGCCCTTAAAGGGACAGCCACACAAAAAATGTTTGAATTAAATTGCAAATGTAAAATATTTCAAAATAAAAGACCAGAAGTATATGTAGAACAAGTATCAGATTCAAAAAATGATGAGGGAGAAAAAAGACAAGATCTGGATTATAAGAAACAGTTATAATCTATATCTGTATTAAGACCAGCAGGATGTAGTGTATTAAGCAAGAAAATAAATCTGGCTTCTTTCTGCAATAATCTTGTCTTTGCTAATTCTAACGGGCCAGAATAAGTCCAAATAACAAAAAAGGAAAGATCTTCATCCGTGTGTGATGCTTCTAAAAAGTGTGCAGCAAGAGGAGCATCCATCACACAGTTTCTTATTCTAGATCTATGTTCAGAAATTCTAATTTTTATAGGTCTAAGTGTATATCCCACATACAACAAGTCACACGGGCACCTGATAACATACACAACTCGGGACGTGGCACATGTCGCAAAAGAATGTATTACAAACTTGTACCCTTTCACATTTGTGAATTCTTTAACCTGTAGAGCATACTTGCATGCACTGCAGTGTCCACATCTATAAAAGCCCTGTGGCGGGCCTGAAAAAAATTGTTGGGTCAACATGGGTTGAATATCTGTGTGAACCAAAGAATCTTTAAGGGATCTCGTTCGCCGTTT
Organism: Lacerta agilis; assembly: GCF_009819535.1. Classification (NCBI taxonomy): domain Eukaryota; kingdom Metazoa; phylum Chordata; class Lepidosauria; order Squamata; family Lacertidae; genus Lacerta; species Lacerta agilis. The sequence continues at coordinate 19,122,571 of NC_046315.1, forward strand.
TGCAAACAAAGGCACAGTATTACTTCCTAGAATGTCTTGCACAATGTGCCAGTGCCGTCTAATGATTTTTTGAATGTGAGACGTCAAATGGTTAAACTCAAGCGAGATAACCAAACGCGAGGAATTCACCTCATGGGCCGTGTGGTCTGTTAGAAGTGAAGACCTATCTCTTAATTGGACTTTTTGAAGTGCTGAATTAATAACCGACGTGGGATAACCTCGTTGCATGAGGGATGTAGTAAGCATTTTGGAATGAATTTCAAAATCCTGATGTTTAGACGAATTTCGTTTTAGCCTAAGAAACTGTCCCACTGGTAGGTTGTCGCGTAGATGTTTGGGGTGATTGGACCTGTAATGTAGTAAAGAATTTCTGGCAATGCTTTTTTTGTAAGGTCGTACTTGAATTTTTAATTCCTCTATAAAGATTTCCACATCCAAAAAGGGTAGGCTATGAGGACTTGATTTGCCTTCAAAGGTTAAATTAGGATTCACTTGATTGATCCAGACATCAAATTCATTAAAGATATCGGAAGAAAATATAAATAACAGGTCATCAATGTAGCGACCATAAAATAATATATATTGATTAAAAGGATTATTATTTTTAATGCACGTTAGATCAAAGTCTCTCATGTAAATATTTGCCACACTCGGGGCACACTTAGATCCCATTGCAACTCCTTGTTTTTGTAAAAAGAATTTAGAGCCAAATCTAAAAAAAATTATTGGACAGAACCAGATCAAGGAGGTCCATAAGAAAGTGTACAGGAGGTGAAGTCTGATGGTGGTCGCTCAACAATTTCTGAATTAAAGATTGTACATCATTTAATGGAATATTTGTATATAAAGAAGATACATCCCAGGAGGCCAAAATACTAGTCCTCGTGACTGACAAATTTTCAATGAGAGATATTAAATGTTTTGTGTCTTTAATGTATGCTGGAGTCTCAGTGGTGAAAGGGTGCAAAAAGGTGTCTAAGTAATGTGCACAGTTCTCTAATAGAGAACTTGATGCAGAAACAATAGGTCTGCCAGGAGGTGGTCTAATGCCCTTGTGTATTTTTGGAAGGGTGTAGAAAACTGGCGTCCTGGTATAGTTTGGACATAAAAAATCAGGAGAAGTGGCTGCAGTGGCTTCCAAGTTCTGGCGAGATCTCATGATCTTCGGGTGTTGCCACAATATAGAAACTACAGCCATGTGACCATGGTAAATGAGGCTTGAGCAGGAGTGGCAAGGGGGAAGGGCTTTGGTTTGTATGCAGAAGATCCCAAGTTCAATTCCTCTAAGGTGGTAATGTGAACACAAACTAGGATGATGGCAGCTTTCCTTCAGCTGTAAGGAGAAGGAAGGAATTTCTTTGCAGGGGAAGATCTCAAGGCATGGACTAAGGGTGTGTGGTGCAACCACCTTACTTGAAGCTAAGCAGGTTTGGATCTGGTCAGAGCCTGAATGGGAGATACCTGAGAAGTCCTACTATGCCATCAATGCTAGAAAAGTGGCCTATAATTGTAGTTTTTTATAATAAAAAGGAGAATGATTCATTCAGCCAGCAAAATGCTAGGAAGAAAGGTCCCAATGGCTCTGCCGGAATTTAGAAATAAGCCAAGCTATTTCCTCTTTGTGGGGAATAGTTTGGTTTATTTCCAATCCAACACAGGCTTTGGAGACATGCTTACCTCTAGAGTAATCACACAGAGGACAAGGTTGTACGCAATATCCAACATGCTGAAAGTGATTCAGTGCAACTCACTGAAAGTCTGCAGGTTCAAAACAAACATAAAGAAAAGAAAATGTGATGTGACACCTCTAGGGTAAATGTTAACCTAGTAAAATTGATTGTTTTGAGTGAGAAGGTTCCGAACAAATGAAATGGTGTGTGCTCTCGTCGGAGTCATCTCCCTTATTTGGAACTACAGGTCCACAATCAGATTCCTCCCAAAGGCAAGAATTGGTGGCATTTCAGAGTGGGGACTCAGGATACCAGAGTTTCTGTTATGCTCTTTTGCCTTCAGATTACAGAAATACAAGTGCAGCATTAATCATGAGAAAGGAAGACAATGAATTCATCTGCAAGAAATTTGAGGGAAAGCTTGCCAAATTAACAAGTTTGATCTGGAAGTCACAGGAGGACAGAACAATTTGACCCAGGATACAACATGGCAGGTTTCCAGACTTGACTTATCTAAGTGGAGCCACATTTCATGTTGAGTGATTAGCCACTTACTCAGCAGAAACTGCCTTAGGTCTCACTGACCTTGGCAGCATTTACTAGGGTTACATTTGCATACTTATTTACATGCATGAGTGTGGCCTAAATTTTCTGGCACATTAAACACAAAGAAGTCCCTCTTTTTAATCTTCAAGCATGAATGATTTCTTTCCACCATATATTTCTTGAAATATAAACAGCAGGTTCCATCAATATTTCCGTTCTCAAGTCTCTCCTTTGGTAATAGACAGATGAAACCCCCAGTTTGTGGTACTTCAGAACTCCAGTGCTTGACGTCCAATGGAAGGAGAGTTGGACCTGAAGTCTGGAAACCTAGGTTCAAGGGTCACTTCTACTATTGATGCTTTGCTTGGTCATGGATGAACCTAAGTCTGGTCCAAGATGCTACCTGAGATGAACAAGAAGATGGTTCCCTTTCTAGGCCACATTCTCATAATGCATCTGAAGCATTATGGCACTACTTTAGTTGTGGCTTCCCCCAAAGACTCCTGGGAACTGTAGTTAGTTAAGGGTGCTGAGAGTTTTTAGGAGACTCTCATTCCCTACATGGAGCTGCAATTCCCAAAGTGGTTTAATAATCATAGAATCATAGAGCTGAAAAGGACCCCATTCGTCATCTAGTCAAACTCCTTGCAATGCAGGAATAAGTGCATCTTCCAAAAGAACTCTGGGAATTGTGGCTCTATGTGGGGAATAGGAATCTCCTAATGTGTCTCAATTGCTGACACTGTTATCAATATATGAGTACTAGTACTCTATTCCTAACTTTAAAATGGAAAGTGTAATGCTGGTGGTCAACAAAAGAGGTTTAAAGACTTTCTCAAGGCAAATCTATAAAAAAAATGTAGCATAAACATCGACAACTGGGAAACACTCCAATTGGAGAACAGCCATTACCAAAGGTGTCAAGGGCTTTGAAGATGCTTGAACTCAAGACAAAAGGGAGAAACGTACTAAGAGGAAGGCATGCTTGGCAAACCCTCACCATGATCAACTCCTGCCCAGAAACCTATTTCCCCACTGTGGAAGGATGTGTGGATCCAGAATTGGCCTCCACAGTCACTTACAGACTCATTGTTAAAACCGTGTTCATGGAAGACAATCTTACTCGGCTATGAGTGATCGCCAAAGATTTCTTTCACCACCAGCCCTGCTTATATGGTTGTGAGAGTGTGAACAATACCCAATTCAATATATTGTGTGAGTTACAAAGAGCACTTTCCACATTCACTGCAACTGTCAAAAAGACAGGTATTCTGCATTACATTTTATCTGTTTTTGTAACTGAGCACCAACCTACACAATGTGCAGTCTCAGCTGGCAGATTTCTTTAGCTAAATTGTACCTCTTGAGATTGTAGATAGGGGATCAACCATTTGTATAGTTTATCGCATAAAACCTTTCTGCTCCCCTTTCCCTGCACCTAGAATGCATGCAAGAAAAGTAGACTGTATTATTATTATTATTATTATTATTATTATTATTACTATAGAACTAGTGCTCTTTCACAACAGAAGAACGCTGCTCTTTCACAGAACACTTTGCATTCCCATAAATGTCACATTGCATTGAGGGGGAAAAGCAAACCCACCTCCAAGAGATTTCAACACAGCTGCAGAAATGCACTCCAATTGCCTTGCCTTATCCCTTTCTCCCCTTGGAGGCAAGCAGAAAGACACTGTAGCATTCCTCAAATGAAAGACTATTTTAGATCTAGTGAGTTGGAGGAAGGTGATTTCATGGGAGACATGGCGCTGACATTTCCTTTTCCATAACATGTAAAACTCCTGCTGTGAGTATAGTTGCAATGTCTGTCACACAGGCGTGCAAAAGGTCAGAATTACCATAAGTCACTTAAGATAGGGGACAGGAGCCTTGCCAGTAGTACATGTGAAAAGGATCTAGGTGTCTTAGTGGACCACAAGCTTAGCATGGGTCAACAGTGTGATGAACCAGCAGCAGCAGCAGTGAAAACAAAACGAAACAAAAAAACCAACAAACCACTAACCACTAGGTTGCATCAATGGAAATATAGTGACCAGGTCAAGGGAAGTAAGGATACCACTCTGTGTTGCCTTGATCAGACCACACCTTGGGTACCGTGTCCAGTTCTGGGTGCCACAATCTGAGATGGATATTGACAAGCTGGAAGGTGTGCAAAGGAAGGCAACCAAGATGATCAAGGGTCTGGAAACCAAGCCTTATGAAGGAACAGTTGAGGGAGTTGGGTATGTTTTGGCCATGTAAGCCTCCTGCCTCTTCCCATCTCCCCTCTTATCTGATATACACCAGCTGCACCACTTTCCAACCACCGGGCTAGCATGTACACGAGCGCCACACTTCTTGCTTTCCTGACATGGACAGCAGCATTCGAAATTTGCCAGGCATATTTTGCACCTGGCTATCGGCCAGTTGCAACCAAGTGAAGATAGCTGGGTGCCAGGATAGCACCTGGTGTCTCCATAGTGCCGGATTTACATATAAGCTAAACAAGCTGTAGGTTAGGGCCCCACTCTCTTGGGGCCACCCCCAAAAATTCACTATTAACATACTGTACTTCTTCTTAGTTGTATTTCAGTTCAACAATTACTTTGATAAGATACTTATTTTGTTATGTGCAAATGGCTTTAGAGACCTATTAGGTCCATAAATTACCGTATAGCATATATTCAACACAAAAAACAGCGACAATTTGTTGTTGACAAAGGACAGCTGGACATATAAAGGGCCCCATTACCTTCAGTAGCTTAGGGCCTCATTAAACCTAAATCCAGCCCTGCATCTCCACCATCTGGAGATGCATGGCTGGGGATCCTTGGATCTGGACTGTTTTCACACACTAGCAAAACATCCTCTGGTGTAAGGAGCCACTGGGCACCTAGCTTATATATCCGAGATTATAACACTGATAGTCAGAGTCCCCCTCTGGCATTCCAGGGTGGTGTCCGAGAGGCTTAGCCCACAACACCTGGAGTGCACCATGTTGCCCGCCCCCCTGGTCCAGTGTAACCATTAAAATCCACCCTAAACCTATTTCTGGATGTTGTTAGTTGGCATGCAAGCATATGTCAAGGGACCCAGGTGGCACTGTGGGTTAAGCCACAGAGTCTAGGGCTTGCCGATCAGAAGGTCGGTGGTTCGAATCCCTGCGACAGGGTGAGCTCCCATTGTTTGGTCCCTGCTCCTGCCCACCTAGCAGTTCGAAAGCATGTCAAAGTGCAAGTAGATAAATAGGGACCACTCTGGCAGGAAGGTAAACAGCGTTTCCGTGTGCTGCTCTGGTTCTCCAGAAGCGGCTTAGTCATGCTGGCCACATGACCCGGAAGCTCTGTGCGGACAAACGCCGGCTCCCTTGGCCCATAGAGCGAGATGAGCCACGCAACCCCAGAGTCGGACACGACTGGACCTAATGGTCAGGGGTCCCTTTACCCTTTAAGCATATGTTCACATAGTATTCTTTAAGGGCTGAGTTTAGTAAGAGGCACTGCACTACAGCTGATGGAAACTACATTTTTTTAAAAAAAAAATGGTTGATTTACTGTAGGGGTTGGGTTCCTTTTCTTTTTTTACCCTTCCATAATAAATTAGTTTGAGTAAAATCAGGACTTTGCAAATAATAATTAAACTTGCTAATATTTCCCAAAGTCAGATTTGTTTAGGGCATTATGCAGTTTAATAGCACTTGCATTATTGGTACTGCAAGTGCCTTGGCAATATCATTGTTAATTAAAGAAATGCCCATGATTCAGTGGAATCATAACACAGACATTTTATTTTGGAAGGAGGATATATTGTCCCAAATGTTCTTTGTATGCGAGATACCCAATTCAGACCCTGCCAGTGATTTATAGGGAGTCTGAGATTTTCTCTCTCTCCCTTTTGAGGGGAGTGTGTTGTGCTGCTCTTTTGCACATCCAGGACCATCCAATAAAGTACACTTTGCCTTGCCAATGGGCTGTTTTCTAAAAACAAGATTAGTCTTTGTTGGACCTGTTTTAATTTTCTTCCATAATTGTGTTTTCTCTCTCTACTCCTTGCCATCTTATGCTCTGAAAGTGGGAGCAATCATGTCCGCCTTCGACAAACTGGTGCCCTCCAGGTGTTCTCGATTCCAGCTCCCATCAGCCCCAACCAGATGATGGCAGTTGGACTTGCGAACATCTGGAGGGAGCTGAATTGGAGAAGGTTGCAGTACCCACAAAAGGGGCTGCTGCCCAAAATGTGCTTCCTTTCCCTTCTTTCTGGTAACATGCAGGATGACTTACCCTGTGTTCTGGTGCAATCTCATGACCCGTTTCTCCATCCCAGCTACATATTGCTGCCTGCTTTGCTGAAGATAGCAAAAGGCTTGGAATGGCGATGCCTCGACACGGGGTCAATGTTACAGGAAGCGTTTTTTTCAGCCGGAACTCAGTTCCAGCACCTCTCGGGTGGGCACTATTGCCATTATAACAGAACAAGGGAGGCAATCATGGTGAGTTCTGGCCCCTCTTTGTCTAGAAATGACCGTTCCCCACATTAAATGGGGAGCGATTTTTGCGTGGTTGCACGCAGCCCCCTTGGACCCTAGAGCGGCTCCTGCCAGTTCGGGCTGGCATCGCCTTCCCCAGGCTGGATACCTGTGGTCCCTGCCTACCTCAGCCAGTGTCCATTCCTGCCTGGGGGAGGCGTTGCCAGGGGGATTGGCCAGGTAAGGGGAGGGACCATCCAGCCCACACAATAGAAGGCGTAGCTTACCTGGGGAAGTGGCAGTTGGGCTCCAGAGCTTCTCCCACCCTCCACTCCCTCAATTAACTCTTAATTTTGCAGGTTAACCTCTTCTCCACAGGTACGCAGGCACTGCTATGTCAAGGCTGCTGTTAAAGGGCCGGAAAGGAATTTCCCTGCATTGGCAGGTTTTGCCTTTCCCGTAGCAAAACGTCACACCTTTGGCAGTTTCAGGCCTTGTGCGGAATCCTTTAGTCATCTTCCTAAATGGGGGAGGGGATGGGGCGGTGAACCCACGCCCCCAGTGCGACTGTGATACCAGGGTTCCCCGTTAAAGGGGTCTAGGGGGGAGGCATTGACCATATGCCAAGAGGTTGTCATTGCCCTCCCCCCCCAGTGACGGCGAACGGCGGGCGGGCTATCTGCTTGAACATATGTTCTCCAGAGCCAGCCCAATCCACACACATTCTGGATAACCCTGAAGTTTCCCAGATCCCCAGCTCGGGGCTTGGAAGGATAAACGCCCAATGCCTGAGCCAAGGTCTCCCTACATCTGAATCTTAATAAAGTTGTGGCCAATTTTAATCCCATAGCATGATGTCTTGTGTCATTATTCCACTCAGGGGCTGTCTGGGTTTTGGGGGACTCTGCCTGTCCATGCAAAATAGCACTGGTTACATGAAAAGGGGGAGCTCAGTAGCATGAGAAAATCCCAGATTTGGTGCCCAGCATGTCCATGTAGGAATGCCCCCAGTCTGAAACTCTTGAGAGCTGCTGCCAGTCAGTGTAGACAATATTGAGGTAGGTGGACCAATGGTTCTGATTCTGTATAAGGCAGCTTCTTTTGTTCCTGGCTTGCAATGGAGCTGCTGTTTCCCATGGAAGCACCATGCTGAGCATTCCTGATAGTTCTACCCTGTGTTCAAAGATTTGAACCTCACCACATACTGCCCCCCACAGAGTCCAAAGTGGTGTTGTCCAGTTTTACCACATGATCTGCTAATTATGTAAACCAGCCTTTAGAGCAGCAACCCCTGAGATTCCTTAAGCCTTTGATCCTGTCCCTTTAAGGAAACTCTGTCTGCAAGAACGAGCACGACCTTGAATTTGCAGCAACCTGGCCACAGGTGAATTTTGCTAATTAGCCATTTAATTAAACTGGCCCTGTTCTGCTCATAAAGTCACCTTTGTTCTGCACACTGCTGTCTGCATGTGTGGCCAAGGTTGTCCCCAGACCCTTCTCACAATAAGTGATGCAGATTACAACAGTCGCACCATATTTACAGAGTGTTTACAAGAGGAGCTGGAGGTGATCAATGACGAAAAGAGCACCCTCAGTCATGGTGAGAGGGGTTAAAACTCAAAAGCTGTGGTGATGGCTTTGCTCCGCCCTCCACAGCCGGAGGCAGCAATGCTACTGAATACCAGTTGCATACCCTCCAGGAATAGTCCCAGAATTACAGAAGCAATCCCAGTTTCTGATTTGATCTCAGAATGTCCTGCTTTTCCTTTTTCCTTCCCTCCACATCTCAGAGAACAATTAAAAGTGGTGTGGGTGTGTGTGTAAGTGCAAAAAACGGAGTCCTGTTTATACTGAAAATAAAATACCTGCACCAAATGAAGGAACTAGTGAAGGTGGCATATGAAGCCCTTCTTATAATTTTGAAAGAAAGGTAACCAATCCACTTTAAATTTGTTAATTGTAATGCTTCAGCAGCCATCCGTTTCTTAGGAACTGCATGGGCTATTGATTCCTTTATTGTAAATGGAATTTTATATTGTCTACTCAGACACTGGGATGCGGGTAGTGCTGGGGTCTCAACCACTAAGTGTCTTGGGCTTGCCGATCAGAAGGTCGGCGGTTCGAATCCCCTCGAAGAGGTGAGCTCCCGTTGCTCTGTCCCAGCTCCTGCCAGCCTAGCAGTTTGGAAGCATGCCCAAAAGTGCAAATAGATAAATAGGTACTACTCCGGTGGGAAGGTAAACAGCGCTTCTGTGCGCTGCTCTGCTTTCGCCAGAAGCAGCTTAGTCATGCTGGCCACATGACCCGGAAAAATTGTCTGCGGACAAACATCAGCTCCCTTGGCCTGTAAAGGGAGATGAGCGCCACAACCCCAGAGTCATCTGCAACTGGACTTAACTGTTGGTGTCCTTTACCTTTACCTTTTTACTCGGAAATAAGTCCCACTGTATTCAATGGAGCTTTCTCCCAGGTAACTGGGTAAAGACCGTGCAGCCTTATACTGCAAAACTAAGCATTTTTACTCAGAAGTAAGACCCACTGAGTTTAATAGGATTTAATCACTGGTATGTTCCTGATCATTCTCACAGTCTCCTCCTCCTCCTCCTCCTCCTCCTCCTCCTCCTTTATTATTATTATTATTATTATTATTATTATTATTATTATTTCCCACCTTTTCCCCTTGACAGGGACTCAAGGCAGCTTACAGTTAAAATCTTATTTCATTCCGTTTATCTGTTGAAGGTGTTGTACACGATCCCTTTCTCTCGCACATCTTTTCTTTACAACAAACCTTTGAGGTAGGTGAGGTGGGGAGGTTGTCATTGGTTCAAGGTGACAGATGTGGATGTTTATATGACATATATTTGTGCAGCGAGATCAAACGTGGGATCAAATAGTCTTCCTCATTCTTCTTTGGCAATCACTCATAGCTGAGTAAGATTGTCTTCCATAAAGATGGTTTTAACAATGAGTCTGTAAGTGACTGTGGAGGCCAATTCTGGATCCACATGTCCTTCCACAGTGGGGACATTGGTTTCTGGGTGGGAGTTAATCATGGTGTGGATTTGCCAAGCATGCCTTCCTCTTAGCATGTTTCTCCCTTGCGTTCTGACTTTGAGTGTCTTCAACCCCCATGACACCTTTGGTAAAGGCTGTTCTCCAATTGGAGCACTCACAGGCAAGTGTTTCCCAATTGTTGGTGTTTCTACTATGTTTTTTTTAAAAAATTTTTTGCCTTGAGACAGTCTTTAAACCTCTTTTGTTGACCACCAGCCTTACACTTTTCATTTTAAAGTTTGGAATAGAGTACTTGCTTTGGAAGACGATCATCAGGCATCTGCACAACATGACCTGTCCAATGAAGTTGATGTTGAAGAATCATTGCTTCAACGTTGGTGATCTTTGCTTCTTCCAGTACACTGGTAGTTGAACAGGATGCTGGGCTAGAGGGACAGAGAATGCTCTTCCTACAGATGCACTCACATATGTGGCACGTGTTCACAGCTTTCTACAGTGCATCTCATGGTAGCACTTCCACTATTTTTCTTTTTCACTCCTTCCATTTTTCACTTTTTCCACACAGGATGGAATTGTGCTTCTGGAATTTCTCTCTTCCTTCTCTGTCCCTCGCCCCTCCCATATGTGTTGCCCTATCCTATTTGTAGACCTGAAGGTAGGGCCTTTGCCCCCACATCATTCTATGTGCGCAGCATTATGTCTTGGGGGAAGAGAATGAGAAGGAAGAAGACAGCTAGAGCCATCGCTCTGCTCTTCAGCAAAGGAAAGAGAGAGAGAGAGAGACAGCGAGAGAAAACACCCATAAAGCATTAGATGAAAGAATTATGCCAAGGAATAAACTGTCTGGCTTTGTTGACTGTATTAAAATTTAATTTCTATCACTTTGTGTGTGCAGTGATATTTTCCACTTTCCACTGTTCTCCACACAGTATATGAATCTGAATTATAACATGATTGGTGTTTTTGGCTTTTCATTTTATTACTCAGTGCTATTAACATTTTAGCACCCTGTTTTACAAATCTCCTGTTTGCTCAGCACCGAGAGAGTATTTCAAAACCTGCCCCGTTGTGTTTATTTCAAAAAATTTATTTTCATCTCAGATGTCACGTCACTTAGTGATGCTTATGGTTGCCATAATAACAGTCGAAAGAGCAAAGTTGTGGGGTTTTTTGTTTGTTTGTTTTTACTATTGCGTAAGTGTGGCTTTTGAAAGAGTTAAAGCAATAATAAAAGATTTGAGGGTGTGGGATTTTAGGTATCTAAAATTTAAAATTTCAGAAGAAAGAAATATCTCCTCTTCTTTCATAAGAAGAAAAAGGTTTTTCTTCCCAATAGCACGAAAGTGCTGGAAAGGAACGTTTTCTGGAATAAAAAGCTATGTGGCTTAGGACCCTCGTACCTAAGGGACCGCCTCTCCTGGTATGTCCCGGGTAGGACTTTAAGGTCCTCAAATAATAACTTTTTGGAGGTCCCGAGCCACAAGGATGCTAGGTTGGCTTCAACTAGGGCCAGGGCCTTCTCAGTACTGGCCCTGACTTGGTGGAATGGTCTGTCACAAGAGACCAGGGCCCTGCGGGATTTGGCATCTTTCCACAGGGCCTGCAAGACGGAGCTGTTCCACCTGGCCTTTGGGTTGGTTTCAGTTTAACCTGGATGTTTCTTTTTTTTTTTTTTTTTGGTGTGATTGGTGGGCTACTTAAAAATGAGGCTGCACTCTACGTTAAATTTTAAATTGTATTTTAATCTGTATTTTAATGAATTGTTTTATGTTTTTGTTGTGATTTTATTGGTGTTAGCCGCCCTGAGCCCAGTTTGGTGGGGAAGGGTGGGGTATAAATAAAAAAATTATTATTATTATTACCCTGACTAAAGACCAGGAATGGTCATGAATGCCATTTTCCAGAAGGACTCCCTGCCAGTAGTGGGTGGGGCCAGAACTCAAAGTGGGCTGAGCAATAGTGGCCCAAATTGTGGAAACCTTTTGGGGAAAATGCATTTCCGAGGTTTGATGGCTCATAACACCCGATTGGCTCTCTAAACACTCGTGCTCATTGGCTACATTCAAATGAAGGAAAGCTACTGCATATCAACGTAAGCAAGTTGCGCTTCCTCTTTCTGGTTATTTGTCTATAATGTTTGATAGAATACAGATAACTGAACAAACTTTGTTGCATTGCACTCTATATTAAATTATCTTTCCATTGATATATAATTTCATGGTATTACTTCCCAAATAAGTGGTGTTATGAGCCATCAAACATCATAAATACCCTTTTCCCCAAAAGGTTTCCACAATTTAAGCCACTAGTGTATGTGACTTTTACTTTTGTACAGTGGGCACATGAGGTTCACACACACACACACACACACACACACACCTGCAGAAACATGTTTCCCTGAGTATTTGACTGAAGGAAGTTTGGTTAATAGGAATAAGAATGAAAGATTCCTTTTTCCATGACACTCAGCTTATGGAACAACTTCCCCAGAGGCTCTTTTGCCCCTAAATTCCCATCTTTTATGTGTATATTTAATAGAGATTTGTTCCCGCGAACGTGTTGGGATTCATCGTTTTTAATCATTTCTGCCTGCTCCACATTGTGGTAATGATCTGTTTTTGAATTATATTTTAATTTGTCTTCTTATTGTCACCAAGTTGCATTTTCTCATTTGCTACCATGCAGAGGAAGGAAGGATAAAATTTGATTATAAATAAAAATGAATTCAAGTGCATTAACTAAAGTATAAGGCTTTTCTTTCAGCTTCTGAAAACACTTATAAGAAACAATGCCCGTATACATAAATACTCTATGCACATACAATATAAAGGATACAGTTAAACATTAAGCAGATTTGTATAATAGTTTAGATTATATCAGTTACGTGTCTTCTCTCCATCTTAAAAGATTCTTAAAGTGAAGGGAAAGCCAGCTTTTTCAAGGTTCCCGCATCTGTGCTTCCATTTGTGTTTTGAGTCAACTTCAATTTCTCATTTTGTCAGTTTTAAGTTCAGTTCATATTTCTGCATTACTGTGTAATTTTTTTAAAAAAAAAATCATCAAAAAAATTATTGAAAATTCAACATTTAAAGACAAATTTCTCTTAATATACACATTTTGTGAGAAATTTTCTCATACACACACACAATTTTAGACAAAGTTGCATTTGCAAGCAACTGCACCTAAAATAATCAATTTTATATGTATGTTTTTCTCACTTGCCTATGTATTTCTATGCACACTTTCCCCCAGTGAGCACACTTTTGAACACATTCTTTGTGTGAAGAACTGAATTAATTTTTCTGTCAAAGTGTGAATTTCAAAGGATAGCTGTGTTTCAGTTCACCAATTGTAGTAGAAAGCATTGATATGGTTAGGTCACATTAAAATTTAAACTGAACCAAATTTCGCTCTCATCCCTAGTCCGGCATGAGTTATGCTAACATATTGCAACATTTATCTTTCTTCAGGGTATGTGGGGAGTGCAATGGAAAGTTCAGCTGGAAGAGATCACCAGCACTTCAAGAAAGTATCTGAAATATTCAACATAATTATCTCACCTCTTGTTCATTGTCAAAACAGTACAACATCCTGATCTGCTCACTTGAATCGTCATTTAATAAGAAGGTGCAGTGAAAAGAAAGCCGGTTCCACCAAGAGGTAATTAGCTGTGGAACAATTCATTTTAGGAGACCAAACGTCAGTTTCATCAGATTGCGTTAACTGTCCAATTATGCAGATAGTCTTAGGGAAACATTTTCCCCTACCACCCCCCATGTGTGCATCCCTTTAGACATTGTGACATGACATTCTCTTTGGTGTCTCTTAATCCTTCTTCAGGACACGTAACATAACCAGAGCCAACAATAATATTTTCAGTCTTCCACTTTCCACAGCCCAACTCTCTCTCTCTCTCTCTCTCTCTCTCTCTCTCTCTCCCTCTCCCTCTCCCTCTCCCTCTCCCTCTCCCTCTCCCTCTCCCTCTCCCTCCTTCCCCGCCTCTCTCTCTGGCTGGATTTCCTGACTAGTTCTTTGTTTTCACAAGAGGAATTAAACTTGGCATTCTCCACCTTCATTTATCACATTTTACTAGCATTGCCAGAGCCCAATGCAGAAACTATGCCTCTTACTTTAAGAGCTGAAGAATAGCAAGTCATTAGGCAAGACTGTGTCTCCTTCCCCGATATTATAGCATACCACTCTCCCATTCTTTGGTTATTGTTACCCATTATTGTGGTTGCGGCTGTAAATTCTGCATGGGCACATTGCAATTCTTAATTAAATATTTTAAAATCCAACATCCCATATATCACACAGAATAATTAAATAATAATCTCCAAGGAGTGCTACAATTAAAATGAGCATTCCAGTGCCAAATATAAATCCTGCTTTTGCATTATTATATTGACTTAAAAGAGTTCAAACACACGCTAAATAACACTCGAACAGTGTGGTGCTAAGAATAACCACTCAGAAGCAAGCTCCATTCAATAAGTCTTACTCTCCCATAGTTATACATAGCTGGGGTCACTAACCTTTTGGGGCCCATAGGCACATTTGCAAACTGGGAAAACTGTTGTGGACAAAACACACACACACACACACACACACACACACACACACTGCAACCTGCTGTATTGGCTACAATTGAACCTGTATTTCAAGACTAATTTCACCAAGAAGGAAGGATTGTGACAGCAGGGAAGTCCTCTGCAGACAAATGAGCATCCATGGGTTCCATGTTGGCATATAAGATTGCCTCCTAAAGTGATTTGCACACAGATTCTAGAACATGGTATAATTCAATTCTTTCTGAAACATATTAGCTTTTGTATTGGATCCAGACTTCAGTTATTCCGTGGGGAACATCTACGGAGAGGCGTTCCAACCAAGAGAACATCCCACTGGTGGAACAAGTGGGATCCTGCCACCTCTCTATAGCCCCAAGTACCTGCTCCCACACTGTCCCAGAAGGTTGAGGGACCTTCAGAACAGTGTGGGAGGTGGTTTTGGGGTATGCAAGGGAAAGATGAAAACTGGATCAAATCTACTTTCTCTGAATGTGATGAGCAACATTCCAAAATGTTGGGCACTGTGAGAACAAGATGCCATTGCCTGATCCATAGGCTTTTCTTTAATTTTTTAAAAAATTCATTTTATAAGAAAAATACAAACAAAACAAATACAAAACAAACAACACACAAACTTCTTATATACTTTTAACATTTTCCCACTGACATCTTATGGTGACTACCCCTAATCTCCTCCTTCTGAAATTCATTTTCAATCTTCATTGGCAGTTACATACTATTAGCAATCACCCGATATTGTTTCCCTATAACATTCTTTCTTATAAAATCCACCTCCAGCATCATTACCGAAAACCTCTAACCACTTCCCTAAGGAATATAAAATTTAAACATTACAATATTTTTAAAAATACAATCTAAATTTCTCCCAATCTTCCTGCACCGTTTCCTCTCCTTGGTCGTGTAGTCTCGCTGTCAGCTCAGCAAGTTCAATGAAGTCTATCATCTTCAGTTGCCATTCTTCTACTGTTGGTATCTCTTGATTCTTCCAATTCTTGGCGATTAATATTCTTGCAGCTGTCGTGGCATACAAAAAGAAAGCAATATCCTTTTTGGGAATTACTTTCCCTATGATTCCCAGTAGAAAGGCTTCTGTTTTCTTTATAAAGGTGTCTTTTAACAACTTTTTCATTTCATTATAAATCCTTTCCCAGAAGTCCTTTATTTTGGGGCACGTCCACCACATATGGTAAAAGGTTCCTTCTTTCTCTTTACATTTCCAGCATTTATTATCTGTTGTGTGATACATTTTTGCAAGTTTTACAGGGGTTAAACTATACATCATTTTCATTGTATTTTCCTTCAATGTTGTACATGCTGTAAACTTATAACCTTTTTAACCATAGGCTTTTCTTATGTTGAGGAAGGGAAGTTTCTAAAACAAGGGAGGAAAAGATGGCAGCTACACAAATCTCTTGACCAAGGGAATCTCTTGACCAAGGGAATGTTTAATGCATCATGCAACTAAGCAGACTACTTGGAGAAGGTGAAGTAGAAAAATCATCGTAACCACTTTGTAGCCAGAAGCATTAAAAAAATCCCTTTCCTCAAAATACTTTGGAAACCATATAAATAGTACCACTGTACTCTTTTGTCCTATGGCTGTTATCTTTTCTTTTCTTTTTTCTTTTGGAAGATATGACTATGGATATAGAATATGATGCAAAGTTTCAGAAAAGGTTTATTGGAAGATTATTATTTTTCTTACTTTGGATGCTAGATCAAGGTGTGATTACTAGATCCCATCAACCTGAGGCAGTGTGATAAGGGATGATGGGAGTTGTAGTCCAACAATGTCCAGAGGGTCACCACCCCTGGTTTAAGTGGAAAAAAATCATATAACTGTGTGCTCTGAAGTGTTGTTGCTGTAGTTGTTTTTGAAGCATGTCATAAAGGAAGTGTCATTTATTTGTTTACATATTGATTCCCCACTTCCTCAGAAAAGTGTTGGCGTGGCTTGCAAACTGTACAAAAATGGCCATTGCAGTAAACAAATAACATAAAATCACCAAAACAACAGAGAAAGCAGCATAATAAACAACAGTAGAAGATGAAAATACCTTTAACGATAAAATAAAGCCATAACAGAGCATTAAACTTCCTCACACCTTAAAGAACTCTAAAAGGTAGCAGCAATAAAACATTAACAGGCCAGGGTGGACCCAAACACAGTTTTGCCTGGTTTATAAATGGGTCCTAAGCTGCCCATTTGACATATTATGATTTTTTTAAAAGGCTCAGTACAACGTGAGTGTTAAAAACAGCAGATGCTCAGTTGCTAGGATTCTGCATCAAGGAAGCAAGTCCACAGCGCAGAGCCTTAATAAAGAAGTGTTTGTACTTAGAGGAGACTGTTATGTGGTTAATGGCCAGTTAAGAATAAAGACACACATCCTCACAGGCAATAAATATTGACCAATTCGCCCATCCCTACTCTGTACCAAGGAACATCTAGTCCAACCCCATGCAATGAAACTATATATTTCACTTGCTGGGCATCTGAAAAAATTATAGAAGGAACAGCAATTTTCAATTTCAATATTCATCCAATTAGGGTTCACAGATCGGTACAAATGGATGCTTATAGGCTCATGGGTGTCATTTACAATGTATGTATTTTCTGTGCCAAAAAACTTGATGTCACTGTGATACATCCTATTCAGGGCTCAAACCGCAGGGAAGTAGAGAGGGACACCCTTCCAGCTACTGTTTTTAGGAAGCACCATAATTTGGTTAAAATTGGGAGAAATGGGTGCAACTCGTGGATTTCATTTCTGGACCACCCTACCTTTTCTCCCAAAAGTCAATGTTCGGTATGAACTAAGGATGGGAGACTCTCTCAGTTTCATATTCACTTGTTTTTGTTTTTTTCCATTTTTTAGTTCTTAAGGTCAGTTCTCCACATTTCGATATCTGTTTGCAATTTTTAAAAGTCCTCATTAAAATTCCTCAGCATCCCTCAGTCATTACAAAGTGTGACTTTGGTAGATTCACCTTTACATGAGAACTGAATAAAATTTCTCCTCCATCCCAGGCTGCGAACCTTTCCAAGAAGTTCTAGTTACAGGTAGGTAGTCGTGTTGGTCTGCCGTAGTCAAAACAAAATAAAAAATAAATCCTTCCAGTAGCACCTTAGAGACCAACAAAGTTTGTTCTTGGTATGAACTTTCGTGTGCATGCACACTTCTTCAGATACCACTGAATCTGAAGAATCTGAAGAAGTGTGCATGCACACGAAAGCTCATACCAATAACAAACTTAGTTGGTCTCTAAGGTGCTACTGGAAAGAATTTTTGTATTTTGTTTCCAAGAAGTAAGGAGATCTCCAGTGCCATGCCCATATGTTTTATGAAGAATGCTATGTTGCAAAATAGTTTGTAGCGAGAGCTTTCTTAGTTGAATTCAGTGAAGCAAACTCTGCGCAGAACTCTCAATAACTAGAATGGGATAAGAGAGCAGATTGGACTTTGGAGGCACCAAGCCATGAGTAGTCTGTGTATTTCCTCAACAAATCTAGGAATATAAATGACTGGCAGCAATAAAGTTTCAATTTTTCATCATTAAACTATATTCTGATTCATTGTTATGCCAGCCGGGAAGTAAATTATGACCCATTGATGCATGGCAATAGCATTTTCTTGAGCAGCTATAAAACATGTTGTTTCCTTGATGCTTCTACATCTGAATATAGTACTATTTGGGAAGGAAGGGCAAAATCCCCCAATATTTCAAATATAAAGACATTATAGCTTGTTCCTGCACAATTTGTGACCTATTCAACCTGAACATAGTCAACCAGTCTAGCATGGTGGTTTGCTGTTCTAGATGCTTGAGGAGGAACCCTAGTTCAGTTTTAGAGCAGCCAGAAGATCAATACCTGGCATATCCAGATCAAGTGATATGAGAGATCACTGCTAGACACCTTGGCAGACAATATGAGGCTAGATGGAGTCCTAGTCTCACCTGGTACAAGGCAGCTTCCTATGAACCCCATAGTGCTGCAGGTCTATCTGAGCAACAAAAAAATAGGACATTAGCTGTGTCCATTCTAGGA
Source organism: Lacerta agilis (assembly GCF_009819535.1). Classification (NCBI taxonomy): domain Eukaryota; kingdom Metazoa; phylum Chordata; class Lepidosauria; order Squamata; family Lacertidae; genus Lacerta; species Lacerta agilis. The sequence goes on from NC_046315.1 coordinate 19,140,913, forward strand.
AACGATGGGCAATTGTGGAGATTTACACCAGTTTCTGAAATGGTGCACATTTCTCCCAGGTTTGAAGGGAGGTCAGAGAACCAGGAAAGTATTGGATCCTTGAGATCCAAGTCCTTTCTCAGTTTTCCTAGCCATGTCCCCAACCACCACCATCCCAACATGACCCCACTTTGCCCCTGCAAGCATCAGAGTTCTGACATTGGTAGAGCCAGGGTGCATAAATTGCTGTGGCTGTAGGATGGGACCGTAATTCAGTGAGTGGATCCAGTAAAACAACCGCCACTGTTAGCAATACAACGGGAGGAACTCAACATCAGGCTATTATGAGCACTCCATCTGTGCACTGCAGCTTGCCACATGGATCGATAAATTCTCTACACCCCCTTGTGATGTTCCGGGGGTTCTCCCGACCCCTAAAAAGCCAGTTGGGGGATCAGGTAGCATGAGATGGGAAAGCCTGTTTTACAAATGGAAGTCCTTGCACTGACTGGGTTCCTTAGGTGAATCCTGCCCACAGCCTTATCCCTCTCTCTAAGGTCAGAGCTCCCTCTGCAACCTGGGAGAGAGAGCTTTGATGCATTTTATGCCCCCTGGGACACCCTCCTTGGAAGATTACAGTCATATTGTGTCCCTTGTAGGCCACCATATATGCCTTAACTGGACTTAACTGTCCAATGGTACTTTGTTGTTGTTGTTCATTCGTTCAGTCGTGTCCGACTCTTCGTGACCCCATGGACCAGAGTACGCCAGGCACGCCTATCCTTCACTGCCTCTCGCAGTTTGGCCAAACTCATGTTAGTAGCTTCAAGAACACTGTCCAACCATCTCATCCTCTGTCGTCCCCTTCTCCTTGTGCCCTCCATCTTTCCCAACATCAGGGTCTTTTCTAGGGATTCTTCTCTTCTCATGAGGTGGCCAAAGTACTGGAGCCTCAACTTCAGGATCTGTCCTTCTAGTGAGTACTCAGGGCTGATTTCTTTGAGAATGGATAGGTTTGATCTTCTTGCAGTCCACGGGACTCTCAAGAGTCTCCTCCAGCACCATAATTCAAAAGCATCAATTCTACGGCGATCAGCCTTCTTTATGGTCCAGCTCTCACTTCCGTACATTACTACTGGGAAAACCATAGCTTTAACTATACGGACTTTTGTCGGCAAGGTGATGTCTTTGCTTTTTAAGATGCTGTCTAGGTTTGTCATTGCTTTTCTCCCAAGAAGCAGGCGTCTTCTGATTTCGTGACTGCTGTCACCATCTGCAGTGATCATGGAACCCAAGAAAGTGAAATCTCTCACTGCCTCCATTTCTTCCCCTTCTATTTGCCAGGAGGTGATGGGACCAGTGGCCATGATCTTAGTTTTTTTGATGTTGAGCTTCAGACCATATTTTGCGCTCTCTTCTTTCACCCTCATTAAAAGGTTCTTCAATTCTTCCTCACTTTCTGCCATCAAGGTAGTATCATCAGCATATCTGAGGTTGTTGATATTTTTTCCGGCAATCTTAATTCCAGTTGTGGATTCATCCAGTCCAGCCTTTCGCATGATGTATTCTGCATATAAGTTAAATAAGCAGGGAGACAATATACAGCCTTGTCGTGCTCCTTTCCCAATTTTGAACCAATCAGTTGTTCCATATCCAGTTCTAACTGTAGCTTCTTGTCCCACATAGAGATTTCTCAGGAGGCAAATGAGGTGATCCGGCACTCCCATTTCTTTAAGAACTTGCCATAGTTTGCTGTGGTCGACACAGTCAAATGTTTTTGCATAATCAATGAAGCAGAAGTAGATGTTTTTCTGGAACTCTCTGGCTTTCTCCATAATCCAGCGCATGTTTGCAATTTGGTCTCTGGTTCCTCTGCCTCTTCGAAATCCAGCTTGCACTTCTGGGAGTTCTCGGTCCACATACTGCTTAAGCCTGCCTTGTAGAATTTTAAGCATAACCTTGCTAGCGTGTGAAATGAGTGCAATTGTGCGGTAGTTGGAGCATTCTTTGGCACTGCCCTTCTTTGGGATTGGGATGTAGACTGATCTTCTCCAATCCTCTGGCCACTGCTGAGTTTTCCAAACTTGCTGGCATATTGAGTGCAGCACCTTAACAGCATCCTCTTTTAAAATTTTAAATAGTTCAGCTGGAATATCATCACTTCCACTGGCCTTGTTGTTAGCAAGGCTTTCTAAGGCCCATTTGACTTCACTCTCCAGGATGTCTGGCTCAAGGTCAGCAACCACATTTCCTGGGGTGTATGAGACCTCCATATCTTTCTGGTATAATTCCTCTGTGTATTCTTGCCACCTCTTCTTGATGTCTTCTGCTTCTGTTAGGTCCTTTCCACTTTTGTCCTTAATTGTGGTAATCTTTGTACGAAATGTTCCTTTCATATCTCCAATTTTCTTGAATAAATCTCTGGTTTTTCCCATTCTGTTATTTTCCTCTATTTCTTTGCATTGCTCGTTTAGAAAGGCCCTCTTGTCTCTCCTTGCTAGTCTTTGGAAATCTGCATTCAATTTCCTGTATCTTTCACGATCTCCTTCGCATTTTGCTTGTCTTCTCTCCCCCGCTATTTGTAAGGCCTCATTGGTCAGCCACTTTGCTTTCTTGCATTTCTTTTTCATTGGGATAGTTTTCGTTGCTGTCTCCTGTATAATGTTACGAGCCTCCATCCACAGTTCTTCAGGTACTCTATCCACCAAATCTAAATCCTTGAACCTGTTCTTCACTTCAACTGTGTATTCATAAGGAATTTGATTTAGATTGAATCTTACTGGCCCAGTGGTTTTTCCTACTTTCTTCAGTTTAAGCTGGAATTTTGCTATAAGAAGCTGATGATCTGAGCCACAGTCAGCTCCAGGTCTTGTTTTTTGCTGAGTGTATAGAGCTTCTCCATCGTTGGCTGCAGAGAATATAATCAATCTGATTTCGATGTTGCCCATCTGGTGATGTCCATGTGTAGAGTCGTCTCTTGTGTTGTTGGAAAAGAGTGTTTGTGATGACCAGCTTGTTCTCTTGACAGAACTCTATTAGCCTTTGCCCTGCTTCATTTTGATCTCCAAGGCCAAACTTGCCAGTTGTTCCTTTTATCTCTTGACTTCCTACTTTAGCATTCCAATCCCCTATAATGAGAAGAACATCCTTCTTTGGTGTCATTTCTATAAGGTGTTGTAAGTCTTCATAGAATTGATCAATTTCGGTTTCTTCAGCACTGGTAGTAGGTGCATAAACTTGGATTACTGTGATGTTAAAAGGACTGCCTTGGATTCGTATCGAGATCATTCTATCATTTTTGGACTTCCGATTTCACCGCGGCTGCAACGGGTGAGCTCCGACTGCAGTTGGCAAGCCGGGGTGTACGCCGGCCTGCGAGGGGGAACGTTAGGCTAAAACGACCCCCAGAAAGCTTGGAAGGAAGCCCAAGCTAAAGGAACTTCGGCAGTGCCATTTGGGATCCCGGCACCCCTCGCCAGAAAAACGGCTGAGGTGGGGGGGAACCAAGGCACAGAGAAGAACAACACGCAGACCGGCAGAAAGCCTCATGTTACCGAAGCAGCTACAAGACGGTGAAATTTCTATTTTTATATCAAAACTAACATAAAGTGGTGGCAGTGGGAAAGGATTGAAACAAAAGGGAAGAAGGGGACTTCCGGCCGGACGAGGAGCCGAGAGGAGACGGGACTTAGCCCTCCGGGGAAAGTCCGGTTCTTTGTGAGGAAAAAGGGGTGTTTGCAGGGCGCCGCAACCCCCTAAAAGCCCCAAAAGGAATGTTTTGGGGACAGGGATCCCAACAGTGCTGAGGAGGTCTCTCCGCCACCGAAAAAACTCCCGTTTGGGAGGAAAGAAGGTTGGCGAGATTGAGGCGCCGGCACGGGACGCCATTTTCTGCTCACAGGAACGCAGCCTCAGGTCTCCACGGCTCTACGACCGATTCTCAAAAAAGAAGAACCCGAATTTGGTATAAAGGTTGGTGCTAAATTTAAATTTGGAATCTAATTCGGAAGGCAGCGGGGTCTAAAAAGGAGGTCAGCCCCGACTGTGGTTATTTGTATATATACGGAGGAGCGCAAAGCCGAGACTGAAAGTAATTGATTTTACCTATTAACGCACTACTAAAAACTGAAATTAACTGACTGAAGGAATGAATTAGGATATTAAAGACTTTGAAGGTTTATTATTTTAGTTTGTTTTGTTAGTTTTTGATGAACTACGGGAACCAGCTGCGATCGGGGGCTCTCCGGAAAACTTACTTTCGCTTTTGAATGAACTGCGCAACGACAGTAAAGAGCGTTAAAAACCTATTAAAACTGTTCAAAAGTAAGAAATAAAGTTCCCAGTACAGCAGCAATTGATTTGGGATTTAGACTGTCTGACTACCCTGATTTTTAAGCATCTCCCTGATCGGCGTGAGTGCAAGAAAGGACTTACCCCCATCCGCGGACAGCGATCGCCATTTTCTGCTTCCCCTGACGCCTCACCCCCCCTCCTTTTGCCGGAGCGGTTTGGATTAGGCCGAGAGGCTGAAGAGTACGAGGTTTTTTTCCCCCTGTTTTTTCCTGGTTTTCCCCTTTTCCTTGTTCCCCTTTCCCCCCCCCCCTTTTTTTGTTCTCTCTTGTATCCTCTTTGAGAAGGATTGGTCGTCTGGTTTTTTTTACCCTCTTTTATTCTTTTGGATTAGCCAGACAAGTGGCAGAAGCTGTTTGAATACCCCCTTTTTTTCTTTTTTCTTGTTGGTGGATCCTCTGTTTATTTTTTCTTATTTTTTATTTTTTTTGGAGTGACCTCTTCTTTTTTTCTTCTCTCTTTTTTTTTTTTTTTTTTTGACGTGTGGATTAATCTCTCTTTGACGTTGGAAATTATTTTAAATTGGTTTTATAACCTAAATTGGATTAGCCAATCAAGTGGCAAAGACTGAGACTGAGCCAATTAAAATTGAAAGACAGACTTGAAATATAATAATTGGACTGGACTGAATAATTTATAAAGTGAACTTTAAATATTCTATGGTAATGTAATAATATTATAATAATTGGAAAGAATGAAATTAAGTGAATTTTGATTAAGATATAATAATTTGGAAGGAATTAATAATTTAAATAAGAAAAGAAGAGAAGAGATAAGATGGAGAAGAAAAAGGAGGGAACACCAGCAGACAGAAGAGGATCTGCAGACAGAAGACAAGAGGACTCCAAAGAAATAATAAAGATGCTATCAGAACTGAAAAAAGATATTAAAGAAATAAAGGAAAGTGAAAAGACTATGGAAGGGAAACTGGACCAGATGGAACAAAAGTGGGACCAAACAGCTAAAGAACTGAAAACCCAAGTGCAAGAGATTGACAAAAGAACTAAAAAGAATGAGGAAGGACTTAAGCGAGTACAAAAAGAGGTCAGAGAAATAAAGAAAGAAGAAGGGAAAATAAACAGCGACATTTCGGATATTAATAAAGCACAAGAGGACATGAAAGATTTGATTGCTATGCAAGAACTCAAACAGAGAGAGACTAATTTGAGGCTAAGAGCGGTACCTGAGACACAAGGAGAAGACATTGGAGTTAAAATCATTACGGAATTGGCACAATGGCTTGGAATCCAAAAGGAAGAACTGGCGGTGAATGTGGTGAATGTCTTTAGAATTAAAAGTAAAAACAAAAACGGGAAAAAAGGGAAGAAATTCCCTGGAGACTGTTTGATAATTTTTAAAGACAAATCAACAAGAGATATGATTTTGATGAAAAATAGAGAGAAAAAACTGTATATTGACAATACGATGATAATAGTATTTAAAGACATTCCAATTCATCTGTTGAAGAAGAGGACACCATACCAGCCACTGACACGGACGCTACTTAAAAAGAAAATAGACTTTAAGTGGGAATTCCCAGAGGGAGTTTCCTTTTATTACAAAGAGAAGAAGCACAAACTGAAAGGAATTTTGGATCTTACAAAGTTTCTCAGGCGATACAAAGAGTTGGACAAAGAAGAGAAGGAGGTGAGGAGGGGGGAGGAGGAGGAGGGACAGGAGGAAACAGTAGAAGGAGCATGTGCCGCCCCGGTCCAGGGAGGGGGGGGGAGAAGAGGAGGAAGAAGAAGAAGATAATATTAATAAGGAAGAAGAAGAAGGAGAAGTAGAAGAAGAAGAAGAACAGTAAACAGTAAACAACAGTAAAGAAACAAAAGAAACCCAAGATGGCGCTACGCGTGCTGTCTTGGAATGTGAACGGAATTAACCAAAAAAAGAAACGCAGTAGAATTGAACACATTTTGCAAAAGAAAAATTTGGATATAATCTGCCTGCAAGAAACACACGTTGCCAGGAAGCACAGAAGAATCTTGATTAAAAAGAAGTTGGGTAATGAATTTATTTCATCAGATAAGGCAAAGAAAAGAGGAGTAGTGTTATACGTAAAACAAAATCTTGAATCGAAACAGCTGTTCAAAGATGAAGAAGGAAGAGTAATTGCAGTACAAGTCACGACACAGGGCGAAAAATTTATTTTTGTCGGAATCTACGCACCAAATGGTAACAAATCAGAATTTTATAAAGGTTTGGAAGAAATGCTACATGAATATTTGGATCAGAAGATTATAATTTTGGGAGATATGAACGGCGTGATCTCATTGGAGACGGATAGAAGAAGGAAGAAGACGGAATCAAAGGAAGGGAAGTTACCTAAGACGTTCTTCTCACTGGCGGAAAACTGTAATCTAATTGATATTTGGAGATTGAGACACCCATTGGAACGACAATATACACATTTCTCAGAACCAAATCAATCAAATGCAAGAATTGACTATATCATGATATCCAGAGAAATAGTACCGAGAGTTGAAAAAATTGAGATTCAACCCAGAACTTTTTCAGACCATAATTCAATATTCTGCGAAATCAAGAAGAAAGAAGAAAAATTCAGATGGAGATTGAATGAAACCTTGCTAGATGATGAAGATCTAGAGGAAAAAGCAAAGAAGAAATTAAAAGATTATTTTGAACTGAATTGGAAAAAAGAAACAAAGGATAGCGTCGCATGGGACGCATCAAAAGCGGTGATGAGGGGTTTCTTCATTCAACAAAATAGTATTAAAAAGAAGAACAGAGAAAAGAAAAAAGAAGAAATATTAAAACAAATTATGGAAAATGAGAAAAAATTGGCAGTAAAACCAAATGATACAAAAGCAAATCAAAACATTAAGATATTACAAAACCAATTCTCGATGATTGTAAATCAGGAAGTGGAATGGAAAATAAAATGGATGAAACAGAGATCCTTTGAACATGCAAATAAACCAGGAAAGTGGCTAGCTTGGCAAATTAAGAAGAGAAAAGAACAAAACACAATAAACAAAATACAAATCGAGGAAAAAGAAGTTGAAAGTCCATCAGAGATAAGAAAGGGTTTCGCAAAATATTACAGACAATTATATAAAAAATCTGGAAATCAGGATATTAATAAAATTGTGAAATATCTGAAAGGAAAAGAGGTGCGAAAGATAACGACAGAAATGAAGAACCGACTAAATCAAAAAATTGAAAAAGAGGAGATTACCAAAGCAATTAAAAATTTGAAAAGTGGGAAGGCTCCGGGACCAGATGGATTTACGGCAAGATATTACAAAAAATTTAGAGACATTCTACTTGAACCCTTCAAGGAAGTGATGAACAATATTTTAGAGAAAGCGGAAATACCAGACACTTGGAAGGATGCGTACATAACATTGATACCAAAACCTGATTCAGATTTGCTCCAAATCAAGAATTATAGGCCAATTTCGCTATTGAATAATGATTATAAGATTTTTGCTAGTATATTAGCAAACAGAATGAAGAATATACTGAAAGAAATAATTCATGAAGACCAGGCGGGCTTCCTACCAGGCAGACAGTTAAAAGACAACGTAAGAAATATAATTAATATCATTGAATATCTGACTGTCAGGAATGAGAAGCAAGCCGCTATGATTTTTGTGGATGCGGAAAAGGCCTTTGACAATATTTCGTGGGACTTTATGGTAAAGAATTTTGAAGCAATGGATATGGGAGAAAAATTTATAAGAAGTATCAAGGCAATATATTCACAGCAAAGAGCAAAAATAATTGTAAATAATACGCTAACTGAAAGTATAGAAATTGAGAAGGGAACAAGACAAGGATGTCCACTCTCACCGTTATTATTCATCTCGGTCCTGGAAGTCCTTTTGAAGACGATAAGGCAATCAGAAAGAATAAAAGGAATTACAATTGGAAAGACTCAACATAAAGTGAAAGCCTATGCCGACGACTTGGTACTGACAGTTGAAGAACCTTTAGAAAGCGCAAACGCAGTATTAGAGGAGATGGAAGAATTTGGTCAATTCGCAGGATTTAAACTTAACAGGAAAAAGACTAAAATCTTGGTTAAGAATATGAAAAATGGAGAATCACAGGAACTGCAACAAAAAATACAAATTGAAGTGGCAAAGAAAGTTAAATATTTGGGAATATGGATAACACCAAAGAGCATTAATCTGTATCAAGACAATTATGAATTAACATGGAATAAAATTAAGAGAGACCTGGAAGTGTGGGAAAGGATGAAACTTTCTTTATTGGGAAGAATTTCAGCGGTAAAAATGAGCGTGCTACCGAGAATGCTATTCTTGTTTCAAACAATACCAATAATAAAAGGGACAGCTGTTTTCAGAGAATGGCAAAAGAAACTTTCTTTGGCAGGGGAAAAAACCCCGAATAAGATTTAAATTATTGACAGATAGTAAGGAAAGCGGAGGTTTTTCCTTACCGGATTTGAAGCTATACTATGAAGCAGCTTGTCTATGTTGGATAAAGGAATGGATAAATTTGAAGAAACCAGATCTTTTAGACCTGGAAGGACATGATAACAGATTCGGATGGCACGCATACCTTTGGCAAGAAAAGATAAAGGTACACAGAAGTTTTGGAAACCACATTTTCCGGAAGTCGCTCTATGAAGTATGGGACAGATATAAAAACCTGTTGGAAAGGAAAACACCATGGTGGTTATCCCCAATTGAAATAATTAGTTTGAAAAAGACAAATATGAGTCAGAAATGGATAACTTATGAGACACTGCTTAAGAAAGAAGGTAACAAATGGAAATTAAAATCATATGAGGAAGTGAAAGAACACGTTAATAATTGGTTGCAGTACCATCAAATTAATGAAATGTTTAAAAGCGATATGAAAAAGACGGGATTTAGCGAGACAAAATCAAAGTTTGAAGTTGAAGTACTTAACAATGACTTTAAAGTACTTGCTAAGATGTACAAAATGCTGTTGGAATGGAACTTAAAAGATGAAGAAGTGAAATCGGTGATGATTCATTGGGCAAAAGATATTGGACATAACATTATGCTAGAAGACTGGGAAAAACTTTGGAGGGAAGGAATGAAATTTACGGCATGTACGTCAATAAAAGAAAATTTATTGAAAATGATGTATAGATGGCATTTTACCCCAGTTAAACTAGCTAAGATGTATAAGTCAGATAATAAGTGTTGGAAATGTAAACAAAATGTCGGCACCTTTTTTCACATGTGGTGGGATTGTAAAAAGGTGAGAGTGTATTGGGATATGATATATCATGAGTTAAGAAAAATGTTGAGATATAATTTTGTTAAGAAACCCGAAGCATTTTTGTTAGGTATTGTAGGTACAGACATTGGAAAAAAGGACATTAGACTTTTCCAATACGCAACGGCAGCAGCTAGAATCCTTCTAGCACAAAAATGGAAACAAGAAGAATTACCGACGAAAGAGGAATGGACAGTGAAATTGACTGAATACGCAGAAATGGACAAACTAACGGGAAGAATCCGAGAGCAGCGGGACCAGAAATTCATCAAAGACTGGTTAAAGTTTACGAACTATTTGAAAGACAATTTACATTTGAATACGTTAATAGGATTTCAAGAAGTTTTGTAGTGAATGTGTAGAACTATTATTGTAAGTAGGATAGTAAAGTAAGGGAAATTCTTTTTTTTGAAAATGTAAGCAATGGTTGATTAAAGAAGTATAATATCAAGTTAAAAAATTAGAAAACCACTTGAAGGGACTGACGGAAGTCACGGCTTGGTAGCCAAATGGAAAATATATGAAAATGTTTGTTAAGGATTTTTGTAGTATTTTAGTGTAAAAATAATAAAAATTATATATATATATAAAAAAAAGAAACAAAAGGGAAGAAGGGAGGAACGAGAACATAAAAAGGGGGGGAAAAAACCTCCCGCAGAGTGAACTGTAGTAAAAGGAAAAAGGGAGAGAAAATAAGCAGCGGAGGGGAAAATAACGCTACCACAAAATAAACAGGAAAACAGAAGAATAGAAGGAATATAAAGAGAACGTATAGAAGTCACTCAGACTGTAATTAACTCTGTTAAAAGCACACTAACCGAAACGGACTTGAAGCCAAACGAAGCAGAGTGGTGCAGGCAGTTGGCGATTGGGAAAGAAGAACGTGAAGCAGCCGCTCTGAAATAAAACGCAGATCTCTGAAGGGAAGGCAAGGACAAGGGAAAAAGGATCGCTGTGGGGGAAAGGAGGAGGACAAAGCAAAAAAGATGGCGACGAGGGTCTGAAAAAGCTGAGCTTCCACCAAGAAGAAGGAAGTAACAGAGACAAAGAGCGGAAGCAAGCTAGAGAAAGGAGGACACTGGTGGACTGGAAATAAAGAACACAGCGACACCCACTGGACAGAGAAGGAAAGACAACTGGAAAATAATTTGAAAGCGAAAAGAGGGACATCTGGTGGCTGGGAAAAAGAACGCGAAATGTCTTATGGAACCAGGAAACAGACTGGAATTGCAGGTCAACAACAACAAAGAAGAAACTCAGGTTTGGAGCAGGAAATGGACTTAAGAGAACTCATTGTGAGCCTGAAGGGGGACATTGGGGAAATGAAAAAAGATCTGGATGAAAAAATTAATACAATCGATGGGAAATTAGAAAATTTAGAGACTACAATGAAAAAAATGAAAAGGAAAACGAAGAAATAAAGGAGAAATTATCAGAAGTCCTGGAAGGAATGAAGGAGACAGATAAAAAAGTGCAAGAATTAAAGAACAAGAATCAGCAAATGGAAGAGATGGTGAAAAAAGCCAGTAAAGAACAAAGAGAATACAGAAAAGAAATAGATAGACTGAAAAAGGAGCTGGAAGAACAAAAAGCAATCCAGGAAGCCACTGCGGATGCTCTTTCAATGATACAGATGCAGATTAAAGAGAAGACCTTGAGATTTAGAAACATCCCAGAGGAGGAGAAGGAAGATATATGGAAGAAAATGATTGACATTTTAGCAAAGTGGTTGCATCTGCAAGAAAAAGATATAATTGAACAGACAGAGAAAATCTTCAGGGTGAATTCAAGAAAAGCTAAAATGAACAAATGGCCAGCAGATTGCATTATCGAATTCACATCGAGTTGGATGAGAGATAAAATTCTTCAAACAAAGAGCAAGAACAAATTAATGATTGACGAAAAAGAAATAATAATTATGAAAGAGGTCCCACCGAGGCTGAGAAAAAAGAGACAGCAATTCCAATTTTTAACAAAAGCGCTAAGGACAAAATCAATATCCTTTAGATGGGAATATCCAGTGGGGATGTCCTTCAACTTTAAAGGAAAAAGAAGACGATTTGAGACATTTGAGGAAGCAGACATATTCTGGAGGAAATATCGTGATGAGCTGGGAGGAGGAAAAGGCGAAGGAAGAATAGAGGAAAGGAAAAAGGGAGAACTATCGGAGGAGGAGGAAGAAGTCCAGCAAAGGGTGGAAGGATAAAGAACTATAACAGGGGTAATAACCAGACCAATAACAAATATAAACTCATTTCTTTCACTTACACAGAAACCTGAAAGCCTTTCAATTGACCTTTAAAGAAAAAGAAAAAAAGGAAAAAAAAATTCCCTTTTTCTCCTTTTTTTTTTTAATTAATAAAGAATGAAATTCAAATTGTTATCATGGAATGTAAATGGTTTAAATAATAGGAGGAAAAGACAGAAAATAGAACGCATCTTAGATAAACAAAAGTGGGATTTAATATGTCTGCAAGAGACTCATGTTAATAGGAAACATAAAAAAATACTGGTCAAACCAAAGCTAGGGGAGGAGTTCATCTCATCTGATGTAAGGAAAAGGAGGGGGGTTGTAATATATGTTAAAAGCAAGTATGAACCCAAATCATTATATGTAGATGAAGAAGGGAGGATAGTGATCATTAAAATAATATTAGAAGGAGAATCAATTGTAGTTGTTGGAATTTACGGGCCAAACAACGGGAAATCTGAGTTTTACGCCAAAGTAAGATCTCTGCTAATGGAATATATGGACATGAATATTATTCTGCTGGGGGATTTGAACGGAGTAATGGAACCGGAATTAGATAGATTGCAGAAAGGGACGGGGAGAAATGATGGGAAGTTACCAAAAAGCTTTGTGGAAATGGTGAAAATTCTTGATTTGGTTGATATATGGAGAGACAAACACCCTGTTGAAAAAGAATTTACTTACTTCTCAGAACCCAACGATTCTCATAGTAGAATCGATGGAATATGGGTAACCAAAGACATGACAATAAATACAGAGAAAGCAGAAATACTACCCAAAACACTTACTGACCATAACCCAGTATCATTAATACTTAAAGAAAAAGAGGAGAAAAGGAGCAAAAGGTGGAGAATGAATGTTTTTTTGCTAAAAAATCAAGGTGTAATTCAGGGAGCTAAAAGACTGATGAAAGAATATTTTGAAAACAACTGGAAGAAAGGGATAAATGTGAAAACAGTGTGGGATGCTGGGAAAGCAGTTGCAAGGGGATACTTTATACAACAAAATTCAATAATACATAAGAATAAAGAAAATAAGAAAAAGGAATTATTGAAAGAAATTAGGAGGAAAGAAAAATTAGCATACATGAGTAAAAATAAGGAGAGATTAAAAGAAGAAATTAAAATATTGAGAACAGAATATAATAGAATCATAGAACAAGAGGTTGAGCAACAAATTAAATTCTGGAAATATAGGAATTTTGAGTGGGCAAATAAACCAGGCAAGGTACTTGCCTGGCAATTAAAAAAACGAAAAAGTGAAAAATTAATAAACAAAATAAAAATAGGAGAAAGAACAATAAAGGATGCAGTAGAAATCAAAAAAGAATTCGGAGAATATTATAAAAAATTATATCAGGAGGATGAAGTCTCAATAGAGGAGATAGAGAAATATATAAAAGAAAACAAATTAACAAAAATAGCAGAAGAAGATTATAAATTACTTAATGAACCAATATCAACCATAGAAATCAAAGAAATAATTCAAAAGACTAAAATAGGAAAATCCCCAGGCCCGGACGGCATACCATCAGAATATTATAAAGAAATGATAGAAGAAATAGTTGAACCATTAAAAGAAGTGATAGAGGAAGCACTAGAGAAGGGGAACATTCCAGACTCTTGGACCCAGGCATACATAACACTCTTACCAAAACAAGGTACGGATCTAGAATCAATTTCAAATTATAGGCCCATCTCTCTATTAAATGCTGATTATAAAATATATGCAGGATTATTGGCTAATAGGTTAAAAAAAATAATAGGGAAAATAGTACACAAGAATCAGGCTGGTTTTGTACAGGGAAGGCAGATAAAAGATAATATAAGAAATATAATAGATATAATAGAATATCTTCAAATCAGAACCGATAAGCAAGCGGCACTGATCTCAATTGATGCCGAAAAAGCATTTGACAAAATTTCATGGGAATTTATGGGGAAATTGATTGAAGAAATGAATTTAGGAGAAAATTTCCAAAAAGGTATTAATGCAATATATAATAAACAAAAGGCACAAATCATAATTAATGGAGAGATGGGGGAAGAGATCAATATATTCAAAGGTACAAGACAAGGATGCCCTCTATCCCCAATGTTATTTATAATAGTATTAGAGACATTACTCGAGAAAATAAGATCAGACAATCAAATTAGAGGTATAGCAGTGGGTGTTAAAAGATACAAGCTGAGAGCTTATGCGGACGATATCATGATTACAACAGAAAATCCCTTACAGTGTGTACCCAGAATATTAGAGTGCATAAATGAATACGGTAGATTAGCAGGTTTCAAATTAAACTATGGGAAAACAAAAGTATTAGTGAAGAACATGAAAGAAAAAGATAAAGCGGAATTACAAGAAATTACAGGATTGGGCATTCAAAAAAAATTAAGATATTTGGGAATTAACATAACGACAAATACTATGGATTTAATTAATGAAAATTATGGGAAAGTATGGAAAGAAGTAAAAAACGATTTACAAGTATGGGACAAATTAAATTTATCATTACTAGGGAGAATATCAGTAATAAAAATGAATATATTACCTAAGATGATGTTTTTATTTCAATGTATCCCAATATTAGGAGGAGAAAAATGCTTTAAAAATTGGAAAAAAGATTTGGCAAATTTCATTTGGTCAGGGAAAAAACCAAGAATAAAGTACAAAATCATGATTGATAAGAAAGAAAGAGGAGGATTTAGCCTCCCCGATTTAGAATTATATCACGATGCGGTGGGCCTGACCTGGCTGAAAGAATGGATTAAACTAGACGATTCAGACGTATTGGACCTAGAAGGAGTGGAAACGAGATTTGGATGGCATGCCTATCTAGTGGACGAAAAAGCAAAAGTGCATAAAGGTTTTTTGGGGCATATAATTAGGAAATCTATTTACAAAATTTGGGAAAAACACAAAAGAATCCTAGAGCCCAAAATACCATGGTGGGCATCGCCGGCAGAGATAGTCGCAGTTAAAAAATGGAACATGAAAGAAAATTGGGTCACTTATAAAGATGTATTAGAAGAAGAAAATGCTGTATTAAAGTTAAAAGATTATGAAGAAATAAAGGCATATATTACAGACTGGTTTCAGTACACCCAAATTAAATACAGATTACAAAAAGATAAAAAAATAGGATTTGAAAAAGGAACTTCTAAATTTAGCAAATATTTATTACAAGAAACTTCAAAAAATATATCCAAATTATATAATTTGTTGTTAGAATGGGAGACAAAGGATGAATTAGTTAAAGAATCAATGATTAAATGGGCAATAGATATTGGAAAGAATATTATGTTAGAGCAATGGGAAAAATTATGGAAAGAAGATATGAATTTTACTAGATGTAATATATTGAAAGAAAATTATTTGAAAATACAACACAGGTGGTACTTAACACCAGAAAAAATAGCCAAAATAAATAAAAACTGCGGAGATGTCTGCTGGCGGTGCAATGCAGGAAAAGGCACCATGATACACATATGGTGGAATTGCCCCAACATAGTCCGATTTTGGGAAACTGTATATAACGAGATGAAAAGAATGTTTAAATACTCTTTTAAAAAAACACCAGAAGGTTTCCTACTGGGAATAGTACCAGACAGTTTAAAGAAGGAAGATAAAACATTATACTTATATGCAACAGTAGCCGCAAGGTTACTGATAGCAAAAAATTGGAAAAGTGGAGCAATCCCAACAAAAACAGAATGGCTCGCCAAACTTCTAGAATATCACAATATGTCTAAAATAATGGAAGAAATTGGAAGGACCACAAAAGAAAGGGCAGACAAAGATTGGAAAGCGTTCAGAGGATACTTGAAAAATTATGTTGAAAAGTCAAATCTCCTATTATAATGAACAAGTTCCGTTACAACTATTGGATATTAAATAAGTTAGACAACAAAGGGGAACTGTAAATAAATGAGAAATTGGAATAATAGTGTGTTAGAAGAAAGAAAGAGGAGAAACAGAAAGAAATTATAGCTGAGTTGACTGGAAGTCATGCACAGGGTGGGGTGTGGGGTGTTGGAAGGTGGTGGGTAGAGTGTGATGAAGATAAGGAAAGTATGATGGAGTGTTTGGTTTTTAAGATGTTGAAAAATGTATGTAGGTTGTGTATGTTTTGTCGGAAATATGTGTATGTATTATAATTTGAAACATTAAAATAAAGCATTTTTATTAAAAAAAAAAAAAAAGAGATCATTCTATCATTTTTGAAGTTGCATCCCAGTACAGCTTTCGCCAGTCTTTTGTTGACTATGAGGGCCACTCCATTTCTTTTACGGGATTCCTGCCCACAGTAGTAGATATGATAGTCATCCGAACTGAATTCGCCCATTCCTGTCCATTTTAGTTCACTGATGCCTAGGATGTCAATGTTTATTCTTGCCATCTCATTTTTTACCACATCCAGCTTACCAAGGTTCATGGTTCTTACATTCCAGGTTCCTATGCAATACTTTTCTTTACAGCATTGGACTTTCCTTTCGCTTCCAGGCATATCCGCAACTGAGCGTCCTTTCGGCTTTGGCCCAGCCTCTTCATCAGCTCTGGATCTACTTGTACTTGTCCTCCGCTCTTCCCCAGTAGCAAGTTGGACGCCTTCCGACCTGAGGGGCTCATCTTCCAGCGTCATATCTTTTATATGCCTGTTGTCTTTGTCCATGGAGTTTTCTTGGCAGGGATACTGGAGCGGCTTGCCAGTTCCTTCTCCAGGTGGATCACATTTGGTCCAAACTCTCCGCTATGACCTGTCCATCTTGACCTGTCCATAGCTTGCCTGAGTAATTCAAGCCCCTTCGCCACGACAAGGCAGTGATCCATGAAGGGGAATGGTACTTTACCTTACCTTTTTACCTTTATGTTCCTTGCACAAGAAATAACATTAAAGAATAATGATGTAATATTTCTAAAGTTCTTTAATTTGTTTGAGCTTTTTCCCTCCCAGTGTTGACAGGGAGATGGAGGCAAGCGGGGGGGGGGAGGGGAATCAGATGAATGGTACCATCTTAGTGAAGCCTTGCTGTTTTTTGTCTTGAAAAGCTTGACTGCTTAGATGAGATGTTGACAGGAGGTCAGCAACTCTCTGTGTACCTGTGTACATGAGAGTGGGCAGAATAAACTCATACTGTCATAGCTTGTTATGATAGATCTTTCTCGGTGTTTATGTCTGTTAACTACTCTTGTTCACATTGATCTTTGCAATACTCCTGAGATCTAGCACTTCAATTGTAAGAGGAACTAAGAGGGGTCTATAAAGACTTTCAAGGGCTATGAAATTGTTACATGGTTTTCTTTTAACCAAAAAAAACACACACCACACACCACACAAACCTCACTGATGTTCTTTGTGGGGAAAATAGATTTGTGTTTAGCTGGACATAATAGCAACAACATTTTGAAATCAATACGTCAACCTTAATACTTGGTGTTCCATTTTGCTCATTAAAACTGTAGTACTTTGCAGTAGTAGGATTGCATTCTCAGAAATGGGTGGTGCTTCATTTTCCCCTCTTACAGCTTCACTTCTGAGATCATGGCTCCCATTGAAAAAAATGGGACATCTTTTTGGCCCCATTTTAATGTTCATTTCTGTGACGAGTTTGATCAATAAGGAAAAGAAGTAGTGTGGAAGAAAGCCCTTGAGGGTGGTCGGAGTTAAGCACTTGTGTCCCATAGATTTTAAGCACACAAATACTTCTTCCCCTGAAATCACAGAATTGTAGAGTTGGAATGGACCCTGTAGGTCATGGAGTACAACCCCCTGCAATGCAGGACTCTCAACTAAAGCATCCATTCAGAAGTGTGACATTTGAAGTCAGATTTTGCTCTAACTGAAACAGTACATTCTAGAGAAACAAAAAGCTTTGTCACTGAACTAAATCATCAGCTGAGCAACAAATCTTATGGAGCTATGTTCATCAAACGGGGGGGGGGGGATCCAAAGCCACAGCAGGGCAATAGGACCAACTAAAATGTCACCAAGTTGTAAGCAAATCTTTAAATTGTGCAGAAATCTTTCTCAGGCTGGATATTCAGGCTGCTATGAACTAAGCCTGACTCAGGAGTATAAGGCTGTGAAAGCTATTAAATGCACCAGCCAGTACAGTGGTACCTCTGGTTACGTACTTAATTCATTCTGGAGGTCTGTTCTTAACTTGAAACCGTTCTTAACCTGAGGTACCACTTTATCTAATGGGGCGTCCCACTGCCGCTGTGCAAATTCTGTTCTCATCCTGAAGCAAAGTTCTTAACCCGAGGTACTATTTCTGGGTTAGTGACCTGAAGAGTCTGTAACCCGAGGTACCACTGTATCTCCAATTCTCCACTATGTACCACACTGGCAGTGGTGTAGCTAGCTGCTCGGGCGCCTGGCTGCACCTGCGGGAGGGGCAAGCCGGGGCAGAACACGCTGCGCAAAACCTCCATGGAGTCCACAAGCCCAATGTTGCTGTTTGGGGCAGCGTGGAGCCTGTAGGTGCCTGAGCCAGTGTGTCGCTCCCCAGGAGAGACGTGTGGCTCGGGCGTGCTGCAGGCCAGGCTCTGCGGTCACCCCCCTTTAGTGATGACACCCGGGGCGGACCACACCCACCGCAACCCCTTCCTATGCCACCGCACACTGGTGGGAAGGTTGATTCTCTACCCCACGCATGTCCAACAGGTAGATCGTGATCTACCGGTAGATCACTGGACGTCTGTGGTAGATCAGTAGCTCCCCCCAAAGAAGCTAAAAAACTTTGGCTTCCCTAAAAAAGCTCAACATCTTTGCCCTGCACCCCTAAAATGACCTGAACCACCAAAAATAGAGCTTTCCTTCCTTAAAAAAAGCTCAGTGTCGCTTTCCTCTTCCCCAAAGAAGCTCAACAACTTTTACGTGAACCCCCCAAAACAGGGCTTTCCTTAAAAAAAAAAAAAAAAAGCTCAACACAAAGGGGGTAGATCACTGCCAGTTTTCAACTCTGTGAGTAGATCACAGTCTCTTGGAAGTTGGCCACCCCTGCTCTACCCTATCTTCCTAAATGACATTGGCTTACATTAGCATACCCTCCAACATTTCTCCAATGAAAATAGGGATATCCCATTCCATAATGATAATTTTACCATTTTCCCCACACCCCCCCCACCACCACATCTTACTGGGTTGCCCCAGTCACTCTGGGCAGCTTCCAGCATTTATAAAAATATAACAAAACATTAAACAACTTCCCTGTACAGGATTGCCTTCAGATGGCTCGGGGGTTGGATAACTCCATACTTTCCAACATTTCTCCAATGAAATTGGGGCATCCTATGGAAAAGTGGGATAATCCAGGATCAAATAAAAAACCATGGCGGCTTCTCTAAATCAGGGACATCCCTGGAAAATAGGGACACTTGGAGGGTCTGCATTAGTCTGGCTCATTTTCTGCCTTCCTTCTTGTCAATGAAGCACCCACCCAAACCAGTCTCTCCAAACTGCTCCCTCTTCCTTAACCCCACCCTAAGATTAATGACTTTGCACTTCTTTTTCTTACTTGAGATGAAAATGTCTGTAACTGGTTGGCAAAACACAGCAGGGAGAGAGAAAAAGGGTTGGCATGAAGGATTGGCATTTTGTAGCAATCTTAAAATGGAATCAATTAACTTGTGCTTAAATTTCACTGTCTCGTGTCCCTGTTTGGTGTGTGTGTGTGTGTGTGTGTGTGTGTGTGTATGAGAGAGGGGGGGTTGTGGTTGGGTGTAAAATCAAGGAATTTAGATGGGGGAGCAATTCCTGGCACAGAGGTTGACAGAGATGGTTAAAATGAAATGTCTGCAACTTAAAGCTTTTTAAGTGATTTGCCTTTACATAACAAAGAACAGAGGCTTCTGTTCTGTTCAAGCTATTCCATTCACTGGAAGACAATGCATTGCTAAATGTGAACATCTCTTCAAGGACAAGTGAACTTAATTTGTTTTGGACCATCTACCTAAATATAAGGATATATTATGAAAGAGCACCCAACATCTTTCGGTATTTGTGAGGATCTTTGGGAACAGAACATCAGCGGATTAGAAAATCAGTGGATTAGAAAATGAGAATCTGGAAGGTACATTTCATATGCTACAATTCATATGCCGAAAGCCCCGGAGTACCATCCGGAGCCTGATGCTGTCCAGACATGATCCTTCAAATGTTGTTAGACTACAACTCCCACCAGCCCCAGCCAGTTTGGACAATGATCAGTGATAATGGAAGTTGTAGCCAGTGTGGTGTAGTGGTTAAGAGTGGTATACTCGTAATCTGGGGAACCAGGTTCGTGTCTCCGCTCCTCCACATGCAGCTGCTGGGTGACCTTGGGCTAGACACAGTTCTCTGAAGTCTCTCAGCCCCACTCATCTCACAAGAGTGTTTGTTGTGGGGGAGGAACGGAAAGGAGAATGTGAGCCGCTTGGAGACTCCTTTGGGTAGTGAAAAGCGGGATATCAAATCCAAACCCTTCTTCTTCTTCTTCTTCTTCTTCTTCTTCTTCTTCTTCTTCTTCTTCTTCTGTAGTCCAGCGACATTTGGGAAGCATCAGATTGGAAAGATTGGATTCCGGAGTCATCCTGTTTGATAGATAGCATTAACTGAAACAAGCCAATAATGTAAAACGAGATGCTGGAAATATGTGAGCAGACAATTCTGAATGGACTGAAATGTTATGGGAAGCACTGTTAGCTTGAATATGGTTGATTGGGTGCAGGTGAAATCAGATGAGAATGACTTAATATGTTGTTATGCTTTAATGGGCCAGGTACATATAACTAAGAGACCTCCCCGGGGCACTAGGTTTGAGTGGGAGTACAGACATTCAGTTTGGAGTGTTTCTGTCATGACGAATCTGCTCAACTTTCCATTCACCAGCTGAAGTGAATCTTGCACTAGAAATGTGTTGTTTAAAAGGTATTAAAATACTTTTGAACACATGATTTGGTACCAGTGGTCCACGTTCACTGCAGACAGGTCTCTCCAGTGTCAGACTAAAACTGACATGGGGACAAATAAAAGAAGGCACCTTCAATCCAGTATGGCTTCCCTTTATTACATACACAGCTCAACAAGACAACAAGAACCCATTGACAGCATACGAATCAATATGGCTAACTTGACCTAACAACCTCCCCATGCAAACAAAGCTCACTGCAGTCAACTAAAGACAACAAACCACACCCTGCCCCCAAACCTCTCTCACTACCAAATAAATACAATGGTACCTCTGGTTGCAAACGGGATCCGTTCCAGAGCCCCGTTCGCAACCTGAAAGGTCCGCAACCTGAAGCGCCACATCTGCGCATGTGCGCGATGCGATTCAGCGCTTCTGCACGTGATGTCATTTTGTGCGTCTGCACATGCGCGAATTGCCGAACCCGGAGGTAACCTGTTCTGGTACTTCCGGGTTCGGCGCAATTGTAACCAGAGGTATGACTGTATAATAAACGAAAACAAGAGAACCTACCCAAGTGACCCTGACACAAAAACCCAATACATACAGAAAGTAAAATAGTTTAAGTTTCACCGCTACCTCCCTCTCTCCCCCTCTCCCTCTCCCTCCCCATCTTTATACTGTATACAACACTAATGTCTCACATCAAATATAACTGAACTGTAGAAAAGCCTCTAAAACCTGAAAAGAGAGAGAATGCACATACTTTGTAAATTAAGAAAACCTTTAATAAATATTATTTATGTGGCCCGTGTTTTGTTAGCCCCCAACTGGAAAACGAGCGAGGTCCCAACCAAAAAAGAACGGCAACTGAAACTGATGGAATATGCACAACTTGCAGATTTAACAAACAGAATAAGAGAACAAAAAGAATATACGTTTAAAGAAGACTGGAAAATGTTTACTGAATATATGGGCGAAAATTGTGTTCGTTTAAAAAACACTGGTAGCATTAGGATAAATCCAACAGTGTAAATAAGTTCTGATGGTTGTAACAATGGTTTACTGAATGGTTTAGTTCATGTAAAATATGCAGGGATGTTCAGTATGCAAAATACTTTTTAATTAAAAAATGGTATGCAAAATATTTTTAATTAAATTTTCTAATTTACACTTCAAAATATTCCTTTAAACAACCTTAAATCACATAGAGAAGAATGGGAGTCATTGATTTAAGATTGTTTAAATGAATATTTTGAAATATAAATTAGAAAATGTGTGTGTGTGTGTGTGTGTGTGTGTACAGTATAATTATTTTTTCTAATTATTATTATTTTTTAAGAAACAAAAGGGAGAGACCGGAGATACTCCTCAACTGTGTGCCATTTGGTCTTAAACCACCCCTGGACCATTTTGCGTGGCTGCCTCCAACTGTGGATGGAGAGCATAGTCATCATGGCTGGTTGCCATTTATAGCCCTCTCCTCCTTGAATTTACCTAATCCTCTTTTTTCCTTCTTATAATTATGTTTATGTTATGTTCTATTTTATGTTTGTTAAGCTTTGTCAGTCATTCGGATGCCTTGTCCATAGCAATCAATCTGCAGCTTGAGCTAATCCACCAAACTGGGTCCCTTTTTTTGTAACAAAGTTCCAAGCACCACTGCAATTGGGGTTTCCCACCATTTGCATAACTGTGAACCTAATTCTAGTCCACCGGGAAGAGCTTTCCAGCAGTGGCAGATTCTCCCATTCCCAAAACCTTTAAAAGCTATTTTCAGAAAAGCTACCATGCTCAGAAAGCAATCGTTTTCTCTGGCTAAAAACCTCTCCTCGGCCTTATTACTGTAAAAACACAATAAAAACGTTAAAGCGCTTCCCTATACAGGGCAGCCTTTGGATGTCTTCCAAAAGTCATCTAGTTGTTTATACGTTTGGCATCTGATGAGAATATGGTGATATGAAAAGGGGAGAGGAAAAGACTGATTTTAACAAACCCAGTAAGAGAGAACCCACAAAAGAGCGAAGGAAGTTGTGGAACTGTAATTAAAAAAAAAATGAATTAAACTGAAGACTGTCAATTTCTTACTTTTTCTTTTTTTACATAAAGACTTGACATGATGAAAATATTTTTAGAGATGCTAATGAGTCTCCTTGCTTCCATAGGATCCACACTACTCAAAACAGAGAGGGAAGCTAAAAGTAGTTTTCTTTGTTTCGAAACAGCAAAAGTACCATTCATGGGATGCGGGTGGCGCTGTGGTCTAAACCAGTGTTCCCCAACCTTGGGCCTCCAGCTGTTTTTGGACTACAGCTCCCATCATCCCTAGCTAGCAAGGCCAGTGGTCAGGGATGATGGGAGTTGTATGCCAAAAACAGCTGGAGGCCCAAGGTTGGGGAACACTGGTTTAGACCACTGAGCCTAGGGCTTGCTGATCAGAAGGCCAGTGGTTCCAAATCCCGTGATGGGGTGAGCTCCCATTGCTTGGTCTCAGCTCCTGCCCACCTAGCAGTTCAAAAGCACGTCAAAGTGGAAGTAGATAAATAGGTACCGCTCCGGTGGGAAGGTAAACTTCATTTCCATGCGCTGCTCTGGTTTCGCCAGAAGCAGCTTAGTCATGCTGGCCACATGACCCGGAAAAACTGTCTGCGGACAAACGTCAGCTTCCTCGGCCAGTAAAACGAGATGAACGCCGCAACCACAGAGTCATTCGCAACTGGACTTAACTGTCAGGGGTCCTTTATCTTTACCTTTTTACCATTCATAAGATAACAAGAAGGAACCTACTTTGGGAGGCAGGAGAGTGAGGAGAAAGCAAGAACCCAGGAAGAAAAAAAGAAAATGAATCTTCATGAGTTGTAGGATTCTGGCAATTCAAGATAAGGACTATATTCCTAGATAGTCAAGATTTCACAAAGGAATACATTAAAAGATATACATATTAAAAGATATTTGCACTCATTCATAGTGATCCATGACTTTTAAAGATTCAGGTTTTATGAGTACCCAACTAGGGGGAAAATATTTAATATCTGCCACCACAATATCTATAGCACCAACTTTTTTCTTCCAAGGATCCAGCAACTTACCAGCAGTGGCAAAGAAGGCAACTGTGAAGGTAGGAATTCCTACATCCCCAATGGAAGATCCTCTCCCACTGGGAGTAGGCCTGGGACTACAAATCTCTGAGAACCCCAAGAGGGGAAATGATGCTACTTGTTTAATTTCTAGCAAGGAGAAGTCTCTTTCCAGAATACCTGGTGGGGAAATGATATCTAAGAATGGTTTTAAGCGTTGCTACTGAAAAAGCCCTTCTTGGCCCTACAGAAGGGGCAGGGTGGGTGGGGAGAGATCTCCCAGAATGGGAGGCTGGGGGAAGAGGGGGAAGCTCCCAGGTGAGAGCTAGGAGGGCTCACCTTCATTCATGTGGAATAAGGTTAAGACACAACCTTGATAGAGGGCTTTGTATCTTCTTCTTCTTCTTCTTCTTCTTCTTCTTCTTCTTCTTCTTCTTCTTCTTCTTCTTCTCCTTCTCCTTCTCCTTCTCCTTCTCCTTCTCCTCCTCCTCCTTCTTCTCTTTTCTCTCTGTTTTATCTTTATTTAGATTAGTTCAGCTTCTATTGTATTATATGTTGAAAACTTTCAATAAAAATTGATTATTAAAAAGCCCTTCCTCCTGTGGGCAATCCAGACATTGAGTGTAAAGTAACATATATCTCTTCCAGGTGTGCTGGTATACATATGTGATGCTCTCGCACACTAACATCTGTTGTTCCTTAAAAAAAAAAAAAGCCTTCCAATTGAGTTATATGGCATTGATGCCTCCAACACTAACAGGACACAATTTTAATATATTTATGAATGTAGGCTGGAATTTGAATTCTAATATTTAGACAAATTGCACAAAATGGCCCTGCCATTCTAGAAAAGATATACAGAGCAAGGGCTATATGCAAAAAGGAAAACAACCACAAGATTTAAATAGCTTTGGAACGAATACAATGCAGCTGTTACCACAGCTGGGAAAAGAAGACATTTTTGTGAAACTAGAGATGATTATTTTAGGGAGAATGCCAATTCTAGAAGAGCCTTTGTGGTGAATGTGTGAAACTTTATGACCAATCTGGAGTGTGGACTTAAAAAAAACACCACACTACTACAAATCCATTGTATAAAACCACTGTCTTTTGAGCATGAGATCAGAAGTGTTCAGGGCTCAGGCACCTGTTTGTAAAATCTATTCACATATAAATGAGATTGTATCTGGAACTCAATGTTATTTGAAGAGCCATGTATTGGGAATGAAACGGAGAAAGAGCACTGATAACGTAAAGTGCTTAGAAACCTTGTTCTACACATTCTAGTTTAGCATTTTAAGTTTCAGCAAACTTTCAATAGAGTTGCAGTTGTTAAAGTAATGCCCCTCTAGCAAGGTCAAAACTTAGTTCTTTTCATAGAACCATAGAATTATAGAGGACCACAAGGATCCTCTACTCCAGGGGTAGGCAACCTAAGGCCCGTGGGCCGGATGTGGCCCAATGGCCTTCTCAATCTGGCCCACGGATGGTCTGGGAATCAGCCTGTTTTTACATGAGTAGAATGTGTCCTTTTATTTAAAATGCATCTCTGAGTTATTTGTGGGGCATAGGAATTTGTTCATCCCCCCCCAAAAAAAATACAGTCCGGCCCACCACATGGTCTGAAGGACAGTGGACTGACCCACAGCTGAAAAAGGTTGCTGACCCCTGCTCTACTCCAACCCCCTTCAATGCAGGAATCTTTTGCTCAATATGGAGCTCAAACCCACAACTCTGAGATTAAGAGTCTCATGCTCTACCAACTGAGCTATCCCAGCACTTGTTCAGATTCAATTCTGTTGACAAATTCAACAAGGGTAAATTAGGATATTTAGGGTGCAGTCTGAATCCTGGCCACTGCCTGGTGGGACGTGAGGCTAGTAGTCATGGATAGCCTTATCTCCCATGAATTTCTCTAATCTTCTTTTAAAGTCATGCAAGTTGGTGGCCATCATTGCTTTCTGTGGGAACGAGTGCCATTGTTTAACTATGGCCAGGAGTGTCCAAACTTTTTTCAAAGAGGGCCAGATTTGATGAAGTAAACATGTGTGAGGGCCAACCAAAGTTGTTGACCTTTTGGGGGGATTATTTCCCAAAGGTGTTGACCTTTTGGTGGGATTTCCCCCCAAGGTTGTTGACCTTTTTTTAGGTTCAAACCTGAAGGCCTTGTTTTAGGATTTTTACCCCAGCAAATAAACTGCCGCCGGAGCCGGATTAAACTGACAGGTGGACTGGATTAGGTCCCCAGGCTGGACTTTGGACATGCCTGAACTATGCACTGTGTGAAGAGTCCTCCAACATCATTGGATGTCCACAAGTCATAGTACAACGAGAGAGAGATAAAAACTTTTCCCTGTCCACCTTCCTCATGCCATTCATAATTTTATACACTTCTTCTATACACCTCTATACACTCCAATCTCTGAGTTTACTCTGCATATGGTTAATGTTGGCTAAAGCTCAGTATAATCTTCCCCAGTGGTAGGGAACCTGTGGTCTTCCAGATGACTCCAACTCCCATCATTCTTGACCATTGGCCATGCTGGATAGAGATGATGGAGTCCAACCACTTTGGTGGATCACACGTTCCCCCGTTTATTTTCACCTATTGCAACCCGCTGAGCTCTTATGTGTCGTTAGGCATTATTCAAAGGATGCTGTCCAATGCTCACAGGTTCCAACTTGCCATAACAAGACTTGCCTAGCTTGTTAAGACTAATGCCAGTAGCCTGACAGAACACTGTTTTACTGGTTGGAGCAGTCAAAAAATAAAGGAGGTTTGCTGGTCCCCTTAGCCAGAAAATGGTTAAAAGATTGAGCCAAATGCCCATCTGAGACTCTCATTGTAGAAGTGATTGTCAGCCTGAAACTGCCCATGTCTCTTTATTAAAGCTTTTTAGCAATTAAATTGACAATGAAAATGTACCATTATTTGGGCTAATTAAATTAACAAAACGGTAATCTATCTTGCCTCGGTTGAGCAGCGAGCAGTGAGATTGAATTCTTTCTTGCCTTGAATGGCCTCCAAATTCAAAGCATTTCTCTTGCTAATGTAGTGGGCAGAGACTACCAATCACCAGCTCTGACACTTCCTCTGGTAATAGATCATTCAAACAATATCTGGGCTTTAAAGGTTATTATTACTGTAAATAGTTTGTGGAAAGAGGGAGCTGTAAAATGTGCAAATACATTTTTTCAATATATATATATATACCAGAGTCCCTGTACTAAAATATAATAGAACATCCCATATCCCGAAATCTCTGGAGTCATAAAAATTTGTCTTCGAGAGAGGGGAATAGGGGAATAGAGGGAGTTATAAAACATGCCAGTGTACACAGTACATTTATAGGACATAAAACATGTTCAGAATACAAAAAGATGTGGTTCAAAGCATTCTGAGTAAACAAGGTTTCCCCATGTTCTTCTTATAATGGAGATGGAAACATGAAGAATGACAGAGAGTCTGAGAGACAGAAGAAAATGTTGCCTTTCCCATTTTTGTTGTTGGTCCCGGAGAGCTGACCCGTAACCTCAGATCAGAAGGCCACAAAGACCCAAACCAATTTCATGAATTCTAAGAGCTGCTTCAGACATCAAGTTCTTGCTTGTGTGTTTCCCAAGGCATCAGATGGGTCACTGTTACAGGCAAAATATTGTACTACTGAGCGATAGATGGATCAGCCTATTTTCATTCCATGGCAGTTTTCAATGTGTTGACTCATGAGTCATTCCATGCTGTTTTCTTCAGGTTTTTAAATCTGGAAAGGGCCATAACTCAACCACATAGCAGCTGCTTTGCTTACAGGAAATCTTAGGCTCATTCCCTGGCATCTCCATGTAGGGCTGGGAATGACCCATTGCCTTGGGTGGGGGGAACTGTATGGGGGAAAAACCAATCTCATTTCAATTGTACAGTTTTGTACATACTTTCCCATAAAATGTTGTTTTGCTACACATTTTTTGAACCAAACATTATTATTATTTTCTGATTGGAAACTGTTTTAAACTGTTTGTAATATTGTATGTTAAATTAGTGTAACGTACCCTGGGACCTTAAGGTGAAGGGTAAGTAAATAATAATGATAATTAAAAATGCAACAACAACAAAAAAATTCTAAAGGTGTTCACCCAGCAGCAAGAATAAAAAAATGTGGATTGCATTCCACCTCACTAAAAGATGAGCAGGCTATAAATACAGAAATGTGATCTAAATTAGAAGCCACAAAGGAAGAAGAAAAGTTTGATGAAGAAATACCAGTTGAAGTCTATGTGCAAAAAGAGGTGAACGGTGCGAAGGTCGTGGTTCCGGAGGAAGAAGGACAAGTGCTACTGCCTGGGGCTGCGCCATTTCACTGTGAGAGTGCTACACAGCTGCAAGAAGACGAACAGGAACAAGAACCAGCAATTTTTGACTTTTGGGTTGGGCTCTTTGAAAGGGTAGGGGTAGGATAAAAAGAATGGACTTATTATATGGTATTTTACTTATATACGGTTTTGACAAATGGATATGGATACTGCAACAATGGACAATGTTAAAAAAAACACCACATATTAGCCAAAAATTTTGAGGCCGAAAGGAGGGAAGGGGGTAATAAAAGGGGAGTAGTTTTGAGAATGTGGTTTGAACAGATAAATTTGGTTGAAGAATAAGGAAAGTGCAGAAGTATAATGAGGCTAAGGTAGAGAAGAAAATGTTAGTAATTAATTGTGGAATATTAAGGTTTATAAAAGTGTTAAGGAGGAAAGAAAAGTGGTGTAAAATTAGATTAGAAGATGAGAGGAAAACTGGGAACTATGTATTACTTTGAAATCAGCAAGGGGGGGGGAATCTGAGGAAGTCAATTTAAAAGATGAAATTGTAAGTTGTATGAATACCTGGCCCAGGAAGGGGGTTGGGATTAAGCAATGATTTTTGTAAAGTATAGGGTTAAACGTGAAATGATTTTATGTACTCCTGTGAGAGAGGGGTTTGGATATTTTGCTCCCCTCGGTGGGAGAGGGGGGAGTATGAAATGTTTAACCATGTAATGATTTGTGCTTTTAATTGGAAAATTTCAAAATACACACACACACACACACACACACACACACACACACAGTGAGAGATTTCACTTTCTTGGGTTCCATGATCACTGCAGATGGTGACAGCAGTCACGAAATTAGAAGACGCCTGCTTCTTGGGAGAAAAGCAATGACAAACCTAGACAGCATCTTAAAAAGCAAAGACATCACCTTGCCGACAAAGGTCCGTATAGTTAAAGCTATGGTTTTCCCAGTAGTGATGTATGGAAGTGAGAGCTGGACCATCAAGAAGGCTGATCGCCGAAGAATTGATGCTTTTGAATTATGGTGCTGGAGGAGACTCTTGAGAGTCCCATGGACTGCAAGAAGATCAAACCTATCCATTCTCAAAGAAATCAGCCCTGAGTGCTCACTAGAAGGACAGATCCTGAAGTTGAGGCTCCAGTACTTTGGCCACCTCATGAGAAGAGAAGACTCCCTAGAAAAGACCCTGATGTTGGGGAAGATGGAGGGCACAAGGAGAAGGGGATGACAGAGGATGAGATGGTTGGACAGTGTTCTCGAAGCTACTAACATGAGTTTGGCCAAACTGAGAGAGGCAGTGAAGGATAGGCGTGCCTGGCGTGCTCTCGTCCATGGGTCATGAAGAGTCGGACACGACTGAACAACTGAACAATTGCACACACACACACACACACACACACACACACAGACATATGCATTTTACAAAAAATAAATAAATTAAAAGCCACAAGTTTGTGCAAACAAGAATGCCTTAGCTTAGGGCCTAAACACTGACAATGTCTCCTTGGAGAGAGCTTTGCACACTTGGGGAGCCACTAACGGAAAGGCCCATTCTTTCATTGCCACCTTCTGCACTTCCCTTAGGAGAGTTGCATAGAGAAGGGTCACGGGTAGGTATATGTGAGAAGAGGTGTTGTAGAGATGGCTGTCAGATTGGGTGGCTTTAAAAGAGTACTAGAGGCACTCATAGAAGATAAGGACAACAAGCCATGATAGATATGTACTGTCTCTACTGTCTTTAAAGCAGGATTAGATAGGGTCAAGGAGGATAAGTCTATGGTGACTATATGCTACTTCCTTTTTTAGAGGAAGCAAGCCTCTGAATTACCAGTCTTTGGAGAACAACAGTGAAAGGGGGCTATTTCATTCAAGTCCTGCACGTGGACCACTGGTTGCCAACTGTTTGATTCTGCAAGACTTATGCTATTTATTGTTTGGCGTACATTAAAAAAACGCATGGATATTTCTTTCCACTTTCCACTTCCTCCTTTCTCCAGATTCTAACTGAAATTTCCAAATAAAGCTTCCTCCCGGTTACTTCTGATTTTCTGGAATTGCATGCTCACTTCCAAAATTGCATTGAATTATATGCCTCTCAAATCGACACAACACTTCGATGCCCATCATGATGATTGTTAGAGGAAGCTTTCCGGATCAAACCGCTTTTGTTTCTATTTCAGCAATCTTTTTCCCTAAAACAATTGGCAGGAATGCTAATGGACACAGCTGCTTCAGTGAGAAGTTTAGATTCTTTGCTGCTTTATGTCAGCATTGCACTGAACACACCGATCTGAAAAGTTGGTGTAATGTAGTACAACAGCTCTCAGCGGATGTGTTGTGAAATGGTACTCCCTAGCTAAGGTAGAGTATTTTGATTCATGATAATTTATGGGCTATTGAACCCATTGAGATTAAATTGGCTCGAGAACTAGTTCATATGTTGTGCTCCCCTGGAGAGGCATCCTGTAAATGTTGACTTGAACAACTTCGGCATACATCTGAGACGGTAATTAGTTATGGACTGCATTTTATAGACAGGAACACATCTGGCTTTACCCATAATCCAAAACATTTCTAGGGGTAAATTTCTAAGATGGGACATGCTTCCTTGGAAATCTTATACTTTGCAGTGGAAGCTTTGTCCCCAATTCAAAGACATATGATAGAAGAAGAAGAAGAAAAGAAGAAGAAGAAGAAGAAGAAGAGGAGGAGGAGTTTGGATTTGATATCCCGCTTTTCACTACCCAAAGGAGTCTCAAAGCGGCTAACATTCTCCTTTCCCTTCCTCCCCCACAACACTCTGTGAGGTGAGTGGGGCTGAGAGACTTCAGAGAAGTGTGACTAGCCCAAGGTCACCCAGCAGATAGGAACATATGAAGTATTAGCTCAGTATTGTCAACAGTTACTGGAAGCAGCTCTTCAGGGTTTCAGGCAGGAATCCTTCCTGGCCCTACCTAGAGATGTCCAAGATGGAACCAGGGATGTTCTGAATGCTCAGCAGATGCTCTATCACTGAGTCAAAACCCTTCGCCAATGAAGCAGAAATTCTGCAAAATCCATTATTAGTGAGGCCACTGTCATTGCACGTACCATCCAACATTTACCTGATGAAAATAGGGATGCTCTATTCCATAATAATAATTTTATTATTTATACCGCATCCATCGACTGGGTTGCCCCAGCCACTCTGGGCAGCTTCCAACATATATAAAAACATAACAAAACATTAAGCTTTTTCTTCTTCTTCTTTTAAACCTCCCCCATAAGTGTGCAGCCTGGCCACAAAACTGGCAAGAACCAGTTTAGGAGGTGGCTCAGCGACTGCTAGAATGAAAAACAGGTCCAGATAAGATGCAAGGAGACATCTGCATGGGCAGCAACAAACGTGAGTTGAATGAGTGTTTTCAAGGTCAATAGCTGGGATGGGGAGATGGTGAGGTGCTGAGGTGATGGAAGGTGGTTGGTTAGAAGATGAAACAGACAAGACGGTGGATTTTATTTTCCGTAAAGAGTGCGTGTTAATGGAATGCCCTCACATATACTCTTTTGCACTGGCGGAGGAAGAGGAGTGCGGGGGGAGTGTACCACCCCCGGCAGCGTGATCCTGGTAGGGTGCCATCGCAGCTGCACCCCCGCCCGCGCTGGGCACCACACCCCTGCAGGCAGCGTGCCCCACCCCCAGGACGCGCACCAGCTCCACCCCGTCTGCTCTCCATCCCCCCAGTGCCGGAGCATGAAGCTTCGCCACTGCTCCTTTGGACTCTGTCCTGCAATGCAGTACTGAATAAAAGTCTGACAAACTGGGAATCTGGTTTAAGGCTCCTCACTGAACCCCCAAAGGGAATTTTCTGCCACCGATAACATTAGAGAAAGGTATGTCTCTGGGTTCGCGTTTGCCTTACAAGTGCACACATTTACAGGATGCCACTCCAGGGCAGCAAAGTACCGTACATTTAGACATAAAAACTAGCCCTAGAGCCAATTTAACCTCAATGGGTTCAGTATTCCATAAACTATATTGAATCAAAATACTGTTCAATCATTGTATAAGGTATAGCAAGTTTTGTTTCATTATTAAGGGAAGCGATACACAGTCAATTTTTAATTGTTATTTATAATTTTTTTGCTTTTTTCTGTGTTTTGTTTTTTCAAATATTATTTTTTTGTGGATTATAATGTATAGATTATATGTTTCTTAAGGAGTTTGTTTGTTTGTTTGTTTGTTTGTTTGTTTCTATTGGTTGATTTGATATGGTTGTATTTTAGAAGTCTGAAATTAAATAAAGCTATTTTAAAATCACAAAAAAAATACTGTACAGTCCCTTAGCTAGGTAGTGCCATTTCCCATCCACTGAGAACTATTGTACTACATCACACCAACGTTTTAAATTGACGTGTCCATTGCAATGCTAGCGGAAAGCAGCGGATAATCTAAATTTCTCATTAAAATGCTTCTCAGGCAAAACACAAACCTTGAGACATATCTTTCTCCAATATTAGTGGGGAAGGCCCATGGCTAAGTGGTAGAGAATCTGCCTTGCATGCAGAAGGTCCCAGGT
This sequence comes from Lacerta agilis, assembly GCF_009819535.1. Classification (NCBI taxonomy): domain Eukaryota; kingdom Metazoa; phylum Chordata; class Lepidosauria; order Squamata; family Lacertidae; genus Lacerta; species Lacerta agilis. Next base: position 19,173,593 of record NC_046315.1, read on the forward strand.
TCAGTACCTGACATCTCTGAGTATCACTGGGAGAGAACCCATCCTGAAACTCTTTCCAGTTGCTAGTCCGTGTAAAGGTAAAGGACCCCTGGACAGTTATGTCCAGTCAAAGGCGACTAAGGGGTTGTGGCGCTCATCTCACTTTCAGGCTGAGGGAGCCGGCATTTGTCCACAGACTGCTTTCTGGGTCATTTCACCAGCATAAGAAAACCGCTTCTGGCACAACGGAACACCGTGATGGAAGCCAGGGCGCACGGAAACGCTGTTTACCTTCCCGCCACAGCGGTACCTATTTATTTATTCGCACTGGTGTGCTTTCAAGCTGCTAGGCTGGCAGGAGCTGGGACAGAGCAACAGGAACTCACACTGTCATGGGGATTTGAACCACCGACCTTCTGATCAGCAAGCCCAAGAGGCTCAGTGGTTTAGACCACAGCGCCCTCCACGTCTGTGTAGACAATACCTGAGTTAGAAGGACCAATGGTGTGAACAGGCAGCTTCCTATGTCCCTATTTCACTTTATAGTAGGGGTGAACCATTCAACTGAAAGCAGAACTTGAGTGCTGGCGCATACAAAGCCATGCTCTATGTAAAGGCATTGGGTAAAATATGGTTGGGCCACTTTTATTATGGAATGGTAAGGCAAACACAGAAACCAATCCATGCACAAAGGCATCAGTTAGGCAGCAGAGGGCAGAGTAGTTACTGTAATGATATATCCATCCTCTTCAAGTCTCCTTCCACATCACCCCACGTGGTTCTGCGTATGCCATATTAAAACAACACCACTTTGCTGGTTTAAAGATTGGGGGGTCAAATTCCTCCGCGACTTAAATTTTCATTTTATTTACTTATTTGTTGGACCACTAGAAGGGTCAATATAAACAAAAACCCAGCTACAACTTCCTTGTGTGGCTCACAGCAGTGATGGCCAATTCTTATTTGAGGAGAGTCATTTATTTACCTTCTCTGTGACCCTTTAATGGAACAACGCCTGCCAGGGTTGTTGTGCTGTGTTAAGTGTTTCTGCCGACCTTCCTTTTTAGGAAAACTCTCCTCCCTTCCAAGCCCTTCACAAACTGTATGCAGGAAGCCATTAAGCTGTTGGCAGAAGGAACCCCCTGCTCCTATATGCCTTAAGCAGGGCCAGCCCTACCATCAGGCAGATTGCGGTGGCTGCCTCAGGTGGAAGGGAACAGAAGTCGTGGAGCAGGAACAAGAGGGCAGAGCTGTGCTGCGTGCACCCTCTAAACTAGTTGTTTCAATGGGATTATTTGATTTTCTATTCTAATTACGCTTGTTGGTTTTTTAATGTTTCAACAGGATTTTTTATTGTCTATTTCAGTTATGGGTGTTGTTGATATTTCAATATTTGTGGAGCTGGTTTTTATACACTATAAACCACTTAGAAGCCTGTTTTGACATTGAGTAGTATATAAATGTCATCGTCATCACCACAGCTGGTTGTTCTTGGGTACAGGGGAAGATGTAGCTGCAGCACCTGTGTTGAGGTAAGATTCAACTGCTAGTCCAGGTATTTTCTACAATATGTATCTGTGGTGAACGGAGGTGCCATCTTGTATTTCACTTCTGGCCGTAAAATGTATTGGGCTAACCCTGAAGAGAAGGCTGGTTTGCACATATGCACTCATCATTTGTTCCCTGTATTTCAGTGAGTAATCAATGGCAGACATTTTACACCTGTTCTGTGGTAATGTGTTCCGTGCTGAGCCAAAATATCCTCTTGATTTCACATCCTCATTTGCATGGTATGTGGTGCTGGTACTTACTTTGAAGTTGTTACAGTAAGTGCCACACTTTTTAACAACAGCGTACCCTTGAGTACCCCCTAGAAGAAGAAGAAGAAAGCACTGCTGTGAAGTATGGCATAGAAATTTCCATCAAAGCTGAGTAGAAAGCCTAACAGTTAATCATTAAGTGGGGCTGTATCTTTGTGGCTCATTCACAAGGTATTTAAATCACATGAAAGATGTAGTGTTACAAGTATATGCATATGCTAATCTGTAAGTTTCCATCTTGGGTGCAGTGAGTCTTTGTTCTGAAGCTGCTGGAGAGAATGGACATCCTGACTATCCCATCTCCGTACCCACTCACATCATCTTTCCTCCTTGCCATCCATATTAGGCCAACTATCACATAACATTGAGCCAAGGGCCAGTGGCCCTTCTATGCTGTAGTCAAAGTAAATTGCATGAGAAATATGAAACTTATTAAATTTAATGATTTTCTTAACTTTGAGCAGAAGTTTGTGCAGCCTGGTTGGATTAAAACTGTTATACAACATGTAGCACTACATGAACCCTTGTAGACACAATTCTGGAACACTGCGATTGGCTATTATCTCTCTGCTCTTAATTCTTTGAGTTCTATTTTTTAACGTCAAGCTTTTATTATAAAGCTTGATGGTGGCTATATAAAGCACCTGTTGAAATGTTTCATTTATATAATTAGCATCTATCTTTAACTTGCCACATTTTTTCCTCCCTGTTGTTATGGCTACAGCCAATAATAATGAGATAAAATGAAGTCATAAGAGAGGCACAAACCTGTTGACAGCAGAGGCTGAACAAAAGCACAAACTGTACTGACCCCATTTGGCTTGACAATCTATGGGGGAGGGGACAGAGCTTTCAGCCTGGTCTTTCAACTCTGGACCTGAGATAGCCTGGAGCTTCCCTACAAGCCTAGTGGGGCTGGTCTGCATCAAGTTAAGGTAGCATAGAAACTTAGGAAGCTGCCATCTACTGGGCCATACCATGTTTCTATCTAGCTCAGTATTAGCTATACTAGCTCTCTGGGGTTTCAGACATGGGACATAAAAGCCTTACCTGGAGATCCCGAGGATTTAACTGGAAATCCTCTGCTGATGCACTGCCACCAAGCTATGCCCTTGGAAGACTTGAAAGGCAGTTTTCTCACCACTGCAAATCTTTATCTGCAACAATACTCAGCCACAGAGGAGCACTGGGTGTGTTCCAGTCTGCACTCCTTGTTTGCAAGGCTCTGATAAGAGGCTAAGCAGGCCTCCCAACCACTTCATGGGGACCATGTGTGTTTCTGTAAAATGTGCTTCAGGCTGTTCTGAAATATCATAGATCTCTTGATCATTACTTTTGGTGTTAGTCCTTAACGGTTTTGGTTCAGGGTTCCTAAAGGACTACCTTCTCCCATATCATCCTGCCCACACCCTAGGATCTGATGGAGAGGCCCTTCTCTGTATCCCACCATGGAGGGGTGCTAGGTTAGTTGGGATGGCTGGAGGAACGTCTTCCGTGGCTGCCCCCAGTTGTGCTGTCTAGGCTACCAGGAAGTTGTTACAGTAACTCCAACATCTTAACCAGAGATATTTCATTATCTCTGTTTCCTGAGGTCCAGGAATTGCAAGGAATTGACCTGGGGATCTTCTGCATGCAAGAGAGAGAGAGAGAGAGAGAGAGAGAGAGAGAGCTAGAAGAGTGCTAACACTGATTTGCTTGTATTTGAATGACAATGAATTCCGTAGGCCAGCCTTCCCAAAACTACTGCCCAAAGTCTTAGTATAAAACAGGGGTGGCCAACTTCCAAGAGACTGCGATCTACTCACAGAGTTAAAAACTGGCAGTGATCTACCCCCTTTTTGTGGGGGTTCAGGTCAAAGTTGTTCAGCTTCTTTTAGGAAGGAAGGCCCTGTATTTGGTGGTTCAGGTCATTTTAGGGGTGCAGGGCAAAGATGTTGAGTTTTTTTTAGGGCAGCCAAAGTTTTTTAGCTTCCTTGGGGGGAGCCACTGATCTACCAGTGATCTACCACAGACGTCCAGTGATCTACCAGTAGATCACGATCTACCTGTTGGACATGCCTGGTATAAAACATCTGTAGGGCTCCAGCTTGGTGAAAGCTACTGTAGGCCAAAGAAAACCAGAGCAGAATTTATCCCTTTTTTTGGCACTTCTAAACATGTCGGTGCTACAACTTGGGTGTACTTTTATCTATTTCTGTAAAGAAAGAATCAACCTTGATTGGCACTTGTGCTATAGAAATGCATGAAAGTGTTCTAAGAAAGCACCCATTAGCACCTACAGCATCATTAGCATACAGAGAAGATAAAAGAAGCAGGTGCATCCAGTGTCTCTCGGGTACCTGCATAGGCTCCAATCTTTTCGCCCACATGGGCACAACCTTTACAGACAGGCAGGTACATGCCCTGCTTGGACACCTTTTGGTTGAAATCCTTGATGGAATTACGGTCTGTGGCTAACCTCTTAAAAGTCAGTTGGAGGTCATTTCCAGATATCATTATCATTATCATTATTAGAAAAAAAGAGAAGCTTTTTTTCAGAATTTGTGCTCAGTCAGTACAGTGCACTACATGCAGGCAGTGTATTGAAAGAATGTGCATTGCAAGTGTGGAATATTCAAAATAATCCAAAATATTGTCAAACACAGTCTTATCCGCCTCCCTCCCTGTGTAATAGCTGTTGGGTGTTGACCTGTACGAGTGGCAATAACAGGAATATTGGAAGCTTCCTTATAATGAGTTGGGGCATTTCCCCATCTAGCTCAGTATTCTGTACAGCAGCTCTCCAAATTAGCAAATGAGGGACATCCCCTGTCCTACCTGGCTATGCTGGGACCTTCTACATGCAAGGAAGATGGTCTACTACTGAGCTTTGACCCATTCCCCAATGTGCAGCTGCTGTTTTACCTCCTTTCCCCTTTCTGCATACTTATATTGTGCTTTTGACACTATTGCCGAGACAGAGCATAGGATCCCAAATGCTTAAGCTGGGACCAAGTCCTTGAATAGCCATAACCATAGTAGCTGCCCCATGGATTGCGTGTCGAGGTCCCCAAACCACCCCTCAAATGAAACACACTTGACACAGAGATTAAGTTTAAGGTTTTTGGCATAATTTTGGCCACAACTTTATTAAAACAGAAAATATGTGAGTGGTTGCTTAGACATTGGTTCAGACTATCTGTCCCACTGGGAACAGAACTGACATCCACCCGCCTGTGGAAGTCAGTAAAGGGAAAACACTTTGGGGAGAGAATGGGAGCCGGGGGTCTGACCCTCGCCTCTCCCCTAATGCTCCCAGGGGCTCTAACGTGGCCCTGGCCCCCGACCGAAGGATACGGACAAAAGCATGGCGAGCCCCTGGATTCCTTTAATGGAATTCCCTGTGCAGCAGCATTGGAGGGGCAGCCACAGTCAATCCTGACCCCTCCACCAACACATTAATAACCTATGCCTAACCGCCAACCTTACAAGTTGTGACGAATTGCTACGCAGTAGGCGAAAACCAGATGGCACCAGCCAATCAGCCAAATGGAAAAATTCCTACCAGGCCCCTGCCCCAAAAGCAGACGACCCCATGACAGGCATAGCAAGGTCATACGCAGAAGCCTAATAATAGGGAGGGAGGGAGGGTGATCCGATGCACGCAGCAAAGAGGAAGCTCACGCTGCATGCAGAGACATATATAAGCTCTGGGCTGTCCATCAACAATTGCAACATAGAAATCTCCCCAACGACACCAAGATCTCAATCACAGCAGTGGCCATCTATACAATCCCGCCCAGCAACAGACGGGTGACTTGCTGGCCCCCACCACAACACGTGCTCTCCATGAAGGAGAAGCCGCTTTGGCAAGTAAATGTGCCAAACTATGTGGATTGTGGCCATTGCTTTTAATGGGATCAAATTGGCTCAGGGGCATCCACTTGCGACCATCCGTTTCATAGCTGGGCTGTCTGTTAAATGCTGCTGCTTCCTGTTAACTTATGTCCTAAACAGGGGCATGTCTTTGAATTGCAGTACAGCGGCCAGAAAAAAATTGGCAGCAATTTTAGAACATGCAATATTTCTTAGACTTTGCTGCTGTAAATCTGGGATAAACACATTCCCCCCAATATGCTGCCTCATTCTGCATGCTGCGTGTGCTGCATAATCCCAGCATTTATTTAGCAGTGTTCTGTTAATAAAGGATAATGAGATACCGTAACACGACAGTGCAATTTACGAGGAAGCATCTAACGAAGGCTTGCAAAAACAAACAAGCCAGTTGCAACAGCAAAATAGCCGCATCCGATCCATAACTTCACTCTCTGCTGTATTGGGAAATTAAATATTATATATATATATATATATATATATATATATATATATATATATGGAAAGTCCTATGATTGGAACATGGTGTACCAGCTGTCTTATGCAGCTGACTAATTGATCTCTCTTTCCAGCAAATCAGGAACATTTGCTACTGTTTATTCAGAGCAAACAGGAAAGCATTGCATGAAATCACACATACACACCACACTTTTTATGAGCTCTTGCCATTTTGGAGAACATTCATGAGAAAAATGAAAGAATAAATAAACGGAACGATTCGGCAGGTATCTCCAAAAGTATTGTCTGGGTGCAGCATCCAACTTCTTCCTTCTCTGTGTTGTTGTTTCCAAACAGGTCCTAACAAAGGAACTTTGACTTGACAGTATTGCTCCTGAACTGGTAAGAAATTTAAAATACGTGACAGAAAAGGTGATGATGAAGAGCATCGATGGGAGGACTAGTATAGAGGGCAGATGGGAAGATGGGTGACAAATAAACATCCAAAGTAAGTGCAAGGATAGTTGGCAGTTTAAATCAAGTGTACATGGATAGGTGGTATCCAGCATCCCTGAGACCAACTACTTTGAAGTCAAATCATAGTCCATCTGCCCCCCCCCAAAAAAAAGTGTTGTTAACTACTTTCTCTCAATTATACTTTTGTAGAATGTTGTGAACTATGAGATCAGGCAACCCAACCAAGATGCTCTATGTTTGGTAAGTATTTTCTGTGTTTGGATCCATCAGTTTTCTTGAATGTTCTTGAGAACATTTCAGTAGTCACATTCCAACTCCAGAACTGGAACCATCACACCTTATTCCTAGGTGTGCTTGTGTTGCAAGAGGCAACCAAATTTGCAAGTCATTTTCCACCATGGCTGTTGGCGTGGAGTAGGTGCGAGGCAGTAAACCAAATTACAAGGCGGTGGGGTGATTGTAGATGAAATTCAAGAATGTGCGTGCAAAATGCATGTGTACCATCAGCATGCATCCAATGTTATAACCTAGCAGAAAAATCTTGGAAAACACACATATACTCTTTGCCCCAGGACACTTACCAGAAAGTTCACCAGTACTGAGCTGGTTCCCAGTCTAGCTGAGGAGAGGTTGCCTAACACTAGAATTAATTCCCCCCTTTGTAGAATGAGATACATTTACATTTTAACAGAAAGGCTACAAGAATCTCAAAGGCTTCTAATGCCCGACCTTGTTATATCAAACTCAATGTCACAAATATTTACATAACCAAGGATAATTAATACGTCTGTAATCACTTTTGCTGGCAGTGTTTGAAAGGAAAGCAGTGCTTCAACTTTAGCCCTCTAATCTAAAGAAAACAAAAAGTCAGTTTTGTATAATCAAAGTTAGGAATATTGAACACCAAATTACCAATAAGGTTAAAACCCAACAGCCTGAAGTAATATTAATGTTTCTCATTTTAGTTTATAGACAACAATTTCTTCATTTCCTACCTGCTACCCACAACATTTGAAAGGGGAAATGCCCTTGATTCCTCCTAGCATTGAGTATTAAAAGAGTCTGGAATCTATTGAGAAGAAAATGTAGCTTAGGTTCCAGATAGAGCCTGAAATTAATTAATTGCTCACAGAGCAATCCAAAATACAAGAAGCTGTCATAACTTATGTTGTCTTAAATCAGGCATAGGCAAACTCGGCCCTCCAGATGTTTTGGGACTACAACTCCCATCATCCCTAGCTATCAGGACCAGTGGTCAGGGATGATGGGAATTGTAGTCTCAAAACATCTGGAGGACCGAGTTTGCCTATGCCTGTCTTAAATTAATTCAGTTCAAACTACTCCTGTTCCAAACTCCATTCAGGACTGGGGCTATTTTAGGCTGAGCTGGATCGAGCCTTGCAGAGGGAAAATGGAGTCTGGCGTGTGACTAAACTGAAGGAGGTTTGGAATAGGTGTAAGTGTAAGTCTTCCCTTGCTGCAGAGGTAAACAATGGAGCTCCCTCTCACAGGAGGCAGTGATGACCACCAACCAAGGTGGCTTTAAAAGAGGATTAGAAGAAATCATGGAGGAGAAAGCCATTGAAGGCTACTGGCCACAACAATGGCTGTACTGTGCCTCAGTTGGCGGAGGCAGAAATGCTTCTGAAAAGCAGTTGCTGGAAACTACTGGAGGGGAGAGAGCTCTTGTTCTCAGAACTTGCTTGCAAGGTTCCCACAGGCTTCTGATCTGTGAGAATAGGATGCTCAACTAGATGGGCCATTGGCCTGATCCAGCTGTCTCTTCTTATGTTCTATTTTTGAGTGTAAGTTCTGCCCGCCAACCCGCCATCTCAGCTGGGTTGAGGGTGTTATGCCAGTTTATTCCTGCCTGAACTGGGTTGGGGAAGTTACGCTAAGCTGGGATGAGGGAGCTATGCTGGAACAGCCCTTTGTGAATCCCAACTCGGTTAGGATAGCCCAAGATCTACTTTTCTAAATTTGCTCAATCCAGTTTAGGTTTGGGTTGTTCCGTAATTAATTGCACACTAAGTTTGTGAGTCTGCCCCTGCTTTCCTAGTAGCAAACCCTATTGAATTAACAGGGCTTCTGGTTCAGGTTGTGCTGTTAATTATTTGGCAAGTGACTTGTGCCATAGCCTACCCAGGGCAGTTCACAAAATCATAACACAGTACACATATAAAACAATGGTGGCAATCATTTAAAAACCCATGCCAGGTGAACCAGTTTACAAACATCATTATAAATCACCACCCTACAGAACCATCTACAGTAAAAGAACCACTTCTGAAAGAACAACCTTTAAGAGAAAGTGGTCCAAAGGAGAGAGGCTGTAGCTGTAACCCTGGCAATGTTCAGACTGTAAGAACCTTGGTGGGACAGGGAGTTCCACAGTCAGGGGGCCACCACCAAAAAGACCCAGTCTTTTGTACCCATCAGCCGAGTTGATATATGAGCAGAGGCTCTGAGGCAGATCTAAATATCTGGACAAGCTTGTATTTTAGGCAGTCCATGAACTGTGGTCCCAAATAGTTTAAGGCTTTGAAGGTCAAAACCATCGCTGTGAATTGGGTCTGGAAACACACTGACAACCTGCACAACTGGTACAGAATTTGTGTCGTTATTATCCAATCATTGTGAAACAAGCAACAGCATTTTGCATTTGCCCCGGGCTCCATGAAGGAAAGGAAAGCTGCAATTAATAATCACGATCAGTTTTGAGATCTGAGCCATTGTTTCAACTCTCATATCTAAAGTGGTTTCTGCTGCGAATGAATCTTTTGGTGTTAAATAGATTGTTTGTTTTAAAAAAGATGCTCTGTCTTCCCACCTCTCCTCACCTTCCTAGAGGGAAGCTGCACTTTCACCAGCAATAAAAATTGTTGAATTATTCTGTTCCATTTTTTTAAAAAAGAAAAAGAAATACAAATATGTCTTCACACAAAGGAGGTGAGCGTTTAGATGGATATTTCTACGACAGTAAGGTTTAAATTTCACAGCTTTCTGAATATGCCTGCCTGGAGGGAATTATTTCCATGTATGTAGAAAACTGACCTGCTATCTTTTTACTGCTCAGACCGGTACTAGTTATCTCAGATAGTGATGCAGAAGAAATGCCAATAATGGAAAAGAAAAGAATAGCATGCCATAGGTTATATATTGTATTTACTGTTTGTTTGCTTTTTAAAAACCCATTTTAAAACTGCCCATCATAATATCAGATTTCTGGGAGGTATGCAACATAAGCACAAACACACACGTGTGTGTGTGTGTGTGTGTGTGTGTGTGAGAGAGAGAGAGAGAGAGAGAGAGAGAGAGAGAGAGAGGCTTAAAAAATAACTTAAAACAGACCCACTCCCAGATAAGCAGGTCTATCACTACAGCCTACAACTTGCACAATTAAATCAGCTAAATCCTAATTTAGTTGATTTAAATCAACTAAATCAACTAAACAAGGCATGGTAAGTAAAAAATAATGTTCTTTCTTGGCACCTCAATGACACCACTGCTGGTGCCAGGGGGACCTGTGGGGCACCATGACTGAGAAAGTCTCCTCCCTTGTAGATTATCTTTGTGCCTCTGATGGGTGAGAGACATGGAGACAGACCTTGGCAGATGATCTTACAGCATAGCTAGAGAATCTGTGACCCTCTGTGTGTTACTGGACCATAACGTGCATCATCTGAAGCTGATGTATGCTGAAGTCCAACAACATCTGAAGAGCCACAGGTTTCCCATGCCTGCCTTAAAAAATGGGCAGGTTGATCTGGGAGTCACTGCTCCTGCTCAGAAGCCAATAGTTGTAGGGAGCCTAAATGTAATAGCCCAGAATCAATGATTAGCACATGTACGAAAACCAGACATTTAGTTATCTCCCATGCAGTATTCAGGGCTCAAATAGGGTAGGATTCCATCACTGGGGAAGTGGCCACCACTTTAGCCATGTAACTGGCTCCTAAAAAGATGTAATTTGGCAGTCAAAAAAACCGATAAAGACCTGCAAGCACCTAAAATGGCAAATGCAGAGGTGTGGAAGGGGAGCTCCATTAACATGTGACCCCAAAATTTCAGAATCCCCAAACTGATGCCCAGGTTTAGTGCTAGTTTGGTGCTGTTTTGTGCCATGAACCCTGCATTTTGTGCTGCCTTCCAAACTGAGTAACTGACACAGCAAATTGGGGTCACAAGTTAACGTCAAAAAATCCAACCTTGTCCACTTGACTCCCAAAAGGTGCCAAAGTTTTGCACAAAACTAGCGCCAAACTTTGGCATCAGTTTGGGGGGATCCAAAGTTTGGGGGCTACACATTAAGGGAACTTGGAAGAGGCATGGATGAGGAAGCTCCCAGGCTTGCCAATTGGGTTATGATGATGGTTAACTGAAACTTAGAAGGTGAGAAGCATGGTGATTATGATTATTGTCAATTTAGGGGGCCTGTGTTTGAGTTTCAAAGGAGTGAAGACTGAGACATGAGTCTCTTTGCCCTTGGGAAACATGTGCTTAGGCTCTTTCCATAGTTTTTAAAAATGGGGGGAGGTTCACAATCACAACTGTTTCATTAGATTTAAATTAAACTTTAAATTTAGCTACATTTATATCCTCATTGTAATTTTGTTTTACACAACTATGTTAATTAACTTCTCAAATGCAGTGCATTCATCTGCAGTCACTTATTATGCATCCGGTAGCTCCAGCCCTTCACTTGATGTACTTATTATTTCATTCACATGATCAGGCAGAAGTCAACTTCTTTAAGAACGCATCATTGTATTTGGTGATGAAAGGGAACACTGAACTATAGCTATTGTGTCTGTAAGGAGCCAAAGACAAACTTGCACTTGATGAATTCTAGGAAATACACCATAAAGAACAAGTTGAAAAATCTCCCCACCCCACAAAAAAAGAAAAAAAAAAGAAAAAAAACCTGTTAACATTCCATATTGACCTTTGATGGACCATTCAGAGAATTCAGAGGGGGAGAAGGTAGTAAATTTTCGGATAAGGGCTGCTTCTCACAACAGTGGTAGCTGGTGCCCATTGAGACTGGGGAGACCAGGAGCAGTTGGACACAGTGACAGACAACTTCAAGTAATTCTAGTTTTGCCTCCATCTTCCTCAGTTCTGCTGAGTTCTACAAGGATAGCACTGAAGCTAAAGAGGAGCACATTGCCGCAGGCTGTAAGGAAGGATGCAGGCACATGAAGGATGCCAAGGGCCAGATGAAGGGTTGTTGGGCAGTGCCACATTCTCCCTAATGGGCCATGGCCATCTGTCATGGATGTTTTAGCTGATATTCCTGCATTGCAGGGGGTTGGACTTGATGACCCTTGGGGCCCTTCCAACTCCATGATTCTATGACCAACCTCTCCTGCCTCACATTATAGCAATGTATATATATAGCATGTCACGAATGAAGGATATCCATGGGTACTGCTTTACAGAGTTTTTACAGAGCCAGCGTGGTGTAGTGGTTAAGAGTGGTGGACTCGTAATCTGGTGAACCAGGTTCGCTTCCCCACTCCTCCGCATGCAGCTGCTGGGTGACCTTGGGCTAGTCACACTTCTCTGAAGTCTCTCAGCCTCACTTGCCTCACAGAGTGTTTGTTGTGGGGGAGGAAGGGAAGGGAGAATGTTAGCCGCTTTGAGACTCCTTAAGGGGAGTGAAAGGCAGGATAGCAAGTCCAAACTTTTCTTCTTCTTCTTCTTCTTCTTCTTCTTCTTCTTCTTCTTCTTCTTCTTCTTCTTCTTCTTCTTCTTCTTCTGCTGTTGGAGGACAGGCCCCTGCTTGAAGGCATCCTCTTATCTGAAGGCTGATTTAAAGATAAAGAACCATCAGAAGAGAGCTGGTGGGCCTTGAAGTTGTCCACCTGGACAGCAGATGAAGTCAGAAGTGATGGGTGTAGCCCTCAGTGGGAATGGTTGTCACTGCAAGAGGAATGAAAGAAATTTAAAGACTATTTGAAACGATGTGAAAAGATAGACATTTCCTTTCCTTGCAACTACTTTAAACTCAAATCCCTTGCTGGAAGGCCAAAAGCCATAGAGAAGGAGGCTGTATGTGTATGAGCTGAGAGGGTATTACTTCAGAAGAGAATGCAATCCTAGGAATTTTTTATGGCAAGATTTTAGTTGCGGGCTTTGAATTCTGCAAAGTCCTACCAACAGAAACCTAGTCCCATTTTGTTGCGACAAAAAAGCCACGGTAGTTGTTGCCATGGCAATGTGCCGAGTCTCTGTTTCCCCGATGATGACCTGTAAATTGGTCTCTTTGCCACCAGGTTTCTGAGCTGCTTTCACTCAGCCGCCATTCTTCTTTCCGACCCCAGAGGGGCCTTATAAGCTCGGACATACTAGGCAAAACATCACAAAAATAAACAAGAAGAGAAAAGTAGCTGTGGCAGGGGTCGGAGGAGAAGGGTGCTCCAGATCTGACTGAACCAGCAGTGATGGGAAGGGTGTTCCAACCTTCCCTTTCCTGCTTGGTGCATTTTCCCTGTCAAAAGTACCCACAACACACACCATCAGCCAGGAAGAGAAAGACAAAACTCCCAGGAAAAGCAACTGAGGGGAGGAATTTTAATCAGGAAACTGTCCCAAGGGGGGGGGGGGGAGAAGGATCTTATAGTATCACACTGATCTTGTTTTTTAATGCTTAAAATGAAGCCAAAGCATGCTAGCATATGCCCAGCAGTATTTTATTATTTTATTGCTGCTAATCTTCTATTTTTTTGTACAATGTGTGAATGTCCTATAACTTTGTATGAAACAGTGGCGCACTCCAAGGTTTGCAGATATAGAAAAAAATACTTATTTAGGGAAACAAACCAAAGGGGCCATCCCTCTCCAAAATATACAGCCCAACGAGGGTGTATTTAGTGGCCATGGAATACTGAGTGTCTTGTGGGTTGAACAGAAAATGGAAGCAGGAGGAAAGGAATGGAGTATTCTGATATAAGGCATGACTGGCTGGCTGGCTAGCTACATACTGAACATTGCAACCTTTTGTTCCTCTACTCACTTGGGTAGAGTGGTCCAAATCCAGAGATCTCATTCAGCCATGGTGCACCAAGAGCTTTGAGAAGGTCTGTGGACTTCTCACTCCCTCAGGACCACCTACTTCTTTTGCAGGTTTCTCTGCCCCTACAAACAGAAACCAATGCAACTGAGTAAGGAAAAAGGAAACTGAGTCAGGAAAGAATATAGCCATGATATAATGAATGAAAACACATCGTGCATTTTTGGAAAGGTTAATGTATAAATATTATGGGAGAGAAAGGAGAAAATAGGAAGATGCTTTTGGCAGTCACCATGTATGGTCCATAAGGGGTAGCTGTGTTAGTCTATGGCAACGAAAATGCCAGGCCATGACCATCATAAGAACACAAGAAGAGAATGCTGGATCAGGCCACTGGACCATCTAGTCCAACATCCTGCTTTCGTATTGGTCAACCAGATGCCTATGGGAACCTTGCAAGAAGGACCAGAGTGCAACAATACTCTCTCCATTTGTGATTCTCAGAAACTGACATAGTGGAGGCAGAACAAAGCCCTCATCACTCATAGCAGTTGAAAGCCTTGTTGTCTAATCCATATGTAAAGCCCCCCACCTTGATGGCTACCACTTGCTGGAGTCAATTCCATAGTTGATCTATGTTCGTCTGCCCCAAAGCTCCCAACATTCATCTTTGTTGTATGGCCCCACGTTGTAGTATTATAAAAGGAGAGAAACCTCTCTCCATCCACATTCATAATTTTACTCATTTCTATCATGTTTTCTCTTATTTGCCTCCTCCTCCAAGCTGAAAATGGCAAAATTATGTCACCTTACCTAACAGGAAGTTGCTCCAGACCCTTGAACATCAACAATGGTTTTGAAAAGTCAGTGCAATCATTTTACATATTTTTATATGCATTATTTATTATGCATATGTGTGTGTGTACATTTCCTTTCCCTCTGACCTCACTGCTTTCCTCTCTCTCCTTCTCTCTCCACTCCATATGTATATATATCTTCCAGGTCCACAAAAGCTTACACCCTATTTTTTAATGTTCATTTTTTATTTTTAAGGTTTAATAAAAGGCCCTTGGTTGTTTCAGTTTTTCAAGCGCACTTGCTTACTGCATCATATTGTGTGGGCTCTTCTTTGTACAGTTGTTTACACAGACAACCCCCATGGCAATTCTTTGTGTCCTCACTGCTTGGGAACCAGGGAGGATATTATTTCAACACTACATGGGAGGAGAGAAAGATAAAGCTGTAGGACATGTGGAATTGCACTGATATATCAAGCCTCTGTCATTTATCAAATCGACATGAATCATATTGATATTTATATATCACTCCAGACTCAGCCCCTGGTTCGTAAATGAGGTTTATGGGGACTGCCAAACACTGTGGCGTGAATACCTAACAATTGAAAGCTGTCCTAGAGAACACAATGCCAAACGGCAAGAGCATCGGGTTGGGGTGGGGGGATCAATTCAAACTATTAAACCATAAAGTGACCTTCAAGGCTTAGGAACGTAGGAAGATGCTGGACACTGAATCAGACCACTGTTCCACCTAGCTCATAGCTAGCATTGTCTGCACTGACTAGCAGAGAGTTTTAGGGGTTTAGAGAGGGGTCTCTCTCACCCCTCTGGAGATTTCATTTATTTCATGAAATTTAAACACTGCTTGATTGCAAAGAAACAAAGAAGCAGTCAAAGTGGCTTCAAAGAGAATGAAACAATAAAATTATCAGTAAGGTAAAGGTAAAGGGGCCTCTGACCATTAGGTCCAGTCATGTCCGACTCTGGGGTTGCGGTGCTCATCTCATGTTACTGGCCAAGGGAGCCGGCGTACAGCTTCCAGGTCATGTGGCCAGCATGACTAAGCCGCTTCTGGCGAACCAGAGCAGTGCACAGAAACGCCGTTTACCTTCCCACCGGAGTGGTACCTATTTATCTACTTGCACATTGATGTGCTTTCGAACTGCTAGGTGGGCAGGAGCAGGGACCGAGCAACGGGAGCTCACCCCGTCGTGGGGATTCGAACCACCGACCTTCTGATCAGCAAGACAGTTAAAAGTTATTTAAGACATTCAAAAAACAATGTAAGCAATAAACTAGAAACAGGTTAAAACACACATCAATGTTATATAGAACTGGATAGGCTTTTCTTTAAAAAAAAATTGTTTGTAGTAGGCACCAAAAAGAGTACAGTAAAGGTGCCTCCCTGACATCACCAAGCAGGGAGTTCCAAAGTTTAGGGGCTGCCACACTAACAGATCAATTTCTTACATACATGGGCAAGATGATTTGCAGGTTAACTGGCACCAAGTTGTTAAGGGCTTTATATACACTAATAGCAACAATCTTGAACTTGCCCAGTAACAAATTGGCAACCAGTGCAGATCTCTAAGGTAAAAAAGGTAAAGGACTCCTGGATGGTTAGGTCCAGTCAAATGCGACTATAGGGTTGCGGTCTCATCTCGCTTTCAGGCTGAGGGAGCTGGCATTTGTCCACAGACAGCTTTCCTGGTTATGTGGCCAGCATGTCTAAGCTGCTTCTGGCACAGCAGAACACCGTGACGGAAGCCAGAGCGCACGGAAACGCTGTTTACGTTCCCGTCACAGCAGTACCTGTGTATATCTACTTGCACTGCCGTGCTTTCAAACTGCTAGGTTGGCAGGAGCTGGGACAGAGCAACAGGAGCTCACATTTGAACTGCCGACCTTCTGATCAGCAAGCTCAAGAGGCTCAATGGTTTAGACCACAGCACCACCTGTGTCCCAGATCTCTAAGCACAAGTGTTACGGTAGTTGATGACAAGGATAGACATGTCAGGGACAGAACCTGGAACCTTCTATATACAAAAAACAGGTGCTCTACCACTGGAACACAGCCCTTCTGAAAATTCACCCCTTCCCAAATTCAGGCCCATTCAACTCACTGACACCAAAAGAATATCCGTTTTGCCATTGTGAGAATAGGATACTGGAAAGGATGGCCCTTTGGCCTGATCTAGCAGGGCTCTTCTTAAGTCATGAAAAGATTTAGACATTTTTGAAGTGTGTGTGTGTGTGTGTGTGTGTGTGTGTGAGAGAGAGAGAGAGAGAGAGAGAGAGAGAGAGAGAGAGAGAGAGAGAGACCCATCTGTGAGACCCATTGGCCACCCTCACCTGGTTTAGTCAGCCAGTTGAAGCTGTTCCCAGGGTGTGGCTGCTGTCGCATGCTGGCAGCTTGTAGGAGCCACAGGTGAGAACTGAGTGCTGGGTAGGTTGAAAGGTGGACAACCTATCCCAGAAGGAGCACAACATGTCCCCCACCAGAGGGACTACCCCTACCCTAACACCCCAACACCCTATGTTCAGTCGTTCAGTCGTGTCCGACTCTTCGTGACCCCATGGACCAGAGCACGCCAGGCACCCCTATCCTCCACTGCCTCCCGCAGTTTGGCCAAACTCATGCCAGTCGGTTCGAGAACACTGTCCAACCATCTCATCCTCTGTCGTCCCCTTCTTCTTGTGCCCTCCATCTTTCCCAACATCAGGGTCTTTTCCAGGGAGTCTTCTCTTCTCATGAGGTGGCCAAAGTACTGGAGCCTCAACTTCAGGATCTGTCCTTCCAGGGAGCACTCAGGACTGATTTCTTTAAGGATGGATAAGTTTGATCTTTTTGCAGTCCATGGGACTCTCAAGAGTCTCCTCCAGCACCATAATTCAAAAGCATCAATTCTTCGGCGATCAGCCTTCTTTATGGTCCAGCTCTCACTTCCATACATTACTACTGGGAAAACCATAGCTTTAACTGTACGGACCTTTGTCGGCAAGGTGATGTCTCTGCTTTTGAAGATGCTGTCTAGGTTTGTCATTGCTTTCCTCCCAAGAAGCAGGCGTCTTTTAATTTCGTGACTGCTGTCACCATCTGCAGTGATCATGGAGCCCAAGAAAGTAAAATCTCTTACTGCCTCCATTTCTTCCCCTTCTATTTGCCAGGAGGTGATGGGACCAGTGGCCATGATCTTAGTTTTTTTGATGTTGAGTTTCAGACCATATTTTGCGCTCTCCTCTTTCACCCTCATTAAGAGATTCTTTAATTCCTCCTCACTTCTTTATTATCCTTTATTTTATGCCCACTCCTATCTCTAAGGGTATATTCAGTTTGCAAAACATTGAAATTTAAGCAGTCGTACAGTGATACAGGCCAGAACCACATTCAATCAAGCATGGATAATGTTGTACATCTATTTAAACCTGACCTTCAACCGTTCTATCTGATCGAAACAGTTTATTCATCATTCTTTGGATAATGGATTTTTAGCACATATTATGAGCCGGGAAGAATGTGGATTAGCATCGTCGACATTAAGATGAAAAAGGAGTGAAAACGGTGTTGCTGTTTTTAATAATGAAGAACGCCTTCAACCTGCATTCTAAGGAGCGAAGATGTCGAAATGGATTCAGCTGAATCAAAGAAAGCCTATTCATCTGCACAGGGGGATATGAATGACAGAACTAAGTTTAAACCTGGCAAGCTGCCAGCTTAATTGAGACTGATAAATATGCATATTAAGGCCAGCAGCCATCCGGCTCATTATTTGTGGATTTTTGTTCCTATAAATTCTACGTAGAGAAAGCCAACTAAATGTTGCTGCTGCTGCTGCTGTTGCTGTTGTGGTTGCTGCTGCTGTGCTTCTTGCAAAATCTAACCTTTCCGTCCCCTTAATTTCATCAGCACCATTGGCCTCAGTTGTTTATTTCATAAATGGATATATTCTTTGTGCGTGGATTAGCGGTAACAAGCAGATGAAAAAGCAAGACACAGAATGTTTTTGTTCTAAAGGCTTCCTTTGTAGCTACGTAAAGACCAGAAACAAATTAGTTAGCTAAGTGACCAGTTCAAATGGAGGAGAAATGAGTTTCAGTTCATATTTTTAACGCAAAGCTAACTGATCTGCAGTATGTGAACTGAAATACAGCTGTCCTTTGAAATGCACACTTTTTGGAATTTTGTGGTGCTGTTCTTCAATGAAATATTTTTTTTTTTTTAATGCATATCTTGGGGGAAATGGCTTGCAAAAATGTGTACATACGAAAATGTGTATACTTTGTTAACAGTCAGCTCATACATTCACTCACCTGACAGTTATCAAGTGTACAGTACAAGAAGAATCTATTTGCATGTATGAATCAGGTATCAGATAGAAGAGAATGGAGTAAGACCAGATGGGAAGGTTGGTGGGAAAGTGGTCTGGTGGGAAAACAATGTAAGGGATACAATTAGTGAAGGTTCAAAATGGGTGGGATATGGGCAAGGGATCTCCTTCTCTGGTGAGGATGGGATGAGAAAAAAAATCAGAAGCCTGGAATTATCTATAATGAGGCTTTATCTATAATAATACCTTCCAAAAACCATTTCCTTTTTTCCATCTACATTTTTTTTTTAAAAAAATCCCTCGTTCCCAAAATGCAAATACATTTCAAGCTGTTGTGAAAATGCACAGTAGGTGTCTCCTTTATTAATATGCATTTGCTTAGAGTTGAATTTTTATTTTCCTAACCGTAGTCCTGAAAGCTTCAATGTGGAAAATCTCAGAAATAGACGCTTCCATATTCATGCTATTGAATTAATTATACGGTTGGTATTCTCATAATCAGGCCGTCTTCTCTTTTGTTTTGCTTATGTGTTTAGTTAACTTCGCTTTTAACATGCTTGCCGTTTATGACATTTACAGCCCACTCTTCTTTCAAATGATTCAGGGTGCTCTACTTGACACAATCTCATCCGTCCCCCGTCCCCCCCATTTCACAACAACCCACATAGGGTATGTTAGCTGAGATATATGGTCACTGAATGGGCTTCGTGGCTGAATGAAGGTGTTACCCAGGTTTCCAAAATCAACAATTTTGGTTAGTATACCAGGAGTGGGGAACCTGTGATCCTTCAGCTCCAGCCAGCATATCCAATGGTCCGGAAAGATGGGAGCTGCAGTCCAACGATAAATTGTGTCTCGTGGGTTACCTATGTTGGCTTCTATTCCTCCCACTGTGCAGTCAAAAGACTGTGTTTATACATTCCACACAGATTGTTGGAATCACAGGGAACGGATGTCTGATTTACTCTGTTTCCGGCTGTTGTTGTTGTTGCTGCTTCCTTCTTCTTCGGACTTCTCTCAGCGCGAGAAGGCATGTTTCCTTTTGTTCTGCCTTATACCTAGTAATAAACGTAGTTTGTAGCACACACCTCTGCCTCAGCCCACCTGCGTTTTCTACTTTGCAAGATATCTGAATATGTGCCCAGTGTCTGAAAGGCACGGGTCATAGTACAACATCGGGAAGGCTGGAGAGCTGCATGCTCATCGCTGATGGGGGAGACAAGCTGGAAACATTCCTGCGTTATGGCTGGGGGATTGTTCTCCCTCCTCCTGCGACTCGACAACCTATACCTGCAGTGCACGGATTTCATTTTACCCTGAAAAGGACCGAAATGCTCAGACATGAGCACTGGCACGATCTTTATGCTTGTTGGTAGTTGGCATCTGTCTGCCTTGAGAAACAATGGAGCATTGCATTAGCAGGACCAAAGTGACCTTCCCAGGGCATGAGCCTGGGCAGTATGTATGTAGGTATGTAGGTATTATTAGTATTAGTATATTTGTTTATTTATTAAATTCATATACCACCCTGTACCCGGGGGTGTCAGGACATTTCACAGAATAAAATCAAGATATAAAACCACAAAATACATAATAAAAATAAAAACAAAAACAACAACCCAATAGCCCCCCCAACCACATTTTTAAAGGGCTTAGGTCCTTAGGATGTAAATCAGATGAACCAAAGGTAGGGTTGCCAGGTGTCCACTATTTGAGTGGACAGTCTACTTTTTCACATTATGTTCATTGTTTTTTTCCCACAAAATAGTGGACTTTTTTTATTCAAAAGCTTTATGATGAAATGGCATTTTAATACGTGTTAAAAAGTTTGTAAGGAAATATATAATTTAATTTAATTTAACCCCTCCCCCCCCCGCTTGTCCGCTATTTTTTGGAAGCAGACCTGGCAACCCTAACCAAAGGCCTGGTTAAAAAGGAACTTTTGCCTAAAGGTGTGTAATGAAGGCGCCAGGTGAACTTCCCTGGGGAGAGCATTCCACAGATGGAGAGCCACTGCAGACAAGGCCGATTCTCGAGTTGCCACCCTCCGGACCTCTCAAGGAGGAGGCACATGAAGGAGGACCTCAGAAGATGATCTCAGGGTCTGGGTAGGCTCATATGGAAAGACGCGGTCCTTGAGGTATTGTGGTCCTGAGCCATTTAAGGCTTTATAGGTCAAAACCAGTACTTTGAATTGGGCCAGGAAACTAACTGGTAGCCAGTGCAGTCGGACCAGGACTGGTGTAATATGCTCAAACCGTCTTGGTTTGGTGAGCAACCTGGGCGCTGAATTCTGCACGAACTGAAGTTTCTGAACTGTCTTTAGAGGCAGCCCTAAATATAACACATTGCAGTAATCTAACCTTGAGGTTACCCGAGCGTAGACAACTGTAGTGTGTGTGGAGGTCCAGGGCTGCTCAGACAACGCCCCCCTCTCACCCTAGCTGATGTGGTCCAAACGAAAGCAGAGTGATATATGGCTGCAGGAGTTGCTGGAAGGAAGCGTACACGGTGCCATCCAACCATCTTAGGGACTTCACTCCAGGTTTGGGTAGGGTTTACTCCTTAGCTTTTTCTTCTGAAGATATCCCACAAGGCAGAGGAGGTTTAGGATCAGAGTTTTTCTTATCGTAGTTGGGCCCCATCTACCCCTGACTTGATGAGCCCCGTGTGCCCCTCACTTCCCTCTACAGCACGTGCAGAAATTGCCTTTTTGACTACGGGACCCACTATTGGCTTTGCTGACTCAATCTGCCAGAGCTTGTCTTCTCATAGAGGGGGGATATCCTTTATATGGCCCCGGCAGCCACTCCAAGTTACCAGTCTAGCTGCCACATTCTGGATTAGTTGTAGTTTCCAAGTCACCTTGGAAAATACGGTAGGTCTCTGCAACCAATGTCTATTTTGTATTGTTATTGTTGTGTTTCAAAATGTATTTGTTGGTTTTTGTGCTTTAAACTGGTACACACACCCCATGTACATTTTTACTATACATCCCTTTGAGATGTTTGTGTAGAAGGTGATTAATAACAATAAAATGTTGTCTCACTTATTTAGAAAAGCAAGGCAGGTGCTGGGTGAATCATGAAGCAGAGACTGTTCCACCTTTATGCTTTCTGACAAGTTCATTCCATTTGGAATCTCTGCTTTTAACACCACAGGTTATTACAGTGACATTTTGAAGATATCTGGCATGAATCTCAGATATCCTGCTACACCCTTCCCTCTCCCCAGAGCTGGAGAGATTTGTAAAATGGTTCCAGCCCACCCTCCCCTCTTTCCTTAATGCTTCTTCAAGCCAAGTGGTGGCTATTCTCCTGCACAATAAAAATGATGCACTGAGAAGATTGGGGAACAATGATCTTGTGCAATCATTAAGTCTGGATGGTACTCCTGTATTAAGACGAGTGTTTTAAATCAGGCATAAGCAGATTAACTCTGAGAAAGACAATATGCTCTATTGAGTCTAGATTTCAGCATGAATTCACCTGTGTGATGAGTCTATGTTTCTTCTTGATTTATACTTTCAAACAGCTCAAGGCTGGGAGGACATCCAAGCTATTAACAGTCAGGTGATGGTAGGCCAAATGGCTTCTTCGGGTTTCTATTAAGGACAAGGCCGGGATGAGCAATTTGTTTTTGGATTCAGTAAATTTTGTGGCTATGTCCCATTTTGCTGCTACTGCACTTCAGTCAACCACAGCTAATGGCTTCCTTATGCTCTTGTTCTAGAAAATCTAAAAGCACTTACAATCGTTTCTGAGCCTTTTCCCAGACAGTCGATTTATATTTCAAGAAATGTGACGTCGCCGCTCATTTGTTGCCTACAATCCAAATGTATTCTCTCTGGGAAATACTTCTCATTAGGAGGCATCACAGTGTAATATGCTTGCTAAAAAAAGTAATGACTGTCGCTGTTATAAAATCAAAGAATTGTGGAGTTGGAAGGATCTCGTCCAGCCCTGAACATTCCTAAGGCTCTACACAGATAACATGTTAAAGCACAACATACATAACTTATTACATAAAAGCCACGACACATAATAAATTAGCACTCCAGTGGCAGAAGAAACCAATTCTTTAACCAGTCATCTCCATTGGCCTGAAGGAAGAAATATGTATTTATGAGAGAGAACATGGGGGACAGCCATATCTCCAGTGGGGGGGGGGGAGTTCCACATCCAGGGTGCTATAATAGTTTCATGTTTTTTAACCTGAGTGTAAGTCACATCGGGACTGCCATGTATTATTATAACAACAACAACAACAACAACAACAACAACAACAACAGCAACTCAATGCACTAAATTATGAATCCCAGTTTGGTATTGGAGCTATTCTGTGACACACCTAGCCTAATAAATAACTGTGCCTGTTTGTTTGGTTAGTTAATTGTTTCCCAAGTGGAAAAAAACAAAACAAAACAAATAAATCATGAAGGATTTATATGGATTAATAATGAAGATATGATAAACTCTCTTATGTATGCAACCCTACTATTAGTATTAATACACATGGTGACGTTGTAATCACCAGATATAACCACTAATTAAAACTTGGTTTGCAACCTCTATTGGAATTGGTGGACAGTTCTTAATATCTTCAACAAATGAGCAAATGACCTGCATTTGTAAAGCTCATGAACTTTACAATTGCTAATCTTCCAGCCACTCAAGAACAGCATCCATAAAATGAGATGTGTAATGTGGCACAGTAATGAATTTTTGCAGCTGCTAACTCCTGGGCTACTTTACATATCTAAATTCCATAATTACAAATATAATTATGATTATTAACTTGTTCCATTTTTATATTTGCTTCACCAAGATTTATTTTATGCCCCTGACACACAGACTTTTCCATAGGAAATGAATTCTGGGACATTTCTTTAATTTGTAGTACTGAGCCACATTCTTTTTGGTTAGTTTACTCCATTGTGAAGTGTTCCAGATTTAGTAAATCTACTGTAAAGAGAAGAAGGATCTGTTTAGCCAGATATGCAAAGGAGAAGCAGTGTACAATTATCCACTGGTAAGTATTATAATTATTCTGTTTATTCATCACTTGATGGCTAGTGGAGGGACAATGAAGCATCAGATTTTTCAGACCGAGAGTTTGATTTGGAACCCAGTTTGAGCTGAATTGGATAATTTGCCAAAGTGATAAATCAGAGGCTAAAATGAATCCTGTGATTGCTGCATACTCCTACTACGATTCCACATTTTAATTAGTTGCAGAGAAACCCAAAGCCCCCTTGCACCAAGCTGTGGGGTCCGTGTGAATTGCACAGAGGTACCCCCCACTACCCAACTGTACCAGCTTTGCCAGCCTCTGGTCAGCTGCCACCAACACAGTGGTGAAACGGTCATTTTGTTGGTGCAGAGTATCACCTTCTCTGCCCCCTGGTAGCACTGCTGGCAGGATTCCCCCTGGCCATAGCCAGTGAAAGGCTCCCCAATGGGATGTTCTGAAGGTAAGGAGAGGCTGCGTTGTCCCATGATCCACTGAAACCTGAGCTAATCCCAGTGTCATCACATAATGGCATCTGGGCCACACTGTTAACAGTTGTTCAACATAATTCCTGATCTGGAACTTACATAGAAATAAATGAGCTTTCCACCCCAATAATGAATTTCAAAGCTTTACTGCAGAACAGTCTTAAAACTTGTTACATATAAAACAAAACAAAACAAAACAAAAAGGAACTCATTGCACTTAAGTAGCAGGAAATGCGTTTCACTCTTTTAAATCATTTAATACAGTCCAGGCTAAGCCCATTCCCATCACAATCAACCATGGTTTCTCCTAACATATGAATGCAGCTATATTACAGTCATCAGAATCAATACAAAATCCTCCAAGCGATGCATTTTTTATTATTATTTTTTGCGGTAATGTATAGATGGGCTTCTCTGTGGTGGCATGCCGCCTTTGGAACCTCCTGACCCTTGAAATTCAGCTATCATCACTGCTGTTATTTTGTCACCAGCACAAAACGTTGCTTTTCATACAAGCATTTTCAAGATAACATTGGTATTCAGCTGGTAGATTTGTGACATATACAGTAGAAAGTCATGTTTTTTTCTCATTTTATGGTGGTTGATATCGTTATTTTATTGAAATAGTTGTTTTCTGCGTTTGGATTAAGGGCAGGATATACATAGGCTGTTTTTTTAAAAAAATAATAATAATAATAATAAAAATAAAAATAAATAAACAACCCCCAAACTCCCCCCTTTTGTTTTTCTTCCCTGCTAGTTGCTGCTGGGGGGGGGGGGTGAAAAAGGCTGTAAAGTCAACGGCAAACGTAATGAAAACCTCCACGTTCAGAGTGAAAATAAAAACTAAAGAGAGGAATTGGAAAAACAAACCTATTAGGATGAGAGGACAAGTGGGATTTTATTGGAAATCAGCCTGACCGGAGGCAGAAGCAAAGCAAACAATTATCAGAGACTAATATAGAGCTGTGAAGAAAAATAAGAAGACAGTGCAAAGGAAAATAGTATTTTCAAGAGCAAGCATGACTACCTGTAAGTAAAAAAACAGACAGAGATTCCTTTGAAAAACAGTCTTTATGCTAACCATCCACATCAATCTGCATAGAAAGAGGTATTGTTTCCTCCAAGTGTACTCACGGATGCCCATGTTATATAATGAATTATCAAATCTTTGCTAGTACACAATCATTCGATTCAGTATTAATAACAGATGGCAGTTTCTTTTCCTGGGCTTTAAACATCAAAGAGGTACAAGAGAATATCGGAATCCCTCTGCGGGGAACAGTGGTGGTTTAGAGAGTCGTGGCAACTGGAGGACGTTCTGTACAACAGATGTTTAGTGTCTTCAATTACATTTGAGGAGCGATGCTTAAAGCAGAAACCTTTAAAGTTCAAACCACACCAGGGAAATGCAAGAACTTAGGATGAAAGGGGAAGAACAATAATAAAAAAAGAAAAAGAAACTGAGCCTGGTTATGTTTAAAATTCAGCGTTGAAACCTGCTCACCGTCTTTTAGAGGAGGCATGTAAAAACGTGCAGACCACCAAGGAGTTGAAAGTGTCCTCTTACTAAGTAGATATTTAATCTGAGTAGTACACAATAACACTGACAAGCTATTCAGAGACATATCCAAATAACTCTTAGGGTTTATGCTGTCAAAGACGGAGAGTGAAAGGGATCCTTGACTCTCCCCGGTGCAATCTTAGTTCTCCTTTGTATCCAGCATCTGAAAAATACCTCCTCCATTCCATCTTAGAAATGCTTTTTCTCCTCTTCCAATAACATTTTCTTCTGCACTAACATTTCTCTTCCCTTAATCTCTGTCCTGCTCTTGAGCTTCCCAGAGGGAAATAGGATACACGACTGGGTGGATCAGGTGCAGGGATTTTTTTTTCAACCCAAGGGCCACATTCCCATCCAAATAGATTTCTGGGGGCCAAATGCCAGTGCTCAATAGGAACATCATAAAGCACCACGTCCTGTTCTGCCCAGTTTTGTTTTGCTTTACCTGTAAGGCCCTAAAAAATAAAATGTTAAACCGAGAGATAGTCACTTGCCCAGACCCATCAAATGGAATTCATGCTCAAAACTGCACAAATTTGTGATTACGGATGGCAGCACTGCTCTCCCAGACCCTCCAAGTGTTGCTATTTTCCTGGGAACGTCCCAGGTTTTCAGAAGAAGAGTTTGGATTTGATATCCTGCTTTATCACTACCTGAAGGAGTCTCAAAGCGGCTAACATTCTCCTTTCCCTTCCTCCCTCACAACAAACAATCTGTGAGGTGAGTGAGGCTGAGAGACTTCAGAGAAGTGTGACTAGCCCAAGGTCACCCAGCAGATGCAGGTGGAGGAGCAGAGAAGCGAACCCGGTTCCCCAGATTACGAGTCTACCGCTCTTAACCACTACACCACACTGCCCCGATTTCTGATTTGATCCCAGAATGTCCCACTTTTCCTTAGGACATCCCTATTTTCATCAGAGAAATCTTGGAGGGTGCAGTAGGACACCCCTATTTTCATTGGAGGGTATGGAGTTATGTGACACACACACCCCCAAGCCAAGGAGATAACTAACTATATAATCTTTAGAAAACATCTGAAGGCAGCCCTGTATAATTAAGTTTTAAAATGTTTAATGTTTTGTTATGTTTTTATATATTTTGGAAGCCGCCTAGAGAGGCTGAGGCATCCCAGTCAGATGTGTGGGGTATAAATATTATTATTATTATTATTATTATTATTATTATTATTATTATTATTATTATTATTACTACTACTACTACTACTACAGGACGTCCCTATTTTCATCAGAGAAATGTTGGAAATTATGCTGTCCTGAGCCTGATTTGGAAATAAATTTCTGGGTTTCTCAAAAAACTGTTGCCTGGGACTGCAAAAAAAAAAAAAAAAATGTGGGAGGAGAAGGTCAAAACAAAATAAAGAAGGTCAAAACAAAATAAAATAAAAAATTCCTTCCAGTAGCACCTTAGAGATCAACTAAGTTTGTTCTTGGTATGAGCTTTCGTGTGCATGCACACTTCTTCAGATACACTGAAACGCAAGTCACCAGACCCTTAAATATAGTGAGGGAGTGGGGAGGGGTATTACTCAGAAGGATGGTGGCAATGGGTGATCAGCTGATAGGTGTGGAAAACCTGTTGATGACTCTTAATGGCTGCAATTGGTCTTACAGGGAAAGGCAAGGGGTGAGATGGCTAAAGATAGCTTTGTCATATATAATGAGATAAGAATCCAATGTCTTTGTTCAGACCAGGTTTCTCCATGGTTTTAAGTTTGGTGATTAGTTTCAATTCAGCCACTTCTCTTTCCAGTCTATTTCTGAAATTCCTTTGTATTAAGACAGCTACTTTGAGATCTTTTATAGAATGTCCTGGGAGATTGAAGTGTTCTCCTACTGGTTTCTCTGTCTTGTGATTCCTGATATCAGATTTATGTCCATTTATCCTTTGGCGTAGGGTTTGGCCTGTTTGTCCAATATAGAGAGCTGAAGGGCACTGTTGGCATTTGATTGCATACACAATGTTGGAAGATGAGCAATTAAATAGTCCTGAGATGGTATGTTTGATGTTGTTGGGGCCAGTAATGGTGTTGTCTGGGTTTATGTGGCAGCAAAGTTGGCATCTGGGTTTATTGCAGGCTGTGGTACCAGTGTCCATGTTGAGTCCTGTTGTTGTATTAATGTGGGTGAGGAGTTGTTTAAGGTTGGGTGGCTGTCTGTAGGAGAAGGTGTTATGCATGGTGAGCTGTGTTCAACTTGATGGGCGACATGTGGTACAGAGCTGGTTTGAGAACATAAGAGGAGTCTATTGGTACATCTAATTCAACATCCTATTCTTCTAGTGACCAATCAGAGACCCATGAAGATCCCTCTTCCTTCTACAGTTAGCTGTAATGTTGGTGTAGTATTACTTACACTAACAAGATTATTGCCAACACAAGCCCTCTTCAGGTGTGCAGATTTCAGGTTAACCTAACACATGGTGAGGTGCTAGCTCTGCCCCATGATCGTGAGTTGGAGGGTGACTGTGGGAAGTGAGGAATGCCCTGTACTCATGAAGACTCCCTGCATATTTTAGAGCCCTAGAAGATGAGGGTTCTAAAATGTTCAGGGAGACGATATGAATGAAACAAGATCCCAGCTTCCTCCAACTGCTGGAGGAAGGTAAAAAAAATCACAACACAGAGTGGAGCTAGAGATAGGGGAGAAGTTCATTTGACCTGGTTTGTAACTGCTCACCTACCCAATTTGAGCTTCCAGAAGAAGCAACACGGAAACACAGCAATACTTCAAAATTCACACTTCTTTGAAATTTGTGGTGCCGTTCTTGAAAACAAACAAGCCAACCCTCGAAAAGTGCATACAGAAAAGCATTGATGACGGGGAAGTGCACACACAGTGTATTACTTAAAATAATGTGCAGCGAAGGGGAAATGCTGGCAAACATGGGGAAATATTAGGAGGAATGTTAGCAAACATACCTGTATTAGCCCTCATTCCAAGATATGAACTGGGGATGAACTCTCACAGCATCCTGCTCCGACACACAGCCATAGATGGATGGATCAGGGCAAAGTTCTGTCCTGGTGCCTTCCATCAACCCCCTTTAAAAAGTTTCAGTCCACATATATACATATTCATCTTTTTAAAATCCAACTATCAAGGATTTAATTTAATTCATCTACTGGTAGATGAATACTATTGAATTAAGTCCTTTTTAAAAAAAGAAGTAGTTCAAAGAATAAGCAAGGAGATGAAGAGAGACCCATCTGATTCTTGGCATATCTACCTTTTTAAAAAATAAAATAAAATAAATGAAGCCCTTATAATTTTTAAAACGATGCATGCTGGGTGAATTGGGGGGGGGACTCACCAACTCAGCCATATGACTTACCCTTTGAAGTGGATTTTTAAACTTCTTCCTTTTTTAAAATACCTATGAACCTACTCTATTCTCTTTGAGGAAGATTCTATTTTTTATTCCACCCCCCCCCCCCAAAAAAAATCTGTCCAATAGCAGGAGTGAAACACTTCTTAGCTCATGCCCTTTGTTCTCTTTTTTGGCTCCTTGACTTAACCGAAAACCCTCCCTTTATTTTTGACAGTAAATCTAAGGAGAGAAGAATTAGTGATAGGACCTGGATCATTCAGTGACAGACAAAGCGAAGGAAGACATCACAAGTCACAATATGGCAGACCCACTTCACACACACTTTAAAGAATCCTGCAAAACATAGTTGTTCAAGGTACTGAGAATTGTAGCTCTGTGAGGGGTATACTATAGTTAATGTGGTTTAGACCACAGCGCCACCCGCTCCTCCTGGGCTTGCTGGTCAGAAGGTTGGCAGTCCGAATCTCTGCAATGGTGTGAGCTCCCTTTGCTCTGTCCCAGCTCCTGACAACCTAGCAGTTCAAAAGCACAACCGTGCAAGTAGATAAATAGGTACCGCTGCAGAGGGAAGGCAAATGGCGTTTCCGTGCGATCTGGTTTCTGTCATGGTGTTCCGTTACACCAGAGGTGGTTTAGTCATGCTGGCCACAGGACCCGGAAAGCTGTCTGCGAACAAACGCCAGCTCCCTCGGCCTGAAAGCGAGATGAGCGTCGCAACCCCGTGGTCACCTTTGACTGGACTTAACCATCCAGGGGTTCTTTACATTTACCTTTTACTATAGTTAATTTATGAATAAATAATAAACAAATAAATAAAAGGGCCAGCTCAAATAGTGAGGGGGCCTTCCAATTTTGGTGAGCTTTGAACCAGGGGCTGGGGTTTCATTTCGGTTCCAATGTGTTTTTTATTATTATTATTAAATAAATAAATAAATAAATAAATAAATAACAGAGCTGCAAAATATGGTGCTCAAGAGGACTCTCACTGACACAGGAGAGAGAGAATACAGCACAGCGGCTCAGTCCCTGCCATCCCAGGAAGCAGAGCCAGTGTGGTGTAGTGGTTAAGAGCGGTAGATTTGTAATCTGGGGGACTGGGTTCGTGTCTCCGCTCCTCCACATGCAGCTGCTGGGTGACCTTGGGCTAGTCACACTTCTTTGAAGTATCTCAGCCCCACTCACCTCACAGAGTGTTTGTTGTGGGGGAGGAAGGGAAAGGAGAATGTCAGCCACTTTGAGACTCCTTCAGGTAGTGATAAAGTGGGATAGCAAATCCAAACTCCTCCTCCTCCTCCTCCTCCTCCTCTTCTCCTTCTTCTTCTCCTCCTCCTCCACCAGCATGAGCTGCGGAAAGTTGGAGTTGACAAAACAGGCCTGAATCAGCCATTTTGCAGATTTCAACTTAATCTGTTTTGCTAGGGTTTGGAATTGGGAATTGGTGAATCTTCAGAGACTACTTCCTGTTTGGCTCCAGATTGTCCATTTATACACACCAAGGGAGAATGGGAAGTGTACCAAACCAATCCAAGTGGCTCAAATAAACAATTCAGTCTTGCTCCACCCCTTTCTGTTGCTCTTTTGTGCTACCAGCCCCAAAGCACCATTTCCTTACCTTCAATAGTAGAGCAGCAACAAGGAATGTTGCCCTCTGTTCTCATGATGTGCTATCTGTAGCATGTTTGTTTGCTTAATTTGTACACCGCTCTCCATCTGTTTAGGCGGTTTTGGCTAAAAGAGCCTGGAAAAGAGGAGACTGAGATAAGATACGATAGACATCTTCAAATATCTAAAGGGCTGTCACATGGAAGAGAAAACAAACTTGTTTTCTCCTGCTCTGGAGGATAGGACTTGAACCAGTGGCTTCAAGTTACAAGAAAGGGAATTCTGACTCAGGAGTACAAACTTGAATAAAATATTGTGGGGGTCCAGGTAAGTCCCACCCCTCATAACTGATCACATGATGCAGTGCACTCAAACCATGTGAATGGGAATACCCATCAATTTTGTGGTGACCCTGCCCCCTCAAATATTTTATTGTGGGGGATTGAAGCCCCCACAGCCTCTAGGAGTTGGCTCCTATGTTCTGACTAAACATCAGGAAGAACTTTCTGAGAATAAGAGCTGTTCAACAGTAGAACAGACTCTCCTTGCTTGGAGGTGTTTAATTGGAGGTTGGGTGGCCATCTGTCATGGATGCTTTAGATGGGATTCTTGCATTGCAGGGGGTTGCACTAGATGACCCTTGGGTTACCTTCCAACTCTACAGTTCTATGATTCTATGATCTCTGGGTGGTCCACAACATAAAAATACAAGGTAAAAAAACATGAAATACACAATAAAAACAAGAACACAAAAAAACCAATATTAGCAGAACTGGGATTCAGAGTAGACCTATTACTCAGAGTAGACCTATTGAAATGAATGACCATGAATACCACCCTCAACCAATAGTGCCCCATGCAATTCAGGGTTCTAAAGTTCTGGCCAACAGCATGTGTGGTTGTTATACTTGATTGCTAAAGGAAATACCTTTTTCTAAAAATCAGAATATCCAGTTTACAAGGTCTACTGCTTTCAATCTGGACATGCACCAGAGCACATCAGGAGGACCAAGCAGGACAGAGATGAAGTGGGGTGTGTGTGTGGATTTGTTCTGACCATATTTAATCTGAACTCCAGGTTTATTATTAGGTGCTGGAAATGCTCCATCAAATTTATACACTTTTACAGCTCCTTTGTACCACAAAATCTTCCTCCATGGCAGACGGTGTGTCTATTTTTTTTAAAAAAAATTATTATTATTGGTCCAATTTCCTAACCAAGGCTTTTAAAATTAAAGGTCACAGGAGGGAGACATTGATATTCTGCTGAAAATTAAACTTCCACTTGACTTGCAACTTGACTCTATGGGTGCCTATAAAGGCCTTCTGTTACACAAGCATTTGATGCAGTATAAGCTGTTCAGCACTTATTCCTAAGTAGATCAGACAGGTAAACTGAAATCAGTTGGTAGATCAATCAGCCACTGCAATTGCGCCATCATATTATGCATGCTTATACCATTCTCTTGAGAGTCCCATGGACTGCAAAAAGATCAAACCTATCCATTCTCAAAGAAATCAGCCCTGAGTGCTCACTAGAAGGACAGATCCTGAAGTTCAGGCTCCAGTACTTTGGCCACCTCGTGAGAAGAGAAGACTCCCTAGAAAAGACCCTGATGTTGGGAAAGATGGAGGGCACAAGGAGAAGGGGGCAACAGAGGATGAGATGGTTGGACAGTGTTCTTGAAGCGACTAGCATGAGTTTGGCCAAACTGCGGGAGGCAGTGGAGGATAGGGGTGCTCTGGTCCAGGGGGTCACGAAGAGTTGGACACGACTGAACGACTGAACAACAACAATACCATTCATGTTCAAAACTTGCATCTGTTGATTGCCACACAGGTGTGGTTCAGCATGACCCTAAGCATATCTGCACACAAGTCCCAATGGATTGTATTCAACTACTTTGAACTGATGGACCTAACGTCCATTAATTTCAATGAGTCTAAATAAAATTAAGGCAAATTGCATCCAGTGAGTTCCATAATGTTTATTATAGTGAGCATAAAGCTGCAGCCTTAGTCTCTTGCAACAAAAACCAAAAAAGGAGAGTTCTGTGGCACACTCAAGGCTGAACACAATTATTGTGATGTGAACTTTCATAGGCAACAGCCCTACTTCACTAGATGCGTCAAACAGAATAGGATTTTTTGCGCATGAAAGCTCAGACTCTGTTACAAGTGATTGGTTGGTTAAAGAAACCCAACTATAACCATGGTTGCCTCTGCTAAACTGGAAACTGATATTGCAAAGTCATAACTATTTGCCTAAGGTGAATCATGCACTGCTACTGAACTTTAGCAGCAATTTCTACATTGCATTTCTTCCCTGTCTCCCTAGAGTGTTACTCTCAGGGTGATACTGTACCTGAGACTGAGGATGGGCAAATCTGTCAATTTCAGTTTCTCTCTGTTTTCTCTCTCCATTTTTCCACATCAGATATTTTTCTTTCTTTTAAGAACTCTTCATGAAAATCCCCCAGCATCTTAATGCATATATATATATATTTCAACTTTGCCCGATATGCACATTTTTTCAAAGCTGTACTCTCTAATGCATTTTTGTATATTATCTTCACTAATTTATGCATCTTTATGCACATCTTTGCTCTAATATATGCATTTTTGTACAAATTACTTGGCCGGAGAACTGCATTGCAAAATTCAGAGATGTGTGGGTTTCGAAGGATGGCTGTATTTCGATTTGCATATTGTTCCTGAATTATTCAGTAGGTTCAACCTTTAAATGCAAACTGAAACAAATTCTTCCCCTATCTCTACCTGAGACCAAAGCGGTTAATGTTAAATTCTTCCTTGAGGAGGGACACTTAATATAATTCCATTGCGCAGAAGTCACATGAGGCTTTGGGGATGATTAGAAAAAAATGTTCTTTCTCCATTCTTCAGCAGCATTTGAATGCAGACATCATAGCCCTTCAAATCTCTTGCCTATTGCTTAAATGTAATCCCCTGGAAAAATGACTTTAAAGGAATTAATAGTCGGGGGGAGAGAGAGATATTCATGAAAAATAAATGATCTTGGTGATGACTCACTGGCAATTATAGGTAGGGCTTGGAGAGACTCAGGTCCCAAACCCCAGAGAGCCACTGCTAGGCACTGTAGACAATAGTCGGCTAGATGGACTAATGATTTGAGCCCAGTATAATGTAGTTTCCTGTGCAATGCTAGGATTGAAAAGGGCAAAGGAAAAGAAAATATTGGCTGAGAATGTGTTTCTGAGAGAATGAAGATGTTAATAAGAGAGGAGGGCACTTGGTAGAAGTTTTTGCAACTATGTATGATATGGAGAAGGTGAGTTTCTCTTCCTTGCCCACAACCTCTTAATACTAAAACCCTGAGACATGCAATGAAGCTGAATGCTGGAATATTCAGGAGAAACAAAACGGGGTACTTCTTCACACAGTGCATAGTTAAACCATGAAATTTGCTCCCTCGGGAGCTGGCGATTGCTACCACACCTTGTTTGAGTAGACAAATTCCCACAAGATAAGGCTATCAATGGCTGCTGGCCAGAATGGTTATGCTGTTCCACTCAGGTTCTGCTCGCGGGCTTCCTGTGGGCATCTGGTTGGCCAGAGTGAGAACAGGAGACTGTTGGCCTGATCCTTCCAGGCCCTTCTTATATTATTATGGCTGTCTAGATGTTGCTGGATTTGGTGATGAATCACTGGCATCTGCAGGTAGGGCTTGAAAAGACGCAGGTCCCAAACCCCAGAGACTTCTCAGGTCAACTTCAGGTTGGGATGGAGAAGAAGTTTGGTTCAATTTCCACACAAACCAACCTAATTCACAATTTCTGAAACACTATGCTATCTTTCGAAATGTGTGCTTTTCCAAACATGGCAATGTAGTTTGCCAACCCAAGTGTTGTCGTTGTTTTTATATTCTACTTAATTGCCAAGGTGACTTCTTAGCAGAGTATAGGTGTAACACCTAGATATAGATACAGATTTAGATATAGATATAGAATGCATATGAGGGGGATGTGTGCACAAAATGCACCTTCCTTGAGGGTTTTTAAGCAGCGGTTGGATGGCCATCTGTCATGGATGCCCTAGCTGAGATACCAGGTGGTTGGACTAGATCATTCTTGGGGTCCCTTCCAACTTTACAATTCTACGATTCTACAAGTCATATTTTTAAAGATGTGAAAAGGGAGTGAATGCTAAGATATGCAGATAACGTAAGAAGAGCTTGCTGGATCAGGCCCAGGACCCATATAGTCCAGCATCCCTTTCTCACAGTGGACAGCCAGATGCCAGTGGGAAGCCTGCAAACAGGATTTGGGAACAAGAGCACTCTGTTCTCCCGTGGCCTCCAGCAATTGGTATTCAGGAGCATAACTGCCTCCAAGCATGGAGGACTAGCGTTAGTCGTTGATATCAAGCCGTTGAGATAACAGGGATATAATGGTTTCTGGGAATTGTCAGGATGCTTTGGAAGTTCCAGGGCAAACTGTTTAGAGTTGCACACACTTTTCAGACCGATGAACAATGCTGCATCCTTGAGGTGTTCTTAACTCTGAAGTTCTGTTTGTGAAGACGTCAGATACCGAGCAATTATTTTAGCAAAAACTCACCGAGCCACATTTTTTTAATGCAAAACTAATTTCAGCAAAAGCTTGCTAAGCCATGTTTTCGAATGCAAAACTCTCTAAGGGATGTGTTTGCAACCAGTGCCTAGAAGGAATATCTCTTTGTATCTGCTGTTTATTGTAGTTTCCTTCTTCTCCCCTCATCCTTCTGATGGTTTCCACTTTGTCAAGCGAATCTGTAATGCATTTTCTTTATCTCCTTGAAAACACTGAGTTTTATATTCTCAAGTAGATAGCCAAGGGATTTGCAGAAGTAATTCTAATTAATGCTAATGAGAGTGTTACCCAGTTTTTATACCCACACTTACTGATAACGGGAATAGACTAAACCTCTAAATGGCAGACAGGCACTAGAAAGCAAGCTTACTAACTGACAATATAGCAAATATGATGATGATGGCACAGTAAATATGGTGTGCAGCTGTTTCCTTGCTTCTCTTCCATTAGAATTCTTGTGATCTGTGGTCATGAGGGCTAGGAACTTTTTTTTAAAAAGCCCTCTAGTCTATGAGATCCATGAAACTGCCCTGTGTACTGGCCAATTATCTTCTTCACACATGCAATGGCTGTAGCATCAGATTGTTACCCGCATGTGTGAATGAATCATCACAGATCATCAAACACAACAGCCAATGCTCAGATTCTTCTGCATGTGTGTCACCTGAAATAGAAAAGCCTTAATCAGAAAGCCTTAAATGGCCTGGGGACCGCAATACCTCAAGGACCGCCTCTCTTCATGTGGAACCTACCCTTGACCCCGAGATCATCTCCTGAAGCCCTTCTTCATGTGCCTCCTCAACCGAGGTCCAAAGGGTGACAACATGAGAACGGGCCTCTTCTGCAGTGGCTCCCCGTTTGTGGAAAGCTCTGCCCAGGGAGGTTCATCTGATGCCTTCATTATACAACTTTAGGCGCTAGGTGAAAACGTACCTCTTTAATCAGGCCTTTGGCTGATTGACATCTGATGCCGTTTAAAAATGTGTTGTGGCAGGCGGGTATTATTGGATTGTCTTTGCTTTCGTTTTTATTACATATTTTCTGTTGTTTATATTGTGGTTTTATGTTGTGAACCGCCCTGAGATCTACAGGTATAGGGCGGTATACAAATTAAATAAATAGTAATACACAATTGAAAACTTTGCATGGAGTTCAAAGTGATGGACGTGATGATGAATCCCACAATGTATGGAAGTGTGAACCAGCCCTATTCATCACAAGCAGTTGAGAGAACCTTGTTAAGAAACATGTGCCTTCCCAACACTGGGGTTTGAATCCAATGCTAGACTTACTCACAGCAAACCCACTGAAATTAGTGGGCATAACTAAATTAGGTCCATTGATCTCTATGGGTCTGCTCCAGGGGTAGGCAACCTAAGGCCCGGGGGCCAGATGTGGCCCAATTGCCTTCTCAATCCAGCCTGTGGACGGTCCGGGAATCAGTGTATTTTTACATGAGTAGAATGTGTCCTTTTATTTAAAATCCATCTCTGGGTTGTTTGTGGGGCATAGGAATTCACTCATAATTTTTTTCCCCAAAATATAGTCCGCTGCCCTCCACATGGTCTGAGGGATGGTGGACCAGCCCACGGCTGAAAAAGGTTGCTGACCCCTGGTACTCTGAGGTATAACTCCATTGGATGCTACCCAGAATGAGTTATATCATTCACTAGCTTTGGCTCAAAACATTACATAGTTCTTTTAAAACAAAACAAAACAAAACCCAACGCAACTCTGTTTCTATTCAATGAATTCTGAAGATATTAACTTCAAATATTTTGTGCAAATCATCCCTTGAAAGTTCAGCAGATTTCAAGCTAGAAATATAGTGAGATTCTCTAGCCCTTTGGGTGATGCAGAATCCAGTAAATAGCTACATCTTATATATAACATCAGATGAAGGCATTTTCTGTTCTTTCCCCTTTTTTGAAAAATAAGGCTTGATTTTTCTTCTTAATTGCTTACATTTGTGTAAGAAATGTAACCTTCCTTCTTTGGGGGTCTTTAAGCGGAGGCTTGACAGCCATGTGTCAGGAATGCTTTGATGGTGTTTCCTGCTTGGCAGGGGGTTGGACTGGATGGCACTTGTGGTCTCTTCCAACTCTATGATTCTATGATTCTCTATGAATAATCAAGTTCCCTGAATTGGTGCACTTAAAGGGAAGTCAGAGAACATGGTTATGGAGGAAGCTGCAATCAGTTCGAAAAGATGCTGCTCTAAACAGCGTTGAAGATGTCATGGGATGTTATGTCCTAGAGAAGGAGGTTCCCTGAACAACTGTTAGTCGCTTTAAATTACTCTGCATTTCAAACAGGAAATCATCCAATTAGACGAACAGCTGCAGAGATGGGAATAGGTCTTGCGTATTGGGGGGGGGGGGGGGGCAGAAAAAAAGAAAAAGAAAAGACACTTAGCTGAGCGGTATATAAAAGTATATAAAGTGACTCCCTCTCTCCTCTCTTCCCTCTACATTTTTTTTAATGTCCTTCCAATTCCTCTCAAGGGTATTTAAAGCTAAATGAGGACCCCCTATCTGATCTGCTTGGGATACATTCAAATAAAGGGCAAGGAGAGTTTGAAATGCAGGTTGTAGAGATATGCAACCTGAACATGCCTTAGGCATATTTGCTCCCAGGAATGAGATTGGCAAATGGGAGTGCATTGAAGCTGTAGCATTATTGAAGGCAAATGGTTTTAGACCTGATAAGTGTCTGCAAAGGAGACTAGTTGGCAGTCCAGGGAAAGTGAGTCTAAGCTGTCTCAGGAAAGAACGCAAAATATAAGTATAACTGAGTAAGGAATGGAGGGAGGAGACAGAGCACTCAAAAGGAGTGCTGTGCAAAAGTTTGCAAAGGGGCTTCCATTTCATTGCCACATTCTCAGGGCACGCAGTGTGTCTGGCTGTTAACCAGAATGTTGGTGGTTTGAGACCACCCAGGTATGCCTGTGGGCAGGATTCCTACATTGCAGGGGGTTGGACTAGATGACTCTCGGTGTCCCTTCCAACTCTATGATTCTATGATTTTGGTGGGTGGGTACTCACCATATCATTCTGAGGTGTCCATATCATTCAAGGCTCATGTGGTGTGTATTTATATTTCCAGAAACATTTATCCATCTCTCTGCAGCCTCCACAGCTGCCCTTTGGTCTGCAAGAGTCTTCACTGCCTCGTGATGTCTTTAGTTGGGGGGAAAAGGTAGCTGGGCAAGGCTGCAAGAGTACAGACCACTTGTGAGATGTTTTCCAGAATGAAGGGGGGGACACAAACACCCCTTGGCCACCTCAGAAGTAAGGCAAGTGCAACAGCTGTGAGAATGTCACCAAACTTTTTCTTTACAAAGTTCTTGTTCGCACATAAGAATGCGAGAGGAGCCTGCTGGATCAAGCCAAAGGCCCTTCTAAACTGTTGGTGGCCTATTGGATGCCTAAGGGAACCCTTCAAGCAGGATTCAACTGGTATTTAGAAGCATATGCCTCTAACAATTGAGGTAGAACATGGATATCAGGAGTTGTAGCCTCCATGAATTGTCTAATCTTCTTTTAAAGCCATCACAGTTTGGGGCCATCCCTACCTTCTGTGGGGAGCAAGCTTCGTAGATTAACTATGTGCTGGGTCTGTCATGAATCTTCCAACATTCAGCTTCCTTGGATCGCCCTGGTTGATTCTAATTCATTCCAGTTCAAAAACAGCAACAACAGTAGACCTCCGCACTCTCTGTCCCCACCAGTGCTGTGGAGGCAGAAGAGTGCCCTCTGAAAGTTGACACAATGGTGAGGAACTAGATTGTCCGTGAAGAGAGGAGGACTTTTTTTCTGCAGGCCTTCTCCTGTCTACCACCACCACTGATGTGGCGGCCATGACGGGGGTTCCTCCTGAACTGCTTGCAGGCCTCTGGCCTTCCCCCTATCTCTCTGGGACGATATTGCTCTTCCCTATGCGCAGATAAGTTAAGGGTTAAAGGTCTTCAGGTTCACTGGCTGTTCATGGGATCCTCCCTGAAATTGGTCTGATTCGCCAAACTGCAATATTAGTGAGATCCCCTTTTGAGTTCCTTTTTTGTTGTGTGTTAACTTTGTCACCATCCCTAGTCCTGAGGGTCAAATTGAAAGGTCTGGAGGGTCACATTCAGACTCTAGTCCTGAGGTTTCCCACCCCCCTATTCTGAAACATGTCCCTGGTTTATCATAGACTCCAAATATGAGAGAAATATCCACCTTAGGGTAGCTTAGATGCTTATTAAACTATCAAAGTGTATTTGGTGAAGGAAAGCTATTTTAAAAAGCAGCCTACAGACTCATATGTCAGAACTTTCTTTGCTGGCAGTCAAAGCGTAGAGTCACATGAATTTCACTGGAGAAGGAAGCGCCGTTCCACCTCCAGGTTACAAATGCTTCCAGGACCCGCCTGTTACTTCACAAGATTATGGGGACGGGAAAATGCAATTTGTGAAATCTCTACTTTGCTGGATATTTGACTTCTTGTTTGGAAGCCCAGAAATGCTATTAAGCCTTACTACCACCCCAAGGAATGATCTCGGAAAGTGACTAATAACCCTGAGCAGAGAACTGGCTGGTGCTATCAGAGCTTTAGCCAGAATGAATTCTTCACCCAGGAGGAACAATGTGTAATGGTGCACCAGCGGACAGGGCCGCTGATAGGAATCCAAATGAAAGTCAAGAATGAAATGAGACCAAGCAAAAGAACCCAGGTTTTCATTTTGCTCAGAGAAACAGTTGTAATGCTGACAACCTACCTCCCCGTCCTCTCCCAGCAATTGATCTCTTTAACTGGAGTGCAAATTAATTTGGAAGAGGAGATTAGATGCAATCCTTTATATATTATTTACATGTCCCCTGTCAAAATACATTTGCCTGATATTGAATGTGTGAGGCTTTCATTAATATACTAGGCCTCCCCAGTGAAGTGGAGATATTAGCTTTACATGTTTATTTCAGTTGTCAGCTGCCCTAACCATGCTTCTGGCTGTTAACATTTTGACCAAGAATGGAACTACCCGGTATATTGGGTATCTCTTGTTTCTGCTGCAAATACAAAGGCTGAGAGAGAGAAAGCTCTGGGAATCTGTTCCCTGCTCTCTTCCTCACTTCTCAGTGCTTGAAAATAAAGGTGTGCTGAAAATTCCTCCCCTGTTTTCTCTCCTGCAAAACTAGGGAGCAAATTTCTGCAGTTTTGTGGAGATGGAGGAGCTGGAAAACTGCAAAGAAATTTTAGAGGTAGGGTCACGTTTATTTTTGTTTAAGTATACAACATAACCTTAATCTTTTTTTGCTTAAACAAAAATAAAGATCCATGCACCAAGCATCACAGAACCATAGAATTGTATAGTTGCAATGCTGGAATCATTTTACCCAATGTGGGGCTCAAACCCATGACCCTGAGATTAAGAGTCTTACTCTTTGCCAACTGAGCTATCAGTTGGGGTTGAATTCTGAACTGAACACTCCCTGTTCACACCTCCTGGAGCAATGTGTGGATTGGAACATTGTTTTGCTATGGAATTTGAACTTCAGCATGGAAAACAAACACAACACCTAATTTCCCCCCTGAGTTTATGAGCTGCTCCAGGAACTTCCTTTATACGGTCCCCTACCCTGTACAGCTCCTAGCTACTTGGAACAGCTAGGAAGTGCGGGGATTCAGTGCTGGAGCGTCCCATGTGTAAGTTTAGGCTACCTACACACGGGATACCAGTTGCCGGGGAAATGCGGCCAGCGTTCCACGTGCGTATTGGCACGGGCGCCGGCCAAGCCTCATAATCTGAAGTTGCGTGAGTAAGTCGGAAATGATGATGCCTCGAAAATGAATGGATGCCTCAAAACTAGACTTGAAACCACTTGT
The DNA here is from genome assembly GCF_009819535.1 of Lacerta agilis. Classification (NCBI taxonomy): domain Eukaryota; kingdom Metazoa; phylum Chordata; class Lepidosauria; order Squamata; family Lacertidae; genus Lacerta; species Lacerta agilis. Next base: position 19,214,804 of record NC_046315.1, read on the forward strand.
GACCTCCTGTATTGTTGCTAAAGCAAAGATGACCAAACTAAGGGCAAAGTTAAAGCACTAAGTGAAACCCCTGACGTTTTTTAAAATTAAATCCTTTTACCTTTTCCCCAATAAAGACAGACACCGATGTTTCTTTTATGGCTTTGGCTGACCTGCATAGGCTCTTACTCTTTGCTGTTCCTAGCCCTATGCTAAGCTTTCCCTAAACTAACAGTCCCTGCACCGCCAAATCTTCCGCAATGCTAAGGCTAGCTAGATCTATACCACCAAATCTTCCGCAATCTAAACCTATGCTAGGTCTAAAGGCTATCTAACCTTTACCGCCAAATCTTCCGCGAGCTAGACCCTAACTACCACCTGCACGCGCTTCCAACCCGTCCAGCCCGTCCAACCGGCTCCCCTTAAACCCCTTAAACTAAACTAAACTCCAAAATAACATAACCGAACTGAGATCGAACTGAGATTAAGAATAATGCCTAAAGCGGGGAGCCTCAGCCTTTTATTGATAACCAAGTGTGACATCACGATCGATCTATTACCAATAGAAATGCTGTTGCTGCCCTCCAAAAAGGCGGGAAGCAGAATAAACGTCCATTGACAACTTCAAAAACCTCTGGAACTACAATTTTAGGCGGAGTAATCCCAGTGGGCAAAGTGCCCACTGAGTCTTACTTTTACTTTCACTTTTAAACGGAAGGATACGAAAAGTAGTTCATAATAAACATTAATATAAACAAATAACCGCGGATCTTAACGGATCCACGAAGTGTATTCCCACAAGGAAGCACAATAGTTGCTGCACACCTTGCAAAAGGGACCTTACCATCCTCTGGGAGGATGGGATGAAGGATGTCCAATACTCCATACACTACACCCAAGAATGTTGGGGGAATTGCTGGTGTTTGCTTATTTGCACCATATATAGAACATAAATCAATCCAGTGAATGCAAATGGTACATCTTGATATTATGATGATGATGATGATGATGATGATGATTTTTTTAAATATACCCCGCCCTTCCCGGTTCAGAAACCCAGGCTCAGGGCAGCTAACAACAAATTCAAAACACTTAATTGTAATACAACATAAAAGCAGCATAAAATACAGTATAAAAGCATGAATAACAAAATTCAAAGTTCAAAAATCAATTGGGGAAATCCATCCAATAAACATTAGACAGTCACCAGGGCTAGTTGGCTAAATTAGTCCTACTTGGGCCAGTGAGGAGGCCAGGGGAGAATTAGCTGTGGGGTCCCAGAGCGGGTAATCTTTATAAAAAGGGGAGGGGAAAAAGAGAAGGGAAATAAAAGATCAAGTTGAGTTCAAATTAAAGGCCAGGCGGAATAGCTCTGTCTTACAGGCCCGGCAGAAGGAGGTTAAGTCCTGTAGGGCCCTAGTCTCATGGAGAGAACATTCCACCAGGTTGGAGTGATCACTGAAAAGGCCTGGGAATATGACTTCCTTAGGGCCTGGGACCTCTAAACTATGGTTGTTCATGGACCTTAAGGTCCTCTGCGGGGCATACCAGGAGAGGCAGCCCCGTAAATACGAGGGCCCTAGGCCACAAAGGGCTTCAAAGGTGAAAACCAGCACCTTGAACCTGATCCTATACTCCACCGGGAGCCAGTGCAGATGAGTTACATATTTTTGGGTGGAAGACAACCTGCAATGGAATGGAAACAGCGCTGCATGAGACAAACACAGAGTGGAATAGAAAACAATGTCTTCTTAAATCTTCAACTACATCACACTAGTTTTCAAGATCTACCAGTCTGAAATAATTGCTTCATATTCCCGAAATGTTGAACCAGCTAGAAAGGTTTTTGTCTAGGAATAGTTGTGGTGCAGTTCATGTTTAGGGATATAATTTATGGTTGCTTAAACCATGTCTCACATTTAACTATCATGTTCAAACCTTTTAGACGCAGCTGTTTTCTTTCTTGCCTTTAGATGATATAACTCGGATAATTATATTTTGGTAAATTGGTTACACATCGAGATTGAATTGCACCAAGGAAAACAGGCCCACTGCTGAGCATAATATCGGTCTTAGGAGAAATAATTATTGTTTTCCCACATGTAATAAAATTCCCCAGTCAGCAAGGGCAAACAGGGCATAGGGGGGAAGGGGAAGGGGAGGAGGAAGAATGATGGCAGTGAGATTAAAAGACTAAATCAGAGTATTTGTGATGGTATATTCAATAAGCAAGCTAGAAAGGGGAATGCAGGCTAAGTGATGTTCACAGGGGTTTGAAGAAGGGATCAGCAGATCTCTTCCATTTTATTAACTTTTGTTCTGTGGGTGTGTTGTACCTTGTGTTTCACTCATCATCATTTCAGGTTTCACCTGGAAAGTTTTGAAAATTAATTCCAGAACTGTAGGATTCACAGCTTGTGGCAATTTTCAATTCCTTCAGCTCATTTGTATCTCCCCCTGCTTTCTACATGACCAATGTAGGCAAGTGCATTGATAAGAATGCAGCTAAAGAACCTGAAACCATGATGTGGTCTTGAAGTCTCCACAATGTCTCCACCAGCTGGACATAGCACTTCCTTTTGCCATGCCTTCCCTCCTCTGTGTGATCCTGTGAAGTGGAGAGGGTGGCAGGGAGTATACAACTCAGTAATCTAGTAGTATCGGGCATGAGCTGGGGCAGGGACAAGGAACCTGGGGTCGTTCAGATATTGTTGGACTCTCATCAGTCCCTGCCACCATGGTCAATGGTCAGGGAAGATGAGAGTTGTAGTCTACTACTTTCTGGAAGGCCACATCTCCGAATTAGGACCTAAAGACCTCCAAATCAGTAGCCTGGTTTTTGTTGTTACATGAATTGAAGGGGTAGGGTTTTTAAATTGTTGTATTTGAGCCAGTTGCCAGAAGATCAAGGCATAACTCCTGCATCCCAACTATGGTTTAATATTCCACCATAGGTAAATGGATAGCTTTTGCATTGGGTTCTGTATCTGAACCCACCAAAACCATTGAGCTCCACCTGTAGACTGGCAAAAAACCACAAAAGTTTCATTACACCAATTGATCTGCTGGGCTCTGTCCCCTGACTCAGAGAACACCCTATCTTGATCTCTGAGGTGCCAGAATTTTCTGTTTCAAACATTGGCAGTCCTTGAAATAAGATTGTTGTTTAGTCGTTTAGTCGTGACCGACTCTTCGTGACCCCATGGACCAGAGCACGCCAGGCACTCCTGTCTTCCACTGCCTCCCGCAGTTTGGTCAGACTCATGTTGGTAGCTTCAAGAACATAAGAAATAAGATAGCCATCAAATATCCAGATAATTCCACTCATTTTCTGGGTCAAGATACTGGGAATTCATCCACTCAAATGTGTAGACAAAAGAAAATTACAGCCATCTGTCTATGGCATTAAATACATCTTTGCATGCAACAGGAAAATCTATGAGCTGGGGGTGGAGGTGATAATGATTGAGATAACATCAGACCAAGAGAATGAATTTAACCATTTGCTGCCCTTCTATAGGTCTGACAATTATCCTTCCTCTGATGCAATTCTCATTGGGAGGAAATCCTTGATGCTCCTCAAGAGGCTTCTAGCCTGGTGGGAGGATGAGTGATAGTCGGATCTGTTATGCCTGCTGGGAAAGCTTTCAAAGCATAACAAGGCACTTTACCAATGATCCACCCATCAGGCTGCTGGGTGGATAATTTTTTATCTGCTTTGTTATGCCAACTTGAGAGACAGTCAAGGGTCCGTTGACAAATCTCTTGCTCAGTCAATCATGCTCATGGCCTGGATTGCCTGAAAGACCTTGAGCTGTTTTGACTTTGTGCGCCGGTGAAGGGAAGCACAGGAAGTATAGTTGTCTTGTCCTATATGTCCCCTAAACCTTTCCCTTATATATCTGAGAAAATTTGCTTGTCTATGTCCCTACTGAGAGGGTTGTGAAAATTCATCTTCAGACAGTGCAGAAACGTCCTGTTCGTTTTGCTCAGCACCACATCTGAAACAGGCCCCAGAGGGTTAGGCAGCTGCTGCACTTCTGGGTGGATGGTTTAGTTATGTCTACCTGAGAGACACACACATAAATGCACACACATATTTTTAGTTGCTTAATATTCTCATTCCAAGGGAAAGAGGGGATTGTGAAGCCATGAACTTTTAGCTTTTCAGAACGTTTTAGGATCAGAAGTGGGGAAGCTGTGGTCCTCCAGATGTTTCTGGACAACAGCTCTCATCATTATCCCTAATGATTGGCTATGTCCAGCAACAACCGGAGGGCCAAAGGTTCTCCATCCCTGCCTTACATGAAGTTGTATGCACATTCTTAACCATTTCTGCCACTGCCTGTCAACCAAATGCATTTGCTTGTTTTCTCCAACAAAACAGGACCATTGAACTAGCTGGATCCCATTCATAGCTCATGGCCAATGATAAGAATGGGTAAGAAGACATGTGGTGCTTTTAACTCTGTGACATCACAGTAGGAAGCAATTGCAAAGCTCCGCTGAAAACCACCCGGTAGCAAATAAGGAAGGGTTTTTTTTTTTTTTTTTTTTTTTTTAAAAAAAAACAATCTCTATTTCCTGCACTGAGTTCCCTATTTGTGTGTGCTGTTTCTGTGAGTCGTCGTTCATCTGGCTGTCAACTGGAACAAAATGTGCTGCAGCTATTCTGGGGTTACAAGCAGCATACCTAAAAGGATAAAAATGTAATTCACAGCTCAGCAGCTGAAAGGTTGTGACAACAGCTATTAAAGAAAGAGGTACCGAACATTTGGTTGTATGATAAAGCTTCATCACTTAGTGCATGAAAAGTATGCAGCATAGTGTCCCAGCGCCACTGCAAATGCACAGCAGAGAGCACTTCATTAGGATTCCATCATCAGAAAATATTTTAAAAGTGAGGCGGCACTTCCCAGTCCACACACAGTAACCAAGTTCCTTTGACTATAGTGGAGCTACTGCACTGGTCATGATTACATGAACGACATTGAAAATGTTTCAAGGAAAGAAAGTGAAAAGCTACAAAATACCATGTTAAAACTATGGATGTTTTTGAATTTCATATTTGCTGTCTTGGAAATTTGAATCTCAGTAGCTTGCAGTGCTCACCCCAAATGTGAGGTTGAGCATTATTGGTCTGAAAGTTCTTCTCCGGCTTGGATTTTAATACAAGTGGGGGAATAAATTTGTCTGTGTTTCCTGCCTGGCTCCCAAGTGTATGTGCACCTCCAAACTCCATCACAGTGGAATTTGACAGCGTTCAGTTTGGGTTAGAATTTGGATTGGAATAAGCCAAGCTATATTCCAACTGGGATGGGGCTGACTCAGTCAATAATATGCTTGCAGGAAGTCCACGAGTAGGATCTTAGTGCAAAAGCATTCTCCCCCCTGTGGTTCCCATCAAATGTTCAAAGGCATACTGCATACAGCGACAGAGGAAAGGTTTTTTACAGGGGGAATTCAGAGAAACTCAGTTTGGGCACCTCTCGGGTGGGTGCCATTGCCATTCAAGAAGAATGAGGGAGGTGTTTATGGTGAGTTCTGGCACATCTTTTTCTAGAAAAAATAGCACTGGGAAGAGCATAGCCAATGTGGTTGGCAACCATTGATAGGCTTATCTTTTAGGATTGCCAAAATCCTATGGGTGTCACAGCAGCTTCCTTCCTCTAAAGTCCAGTAACTGACCCAAGGAGGGGGGAGGGGGTACTTGGCGCTTTCCCATTTGTCACTTTCCTCTATTATGTTGTTGGTTATTATTTATTACCATGGTTCTCACCAGTGCTACTTTTCTAGAAAAGAGGTGCTGGAACTTACCATGACCACCTCTCTTGTTCTCGTATAATGGCAATGGTGCCCACCTGAGAGGTGCCGGAAATGATTGCCAGTGAGTTCCGGCTGGAAACAAAAGCCCTGGTTCTTTCAATGTTCTTATACAATAGTTGATTTTGAGACTTTTTCATTTCATTTCATTTTTCTTTGCTGCAAGCTGCTTTGAGTATGATGCTTTTGGTGGAAAGGTGGCATGCAAATGAAATGATGATGATGATGATGGCATGTGGCTTTCTAGGTCTATTTGTCTGGTTCTCGGTACACAACCCAGGAGACACGCCCTCTCCAGCCACACCTCTAAGTGGTCCTGCTTTGCTCTCTTCTTGAATATTGTTGCTTGGCTGGAATGTGCCCTTGAATTCTGATTCTTGCTTTGCCTGGATGGAGGAAAGAGGGGTGGTTGTGAGTGTGTGTAAAAACTAGCCTACTCTACAAAAGTAAAATTTTATTGCCCGTTTTGGTCTCTGATCTTGCCCGCCACTGGCATAAACCTCTCAGAAAGATTCCTACCCTGGTGTGGTGGAAAGCAGGGCTTCCAAACAGTAGGTGGGGTTTAAGCCAATGGCCAAACTGCGGGAGGCAGTGGAGGGTGGGGTGCCTGGCGTGCTCTGGTCCATGGGGTCACGAAGAGTCGGACATGACTGAACGACTGAACAACAACATACAGAGTGAACTAATTCTAGTTTTGTCCCCATTCTCTTCTCTGCTGAGGTCTAGAAGGGCAACAAAGTGAACTAGTCAGGAGTCCAGGTTCACAGTTAGCATAGGTAATTAAAAAGGAGAATTTATTGCAAAAAACCCCCACAAATAGATAGCTCTGGACTGCTCTGACAAAGCCTCCAGCATCATTAGTCAAGATGACCCTTCTGAAGACTCCTTCCAGCCGCGACAGAAGATATAGAACTTATGACATTTATGTCTCTTGTTTTGCTTCCTATCAAAAAGCCCTCCCATTCGCCGACTCCTTGGATTTACAGGATCAGCTACAACCTCTTCCTGTGCTGAGAGGCTGAGTCTATTCATGCCTATTTGTGCTTTCTGCGAGCTTTGGATGGGTTTCCACCTGCTCTCAGCTACTGCCCTATCAGCCGGTTCGTCAAGGTCAGGAAGAACCGAACTCTGCAGCTGCCAGCGTACCCCTGCCTGACTAACATCTAAGCCCCTCTGTTCCTGGCTGCTTTCTGCAGTTGGCTGTAATTCTTTGCTTGGAGATGGCTCATTCCTGACACCTAAGAAGGAGGAAGCTGATAAGCAAAGTTACCCATCTTGGACTGGTTGTAAGTAAGAAGACACACAGGTGGGGGATAATTGAAGTAGAATGAGGTTGGTATATCAGTGTGCAGCTTCTACTGGTTCCTACCATTCTGAATTCTGAATGGAGGAGTTTGTGTGTTTCAATGATCTAAGAGTAACACATGTGGGTGAAAGCTGGGCTGGAACATTTCTCCCTGATACACTTATTTATTTCCCAAGTCAATTTGATGATTGGTAACACCCACCGCATCCTTCTGAATGGCACAAACCTGGGAAAATTATGCTGTATCCTCACTACCCACCACCCACCAAACATATAGATTGGATGTGTAGTAAGATGACATTGCTCTCTTTTCTTTACATTGACAGACAAAATTTGTAATTATACTCCATTGTCCAAGGCACTAACACTTATTTACAGTCTAAATGTAAAAATATTTGACATCAGTAGCCAAGGGGAGTAAATACAAGCTTCACAAATATAAGATAAGCTAAATAGAAATGAGGAAAGAAACCAATTTTATTTAGGGGAAGAAAATACACCACGAGGACCTGGGACTGTATATCTCTTTTCGTTTTGTTTTTCTTATTGACCAAGCTGCTACCGGGGGGGAAAAAGTCATTTCCCCCCAGTGTGGGCAGTAAAGTGTGATTAAAAAGAAAATCGTTTTTGCCATCTATCACTATCTGGGAGAGAACACGCCCAGAAATGCATCTGCTGAATACACAAAAATGTGGGGAGGGGGAGGGGGAGGGGGGAGGAACTTGACACAAATAATGCATATTCTGGATGAAGAAAAAGGGGGAATACTTTTCTGGCCACCAGCAAGGGTATAGATTGATAATGACAGTTAACAGTTTCCTGTACAATAGGCAACTGGAAGAAACGGGTTCAATGAGTTCTGCCTCAGACAGAAAAGAAAGAAAATGAAGCAAATAGGGAGCCTGACGAGAAGATGAGAATTTGCACAGCAGATCGTCAATAGCGTCATTGTCGAGATCCAGACCCGCACGTGTTGATTGGGGGAAGTTTAATTACCAATCAGGAAATTGTTAAGGACAACAAATAGCACTTCCATTGTCAATTCGCTGTTGATTAAGATTGGAGCAGTAAATTAAAGCAAAGAACACACATGGCTGGAGGAGGGGGGGCACACAATACAATAACTACGCAACAATTTGGCTCATTCTTACCCCTGTTCCCCCCCTCCCTCCCCTTCCTAACTGCCTTCTTAGGAAACTCAGCACAGAATCTAAACAAGCCATCTGGGCAGATCTCCCCACCCTCACCCAAAAAACATTGGTTCAATTGAGAGTGAGCACAGAGCAGGACAGGAATTCCATATTTGTCTGTTCTGCCAGAGAGGAGCTGGAGCACAAGATTTGAACTCAAGGCTCAAGGCCCCTCTCCTCGCTAACACCTCCACCAGCATCTTAGGGTAGGTCACTCCTTTTTGCAGTGTATCCTTCTTCCCACTCATGCCTCCCTCTCCTTTCTGCTTGATGCCCTGTGACCCAGACAGCACTGAATGGCTCCGGACCTGTAGAAATTCAGGGCTATCTCAACCTGCCTTGAACGAGGCCCAGCTCTCTCCCCATAGGTGCAATTTGTCTCAGGACTGGACGTGTGCCAAATCTGGTGCTTTAGTACATAAAAATATTTATTTCATCCCTAAGCAAGCTCAGTCCATCCACCTGCCTACTGCCCCCTCCAATGTTTGGGAAATAGGAAGTAAAGTTTTCATTTGGAAAACTTTCCACGTGAGCAAGTTGCAAATTGCCACGTGTCATTCAGCTCCTCCACTGACAATAATGATGGATCTGAAATCAAGCATTCAGCCTAACGCTTATTCCTTGCCCAACCCACTGGCTGAGCATTCTTGTGGAAGATGGGGAAACAAGAGTGATAATATCTTCCTCTGCTATACAGATCTTAAATGTTAATTAAGCCTCTCCATGCCTTGTGACAGCTATATAAACACATCAGCAGGCACTCTATGAGGAGAATCTGAAATGAAATGCTACAGTTTTTCTAGCTGAACGCACACCCCTTGTTTAAAATTCTAGGGAGCACATGTATCATCAGAAACAGTGGGTGGGAAGGCACATTGAGAGCACGTTGGATGTGGGGGAAGGAGAGCTGACCTTGCATTTGGGGTCCCATTCCTAAAATGATAATTGACCACGCTTCTCTATTACAGACACTGCCTTCATCTCCAAATGACACCTGCGTAATGTTCTTTCTGCACAGGGCTCAAGCATGCAGGCTGTGTGTACCATGGGATGTGGCTGCAAGCTTTGGACATAGGCACCCTTCTCCACTGAACATCAAACATCCGGGATGACAAAGCCTTTTTTATCCACCCAAGGGCCATAAGTAGCAGTAGGTAGGCACTCCAAGGCCACTGGGCCCACTGGATGATGGGTCGGCGGTTTGAGTCCCCACAACGGGGTGAGCTCCCATTGCTCGGTCCCTGCTCCTGCCAACCTAGCAGTTCGAAAGCACGAAGTGCAAGTAGATAAATAGGTACCGCTCCGGCGGGAAGGTAAACAGCGTTTCCGTGCGCTGCTCTGGTTCACCAGAAGCGGCTTAGTCATGCTGACCACATGACCCAGAAGCTGTACGCTGGCTCCCTCAGCCAATAAAGCGAGATGAGCGCCACAACCCCAGAGTTGTCTGCGACTGGACCTAATGGTCTGGCGTTCCTTTACCTTTACCCGCCTTTGCTGCCATTGGTGCTGTTTCAGTCTGCTATATTTTCGCTTCTGCTGAACTCTTCGTTATTTGTCTCACTATCCACGATGGCCAAACCCAACGTAACGGATTATGTCATTTATGTAGTTAACTTCAATGCTTTATGCAATTAACTCCGATGTATTTCAGGGGAAAAGAAACATATCAAAACAATGCCAAAAATAACAAAATTATTTATGCAACGTTCATGGACTAAAAATATGTTAGCAAATAACATTTGTATTCACTTGAGTCAATTCTCTTGCTGACCTTGGGTGAACATGCAAATCATAGCAATTTCTGCTCCAATGGAATTCTCTGACACCCCTACTAGTAACACACACATGCATGCTTCAGTCTCCCACTTCCATGCTTCCAGTACTCAGGTGCAGGAAAAATCATAGTTCATTTGCTACTGTTAGCAGCAAGGGAATAGCAGCCTTTTGCCCATTGCCAAGCTGGTGGCTGATGAGCTGGGCAATTGAACTGGCAAGGGCTCCTCAATGCTTGGCATGCCCATCAGCTACAGGTTGCCCACCTCGGCCCCACCTTATGCTTCCAATTCAATTTTTTGACAGCCGTCACTTACGGAGCCAAAACAGCCACAGCCACACACAAGAGAAAGGTATCAATAGACTTGGGTGAACCTTAAGGTTTGCAAAGGCACAAAAAGAAATCTTCAGAAATAAACTTGGGGGAGGGAGATCCAAAGCAAGCATTGAGAAGGGAACTGTGTCAGGAAAAGGAAATCTACTGGACTCAGAAGAGTCTAGCTAGTGGCAGCCAAATATTATCTGCTACCCCAGCACTCTATGACATCGGAGCAGTTCAGCCAATCACAGGTAGGGGCCTCACTGCCACCATAAAATCTGTTTGTGTATCACACAATTGGATTTTTCTTGTCTTGAGTTCTTAATGTCATCTGCAGATTTAAAATAAGCCAAGATATTAACCCTTTAAATTTAGACAAAAGTCATCACACCGTATTCCGAGTATAACAGCCCATCCCAGAGAAACAATTCAATGTCAAACTTTAGCCCGGAGTATTGAGCATGAAGCTATAACCTATGAGTAATGTAGTGACTAATGTAAGCTACTGGTCTCCCAGGAGAACTTTGCAGCTCTCAAAGTCAGCTGTGATTAGTGATTGGCAAATCAAAAGGAGAAAGAATTGATGCAGTCAATAGCAGAAAAGGCCAAGGTATGATTTGGGTCCAGAATGTCACCATTATGAGGGAAATGATGTGAACTTGTTCTTAATTCACTGTTGTTAAAACTTGCATTAGCAAGAAGAGGTTGGTGAAGGGGGCATGGTTGGGAAAGATCATAGCCAAAAATATTTCTAACGCTTGGGTCAGAAGTTAAGGGTTGGGAACAGAGGGTCATCAAAGAGACCAATGCAAAAAAAACAAGACGCATGGGTTTCATTCTTCTTGTGAAACTGGAGACTCTGACAAAACCGCAGTTTGAAAGGGAAATAAAGGACGAGGCTCTGCAGCACACATTAAACTGACACAAATTAAGCTTCTCAACACTAATTAATATCACTTTGTCGAGCGATTGTGACAGAAATGCAGGCTGCAATCACGCTGAATGTTAAATCCTGTTAAGAATGCAGTTCTTTAACATTGTTTCACAAGCCTCAAGGAATGAGAGCCCGTGTGGTGCAGTTGGCAGACTGATAGCCCCTTTCCACACATTCAGTGAACGTGTGTGGAGAGGAGAGGGCAGAGTCCAGTACTGTTTGCTATGCCTGCTGCTGGCTAGCACACATTTTTCTAAAGAATATGATCCTATGCCATCAGCAATGCAAGTTGTGCGCACAGAAGCTTGGACCCCAAAATTCCCCTTGTATCTATGTGGTTTATTGGTTTGCTTTTTAATTATTATTCTGATCTGCTTCCGAGTAGCTCTCTGCTCTCTCTGCTTCAATCTGTAATTTGGATTCCAAGCCACTGTATATAAATCAGAGTACTCCGGTCCCTATACAGTCATACCTTGGGTTGCGGCCGCTTCAGTTTGCGCGTTTTCAGGTTGCACACTGCGCCAAACCCGGAAGTACCGGAATGGGTTACTTCCGGGTTTCGGTGCTCGCACATGCGCAGAAGTGCTAAATCATGCTTTGTGCATGCTCAGAAGTGTCGAATCACAACCTGCGCGTGCGCAGATGCGACACTATGGGTTACGGACACTGCGGGTTGTGAATGCGCCTCCCGCACGGAACGCATTCGCAACCCGAGCATCCACTGTACACTTAAATGGGAAATCTAAAAAAATGGCTATAACCTTTGGTAAAAGTGGATGGAATCTGCAGTGATTAAGTTTGCCAATTTGCAGACAAATACAGCCAGGGTTGTTGTTTTTTTGTGGGGGAAGTATAACGCTTGTGTTCATAACCCCTTATGGTGGGGGATCAGCCGTTGCTATTGTTTTTCTGTTTTAATTTAAGCTTTATTAGAACAATATATACATTTTACAAAACCAAAACCAAACGAAAACAAAACACAACAAACAAAACACAACAATAACAACAAAGACACCAAAAAACATCACATATTCTAATGACTTCCATTCATCCTCTTGTGTTATCTAAACTTTATTTTCCACTTCACACTTTTATATTTTCTCTTTCTAAATATTTAAAATTACTTTATAATTGGTTCCTCTATTGTCTTGCAAGATTCAGTCCAGACCCGTCAAAGCATCAAGATTTTTACAGGACTGTTTTATATACTCCCTAAAGACATTCCATTCTTTATTTAATCTCTGTTTTGAGTCGTCTCTTAATCTTCCCGTCATTTTGGCTAATTCTATATATTCTACCATCTTCACCTGCCAGTGTAATTTTGTCGGCACTACTTCTCCTTTCCAATTTTTTTGCTATTAAAATTCTAGAATTTTAGAATACTAAAATTCAGCCAGAGTTGTTGTTTTTGTGGGGGAAGTAAAACGCTTGTGTTCATAATCCCTTATGACGGGGAAACAGCTGCTTAATTTAGGGCAGGAGAGAGTCATTATGCTGTTGCTATTGCTAAAAATCAGAAATTCTTGTTGCTCTGCTGCAAATCACAGAGATCTAACAGTAGACCATGACCTGTCCGTCCGTCCCCCAAGATATCACAAATCCTGCTATCTGAACCACTTTTGGTGACCTTGTAGGCCATCCAAATATTGGATGAATGTAGCACCTAAGGCTGCACTCCTAACTCTGCTTACCTGACAGTAAGGCTCACTGAATTCAATAGGACTTACATGCATAAGAACAGCCTGCTGGATCAGGCCAGTGCCCTATCTCATCCAGCATCCTGTTCTCAAAGATGCATGGGGGAAGTCCAAAAGCAGGCCCTGGGTGCAACGGCACTCTTCCCTCCTGCAGGCTTCAGCAACTGGTATTCAGAAGCATATTGCCTCCAACTGTCTAGGTATAACATAGTAATATGAGGAGGAGGAGGATTTATTTATACCCCACCCATCTGGCTGGGTTTCCCCAACCACTCTGGGTGGCTCCCAACAGAATATTAAAAACACAATAAGGCATCAAACATTAAAAGCTTCCCTAAACAGGGCTGCCTTCAGATGTCTTCTAAAAGTCAGGTAGTTGTTTATTTCCTTCACATCTGATGGAAGGGCATTCCACAGGGCGGGCGCCACTACCGAGAAGGCCCTCTGCCTGGTTCCCTGTAACTTTGCTTCTCGCCGTGAGGGAACTGCCAGAAGGCCCTCGGCGCTGGACCTCAGTATCCGGGGAGAATGATGGGGGTGAAGACGCTCCTTCAAGGATACTGGGCTGAGGCTGAGCCAGAGTATTCATTGGTAGCCTTATTCTTCTAAGTAGGCATGGTCAGGATTGAAACACCTGGGCAATTGCATGGAGAGAGCATTCTATTGCCACTAAAGTAATCTTTCGTTTTCTTAAAAAGAAAAAAAAAACTGATACGAAGGAACATATGGCAATTTTCCGGCAAAATGGAGCTAAGATGCTATTTCTGTTCCATTTGCTGATATCTAGGATGACATCCTGTGTGTAATCAAACATGATTATGTTGAAGTGTCACAACTCAGATTCTGTTGAGCGACCAAGAGGCTGTTCTGGGGAGGATCATAGATTGCTAATTCGTCAGCTTTCCCCCCCCCCCTTTCAAAGATAGCTCGTTCAAAAAGATTTTAGAAAGTTAAGCCCCATAGGAAATGTGAGGCATCTGTGTTATTCTTTAAGATCTTCTGGGGACCAAGGATGTCTGACATCTTTGACTGAATTTCCTACAGGCCTCATTTAAAGAAGAATTTCTGTGTAACTGATGCACTTGTAAACTCCAGGGAAATTTGTCTATGCTCAAAGAGAAAGGCCTTCTATTTGTGAAGGAGGGAATGCTGTGTTCTTCCTATGTAGCAAAATGGCAATGTTCGTGCTTTCAGAGCAAAACAAGATCAGCCTCAAATGTGACAGGACTCACGACACACTCGCAGCCATGCAGTACCACCAGGCTATGAGAGGATGTTTGGATGCAGGTATTCAGGTGTAGTAGGCACATGAGGCCCAGTTCATCTCTAGTGGAATGCAACAGCTTGTGCCCCCTGGTGACAATGCACATAGAATCATAGAATTCTAGATTTGGAAGGGACCCCAAGGGTCATCAAGTCCAACCCCCTGCAATGAAGGGATACCTGCTAAAGCATCCATGACAGATGGCCATCCAACCTCTGTTTAAAAACCTCCCAAAGGAGACCGTTCCACTGTCAAGCAGCTCTTAGTGTCAAAAAGATTTTCTGCATGCCAGAATTTCCTTTCTTGTAACTTGTAGGCATTGGCTTGATTCCTACCTTCCAGAGCAGGGCTAAACAAGCTTGCTCCCTCTTCCATGTGACAGCCCTTGAGATATTTTAAGATGGCTATCATATCTCCTCTCACAGTGGTGTTGTGGTTAAGAGCGGTGGACTCGTAATCTGGTGAACTGGGTTCGCGTCTCTGCTCCTCCACCTGCAGCTGCTTGGTGACCTTGGGCTAGTCACACTTCTTTGAAGTCTCTCAACCCCACTCACCTCACAGAATGTTTGTTGTGGGGGAAGAAGGGAAAGGAGAATGTTAGTCACTTTGAGACTCCTTAAGGGGAGTGAAAGTCCAAACTCCTCCTCCTCCTCCTCCTCCTCCTCCTCTTCTCAGACCCCTATTTTCCAAGCTAAACATACCCACCCAGCTCCTTCAACTGCTCCTCGTAAGGCTTGGTTTCCAGACCCTTGGTAATCTTGGCTGCCCCTCCATTCCAGCTTGTCAACATCCTTCTTATATTGTGGTGCCCAGAATTGGACCCAGTATACATGCCCATTCTCGTTAAACAGTACATCCAGCTGGTTCAAAGGTGCCCATGTGCATCTCCCTTCTTTGCAAAAGTGGAAGCCTGCTTCTTCATGTTACTGCATGCATGGCTTATATTTCTTTTTATGTAAATCTTGTTCTTTCAAAACCATAGTTGGGAAGGGGCTGTAGCTCAGTGGTAAGAGAAGGCTCCACGTTCATTCTTTGGCACCTCAGATTTAATCATAATCGTAATATTTATTTATATGTATGCATGATGCTTTACAGAGGATAAGAGGACAAGACTCTTACAATCTGAAATGAGCAACAGGAGAAGCAACAAAGGATCAGAAGGAAAATGGAAGCAGTTGGGCATTAGCTGGTTATGACACCACAAATGTTGTTGGTGGTGTAAACTGCTGTAAGATGACAAGGAAGTAGATCATAAAAAACATGGTGTCAAGGCTTCTGTCAAGGCTTCAGGAATTCTATTCCTCCCCTGTGGCAGCAAGAAGCAGAGAAAATAAGGTAAAGTCATTTTTAATGAATTTATTCATTCATATTAGTGAGAGACAAAAGGACACAGTTCTGGGAGAAGAGGGGTCAGAAATACTCTCCAGTGACAACATGTCAGCTGGCTGCCCTGCCTCTACCTCCCCTCTCCCTTCTTCTAACACTTCCTATCTCTTCTTTCATCTAACTCTGAGCTGTGTGTCAGGAGTCCCAGTTCCTTTCTTGAAAACACAGCAAATGTAGTTAATTAAAAAGGAAGATTTATTGCAAAAAAAACCAACAGAGTTCGCCAGACAGCTCCAACAAGCCGCTAGCCTCATCAGTCAGAAGACTTCTGAAGACTGCTTCCTCCGAGACCAGAAGCAACTGAACTTTTCACTTTTGACTTATCTTGTTTTGCTTCCTGTCTCGTAGCCCTCCCATTCGCCGAGACCGTGGACTGAGAGGGTCAGCTCCTGCCTCTTCCCCATTCTCTGAGAGGCTGTCTCTTAGCTCTTTCCTGCCTGATAAACTTCTTCCTTCTCTGTTTGTGGCATTTTGCACTTCTTCAGAGCGTTGGCAGGGTTCTGGCTCATCCTCAGTCATCCCCTTATCAACCGGCATTCCTAGGGGCAGGGGAGTTGGCACTAGCCAAGGCTCATCTTACCTGGCCGTTAACCCTCTCTGTTCCTGACTGTTTCCTTCACTGGGAGCTGGCTGCCAACCTTCCCTGGGGGCTGGCTCATTCATGACACTGTGACTTTCCTCAAACCCCTGCTGTAAATCAAGGCTGCATTCCTCTTCTCCTGCAGTGTCAGGAGAACGGGGTGGGTGGGGGATCTCCACAATTCCTCCCCCTCCTCTATCTTGTCCCCTTGAGTCCAATCCCTGACACATGGTGTCATGTGGGATGCATCCCTCTGTTTATGCCAAGATATGGACAGTGGGGGTTCACAGAGCTGGCGGATTTGTAAGAAGCTTCATTACTGCTGAGCAAACATGGTTTCATGTCTTAGCTCTACTCAACTGGCAACTGGATGGTAGAATGCTAAACTGTACTTAAGAAAAGCCATGTTGGATCATACCGGAAGCCTATTTAGTCCAGCGGGCTGTTACCACTATAGATGGTCTGATGCCAATGGGAAGCCTCAAATAATTATTCTGGTCACCCTGTTTCCACCGCAATTTGTGATCTCTCTCTCTCTCTCTCTCTCTCTCTCTCTCTCTCTCTCTCTCAAAAGTCTGCATGGAAATTTGTATGCACTTTCGTGTACGTTTCTCCTGTGTATGAGTTTTTGTACACAGTTTTGCTTAAAATATACATTTTTTTGCAAGCAAACTTCCCTAACAGAATGTAGTTTTGTATATTATTTTCAATATTATATGCCCTTTCAGTGGTTGGAAAACTGCATTAAAAAATCTGGAGAATTGAAAAGGACAGGTGCCTTTATGGCTCACTTACAGGCTCAGGAAATGTGAATCAAGCAAGTCCAGATTAAAATGCAAACTGAATTAATTTCTCTTCCATCCTTAATGGAAAGCCTATAAGCAGGCCTTGAGAGCAACACAGCTCTCTCCTAGCCTGAAAACCATCAACTGGTATTCAGAGGCATAGTGCCTTCCATCAGTTGACTTATTCCTCTGTTGCAGGGGTGAGGTGTGCTTATTTTTCTGGAGCTGGATGAGAAAATCTTTTCGCTTCTTCTTGAGCATAAGATAGAAGTGCAGCTCTAGTTTTGATCCAGAAATCCGTGCTCCTTCAAGTATATAAAAATAAATAAATGGGGAAATGTCCTTATTCACAATATCTTAGATTTAGTGGCAATGCATTTTATTTATGTGGCTTTTGTCTTAAAGCAATTAAAAGATCTGGGAATAATTATAGAGAAAAACTTTTCACTATGCTGTATAACTTTTTGGTCTATTGCATTCAAACATAACTGGATTCAAGTTCATTGCCTAGTGATTTGTAATCAAACATGGTATCTATATTTCCCTAAACCTACACTGGGTATGTACCGCATGGAAGAACATAAAATATGAATTTCCTTCTTAACAGCAGGATGAAAATGAGGTCTAGAGTTCATTTCTGGTACAGCAAATGACTGTTTCAGAATAAAATGATTGGCCATGAGTAATGAGCTTCCAGTGGTGCCGTTTTAGGAATTGCAAATGTAATTCTATACTCCTAGCCAACATTAATCTGTGTCTTTCACTTTAAATTAGTTGACTGTTTCAAAGTGGGGTGAGACAATTTCCCCATTTCCATTCCCATATTGCTCCACTGATTCACTCTCTACTTTGTTATGCTCTGCATAACTTACAGTTTAACTTTTCTAATTCTGTAACTTAAGCCTGTGCAGTCTGCTGAAGTTTTAAGACTGCATCTTCTTTCCCCACTTTGATAGCGGCATTGATTAAGACACTTTTTTAAAAACAGTTCATAATGTGGCTACAATATCTCATCAGGTTTATTTTTGGTGCTGTGTTTTAATCAGCATGTTTATATTCACACATATGAAATGTTCATATCATGTACAAAGGCTACAGTTATGGAAGAAGCAAGGCCCTCTTGGGGTGTTGAGGCTGTGAACCCTTCCATTGTAGGCTCAGGTTGTCAAAATGCTTGTTTACAAAGCTATTTACTACCAACCTTACTGTATGTTTGTAAAACATGGGCCACTTATAAACACTGTCTCCAACTCCTTGGAAGATTCCATCAACGGTGTCTCCTCTCCGAAAAAAAAGTACACATCACTTGGGAAGACAGGCGAACTAATGCTAGTGTACTGGAAGAAGCAAAGATGACCAGTGTTGAAGCAATGATTCTTCAACATCAACTTCATTGGACTGGTCATGTTATCTGGATGCCTGATTATCGTCTTCCAAAGCAACTACTCTATCCGAACTTAAAAATGGAAAGCGTAATGCTGGTGGTCAACAAAAGATGTTTAACGACTCTCTCAATGAAAATCTTTAAAAATGTAGTATAAACACTGACAACTGGGAAACACTGGCCTGTGAGTGCTCCAATTGCAGAGCAGCCTTTACCAAAGGTGTCGTGGGCTTTGAAGATGCTTGAACTCAGGACGAAAGGGAGAAACGTGCTAAGAGGAAGGCACACTTGGCAAACCCTCAACTCTCTCTCCCAGAAACCTATGTCCCTACTGTGGAAGGACATGGGGATCCAGAATTGGCCTCCACAATCACTTTGGACTCATTGTGAAGACCGTGTTCATGGAAGACAATCTTACTTGGCTGCAAGTGATTGCCAAAGAAGAAGAAGATGTGTAAATAAACCATATATCATAAAGACACCACAATCTCCATTGCACCTCATTCCAATGGAAACACGAAGCCTGGGTATGTGCCTGGAACCCCTGGAATCTTGCTTTGCTTGGAGATTGGGATCGTGTTCAACAATATTACAACAACAAATTCTTATGAACAGCTGCTTCTGTAGGTAGGCTTATTATTTTGCCTCGTTATTTCGATTATAGAATTGTACAGGTCTTGGTATTAGAAAGCAAATCCAGACGGCTGGCTGCATCCTTTATGAAGCGAGCAGAGCAATTGCTTTCTGAGTGGCAGCCAAATCCGTCGCAGGAAGGCTTTTCATGTTGGATACAATGATTCAGGGGAGATGGAGTATGATGGATGTGATATGAACACAGATTCCCCGGCCTGTTCCTGGGCTTACGAAAATAGAACATTCATTTTGCTTTTGCTAATGATGTAAAAAAATGCATTACTCATTGTATATAGGTTATTGCTCCAATCCTTCACTCTCCTTTTCTTTGGGCACATGAAGTCAGAGTTCATCCGTCTTTTCAGGCTGGTGATATCGAAATGCATTATCCTTCCACAGAGGGTGGTGGTTTTGGGGGTGTTTTTTGGTGGTTTTTTTTTTTACTGTATTCGGTATGCATCGTGTATCTTGTTTAGAGTAATGACTTGACATAAAATCATCCTCCAGTCGGGATCTTTGAAAAGAAACTGAGAATGTCACTTCCTCACCTCGGGCTAATGATGTCACATACCATGGACCCTTTTTGCCTCATTGTTGTGCACTATCACATCCCAGTGTGTTATAAATTTCAGGACGTCATTTTCATTCTGGACTTTGAAAGTGCACACATTGTATCCATCGGCTGTTATCGGCAGTTGTGACTCCTTCATTTTAGGAAACAAGTATTCGTATAACAGCGCATCAGCTGTATTTAGAGTGAGGCAAGCAAACAAAATGAGAAATGCCACCATCAAACAGAAGAGCCCCATGGCCTCTGAGAGGGCAAAACCCAGGATAGCGTAAGAAAACAGCTGCTGCTTGAGGGATGGGTTCCTGGCATAACCAATGATTAAACTACCAAACACTGTCCCAATCCCAGCTCCTGAACCAGCTACCCCCACAGTAGCAGCACCAGCACCGATGAATTTAGCAGCAGTATCAATACACATTGAACCGGGGACTGCTTCCGGGTTCTCCGCGGATCGGAAGGAGCGCGGGTGAGCTCTCAGGAGGGAACCCGAGCTTTGCAGGGGGAAGGGGGTTTGCTTAGGGCTCCAGCAAACGCCCAAACCTAGAACAATAAAGTTCTGGGGACACACGGCACGGCGGCGTCCAAAAGAAGGTTCCCCAGCTCGGAAACCAGGCTCATTTTTGAAGAGTCTGGAGGGAGCGGGGTAGAGCCGCGGACGCACGGGTCTAACTAACCTGCAAAGCGCTGCCTCAAGCTCCACGAAAAAGCGGAGAAACCTTCCGGAACTTTAAAGGAACTCCCGTTAGGGTCAACAATAACAAAACAAAACAGAAGTTAATTGTAGAAAGAAAAGTGACACGGGAGGTGGAATAAAGAGCGGAAAGAAAGGAAACCCTTCGGGCACTGCGGGAGAAAATGGCGCGGGACACGGAGCTGTGAGAAGGAAGAACTGCTGAGTAATTGCAACAAGGTAGCTGAGCGGTGTAAATGGTGTAACAAAGTGACTGTGCGAAAGAAAGAAGTTTTGCTTTCCTGGGAAATGCCGAAAGATTCTTTAAATGGGGACTGGAATGCTGTTTTCAGACTGCAGATAAAGAACTTTTGATATATTATACTATAAATAAAGAACTGTCGATACATTAGTACTACTAGGAGGAGGCTTTGAAGTTTAAAACTGTGGGAGCCTCCAGAGGGTGAGGGTTGTGTTGGACTGAGAAACGTAATAAGAAACAACCCCTTTTGGATATTTGAGAGGTCGTGGTAGCTAAGCAGCTTTGTGAGAGGGATTAAAGACATTTCGCTGTACTGCTGTGAGGGCATCTTGCTACATTGCCGTGAGGAGAATAAAGACAGGGAGCCGAACTGTTAAAACAAAGCTCAAGTGCCGACCCACCCCCGGGAAAGAAGAGAAGAGAATCAGCCGCAGTCTGAATTACTGAAGGGAGAATAGAACGACGGAAAAGAAGATATAGAGACATCTCAGACTGTGGGGGTATGAAGGGAGAAAGGGGGAGGGATAAGAAGCATAAAGGTTTAATTGTATAATTGTATAACATAAATTGTATGAGTTGAAGGATTTATAACTGTACAAACTGTAGAAATTGGAAGATAGGATTATGTGTTAAAGAGGAGTTTAAAGAGGAGAAAGAATATTATCGGCACAGTACTGGAAAGAGACCTCTAGTGGCCAAGGCGAGAATAACAACACAGGAAAATGGCTCACAAAGCTGTAAAAATAACAACACCAAGTGAAAGAAGACCTTCTAGGGCTGAGATTGAGGGGGAAGGGGATCTGGCCAAGATATTATCTGAAATAAGGGAAATAAGGAGAGAAATGAAAGAGAGTGAAAAAAATATTGGGGAAAAACTGTCTGAAATTGTAACAGAATTTTCGAGTCAAATGAAAGATTTAAGCAGTAAGGTACATACAGTGGAAGAACAAACCAAGAAAGTTCAAAAGGAAGTTAGAGAAAATAGGAAAGAGGGGGAGAAATTTAAATTAAAAATGGACGAACTAGAAAAAGTGCAGGAATCGACTTTGGATAATATTGCATTATTGGAAATGAATCAAAAAATACAAAATGTGAAAATCAGAGGTCTAACAGAGGAGGTAGGGGAGGATTTAAGAGGGAAAATTGCCAATGAAATAGCCAAACTGCTTGACTGGAAAATAGAAGAAGTGGAACAACAGATTGTTAAGGTTTTCAGGATTAGGCCTAACCCAACCCAGGGAAGGACAAAAAAATATCCAGGGGATTGTTTAATAACTCTCAACTCTCTGGAAGTGAGAAATGAAATTTTAAGGAAAGGAAGAGAGACAAAATGGATGGTGAATGGGAAACAAATAGTAGTCTTTAAAGACATTCCGAAAAGGTTCTTGCACAAAAGGAATGTTTATAAAGGGCTGACCAAGACATTGACGACAAATAAGATAAGATTTAGATGGGAGTATCCAGAGGGTGTGTCCTTTTTCTACAAAGACAAAAAATTTAAGATAGATTCCACCCTGGAAATAGAGAAGTTTGGAAAGAGATATAAAGAACTAGGAAATATAGAAGGTGTAGAAGGGGAGTCAACAGATGAGAGTGAAGTACAAGAACTAGAGATTAAAGAGATTGATTCATAAAGACTTTTTAATTTTCTTTGATAGAAGTAAAAAATTGAAATAAAATTTATTTAAATAAATGAACAAATGGGTGTAAAAATAATATCGTGGAACGTGAATGGCATGAACGATAAAAACAAGAGAAATAGAATTGGACATATATTGGAAAAAGAGAAAGCAGACATTATATGCCTGCAAGAAACTCATGTGATAAAAAGACATAATAGAGTCCTGAAAAATAAAAAATTGGGAAATGAATTTATATCCTCGGATATTCAGAAAAAGAGAGGGGTGGTGATATACGTTAAAAATAAATATGAAACAAAGCAAATCTTTAAAGACAAAGAAGGAAGAATTCTAGGATTACAGATTCAAATTGAAGATGAAAAAATTATAGTTGCAGGAGTTTACGCACCAAACGACAACAAGGTGGAATTTTATAAGAAACTAGATGAAATACTGAACGATTACATAGACCACAAAGTTATACTGATGGGGGACCTCAATGGAGTACCATCTTTAGAAATGGACAGATCGGAGAAAAAGAGGACAAACCAAGGAAAGCTGCCAATGATTTTTGAATCAATGATAGAAAAGAATGGCTTAATTGACATATGGAGATGGAAAAACCCGACGGTGAAAGAATTTTCATTCTACTCTGATGCAAATAAGAGTTGGAGTAGAATTGATCACATATGGGTAACGAAAGAATTAACAACTAGAGTTTACAGATCAGAAATATTACCAAAAACTCTTTCGGATCACAGAGCGGTATGTATGGAATGGGAGACCAGGCGAAATAAAATCTTCAGGTGGAGAATGAATGAAACTATACTAGATGATGAAAAGATTTTAACAAAGGTAAAAGAACAAGTAAAGACATACTTTGAACTCAATTTAAATAAAGGAACTGATATAAATGTAGTATGGGACGCTAGCAAGGCAGTAATAAGGGGATTCCTCATTCAACAGAGTTCAATCAAGAAGAAAGAAAGAGAGAAATATAAAGAAAATATATTGAAGAAAATAAAGGAAGTAGAAAATCAATTGGTAAAAAATCCGGAGGATTCAGAAATAAAACAGAGATATAAGTTATTGCAGACACAAATGGAAGGACTTATAAGTCAAGAGGTAGAGTGGAAATTAAATATATTGAAATTAAAGAGTTTTGAATCTGCCAATAAAACTGGTAGATGGTTGGCGTGGCAGCTGAAAAAGAGAAGAGAGGCAACTACAATAAATAAAATTATTCAAGATAATGTGACATTGGACAAACATGGTAAGATAAAGAATGCATTCCTAGAATTCTACAAAGAATTATATAAAGCACCAAAAGAGGATGAAGAGGAAATTAAAAAATACTTGGCGAAACATAAATTAAAAGAGATATCACAACAACAGCTAGAGATACTGGAAAAACCAATAACAGAAGAGGAGATCTTAAATGCTATAAAAAGAGGAGAAAATGGAAAAGCACCCGGGCCAGACGGACTACCCATAAAATATTACAAAAAATTGCATCAACAGGTAATGGCACCATTGAAGGAGGTAATACAAAATGTGGAAAAGACAGGTCAGATCCCGAAGACGTGGGAAGAAGCTTACATCACCTTGATTTACAAACAAGGATCTGACCAAACAAATGTAAAAAATTATAGGCCGATATCTTTGTTAAATGCCGATTATAAAATATTTACGAACATACTGGCACAAAGATTAAAATTAGTATTGAAAGATCAAATACACAAAGACCAGAGAGGCTTCTTACCGGGACGACAGTTAAGAGACAACATGAGGAACATCCTGAACTTAATTGAGTATTTAGATGAAAAAATAGACAAGCAAGCTGCCCTTGTATTCATAGACGCGGAGAAGGCGTTTGACAACGTTTCCTGGTGTTTTATGAAAGAAAATCTGAGGATGATGGGAATTGGAAAGAACTTTATGAAATGTATAGAGGCGATTTATAGAGAACAACATGCGAAAATTATCGTAAATAATGACCTCACCCATAATCTTAAAATATCGAAAGGAACAAGGCAGGGTTGCCCATTATCACCTCTTTTATTTATAATAACTTTGGAAGTTCTTCTACAAAGAATAAGAGAAACTGAAGCCATAATTGGGATTAGACAAGGATACAGAGAATACAAAGTGAAGGCCTATGCTGATGACATAGTTTTAACATTACAAGATCCGCAGCATTCATTAAAGGAAGCAATAAAAGAAGTGGAAGAGTTCGGGGCACTGGCAGGGCTGAAAATAAACAGAGTAAAGACAAACATGATAGTCAAAAATATGAATGTAGAACAAAAAGAACAATTGGAAAAAGAAACAGGTATAAAAGTGGTGAAAAAAGTAAAATACTTAGGTATTTGGATATCTGCAAAAAATTCTGATTTGTACAAAAATAATTATGTAATGACATGGAAAGAGATTGCAAATAATTTGGAAATCTGGGAAAAATTGAAACTGTCATGGCTGGGGAGGATTGCCACTGTTAAAATGATGATTTTGCCCAAAATGCTTTTTCTCTTTCAAACAATTCCAATCGTAATGGGCCAAAGTCAGTTTAAAGAGTGGCAGAAAACAATCACCAGATTCATATGGCAGGGCAAAAAGCCCAGAATAAAATTTAAAATACTGACAGATAAAAAAGAAAGAGGGGGCCTTGCACTGCCAGATCTCAAGATCTATTATGAATCGGCCTGTCTTGTATGGATAAGAGAATGGCTTAAGCTGGAAAATGCAGAGCTATTAGACTTGGAAGGATTTTCAAATAGATTTGGGTGGCATGCATACCTGTGGTATGACAAGGCCAAGATACATAAAGGTTTCTTAAACCATACAATAAGAAAATCTTTGTTTTTAGTTTGGAATAAGTATAAAGAATGGTTTGAGAGGAAAACCCCAAGATGGCTGTCACCCCAAGAAGCTTTTACAATCAAAAAAACTAATACCGAAGGGAAATGGCTTACATATAAGGACATACTAATGGGTGAAAATAAAGATATTACCATAAGACCGTATGAGGATATTAAAGATAGGCTGCAAGGTTGGTTGGAATATTGCCAATTACATAGTATTTTCTTGAAAGATAAGAGAGAAAGAGGATTTGACCAAGACCTAACACTGTTAGACAAAATAGTAACGGGGAATGATTCGAAGATCTTGTCTAAAATATACGAATTTCTATTGGAATGGAACACCAAGGACGAGGAAGTTAAAAGTGTTATGATCAAATGGGCAATGGATCTAGGTCATAATATCGAGTTTTCAAAATGGTACAAACTGTGGAATTCAGGATTGAAATTTACAGCATCAACACAATTAAAAGAAAACATTTATAAGATGATCTACAGGTGGTACATCACACCAACCAAATTGCATAAAATGTACAAATCAGGGGATAGAAAATGTTGGAAATGTGGGTTGAAGGAGGGAAACTTCATCCACATGTGGTGGAACTGTAACAAAGTTAAGCAATATTGGGACGATATTTATAATGAACTAAAAAAGATTTACAGATATTCATTTAAGAAACTACCCGAGGCATTTTTGTTAGGCATGGTGGGAGAGGATGTGGAGAAAAAAGATGAAACATTATTTTTGTATGCAACTACAGGTGCTAGAACCTTACTGGCACAAGTATGGAAACAACAACAGATCCCAACCATAGAAGAATGGAGGCAAAAAATGGTGGGATACATGGAAATAGCAAAATTGACAGCTAGAATTCGGCAGTCTGGAAGCGAAACATTTGAAAAACAATGGGGAAAATTTTTGTTATATTTAAACAATATGTGTGGTATATGAATGGAACATAAACTCATGGCTAAACTTATAATTCTTTATTGAAGGATGGAAATGTATAATGTGAAAAAGAAGACAATATGGAGGTTATAGTACAAGAAAATAATTTAGAATTTAAGAGAAAAACAATAAAGAAGAGCAGAGCCGCAAGAATTAAGTAAAAGGAATAACAAAACAGAAGAAGAAGGGGGGAAGCAGAGGGGAAAGAAAGGGGAGGGGTGGGGGGGCTAATTGTTGAATGTTCATTAGTTTCTATGGAAAGAAAAGTGGGAAAATATAAATTGTAAAAGAATATTTATGGAATGGAAAGTGACTTAAAGGACGATAATGTAAATATAATTTATAAGTTTATGTATGTATGATAAAACCAATAAAAATTGTGAAATCAAAAATTGTAGAGTGAGGCAAGCAAGGAACATTCATAGGAGCTCAGAAATAAAGTCTCTGTGGAAACAGACACTGAGATTAAGGAAAGAGGTATCTTATCTATCTTCATGTATCACTGCCTTGTCATGGCGAAGGGGCTTGAGCAACTCCAAGAAGCTCTGAGCTATGCCGTGCAGGGCCACCCAAGACGGACAAGTCTTAGACTAAATGTGCTGGCCCCAACGGTTTGTCCATGAAGCGAGGTCCAAGTCCAGTCCTGGGTCTAGGGGTCCAAAGGAGGTCAGTCCGGCAGGGAGCGAGGCAGGGAGCAGGTCGAGGTCCAAGGCATGTTCAGGCACAAGGTTGCAGGTTGAGCACACGCTTGCAACTAAGTTGCTCACGCAACTTGGGCTGGGTCTGTCTGGCGAGCACTCCTCCTGTAGGCACTTAGCTCCCTTCGCCTCTCTGCCCTGAGCCTCTGTAGCTCAGGAGAGGCTGGTGGGTTACTGGACCCAGGGGCTGCCTCAGCTTCCTCTGAAGAGGCTGGGAGTGGAGCACCTGCAGGCAATGGGTCCTCCCTCCCATCAGGAGCCAGAGCAGACTCTGCTGATGCCTGCACCTGGGGATCCAGCACAGGTGGGGATCCTTCAGGCTCAAGCCCTGGCCCCGGCTCAGCTGGTTCTGGAGGCGGGGAATCCTGTGCAGGCTGGGATCCCTCAGGTTCAGCATCAGAGTCTGACTCCCAGGCCATCACACTAAATATGATCCACCTGGAGAAGGAACTGGCAAACCACACCAGTATTTTGCCAAGAAAACTCCATGGACATAGAAAAGGAGAAGCTTTGAGAAGAAAGTGAGAGTTTCCAAGGCATGCTCTAGTTCATGGGGTCACGGAGAGTCGAACACGACTAAGACGACTAAACAACAACAACAACTCTATCTGTTTGCCTATTTATCAGTCTATCAGCTGGTACATGCTTGACAGAAGTCTCAGCACAAATATATTGAGAGCACAGGCAGACACTAACACATTCGTGGAGAGTTAACATTCTCAAGGAGGCACGGGTTGTGTGAACAGGTGCTTCTGTATGTAAACTATATATCTGCAAATGGGGTGGTTGTGCACAAATATAATACCTGCCAAGTGTCCCAGAAAAAAAGGAGGGCATCCTGTTTTTTTCATGCAATATTGCAGTGGGCATTTTGGGTGCTGTGCTCAAACCCCACGCACTTGCCCTGAAAAAGCACTTTTCCCCAGGGCAAAAAAAAAAAAATCTAATTTGGGGGTGCATTTTTGAGTGCCATGCAAGATCTAGCCCAGGGGGAAAAAATTCTTTTTCAGGGTGAGAGTGAGGTGCAGGTCATGTGACTCACCCGAAAGCTTGTCCCGGAAGACGTTTAGGATCTCCAAAAATTGGACAGTATGAAATATAGGAGGCAGATGGTGATGGTACATACTGTTTTCATTTCAGGGCACTAGTTCACATAAAGAATGCAATATCCAACCCAGGCAGAGGCTAACAACACACTCAGCAGTGGGCTTTTTTGAAAACTGCATTTGGAATCTAATAAGCATGAGCCTTGCCTCACATCAAACCTTTCTTTCTCAGTAGTTCAAGCTGGTCAACTCTTGTTTCTTATCTCCTGGATTATATTAATCTGGGGTGGCTGATGCTGTTTTGAGTTTGAAAACCTTAGCTTGTAGCTCATTTCCCTGTCCACTCCAGAAATCTTTGTGCTCCTGGAGGCTTTGGAGGGAAAGGCAAATGGTTTCAAAGAGGTTTTATATTGTCGGTGGAGCTACGGAATGTAGTTTGATGTCTGTCAATAAAACAGAGAACGTTATCTTCCATGGTCGTCTCAGTTCTTCTGTACCGGTTTAACACGGTCCAAGGAGAGATAGAAACAGGAAGTCAAAAGTATATAATAAAGAATCCTGGACAATCAGAGTTGCTGCTCCCAGGGCAAGAGCCTGCATGCATAAAGGAGCCCTGAACCCATAGATGGCTACTTGCCACAATGGCTATGTTCTACCATAGCCAGGAACGGCTTAGGGAGCTGGGTATGTTTAGCGTGGAGAAGAGAAGGTTAAGGGGTGATATGATAGCCATGTTCAAATATATAAAAGGATGTCATATAGAGGAGGGAGAAAGGTTGTTTTCTGCTGCTCCAGAGAAGGGGACATGGGGCAATGGATTCAAACTACAAGAAAGAAGATTCCACCTAAACATTAGGAAGAACTTCCTGGCAGTAAGAGCTGTTTGGCAGTGGAATTTGCTGCCAAGGAGTGTGGTGGAGTCTCCTTCTTTGGAGGTCTTTAAGTGGAGGCTTGACAGCCATCTGTCAGGAATGCTTTGATGGTGTTTCCTGCTTGGCAGGGGGTTGGACTGGATGGCGCTTGTGGTCTCTTCCAGCTCTATGATTCTATGATTCTATTCTACCACTGCTGCCAGAGGCATACTGCCTCTGAATACCAGTTGCTGGGAATTCCACCTTGTCAGTGGAAACTGTGGTTCTGAGAGGCAAGCCTTCTCCCTGACCTGCTGTGTATATATCAGTCAATCTACAGAACATCAGAAGGAGGAGGAATGTGGACAAACAATGCCTAGTTTCTTTCCTTCTGGATATCTAAATGGGTTGTGAACGATGTGGCTTGCTAAGAAAAATATGGCCATGTACAAAAAGTTGCTTTTTTAGGTACACAGGAGTCAACCATTTATTTATTTATTTATTGAAGTGGAACGTGGAATTGATTGTTTTTACGATGTATTATACTGTGACTTATTGAACTGTGACTTCGTTTCATGCTTATGGCTCTGCAGCTCTTATGACTTACAGTCTTGATAAATAAATAAAATTGATGAAAAATGTATGGTGTAACGCTAGAGATGGCCGCAACGTTTTGATGCCTGACAGGGAAAACCCACGACGCCAGAAATAGCACAATTAATGCCACTAATGGCAAATGGTTGCCTTTTAATGTGTCCCAAATTCTGCTGCTTAAAGTATGTAGCCTCACCATGCAGGTTGTTAGGGCTGGTCCTGGATAAAACACAAGGTTATGAACACATTGCCATGTGGCTCAGTGTGATGTGCTGCTCCTGCTCAGTGCATTTGTTCGATCTGGGCACACCTGACTTAAGGACCTCAGAGAATTTTAGTGAAAATTGCTGATTTTCCCTTATTCATCCTATGTCTGGAATGGAAATCAATCCAGTGAATATGATTTGTATTCATTGTTGTATTTTTCAGTCCACAAACAATACAAAATTGATCGCTCCCCTTCCTATGCACACACACATATTTTCATTGAGTTGAATGAATGGCCTTTGCATTGAAACAAATGGTGTGGAGTAAGTAATGTAATTGATTACATAAAATCCCACCACAGTGGGCAGTGAGATGAACAACACAGTTTTGTTGGAAGCTGAACTGCAGCAGTACGGAAACAAGGCTGCGTGTGACAAACATGGGTCAGAATGGAAATGGATGCTTTCTTTCTTCCCCAATCTGCTTCATTATAATGTAGGCTTTAAAAATAGAAATTGGTTGGCTTACATTACATTACACACACACACACACACACACACACACACACGAGTTAAAAAGCTTGGTAGCTGGAGCTGCCTGGAGCTGCCAGCACCCCACCCATACTGTCTCATTTTCACACATGACTAGCATTGCTTAAAAAGGTAAAATAAATTATACAGGAATCTGATTGCTAAAGCAAAAAAAAAGGTCTATTTACTTCATATTCACAAGGATGGCTTTGGATAGTTTCATGGCATCCTTATGCAAGAAATTGAGAGAAGAAAGGGAGTTGCTTTTCTGATTGGTTGGGGTTACTTGATATTGATAGTACACAGCCAGCATGACTAGTAGTCATTGATAGCTTCATCCTACATATAGCTATCTAAACCCCTTTTAAAGCCATCCAAATTGGAAGCCAACATTACATCTTGTGATGGTCAATCCCATTGTTGAACTATGGGAAGATGTAATTTCTTTTGTCTGTCCTTCCAATCTTCCAATACAGTATTCAGTTTCCCTGGATAACTTTGGGTTTTAGTACTGCATTCTAGACAGAGGCAATGTGCTTCTGGATACTGGCTGCTGGAAACAGCAGGAGGGAAGAGTGCTGCTGCACTCAGGTCCTGCTTGCTGGCTTCCCATATTCTTTTGGTTGGTCATGGTGAGAGGTAAAGGTAAAGGACCCCTGGATGGTTAAGTCTAGTCAAAGGTGACTATGGGGTACGGTGCTCATCTCGCATTTCAGGCCGAGAGAGCCAAAGTTTGTCCACACAGTTTGTGGCCAGCATTACTACACCACTTCTGGCACAACTGGACACCGTGGCGAGTGCCAGAATGCATGGAAATGCCATTTACATTCCTGTCACAGCGGTACCTATTTATATACTTGCACTGGTATGCTTTCGAACTGCTAGGTTGGCAGAAGCTGGGACAAAGCAACAGGAGCTCACCCCACCACACAGATTCGAACAGCTGACCTTCTGATCAGCAAGCCCAAGAGGCTCAGTGGTTTAGAACACAGCACCACCTACAAGATGCTGGATGCCTGATCAAGCAGAATCTTACTATGTTTCTAGGGAAAACATTCTCCCTAGCACTGTGCATAATTTCATCCACCTCTGTCATTTTCCCTGTAATAGCTTTTTTCTGTTCTTACTTGCTTGTTGTAAGTTGCTTGAGCATAAGTCAAAAGTGATGCTCACGTGTTTATAATCCACTCCGCCATTATCAGAGTATCAGGAATCTATTGTAAAATCTAATTCAGTCCTCTTTCTTCAATTTCTGTAAGTGCAGAGAAACACTCTGCCAAACCATTTCCTGCTTCTCTCTCCTATTGGAAACAAATTATGGAATTCCAACTTGAGCTGCATCAAATACTACCCTGTGGGTTAAAAACTAGCAATTTGGATAGGATAGAATTTCTTACTGAAAACACATCATTTACATAATGTGGTGCTGGTCCTTAGAGCCAATGCTGCATCACATGAGGCAGCCATCTTCATATATTGCACTGACAGCAGTAGTGGTGACTGGTGCCTATCGGGAAAGGCAGGGCAGAAGATGGGGAGGCCAACAGTAGGTGGAGCCAGAGTCACACACACACACACACACACACACACACACACACACCAACTGGTTGTAAGAAAGAAGTCAGGCAGGTGATCGCTAAAAGGTTATGGATAGGTGTAATGAATTCTGGCTTTAATCATCTGAAAATTGTACTCCCAAATACAAAGAAGTGTGCATGCACACGAAAGCTCATACCAAGAACAAACTCAGTTGGTCTCTAAGGTGCTACTGGAAAGAATTTTCTATTTTGTTTCCCAAATACATGTTGGTTATGAGCAGCCCTGCATTAAAGATTCATCCAAAGAGTCTGATTTCTCTTCCTCCCAAGGACAACCTGCCTCCTGCAAGAATCCCTGAGCTAATGGCACAGTAGACTCTTAACAGGACATCAGCGGCAAGGCAGTAGCTCAGCAGTAGAGTCCATACTTTGCTTGCAGGATATCTCAGGTTCAATCACCAGCATCTCTAGGTGCGTAACAACACTGCAGACTTAAAACTATTTAGGCCTTACTCCCCAAAGAAGCAGTTTAACTATTTTTTAATTCTGCAATAGGGTGAGGGATTAGAAATTTCAAGCGAAAGTCTCAGCATTTCATAAAAGAAACCATGACGAGCCATGACAAAAGCCAATAGAGGTTTGTGGGTAAGACCTAGGTAGGGCTATGGAAGACCTTTGTCACAATACCCTGAAGAGCTTCTGCTAGTGCCTGTAGAGCAGTTTTCTCCAACTGGAGAAAGCATTTCTTGCAGATGCTTTCAACTACAACTCCCATCAGCCACAGCGTGGAGAAGCCTGCTTTAGAGACTACTGTTAGAAGGATCAATGGTGTGACTCATTTGTTCTTATGGCAACCAGTAGTAAGGAAGTCAACAACATTTACACCTACAGCATTACGCATTTGCATTACTTGTGTGTCCCAGATACAGATGTGAAATTTCCAAAGTCTTCTTGGTGCTACTTTTGAACTTCCTCAGAATTCCTCTGAAGTTTCATCCAAGCAGGAACCTCAAAATCTGTTATGACATTTCTCTGTAGGTGAAATTTAGTAGAAACTCTGTGATGTAACAAAAGCAAAATTGATCACCATATGGTTCTTTGGAGACCACAACCTGTGTGTCAGTTGTCAATCGTTATACTGAAGGAATGTCTCCATACCATCTGCTTTCAAAGCTCCTCCTGTGGCTTTCTGTTAGAGTTGCATATTTTAACCCAGAGTGTAGTTTTAAGAAAAAAGCCACAAAGAGCAGAATTCAGCATTTCAATCTACACAATTTTCTCAACACCTGTTGCTGCTACACCTAAGCTCCTGCAACAAAACTAGGCCACTGGAATTTGCTGAAAGGAAAGGAAGGGCCTGAATGCATCTTGCACCTTCAGCAGACTCTTAAAATTTTTGGCCTCGGCACTTCATGTCCGGTTTCCCTCACACTACCTCACAGCCTAAATATTTAATTACAATATTATTGCAAGAGGCTATATATTAGAGCTGACTGGAAATGACTGGGGGATGGAATCAAAATCAATTCCCTTACCTCAAAGTAGCAGTTTAGAGCAATCCATTTTTTATGTCTGTGTTTCGAAGGGGGAGAGATTTGTTTTGGAAGGAAAAGAAATGGAGTTGAAACAAGATGGTGGCTGCCATTTTGTTTTGATGCTTTTTAGGAAAATAAAAATGACCACCACAGTGAAATTGCTACCGCCTTTGCCACAGTCACTGGGGCCACAATTAAAATGGGCATCAGTTGACTATCCAGGGGAGGGGGAACCCACACTTTTTTTACAGAGTGTGTAAACCTTCACTTCTTCAGCACAAAGGTCTGAAAGGGCCTTGTAAGTGCCTTTCACAGAAGCATGGAATTGTATGGTTGGAAGGGATCCCGAGGATCATCTAACCCAGCCCCTCGCAATGCAGGGATTGGAGCTAAAGAATCATTGACAAATGGCCATCCAAACTCTGTTCTAACACTCTCCAATAAAAAGAGTCCACCATCTTCTGAGGTAATCTGTTTTAGTTGTGTAGGATGTGAAACACATAGCAGTCAAGTACAACATTCCTAAAATGGACATGCTAGGGGATGCTTTGTACCAGCCAGGAGAAAACTTCCTGTTTCCTCCTGAGCTGGGACAATCTTCCTCTGCAGGTGACTAGATGTGGGTGTGGCCTAATCTGGGTAGGGGAGCACGGATTCTTCTTTTGCTCCTTCTTGTCCATTTTGTTTTTCTATGTGTTAGCACTACGTGTTGGGACTAACTCCCTTATGGGATAGTTGCACATGTATATATACTTTTGTAACTCAAGTCTGCCTTCAGGGATCCAACTGTGAACTGAATGAATGTGAGTAAATTACTTTTATATAGACTTTAATAAGATTGTCATGTCTATTCTTTTTAAGAGGGACAAGAAGGGATCTTACCAGGAATCTTATATAGAGAGGCTCAGATGAGCCTGCAACAAGCAAACCACTGTGCGTTTAAAGGGGAATGTTTAAACTCTGCTAAGATATAGAATTAAACAATATATCCTCTCCTGCCTCCCTGAAAATTACCACAAGTTGCAGACCTTAGTGCTAAATCAGGGCTCCTTGCAAGAACCCCACGATCCAGCAAGCTAAGTAAGGAAAGCAAAATAAGCTTTGAGAAAGATAAAGTGATAAAGATAAAGGGCAAACTGTATTAATAAATGAAAAGTAATAGAACTGATCAGATGAGGAATATGAAAGTCTTGGAGGGGTAAAAACCACACTGGGTAGAATTCAGCGTCACACTAAAGTGTCAGCTTGCCAGATGGAACAAACTTCTCTCTCCTCCCCTTGCAGCCTGTTCAGGGGTAGACATTTGTCTTTCAAAATTCAGCGGCTCCCTGTGCAAGGCCAAAATCCGGTGCTCCCTGCCTCTCAATTCGCTATGTCATAGTTGCAACACCCTGCCTCAATGGTGCTTCAATGTAAGCATATCCCTTACATGCTTCTGTGTGCAAATGAAGTTGGTTCTAATTCTGAAGAACCAGGCCTATGTTGTTTTGCTTTTTCCAAGACAATCTGAAACTACCACGTGACCTGGGTGTGCGTCAGAGGAGTACAAAACACTTCCTGCACCGGCAGCCAGAACACTTTGTTGCCTTGCTAAAAATGCAGAGAACATGTCTGTCAGGGCCAGAGATGGCAGGGCTAGTTCTGCAGTACTCACAGAGCTTGTGGACAAGCATTTATGTAACTAATCCTATTACCCAAAAGTGCTGGGCTGTGGCCCAACCTTTTCTATCATTAAAATTCAGCACCACTGCTGAAATGCAAAGGCAGGCCCTGGGAAACATATGGAATAGAGATGAAAGGCAAGCAATGATAAAAGAGATTTCTGTTGGGATCTCTCTCCCTTACCCTCACTTTGCACATAATGTGTTGGTGGGGGAGGGAAGTTGTCAGATTTTCACACCATTTTTTTAAAAAGTCTGCAAAATAAGTCACAAATGCAAAAAAATAAAATGTGTAAGATTTGCCTGGGTGGGATATAATTGATTTCAGGAGAGAGTGCAGATGCCTATCTGGCAGATATTGTTCAGGAAGAGCAAACCGTACGCCATTCTGTACTTGTGATTTTAACCCTTGTTTTTCAATCCCTGCACAGGATCAGGCCCAAACAGGTAGGTCATTCTGCAAACAATGAATGATTTGCCTCTCACGTTGTTGGGTACTCAAGAAACTGTTATCATCATTACATAGCCCAATAATTTCATGTGTTCTGAGTTATTGGAATATTGATTTTAATCAGTAGGATTAATACATGAATTTGTTAAAAAGAAAGAGACTAAACTTTTTTTTAAAAAAAATCTGCTAAAGACTGGCAGCCCTGAAATTATGTTTAGTGTGAAAACTTCATCTAATCCACTGAGCTATTTTGCTGCTCAGTGATAGAGTGTCTGTCTTGCATGCAGTCATCCCTATTTCAACCCCCAACATCCTCAGGTGTAGAGCTGGAAAAAATTCTCCTGTCTGATATCCTGGACAGCTGCTACCAGTCAGTATAGAACAAAGAGGGGACCCCACCTCCCATCCCATCATGTGGGGCTAATTGAACCCATCAAACACCCCCATTTGGCTTGCAATGCCATTTCAACCAAAATATGCTCACCTGCTCTACGTTGGAGATTCATTCCCTGTGTCTATCACATGACGGTATGTGTTTTGATTCCACAGAATGGGAAGTGACGAACACAGGATGCTTGTCTTACTGTGGTCTGTGAAGTGGGACTATTGTCCTTTGTTTGTTCTCTTTGCTGTCTGATGCTCGAGAGAGAGGGAGCCATGTTGCAGTGCTCTCTGTGTGTTTATATGTAAATAAAGTAGATTAGCCAAAATGCTGAGTTGCTGTTATGCAACTGCACAAAACTCTGCATATCCCTAAGTGTGCTAATGTCTTCTGGCATTAGTCGCTGTGATGTTCGGACACAAGAAAGCTCATGAAGCTCCTGAACGATCACCCAGGAGGGAGGGAACATGCCAGTTGGGCATGTGTCTCTGCCAAAGCTTCTACTCATGAGTAGGAATCCTGACAACCTAACATCATATATGACATTAGATGTGGGGCAGGTAAATAAAAAATGACTCATCTGAAAGTGGCTTTGCAGGCACCATCAACCAGCAGTCTGGCTGATCACAAGGCCTCAAGCATCTCCTTGCAAACAGCTACCATTTAGAGTGCTTTGCAGAACGCTCTGCAAAACCCATTGGGAGGGATGGTCACCTGATATCGTTGGTATGTCAGATGATGGACAGGTGAGAGACTCCATCTTCCTCTGTTCCATAGGACCTGGGAGAGTTTCCAAGAGCCACTCTCTAACAAAGAAGCATCTTCCTGCTAGTTGGCCTTGACAATATCTGGGCAAAAGATTAATGACCTATATAGATCGACATGTTTGGGATGGAGTTATAATTTTCTGCTATTCTGAATCAACCCTTATGTGGTCAGCGATCTTAATATAAATCATTCTCAAAAGCATCTCTTTAAATTTACTGAACGGCCATCTGGCGGGGTTGGGGGGGGAACACGTTGGCTTTTCCTTTGCTCTTTTCACAGACAGCTTCTTCTCAAGAAGCTTTGCTTTGTCTTGAACAAATGGGATGTTGCATCGGCAAAGCCTTTTGAGGCTGAAACGTCCGAAACGCAACGTCAAACAAATCCCCCCTGTGGCCCTGGGCTTGCTGAGGGATGACATTTCTGTCCTTTCCATGTCTCTATATAAAACGATAGCAGTTCACTTCACATGGAACAATGCTAGCAAATCTCAGTGCCAGTGTGAAGGAAACCAATCCCCCGGCTCCTAGTTTGTCTTCATCCCAGGTCTCCATCCTGACATATTCCCCCCACCCCCCGTGCCTTTACAAGTGTTGCTTCCTTGGTCACTGTACTGTTTTAAAAGGAAAGGGGGGAAGGAAAAGAAAGAATCATTCTGTGAGCAAGAGAATAAAACTAGCTGTAGAGGTGGACAGCTACTGAAGGCAGGGATAATGTGAAACCACGAGCCAACTGAGGGGTTGCTTCAGATGACATGTTTCTTGAGCATTCATTCCAATTTGCTTGCAGAAAGCTTAAGGACTTAGACTTATTTGCACTGTACACTTAAAGCAGTATCATACCACAGTCATAGTTTTCCCCACAGAGCTGTAGTTTGTTAAGGGTGCTGTGAATTGTTAGGACCTCCCTAGTCACCTCACCATAATTTAGAGTGGTTTAACAGTCAGTACCTCATCTCAGGGAACTCTGGGAATGGAAGCTCTTTGAGAGGAATATGGGCTCAGTCAACTAAGCCAAGACCGGTGGATCTTATTCTGGGGTTAACCCCTGAATAAATGGGTGTTCTGGGGGAGTGGCAGGGGAGGGACTTGGCAGGGGTGTCATAAGCTGGCTCCTAACTCCATTTAGCTCAGTCATGCGATCTGACAAAGCTGGGACGCAAGCACATCCAGATGTGCTCTGGATGGTGGCCACTATGTGTGCCACCCGTGTCATGCATTACCAGAGACGTAACCGTGCACACACTTTACGTTTCTGTTCTTGACTTTGCACACACTTTATTCTCTTGAAATCCTGTTTCTAAGCACACAATGCAAAAGCAACTTCCACCGTAATCGATGTGTTTTACTTTCACGCAGTGTGCCTAAGATCAGGGAGCTAGGGTTAATATGAATGGATAGAATTGCAGGAGAGCTTAAAATGAGCCTTGGCATGATTCACTGGACATCTGCTTTGATAGCATGGGTCATGTAAATGAACTTCATCGATTCTCACACACCAGTTGTCGGGAGTTTTACAGGAATCCAGCATTTGCCATTAAAGCTTATATGATTTATTTACTGCCACGCTTTTGCCGAAAATGCAATGTCTGAGATAATGAGATTTTCTAGTGTTTATTGTAAGGAGTGCATTTTTTTATAAAAAAAATAAACCCTCTTGCAATATATTGTGTGGTGTAATGTAATGTGTTATTGTTTAAGAGTTTTTAGAATTAAAACATGTCTTCACCAGCAGTATTTCCCAGGACGCACCAAGCAGATGCAGTGGTATCCCTGAATAGTGTTCCACTTCCAGATTTGTTACAGGAAAGCTAGTGCCTCATTAAAAGGATACTGACTTTCTCACAATATTCCTTGCAATTTCTGGACAGACATAGAGAAGAACGGTGTTCCATATGCATTGCACCAAGAGGTCCCAGGACTTCAATCCTTAGCATCTTTTGGTTTTGTTTCCTAAAGATCTCCATAATCAGGGCTAGGAAAGTCCTCTGCCTATGTTCATGGATAACTACTTTTAGTCAGAGAACACATAGGCACCGCTAGACTAGAAGAATCAGCTGTAGGACAAACTCATAGGTACCCTTGGCATCATTTGAGCTTGGAAATCATTATGTTCTCATCCAGCATCAGGCAAGTGGCATCAGAAGACTTGGACCACCTTGGAAGACTTGGACCACTTAGCTCTTTCTCATGTTAACATTGTCCTGCCTAGAAACCCAAACAATACTGGTAGGAACCAAAGCAGTAGCGTAGGCTGGGGCTGATGGGAGTTGCAGTCCAATAGCAACTGGAGGGCCACAGGTTTCCACTCATAGTGGAAAAGAAATCACACTTCAAAAGAGGATTGTTGTTTACCCGTGACTCTTGCCACATGAAAAGCTCCTCTGAATATTCAACCCAGACTTGGTTCACACAAAGATTTGATTCTTGGCATTGTCTGAAAAGTGAGCCCATCAAAGTTGACTGACAAGAAGTTTTGACATTATCATATGTATGGGTAACATATTTTGACAATATTATATGTGCAAGAGAACCACAGGTTGCAGTTGCATCTGTACCCTAAAGGCATCACCAGAATGGGCTTTATATAAAAAGCCAGCAACAACATCCCTATTTTCTCAGGCAACAAACGCCAATCCATTAATCTGGACCATTTTCACTGCAGACTCACTGAAGCATTTGGGGCTTTTTACACTTTATGGAAAAGCCGAACTGCGGAGGAGATGGTAAAGGGTTATAAAATTATGTATGGAGTGGAGATGTTTCTCTCACTCTCTCATAATACTACAACTAAAGATCAACCAATGAAACTGATTGATAGTAGCAGCCGTTGTAGAATCCTTATACGTCTTAATGCAAAGATGGCTTCTACGCAGTATATAAAACATCAAAGCCAATCACACAGCATACAGAATAATTCAAAATGGACAACAAGGAAAACAATCTCCAAAAACAACCCTGTTAAAATATACAGGCAGCAACCATTTTGTGGGGCAGTTCCATTTTCGGCTCCCATGCGTGTCGGTGGAACGCACATAAGTGTGCCCTACCCTGGCCTCTTCTGCCCTGCTCCTGTTCCACCTCACCCCACTGTGGCCTGTTCCACCCACATTCTGCCTTCTTCTGAGTCCAATTGGGTACACCTAAAATGGTCACTACCTGTACATGAAAAGAATCCCATTAGAATGGCACACCAGTTAAAACAGGAGACTTGGGTCAAGCGATTAAACGAATGTCTGTGTTAAGCGATTGATTCTAGATGGACAAAATGCTCTGCTTCTGCTACTCTGGTAAGTAGATGGTCCTTTGGTCTGATCCAGCAGGCTCTTTTATTCCCTCTTCCCCACCACCACCACTACCTTATGCAACTACCCTCATTGTCCTCTGGATTGAGTGTGACCATGTCTCAGGACTTCAGCTTATCTAAGGACAGAAACAGATTGTATACTACACTGCAGTAGCATTTGGGGAACTGGACAAAACACCCTTGTGGGTTACACTTCTAAATAATGTCAATTGCTAACCAACAGAAACCGAATTAGCTGAAACTATGAATCCCCCCCCCCACCATGTCCAGAAAAGTAGGACATGGTTGATTTCTCCTTTCTATTAAGTAGCTCTCTGGACTAAGTAGAGTTAAAACTTAAGTCAAAAATGGAATGGATTCAATTGCATTATATATGAAGAGTGTGCTTAAAAGATAAGGAAAATCCGTGCAGTACAATTTTGTATCTACATGGTTAGAAGAACAATAATGACACTTCAAGGGACTTTGGGGTTCTTGTTAGCTTATAGGTTTGTTGCATGTGAAGAAAGAAAGAAAAAGCTGAATTATCCAATGCCTCCTTCAGTTGAGTAGTCAAAATGCTATTTTTAATTCTCCACAAAGAATTCCTAACTTTCATTGATGTAGAAATGGGATCCCTTGGATAAGTCTGTGAAACAGCCCAAGGGCTGTGAGTAGCTTCCTTGAGGAGGTGTGGGTAGGTGGGTGGGTAGGTGTAAGTCAGCTTCTAAGGTTTCATCACTTGAGCTTGGTAAAGCAAGGCCAGCTCAAGGCATTTTGCCACCTGAGGTGAAGAGCAAGATGTTGCTTCCTCAATTTCATATGCAAAAGTGGACGGGATTGTCACTCGAATTTTACTTGAATGCTGTGGACAGGACAGCATTCCCCACTATACCTGAGGTTGGCATGTTACCTGAGTGGGTGGTATTGCAGTTTAATATTTATTTAATCATGTTTAGAGATGCAATGTTTCAGTCAATCCTAAATATATCATGGGGACCTCCTGTGAAAGATCAGTTGTGATGGAACACAGAAACTGGCTGGCCATCCAGTGAAATGATGGAGGAGGGAGGTCAGAATAGGGGTCGTCAACTTCTCAGGGCCCATAGGCACATTTGCAAACTGCAAAATTATTGTGGGCATCACACGCATACTGCAAGCAAGCACACATTTCAACATAAGCTGCATGCACACCAAACGTTCAAAACTCATCTTCCCCCAAAGAATCATGGGAACTGAAATTTGTTATGGGTGTTGGAAGTTGTTGTTCTGTGTGGGATAAGCTACAATTCTCAGAATTCTTTGGTGGAAGTCATATGCTTTAAATGTGCTTTAAAAGTATGGTGTGTATTACTGTATACTGTTATACTGACTACAAAGATAATTTCAGTGAAGCAGGGGAAACTGTGACCACCAGGGAAGGCCTTTATGGGCACATGTAGGCCAGCGGGCAGCACGTTGGAGACTCCTGAATTAGAAGGTTACCTATCACAAGGGAAATGTGAATGGGGGGGTGAGGTGGATAATAGACACTGGAAAATGTTCCAACTTGAGGTCTTTAATGGGTATTGGATTTTGCCATGTTTTTTGAACACGTGCCTTTTCCGCATGTAAAATAATGGATTTAAGAACTTTGACAATTTTATTGAGGAAGATCAAATACCCAGCAGAGAATGACTGAAATGTCTTATCAGCATAATCATAAAAAATATAGAAAACTATACAATTTTTGTTCAGATTTATGAGCTGTGTATATCTGGGGCTGCACAAATAAAAGGACTGAGCTGCACACTGCTCTGAGGAGTGCAGGAATCATAAAAATCAGCCAGGGGATTTGGTTTTGTGTCTTTCAGAACATCTAGCTTATTATACTGTTCAACATAACAACTGTGCACAAATCAAAAGGTGTCCCTTCAGGGCATGGTTTCCCTTATTACTTATTATTAATATTAATTTAGCCTTTCAGTTCCACTTAATAGGGTATGAAATATTTCCACTGAAGGCAGAGATTTATTTGTCCATTTCTGACCTTCAACAATGTATAACTTGCCTTCTAAACCTCATTCCTGTGCAATGTTGGATTGCCTTGCCTTCTAATGGGTATAATAATTTAGTTCCCAGTGATATTCATTTACTTGCAAGGTGCAGCGGTAACAATCCCTGAAAAACATATTCTCCACACATCTACTCATGCTGGAGTTAGACCATAAGAAGATCCTGCTGGATCAGGCCAATGGTCCATCTAGCACAGCATCCTGTTTTCACAATGACCAACCAGGACCTGCCATAATAAGTGCTCTCTCCCCTTGTAGTTTTCAGCAACTAGAAGTATTCAAAAACGTAATGCCTCCAACAGAGGAGGTAGCCACAGATAGCCTTATTCTCCATAAATTTGTCTAATCCTCTTTTGAAGCCATCCAAGTTGGTGGTAATCACTGTTGGAGTTTCATTCCCCGTGTGCAGTCATGGGTTTGTTGTCTATCACATGACTGGGTATGTGTTTTGATTCCACAGGAATGGGAAATGACGGAAGACAGGATGTTTGCCTTACTGTGTTCCCTGAAGTGGGACTATTGTCCTTTGTTCTTTCTCTTTGCTGTCTGATGCTAGAGAGAGAAGGAGCCATGTTGCAGAGCTCCATGTGTGTTTATATGTAAATAAAGTAGATTAGCCAAAATGTTGAGTTGCTGAGTTCTGTAACACAGTTGCGCAAACTCTGTGGATCCATAAGTGT
Organism: Lacerta agilis; assembly: GCF_009819535.1. NCBI lineage: Eukaryota > Metazoa > Chordata > Lepidosauria > Squamata > Lacertidae > Lacerta > Lacerta agilis. The sequence continues at coordinate 19,257,063 of NC_046315.1, forward strand.
GCTGATGTCTTCTGGCATCAGTCGCTGTGATGTTCGGGCTGAGGAATGCTCTTGAAGCTCCTGAACGATCGCCCAGGAGGGAGGGAACATGCCAGTTGGGCATGTGTCTCTGCCAAGATCCTGACAATCACTGCCTCTTGTGGGAGCAAATTTCATAGTTTTTAATAGTGAAGAAGTGCTCTCTTTTTCCTGAGTCATGCAGTGTGGTGCAGTCATTTCACCCTCAAAGCCCTCGTGAAGAAGTAGACTCCACACATAAGACTTTGAAGATGGCTCTTTACTTGCAGGTTGTCAACAATTAACAAGCAGTTTTGTTTATGCATATCAAGTCCATTGTAATGTGTTTCTCTCCCTTGAGCCCAAGAGAGGGTCTTCTTGCTTCCAAAACTCCTTCGTAGCAGTGCATAAGTTATCAGCCCATTGCTTGCCCTCACAAACTCCTGCGGAGACAGCATCTGCTTGAAGTTTTCACATACAGTGAACAACAGCAAAACAACCAGCCAACCTCCAACTCCCACCCCTCCAATCTAACACACAAGCACACAATTTTAAAGGGAGTTTAACAAATTGACAGAGCAATGTATGATTCAGCATCTCTGTGACCTTAATTGGAGTCACAAAATATTGCAGCTGTTAAATTAAATTACATAGGTTTTCTCTCCCCCCCCCCAGTACATGTTATTCTTTGTACAATACATTTTCTAACAAATACAGTAAAAATACTAACAAATCTTCCAACATTTAGCTTCGTTGGATGTCCCTGAGTTTCAGTGTTATGATAACAGGAGAAAAGCTTTTATCTACCCAGTTCCTCCACAACATGCATGATTTTATACACCTCTGTCATGTCTCCTCTTATCGCCTTTTCTCTACACAAAAACCAGGTAACCTTTCTTCATAGGTGAGTTGCTCCGCCGCTCTTGACCATTGACTTGGGCCTTCTTATCCTGAATTCAGGCCATCTTTGTCATACTGAGGGAAATGATAAAGGATAGGGGGTTAAGGACTAAAGTCAACATAATAGTTTAATGTTTACTTATTATTCTTGAAATTGTCAGCTGAATCAGCTGAAGAAAACTACCTTTCCGTCTAGCTTAAAACGTATTTCTTTCTTACTGACACCTTGCAAGGCTTTCTTGCTTTGATTCAGTCAGCTACCAATCTCGGTCTGATTGATCGACATGGGAGAGAAGGGTCACTGCTTTCCCCATTGTAATGCTTTGTCTAAATTCAAGGTTTTCGGATCAGATTTTTTGTTATGTCACTCCTCTCATGTTTTCCGGCAGCCGAAGGAGATTGCATTGTTTCTGCTCCAACTGCTGCCCAAATCAACGCATTTAATTCTAGAAATGCATTCTCTGCCTAATGCAGCTCTGCCAGGGCTGCTCTTCATGTTTCCCTTGCCATCTCAGTCTAGTTGTTTTGTGTATTTATCAACATCCTTACCTGTCCGACACAGTCTTCCCTGCCCCAAACTAGCCTGTACTTGCTCTCCTTCTAACACAGTAAAATAAAGCCCTTACGTGGTGCTCCTTCCCACAAAGCACAGAAACAGAGAGTTTGTTCTGACGATAAGGCAGCAGCAAACTTATATGCACATAGTGTAATGTAGCCAGTGTGGTGCAGTGGTTAGAGTGATGGACTGGGGCCTGGGAGACCAGGGTTCAAACGCCTGCTCAGCCATGAAACTTACTGGGTGGCTTTGGTCCAGTCACAGTTACTCTCGGTCTGACCTACCTCACAGGGTTGTTGTGAGGGTAAAATGGGGAGGAAGTGAGTCATGTATACCACCTTGACCTCCATAGAGGAAAGGTGGGATAGAAATGTAGTAAATAAATAATACAAATAATAATAATAATAAATCCTGTTCAAGGTTCTTCCTTCTCTCCCATTAACTAAAAAAATACAGTGAATTGTAGTTTTCCCGTTTTCTAGTTGGGGTTCAAACATAATGAGAAACCATGGTTTCCCATATGTGAAGAGGGTGAAACAAGTCTTGGGCTTATGTACCTAGACTAGCAGAACCATGAGGAGAATTTCTGATTGTGATTTGTCATAAAGCTCATCATTTAGCAAATGTAGTCTCCACCTATGTTCTGTGTCCCAGGCCTCAAAACTCAACAACAAAACTCAAATACAATAATAAAACCATATAAGCACTATTAAAAACAGATTTAACAGCACAGTATAACGTCACTGGCCCAAATATCCCCCAAAACAAAAACATATTTTCCTGGTTCCAAAACTATGACAATGATGGTACACAGTGGGCCTCCCTGGAGGGAGAACTTCATGGGCTACTGCAGAGAAGACCAGTTCTCTTGTCACCATCCACCTGATCTCTCTTGGAGGTGGGCACATAGAAAAAGGCATTGGGTGATGATCTCAGAGTCTGGGCAGGTTCATATGCAGAAAGGTGGTCCATTTATGCTGCCTACCTTGTGTCCCAGTTATAGGGATCCATGTGCATGCAAAATATTTTTTCTGTTTTCTGGAACAGTCCCTGGTAAATAATCATCTCTCCGTTGTTGTTGTTTGGAAATTCTTTAGGAAAAGAATAGCATGTGCTGTGCATACATGTAATCACAGTTGCTGGGAATTGCAGGTGGGCAGACAGCTGTTGCTCTCATGTTCAGCTTGCAGGCTTCTCACAGGCATCTGGTCAGCCACTGTGAGAACAGGATGCTGGACATGATGGGCCATTGGCCTCATCCAGCAGGTTCTTCTTATGTTCCGAACCATGTGCAGTAGATTTGCAATTGCATTCCTGCACATGCCCCACTCATTTCATTGGGGATTGTACAGGAGAACCAAGAGGATGGTACTCCGTGCCATTATCGTAACCAAATGAGGCAAAAACAAGCATTTGAACTGGCACGATTCTATGCCAAAACTCTGCTTATCACCGACTTCAGTGCCGGACAGAAGGCTCACCGTGTCCCTGTGAACTGTGCGGCCACATTAAAAAGCATGTCATAAAAAACGTAATTAGAAAAACACTCAGGTTTTGTTTGGAATGCTGTAAGCAGTTCATTAGAATTTTATAGAGCCCTCAAGTTCTCTGGACTTGGTTCATGGTCTGCTAAATGTGTTTTCATCTTCCTTGTCCAGTTGAGCAGAGCAAAAAAAAGGGGGGGATATACACATATAGAGTGAAATGAGCTCAGTCTTGCAATTCTTCAGGGGGGAAAAATTAGAATGCAGAAATGTCAGAGGAAATCCAAATAAATTGGCTCGGCTCATACGAAGGCTGTGCGCATTGCTGCAGGCGCTGTCTGTGTGAACGAAGTACATTTCTGCATCTCTATATACGCTATTAATAAGAGCATCTTCTGTGGTGGAAAAAAATAGCTGCAGCAACATTCACATGAGTTACGCCAATTCACATAGCCAGGGGTGCATTGTAACTTGTAAGACAGTCTGGGTTACAGATAAAAGGTTGCTTATTGGCTAGAGCTGCTCCTTGGATCACAGGCAGGCTGCCTGCCTAGGAAGCTGAACTTCAGCTCTTAAAAAAGCAAACAGTTCCCTCCCAGCTGCCCTGGATCTGTTAAGAAGCCTTTGCCAACCCAGTGCCTTCCAGGTGTTTTGGACTATAACTCCTATCAGCACGACTGTGACTGTAAGAATATAGGAAGACCCTGCTGCATCAGTGCCGGGGAGGGTGACAGGAACAAGTGAGCAATAACTCACACTGTGCCAGTGAAGTTAACTCTCTTTATTCAAAGAAACAAAGCAGCTCAGGAGACCATGCCTAGAGGTCTTCCCAGTAGATCTTGCCCCAATGAGGCAGTTGCAAAGACTGAAGGTCCCTGCCTCCCCACAGCTCCCTAAGTCTCCTCCTCCCCCAGTTCCTTCCCAAACAATCTGAGGCTCCATCTTCTTGCCTGTCTTTGCTCCACCCTCTTCATACCTCTTTGGGTTCTGGGGTACCGGGGGGGGGGAGGAGCTGCCTGTCACAGGAGGGGGAGGCAGCCTTCCTTCCTCACCAGCCCAACTCATCACTGCCTCTTGGTCTCCTTCCTCTCCAGCTTCTGCTTCTGGACTGCTCTCTGTCACAGATTCTCCCTGCTCACTAAACCCTGTTACCCCTTCAACTTCCAACACCTCCTCCTACTCCCAGTCTGCTCCCTTTTGTCCCTCTGACCACTCATTGCCATCCCACCACAAAGTTCCCTGGCTCTGAGCTTCTTCCCTTGGGGGTTCCCCAGCTGGTGTCTCGGACCACTCCTCTGCATCCAGCTAGCCCATGACAATCAGGCCAGTGGCCCATCCAGCATCCTGTTCTCACAGTGGCCAACCAGATAAGAAACCCACAAGCAGGCTCGGAATACGAGCAATCTCTCTTCCTGCAATATCCAGCCTCTAATTTCAAGCAGCATTGCTGCCTCCACCTGTGGAGCTACATAACATAGCCATTGTGGCTAGTCGCCACCCACAGCCTGCTCCTCTGTGACTTTGTCGAATCCTCTTCTAAAGCCATCTAAATTGGTGGCCTTTACTGCCTCCTGTGGGAATGAGTTCCGTAGGTTAACTGCTCATAGCGTGAAGAAGTGCTTTCTTTTGTGTTGGCTGGTGCTAATGGGAGTTGTAGTCCAAAACATCTGAAGGGCTCCAGGTTGGTGCAAGCTGTGTTAAGATCTTCTTCTACAGGTGAGCAAACTAGCACACTTGATGGGCTAAGCGTCACATTATGATAAGCATATTACTTTTTAATAAATAATAATAATAATAATAATAATAATAATAATGATGACAATTTATTATTTATACCCTGCCCATCTGGCTGGGCTTCCCCAGCCACTCTGGGCGGCTTCCAATGAAATATTAAAATACAATAATCCATCAAACATCAAAAGCTTCCCTAAACAGGGCTGCCTTCAGATGTCTTCTAAAAGTCTGGCCTCCCATTTCAAACATGTGCCCTGTTGTTTTTGCTCCCAAAGTTTTGTTTACTAAAAACAGCACCTTCAGGGGAAACTAGAAGCATTTAAAAATAAATAAATCGTGAAACTGGTCTGAGGTTCTTATCTAGATCAAGAGAACCTTCCAGATGCAGGTCTTGTGGTTGTCCCCATCACAACCACCAAACAAAAGCCACTGTTTTAAGTATGCATTTTAACATGCATGCCTATCATAACATGGAGTCTGGTTCTGAGGCTAAGCTGTGCAAGTCTTGGAGGGGCTAAACTCGAATGATGTTCCCTTTTTCTACATTTTTACTCCATAGCTGATCCAATGCATTTTTACGAGTGCTGCTTTTCTGAGCAGCATCTCCCTGATGGGTCTCAAAAGGCGAGCAGAATCATGTAGCAGCAGATGGTCCTTTAAGTGTCTGGGACCCAAACCATTTAGAGCTTTGAAGAAGACAAGCAGTTTTTTTGAACCGGTGTCAGTAATAGCTCGGAAGCCAAATGCAGAGCAAAGGAAAATGGAGAGAAGTGGAGCTCTTGGCATCAATTGCGATTTCCAACACACTTCAAAAAACATCTCCACGTGTACCATGAAAGAAGACTGAAGACACAGTCATTAACAGCCGTCAGCAGGTTTTCCACACCCATCAGCCAATCACCCAACCCCACCACCCTTCTGAGTAATACCCCTCCTCACTCTCTCACTATATATAAGGGTCTGGTGACTTCCGTTTCAGTGTATCTGAAGAAGTGTGCATGCACACGAAAGCTCATACCAAGAACAAACTTAGTAGGTCTCTAAGGTGCTACTGGAAGGATTTTTTTTATTTTTTATTTTGTTTTGAGTATGGCAGACCAACAAGGCTACCTACCTGTAACTAAAGACACAGAGTTATGGTGGAAAGGTCAGATTTGTTCAAATATAACAATAGGCAATCTGCCGAACAATAACCAAGTTATGTAAATTATTTATTTATTAAATCTGTTAGTCGTTTTATCTTTCCCAGGACAACCCAAAGCGACTTACAACCAACCAACCAACCATACAAAAAACCTCACATAGATACATTAAAATGAAAAGGGGGGATAAATACATTAAAAACATCCCACTGTGTTTTAAAAGACCTCAGATAGCTAAAGGCCAAAGGCCTGGTTATAGAGGAGGGGAGCATTCCACAAATAGGGAGCCACAACAGAAAAGGTCTGTTCTTGTGTTGCCACACTCCATACCTCTCATGGAGTGCACACATGAAGAAGGGCCTGAGGGGATGATTGCAGGGTCCCAAAAACCCTACTCAAAACCACCCTCACACTCATGCTGCAAAGGAGAAGGCATCGGTTGAAAGGGTGGATCAGACTTAAACAGCAGTCTGGTTGCTTCCATCCTATTGGGCTCTCCTGCCCATGTGATCCCCAAGTCTCCCTTCCTGTGGAAGAGACTGACTCGTGTCCTCTCCCCAAGAAAGTGTGTGTGGCAAATTCAAACCTGCTGAAGGACAGGGGTGGCATTGCAACCATCTAAACAACATATGGCCAATGCACATTACCTGATGCTGAGGCCAGCCACACCCCCATGGTAGCCATTTTGTGACTGGTGCTTAAGGCACATTTTGAAAAATGCCGAATGCTTGGGGGCCTCTGATCTAAACAGAATATGATCCATATGTGTCTGACAGTGGCTGCATCTGCCTTCTCATGGTTATGCGTAAGCCTATGCTGACAGCTGCCATCACCTGACCAATCCAGGAGTAAAAAGCTGGTTTGAGGACTTTCTCATCTATGGCCTTGACAGATCCAGCCAGCTTGCTTTTTTGTTTTGTTTTTTAAAGCAACACATTATTTTAAAAGATGTCAACAACTTTTTCCATTTTAAAAATAGCAATCAAAATATTACACCTGCATGCAACCAGAGTGCAAGTCGCCAGCTCATCAGAAACATTCAGCCAGGCCATTAATTTCTCCAGGATTGCTTTTCTAGCCTTCCAATTTGAATTGTGGATGTGTGTTTAAAAATTGAAAACCTCGCAACTACGGCTGGTGCTGCTTGAATGCATGGAAAATGCCTAATAGAATTTAGGGCTAGTAACCAGCAGGAGCCGGGGATGGAGTTCCATCACAGCCTTATTTGTGTCTAAGAAATGCAGCTTTCGCTTCCCATCACCATCTCGCCATTTGAAATATGTACATTTTACAAGAGCTCTCGAGGTATAAAAGCCGAACTGACAGCAGAAGCAAATATCTCGGAGCCTGCTCGGCGCGTAGGCTCTCTGTGCTTGTCTGATTTGTTTGCTGGTATCTGCTATTGACGTTCCTGCGATGGCAGCTGCATCAAGGCCGAGTTCAAGCCAGAGTGAGCCTCTGTCCCCAAAGAGCTTCCAGTCTAAATGACCCCGCATTGAGCTACAGGTGGGAGCTACGGGGGGCCTGGACCAGGAAGCAATTTCTGCCACAAAAGGAGAAATATATGCTACGGTTGGTTATGGACATTGCTTAAAATAAATAAATAAATAACATCTTTATTGGAAGTTCAAAATGCGCATAACTATATGTGCACCGGACATGGTGAGATGCAAACAAAAAAAGAGAAAAAGAAAAACGGAACCTGTGCATAAGGGAAAACATAGGGGGGGGGGAGGGGGAAACCAAAACCGGTATATTTTACAAGGTTGTTATTATACTTCATCAGCTCTTAACCTATTAGCATATTTATAAGAATGGATTCCAAATATCATTGAATTTGTCCATGGCAAGTCTGTGTTTATGTGCAAGTTGTTCATATGCTGTGAGTTCGTATAAGTCTTCAGTCCAATATACCAGTATCAGTCTTTTTGCTCTGTGGTAAGGGCATGGAGAGTCTACTCGTATTGTCCTTTCGTAAGGTTCCATGTGCTGGGTATGTAATTCAAGAGGATATTTTGCACTGTAAATGTAAGGTTGTTTCGTACAATTCTGTTGATGGTTTTAGTTACCTTCCGCCAAAAATCTTTCAATATGTTGTTGTTGTTGTTGTTCAGTCGTTCAGTCGTGTCCGACTCTTCGTGACCCCATGCACCAGAGCACGCCAGGCACGCCTATCCTCCACTGCCTCCCGCAGTTTGGCCAAACTCATGCCAGTTGCTTCGAGAACACTGTCCAACACTATCTTTCAATATAGGACAATGAAAAAAAACCACATATGTTTCAGAGAATCATTATCCCTATTGCATCTCCAATAGTTACCGTAGATACCTTAGATAGCCTTTTTAAAAACAAACATAATGGGGTCCAGTATAATCAATAACAATATGTTATTGTTGCCCAATAACATATGGAAGGACACAGATTTCCTCACACTAAACATGGGGCACTTCCTCTTTCAGTGACAACGTGCACTTGCTTCCAAATATGATGAACTTGCTGAATTTGAGGGCCCTCCAACCTTTTCTGCAGAGTGAGACCATGCTCCTCTGCCCCAGGAGTAGTTAGAGATGTTGGTCATGTTCTCTTAAACCAGCTCTTAAAAACTCACTTCAAACAACAGAAGAGCTTTTGCGGTCCCAAAGTCCTTCAGTAACTCATATTAAGAACCTAAGAACATTAGAAGAGCCTTGGTGGATCAAGTGAGACACCCATCTAGTCTAGCATCCTGTTCTCACAGCGGCCAACCAGATGACTGTGGAAAACCCATAAGCAGGAGCCAAGCACGAATGCACTCTCCCCTCCTGTAGTTTCCAGCAACTGGTATTCAGAAGCATTGTGGCCTCCAACTGTGGAGGCAGAGCACTGCCATCATGGCTAGTAATCATTCATGGCTTTCTCCTCCAAAAATGGAGGCCCCTCTCACCCATGGTACTCCAGGCTTGAGCATCAAAATAGAGAGTAGGGAGGAAACTTCCACTGGTCCACTGTGCGCCAACACCACTGCTGCTTCAATGGGAAAGTGGGGAAGTTGTTTTGAAGTGCTTTTTGTGGATCACAAGGATAATCAGGAATTGGGGGTGGGGTGGGGCTCTAGTTCCCTCATGGACTAAAATTGTTCAGGTGCCAAGGAGATAATACACACACACAACAGAGGTCACACATTTTTGTGGTGGCACCCAAGTTTTTCATGCAGAACTTTGGGTGCGTTGCATTTTAAGAAAATAAAGATGGCGTTGCAACCATGACCTCCAAGTAAACTGTGCCCATTTGTATGGCCAACTTGGGGGTGGGAAAGACAGTACCCTTCAACACACACACACACACACACACACACACACACACACCAAGTTGCCCTGCTTTGGCACCTGTAATTACTCATCCGTTGGATCTTCCAGAGCAACTTACATAGGATGCTCAGTGATCTCTCATCAAGGCACTGACCAGGTCAACAGCTGCTCCACCAGAGCAATGGGCACACTCAAAACCATTCAGCTGATCGACAAGGTAATGTTCAGTGCTTCTGTATGCTAGGCCTGAGCGATATTCTCAAGCAAGGATGGTTTGATGCTGCGGTTCTCCAGAATGGTTGAGAGGAGATTTAATGATGAGGAATGCTAACAGCCCACCCTGGAGAATGACAGCCTATCTAAAGATCAATGGCAATTCTCCACATAGCAGTGGAAGACTCAGTCATTAAAATGTACACTGCTGTGGCAGGGAAGGATGAGCCTGCACATGCTGCTTGCTTAATGCGTCTCAGCTCTTTCACTCTTGCAGGTCATAGTTGGCTTTTCCTTTGAGGAAAGTTGCTGGACTTATTGACTCCCCCCAAAATTCCTCTTGACATCCCCCAGTACATCCATTTTTACCTCAAAATTTTGCTTTAAGTGAAATCAAGGGATAATTCTAGCCAAAGTCAATGAACAACATAGATTTGGATTATGCAACCCCTTCAGGAATCAGTCCCACTTAAAAAAAATCTTCCTCCATATGGAAATAGAGATGGACGGGATTCAATTCAGGTCAGATTTAAACATGTGCTTTCCTAATTCACACTTTTCAGAACAGCCATCCTTCAAAATTTGTTTTTCTCTAGATTTTGCAGTGCTGTTCTGTAGTCGAGTAATATGTACAAAAATGCACACAATATTATGCATATGGAATCATAGATTTGTAAAGTTGGAAGAGACCCCAAGGGTCATCTAGTCCAAAGCAGGAATTTCAACTAAAGCACCCATGGCAGATGGCCATCCAGTCACTGCTATAAAAACCCCAAGGAAGGACAGTCCACCACCCAAAGGAGTCTGTTCCACTTTCACAGATCTTTTGTAGTAGTTTGCTTAAAAGGTAAAGGGACCCCTGACCATCAGGTCCAGTCGTGTCCAACTCTGGGGTTGCGGCACTCATCTCGCTCTATAGGCCGAGGGAGCCAGCGTTTGTCCGCAGACAGCTTCTGGGTCATGTGGCCAGCATGACAAAGCCACTTCTGGAGAACCAGAGCAGCGTACAGAAACGCCGTTTACCTTCCCGCTGGAGCGGTCTCTATTTATCTACTTGCAATTTGACGTGCTTTCGAACTGCTAGGTGGGCAGGAGCTGGGACCGAGCAACGGAAGCTCACCCCGTGGCAGGGATTCGAACCGCCGACCTTCTGATCAGCAAGCCCTAGGCTCTGTGGTTTAACCCACAGCGCCACCTGGGTCCCTTAGTAGTTTGCTTAGATAGTTAATTACTGAGAAACTTTGTCGTATATCAGTTACACATTAGAAGCTAATGTAACTGAGCTGTTCTCTTATAAAGAACTATAAAAATCCATCTGCTTGTTCTTATTGGTTGAAATTTCGAGTAAGGACAGCAAGGTTGGTTTGCTAGGCTCAGGGAGAGCTTACTCATCACTATTTTTATGGAATAATTACTAGCTCTCGGCATGTATTGTTATGAAGATTTGAACCTTAACCTGTACCGCTGTCAGGGACTGGGCAGAGGAAGAATGGTGGAGACCACCTCCCCAGCCTGACACTTCCAGAGAAGGAGAAGACAGTTCAGAATTACAATAGGGGTTTGAGGGAGGTCACTGCTCAGAAGCAGATGAAGGGAAAGTTGGGAAATAATGGGAGAGGAGGAGGAAGAAGAGGGAGAACCAGGGGGTGACAGCTGACAGATACACTGTCATTAGAAAGCATTCCAGACCCAACCTCTCCCAGAACTCGGTGAGCCTTGAAAGTAGGAGAGAAAAGAGCTCAAAGGCAGAGGGCCCATAGAGGTGCTGAGCATGACGAATGAGGGAGTGGGAGAGACGGGTGGGGTGGGGTGGAGATTCACTCCTGACAATGCCATTATCCTAAGAGGCTGTGTTCCAAGCTTCTCTTTGTAAATATTGAATAAAAAGCAGATGGTAAGAACTTTTTCTTGTCTTGCACGTTCCTGGCAACTGGCCATGGGAGTTGCTCAACCCTGAAAACCGCAGGTGTGGGGAACCTGTGGCCCTCCAGTTGTGGGGCTTCAATGCATTGTCAATCCTGGCTGGGCCTGGTGGAAGCTAGAATCCATCCAACAATACATGGGAGGCCACTGGATAGCCAAACTGCTTTACAGCATATCCAGATTTCTAACACATTCAGAGCCTTACAGATATAGATTTATTCATTTTTTAAAAACTGCCCTCTGAGGAGTACTACGGGCTGAAGAGAGAAAGGAAAAATGATGAACCAGAACATACATCCCTCAAGACAAGCAGAATCTGACAACGTAGCATGTAAGATGAATCAGATTATATTTAGCATTTCTTTCCTGAGCTGTAATGCTAGAGAAAAGCAGAGTCTCAAGGCAGCTGGAAAAGGCTAGCCTTGCAGCTAGTTGTCCTCCAGTTACAGATTTCCCTACATTCCAAAAATATTTTCCCTGCTGGAGTTTTATCACCTGGGGAGATATCAGAGTCTAAGAGCAGAACATGACCTAATAGGGTCATCCCCCCTCCAAGAAACAACAACACCCCACCACTCAAAAGTCCAAGCTGAAACTAGAAAAGATTTTGCAAGCAGTGGTGTGCATGCATGAAAAAGCCTGGAACATTGTCATCCAAAGTACCCATCTCCATCGTATCCCAAAGGCCAAGATTTTACTCTTGCTGTTCCATAAGGTGAAAGAGGCAGAGATGGCAACAAACAGCCCCAGAGCCCTGGAAGAGCATCTTTTTCCACTGGGGACGGAACTGGGAATTGATGCAAACAGCCTATGACTAGAGAGTCCCCAGTCCAAAGCTCTGATCTGCAGTTAGAACTTACTGCAGTTATAGATCTATAAAAGGGGCAGGGAACATTTTCCAGGCTGAGGACCTCATTCCCTTATGTACAAACTTCTGGGGGCCACATGCCAGTGATGGGTGGGGCCAGAGACAAAAGTGGGCAGAAAAAGAAATGTAAAATTTACTTTGGTACAGTAGGCAAATTTTGCACATATTCACACGCTACCCTCCATCCAGCCAACCGAGAGACATTATCAGAGGTCAAAGACGCCTTCCACCTAGGCTAAAACACTCAAGGAGGCTGCAAAGTAGGGGTGGTAAGGGGTGTGGCCTAGGGAAAGGAGGTGTGGCCTGGGGAGTATCATGGGTCAAATTGTAGAGTTGGAAGGGACGCCAAGGGTCATCTAGTCCACTGTTTTTCAACCACTGTTCCGCGGCACACTAGTGTGCCGCGAGATGTTGCCTGGTGTGCCGTGGGAAAAATTGAAAAATTCAAGAGAATTACTTTATATATAGTCAATATAGGCACAGAGTTAAATTTTTTAACATTTTCTAATGGTGGTGTGCCTCATGATTTTTTTCATGAAACAAGTGTGCCCTTGCCCAAAAAAGGTTGAAAAACACTGATCTAGTCCAACCCCCTGCAATTCAGGAATCTCATGATAATAGTTGTTGTTGTTGTTGTTGTTGTTGTTGTTGTTGTTGTTGTTGTTGTTAATTACTTATACCCTGCCCATCTGGCTAGGTTTCCCCAGCCACTCTGGGCAGCATCCAACAGGAGATTAAAAATACATTAAAACATCAGTCATTTTTTTTAAAAAAACAACCTTGCGTAAACAGGGATGCCTTCAGATAGTTGTTTATTTCCTTGACATCTGATGGGAGGGCTTTCTACAGGGCAGGCGCCACTACCGAGAAGGCCCTCTGCCTGGTTCCCTGTAACTTTGCTTCTCGCAGTGAGGGAACCACCAGAAGGCCCTTGGTGCTGGACCTCAGTGTCCGGGCAGAACAATAGGGGTGGAGATGCTCCTTCAGGTGTACTGGGCCAAGGCCAACCTCTGCTTAAAAACTCCAAGGAAGGAGAGTCAACTACCTTCCCAAGGGAGATTGTTCCACTGTCAAACAGCTCTTGCTGTCATAAAGTTCTTCCTGATGTTTGATCAGAATTTGCTTTCTTGTAAATTGAAGCCATTGGTCCAAGTCCTACCCAGCAGAAAACAAGCTTGTTCCTTCTTCCATGTGACAGCCTTTGGAAATAAAAGGTACAGCTGCTTGACCATCCTTTGTCTTATTATCTCCACCTGTGCAATGCAAAGCTGTGATTTATTTGCTAGGCACAGTTCCTTTCGTCATATAATGCCATGTATGTCCGCGATGCAATAGAAATAACCCACAGACACCAACACGCTTCTCCGTTAACATGACATTGTAATAAGCAGCTGTGATTCCTAGCTGGTCCCTTGTGTGCAGGGGAATGTCATGCATACAGCTCAGCAAAGCTGAAATAATTGAATTTACTAATGACAAGAACTAGGTGAATCACACAGGCAAATGGAGCTGAGCAAAGAGAGAGAGAGAGGGAGAGGGAGAGGGAGAGGGAGAGGGAGGGAGAGAGAGAGAGAGAGAGAGAGAGAGAGAGAGAGAGAGAGAGAGAGAGAGAAGTGAACTAAAATTAGCAACAGCCTGCCCCTTGCCTGGAGCAGCAAACAGCTGATGCATGGAAACAGATGGAACTTCAATCTTCTCCTACCTTCTGCCAACTGGGGGCGGGGGAAGCAATTATGTCACCAACATGAAGTTGGATGGTTATACCCCAGCAGCATCAGGGATACAGGGAAGCTGTACTCCCTGCCCCAAATTCCACATCAGTTATCAATGACTTTTGATGTAAACTCCTCCTCCTCCTCCTGCAACGTTTCGCCATCGTTCTCTGTGCTACCATTCCTTAATGAAGGCTTAACTTTGTGAGATAGGGAATGATAGCCGCAGAATTTAGAAAAGTCACAGAAAACCCAGGCCCTTTTCTCACACCGCTTTCTACTTGTGCAATGCTGGGGTTTTCTTTCTCCATCCCCATGGTCCTTCTCCATCAATTAATTCAAAAATTATCAAAGGGGAAAGAAAATGTTAGTGAAATTCTGTGGTGCAGGGTTTCTGTTGCACTCACCTTATTTTCCAGTTAGCCAAGGGGTTTTGGGAAGCATCCTTTCATTTATTCTGCAGACTGAGGACCCCATTCCCTTATGTACAAAGTTCAGGTTTCCCTGTAATCACAGGAAACCGAGAAGGCCGCACACCATGCTCTTGACAACTGTGCTGCTGGTGGTGGTGCAAAAAAAAAAAAAGTCTTTTACATTTAAAGAAAGCAGGTGTGAATTAAAAAAAAAGGGATAAAAGCAAGGATTTCCCTTAAAGCAAACATCAGAAACTCCACTATTCTCAGGCAATCAGTAGCTTCCTGTGGTTTAATTAGCTGTGATTCTTGCATATCAGGAAACCGGGGCAGCTACTGGAACAACATTTGATGGAATGAAAAACCACATGGTCCAAGCTCAGCCACTTCACACTGATAAGGTTAAGTGCATCCCTGTACTCACTGAAATTCTAAAATATATAGATATAGATACGTCAAAGTGCAAGCAGATAAATAGGTACTGCTCCAGCGGGAAGGTAAACGGCATTTCCATGTGCTGCTCTGCTTCGCCAGAAGCGGCTTTGTCATGATGGCCACATGACCCGGAAGCTGTACGCCGGCTCCCTCGGCCAGTAACGCGAGATGAGCGCCGCAACCCCAGAGTCGGACACGACTGGACCTAATGGTCAGGGGTCCCTTTACCTTTTCATAGATATAGAGTGCCCTGTGAAAAAGGCATTGAAACAGATGTCCTTTTCATGGGCATATTATTGTTGTTGTAATTATTGTTGTGGTTGTTGTGGTTGTAGTTGTTGAAATTGGGTGACAGGTTTTGGCACACTGACATCTGAAGGCACCTAGTGTCGCGTCCAAGAATAAAAAATGGAGAGCCCTGGGAAAATCCAGCATGCACTTAAATGGGGAAGGAAAAGAGAATAATAGAATCATAGAGTTGGAAGAGACCACAAGGGCCATCCAGTCCAACCCCCTGCCAAGCAGGAAACATCATCAAAGCATTCCTGACAGATGGCTGTCAAGCCTCTGCTTGAAGACCTCCAAAGAAGGAGACTCCACCACACTCCTTGGTAGCAAATTCCACTGCCGAACAGCTCTCACTGTCAGGAAGTTCTTCCTAATGTTTAGGTGGAATCTTCTTTCTTGTAGTTTGAATCCATTGCCCCGTGTCCGCTTCTCTGGAGCAGCAGAAAACAACCTTTCACCCTCCTCTATATGACATCCTTTTATATATTTGAACATGGTTATCATATCACCCCTTAACCTTCTCTTCTCCAGGCTAAACATACCCAGCTCCCTAAGCCATTCCTCATAAGGCATTGTTTCTAGGCCTTTGACCATTTTGGTTGCCCTCTTCTGGACATGTTCCAGCTTGTTAGTATCCTTCTTGAACTGTGGTGCCCAGAACTGGACACAGTATTCCAGGTGAGGTCTGACCAGAGCAGAATACAGTGGTACTATTACTTCCCTTGATCTAGACGCTATACTCCTATTGATGCAGCCCAGAATTGCATTGGCTTTTTTAGCTGCTGCATCACACTGTTGACTCATGTCAAGTTTGTGGTCTACCAAGACTCCTAGATCCTTTTCACATGTACTGCTCTCAAGCCAGGTGTCACCCATCCTGTATTTGTGCCTTTCATTTTTTTTATATATTTTTTTGCCCAAGTGTAGTACTTTACATTTCTCCTTGTTAAAATTCATCTTGTTTGCTTTGGCCCAGTTGTCTAATCTGTTAAGGTCATTTTGAAGTGTGATCCTGTCCTCTGGGGTATTAGCCACCCCTCCCAATTTGGTGTCATCTGCAAACTTGATCAGGATGTGTGTTTGGAGCAACTGGGCGTTGATGGGGATGACTTGGGGGAAGGAGGGCAGTGGATATCTGGAGAGTGCCATGAGAGGAACCTTTCTGATTTTTCCCAATCTAGAGGGAATCAGGAATCAGAAAATACCCAAGCCAGTGTGGGGGAGAGCCCTGGGGGAAATGGTCTGTAAAAAAAGAAGAAAAAGAAAACAGCAGTCAAACCTTTGACTACGTATCAAGCTTGCAAATGTTTGTCAGAAATAAAAATCTAGCATGTGCTGAAAACATTAGATGAAGTGGGGGAAGCTGCTAAAGATGTATGTCAACCCACTCATAACAGCAACTGATGGAGAATGCATCAAAGGATCAGGCATCCCTACCTGGGAATCTTCATTTGTTTTGGTAACAAGTGATTTTCAAGATTTACTAGTCGCCTACCTCGCTCGATATATAAAAATGGGATCAGCAATAAGAATGTCAACTGAGATTGTAGGAAGGAGAAAATAGACTTCATACATCGCATTTTGAGACTACCCTGTAGCTCAAACATATACTGGGCAGAAGCCAGAAAGAGTTTTCTATATTCTGGTACTGAGTAATAACATTCAAGAGATTGCCTGATGTGTTAGATAGGCTGCATTGGGCTAAAGATTTAGGACAGATTTTAAAAACTACTTCACGCCGTATATATTTTACACCGAACCCAGTCTCTGGTAGGGGGGTGCATACTTAAACTATGGAACTCTTTGAGACAGGAGGCAGCAAAGGCCACTGATTTGGCAATTAAAAGAGGATTAGATACATTCAGGAAGGAGGAGTCTATCGATGGCTACTAACCATGTCGACTATTCTGCACCTCCACAGCAGGAGGGTAGAGTGCTCTTGCGTTCAGGTCCTGCTTGTGGGCTTGGAATCTGGTTGGCCACTGTGAGAACAGGATGCTGGACTAGATAGGCCAGATCAGGCATAGGCAACCTTCGGCTCTCCAGATGTTTTGGACTACAATTCCCATCATCCCTTACCACTGGTCCTGTTAGCTAGGGATCATGGGAGTTGTAGGCCAAAACATCTGGAGTTGCCTATGCCTGGGCCAGGTCAAGCAAGGCTTTTTATGTTACAAATACGTTTGAAACTTGAGCATACCTCTGCAAGGACTTTGTGCAGAGCGTAAAAGGCATTCCTCACAACTTTCTGATCGAGTCACATCGCTGACTGCAGAGAAAGCCCCCTGTGAACTGATCTAGGTGCAGACACAGCAGAGAGTAAGCCCAGCCATCAATCTTTTCTGCAACTGCGGCAGCCCTTCTCATAACCGTTCTGAAAATCATGGCCATCTTGGCTATAGGACCCTTTCCTACCAACATTTCACATCTAGGTCTCTGTCCACTGATAGCCCCCTTTAGTCATCATCCCACTTGAGGCTCCCTCCCTGATAATCCCTCCCACTTCGTCCCTGTGGTGGAAATGAGTGTGGCTGGGTGCAGCGAGGAAGCCCCTCCAAGAGGCAGAAAGGTGGAGGGAAAAGAGCAGGACAGTGGTAGTGTGCTGAGACACCGGAGAAAGAGAACAAGGAATATTGGAAGCTGTCTTGTACTGAATCAGACCATTGGTCCATCTAGTTCAATATTACCTACACTGACTGGCAGCAGCTTTCCAGCAAGAGACACTCCCACCCCCACTAGAGATGCTGGGGATTGAACCCAGGACCTTCTGCATTCAAAGCAGATGTTCCACCACCCCTGAGATGTCGTTCTGCCAAGACAGAGCTTGCACATATATGTAGCACTTGCCAAAGAGTGGGAGGGGGCAAACAAGTGCTCCCTCCCCAGGTAAGTAGCTTCCCCTCCCAAACGATAGACCCTTGTAGTAACTTGAAGGATAGCACCTGGATAAAATCTGATGCCATGCGACAGGAATCGCAGCAGCAGCAGCAGCAGCAATAGATATCACAGTTATTTCGCGTTCCACATGTGTCTTTTGCCTTCAGTGTGAGAAGATGATAAAAACAACTGAAAACAGGGGGAAATGTCTGTTGAATGCTCATTCCAGGGAGGCTCACCTGGCACCTTCATTACATATCTTTGTTGTTGTTCAGTCGTTCAGTCGTGTCTGACTCTTCGTGACCCCATGGACCAGAGCATGCCAGGCACGCCTATCCTCCACTGCCTCCCGCAGTTTGGCCAAACTCATGCCAGTCGCTTCTAGAACACTGTCCAACCACCTCGTCCTCTGTCGTCCCCTTCTCCTTGTGCCCTCCATCTTTCCCAACATCAGGGTCTTTTCCAGGGAGTCTTCTCTTCTCATGAGGTGGCCAAAGTACTGGAGCCTCAACTTCAGGATCTGCCCTTCCAGTGAGCACTCAGGGCTGATTTTCTTTAAGGATGGATAAGTTTGATCTTTTTGCAGTTCATGGGACTCTCAAGAGTCTCCTCCAGCACCATAATTCAAAAGCATCAATTCTTCGGCGATCAGTCTTCTTTATCTTTAGGTGCTAGCAAAAAAACAAAAACAAAACATTTCTCATCTCCCAGGCCTTTGGTTTTTCATTTGACCCCAGAATGTCCCACTTTTCTTTAGGATGCCCCTATTTTCATTTGAGAAATGTTGGAGGGTATGGTGTTATCTGACCCCCTCCCCAAGCTGCCTGAAGGCAGCCCTATATAGGGAAGCTTTTTAATGCTTGTTTTATTAAGTTTTCATATGTGTTGGAAGCTGCCCAGAGTGGCTGTGGCAACCCAGTAAGATGTTTGGGGTATAAATTATTATTATGGAATGGGAAGTCCCTATTTTCGTCAGATAAATGTTGGAGGGTATGTAAAAAAATCTATGGCCTTTTAAACTCAGAGCGGATGTTGTTGTTTTGTTGGTTATTAGGGAGAGGACACGGGTGGCGCTGTGGTCTAAACCACTGAGCCTCTTGGGCTGCTGATCAGAAGGTTTGAATCCTCGTGACAGGGTGATCTCCCGTTGCTCTGTCCCAGCTCCTGCCAACCCAGCAGTTTGAAAGCACGCCAGTGCAAGTAGATAAATAGGTACCACTGTGGCGGGAAGGTAAATGGTGTTTCTGTGCGCTCTGGCACTTGTTACGGTCCTCCGTGCACCAGAAGTGGTTTAGTCATTCTGGCCACATGACCCGGAAAGCTGTCTGTGGACAAACGGCGCCTCCCTCAGCCTGAAAGCGAAATGAGCGCTGCAACCCCATAGTCTCCTCCAATGAAGGGAATAATAATAATAATAATAATAATAATAATGATGATGCAAGGGGAAGGGAATATGAATTCTTTTTTTAAAAAAAAGAAATACCCAGCTGAGAAAGCTATTGTTTTCGCCTTTCATACAATGCTGTCTGCCTGTCTTCCCATTTCAGCCACCTCTTATGAAAGAGTACACAATGCAGCAGTAAGTTCATTTTTGGAAATAAAACCTCCAGCAAAATCACCCCCAGACCCATTTCTGAGCTGTTATTGAAGAGCGAGTGCAAGCATAGCCGGACTGGCAGGAGCATAAGAGGCACCGTGCAGCACATCCTCTTGAATGACACATTTTAAATATGATTCCCCGCATTCTCATTAGAAAACATTGTATTATCTCCAGGTTTATTCTAGCCTCAGGTCCTGAAGTGATTCTGTCACTGGATATAAGTATGTACCCAAACCAGCCCAAAGCCTTTGACTCCTCGTGGTTGATTTGAAATTCATGCTACTAATGTTGTTATGCGACAAACCGCCTGCAGCTTTTGGAGGGTAAAGTTGCATTCTCCACTGAGGACAATAATTAAGTTATCCTGGGAAAACTCCATTTGTTTTTGCCCCTCAGCTTTCATTGCTACACATGCCTCTTGCTCTCTCCCATTTTTAAATTACCTGTGTGTACAAGTAAACGCTGTGAAAGGCCGTTATCGTGCCATCCAGCTCCTAACAGATTATTTCTTGCTTCTTGTATCCTATTTTCCTCACAAGAAACCATGATCGCATTCATGCCCTGCTCTATGACCTCCTGCTCTTCAAGGGTCAGGGATGTAGTTAAAATTTGGGGAAGGTATTTCCCCAAACCTAGAACCAGGGGGCATTCAATGAAGCCGAACATTGGAAAATTCAGGAGAGGCAATAAAGTTCATCTTCACAAAGCTCCTGGTTGAAAATATGGAAGCCACTCTCTGAAGAGGTAGTGATGGCCACCAACCTGGGTTTGTTTGTTCTTTGGGTTTTTTTTTAAGGATAAAGCTATCATAGCTACTAGACATGATGGCTATGTTGTTAGAGGCAGTCCACCATCTGAGTGTATGTACTTGGAAGTCATGAAAGCTAGCTGGTGACAGTACAGGGCCCCATCACCACCCTTGAGGTGGCTAAAATATTCCACCCTTCTTTCGGTTCCCTCACTGTGAGAAGCGAAGTTACAGGGAACTAGGCAGAGGGCCTTCTTGGCCCACCCTGTGGAATGCCTTCCTGTCAGATGTCAAAGAGATAAACAATTATACGACTTTCCAAAGACATATGAAGGCAGCCCTGTATCAGGAAGTTTTTAATGTTAGGCGTTTTGCTGTGTTTTTTAGAGTCTGTTGAAACCTACTCAGAGTCGCTGTGGCAAACCAATCAGATGGATGGTGGTGGTGGATGATGGTGATGTTTAGGGAAGCTTTTAATGTTTAATAGACTATTGTATTTTAATATTCTGTTGGAAGCCGCCCAGAGTGGCTGGAGAAACACAGCCAAATGGGCAGGGTATAAATATATTATTATTATTATTATTATTATTATTATTATTATTATTATTATTATTATTTCTCAGAAGCATACCACCTCCAGCAGTAGAGGGAGAACATACCCTGATAACCACTGATGGTCTTATCCTCCATGAATTTGTCTAATCCTCCCTTAATGCCACCCAAGTTGGTGGCCATCACTACCTCCTGGAGGATGGGATGTCCTCTGAGAAGGCAGTAGCTGGGGTCACCTCTGCCATCTTCATTTGATGCCTTTCTTCCCATTGTGCTGTTTCCACAGTTATATTTCTTATACGTGCCCAGCAAACAAAACACCACCACCTTACTTCACTGTAGCACTTTGGCCTCCTTTTTATTTACTCAAGTCTCCTCAGAGCCCTGTAATGAAAACCACATTTCTTCAGAAAGTGCTACATTTTTATTATCCAAAGGTGGAGCCGTGGACCTCATGAAAAAATAATGCCAGGGTCTGGGGGTCCTTGGGTGGCAAAGATGACTTTCCCTCAAACAGATAAAAAAAAAAAAGTAAGCTGAAGGAGGAGAAGCAACTGACTAAGGGAGAGAGAGAGAAACACCTACAATATTTTAGACCTGTTTACTTTCTCCTCCCAAAGGCCTTCATTGACTGTCAGAGGAGGTATTCAGCAGTGAATCATTCCGATGGTTTTTATGGAGCTGGTACAGAGGACCAAGGGACTAAGGGTGTAATTCATGCCCGACAGATTTCTATGGTGAAGTTCCTTTTATTATGAATTGGTTGTCGGTTGTGTAAAAAAAGACACCTACACGCCTTTCTACCAAAGAGCTCCCCGCAAAGCGCAAAGCAATCATACAGGCCTTCTTCAGCCCAAAGAGGAGACATCCTTCCTCTAGCTTATCACATCTAGAGAGAAGTTGGGCAAATCTTTTTCTTCTTCTATGTGTGCTACAAGTAGGGACGAGGAACAAATTTGATTCCCCAATGCACTGAAAGGTAAAGCTACTTAATTTTCCCTTTCTGAAACCATACGCAAACCAAAACACAGCCATCCTTTGAATTTTGCACTCCTCTGAACTTTGAAACTTTTGTAAGGTGTACAAAAAATGCATATACATTAATGCAAAGTATGCATTAAAGGGCATACTATCAGTGACAGGGATGTACAGAAATGCATTATATTCAAGGAAATTGGTTTGCAAAAAACGTGTACGCTGGGAGAAATTCACACCAAAACATTGATGAATTTTCATGATAGCTTTTTTAAAAAATGCCAAGTGATGTGGAAATGCGGAGACCTGAACATAGGAATGTGGGGGGGGGGGGAGTAGAAACTGAAAAAAAACTGAAGTGCACAAATTTGCACAAACGTTAACTGCAAGTCAAGCCTGAAGTGTGTATCAATGTCATTCTAAATTTAGGCCACTATCCTAAGCTTCCCTCGAAGCCAGCTCAAGACTTTTGAGGAACAAGCGGGATTCAGACAACACAGATCGACTATAGACCATTGTTTTATCTTAGCACATCTAATAGATAAATATGCTAAGAAAACGCGGGGGGTGTTATATGCAGCCTTCATCGATCTGAAGGCCGCGTTCGACTCAATCTCACGAGTCAAACTTTGGGCAAAACTAAATAAAACTAACATGGATAAAAGGCTATTATTTCTAATTAGTGGCCTATATGAAGACTCCAAGCTGTACGTTAGAACTGCTCCGAATGGACAACTCACAGGCCCAATCCCAGTTTCCAGAGGGGTTAGACAAGGATGCATTTTGGCCCCAGCCTTATTTAACCTATACATTAACGATGTGATCAAATGCCTAGCAGCCCCGGAATATCATGCCCCCAATTTAGCCGCAAAACCAATCACAACGCTACTATACGCAGATGATGCGGTTTTACTATCACGAACAAAAATAGGCCTTAAAAGGTTGATAAGAGATTTTTCAGCATACTGCAAGAGAGAGCAGTTGGTGGTGAACCACCAGAAAACCAAGGTTGTGGTTTTCACGAGAAAACACAAAATACACAGCTGGAGAATGGACAATCAACCAATTGAACAAGTCAAAGCCTTTAAATACCTGGGCATCGTCTTCCAGTCTACGGGGTCGTGGGTCGCACAGTATAAATATGCCAGAGAGAAAGCAACCCAAAGCGCCAAGACATTGTCCCTTTTTTTTTTTATACCAAGGGAGGCAAGTACATTCCAGCAGCCATAGAAGTTTTCAAGGCAAAACCTCTAGTGCAGCTAACATATGGGGCCCAAATCTGGACGGGGACCCGACTTCCGGCGGCGACGCCATCGCCGGGTGGTCGAAGGCTGCTTCGGGTCCGAAGCGCCTTGTCCATCCCGGGGGTTAGGAGCCGCGCTACCGCAGCGCGCGGCTCCGGTTGGGGTGCGGGAAGAGCGTCCCGCACCCTGGGCTCCCCGGCTGCGCCCGCGGAGGCTCTGAACCCTTCCCTTGCCCCCCCTGTAAAGGGGGAGTGGGGGTGAAGGGCAAACGGAGCCGGGCTTCGGGGACATGCCCCAACCGGGATGCAAATGCGGCGACAGAGCCCGCGGTGAGCGTCCAAGTTCTACCTGTGAAGAATGGAGCTAAAAGAACCCGGTGGTCGTGAGTAAAGAATTTGATTAGAAATTGTGCTTTTGGAACGATCCGGGGGGAAGGAGAATGGCAGCCTGCCCTCCCTCCCTTCGAGCTCAAGAATCTAACCAATTTGAGTGATTGCTGCTACAGAACTGGTTACAATGTATTTAAAATTGACACAGGAGACTGGCAAACTTTTCTTTTGGGAAGTTAACTAGAGGAAAATATCTCCTTTTAAAGTTGCGGTATTTGCGCTCCAGTTCAGGAAAATGGCGACGAACAAAGAGGGGAGTAGAAATATGACACCCGCTTCCTCCTCCTCTGCCAGTATGCTGGGTTTCGTCCTTGAACTGGCACTGAACTCTGGACTAACGGACGAACAGAGACTCACTGCCTTGAAGGTGGAACTGCTTTATAGAAAAGTCAAAGTCTTGTGTGGGGGTCTGAAATGGAACCAATTGCCCACAGAGGAGGCTTACAAAACTTTTGATACTTTGGAAGAAAGCCTTGCCAAAGAGCTGAGAGGATGGATGCAAAGATGGAGTGAAATGAATGAGCTACTTCGGAGAAGAAATTCGCCTTTTGGGGGTGGCAGCCCCAAGGCGACGTTAAGATTTCGTATATCCAGTCCCCGAGGTGTGAGCTCGGGGGCCAGGGACAGAGAATTAAGGTATCTACAAGAAGAAAAGGAATGTTACAAAGAACCGAAGAAGCTGAGAGATGATGAGAGGGACACCTCTGAACTCGCGGCAAGGAGAGGTTTGGACTGTGCCTGGATCTGTGGACGCTTGGAGAGGGAAGAGATATGGAAGTTCAGTGCTGATGCCATCAGGAGAAGAATAATGGACAGAGGGGGTGTGGGGTGAAGCATTAAGTAAAACTTTAAGCAGCCTGATATGGTAAATTGAAATCGGAGGGTGAATACTGGCAACAACACTTTGTTATATTTTTTATTTGAACATGAAAGGAGATATTTCAAGTTTTTACGTTACTAGCAGCAACCTTAAGGATAGAAGAGATAGATTAGATGCGAATGATTTGCGAAGATCTATGAGGTGGAGTATAAGCAAAGTGAAGTTAAGTGGATTAAGTTTATGGATTTAGAAGATTAAATGCTGAGGTATTATTATGATGATGCATTTTTAGTAAATGTTGAAGATATAATTGAATGTAATTATACAATTGAAGTTAATGTTTTTCTTTGTAGGAGAAATGGTTATAAAATGGATCAAGGATACAAACTCGAAGGTGAAAAGGCAGGGGAAGTCAAAAGTCAAGATATGGAATTAGAAAATTTTTTTTTTCTAGAAAGATGCAATAAGAAAGCTTGACATTGTTTGTATTTGTTTTATCTGTTTTGCATTTGTTTAATTGTAGGTGTGGGTGTGGGTATATGTTTGTTATAGAAAAATGCCAATAAATTCTTATAAAAAAAAAAAAAAACAAATCTGGACGGGGACCCAATGCAATCTTCTTGAAACGGTTCAATCTAACTTTTTAAGACAAATCTTTGCCGTTCCATCATGTGTACCAACTGCAGCATTACGCCTTGAAGCTGGTCTCCCATCTGTGGAAACACAGATCTGGAAAAGAACTCTTAATTATTGGCTCCGCTTAAACCAAAATCCAACAGGACTCTTGCCCCAGGTGATACGGGATGCCCACGAAAGCGCATGGTTCAAAATGGTGAGACTCAAACTTCTATCATGCGGTCTACATGCTCAGCATTTGTTAATGTTGGGCCCCTCTAAAGCAAAAAGCTTAATTGATCAGCGCCTGATGGATATCGAGCAGCAAAACAACTTGGCCAAAACAAAGAAATTTTGTGCATGGTTTGCCCACCTGCCCCCCTCGCACTTCGATGCCCCGGCATCTTATCTGCATAATTTAAATTTCCCAAAGTATAGACGTGCTTTTACGTTGGCAAGATTGGACGTATTACCCTCTGCCGTGCTCGAAGGCCAATATCAGAAACTCCCCAGGGAGAAACGACTCTGCCCATGTGGAGACGGAAACTTGGAGACAGTGTCACATGTTCTTCTGACCTGCCCCCTGTACAAAGACCTGAGGAGCGAGATCATTACTCCCCTCCTACTTTCCATCCCAGGTCGCTCATCAGCGGCCGCAATGTTTTATTTGTTAGCGGACCAGAACATCCAGACAACAGAGAAGGTCGCCAGATTTATTGAGAGGGCAATGAGACTAAGGGCCACAATTTGACAGATAACTCGAACGAGGCCACCTTTGAACGGCCTTTTAGCCTGGGGGTTTCATATGATTTATCAGTATTTTTATATATTTGTGTACCTGACTGGTCTTTCTCCAGTATTTTTATCTGTTTTATCTGTATTTTTTAGTCGCAATGGCCTGTTGGCTACGTGAATAAAGTTTGATTTGATTTGACTGCCAGAGGCAGAGCAGCTAATGTGTCCCCACCCCACCCTCACCTTGCATTACATATCAAATAGTACCTGAGGCTAGTCATGTTATTTTGGCGCCTTGAGGCAGAAAATCCCACAAACACATCTCCCTGATGGGAAAAAATACCATAATCATAAAACACTGTCCACTTATTGCCCTCTCGTGACAGACAAAATCTGCTTGAAAAAAGCTGTCTCTCTGCCTCTTAGAAGGGGTCCACCTATCGCTATCCTGGCATGCTGCAAATTCACAATGCTTTTGCACCTGTGTCACCCATAGTTTTCTGGTCTGTGGCGATCTCCGCCGCCCTCTGCCGCCGCCCGCTCTTACCGGTGCGGTGTGGCGCGGCTGCCCACTTTCGGGTTGGTGGAGCGCCGGAAATAGCTTGTGTACATGCGCAAGCATCATTTCTGACACACTTCCGGGTCTGCGGAGGCCCGTGTGCATGCGCACTAGCTATTTCCGGCACTCCGTCAACCCAAAAGTGCGCCAGAAATAGTGTGTGGGTGCGCACTCCCCCGCCGTCTGGCCCGTCGTACGATCAGCGCTGGAAGAACCGGCCTGAGGCCAGGTAAGTTTGGCAACCCCCGGTCTTGAGCTTCTGCAGCAAGGTAACACAACAAAGGGAACTCAGATTGGCCAAGGCTGTGTTTGGGGCATGGAAATGCTGCCTTGTTGCAATATTCTTTTTACAATATTCAAGCGAGATATGGAAAGAAACTCAGTGATGCCTTCTTATAATTCATGAATTATAAAACACATGCTCTACATGATCCAGGAGAAGTGGGGCAATGAGCCTTGAAGACACATGGTTTCCCCCAACCCTGGCATCTATGTATTATGTTCCTGTGTTGATAAGCTTCCCGAGAAGATAGGTCTCTTGTGTTGGGCTTTATTCCTCCTTGAGAATTTTGCCTGACTGGAATATATCCTTGAACTCTGAAAATGACTCTTGCTTACCTGATCTCTCTTACTTCTCTCTCTCTCTCTCTCTCTCTCTCTCTCTCTCTCTTGTGTGTGTAGAAATTAGCCTGTTATACTTTGCCTCTTCCCATCATGGCACATGGCCCCTACAACATTGCACAGAAGGGAGTGTGGCCCTTAGCTGGAAAAAGGTTGCCCATTCCTGCATCAGATGTGATCCATTTTCTAGTTGCTATTTTCTTCAAGGACCCA
This sequence comes from Lacerta agilis, assembly GCF_009819535.1. Taxonomy (NCBI): domain Eukaryota; kingdom Metazoa; phylum Chordata; class Lepidosauria; order Squamata; family Lacertidae; genus Lacerta; species Lacerta agilis. The sequence goes on from NC_046315.1 coordinate 19,283,963, forward strand.
GAAAATGGGCTGTGGGTGCTGAGCACTTTCCGCTGATATAAACGAGTGGAAGCATGACACATCTGTCCTTGGATAACTCCTCTGCATTCACTGACATTGTACCGTCCGCTTCAGAGCAGCATTCATTGATTTCCTGCTCCCCCCCCCCAGTGATTTGCATCGTCTTTTCTCGTGGCCACAGGTGTCTGATTCCAGAGGCTAAAAATATATAACTCATGCCTAGGAACTGGAGGGATGAAATTAGGGTGACCAGATGCAAAGGAGGATAACAAGGCTGCTGTAATAATAGCAAGGGGATGTGGGGAGGTCCAAAGCCAGAGAGGATGGTCAGGAGAGTTTCCAGTGTTTAAGGGAAGGGACTTCAAGATCTCCACATAGTTCACCTGCCTCTCTCTATGTCCAGCACCAAGGAAGAAAAGATGGGTGAATGAACAAACATACCTATATCTGCGGTAAGCTCCCTTTCTGATAATATCAATAAGGGTGTACCTAACATTTCTGCAGCCCAGAAAAAAGTTAAATATCTCCCAGCCTTGGCCTCTGCTCAGAGAGGGCTGACGGATGCAAGCATCATGGGAGGTCAAAGCCTTCAATAAATCTATCTTCTAGCTTTATCAAGCACACAGAGAAGTGGGAAAATAAAGCTTACCTATATATCTCCCCTTGCGACTCAGACCCAATGGGAATTACTTCCAATGTGTAGGATTGTGCTGTAAACCCGCGTGCATTTTTACAGGGGGGCCAATGGTGACGATGGAAGTTGTAGTTCAGAGGCACCATGTCAACAAGTGTTGGCAGAGAGACGTTTTGCTGATGTGCAGCTGTTCCCACACTGCCACCATGATGCAGGAGCAGTCGTGAGGACAATGGGACTTCTTTGGTGGCACGGGCAAATCCCTGGCAGGGATGGCAACAGTACAATGGGGGGGTTGGGATCCACCCCCTGAAGCAAATTTGTCTTCACCTAGCCTAATGGATGGGCCATGCTTGACGCTGACTAACTCTGGGTTACTGCTATAATCCCGTTCCTTTCTAAAATCAAACAGGAGAATAGGAGTCCTTCTCTGTCACATTTTATATGCTTTTCAAGTCCTTTTTTATACTTAAAAGAAGGTGTTAGGAGGAGAAGAGCTGAAGGGGTGGGATACTGTATATAAGCAGACTGTCAACTTGTTATATAAAGTTGTCAATAAGAGTTAGCGCACCATGAAAAAAAGGCATCTTTTCCCTTCCTCCTCTGTGCCTTCAGTTATATTTCTGCAGCTGTATCTGGCATGCCACAATGGAACATCCTACACTCTAAACCTTTCAGATATGTCTTCATTCTGCCAGAGGATGAGCCTAGGTAGGGAGAATGGATTTGGACTTCTAGGGGAAATTGTTTTCTGTAATACTTACTCTTCCCTGTTTCTCAGTCTTCAGGCCAGTGGCAGGAGGGTGTGAGGATTTCTACGCAAGTCCACTGCATCTCGGTTTGAAAACAAGTACGAAGCAAAGTTAAATACAGATGGAGGACTGATTCAAAGATACATCCACATCAAACGAAAGCACATCATACAAGTCTAGTTCCTTCATACCCAGCCCAGCAATGGGCTCCTCTTCCATGCTAGTTATTTGAAATCAGATATACAGTTGGAGGTTGAGGCAGGGAGAACATAAGATGAGTGTGCAGGATCAGATCAATGGACCACCAAGTCCAGCATCCTGTTCTCACAGTGACCAACCAAATTCCTATGGAATAATAATAATAATAATAATAATAATAATAATAATAATAATAATAATACCCCACCCATCTGGCTGGGCCTCCCCAGCCACTCTGGGCAGCTACTAACAGAATATTAAAAACACAATAAAACATCAAACATTAAAAGTGAAAGGGGTTAATTAGCTGACCTGTGTATATTTATCTCAATGTATTGTTAGTCCAGAAGTATAAAAGTGCCTCTGTTAAGCTTTTCGTTATGAAACCTTTCTGTAAAGCTGTGAACTCTGATCTGCATTGCACTTCTTTCTGGCAAGCTATGACTAAGAGTCTGGAGATAACAGTAGTAGACCTTGCACAGAGAGGAACTGTTGTCTAGCTCACAGATAGAATGGCCTTGCTGAAGTGCGCATGAACCAACTCAGGGCTAAATGTCCTTTTGCCTTATATGTACAACAGGAAATGTACAACAGGAAATGTTCCTTATATGGACAAGAGGAAGATTTCTGGGGTGGGAAGATGAGCCAGGGAACTGTCTATAAGAACTGTCTGAAAATTGACTTTTTTGTACTTGCTTGGCTGTACAAAACACCGCAGGTACCTCTGCATGCAGAAAATAAATCTTTCTCTCTCTGAAGCCAGCAGCCTCAGGTGTCTTTTCTGCTTCCATGTTTTCTCACCGGGCGCAACCATGGGAACCCGTGGGGGCAAATAAGGCTCCAAAAGCTTCCATAAACAGGGAGCATTGGTGCGGTCAGGTGACTCAAGCTCACCCCTAATGCTCCCAGAGACTCTTGCGTGGCCCTACCCCCCAAAAGGGGTCAACAAAAGCATAGCAAGTCCCCCGATTCCTTTAACGGAATACCTGTTGTGCATTGAAGGGGCCAGGTTCTCCAACCTCCCCTCCAGACCACCTTGAACCAATGCCTAACTGCCAAACCTTACAAAGTTGTGACGATTTGCTACACGGCAGGCAAAATCTTAAGCGGCACCAGCCACTCAGCCAAATGGGAAAATTCATACAGGGCCCCTGCCCCAATAGCAGATGACCCATGATGGCATAGCAAGGTCATCGGAAGACCCTAAATATAGGGAGGGTGGGCGGGTGATCCGGTGCACGAAGTGAAAGGAGGAAGCTCTACGCAACATGCACAGCGGTATATATAAAGTTCCCTCGGTTAATACACAAAAAACCCAATTGGCCAGATCTGCCCAGCAGCTAAGGGACCACCATTCGGGTTGTTGTGGCTATCCAATCGCTCCCACCCACACAACAATGAGGTCAGTCCTGATGATCTCACCATAACACATGCCCTCTGTGAGGAGGACCCGATTTGCCACTTAAAGGTTGCCAAAAGAGAAAGAGAGAAATGAAGACAAAGGAAACTAAACAGATTTTGTTATAATTTGGGTTTGCCAATTTATATGTAGATTTAGGCAGGAAAAACCTATGATAATTTAAAGAGGAATGCAATACATATCACCCTAGGGAATGCTGTGACTGTGGGACCTGTGATCTTGCTCTGTTTTCTGTATTTTGTTGTTGTTCAGTCGTTCAGTCGTGTCTGACTCTTCGTGACCCCATGGACCAGAGCACGCCAGGCACGCCTATCCTTCACTGCCTCTCGCAATTTGGCCAAACTCATGCCAGTCGCTTCGAGAACACTGTCCAACCATCTCATCCTCTGCCGTCCCCTTCTCCTTGTGCCCTCCATCTTTCCCAAGCCCCTGCACTTCCATTTTTTATAGATGTTGACTAGGCAGTCCTGCAAACTCCTTCAAAATTCTGCTTTCTTCTGCTTCACATGTAGACCAGATCTAGCCTCCAGCAGCATGGGTGAGCAACCTTCATTTATTAATATTGACCCCAGCATTTTGTTTTCCTTTTATGATAAATTATATAATGTTTTGTTACATTCTGTGTGAGCTGTCCGCTGTTTTGGAAGCAGCAATATCACTTCCTACATTATTTAGATAAGCTTAGCTAGTTGGCTAGCTAGCTGGCCCCATTGAAAACAATGAGGCATAAGATAGGGGTCCACACCCCCTGTCTCAGAAAGCCCTGGCCGATAACAGATCGTCTCTGAGTTGCCCAATTAATAGTTCTCATAAAGCAAGACTGGGCATCGTGTTGGAAAAATAATTTCCACTGCAGAGAGAGATTTGTTCAATTAATCTTGTGCTAAGTTAAGATCAAAGACAACCAGTTTTAAAAGGATGGAACATTTCCTCGTAAAACAAATTTTATGCAGGGATTATAAAATATATGGTGACTTCAGAACAATGTTCAGATATATTGGTGGCACGAGTAGTCCTTTGAGAATATATATACATCAGATGCAGAGATAATGATCCAGGTTTGTTTACATCAGTGTTTCTATTGCATTGGATTTTGATATTTTTAATTAATGTGGAAACTGTTCTCTATATATTTTGACCTTGTCTGCTTTGAATGTTCCTATTAGATGGAACATCTAGTCCATCACAGTGGCCAACCAGATGCCTGTTGGAAATCCGCAAGCAGGACCTGAGGACAAGACCCCTCTCCCCTCTCTGTGGTTTCCAGCAACTGGCATTCAGAATCATCCTACATCAGACAGTGAAGGTAGAACATAGCCATCAAGGTTAGTAGCCACTGAAAGGCTCATCATCCATGGATGTTTCTAATCCTCTTTCATAAAGCTGTCCAAGTTAGTGGCCATTACATGGGAGCAAATTCCACAATTTAACTATGACTATAGTGTCTCAGCTGTGCTGCCTGTGGCTATCTTCCTGCCTGCAGCAAAATAGCAGCATGCCATTTTGTGGCTCCTCTGCCAGTTCACTCCCCTTTTGTCTCACTGCAAGGTAGGCTTGTTTGTCCTATCCCTAGAGTTTAGGATTTTGCATATAGAAGATGCAATAATTAGGCCCTCCCACTCAAGTACTGAACCTACTTAGAAGAGATCTTGTGTGGATGATCTAGGTCAGGGTTTCTCAAACTTGGGTCTCCAGTTGTTTTGGGACTACAACCCCCATCATCCCTACCTAGCAGACCAGTGGTCAGGGATGATGGGAATTGTAGTTCAAAAACAGCTGGAGACCCAAGTTTGGGAAATCTTGATCTAGAGTGAACAACATTCGCCACCCTGATGTTTTGGGTATGGTAGATAGTGCACCCTCCATCTCCTTGTTAGACTACAACTCCCATCATTCTTGACCATTGGTCATGCTAGAAAGGGATGATGGGAGCTGTGGTCCAGTGCATCTGGAGGGTACCTGAAGGCTGATCTTAAGGTCTTCTATCCCCCTGTCAAATTAAAAGGATCTCGTGAACTTTGTGCCGTGTTTTCCATTTCATGTTTTCCCTTTATCCCCCCCTTTCCAGCTTTTCAAACAAACCGTAGCTTGGCTTTTGTATTCAGCAGGCATCCATTCATTTAAAAGCTATTATTTTGTTAGACTTTATCAGTGCAGAGCCTGGAAATTACTTATTCACTGATGTATCTCTCTGGAGGAAATCTATATGTGATATATTTCATCTTCGTGCAGGGCCCTTTTATACAGGAATCCATTTGAGTGAAAATGGTATCAAACTGAAGCATGAACCAAACAGAAAAGGAGAAGGATCCTACTGGGAATGCTGTGCAGTTAATGCAGAAATTTTTAGTGCCACCTATTGGTAGGAAATGTAATTAAGGAAGGCTGCAGGCCTAATGCAAGGAGCTGAGTCCCACTGAGCTCAGTAGGAGGTATAACCATGCCAATATGTTTAGCATAAGGCTGGTAAAACAGCTAATGTCTTGCATTTTTCAGTATTACTTTTAGAATGAAATGTCTTTGACAAGCTCTTTTATTTCTGAATCACTAACAATATTACCATACATTTGATTTCCATCCTCTTCTTGCTACTGTGAACTTTTAAACTGAGCCCAGCCAGCCAGTCCACCAGCCCTTGCTATTAGGAATGGGCAGACAAGTCTCCGGCCCCTGTGGGGCAGTGTGAGGAGGCACCTCTCTTTGGGGTGGGGGGGGGGCAGCTCAGAGACCAGGGGCGGCAGCTGCGGCTGCTCAGAGGACTCCTAATCAGAGGAGGCTGAGGGAACACTCCACAAGAGAGGGTGTTCAAAAAAGGGTGAGAGGATGCCAGCTCTGTAGGCAAGAAGTGACATAACTGGGCTCCTGGGCCCCACAGGGGTGCCGCAGAAAGAATGTATTTGTTCAAGGGAGCTGTGGACCCCCAAAAGTTGAAAACCTCTGAAGCAGAGAATAGGGGCCCCTTTCCTTTTCTTTAAGGGGCTTTTTGCTTCCTGCTAGCAATCTAAATCATAAAACTTCTTTGCATATTTGTTTGCATTTTTAATTAAAAGCCAAAGGTTGCACTTCAGCTGGCTGAAGATTATTTTTTGTGTGAAGGTCAATGTATTTTGCAAGTTGAACCTACACAGTCAGAAATAAGCAACCCTGAGTTCAGTGCAGCTTATTCCCAGGTAACCATGTACAGGACAGCAGTGGTGCCACATGCCACAAGCCAAATTCTAACATTCTGGCCAATAGACTACCCTTTCCCTGCTCACATTCTCTATGACTTCCAGCTGACCCCAAGAAATGGAGCATTCAAATCTCGGGGTGCTGTATATTCTATCAATCTATCTGCCTGTCTTTCTGGGCTGTCCTTAGGGGCTGCCCTTATGAGCTCTGGCGCTTCAAAAATTTACCACCATACCACCACTGTGAGTGAAACTGGGTGCAGGCGCAGCTTAAGTCACAGAAGTAATTTTGAGCACTTCATTGCTTGCCACATACAAAACGTTCTGCCTATTTTTCTCGGCGACCTGGACAGACTTCTTCTAACTGGAGCAGTGTGCCTGCCACCCTGTCTGCTAATCTGAGAATTCTCATTCATCACAGTGCCTTAAATCAATCACAGCCCTCTTGGATTATTTGTGGGTTGAAGAAGTGCAAGCAATGGCAGCCTGTTCTGTAGCACTGTGCAACGAGCAGCTTGCGAGCGATGGATTGCCTGCCCCCAGTCCCATCATGGTTAGGTGGGAGATGGCTGCAATAATTAAAGGTGCACTCAGATGTGGGGAATATTGTGATAGTTTTCATGCTTGGGATGCTAGTGTTCCTGTCTTGTTTTCTAATGTTCCTTGCACACTGCAGTACTGGTTGCAGTACTTGGGAGATGGAAGGATTCACACGCCCATACCATTTCTGCAGCATTCTGTGTATCGGTCCAGTTTGCTTAAAAGTCAAATGGAATCCAAACACACCCTTAAGGAGAAGCAATCCCCATGAGCCCAAAACTCCCAAGGAGTTTTGTGTGTGGAGGTCCCCAATGCCACCCCCAAATAATTCAGACATGAGACATCATTTTTGCTTGGGTTTTTGGCAGAATTTAGGCCACAACTTTATTAAATTACAAATCAATGTGAGTGGTTGCGTAGGCATTGGTCCAGACTAGCTGCCCAACGGGACAGAGCTGACCATGTGTCAGCAGTGGGAAATCCCATCTGGGGAGAGATCTGGGGGTTGGTATGCCGAACCCCCCCCCCAGCGGGTCCCAGGGGCTCTCGCGTGGGCCCTGACCCCTACCGGGGTTTCGGACTAGCATATGAGCCCCTGGATTCCTTTAATTGAATTCCCAGCACACCATCACCATTTGGAGAGACTACGGCCCCTCCAATCACACGTAACGACCAATGCCTAACCGCCAACCTTACAAGTTGTGACTAGTTGCTAAGCAGTAGGCAAAAACCAGATGGCAACAGCCAATCAGCCAACTGGCAAAATCCCTACAAGGGCCCTGCCCCAAAAGCAGACAACCCCATGACAGGCATTGCAAGGTCAACACAAAGGCCTAAACACGGGGGGGGGGGGGGTGATCCGCAGCATGCAGCCAAGAGGGCGGTCAGTCATGAGGCTGACCCATATATAGGCTGCTGGCTGTCCATCACCAATCAATACATGTGAATCTCCCTAACAACACCCCCAAGCCCAATCAGAGCTGTGGCCATCTATACTATTCCGCCCACAGCAATGGAGGTGGCTTGCTGCCCCCCACCGCAACACGTGCTCTCTATGAGGGAGAACCCACTTTCTAAGTTAACAGGGTTGCAAATAGATTCTTCTTTCTTTCTGGAAGCAATTAACATGGAAACAAGCACTAACACACACACCCCAAATATTCTGCTAGCTTTCCAGAAATGTTTTTTATGTCTTGCAAAATATCACATAAAATGTGTAAATTATCAGGTAAGAAAACATCAGGAAAATGGAACAAGGTGCTATCTGAACGTGGCCTAAGATTTATCCTTTCTCTCTCTTTTATACATGCTTTTATCTACTCTGAGTTGATGAGGACAGTACATAATAAACTGCATAAAGCATGTTTTCAATGAAATGTGAGGTTTAAGATGCTCCCCCTCCTAAGAACTCTGCAAAAATAGGATTGAAGCAGCAGGCCTGGAGTTATGGAGTTGATGTTCCTGGGGTAAGATTCTCCACATCCAGGCACACTCAACAAATTTAGCAGCAAAATAAGCCCTATTCAAACATCACTGGGGTGGGGGTTGGCTAGGGGAAATGACTTAAGTTTGAGAAATACAAATTGACTACCTAGCCTGAGGGGGAATATGACAAATTGAGTTGTAATCCTTCCTCAGTACAAATACGGTGACGAGATAGACCTTAGGTTTGCATGCAAAATATGCCTACCACACACCCACAAAATAATATTCTCTTAACCATCAAGCTAATGATAGCAGATCCTGATCCTCATCTCTCCTGATGTTCTGTCAAGAGATATGTCTGTCTCTAAGACTTGAGGAAAACCTCAAAGTCATTAGGGAGTGGGGGAGGGGGAGTTTATCTGCGCTCTAGTAGCCTGTGAGAAAAGACACAGCGATAAGGTCTCATTTTTTAGCTATGTTACTACAGACTGCAGGTGGCATTTTCATACTTCTGAATAGCCCTCAAGGGAATATGCCAGGAGAAAGGTTTGGCTAACCTCTGCATGCAGCCAGAGAATTTTTAAAATGAGAGGCACTCAAAAATATCTTCCCACACCACCCCATGCTACATCAAGATGTGCACTCTGGAATCCCAACACTGTATTATTATTATTATTATTATTATTATTATTATTATTATTATTATTCCCCACCCTATTAAAATTTAGTGTCAGGAATAACGTAGTCCTGGACACAGCAGAGTAAACGCAGGTTTTCTGGAAGCTTCTGGCTGTAGAGCATTGACTGGACAGCACAACGCAGGAACTCAGCAACTACACTTGGATAACTATATACAGCATTTATTGAAGCAACTAGTATCCATAAGTTACTATATACAGACTTAGGAAATAAAAGAAACAAAAGTAAAACCTCTCCTCTCTGTCTCTGTCTCTCTCTCTCTCTCAACCTTCATTAACCAAACTACACAACACCACAGAAAACTCCCACACAGAGCTCATCTCTTTAGAAACTCCTTAACCAATCATAGGTTGTTGCTAAGGGTCTGGAGAGAGAGTAGATCTTGGCCTTCAGCCAACAGTTAATTGGCAGAGGTGGCTAGCTGACTGTTTGCACGTATGCACTTTGAAATCTCTAACACACCCATCTGGCAGGGTTGCCCCAGCCACTCTGGGTGTCTTCCAACACATTTAAAAATGCAACAGAACATCAAAATTAAAAACTTCCTAATGCAGGGCTGCCTTCAGATGTCTTCAGAAAGTTGTGTAGTTGTTTATTTCCTTGACATCTGAAGGGAAGGCGTTCCACAGGGTGGGCGCCACTACCGAGAAGGCTCTCTGCCTGGTTCTCTATAACCTCACTTCTCTCAGTGAGGGAACAGCCAGAAGGCCCTCAGAGCTGGACCTCAGTGTCTGGGCTGAACGATTGGGGTGGAGACGCTCCTTCAGGTATACTGGGCCGAGGCTGTTGAGGCCTTTAAAGGTCAGCACCTACACTTTAAATTATGCTTGGAAATGTACTGGGAGCCAGTGAATATCCAGACTGGTGTTGTATGGTCCTGGCAGCCACTCCCAGTCACCAGTCTAGTTGCCACATTCGGGATTAGTTGTAGTTTCCAAGTGACCTTCAAAGGGATATTCTACACCTGGGAAACCTTTTTGGCTCAACAGGCAGATCTTTAACAGGATTAACTCCCTGGGCCAATTTAACAGGGCCATCTACCTGACAATCACCAGCTCTACAATTTTATGATTTGCTGGAATGACTTAAAGAAGTTTGGGTTATGCCACTTAGCTTTTCAGCAATCCCTTTCAGCTTTTCAGCCCCCAGACATGAAGCTTCCTTAGGTTGGCTTGTGGGCTATTTCAACAAACAATCTGAATTCATTAAGTCTAGCTTTGGGTAGGTGGGTTGGATTAGCGCTTCCCTCTTTTTTTCATAAAAAAATGGTTTCGCAGTGGCAAACTTAATAGGTGTCACTTTTCATAAAAACATTCAGCTCAAGCAAGGAGGCATGCCTGGTGCCTCCATTACATATCTTTAGGCGCCAGGCAAAAACATCCATCTCCTCCCAGGCCTTTGGCTAATTATTGGCTTTTAAACTGGGTGGCGGGGGAGTAATTGTTTCCACTTGTTGCTATGGTATGTATTTTTGTGTTTTATGTTATAAACCACCTTGTGGTCCTCGGATGAAGGGCACTATAGATTAATAAACTGATGAGGTTCTTTGCTCTCAAAGTTGTCTCAAAATCAGAGTTGCAATCTGGTCCCCAAAGCCTTTTTGCTCACACTATCCCGACTTGCTTCAATGAAGCACACGGCACATTACACTGCCCATCTGCTAAGTTGTGTAGGCAATTTCTGAAACTTTACCCCAAGCCACAAAGTTAACTATACCCTTGCTAGGGACTCCAATCAGCCTGACAATACTTTGCATGTATTTAAAGTTACAACGGTGCTCTGGAAGTGTAAAGGACTGGGCCCAGGGGGTATAATTTTGAAGGCACTGGAAAAGAGATTTATCGTTCTGTGTAATTAAGAAATTAGGTTTCAAGGGAGGGTTGATACGTTTCTGAAACTGCCTTTGGAAATAGGTCACTAGTTTGATCCTTTGTAGCCTGAGATATTCATTGGACTATTTGCAATTATATCTGGAGTTTTCTATGCTTTAAACACCCAATTTTGAGATTCGGGGGGGGGGGGAGGAAATCTAATGAGTGAAGATCTTTCTTCTGGAATCAAAAATAGGTCCTTGAGAACAAACCTCACTCTATGCTTGTGGAACATGGAACACTTATAAATGCCATCTCCAACTCCTTGAAAGATTCCATCTCCGAAAAATTTTACACATCACTTGGGAAGGCAGGTGAACTAATGCCAGTGTATTGGAAGAAGCAAAGATCACCAGTGTTGAAGCAATGATTCTTCAACATCAACTTCATTGGACTGGTGATGTTGTGTGGGTGCCTGATTATTGTCTTCCAAAGTAACTACCCTATCCGAACTTAAAAATAGAAAGCACAATGCTGGTGGTCAGCAAAAGAGGTTTAAAGACTCTCTCAAGGCAAATTGCTATAAAGGTAGTATAAACATTAACAACTGGGAAACACTGGCCTGAGAACACTCCAACTGGAGAACAGCCTTTAACAAATGTTTCATGGGCTTTGAAGATGCTCAAACTCAGGACAAAAGGGTGAAATGTGCTAAGAGGAAGGCATGTTTGGCAGACCCTCACCGTGATCAACTCCCGCCCAGAAACCTATGTCCCCACTGTGGAAGGACGTGTGAATCCAGAATTGACCTCCAAATTCACTTACGGACTCACTGTTAAAACCGTATTTATAGAACACAATCTTACTTGGCTATGAGTTATTGCCAAAGAAGGAGAGAAGATATGTGAATGAGGCTTTCCATGGGATGAAGCATCCAGATGATTAGGAACATAGTACATAGTCATTCGACAATGCCTTATACGGAATCAGACCACTTGTCCATTTATCTCAGTATTGTAGGAATTAAACTTTAGTTCCCATTTAGCAGAATTTTGCGGAAGCCAGCAAATCCTTAAAATATCAGTGTCTTTCCTTCTCTTTCCAAGGTTTCCTTTTTATATCATAAATTCTTGCATTTTACAAAAATGAAACTTTTCAATATTCCATTACTACATCCATCAAAACTTATTTACACTTTGAATTTATCTTAATGCTGCCAACGTTTTCAAGTGTGCACAATTTCCCCCATATATTCAATAAACGTTTTCCAATCTTCTTTAAACATGTGTTCTTCTTGTTTTCTCATGCTGTATGTTAAGTCTGCAAGCTGGACATACTTTGCCAGCTTGGGACCGCACTCATTTTCCATTTTGGGGCTAACAAAACATGGGCCGCAGTAGTGGCATACATAAATAACCTTTTTTGACACCTGGGAATTTCAGTCTGAATTATCCCCAACAGAAAGGCCTCTGATTTGTTAAAAAAAAAATTCAATTCATTATGGACCTCATTGCATCTCCAGCACTTATCTGATCCAGTCTTTTACATCTTAGCTAGCCTACTCAGAGTTATCCCTCTCTCAAGTGCTTCAAGTCCAAGAAGAAACCAGGAAGTGCTTTTTTCTGGCTTTTTTAAAAAAATAAATTTTATTAGGGTTTATAGAAGGAAACCAAGAAGTGCTGAAGGGAGGAGGCAGCAAATGAAATGCATAAAAGGCAAGTTCCTAGTTTGCGCTTCCTGGACCAATACCCAAAATGAAACACAACCATCCTTCAAAATTCACAGATCTCTGAACTTTGAAATGCAGTTCTCCAACCCCAAAATGCATATATTAAAGGAAAAATACACACACACAAACATGCATAATCATGAAAATAATGTTCAAAGGTGCATTGCATTAGGCAAAATGGCAAATAAAATGTGTATATTAGGAGAAATACATGCAAAAAAGTGTATACAAAGGTTCATCCAACTTTTTTTTTTTTTTTAAAAAAGCAACAACACAGAGACAGAAATGGAGAAATGCCATGAACTGGACTTAAGAGAAATGAAAATGGAGAGATCATGCATTCCTAACAACTGAATAAGAAGTGGGAGTCAGTGACACAGTCCTGAGAGTGGGCTCACTACTGATGCCTGTAACAGTCGCTGGAAGGGTTGGTGGCCATAGTGACCTAGAGGCCTCTTGCCGCATGGAGCTTTGTTCATGGGCTTCCATGAGAACTAGCCTAGAGTTATTAAATGCGCTAAGCGATATAGCTATCCTGCCATCTGTCCAATAAGGAGAAAATCAATATGGCTTATTCTCCAGCTATTTGTTTGTGCGACAGATAATGATTTTCATTTAATCAAAATCAGTTCCTTATTTTTTAGTAATACACTTTACGTAGTAATTGTCTTCAAGCCACAGGTACTTTAGTCACACTTATCAAGTAGTTAAGCCACTTGAAATACAGGCAGAGCATGTGCTGAAAGGCACAGCAAGCAAAGTTCTACTCTCGCACAGCCCCGTGCCATTTTGATCCAGGCTATGCGGGTGCATTGCAATTTTCAGATGAACACTTCAACTCCCATCATTACAGTTCCAATTTGCAAAGCTGTGTATATTTAAAGAAAGCCGACTGATGTGAAGGCAGCAAGAGAGATCCATTTCTACTCTGATAATTCTAGACTGTGCTGTTGTATTAGACTTTGGTTTAATGGAATAATTCACAGGTGGCATATAGTAGGTATTATTGGCAAATCTACCCATTTGCCCTACAAAAGGCATCCATTCCTTTCCTAGTCCCTAGGAAGGATGTTGTCTTGACATTATGTTCAGCATTGACTGAATGCAGGCAAAGGGATGACTGGGGTCAATGGGTACGAACAGATGCTAACTAACCTGCTCCTCTCCATAGATCTTCAGCCAATACTGAATGTAAAATGATCTGTACCATCTTGGTGTTCCACTCAGTGATGGGGAAGCGGCAGCCCCCTAGACATTGTTGGACTCCCATCATACTCAGCCAGCATGGCCAATGGTCAGGAAGGATGGGAGTTGTGGTCTAATAATACAGATGGCACACCAAACCAGAGAGTGAGATTGGAGTATTGTACACTGCAGAACTACCCAGTGTGGTGCCCTCCAGTTGTCATTGGACTACTTGTTTTACATTCCTTTGTTTACTGCTCCCCCCCTTTAATAGCTCCATACCGAGACCCTCTTATGTATTTGTTCTGCAACATAATGGTTGCTCCCCCATCGCTGCAACCAAAAATAGCCCCTCTGGACTCATTTCAAAAGTGTGCTATTCTGGTGCACAGTACCCAAGTGGCCCTGGATTCACAGTCTTTTGCCATTTACTCTATACTATAATGGAATCTTTTGGATATTGTAAAAGCCATTATTGTTACAGCAGATATCACTGTTTCTTCTGGCAGATTTCCCTTATCAACTGCAGAACCAAGTCTTCGGTAGGTTTTGTAATGCTAGAAATTACTTGCATCCGTAATAGAGCTGTAATAAGGAGGCTCCTTGCCAACAGCACTGAGCAGAGATTTTATCTATTTGTTTATTTATTGTTCTATTTGTGACACACCTTTCCTCCAAGTAGCTCAAGGTGGTAGACGTAGACATAGCTCTCTCTCTCTCTCTCTCTCTCTCTCTCTCTCTCTCTCTCTCTCTCTCTCTCTCTCTCTCTCTCTCTCTCCCTTGCCTTGCCTTGCCTTGCCTTGCCTTGCCTTGCCTTCCCATTTTCATCCACATGAGACTGTGACTGGTCCAAAGATACCCATGAGCTCCACAGTGGAGTGGGGATTTAAACCCCAGCCTAACACCTGGCGTGCTCTGGTCCATGGGACATGACTGAACGACTGAACAACAACAACACTCTAACCACTACTCCACATTTTTAACAGTGAAATCTTATACAGAAGTGAGTTTACGCTCCCAGCTTAGTATATTATAGGATTGCAGCCTAAAACACATTAAGAAGGAAATGCATTTTGGTCAGCATACTCCCATCTAGTGACAAACAACAAAAGCATCATCACCATAATCTTGAATTCTGACCCAGTCAGAGAGACAGTGGATATAAGTTATAAGCACTTGGTTGGTAGGTGAAATGACATGTGAATACCTCAATTGTCATATAACCTAAGCAGGTGTTGTGCGACCCTGTTTGCTGAGCTGTAAGAGAGCAGAACTGTAAGTTCCCTCAGCAAAGTCACTCACTGAGGAAACGCCAAGCAGATTTGCAAGCAATTCAGCAGTTGGGAGGGTTTAACTTTTCAGTGTCCGCCACTTGCATGCAAAGGCCCCACAGCATCCGCCGGCCCCATCCACTGAATAATAACCAGACGTAACACAATGTATTGGGATCAAATAAGGCCACAACTTAATAAATTAAATTACAGACATCAGAGGTATAGGCATTGGGTACAGCCATTGACTTCCGGCCTACCTGCCAGAAGTAAACCCATCAGTGAGGGGTCCTATGACTTAAATCCAATAGGAGCGCCCCCTGTGGGATCACCATCTTCAGGAATGCTGTGGCCCTAGACCTTGCCTGGGCATTTGGACAGAAGCAACTCCTCCCTGATACCTGTTACTTCCCTCCAGCCAAAACCAAGGCTTGCCCAATGCCTAAACTGACAAAGTTGTGACCATTGCTATGAGGTAGGTGAAACCATGAGGCGTGAGTCAATTTGCCTAGTGGGGAAATTCCTGCCCGGCCCCGAATACGGCCCCTTTTTCAAAGCAAGGTCATGCAAAAGAATCAAAGGCAGAGTAAATAGAGAGCCCTTCCACAGGGAGGTGCCTGCTTTCCAGGCCCACCCATGATTGGTCAATTTGCTGGGCAGGCATGGATCCAAAGCCTGTTGAATCCCATATTGTTTTCCTCCCCTCCCCCCTCCCCACAGAATCAGAAACCTCCAGGGTAGGGCCAAGAGGCCAAGGTGACATCTTCCCCACCCTGATTTTCTTCATACTTCTACGCTGATGTGCTGCCTCCAACACACAGCGGAGATGTATGTTTCCCTGACATCTCAATGATGCTGCCCATTCCCTAGCATGCACAGCCTGAAGTGACTGCCTCACTCACTCTCCGTAATGGTAGGGCCGGCCCTGGAGACAGCCACAACTCCTAATGGTTCAATCAGCAGATCTGGACTTGATATTTGATGGCTTCAACTTGACAACAAAGAAAATGTCGCCTTGCGTGTGCTAGATAGACATCTTTTGCTAACGGGTTACTAATATTTGCAGAAATGAATGAACTTCACTTCAGGCTAGCTGGTTAATTTGTATTTCGCAAATTCAGGCCATTTCCCAAAATTCAGGCCATTTCCCTAACTCCTGCTTCTGTATATATGTCTGGTGTAACATTTCTGGATAAGCCAGGTTTTTAAATGTTTGTTTCTATTTGCTGTTGTTGTGGGGAGGGGGAGGTTGTTTGTTTGTTTGCTTGTTTGTTTGTTTGTTTTACTCTTTATGGTAAGCTGAAGAGAGTAAAGCTTTCCCCCAACCAGATGGCTACATAAATCAGCATTACAGGAAAATGGCTGAAGTTTCCTGATTAGGTTTATATTCTGGCAATGAAGTTCCCATATCAATTCAGCAATTACAGGAAACACTGGAAATTGTACACAGAATGGTTGCTAGCAGGCAGGCAGGCAGGCAGGCACACACACACACACAGACACACACACACACAAACCATTGCTTCTGAATAGCCCAGAAGCCTCAGGAGGAATGGATGAGAAGGAAATGGAGATATGGATGGAAAGCGAGGGATTAGCTGCAACTTAATGAGCAGCCAGTTTTCACTCATGGGGTGCCAGTTGCTGAACACTGGTTTTCATCTGCAATCCAATGAGCATGGCTGACTCATTTGTGACTTTGTTTTCTGTGCTTCCAGATAAGAATTTCTTACATGACTCTGGCCATTGCGCCCACCTATCTGAGAAGGCAGAGTCTTGCCAAGGTTTCAGGTTTGATCCCCATATTGGAAAGCTGCATATTCCTCCATTGCAAGGGGTTGGATGAGAAGATCCTCAGGACCCCTTCCAACTTTATGATTCTATGAGAATTTGAATGGCTGTCCAGGAAAAGGAAAACCATGTTTGATAACTCGAAGGACAGGTCTCCATGGGATCCCTTGGCAAAATCAACACGAATATACAGGTGTCTGGAGTCCAGGTTCCCAGCTTGATAACACAGTAAGCGTAGCTAATTAAAAACGGGGATTTATTGCAAAAACAACCTGATAGCTCCGGAGAGCTCCATCGCAGCCACTGTCATTATCACTCAAGATGACCCTTCTGAAGACTGCTTCCTGTATCTACAGAATATATTAAACTTTCACACCTTGTTTTGCTTCCTGTTTAGCAGCCCTCCCATTCGCTGACTCCAAGGACTTATTGGATCACCTCCCTCCTCTTCATTTTCTGAGCGACTCTCTGTGTGTCTATTCGCGCCTATTTGAACTTCCGGAGAGCTTTGGCTGTGTTCGAGCCTGCTCTCAGCTACAGCCTTATCAGCATGCCTGTCAAAGTCAAGAAGAGCCGAATTCTGCAGCTGCCGGCTCTCCCCTGCCTAACATCAAAGCCTCCCTGTTCCCGACTGCTTTCTGCAGTTGGCTGCAAACATTCGCTTGGAGCTGGCTCATTCCTGACAACAGGCAAGTGGATAGTATGTCTACTAAAATAGTTGAAGAATCTCTTGAGGAAAACAAGGAAAGCTCAAACAGTGAGCTCTTTTAGAGCAAACAACACTGAAATCAGTAGAAAGGAGAGTCCAAGAGGAGAGCAGCCCTATTTCAACAGACTGACACAGTTCTCCATTGCCATTCCTGATCTGCCATTTTAACGCACTGTCACTGCTCTGCCTTGATAGCCATGACTGTGACATTCCAGTGATGCAAGACTGACCATTCTAAATTAGGAATTGCATTACCAAGGGAAGGATTTCAAAGAGGCACTTTGATTATTTCCATGGCTGTTAAAAAGCCGATGGAGAATTTATATGCCCAGATCAACGTGGCACTTTTGAAGGCTTTCTCATTTTATGTGCTTTACAGTCAAGAGATAAGCATTCTTCCCCCGTCCAAATTTTATGACTACCTGAACAAATACAATCATGTGTGGCACCCATACAATTATGGGATTCCCTTGGAACAGAGCATTTTGACATATGGCGCATGGCTCATGTGGCATTTGGTTTACTCTTCCCAGTGGAATTAGAAGTCACACAAGTACCGCTGAGCAGTTTTGAAGGAGATCAAGCAGAAAACACTCATCTGCAATGACAAGGATGGAGGCAAAAGAGAGCGTGCATTTCTAAAAGAATTGAAACAAAGGACAAGCTATATGCATTCTGCAAGAAATGTACCACATGGCTCTTATATGTACTTACTTCACTTTAAAGAACTGTATAAGATATTCTTTTCCAGTTGTGCCATTTCAGCACATTAAGAATGCAATGTTTAAGAGAAAAGGACTACATAAAATCATAATAATAAAACTCAAGGGATATGCACATTGTGTATTATACTATTGTCATTCTGTGTAAAAAAAAATACTGGGAAGCATAATGTGGTTTCTGGGTAATAATTGCTATTGTGCTTTAAGAGTTCTTTTTATTGATCGCATTACTGCCTTTCCAAAATTATTTGTTTTGCATTTGTAAACAAATGTCTACTCATTGGAACAATCCCATCTGAAATGATTTTTGCTCAGTTATCTGTTTCTTGTTACCTGGGGAGTTTTTTTTAAATTATTTGTATGGCCTGTTTTATCAGCGGAAGGATTGTATAGGCAGCAAACCCTGCTGTTTAATTTGGCTCTGTGATACGTAAGAACACTGATGTCATTCTCAACTTGCAATTTTACAAGCTACAAGGGGTTAAAAATATTTATGTAGACCTCCTCTGATACTGAATTCTCTCAGAAATAAAACATAACTATTACAAGCATGGTGGAACTTGCACATACACAAGGGATGAGGTTCACAGTTGTTCTTTTCCACCTGGTGTCCTTGTGTAAACTTGGTTCATTTTGGTCCATGACTTGTTAAATGCATGTCTCCTGCTCTTGTGAAAAAGATGTACTTGGCTTCAGTTCTCCAGGCTGTGGTGCAAGTACACAATGAATATTGCTATTTGCAGTTCCACTACTGTTAATCATTGCCTATTTGCATTCCCCCAGGTATATTATTTCATAGACTCTTAGAGTTGTAGACCTGGATGGAAGACCAAGAAGTTCCAACCACCTGCAATGCAAGAACCACAGCTAAAGAACCATTGACTGATGACAATCCAACCTGTATTTAGAAACCTTCAATGAAAGAGAGTCCACCACCTTCTGAAGAAGGCTGCTCCACTATCCAACAGCACATTTATGTATTGTGGTGCCTTTGTTCTATTGCTTGTGTAACACCAACAGAACAATTTGTGTTCCTGACCATCTGTTTTAAATCATACCTGCAAATATATGGTTTCTTCTTCTTCTTAATTTGGTCTACGTGCAAGCCATTAAATAGTAAAGAGGATTGGAGAACAGAAGTGGCTGAATTTTTCTGTGATACTTTTAATAAAAGCAGCAGTACTTTTCATATATTTTACTGCATGGTGAGCTCCCCCCCCCCTCTCTCTGTGTGTGTGTGTGTGTTCATGTGGTCCATGTGCATCTGAGTGTTTACAACTTTCACATGGGAAAAAATGAGCCACTATTGAGCATTGTTACCTTCCGCACCCCACTCCACCCCTAGGAGTCAGGGTTAGAAACATAACAAATAATGTTAATGGTGACTGTCATGGCCGGAATTAAATGAGAGTTCAAGATAATATACTGTATTTTTCCATGTACTGTATAAGGTGCCCCCATGTATAAGAAGGCCCCTATTTTTTTGAACCCAAAATTAAGAAAATGAAAAATTAAGAAAATGAAGTGGAAATCTGGATGATTTGAGGCGGCACGTTGTTGATCTTGGGGGGGGCAATCACCCTCAACATTTACAGCATGAGGTGCATGCTGCTGCTGCTGCTGCGGGGAAGCAGGCTCCCAAGCAGGATGCCAAGGAAGAGCCAGGGGGAGGCAGCGCCCACTCTGCGACGGGCCATGCCATCGAGCAAACTGAGCTGAGGAAGGTGGTGAGCAGGCTGGGAGCAGGGTGGGAGTTTGAGAGGGGAAGAGGAAAAACGAAAAGGAGGGCAAGGAGAGGTAGCTGAGGCAGTTCTCAGTGGCAGCAGTGGCACCTGCTCTCGATCCAGTGGTTAAGCCAGAGGGGGCTTCAGGAGGAGAACAGGTGGCCAGCATGCAGCCCGGAGGGGGGAAGAAAGGGGGGGACAGCAGCAGGAGGGACCGCCTCAGCCCGCCCAAGGCAAAATCCCAGACATATGCTTAAATATTTTAGAAATTCCCCCAGGTGCCCATGTTCCATGTACAAGACGACCCCCAGTTTTTTACTATTATTTTTTTGGTGGGGCAAAAAACTTGTCTTATACACGAAAAAATATGGTACATTTCAGCAGTGCAACAGATCTGACATTGAAATAGGTTAGAATTGCAGAGTTGGAAAGGACCTCAAGGGTTGGCCACGTGACCCAGAAGCTGTCTGTGGACAAACGCCAGCTCCCTCGGCCTATAGAGCAAGATGAGCGCCGCAACCCCAGAGTTGGACACGACTGGACCTGACGGCCAGGGGTCCCTTTACCTTTACCTTTAAAGGTAAAGGACCCTTGGATGGTTAAGTCCAGTCAAAGGCAACTCTAGGGTTGCGGAGCTCATCTCACATTCAGGCCGAGGGAGCCGGCGTTTGTCCACAGACTGCTTTCCAGGTCATGTGGCCAGCATGACTAAACCACTTCTGGTGCAACAGGACACCGTGACGAGTGCCAGATTGATAAGGAGAGAGAGGTGTGAGAGGAGGATAGCATGGGATGACATAGAGACCATGTCGGGTTGACCTTTGTTGGGATGTAGGCCAGGTGGACATTGTGAAATACGGAGTTTAAAATGACCACCAACAGCCAAGTGAATTTCTTTGAACAAACATGTACAACACTGCATTGGCCACAGTGGTTTCTGACTAGTGTCTAGGTTGTTCACATATGTGATGTGAGATGATCCTATGCTCCTTACTGGATATGTAGGCAATGCAAGATGGCATTGCATCCGCAAATATAAGAGGAAAACCACTTATTTTCTCACTGGGAAAAAGGTTGTGATAAAACAACTGCAGAAGCTTTGTGTACAGGTCTGAAAATCTAAATTCCTCTTTTTGAAAGTGGCATAATACAGGGGAATAAGCAAAGTATACCTGCCACGTGAAAAGGAGCAAGCAGCAAACTAAGACTCCCATGAGCCTTTGCAAGATTTTAAAATCATATGTGCAAGCTTTGTTAGTGCAAAAAATATCACTGTCTTTAATTTGTAGTTGTAATTTCAATTTATTGCCTGCTCTTCACCATCAACAGATTTGGCCAGTATAAATTCAATATTAAAAGCAAATTAAAACAAATTACGGTCATGGGTGGGTATCCTATTTCTTATTTATTCTTGCTGTTGTTTATTAGTGTTATTGAGCACCAGGCAAATCACCAACTCACCCTTCACCCTGTTCTGGCCCTAGCTGCTTTTGATATAAATTCTGTGTTAAAATATTAGTAGATCTGTATATCTCGGTAATAATGCAGTACAGAGGTTGGGAGCCTGTTGCCCTCCAGATCCCTTTAGATTCCGACACCCATAAGCCCCAGCCAGTAGAACCAGCAGTCAGGGATGATAGGAATTGAAGCCCAACTGCGTTTGAAGGCTGCCACATTTCTTTACAGGGACTTGTTGGAGATTGGTTGATGGAAACTGGAGCCCATCTGAAGAGCAGCACATTGACTACCCTATTGTGCACAGAGACCTGCAATGGTAGACACTACAGCTCCCATAAGCCCCATTGTCAGGAATGATGGGAGCTGAAGTCCAACGGTGTCTTAAGGACCACTATTCTCCAATTTTCAGAGATGCACACCAAAAGAATGTACTTTTGGTCCCTTCCCTGCTGGCTTTGAAATGGGGCCTTAAAATCCCATTCATCCTGATCTGCTTTTAATTAAGATGCTGAACTTTTTAATGTTTTATATTGCTGCTGGTTTTAAACTCTCGGTTTTAAATTGCTCTCGATAGCGTTTTAAATTAATACGAGCATGGGGCTGGCTTTTGCAATGCTTTATCTGCCATTTTAACTTTTATTATAATACATTTTGCCCTTTTTATGTAAGCTATCTTGAGAGGGCTCTGTTCTAAAAGGCTAGGCTGCAAACCTTTTGCATTTTTGTTTTTTAAAAAAATAAACATCAGTAAATTAAACCAGGCACATGGTTTTAGGCAGCTTCCCATGCTACATTAACAAAGGGCTGCACAAGAAGAACAAAGTCTCCCCAATCTGGACAACCCACTTCTAACGAGGAAAAAGCTTTTTGCAGATGGATCAGTTATGTCTTTTTTTTAAATTGTTTTTTATTATTTTTGCATCATAAAATCAAAACAAAAATAAAACAAAAATAAATACACTTTCGTCATTTTTACATGGTTTACATTATATCTTAAACTCCGTCGAGTTTTTGACTTCCCTCCATCTCTACATTAGTTTTCCAAAATACATCATTCATCCGCTTTTTCTCAAATTTGACTATTTACACAAATTCTAATATTCCCCTCTATGATTTTCTTTTTCTCTGTTGCTTTGCAAGAATTTTGTCCCACCTGTAAGTGTTTACACATTTTTGTTGTTGTTCAGTCGTTCAGTCGTGTCCGACTCTTCGTGACCCCATGGACCAGAGCACGCCAGGCACGCCTATCCTTCACTGCCTCTCGCAGTTTGGCCAAACTCATGTTAGTAGCTTTGAGAACACTGTCCAACCATCTTGTCCTCTGTTGTCCCCTTCTCCTTGTGCCCTCCATCTTTCCCAACATCAGGGTCTTTTCTAGGGAGTCTTCTCTTCTCATGAGGTGGCCAAAGTACTGGAGCCTCAACTTCAGGATCTGTCCTTCTAGTGAGCACTCAGGGCTGATTTCTTTGAGAATGGATAGGTTTGATCTTCTTGCAGTCCATGGGACTCTCAAGAGTCTCCTCCAGCACCATAATTCAAAAGCATCAATTCTTCGGCGATCAGCCTTCTTGATGGTCCAGCTCTCACTTCCGTACATTACTACTGGGAAAACCATAGCTTTAACTATACGGACCTTTGTCGGCAAGGTGATGTCTTTGCTTTTTAAGATGCTGTCTAGGTTTGTCATTGCTTTTCTCCCAAGAAGCAGGCGTCTTCTAATTTCGTGACTGCTGTCACCATCTGCAGTGATCATGGAACCCAAGAAAGTGAAATCTCTCACTGCCTCCATTTCTTCCCCTTCTATTTGCCAGGAGGTGATGGGACCAGTGGCCATGATCTTAGTTTTTTTGATGTTGAGCTTCAGACCATATTTTGCGCTCTCTTCTTTCACCCTCATTAAAAGGTTCTTTAATTCTTCCTCACTTTCTGCCATCAAGGTAGTATCATCAGCATATCTGAGATTGTTGATATTTTTTCCGGCAATCTTAATTCCGGCTCGGGATTCATCCAGTCCAGCCTTTCGCATGATGAATTCTGCATATAAGTTAAATAAGCAGGGAGACAATATACAGCCTTGTCGTACTCCTTTCCCAATTTTGAACCAATCAGTTGTTCCATATCCAGTTCTAACTGTAGCTTCTTGTCCCACATAGAGATTTCTCAGGAGACAAATGAGGTGATCCGGCACTCCCATTTCTTTAAGAACTTGCCATAGTTTGCTGTGGTCGACACAGTCAAATGCTTTTGCGTAGTCAATGAAGCAGAAGTAGATGTTTTTCTGGAACTCTCTAGCTTTCTCCATAATCCAGCGCATGTTTGCAATTTGGTCTCTGGTTCCTCTGCCCCTTCGAAATCCAGCTTGCACTTCTGGGAGTTCTCGGTCCACATACACATTTTTACTGTCTTTTAAATATTCTAAGAATTTACTCCAATCCGAATCTGTCTGCTGATCTCTCTGGTTTCTTATTCTGCTTGTTAATCTAGCCAATTCTGAGTATTCCAAGAGTTTCCTTCTCCAGTCTGCTACCGTTGGTAAATTTGGCGTTTTCCAATTCTGGATCAGTGATGTCATGTATGTGCAAGCCTTTGAGGGGGGATAATATCTTAAGGAGCAATTTTATGCACAAGAAACTGGTGTAAAGCAAGCCAGAGTAAATTCATATAGCAAAAAATATATACCAGACACAATACCCATTCTACAGCAGGGCTGTTGTTGCTCTGCCTAAGCCTAGCAGAGTGAAAAGAAGCCATTAAAATAGTGTTCTACACTGGGTTGCCAGGTCACATGACTGAGATCAAAAGACTTAGGATCTAGCATAAGTCCACCCACCCCCCTTTTCTGGTTCTGCCATGCCTCCCCGGGACACCCTTTTATGGAGGGACTTACACTAGCCTTGGTTCAGGCAGCTGAAACTTGGCTCAAGCAGGATGAACAAAATATGTATCTTCAGCTGGGACTTAATGCCAGCTGAGTCAGAGATCCACAGCATCCTAAGCTACTCATCCTGGCCGATCTTGCCATAGCATTGTTCCCTAATTCAGCAAACCCAAAATGTATGCAAAACTCTATATTATAGCTTCAGAACTAAGACTCTGCATGCATTCATCTGTCTAAGCAGCCTTGTACCACTACCAAAATTCTCTTCCATGAGATAGGAGTTCTGATAAATACACCCCATTTTCAACATTTCAGTGGAAAAAGGGGTGGTATCCAACAAATGTGTCCCATCACAGTGCAAATATTTTTGCTTGCACAATGGAATTTCCCAATCCCTTTCTTCTCCCCATGCCCCACACCCCAAATCTGCTCCAGAGGGTTGGGGAAAACCCCAGAACAACTTTAGAGGTAGGATGGGAGGGAAATTTCATTGTGCAAGCGGAAATCATTGCACTGATGGAACACATTACATTGGATCCAAGCAAAGTGTAATAGATTTCAGCGTCCCCCCACAGAACAAATGCTTCAGGTAGATTTCACCATTCTGATAACCTCCAGATATTGCTAGATTACAACTCCAACAGCCCCAGATGATGGGAGTTGTATTCCATATTTGGAAGGCACTTATTTGGCAAAGACTGGTTTGAGGAAGCCTACAATCCCTCTCTTGTGCTTTGAGCACACAGGAGAAGGCTACTAGTAAATAAATTATTCTGTGTGCACAATGGGCTGGTGATCCTCCTCACAGATACAGTATTCACCTTTCAAGTCTGTTATACACACACACCTGTGCTGCTGCTTCTTCCTCTCTCTGCCCTCAATTGATCACATGTGTGATTCCACCCAACCCGGGATGACACACTTTGTGGAATCATTTGACAACATGATGTAATCAACCAGCTTTGGTTATCTGATGACATCACTGATGGCAAGCAACGTAACTGATGGTGAGGGCAAGATTAATTTTTGCAGGATTGCTAGAAAAAGAGAAAGAAACTAAAAACTGAAGTTGTTCAGCACCACTAGAAATGTCCTAAAAGTAATTGTGGGTACTTTCAGCTCAGCTCTGATTTAAATAACCAAGCAATCTGAATAAGCAAAGTTTGGCTGGTATAATCCCACTTTGTACACTTCTATATACAATCACATCTATATCGCCAGAGTAAGAGTATTGCTCGCATCCAGTAATGTCGTGTAGTGATCAGAGCTTATGTAAATTAACGCTAGCTAAGATCCATGCATGTTGGGCTCAGTTCTGGGCCTCACACTATCTGAAGTGCAGTCACAAACTGGAGCAAGATCTGAGACACACTGCATAACCAATTAGGCGTCTGGTATGACTGATGCATGAGGAGCGATTAAAAAGTGTTAAATATTCACAGCTTGGCTCTGAAATTACTAAAGGAGAGACGACAACAATGTATAAATATTGGGCAGATCTAAACACCAAGGAAAATGGGAAATGTTAATACAAGAGGATCTATTTGTTGATAATAGAGAAGGAGGAAACAACACTGATGTTGGCGAGGAGGGTGAAGATTTCTTAGACTATGAAAATGCTCCTCATAGGCCAATGTTTGAAATGCTGAAAGGAGGCCTGCCAAACTGCTAGGGAGACGTCTGTGCTATGCAGCTTGATCATACAAGATGAGCCTTGATGGATCAGCAATCAAACAAGTCTTTGCAATTCTATGGACAGATTTTCATGGAATGTGTATAAACAGCACACCTGTGTGTGTACTTGAACGCATTAATCACAGTATACTTCACACTGAAAAGAACAACGAAAAAAGGTGGATGGATTGTTAGGCCATGCTGGGAACATACCCTCCAACAATCCTCAGATACATAATAGGTACATTTCTCACTCCTCCCCCAACTGACCCTTTTCAAACCCCTTCATTTTTTTACTCCCCCGCTGCCCTGCAGAGCATTCCTGCCATCTCCAGTTAAAGGGCTGTTGGCCCCTCCCCTCAGCCGACCGGATTGGTCAGCCACCGGGGAGAAGTGTCGGGAATCCTCCAATCGCGCAGGGGCTGTGCATCAGCCCCTGCACATGTGTTCGGGTTGTGATGCCCGCAACGCCACCTCCTGCCTATAGGCGGAAGTGGCTTTCCACCACCACTACACAAACGGGACACAGAACACATGCCCTCCACCATCCCGAGAAAACCCCAATTTTATTTTATTCTTTGGTAAATTTAGAAAAAGAAAAACATGCACCAATAAATAAATTTTAGAAAGGGGCAAGATTAGATGCAGACACCCAAAGCATTTTCTTTAAAAAAAAATAAATCAAGACTCATTGCACTCTGTTCCACTCCCCTTTTCTTCCCACCCTGGGCGGCCCTGCCCTCTGCCTGCTCCTCAGAGCCGGCATGTCACATGAGACTGGTCTCTCCTCCTCCTCCTCCTCTCCCACCCTCCAGTAGTCACTGAGAGCTGCCCAAGGGAGGAGGCTGGCAGCAGCAGCCATAGAGATGCCATGGAAAGGCAACAGAGAGGCAACAGGATGTTCCCTCGCAGCCACCACTGCTGCCACTGCCACCACTCAGGACAAGCGGCAGCTCATCCTTCTCCCTGAGCTTGGCAGCGGCAGCACTGACAAGGAAAATAGGGACTGTAACGACGTTCAGTGGCTGTTCATGAGTGAAGCCCAGACACAGGAACTTCTAAGCTAAGTTCTTTATTGTGCTCAAAAATCTGTACAGTGAGAGCAAAAGAAAACACTTCCATCCCTGACTAGACAGATCCCAGGAATAACTACTTCCTGTTCCTTGCCCAGCAAAACCAGCGTGGGATCCGACGTGCACCCCTCCCCTCCCTGCTTCTGGGCGTGGGAATCTGATCCTCCCCCCAGCCTTCCCCCCGGCCATAAGGCTGCTTCATCGTCTCGCCTCTACCCCTCCTCCCTGCTTCTGCTGGCTTCTCACCACTTGAGGAATGCAGGGGGGAGGAGGAGGAGGAGGAATCTTCGCCTTGAGAACTCTCCTCGCTGGAATATAATTTAGGAGGATCTCGGTAATTATAATGCTCTTTCGCTTTCTCCAGCAGCCCTGAGGGGGGGTTCCTGACATCCACCCCCCCCTCAAAGCCCCCCTCCTCCCCCGAGGCTCTGGGCTTCACCTGCTGTACTCCCCCCTCGTTTCCCTCTGTTAGTTCGCCCCCCTCCCCCCTGAGGGGCGATACCGGGAAACCCCAAAAATCTTCCTCCTCGTCTTCCGTGGATGCGAAGATGTCTTGGAAACCCATGGGTAACCCGACTTCCACCTCATTACCCTCAGGGACCTCATCTTCCCACTCTGACTCCCTTTCTGTGTCGTCCCGCTCCCCACCAGACCGGAAACCCCAAAACTCTTCCTCACTGTCATCCGTGGGAGCAAAGACCTCCTCCCACGAACCCCTCGCCGGCTTGGGCTTATGTGGAAACAAGGCATGGAACTCATGCACTAGATATTCCTCCGAGATGGTGCCTGCTGGTACCCATGTGTTCTCGGATTCTGGCTCCCCTTCCCATGCCACCAGATACTCCAGCTCACTTCCCCTCCACCTGGAATCCAGGATCTCCGTAACCTCATTGTAGGAATCCTCCTCTTCTAACACCGGGGTTGGTACCTCCTCCCTGGCCTCCCTATGAAACCGGCTCCCTTCCCTATACTTGGACAAGAGGGCACGATGAAACACGGGATGAATCCGCATACTTTCCGGCAGCCTCAAGCGAAAGGTGACTGGATTAACCTGTTGGGTTACCTCAAACGGCCCCAACCTTCGGTGCACCAACTTCTTACACCCCCTCCTGATGGGCAATCCCTGTGACGAGAGCCACACCTTGTCTCCTACCTGAATGCTTTCCCCTTCCCTCCTGTGCCTATCCGCATCCCTCTTGTAGGTCTCCTTGGCCCTCTCCAGCGTTTCAACTAGCTGCTGATGCACCCTCACCATTTCCCCAGCCAGCTCCTGCGCCGCCGGTACCTCCAGGACCTCCTCGTCCCTGCCCGGGAAAGCTCGAGGATGCCGCCCGTAGTTGGCCATAAAAGGGCTCATCCCTGTGGTGACATGCTCTGCGTTGTTGTACGCAAACTCTGCTAGTGGCAACTTGTCCACCCAATCGTTCTGTCTCTGGTTCACGTAACAACGCAGATACTGCTGCAACACCCCATTGGCCCTCTCCGCCTGGCCATTGGTCTGAGGATGCCTGGCCGTGGACAGAGCCACCTCCACCTGCAGCAAGTCCATGAGCTTGCGCCAAAACCTAGAGGTGAATTGCCGTCCACGGTCCGAAACAATCCTCGACGGCAGGCCGTGCAGACGGAACACGTGCTTGAGAAACAGCTTGGCCGTTTCTTCTGCTGACACTGCCCTCGGGCAAGCTATGAAGTGACACATTTTGGTGAACAAGTCCACCACTACCAACACCGCCGTCTGCCCCTGGGACCTTGGCAAGTCGGTGATGAAATCCACCGAAACTACCTCCCAAGGCCCCCTGGGCGTGGGCAGCGGTTCCAACAGCCCCGCTGGTGCCACTCTCTCCCCCTTGGCCCGTTGACACATTTCACACCCCTGCACATACTCCTTTACATCCTCCCTCACCCCTGGCCACCAAAAGTCCCTGGTTACCAGGTCCATCGTCTTTCGCTGACCAAAGTGACCTGCTGTGGGAGTGTCATGCAGCTGCTTGAGTATCTTGGCCCGCAACCCCCCATCTGGAACGTACACTGCCCCCTTGCGGAAAAGCAGCCCCTCCCTTTCAGCAAAGTCTCCCTCTGGGCTGCCCTCCTTAAGCTCCTGCAGCTGCTTGCGGGCGAACTCATCGTCCTTGGTCAATCTGGCAATTTCCCCCCTAAGGTCCAAGGTCCCCCCGCAGGCCCACTGCTGCTGACTGAAGACATGTCTCGGTTCCGGGGCTCCTTCGTCGGCCAAGTACTCGGGCTTCCTGGACAAGGCATCCGCCCTGACATTCTGTTCTCCCGGGACGTACTGGATCTTAAAATGGAAACCGGCAAAAAACTCTGCCCATCTGATCTGCCGCTGGTTGAGCACCCTAGCCGTGCGCCAGTACTCCAAGTTCTTGTGGTCTGTGCAGACCTGTATCTGGTGCGTAGCCCCTACCAGAAAGTGCCTCCACTGTTTGAAGGCCGCATAAATGGCAAGCAGCTCCTTGTCCCACACTGTGTAATTGCGCTCAGACTTGTTCAACTTTCTCGAGAAGAAAGCGCACGGTCTCCAATCACCGGCCTTGTCTTGCTGCAAAAGCACGGCACCAATTGCGCGGTCTGAGGCATCTGTTTCCACCCTAAGTGGAGCGTGCGTGTTCATGTGCACCAGCTGCTCCTCCGACGCAAACACCCTCTTCAAACGCTCAAATGCCTTTTGGGCCGCCTCCGACCAGACGAACTTCTTCTTGCCACTCAAACAGTCCGTTATGGGCCCCGCCACCTTGGCAAAGTTGGGAATGAATTTGCGGTAGAAATTGCTGAACCCAAGGAACCGCTGCACATCCTTCTTGTTCCTAGGGCTCTTCCACTCCAGCACCGCCTTCACCTTCTCGCCGTCCATGGCCAACCCCTTGTCGGTTAAACGATAACCCAGGAAGTCCACTTCTCTGGTGTGAAACTGGCATTTCTCGAGCTTGACGTACAGCCTATGCTCCCGCAGCTTCTCCAACACCGCCCTGACGTGACGCACGTGCTCCTCCTCGTTCCTCGAGTAGATCAGGACGTCGTCCAAATAGCAAACACAGTTCCTGTAGAGGAGAGGACCCAGCACGTGATGCATGAAGGCCTGGAATACGGTTGCTTAAGAAACGCTCCGCCCTGTGCGATCCCTTCAAACGCGCCCTCTCCTCCAGCCTCACGCCCACGGAGAGAGCGCTCCGCATCAGTTCATTCATGTTCTTCGGCTTAGGACAACGTGCCAACTCGTCCTTCACTTCCTCATTGAGTCCCGCTTCAAATAAGGCTTGGCTCTGTTCGGATGATAAGTCCCAATGCAAGGTATGGCAGAGCATTGAGAATTTTGACCAATAAGCCCTCACGGTCATGGCTCCCTGCTTGAGCGCTAGCAGCTCCTGCCTGGCCACATCTTTCTCGACCGAGGATGTGAACATCGCATCCATAGCATCAAAAAACTGTGTAAGGTCCTGCAGAGCAGCATCCTCTGATGCAATTAAAGGCCTGATCCAGGCCCTGGCCTCCGCCTCCAGATGAGTAATCACAAATGCAACTTTCTCCCTGTCATTGGTGAACTCCGCCTCCTGCAGCTTCAGGGCATACTTTATCTCAGTCTTAAAATCCAAGTAATTCCCGGGGTCCCCACCAAACTTGCTCACCAGCGCCCCCAACTTACGGCCAACCGGTGCCTTCTGCCCCCCCTGGCTCAGCTGCCTGTGTTCCTCCAGACGCGCGCTGAGCCTGCCGGCATGGGTCTGTAGCTCACCATTCCTCTGCTGGAGCGCTGCCAGTTGGCTCTCCCTCTCTTCCAGTCGGGCGTTAACCTTCACTGCATAGGCTTCCAAATCCCCCACTCGTTTCTGCAATGCTGCAATCTGCTGGGCCGCCTCTGCCATTCCCTGCTCGTCCGTGCTCATCGTCTCCCGGTAGCAGCCAAAAGATAAGAGGCAAAGGGGAAAAGAAAATAAAACCTCTCACAAACAGCCAGCAGGGATTCCTGGGATGCTGTAACGACGTTCAGTGGCTGTTCATGAGTGAAGCCCAGACACAGGAACTTCTAAGCTAAGTTCTTTATTGTGCTCAAAAATCTGTACAGTGAGAGCAAAAGAAAACACTTCCATCCCTGACTAGACAGATCCCAGGAATAACTACTTCCTGTTCCTTGCCCAGCAAAACCAGCGTGGGATCCGACGTGCACCCCTCCCCTCCCTGCTTCTGGGCGTGGGAATCTGATCCTCCCCCCAGCCTTCCCCCCCGGCCATAAGGCTGCTTCATCGTCTCGCCTCTACCCCTCCTCCCTGCTTCTGCTGGCTTCTCACCACTTGAGGAATGCAGGGGGGAGGAGGAGGAGGAGGAATCTTCGCCTTGAGAACTCTCCTCGCTGGAATATAATTTAGGAGGATCTCGGTAATTATAATGCTCTTTCGCTTTCTCCAGCAGCCCTGAGGGGGGGTTCCTGACAGGGACGTTCTGGGATCAAATCAGAAACTGGGATGGCTTTTTTAATTCCTGCAAAAGAGGGGCACTTGGAGCACATGCAAGAACTGCAACAACAACAACACAGGGTCTCCTAACAACTCTCATCTCCCTTAACAAACTGCAGCTCCCAAAATTATTTGGGGGAAGCTGTGACTGTTCAGAGTGGTATGATCACACTTTAAATGTGTGGTATGAATGCAGCCTAAGCTAAATGCAGCTTATCAACCATGTATTGTGGGCAGCTGTGTTTGCTGTTCCAGGCCACCTACAAAAGCCTGAGGTTACTCATGTCATGATAGGTTACCATGCCTGGCTGTTGGGTTCTGTTCAGAGTGGTGGGTCACAATTTTGTGCAGGCCTTGTATAGACTTAAGCACGTTTATTGGGAATGATTTGCAGTCTTCTTTTGTACACCATGTTGCTCTGGCAGAAAAAGGCTAGCTCAGTCATCATCACAGCTCATCATTGTAAATTGCGTCTAGGTAAACACTAGCATCTGCTTCCCAGGCAAACAGAATTTGTCATCATAGGAAGCATAAGAACGTACTGATCGGGCAAAAAGATCTCGCATTCATGAGAGATGCACAGCAGCAAGAACCAGCTTCTTCCATATGCAAACCCTAAAAGCAGGATTCGGTTGATATTCGTTAAATACTAGGGTCGAATTGGACCAATTTGAACCTTGCTTGAATCAAACAGATTCAAACAGCCCCAGATCACTGCAGGTTGGGTTGAGTGGACCAGAGGTATCCATGGCTGTCAGGTGGAGTAACTTCAGGCCCGACAGAGAAGCAGCAACCACAAAAAGGAGAGACCTACAGGGTGGCTGCATCCAGTGGCGGACTTTAGGCTTTCAAATTTCAGCGGTGCCCTGTGTAACCAAATGTTCAGGGCCCCCTATCTCTCACTTTCCATTCTAAGTCATTGTTGCAATGTCCCCCGCAGCCCCCCTCTCAGCTTGGCACCCACTGCAGGCGAAGAGGTCGCACTCCCCTAAGTCCCCCTCTGATGCGTCTTCATGGGAGAAAGTGGGGTACTTTCCCCACCAGGCGTCTCCTTCTTCCCAGCCCTTCAAGCAGCACTGCACAGGATTGGATCCTGACATTACAGGATCCAGTTCTGTGTGGTGCTGCTGCACCCCTCCTGGCTGCAGTTTAAAATTCTTCTGTAACTTTATGCTAAAATGGTTAAAAAACAAAACTCTTAAAACCCATTTGCCATGCCCCTGATCCAGAGGCTATAGAATGGGGCCACAGGGGGGTCTGTGCACAGTCCTGTTAAATACAAGTGGCTATTTATTTATTTATTTGTTAAATTTGTATACTTCACCAAGTCCCAACTCAGATGGCATGACCTTTCGCTATAATTTACATGTCAGTTCTGTGCACACATCCAGTGAAGCTCAAGCGATCACTCCTGGAGCACACAGGCATCCACTGGACTCATAGCTCAGCTGAGAAAACATGGAAGCATCACCTGGCCAACCACGTAATTATTATTATTATTATTTCTGCCTGTTGCAGCAATTGTATTGCACTGCGCTAGATGCTGTGATATTTTTAATTGCATTTTTTGTTGCTTTTGTATTCCGATTCAAAAGAGGCCATTAAAAGACAATTAAAAATGAATGCAAATTCTTAATGTGATGGTTGTGCTTTCTCCTGTCTTTATCCACAAATCCACGGATGTACTGTGGACCACCTGAGTAAAGCTTATCAACCACTGGGGGTTCATAGACCACCATTTGGGAACCCCTGATCTAGAGACTCGACCATGATATTTCCTGCTTCCATCCAAGGGTGTCAGAAACGTCCACTGCTGACCTGTGTGACACCTTTGCAGGTAAAGGATACAGATTGAGATTTCCTTCTCTCTTCTCCCCGCAACCCTCTTTTGCCCATGGTGCTGAATGACTCACTGGCTATGCATTGTGAATTTGAGTCACACTCTTAGCACAGGCTTTTGTGATTTCATTATACTGAAATCAATGCAATTTGTGCTTATTGCAACTGCAGTTCTAATAATCTTAATGATATTGCCCTACTATCATTTTTCTCTTCTCATTAAAAATGAAATGTTCTGCACTTACAGAATAAGCATAGGCAAGACTATAGGCGGCGGAGTACGCATTTATCTCTGCAAGTGTACAAAGCCCTCAAGTGAAATTAGATACTTTTACCCATCTTCTCTTGGGGGAAGAATCTAGAATGAAAAGTTAGAGGCATACATTAGTCCTGCTCAGAGTATACCCATTGAAATTAATGGATGGTATTATGATTATGATTGTTATGATTAATGAATCACTCGCTGTGAAGCATAACTAACTTAGATCCATTCATTTCAGTGGGTTTTCTCTGAATGACTTAATGTTGGATACAACTCAGTTTTCATCCTTGACTCTTCCCACACGATGCTAGATGCTCCCACTCAAGGCAGTGATGGCCACCAACTTGGATGGCTTTAAAATAGGATTGGGGAAATTCATGGAGGGTAAGTCTGTCCATGGCTACTAGATACGGATAAGTCTATTAGTGGCTGTGCTCTACTTCCATGGTCAGAGGTCAAAATGCTTCTGAATACCAGTTACTGGAAGCCACGGGAGGGAAGAATACTCTTGTGCTCGAATCCTGCTTGCGGGCTTCCAACGGGCATCTTGGGTATTCCCTGTGAGGATGCTAGGCTACAAGGGTCATTGGCCTGATCCAACAGACTTTAATTGTGTTCTAACTATTGGACACAGCCCAGTGAGATTCAAAATCACAACCTCACCATTGCATCACCTTATCATACTGATTTATAATAAGCCCCTTATGATGACCTTTGGTGTCACCAGAGTCACTCTTGTGCTCATCCCCCTTTTTTTGTCCCTCTGCCAATCAATACCCCCATTTCCCAACACCTTGGCAACCTCAACCAGAGATCATTTACACCCAGTATGCTTTGAAGCTCTGAGCCAAGTATGAGTTCATGTTTGGAATTTTGTTTGGGCCTCCCCACGCCTTTGCACCTGACTTTTAACTCGGAGCTTGATTTTCAAAGCAGTTCTCAACCTAGGTCAGCAATGGCCCATAACGCTCATTGCTCCCATTTTGATTAATGCCTCTGCCGTCACTTTCATCTGTCAGCTGCTGCTGCTGCTGCCACCACCCTGCTTCTGCTACCCACCCCACAGGCCCATCGCCACTGATCTATGTCTGCCTCAGCTGTTCCCAAGAAAGCCAGCTCCCTCCTCATTTCACCAGCTGCCTCAGGTCCATCATGAGGAAGGTGGACTCTGGTGAAGCAAGAAGAGATAAAGAAAGCAGTATGTGAGGCAGGGCAGCCCGGAGAAGAACCTGCACATGCCGCCGCCACAATATGTTACATTTGTTTGTTATTACGTTTATATCCTGCTCTGCCTCTCAAAGGAGGCTCCAAATTTCATTATAAATTCTCAGTTTCTCTCTCTTTTGACAATTGCAGCCAGATGTTACAATGCCATGGTGCAGTTACAACCACTACAGTGGTTGGATACTGCAATTTTTTTTTCCTGAGCTCAAGTGAATTAAAACTCTTGACTCCTTTTTGTCAACAGTCCCATCCATATCAGGTACCTGTGAGGCATACTAATGATTGCAGCACCATGGATAGCTCCAAGTGAGCCACAAAACCAGATCTGAACTGAGGCCTTCTCAAGCTCCACCGCTTAAGCTGGAGACTTAACAGGCCACCTGCCTGGTCTGAAGATGAGCATTTCTTTGCATGTGACCTACCACCTGTGTGCTCCCTGCACAGCTATGTAGGCATGGTAGCATGGGATTCACTTAAGTCCTCCAGCAGATCAGGCTTGGGGGGTGGCATTTGTGAAGGGTCCCAGCTCAGGCTGTGCAAGCTCTAGATCGCCAACTTCTGGTTCT
Organism: Lacerta agilis; assembly: GCF_009819535.1. Classification (NCBI taxonomy): domain Eukaryota; kingdom Metazoa; phylum Chordata; class Lepidosauria; order Squamata; family Lacertidae; genus Lacerta; species Lacerta agilis. The sequence goes on from NC_046315.1 coordinate 19,319,183, forward strand.
GTGACTATGAGCCACCAGCTTCAGGAGCTTGGTCCCATTTCCCAGCTGATGTTACAGCAGCCTGAAAATTTGATGTCTCCTTTGATTCAGAGCTCAAGGCTGGAGCCATAACACCAACCCAAATCTCCCATTGTGGTGTAAAAGTAATCAATTTGTTCTCTAGAAGATTAAGGGGAGGGGGGGAGATAATTTATTCCTTGATTTGTTTGGGTGATTTTTTTAAATATATATACAATTTAATAATTTGCTCAGTTTATGTGTGAATTTGCAGCATAAATTGTTTGCAAACAAAATTTAATTCTTACCAAATTAAAAGCTCCCCTTTCCATCTGGAAGGAACAAATGCTTTTTAATCAGGTCTCATTTGGCAACAGTTTGATCACACATTTCTTGAGCATGCTTCAATGTGCTATTTGAAAATAGCTTGCTAATTTATATACCAAAATTATGAATTAAAAAGCAATATGCCACTCATAATCCAACTGATTTCTCTAGACCTATGCTGAATGCTTAAGCCATTTCAGGTCTGTGGATGTTTGTCGTGCATTTAATTGTCACCCACAAACATTCTCAGGGCAAAAACCATTCAACATTATTCGAAGTGCGGGCAAAAGTGTCCCTAAATAATACCTACCTTCCACTTGTCTACACATTTCCCCCCATTCCTATTTGCACCGTTACTTTAATCTGCTGTTAGAAAACAGTTATTTAACTTGAAAGATCTCCCTCCTTCTTCCTTCTCCTCCACGATATGATCTCACCCGGTTAGGGATCGCGTCATGGCACCACAATGCCACAGAGCTAATAAAATTTGGCTATATGAGGAAGTTACTGAGCCAATCTGTGTGGAAGGAACATATTTGGCTGGTTACCAAGGCAAACAAGCAGACACACACACACCCCATTTGAACAATTGTTTATGTCTCAATGTGGGCCCTTAAACATGAATCACCAACAAGCATGACTGAATTTCATGACAAAATCGAAAATTTGAATTTCATGAGCAGTTCTGATCATTTCCCAAAACAGTAATGAAATTACTCTTACGTTTGCTTATTTTTTACTCAGGTAGCCTGTGTCAAAGATGGGCAGCACAGGGCAAATGTCCTTATTTAGGGGCCATTGGATGGATCAGGAATCTGCACACAGCCATGCCAGAGCCCCGGTTTCTTATTCTCCACTTACTTTCCTTCTTTCTAAGAATGCAGGCCGCTTTCCTGCTCAGTTTTAGCTTGGTATGTGGAGGAAAACCTTCATAGGTCTATTTTCAGGGTATGTAGGGGTGGGGGGCTCAAGGGAGTTGACTTGAAGAGAGAGTTCCACTGTGCTAGCAGGAGTCTGTTGCAAAAGCAGAACAGCAGTGCTGGGCACAACACTGTCACACTGAGCAACATCACAGAGACAATTGTACACTGATCGGTTTCAAACAGCCAAGTTCTATGCTAGTATTGCTAGCTGCCTGTAATGGCTGTTGTGTGGATGGGGTGGGTCCAACAGCCTCATTATCTAGCTCTGTACAAACTGCCCTCCTTAACTATACAGTGGTTTAACAAGAAGCCCATAGGACTTTATTAAGTTGAGTGGGAATTTTGCTGCCAATTTTGCACTCCATGAGCTACTTACTAAACCTAGGTACTGAACTGTTACACAGTTCTGCCATTTAGATTCTCAACTTTAAATAAGTTCAACCAAACCAACAAGCTACATTCTCCAGTTCATGGAATTTCAACATAACCAAATAGCTGAAGAAAACAAATGTTTGTGGGAGACCACCATGCACCTTGACAATTTTTCATCGCGGATGTTGAAATGAGATAAATTAAGCAGTTACTGCGACTTAAACCCAGGAGCTTTTACTGTCTGTAGGAGGCAACTAAAAAATGCAGAAGATTTATGGGTAAATAAGTCTTATAAATACAGGTATAATACATTGGAGGCTGGCTGTATGATGTGGTTTTTAATCATGCAAACCTCTCACTTGGTTTCTTCCAGTAATGCAACAGAAGTATTTCCCTGTCTGATCATAACTCATATCGAAATCAATTCCAGCAAATTCACAGTGGGCCTCAGTGTTGAAGTTCATGAAAAGGAATCGGAAGCCTTCATTATTTAAAAGTGTGTTTACTAACAAATGATGGCTGGAAAAAAAATTCAAAAGACGTTTGGCTTTAACTTTGATTTGCATTTACAGCTCTTGCAAAATCAGCAATGCTCAATGAGACGGTCTCTTTCCATCTCGCACCAATTTGCCTTTTTAAAGCACATAACCAGTTTATGGAAGCTGTTTACAAAGATTGATTTATTCTAATGATGAGTAAAGAGGTAGTAATAGATTTCTTTTATATGCTCCATTTGTACAGTGACTTCAATGCTACCTAATATTTTGTGCAAACTGTCGAAATCAGTGCGTATAATACAGCAGGAGATTTTGTTCAAAAGTACTTAAAGCTCACATTCATGAATTTATATATTAGATGAAGTGCAATTTCAGAAGCAAATGCTGCCCATGCGAACTGACACTCCTCTGCAGAGATGGAAAGCTATTCAAGGCATGCTTGTATACAGCAGCTTCCTGATGCGTAGATCTGTAGTGGTTAAGAATGCTAGACAAGGACTAGGGAAAATCAACGTTCAAATGATCTGGGGTCAATCACCATGCCTCAGCCTAACGCACCTCACTGTATTGTTGTGAGGGGAAAGACTTGCATATGTTGTCACGAGCATATGACAGATAAATGTGGAGAAAATAAATATATACAGTGGTACCTCAGGTTACAAACACCTCGGGTTGCAAACATTTCGGGTTACAGACTCCGCTAACCCAGAAGTAGTACCTCGGGTTAAGAACTTTACCTCAGGATGAGATCAGAAATCGCACGCCGGTGGCGTGGTGGCAGCGGGAGGCCCCATAAGCTAAAGTGGTGCCTCAGGTTAAGAACGGACCTTCAGGTTAATAATGAATTAAGTTCATAACCAGAGGTATACCACTGTAAATAAATAAATAAATAAAACATTCTTGGGCTAGTGTTCCTACATATCCCACGTTCCACACAGTTTGCAGGTCCAGGAACCCCTTTGAACTTGTTATCATTGATAATCAGTGCTATTTTTCTAGAAAAAGAGGTGCCAGAACTCACCATGAATGCCTCCCTTGTTGGAACTGAGTTCCGGTGAGTTCTGGCTGAAAAAAAAGCCATATCAATAATATAATATAGAGATATGATACATGTGAATCTCAGTGCTGGCAATGTGAATCTCTGCCCCCTGGCTCCTCGCAACGCCATGTTGACGTCAGGACATCATACATGTGACATCACAACATCATGCAACATTGTGTGCCCCCCCACCCCAATCCTCTGGAGAAGCTGGCACCTCTGACCTGTAGTATAAACTGTCCCTCAGAAGTCTAGGGTTGCATAAGGACCTGAACATATAAGCATCCTTTTTATTATGCATCTCTTTGGGATTTTTCTCACAATAGAAGACAAAGTGTAAACAATGTTGAGCACAAGGGAGATAAAACAGATCATCTTTAGATGGAATTTTGGAATTAACTTGCTTCCCATGGCCTGCCCATTTCCAACCATTATACAGCAATTCAATTTTGACTCCATACCTCTATACCAGGTGCTGCCCTAATATTGGAGATCTGCACCTCTTGATTGAGCAAATGCAAACTGATTTTGACAGCAAAGGAGACATTGATTTAGTAACATTGGCAGAACACATAACTCTTAAGCTCTTTAGGAAATGCACGGCAGTGCTGCGTGATCCAAGTTTTCAAGGGCAGATTTAAAACTCTACTTTCGCAGGGCGCAGGCATTAATCACGGAGAGGGTGTTCCTGTAAACCAAATGCAACCAACAAGCTTTCTTGGACTCCCTTATGCCTGGTTTTAATTGCAGACCTGGAGCCTTCAAAATGAAGGGCAATATAATACAACAGCCAAAACAGCATAGAAAAACTGCTCTTCCAAGAAACAGAGCCCATTGAAACACATCTGGCCCAACACATTTTTATTAATTAATTGTCTATCCCTCCCAAAGGAGCCCAATGCAGCAAACATCAAAAAGTTCATTCATTCAACCTTTAAGAAAATAAAGTCATAAGAGAAAAAGAAAACCACCCATAAAACATTGGTAATCCAGATATAAAACATATATATGACTCAAAAGTTTAAACCGTACCATTTAAAATAAAATAAATACAAAAAAACCCATTTCAAAACATTCTGAGCAGAAAACAGCAGTAAAACACAGACAATTTGTCATTTCAACGATTGGCATTATTAACTGTATTATAATTTGGCATTGTTATAATGAGGCTATTATTGGATTAAAAATTATTATCAAAAAACACAGTCACATACTCTCACTGTTGCTAATTTCAAAGTGTCCGTGGTCAATATTAAATGCCTGGGTGAAAAGGAATGTTTTCATATTTCTCCTGAAAGCCAATAATGAGGGATGCACCCAACCAGGGAAGGCATTCCACAAATGGGGGACCACCACCAAAAAAGCCCTGCCATGGGTCCAGGCCAACTGGACAGCAGCCACAGGCAGCAACACCAACAGGACCTCCTGTTGGTCTTCATGGGGTGCCAGAGCAGTGTGGATGACTCTTCCCATCACCACACAGATTTTAGTGCTGGTTTGGTACTCCATGCAATCATGCTTGGGTTGTGCTTGTTGCTCTCCAGTTGTGGAGAGACTCTGTTCATGCTATCTTCCATCCTCCTCTAAGGCAGGGAGGAAGAATCTTTGGCCTTCCAGGTGTAGTCGCACTACGGCTCCCATCATCCCTGACCACTGGCTAGGCTGGCTGAGGCTGATGGGAGCTGTAATCCAAGAACGTCTAGAATGTCACAGGTTCGCCACACTCTGCCATCACACGAAATTTGTCATCAGGCCAAGTTTATATGAACCAGACTGTAGAGAGAACTAAGTTAACCGTTCAAGGAAATCAATAGTGGTCTATATCTGCGGCTAGGATTTAAGCTAGTGCCAATACAAAAGCAGGGAGCACTTCATATTTTGTTTGTTTTGTCAGCACAGGGAGGTCACTATCATTTGGTTTACAATTTCTGTAGGGATGACAATACACCATTAAGTACTCATGAAACACTCCATCCTTATTCTAAGCACAATCTTGGAAATAATTTCCATTGGTTTCAGTCAAAACCATTTGCTTCAACTCTCTGGCTGGGCAAATAGGTATGTATTAAGCTGTCAACTATGCAGTACATTAAAGGTGTGACCCCCTTGCTCCTGGGTAGATTGGATCTACTCCTCTGATGTAGAGAGATGCATCCACAGAACCCTGACCTTACTGCCATCTCATCATTAACCTTCCTGGTAAGCAACACTGCTGCCAATTGGCTATTGCTGCAGCTCTGATGCACAATACAAAAAAGAAGATTTGTGAGGTCCCTGATGGGTGACCATAGATGGCTCATGGGTTGCATTCAAGCTGATGCAGGGTTCTCCAATTCTGCACAATTCTATTTTTCAGAAGGGCATTTTGCACTTGTGTCATTCCACTTTTTCAAACTGCATATATATGAGAAATTAAACCATCTTCTGAATTTTTTTGTTCTTAGGAGACTTGAAAAGCCTACCAATTTAGGTTCCTGTGATTTCCAGGGTGCAATTATAACTGTGTGTAGATAGGACAATGTTTCGGCTACACTTCAAGGGGGAAAAAATAATGATCTCGGGAAATAATCGTAAACTATTAGCCCTTTCTTGCCCATTTATTCCTCTAATCACTCTTGTTACAGGATATTCTAATTATTCATCTCTGTCAAAATAGGCTCTGTCAGCTGTTGGCTCAGTATGAAAATCAAACATGAATTAGTGGTCTTATACGAAAAGAGTATCAAAGCAGACCAGGAATTAAAAACATAGAGCTTTCTAATTTGGTGATTTAATCATGTTTCACATTTGCACATTAGCAACTCTGCGAGACCTGGAGTAAAACATGAGCAGTGATAAAAGGCATTGGGCTCAAATTGGTAACTGAAACAAATCTATTGGTTTATTGATGTCCAATGCTTCACTCAAAGCATAATATCTATTTGGCCTCACACTAACATCCTCCAGTTCACCTGTTCAGTAAACAGAAGTCCTATCTTCCTTAGAATGTCCTCACTTTGAAGTAGGAAGGAGGGGTACTTGCTTACTCTGCTCCAGCTCTTTCATCACCTGTGAGATACGGTAAATTTCAGGGTTTTCCTGAAATTGGGCAGGCTTATATAACTCCTATGTGGAAAGGAAAATGAAGTTATATACAGTGATACCTCTGGTTACAAACTTAATTTGTTCTGGAGGTCCATTCTTAAGCTGAAACCGTTCTTATCCTGAGGCGCGCTTTCACTAATGGGGCCTCCCGCTGTGTGCACACCTCCAGCGCACAATTTCCATTTGCATCCTGGGGCAAAGTTTGCAGCCAGAAGCAGCTACCGGTACTTCCAGGTTAGCAGAGCTCGTAACCTGAAGTGTTCATAACCAGAAGCATTCATAACCAGAGGTACCACTGTAGCTAGACTTTCTGTTATAGTCAATGGGAACAAAACTGAGCTTCAGATTTAACTAATCAGATTTGAGCCCAGATAATGAATCAAGTTGGAATGGCGCAGAGTGGATTTGAAACAGATGGGGCCACTTCCAAATTCTGTAGGTACAAGTCAATTATTGTGGTTTTTGCACAGCCTTCAAATTTGAAAAGAAAGTCCCATGCCTCTTTCAAATGGGTTCAGTCCCTTCACATTACTCTGAATTTTGCTTTCAAACTACATGAAATTTTCCATTTAAATGTGTTTCGAACGCATTTTCTCACAAAATATACAGTTCTAAATGACGCTCTCTTAAAAATACACACGTCTAAATGTTTTGGAGTCAAGACATGCACAACAGAATTTGTAGACGTCATTGCCTTGTACCTAACCTACCCCCACAGTGTTGTTGTGAGGATACAATGGGAATGGGGACAATGAAGTCCACCTTGGGCTCCTTGGAGGAAAGGTGGACTACAAATGCGGCTGTATGCACGCACACACGTGTGTGTGTGTGTGCACGTGTGTGTGTGTTTGTATGCACGTCAAACAGCATCCTCTAAGCTCTATAACTGCCACCTTAGAAACAGCATTATTTCATTTCTGTCAGAGCAGCTGATGGAAGTGGAAGTGGAAATGTTTTCCCACATAAATAAAAACTCTGCTTTGTTAATCACAGGTAGTTATAGCTATAGATATAGCTATGAATGTTGCACCCATCTGTCTTAGGAGACAGTGAAGGACTGCACCTGTTGGAAGGCTACAGCGCCTGCTTGTGGCTGTAGAGACCAATGCAGGAGAGACATGTTTTGTTGCAGGTGGGGCAGATGAAGGCGTCCGGTTGTGCTGATGCAGATGCACCATGTCGTTTCTTCTCTCTGAGCTCCTCCCAGTGGTCATTCCTCCTCTGGTCAATGCTATGGATGCATAAACACACACACACACACACACACACACACACACACACACACTCTGATCTATGCACTATTCAAGATAGAACAGATTAAGTTCATTAATATCACAATTTGCAAGGAATGCATTCCTCAAGAATCTATATCTCTAATAAAAATGAAGGAATAAATAAAGGAACACAAATTGTAGCAGGGTTAAGTGCCACCCCAAGTCAGCCTGGGCAAAACCAGGTGAGATGGACCAAATGGCCCTTGATTCAGGGTGAGGCAGCAGCATCTGATGCTCCCCATAGCCATTGCATTTCGTATATCAACACTTATCATAACACAAGCAGATAACATTATCAAATTAATCTGCTTCTGCCAGGCTCATTAGTGCTTTGCTTATTATGAATCATTACCCACTGTCAAATATGGAACAGTAAAGAATGAGGAGAGAGAAATGCAGGAGTCTCGCCCCCTGAATGCGATCAATTCCTTCAACCCAAATAACTTATTCCAGCACATGAACTTCCGTGATGCAGAATATGGGTTTTAATAATTGGCTGCATTGAAAGTGAGATGGAGCCAGATCTGTTTGAGAGCCTTAAACGTGTGTCAGAAATGAAGGAGGGAAATTGAGAAAGGGTCTGTTAATGATAGTTCATTTCTGTAAAACAAACTGAGGATAATGACCGCTCCCCACATCAAATGGGGGGGTGACTTTTGCGTGGTCACGCACAGCCCCCTGGAACCCAGTGCAGCTCCTGGTGGTTTGGGCTGGCTTCATCCTCCCCAGGCTGGATACCTGGGGTCTCCACCTACCCCAGTCAACCACCCAATCCCACCTGGGGAGGCATTGCCAGGGGATTGGCCAGGTAAGGGGAGGGACTGCCCTGCCCACACAATAGAAGGTGTAGCTTACCTGTGAAGCGGCAGTTGGCTCCAGAGCTTCTCCCACCCTCCACCCCCTCAATTAAGTCTTATTTTGCAGGTTAACCTCTTCTCCACAGGTACACAGGTGCTGCTACATCAAGGCCGCTGTTGAAGGGCCGGAAAGGAATTTTCTTGCATTGGCAGGTTTTGTCTTTCCCGTAGCAAAACGTCACAACTTTGGCGATTTCAGGCCTTGGGCGAAATCCTTTTTGAACTGTTTTATTTTCTCTCGCCAGAGGAGAATCCTTTTCACCTGCTCCTGCGAGGATAAAGAATAGACAAGGCCTAAAACAGCAGCACAACACACACACACACACACACACACACACACAGGAAGATATTTTTCCAGCCAGTGCAAACTGCTTCATACTTCCCAGCAGTCCTTCAGGGAAGCACCCCAGGAACTTGTGGAGTAACGGCTAGATGTCTGGACAATCATAGAGGTGCTGAGAGTGTGAACTGGAATATCCATGTGAGGCTCTGCTTTGAGAGCACCTTCATGCTGCTGTTCTTCATAAAATCTAAACGATGCCTTGGGAAAGCGTTGCTGTGAGGGCAGAAATGATGGCAGCCAAGTAGGCAGCCCCCAACCCACATAAATGGTGACCCAGCATGAGCATATTATGGCTGCAAGCCCACCACTGCTTATACAGGCTTCTGAAGTGAGTGTGTCATGGTCACTGGCAGGTATGCAAACTAGCTCTGCAAGTAAAGAAATTGCTGATGAGTAGAGTCATATTCATACCAGAAATATGGTGCGACTTTAAGTAGTCATCGTTCTGAGCTGTAGTTTGTTAAGGGTGCTGAGACTCCTATTCACCTCCCAGAGCCACAATTGCCAGAGTGGTTTAGCAGGTTTATCCCTCTTCACAGAGAATTCAGGGAATTGTAGCTCTGTGGAATTAGGGTCTCCTGGAAACTCTTGTCACCTTTAACCAACTTCAGCTCCCAGAATTCTTTGAGGGAAGTGGAACTATGGAGCTTTAAATGTATGGTGTGAATGTGGCCCAAGGATGTTGGAGAAGCAGGAGTGGGAATCACCAATGTTTGCTTATTCATCCCATTTCCAGAATGAAAATCAATCCATGGAATATGACTTGTACTCAGTTTGCAAATGATGATGATGATGATGATGATGATATGTAATTGATTGCAATTTTCACCCACCATTTGCATTGCATTTCCTTTGCATTGAAAAGATCAGGGTGGTACACATAATGGCATTTGAACTTGGTTAATTTACTTAGTTAATTTAGATAATTAATTAATGTAGGGCCAGATTCAACTAGTCCCACTAGCAGAAGTCCAGATAAGGTTGTATGCTAACACAATGGGGCTTCCCCTCCCTCCTCCTTGCGTGCATCTCCTGTGCCCAATGAAATTGGCTCAGGGAGGGTCCAGGAACCCCCAGAACAGAACAAGGAAGGGGTGTTGTTCCATCTGGAAAACTGAAAAGCTTACACTAATGGAATGATTGCTGTAGTGGTACATTAAATTCCTCCCACTATTGTCATGATTTCATTACAGTGGACAGCAAGGGGAGTGGCAGAGTTTTGGGCTGAAGGCAAACTGTAGTAGAATGGAAGCAGTGTTGCACACAATTAATACAGTACAAAATGGAAAATGATGCCTTCTTACCTCCATACCGATGACTCTGTCTGCCAGTCCACACATTATATATTCCCATATGAGCTCACACCCAGGGAGACCAGGACTGGAGCTGGGGAAATTACAATTTGACAGTGTAAACAAGCATTCTCTTTCTGCGGGTATCTATCCTCGTGTGTGTGTGTGTGTGTGTGTGTGTGTGTGTGTGTTTTGTGGGTTTCTTATTTTACAAAATTTTGACAATTCATCACAACTACCATTGGCAAACTTAGAGAAATATTTGAAAGAGACCAGTAGTCACTGGATAACTCCCTTTCCTTCTCTTATAGTAGGGGGAAAATGTACCTCATTTTGGCTCTAGTCCTCAAATCATTACTGCGTACCATTGTATAAATCTGAATTGAAAGCTCTGAATGTGAAGTCATTGTTTCTCTTCCTTTAGCACAAAATGTTTTATGGCGCCATGATTTATAATTGGCTGAGCTGCAGGGGGCTGGATAAAATTGCTTCCTGGACCCTGAATTAGCCATGGGGCAATGGTTGGCCACCTCTGATCTATGTAAAGCCTTTTCAGTAGGAGAGTCTCAGGAAAAATGTATACACCAAGCAAAGCACCAACATTTATCATCCTCTTTTAAGCCTGTCTTAATGAACAGCAGGGGTCCAATGCTTCCTAAGGACACTCTTCAGTTCAATCAGGCAGTAATTGCAGGGCAGAGGAAGATGCTATTAATATTGTATCCAATACATTCGCAATGGAATCTCGTTCAAGTGGTTGGTGGCTCAAACGACTATGAAGGGTGCAATTTATTTTGTCTTAACCCTGCCGGCTGCTTCAGGTAATAAATCACCTTTTTTAAAAAAAATATGTGATGCACATCTATTAGGAGTTGTGACACACAAGATTCCAGAGTGGTTGGCAAGAATGAAGGTGGTGAATACTGCCATGTAGGACTCGCTGCATGCTTGCTCAGTTTGGCATGGTTAATTCAGCATTTTCAGACACAGGATTTTGAATGTGTCACGTTAACTGAAGCTGCAGTCATACGTAAGCTTAATGGGTATAAGCTCCGTTGAACTCAATGGGATTTACTGGCAAGTAAATGTGGATAGGGATTGCCCTGAATGTCTAGCCACCCGTGTTCATCTCTGATTTGTGGTGGGATGACATAGTCCAGCAGTGGCGAACCTATAGCACGCGTGCCAGACTTGACATGCAGTGCCCTCACTGCTGGCACACGCGCCATCAGCCCATCTGCGCTGTTGTTGCCCCCCCATTTGTTCTCCCACTCCCCCCCCCACGCTACAGCTTGCGTCCGCTGTTAAAACCTTTTTTCTTTCTTCTTTCTTTCTTTCTTTCTTTCTTTCTTTTTGCTGTTAGCTGGATATTGTGTTCTGTTTTTCAATTTGCTGCGCCAGTGGCTGTTTCTGATTGGGCGTAACAGCGTTCTTTTTTAACCCTTTTGTGCTGGGTTTTTTTTTGGCGCTTTGGCAGACGTCGATGTCGGTGCTGAAGGTATTATTCAGCATTTATTTCTGTTTTCTCTCCCCCCCCCCAAGAAAAGCTCAGCAGCTTTGGGGTGTCCCCCCCAAAAAGCAAAGCAACTTTTGTGACCCCCCCAAAAAAGTTCCAAAACATTGGTCAGCAGCTCCCCCCAAAAAGCTCAACAACTTTGGGCACTTTGCGATAAATAAGTGGGTTTTGGTTTGCAGTTTGGGCACTCAGTCTCTTAAAGGTAAGCCACCACTGACATAGTACAACTGGACCATTCTAGCATAGGCAGGCTTGCAAGATTTGTATCCAGATTTCTTCCTGCCTTTTAGAGTCCCAAATCAAATGGTCTTGTTTACAAAGCAGAACCAATGTGTTAGGAAGTCTCTCTTGGGCCAGTTTTATTTCTGGGTCCTGTGCTCACACGAAGAAGCTGAAGTCAGCGCTTCATTTCATCTTTTCATTTTTCTCCTCTCCTCAAGGTTCCTGATTATCACTCACTCCGTTTCAATCTGGCTTCAGGTGTGCGACGTGCGGACATCGCACTCATGATGTCACAACGTCATGCGCACGATGTTGTCGTCCCCCCATCGCCCTTGGAAGCTGGTGCCTCTGGGTGCAGGAATGTGATCCTATTAATTCTCTTTGATCTCTTTGTGGCTTGGGGCAGGACAATGTGGATGTGGCTTGGCTTAAATGGCCTTGTAGGCCCAATGGAGAAGCTTGGTGGGACAATTCGGCCCATGGGCCTAAGGTTCTTCAACCCTCCAATAAAGGAACAGAAGGGGAGAAATCCTCATAACCCAGCTCTAGAAGGAGGTATCAGCAGTCTTTGGGTAACCCCAAAGTATTCAGAAGTACAAAAAAGAACTTTAGAAAAAAAACACCCTAAGGAAAGACCCCTAAAACAGCCCAATGGAGAACATGAGGAACATGGAAAACCAGAGATGAGTGGGGGATGCATTAAATAAGGGCATGGCCAGCTGGCATCCTGAAGAGAGCCATCCACACTGCAACATTTTGTTGCAGTTCCCACTTGTTCTCGGTAGTGACGCCCGCCCTGTGGAACGCCCTCCCATCAAGTGTCAAAGAAATAAACAACTATCAGACTTTTAGAAGACATCTGAAGGCAGCCCTGTTTAGGGAAGCTTTTAATATTTGATAAATTATTGTATTTTAATATTTTGTTGGAAGCTGCCCAGAGTGGCTGGGGATGCCCAGTCAGATGGGTTGGGTATAAATAATTTATTATTATTATTATTATTATTATTATTATTATTATTGACTCAGTGTGAGCAGCTCAGAGAATCAGGTGACTTGGCTGTATTCCCTATAGAAAAAAAGGATGGTGGTCACTTCAGGATAGTGTACTTGCCTGCTAAATCATTGGCATTGCATAAACATTAAATAGCATTAGAATACAAAGTAGGAACTATAAACATTGCAGTCGTACGGGTGCTGCAAACTATTCCTTACTGTGGTTTTTATTTGTTTGCGAACACAAATGGCAGCTCACCACTGATTCAGAAACACTCAATGAACAATTTTGGATTAGGTAATAATAATAATAATAATAATAATAATAATAATAATAATAATAATAATAATGTGATTAATGGGCAGTCACAAGTGGGCTGGAAAGTCTGACTTCATATCCGAGATGAGCAAGGTCTTGCTTATCAGTTTCTTGGCCAGTGCTAGGACTGAAATAAAATGGTCAAGCCTTGCTAATGAGATTAAGGCATTAGTTTCACGGTATTAAAAGAGTGAATTAGCTAAGCCAGATGTGTGAACACGTGTCCATTATGGGTCAGTAAATAGCGGCTGATGAGGGACAGATTGACCTTGAAGTGTTTGTGGCTTGTACTCCTGCAGAAGAATTTAGTTCCAAATAGTAGAAAAGTTTTTAGATGTAATTTGTATATTTGGGGGTACACTGGAACATCAGTATTAAAAGCTGTTGAGGCTGATAACACCTATACCTATTGGGGTGCCTGGGCAGAGCCTGGAGGTCACTTGGGTGGAAACTAGGGGGTGACTTCTTGTGAGGTCCCCATCCTCTTTGCTTGCAAATAAATAGTGGGCACTTGCACGGTCCCTGCTTCTGCCAACCTAGCAGTTCGAAAGCACGTCAAAGTGCAAGTAGATAAATAGGCACCTCTCTGGCAGAAAGGTAAACGACATTTCCATGCGCTGCTCTGGTTCGCCAGAAGCGGCTTAGTCATGCTGGCCACATGACCCGGAAGCTGTATGCCGGCTCCCTCGGCCAATAAAGTGAGATGAACGCTGCAACCCTAGAGTCGTTCGCAACTGGACTTAACGTTCAGGGGTCCCCTTACCTTTAAACAGTTGTTGTTGTTGTTGTTGTTGTTGTTGTTGTTGTTGTTGTTGTTGTTTAGTCATTTAGTCGTGTCCGACTCTTCATGACCTCATGGACCAAAGCACACCAGGCACTCCTGTCTTCCACTGCCTCCCACAGTTTGGTCAAACTCATGTTGATAGCTTCAAGAACACTGTCCAACCATCTCGTCCTCTGTTGTCCCCTTCTCCTTGTGCCCTCCATCTTTCCCAACATCAGGGTCTTTTCCAGGGAGTCTTCTCTTCTCATGAGGTGGCCAAAGTATTGGAGCCTCAGCTTCAGGATCTGTCCTTCCAGTGAGCACTCAGGGCTGATTTCCTTCAGAATGGATAGGTTTGATCTTCTTGCAGTCCATGGGACTCTCAAGAGTCTCCTCCAGCACCATAATTCAAAAGCATCAATTCTTCCGCGATCAGCCTTCTTGATGGTCCAGCTCTCACTTCCGTACATCACTACTGGGAAAACCTTAGCTTTAACTATACGGACCTTTGTCGGCAAGGTGATGTCTCTGCTTTTTAAGATGCTGTCTAGGTTTGTCATTGCTTTTCTCCCAAGAGGCAGGCATCTTAAACTTAAACAGTACAGTTGTACAAATGCTTAGCACTTAAAAGTTTCTGACTTTGGTTTAGAAGGGCCCCCTTCTGTCACACCTGCAGTCCCATTTCTGGAACCCCAGTTAAAGTGAAAACATTTGAGGAAACCTAAGCACCACCTCTCTTCTCACTCCCTCCTTTCAAAGCTTTTGCCGCTGTATGTCAAAGACCCATGATTCTGCCAAACATGTAGTTCCAGCCTGAAGTCTTCAGTCTTACACCACTTTGCAAGCAAAACCCGCTACAGCAGGGATCAGCAAACTTTTCAGAGGGGGCCAGTCCACTGTCCCTCAGACCTTGTGGGGGGCCAGACTATATTTTGGGGGGGGGGGCATGAACGAATTCCTATGCCCCACAAATAACTCAGAGATGCATTTTAAGTAAAAGGACACATTCTACTCATGTAAAAATACGCTGATTCCCGGACCGTCCGTGGGCCGGATTTAGAAGGCAATTGGGCCACATTTGGGGTTCCCTGCACTACAGAGTCTATATATTTCATATACAGGGAACAAGGCTGCAGCAAACACTACTGGTCATAGTTCTGCAAAAAGCAGGCAGTATGCTGAGAAGGAAATGTTACATCACGTGTTTAAAGGAAGACACCTGCTGGAGCTAGTTGCACTTGAGAATTCCTACTGTTGTTCCGATCACTAACAAAGGTTTGTGTGGTGACAGAGGGACAGAGAGATGCAACCATTCTGTGTGGAACCACGATGGCAAGGCATTTTGTAGCTGCAGTTTAGCAAGCTCGCCGTTATATCTGCCAGCCCCCAGTAGGTTAGGACTTCCAGGCAAAAGAGAAAAAGTTATTTGGCATTCAGCAGACTTTGAGTTGTCTGTACGTTTGCCAGGACACTTTTTGTTGTTTTAAAGTTGTAAAAAAATCTGTTCAGTTGTTATTGTTGTTGCCATCTGAAAAATGAAAAACAGACTTTGAGTTGGATATAACATCATTTTATTCTAAGAACTCTAAGGGCTCTGTAGTTAAAATGAAGCAAATAATTTGGCTGTTTTAAACGAATGCGTAGGTAGCAGTTGAGCCCCATGCCCACACTGCCCTGTCCCCCAGCATGGTTCCAGGTTGTTTTTTCTGCAAAAGGACATAATTGCAGTTATTAAACAACAACTCAAAAGAAGATTTTTCCCGCCTGGGAAATAAAATTAAAACCAACACAGCATTTGAGTATTCCAGTTATATATATATAAAAAAATGGAATTCAGAAAGAAAGAAAAAGAAAGAAAGAAAGAAAGAAAGAAAGAAAGAAAGAAAGAAAGAAAGAAAGAAAGAAAGAAAGAAAGAAAGAAATTTCTGATTTGGCCAGAAAGCATATAGCAAATTGAGTTATAACATTTGGGATTTTTTATTTATTTTTTATTTAATGAACTCCTTTACAATGCCATCCTATACATAATACCTGGAAGTAAGTTCCATTGAGATTAATATTGCAACCTTTGCTGCATGAGGAGCCCCCACTTTTTAAAACAAAACAAAGGCCTTTAAAACAAAACAAAGAAGGGATTTTTTTCCTCCTGACCTCTACTGAGTAAGCTTGGTGGGGATGACTCTGGAACTGACAAATCTTGGTTTCTCACAAAATAAATGTTGTTGTTTTTTAAAAGGATTTTAAAAATGTAAGGCAAGAATCTAACACTCCCACAGGGGGACACAGGTCTTCTCCCAGATAGAAAATACAAGCAAAAGCCTCCACACACACTAAGGTGATGTGTCCCATTTTGCCGCTTGAGGCAAAAGTGGAACATGCTGCACTGGCACTGCCCTGTGCCCCCCGCCCCCGCTCTCCTTATCTGCATTGCGGGTGGCACCTACGAAGTACCAGTGGCACCAGCTTTTGGTGAGATCTTACAAGATCTTCCTGGAAACCAGTGCGGCTGCCAGCTCCACTTCTCGGGGGGGGGGGGCTGTGTGGGTCCCACCTGGTGAGCTTCCAACACTTGGGGGGGAGGCACCTTGCCAGATGGGCAGGCTGTCCCCCTGACACATGCACACACGCACGCTGCTGTGCAAATGCTAAGAGCGAACAGCCTCATGGTGACCTGTGATGGGCCAACAGAATTCTGCTCTCCCTGGCTGCTTCTCTCCCAGCTTATGTTCACGGTGAAGCATGGCTTCTGAGAGAGAACACAGTGGGAGAAAAGGAGAAGCATCTTGCCATCCGCCCTCAGTAGCCCTTCATATGTGAGATAGTTGCTTTGTTTGTTTGTTTGTTTCCTCCCCCTGGAAACGGGAGGTTGGAATTTACTGCCGGTGGTTTTTATGACTGGCTAGGCAGAGAAGGTGGAGAGAAGCCTCCTAGTTATTGGAAATGTATTGATATAATTGTGAGGGACAGGAGAAATATGGGAATATGGCTTTGGAAATTTGGGGAGATTCAGAATCTTGGCAGGGTTATGCCCCACTTTGCCTCTCCAGTTAAGAATTTGGAGTCTGGGTGGAACCTCAGAGGTCTTTGTGACTTCAACAGTGCTTTCTGTTGGCATGCGAAGAAGAAATTCCACTTGCAAATACATTTCTCAGGTTCCAAGTAGGCTATTTGCATGGAAAATCCATCTTCCTGTTAGCATTCTCTCTGGTTCCATCTACACTGTCATTTCTTGAAAAACTGCTCACTTTTGGTGAAGGCTCCAGATGTTTCTGTGCATTTTTGTCACAGTTGCACTGTAGGATGCATAATAAACTCTGGCTGCCTTTGGATGTCATTGCGAACTACAGTCATGATAAACTCCTCTGGCATGGCCGTGAGCAGGAGATCTGAAGATTTTGTCCCTTGTTTTGATTAACCACAATGTATTCTGAACTCTAAATGCTGAATCACAGCTTTTTGAAACAAGCCAGCTTCATAAAACATAGTTTCATGGTTAATCGTGGTTAAGATGGTTAAGGTTTAACAGTTTGTCATATTCAGATAACACAACAAGCTGGTTAATCAAAAACAGAAGTGAAGGATCGGAGGGCTGGGGGCAACTATGTAAGCCCAGTCAGGAGCTGGCTTGTTCCTGTCATGATAAACCATGGGTTAACATGACATCCAAATGCAGTCATTGGCTCCCATGAAAGCATGCTTTTCTGAGAGTTGCAGAGTGTTACGGAAATTATGGGGGGGGGGGTCACCCAAGCAAAGTCTCCTCCCGAGTAAAGTCATTGGGGTATGGAGTGATGCCCTTAAGGGAACCCATCTCTCTGCCATGATCCAGTAGGCAGGGAAATGCCTCAGCAGGTAATCTCTGGGTGCTTCAGGAAGCCACTGGGCTAATATCCCTCAGCTGGAATCCCATTGTTCTCTCCCAGATAAGTGCTCAAGGTATCCTTGCCAATACTTAACACCAATTCACATTGGCTCAGGGCTACCTCCCTGATATTGCTCTGTTTCCCCCAATATGTTAATCTTGTTTTTCCTATATGCTAATCATGTATAACCCTTCCCTTTCGTGATGTAGTGATGATGTTTTAGTGATGTAGTAATGATGTTTCCAAACTGTATTCTGGGATATGATAGGAGTTTTTAAAAGTTCTTGTAACGCTGCTCTGGGTGGGCTGTTTTACTGTAACCTATTGCGCAATAAACCCTGTCTTGTCCTTGCTCCAGTGGCTGGACTTCTTTTATTTAACTCCGCAGAAACCAGTGGGCTTATCCCCAAGGGCCAGGTGCCTGGGCAGTTCTACACCTGGGATTTTCCGTTACACAGAGTTTCCTACTTAGTGGTATTTTGTTGGTCTCTGGAATGCATTGCTTATGGGTCTACTGCAATTTCTATCCTCGTTATTGTTTCCATGGACAAATATTGTCATGACGTATTGATGGGTTAAAGGAGAATATATTGCTCAATCCATGTCCCTTTTCACAAGTATTTCTCTAATATGAACACTGACTGTTGGTCCAATACAAATACGGTCCTCTTCCTCCCCCCATCCCTCTCTTTCTCTCCATCCCTCGTGTTGCTACAGGTTCGCTGTGAGTATCAGGCAATAAGGGGGCAGCGCTGAACTCCTTTATTCCAGAAATATTGCATGGAAGAGAACAGAATGAAGAATATGTGGAGTGCAGATCTGGTTTTGTTAAATCGTTTTGCCAAAATATATTTGACAATAACAACCATAGCGCGTGACAACCTTGTTGCTCAAGCAAGTCTTAAAGTAAGTTCCCACTTGTTCCTCTTCTGGAGGAATGTGTGCCCACACCACGCAGCAACATACATTGATTGGTCCAAGTCCATGAAGGGATTTGCACTGAAACCCTTGTAAAATGAAGAGGGGGAACTATTTTAGCAGGGGTTTCATTGCAAATCCCCTCTTAATTCTTGAGCGAGCCTCTTTGCTGACACCCTGGGAGGCTTGTCACCTGAATTCATTGTGATATCTCATGAATATCAGGTGGACAGCTCCTCAGGGATATTTTAGGTCCTACCCCCGAATTTTCATTATAATAATTAAGGGTTGTATGTAGCATGAATCCTACTTAGAGTAGACCCATTGAACTTAATAAGCATGTCTAACTTATGTCCATTTACTTCTATGGGTCTGCTTTGAGTAGAATTTTCATAGCTAGAATTTTAAGTCCTTAGCCTCTTCTTTTCTTTTCTGCTTCTGGATATGTAATAAAGAGCGTGTTCCATCCAATTGTTCACTGAGATGTAAACTTGCTCCCACCAACCAGTGCTCTGGCCACTGAGAATGAAGCTACAGGGTGCCATTGACAGAAAACAGTTCCTTCTTTTAAAATCTGATTAAATGAAATATATTCATATTTAATCAAATTAAGCAACATTAAACATTATTATTATTATCTGTATGCCTGTTGTAGCTGTTTGTCAATGGTTCCCTGCTCTCTTAGAGCTCCTCATCACAAAAGGTTGAGCTGAAGACCTGAAGATTCGGCATAAATCTCCCATTGGCTTCCCCCCCCCCAAGCGAAATCACACTTCTCTCCCTTGCTTCCCCCGCTTTTCATGTGAACCATTGGGGCTGTAAATCAGATTATATGCAATCATGGCTCTCTGCCTGAGCCCTTCCCTGGGATTTGCAACTCGTCACACTAAGTCAGCCAAATACCTCTGAGACTCACAATTCCTTTGCTTATTGTTTTGAGTTCTCATGCCTGACCTCTTCACTGGCTGGGCTGCTGGGAGTAGAAGGCTTGCGTGTTGCAGCAAGCAGGCTTTGACTCCTGCCACATTGGAAGAGCACCGAGAAGCAATGTGGGATACATGGCAGAATAGTCAAGAGGATTGGAGCAGGGAGAGAAATGTGGTTTCTAAATCTTGCTTTACAGATAACCAGAATGTACCAAGTTACCACACAAATAGGAATGGTTTATGAACAGGAATGGCTATGATTAGGAGAGGGGGGGGTCTATTGCTGTCACACTTTGTGGAGGCATCTTTTGCCATTGGTTGATTGATTTAAAATTCATGTGGTACACATGAGCTTGGAGTGGGTCAAAAAACAAACAAACACCCCTCTGGGTGACTTGCTCCTGCAGGCTCATGTACTTGTTAAAATGCCTGGGAGACAATATAAAACCCTGCAGTGCCCTTTGGGGTGAGCATATCTGTCAATCTCAGTCCCTCTCAGTTTCTCATTTTTGCAGTCTTAAGTTCACTTCTCCATATTTCCACATCAGTTTGCATTAAAAAAACAACAAAAAACAACAACTCCTCATGAAAATTCATCAACCAATCTGGAAAAGGGGGATCTGGGCATGAGTTTTTTTTTTTTTTTTTTAAAGGATAAGTCATGGGACTCTTCTACACGGACAAGTAGACCATTGTGGATCAATAGGATGAAGTTTTTAAACCCCTAGCCATGTGGACATATAGGGAAAGGTTTTGAACTGCCAAGCAGGGTATTTTGCTTTATGGGGCCCTGCATGATGACAGCAGGCCCTCATGGACCAATAAGATGTGCTTTTGAACCCCCCAGCCAACCAGGGAAGGGGGAAACTGGGCATCAGTCAAAACAGAGTACCTGATTGACTTTATGGGGTCATGGGCCCCTCTATGGTGACATTAGGCCATCATGGATCAATAGGATGAGGTTTTGAAGCCCCTAACTATGTGGACCAAGGCCATCTACTACCTGCTACCTTAAGAAGAATCCTAATGACTTAGGTTTCGTTCAGTTATTTTCATGTGACTGTATTTCCCAGGAGGCTTAATTTTCCAGAAAGGCAGGATACAAATAATAATAAAATAATGTGCACACCCATATAACACACACACTGTTGTTGTACCTACATTACAACCCCCTTTTATATGATAAGCAACATTTTGAAGCCAACTCCTATGAAGCCTTCGTGCTTAACCTAGTCTTCACTGTTAATCTGTCTGAAAGCTTGTCTTCTCCAATATGTATCTACCTAAAACCTTAACTCCCTTCTCCCTTGCTCTGTGTGCTCCCAATAAATGAAGTGATGTGGGTAACTATCAGGGAAAGGGAATATAAGAGGGCAGGGCTTAAGCTTTTGACAGGAGGTAGTACCGGTACTCTTATACTACTGAAAGGTGGCTATGTGTCAGTTCACATGTTGTTTTGTGGGGTGGAATTCAGGGAGGCCAAACAGTAAGTGGAGCCTGAGACAATGGCAGGCCGAGGCAACTAATTCTAGTTTTGTCCTCCTCCCCCTCCCTTCTGACTTCTGCAAGGGCAACTCTGAGACTAAGGAAGAGGAAGCAGACAGGTATTGCTATTGGACTTGTTGTAAGTAAGAAGGCAGATAGGTGGGGAAAGATTGAAATTGGGGAGACGGATGTCCCATTCTACCTAACACACCAGCCTCCACTGCTATTAACTGCACAACTCTGATGACAGGGTCTCTACCACGCCTAAGGCCTAAGATGGGTTTGTCACACTCTGTAAGATAGGAAGCCATTGCCAGACAGCCTTCCCTACCCTTCTCCTGTAGCACCATATAAGGCAGTGACATCCCACTGGCAAGGCTGGCCTTTCTGCTGTATTTAAGGCACCGTCTGGGACTGCACTCTCTCTTGCTGCCATTTAAAGGTAAAGGTAAAGGTACCCCTGACCATTAGGTCCAGTCGTGGACAACTCTGGGGTTGCGGCGCTCATCTCGCTTTACTGGCCGAGGGAGCCGGCGTTTTACTGCACACAGCTTCCAGGTCATGTGGCCAGCATGACTAAGCCACTTCTGGCAAACCAGAGCAGTGCACGGAAACGCCGTTTACCTTCCCGCCAGAGAGGTACCTATTTATCTACTTGCACGTTGACGTGCTTTCTAACTGCTAGGTTGGCAGGAGCAGGGACCAAACAACGGCAGCTTACCCCGTCGCGGGGATTTGAACCACCGACCTTCTGATCGGCAAGCTCTAGGCTCTGTGGTTTAGACCACAGCACCACCCACGTCCCTCTCTTGCTGCCATTTAGCTATAATGAATTTCTAGCAATGTGCAAATCCCAGCAGTGCAAAGTGAAAATTGTTCATGTCATTTAAGAGCCATCAAGAGATGATTGTTAATAAGGTGTTAGTTTCTCAAGTCACAGCCAAGATCAAATGTGTTCCGATTGTCCCTAGAGTTACTAAGGAGAGTATCCATTTTGGGGGGACTTTGGCCCTGTATTTGCTTTGGAGGGGGGTTATTGTGCAGTTGGTACAGTTGTCTATCAGAGTCAGACCAATATATTTTGATGCCTGGGACAAAGGAAAATATGCTTCTCTCTCTCTCTCTCTCTCTCTCTCTCTCTCTCTCTCTCCATTCTACATATAGAACCCAGCCAGTCTGGAAGGGAAATCTATTTTGCACACTGGTGACACGTTAGCACCCTGAGGGCAACAGGCTAGTTTAGGAGGTGCACAACAGGCTTTTTTTGGCACACAGGGATCAAGAGAGACAACTTGGCAGGCTGCTGCTGCTTTTCTGTCAAACATCTCAGCGACTGCTGCCTGGGGCTGCTGCCTCACTTTGCCTGATGGTAGGGCTTGGCCTTTGTCCTCTTTCAGGTTTCAGGTTCCCTTACTTTGACTCGAGCAAGATGGGAAGCAGATGGATCTTGTCACTGGAAGGAGACAGTTGAGTAATACAGTAAGCGGGGGTTGTGTGTTCAGATTAGTTTTGAGGAGTGTGTATGTGAATGGTTTGGGTGATTGTGCTATTACAGGTCTCTGTTTTTGTAGTATTTGTGAGATTTTCCAAATGATATATATACTGCAACTATGTTCCCTTTTGATAGTGTATCTTGACATTTTGTGTACAATTTGATTTTGTGGCTCTTATTGATGTACATTGTTTTGAGACATTTTTGTTGCTTAATTGTGTTTCTTAAAATGTAGTTAGAGGACGAGGAAAAGCATTGTTTCGTTTTATATGTGGAATGTGTGTGTGTGTGTGTGTGTGTGTGTGTGTGTACATATTCCTTTTCATTTAGATATGTAAACTGCTTAGAGATACCTTTTGAATTTAATGAATTAAATAGTAAAGTGAATAATAGTGTGCATCCATGCACATTCTCATGAATGAACATGCACATGCCTGAGTGTTAAGCTCCCATGCCATGCACCATTTCCACTTGGTGGGGTCTATCTTGAGACAGACCATTGGTTTATCTAGCTCAGAAGTGCCTAAAAGGACTGGGTGCAGTTCTTTTCAGACAAGGGTCTCTCCTACCCATACATGGAGATGCCAGGGATTGAACCTGTGATTTTCTGCATGCAAAGAAGGTACTTGCTACTGAGCTACAACCCGTAAACATTATAATACCATCTATGCTCAATCTTGCAGCCGCACCACATATTTTAAAAGCCACATCAGCACAGAACATAATGATAAGACAGAATATTACCTTTTGCCTATTCAAGTAATTCATAAACAAATAGGTAGAGTTGGTCTCATCAGAGGGCATGAATCTTCTTCGGACAGTTACAATTTTCTTACAAAACTTCCT
Organism: Lacerta agilis; assembly: GCF_009819535.1. Lineage (NCBI taxonomy): Eukaryota > Metazoa > Chordata > Lepidosauria > Squamata > Lacertidae > Lacerta > Lacerta agilis. Next base: position 19,342,531 of record NC_046315.1, read on the forward strand.
CCATACCACTTGGTTTGCAAATGAAAATTGGCACCCAAAATGCTGAGAGTGCTTTGTCTATCTATTTACATGAATTATAATATTCCCTTCTACTTGCACACATTAGCAGTTTCTATCAAGGCTTACAATGCCCTCTGCAACCCTTAATGAATGCTCACCTTGCCACATACCCACAAAGATGGAAACTGAGGCACTGAGAGATTAATTACAGCCTTAACGTTTCTGAAGTGCTGAACACCCACAAATCACGCCGAAGTCCTCGCCAGCTGCAGGCATTCAACAACATTATATAATTAGGCTAGAGGTGTCTTTCTGAAGGTCATGCCATGGTGGGGATCTGCAAAGAGGCAATTAATATACAAATAGCCCTGTGGGGTCAGAATAAAGGTCCATCTTGCCCACCAGCCCATATGGGATGCAATCTGGGGGACGGTAAAACATATGGCATAAATTAAAGGGTCCTGTATTCCTGGCTGTTCTTCTGAACTTCTGCCAGGATCAGGACCAGGATTGGGCAGAGGATCAAGATTCTCTACTATTTATTTACTTGTTCCACTTATATTCTGCCAGCACACTCAAGGCAGTTCGCAACTTCCAACAAGGGTTTCCAATTTATCGGATAAGAGACCAAAGAGGGAAAGTACAGGGAGGAAGGATGGAAATAATAAGCATGGCCACTGCTGGTATAGTTTGTTCTGTGAAGGGGACAGCCCAGTAGCCAATGGTGTCAGCCAGGCTGACTGAGGGGGCCTCACTGTCTCAGCCCTCACTCGACTGGTTGGCATGACTGAAGATGGAGGCACATCTAGGAAAAGAGGGGTCAACTGGTGTTTTGTCCATGTTGGCCTGATGGAAGGGGCCTCGCTGTCTCTCATCTCCTTCTGCTGCACCTGGGTGGAATGACTGATAATTGAGACACATCCGGGAGGGGAGAAGCCAAGCAGCTGGACTGATAGAGGGGTTCTCTCTGTCTCACCTGCAGCCAAGTGCAATAGAGGCCATTCTAGAAGGTGTGGGTCTAAATCAGATTAAACAGACTAGAGCTTTGTCCTTCATGAGGGTCCAGCTGGAGACCTGAGGTCTCAAAGCAATCCTCTGGGCCAGGGCTCTTACGCCTTTTGCTTTCTTTACGACCCCAGTGGCAAAAGCAGATGGATAAACCACTAACCCATAACTATCAAAAGAAGTGGCATCTCGGGCATCACACACACCAACTTCTACATCAATGCAGTGGGCAGAGCCAGTCCACTGATGAGGCAGTGTGAAGCACACACTTCAGGCAGCAGAAGCTAAACATTAGGAAGAACTTCCTGACAGTGAGAGCTGTTCAGCAGTGGAATTTGCTACCAAGGAGTGTGGTGGAGTCTCCTTCTTTGGAGGTCTTTAAGCAGAGGCTTGACAGCCATCTGTCAGGAATGCTTTGATGGTGTTTCCTGCTTGGCAGGGGGTTGGACTGGATGGCCCTTGTGGTCTCTTCCAACTCTATGATTCTATGATTCTAAGCACAAGAGCTGTACCTGCCCTACAGCTTCTGCTGCTGCTGGAATGCCCCCCCCCCATCCCGCCATAGGCAAGAGGGAGGCATTCTGGCACATGACATTGCCACTCATCTTTCCTGGAGAAGATAAGCAGCAACACCTTGAGGAATGTCCTGGCACTTGTCAAGTTTGGTGAGGAGGGCATTCTGCTGGCCTCTAAAGTAGTGTGGTTGGGAGCAGGGGGAGGGCACCTTTTTGCCTCAGGTGATGGAACCGGATGGGTCAGCCCTGGCAGTAGGACATTTACTTTAGTTCCTGATCAGAAATCTACCCATGCCACCTTCCACAAGGAGCTTTCTAAACTCAGGAATAGTCACACTAAAAGTGCCTTCACTGAAGAGCAGATATCCCTGGCCCCATTCAGATCTTCTGGATTAAAAACTCCTTCTCTGGCAACTCTCCCATAAGTAATAAACCACTGGGATGGGCACACGATTAAAATAAAGTTTATTGTATGTTTGAAAGTAACAGGATTAGAAACAGGGCCTTCTGGAAATGTTCCTGATCAAAGCTGTCATCAACTGTGCATGATGGCTGGAGTGCATTTTAAGCAGTGTCATGGTTTCCACAAGGAATAATAATGTATAAATAGTTCACTTTATTTAATTACAAATTAATGAGCCATGACAAAGCTCCCAAAAAAATTGGAATGTCCTGTGATTTAAGATGCAGCACATGGGTTTCCCCAGTTTTGAGGGACAGAATTAGTGCCCCATAAAGGGAAACAGTTGTTATAAGCTGTACCTTATCACAAAGAATACAGCTTTGACTGCAGTGGGAAAAGGAGGACGGGGTGCTTAAATATATTTTTATTCTGGAGCCTTTAGTAAAACAACTCTGATTGGTCCAAGACGAGAAGAGCTGGGCCTCCATAGTTCATGCATCTGGCTACTTCAAATTGTATGGCTGCAATTTGCTTTACGTGGGGCTTCCCTTCCACTTGATCCAGAAGCTGCAGTTAGAATAGCGAGCGACAGCAAGAAAAGTGGCAATTCATTGTAGTCTCATTTCGGTTAACAATGTGTACTAATAATTTGGGACAGTGGTGTAGTGTGGGTAGCCAAAGGGGCAGCTGCCCTGGGTGCAAACTGTTAGGGGCAGAAAATTTCAACAACTGGTGCGGCCTCAATACATCTGCACACTTCTGTCGCTAGGCTCCATTGAAAATTGCTTCTCCATGTGAACCAGGAACTGACCTCTCCATACAATGGAATGACTCTTATTTTCTTATCTTTGTGGCTGCAATCTCCTGAGTGATGCAGACACCTTTAAGCAGTTGGATGCACTTGCATACTCCATCTGTTCCCACCTCTGTGCAGCCTCGGGCACTGGCAACCCATGCTACGCCACTGATTTGGAGGCCCTTCGGCTTCAAGGGGCCCTGATTCTGCACATAGTGTGTATACTGATAACATACCCATAAAGTACCCCTTTTTTCTGGAACATCCTTGAATTACAGGAGCCACCTTGGCTTCTGCTTTGATCCTGGAGTGTCCCATTTCCTCCCTGCAGCTTGGGGAGGATGATGAGTCAGCGCTTGCAGCCAGCGCTTGTGCTTGTGGTGTAACCCTTGTGAAGCAGAACCCTTGTGCATGCAGGAGGCAGTCCCCCGCTGCAACACGCTTGCAAGCGCATGCAACGCGCTTACCAGTCCCCTGCCACTGAGGGAGGAGGTGCTGCTCCAATGGCCTTTGGTCCCCTGGTCAAAGGCAGATGCCAGAGTGTGCTATCTGGTGCATCTGCTAAAGAGACCCTTATTGCTAGGGCCAACAGCAAAGTTCCAGTTCCTCCTTAAAGGAAATGCAAAAGCCGAGTCCCTTTGCTTCCTCCACTGCTCCTTTTCAGCTTACTGTATAACAACCTCCTGCATTAGTTCACGCTCATAGCTGAAGGCCCGCATTTGCGATTGTGCTCGTTCTGCTGCCTTGCAGAATTCTGTGGCTTTTTCCAGATTTAACTCCAGGTCTCAGCAGATGCTCACATCCTTTGCCGACACTTCTGGGAACCTACTATAAATATGACCTTGTGAATGGAAAGAACAAGGCTTTGCACTTTCGGTCTGAAAACACTTTTATGTATAAACTACCCGAGCCGGTCTGGGGCTTGGCAAACAAATTGTGTTATTTAAAAGATGTATAAAGCATGAATAAAAGATAAGGTCCCTGGACTAAGGCAATAAGTGAGCATTATCGTTTAAGGCACAAATGTATCAGGGTTGCAAATCAAAGAATGGGAGTGATGGAGATATGATCAAGGTTGCAGTAATAAGATTACACAGGGACTGAGAGCATTAGATAAACATACAGCATGTTGTAACGTTACTTTTAATCTCTCCTCTTTCTTTACTCCATAACACCATTCCTTTTTCTCCCTATTTTGATAATACGCAATTCACAGGAAAAGTGGTGATTAGTTTTGCCCTGCATATATCTAGAGAAGACTAAGGCTGCACACACAGCATACATTTTAATCTCATTGCTTCTCCCAAAGAATCCTAAAAAAGCGTAGTTTACCCTTTGCAGTGCTACAGTTCCCGGCACCCCTCAGCTACCATTTCAAGGATTTCAAGGATGTGCTTTAAATTTATGGTCCGCAAGTGGCCCAAGTTACCAACTAAAATAATAAAATACACAATAAAATCATGGGGCACAATGCAGCCAAAGCTAGCAGCCCTATCCATTCTAATAGAAGAGTTCAGCTAATCCATATTCATACCAGACATGCAAAACACTATAATGCCACTTAAAACAGCCATAGCTTCCCCAAAAGAATTCTGGGAGCCATAGATTGATAAAGGTCCTGAGAGTTGTTAGGAGACCCTTGTTCCCTCACAGGGCTACAGTCCTCAGAGTTCCCTGTGAAGAAGGGTCAATTGTTAAACCACTCTGGGAAAGGAGGTGGTTGGCGGATAGATGACAGCTAACAGGTTGAATCCTGACAAGACAGAAGTACTTGTGGGTGTGGGGGGCTCCCTGGTCCTGAACGGGGTAACTGTGCCCCTGAAGGACCAGGTGCAGAGCCTGGGAATCATTTTGGACTCACAGCTGTCCATGGAGGCACAGGTCAATTCTGTGTCCAGGGCAGCTGTCTACCAGCTCCATCTGGTACGCAGGCTGGGACCCTATCTGCACGCAGACTGTCTCACCAGAGTGATACATGCTCTGGTTATCTCCTGCTTGGACTACTGCAATGTGCTCTACATGGATCTACCTTTGAAGGTGACTCGGAAACTACAACTAATCCAGAATGCGGCAGCTAGACAGGTGACTGGAAGTGGCCACCGAGACCATAAAACACCTAGAGGATCTTCACTGGCTCCCAGTACATTTCCAAACACAATTCAAAGTGTTGGTGCTGACCTTTAAAGCCATAAACGGCCTTGGCCCAGTGTACCTGAAGGAGCGTCTCCACCCCCATCGCTCAGCCCGGACGCTGAGGTCCTCCTCCGAGGGTCTTCTGCTGGTTCCCTCACTGAGAGAAGCAAAGTTACAGGGAACCAGGCAGAGGGCCTCCTTGGTATTATGTTTTTAGATGTGTTATAAGCCACCCAGAGTGGCTGGGGAAACCCAGCCAAATGGGTAGCATATAAATAATAAAATTATTATTATATTATTAATTGTAGCTCTGTGAGGAAATTGAAAATAGTCACCTAAGAACTCTTGGCACCCTTAACCCTTAACAAACCACAGCTCCCATAATCCTTTGGAGGAAGCAACATCTGTTTACAGTGATATCATAGTGCTTTAAACAGATACTGTGGATGCAGCCCTAGGGCTGGTGGAAGGGTTGAGTGGAAAGTTTAGGCAATTACAGTGGTACCTCGACTTACGAATTACTTGACATACGAATTTTTTGACTTACGGATGAAAAAAGTGCCCGCACGCCATACTCGACATACGAATTTTTCGACATCTGAAGGACAGCCGTTGGCGGTTTTAGATGGGGTTTACTTGACTTACGAATTTTAGATGCTGTTTACTCAACTTACGAATTTTTCCAATGAATTTTTCGTTTCCAATGCATTCCTATGGGGAAATCACTTTTTCGACTTATGAATTTTTTGACCTACGAATGTGCATTCGGAATGGATTAAATTCGTAAGTCAAGGTACCACTGTATAACATATTAGCACAATAGCCAGAGGGCTGGCAAAGACTAAGCTCTCTCTTGTTAGGTATTTTGTGTCCAACCAGATTTCTCTGAGAAGCTCACAAGACGGGTGTTAATAGATAGCACATCTGAGAGTAATCTCAGATCTGTGATGGACAGCCTTTTTCTAACGAGTGCCACAATCCCTTAGGAGTAATCTATCAGGGCCACATGCTGGTGGTGGGTAGAGCCAGAGTTAATGATGGGTGGAGCTAGAGACAAAAGTGCCCTGGATTAACTAATCTGGAAGAGAGACAGCCCAGACCTATGCAGGTTTGCTCAGAAACAAGCCCTGCTGGGTTTGATGGGGTCACTCACAATTATTATTATTATTATTATTATTATTATTATTATTATTTAGTCCAACAGACCAATACAGTTACTTTTTTTAAAAAAAGTAATGTCCATTTTATATCTTTTTAAATTCCAGTGTTAGGAGTCGGCGTACTATTGTGCATAAAGTATTCGGCCGAATTCAAATTGTTGCTATTCGCTTATTGGAATTGTGCAAGTTACTTTCTCTTAGGCAGGGGTAGGCAACCTAAGGCCCGTGGGCTGGATGCGGCCCAATCGCCTTCTCAATCCGGCCCGCAGATGGTCTGGGAATCAGCATGTTTTTACATGAGTAGAATGTGTGCTTTTATTTAAAATGCATCTCTGGGTTATTTGTGGGGCATAGGAATTCGTTCTTTTTTTTTTCAAAATATAGTCCGGCCCCCCACATGGTCTGAGGGATGGTGGACCGGCCCACAGCTGAAAAAGGTTCCTGACTCCTGCTCTTAGGTTTGCCCTCGCCCCCCAGGTTGTTGTGAAGATAAAATGCAATAAATCTCTGTGTTCTGCCCTGAGTTGCAAATAGGAAGGATATGATTTAAATGAGGAGGGCAGTCACTAAGAATGCAGCTGTGTACATGTCATATGCAGAAATAAATTCTACTGAGTTCAATGTGGTTAACTTCTTGGTAAGGGAGCATAGGATCACAGAATTAATTATTTTATATTGATCCACCATTATCCTTAGTCTACCTAATTCAATAATCAATTAACTGATTAATCAGCACAATAATGAATTGTCCAGTGGGGAGGAAAGCTTTAATAGATTGGCAAGCCTAATTAACAGCAAATCATACAAATAACTTCCTAAATAATTATGCAGTGAAGAAATGCAACTTTAGAGAAACTCTAGCAAGCAAAAGCCAGTGAGATTAAATGCTTAAGATAAAACTGAATGGGCAGTAAAATGCATTACTATTTTACAAGTAGGTAATTTGTTACTATAAAAGACCTCCTGTAGTTTTCTGAAATGTGTTGCTCAGTTTGGGGAGGGAAGAACTCACAAGCACAACAACAATTCAGGCTAGAAGATGTGAATCCCTGCATTCTTCCTAGTGTGTTGTGGTTCTGGTGGTGGGGAAAATATAAAGAGAAGGAAGAAAGAGGAAGAGCATTCAGCTCCAAAATATTAATTTACATTGGAATAGATGAAGAGGGTTGATTTCGAGGAAGTATAAATGATCTTATCTTTTCCTGGTGTGTTTGAAACACAGACATAAAATACAAATAACAGTGCTGTAAAGATAGGGAGAAGTGAATTAGTTCCATTATAGTTTGAATAGGATAATCACAACAAATGGTTTATTCTCCTATGTATTATTCAGCCCCCTACTGACAATTCGTGTCACTGTGCCATGAAACGGGCAATGCATGCAGAATTAATGGGAACCACTGTCTCTTCGTCGAGACCAACATCAAGGGCACTCAGTATGAGTTCTATGGCTGTCAGCCTGGAGACACACAGGTATTGGCCAGGTATTGGCTCTGGCCATCAGACAGGTAAGGAAGCAAACTAGTAACATGTTGCACATACTAAGTAGACAAGCCAGAGAGGCAGAAGCTTTGGAGCTTATAGGTTGTGCAGCATGGTCCAGGACAATATTTGGTTTAATAAAATAAGTCCAGTAGTTGCTAAGCAGCATTGCATGGGAGAGCCATTTGAGAGGTTGGTGTCCTTAGACTTTGCAATGCTCTGCACTCCAAGGTGTATTTCTTGCACTGGTGCTGTATAGATTTCATCAGCAGGTCAGGATGCATAGGAAGATGCCTCTTTTTCTTCTTTGGTGATCACTCGTAGCCGAGTAAAGTTGTCTTCCATAAACACGGTTTTAACAATGAGTCTGTAGGTGACTGTGGAGGCCAATTCTGGATCCACACGTCTTTCCACAGTGGGGACATTGGTTTCTGGGTGGGAGTTGATCACGGTGTGGATTTGCCAAGCATGCCTTCCTCTTAGCACATTTCTCCCTTGTGTCCTGACTTTGAGTGTCTTCAACGCCCATGACACCTTTGGTAAAGGCTGTTCTCCAATTGGAGCGCTCGCAGGCAAGTGTTTCCCAATTGTTGGTGTTTATACTACAGTGGTACCTTGGGTTACATATGCTTCAGGTTACATACTCCGCTAACCCAGAAATAATGCTTCAGGTTAAGAACTTTGCTTCAGGATAAGAACAGAAATCATGCTCTGGTGGCGCAGCGGCAGCAGGAGGTCCCATTAGCTAAAGTGGTGCTTCAGGTTAAGAACAGTTTCAGGTTAAGAACCTACCTCTGGAACGAATTAAGTACGTAACCAGAGGTACCACTGTACTTTTCCCCCTTTAAATTTGCCTTTAAACCTTTTGACAGTCTTTAAACCTCTTTAGTTGACCACCAGCATTACGATTTTCATTTTAAAGTTCTGAATAGAGTAGTTGCATTGGAAGACAATAATCAGGCATCTGCACAACATGACGAGTCCAACGAAGTTGATGTTGAAGAATCATTGCTTCAACACTGGTGAGATTTGCTTCTTCCAATACACTGGTATTAGTTTGCCTGTCTTCCCAAGTGATGTGTAAAATTTTTCATAGACACCGTTGATAGAATCTTTCCAGGAGTTGGAGATGGTGTTTATAAGTGGTCCATGTTTCACAAGCAGATCACAGATCCCAAGTCAGATCACTGATCCATCTAGCTCAGTATTGTCTAAACTGGCCACCAGCAGCTCTCCAAGGTTTTGGGCTGGTGACATTCTCTTATTATTTAGTCCAACAGACCAATACAGTTACTTTTTTTAAAAAAAAAAGCAATGTCCATTTTATATATTTTTATTTTCCAATGTTAGGAGTCGGTCTACTATTGTGCATAAAGTGTTGGGCTGAATTCAAATTGTTGCTATTCACCTATTGGACTTGTGCAAGTTACTTTCTCTTAGATTTGCCCCCAATTCTGGCAGGGAATTTAATTAATTATGTAGAAATATCTAAAGTAGCATTTATAAAAAGTGGGGTTGAGAAACTGTTTCCCTATACCACCTTAGTTTGTCATTACAGTTCACATTTAATTCTCAAAACAAAACAAAAATTCAAAACCCATCAGTAATCTAACCATAAAAGTAAAGGTAAAGGGACCCCTGACCATTAGGTCCAGTCGTGTCCGACTCTGGGGTTGTGGTGCTCATCTCGTGTTACTGGCCGAGGGAGCCGGCGTACAGCTTCCGGATCATGTGGCCAGCATGACAAAGCCACTTCTGGCGAACCAGAGCAGTGCACGGAAACGCCGTTTACCTTCCCACCAGAGCGGTACCTATTTATCTACTTGCACATTTTACGTGCTTTTGAACTGCTAGGTGGGCAGGAGCTGGGACCGAGCAACGGGAGCTCACCCCATCACAGGGATTCGAACCGCCGACCTTCTGATCAGCAAGCCCTAGGCTCTGGAGTTTAACCCACTGGGATTCATTTTGGAACTTACTATCATTATGGAGCTATAGCAAGATGTCACCCCCCCCACACACACACCAATATAGTCTTGGAAAAGTATACCTGTATAAGCTACAATTGGAATAGAAAACTGAGGTCTTAAATAAAAATGGAAAAGCATGGAGGATAAGTAGAGAAAATGAGCTGTGCCTTCAAAGAGACTCTGTGAGACTCTATAGCTTGGGGAAACACCTTCCGTCTGTGCCGCCTCCCATGGATTACAGATTCAGGGAACCAACTTCACCCGTGAATAATGTGGGGAAGCTGTAGCACTTGGAAAATCTGCCAGACTTGACCATATCTTAAAATGCATGGCAGGAAGGAAACACTCCATGCTTTCATTAATACAGTACAGGCAAACCAGCAAATCCACGGTAGAAAGACTTACCTCTTGAGAAGCTGGTCACCTGTACTGGGCTGAAGTTACTCTCAGTTTTGTGCTTTTACTGTATGACTAGCCCTTTTTATAAAGAAGGATGTTGAATGTGGCACCATCTGACTGCAAAACAGAAGCACCATTGCTGAGCCAATTCCCTACATGGGGTGAGTTGCCGCCGTGGTCTTTGTCACCCCCTTCTGCTGTGCTGCATTTATTTTGTACTATAGTGACTGATTCTAGATGCTGCAATTATATATATAAGCTTATATTTTTTATGTAAACCACCCTGAGTCCCTTGAGTAATAAAGTGGGTAATAAGTACTATAAAAAATAATTAAAGTTCTCAACTAGCTTTTTCTTATTAGAAAAACAACAACCCCACATTGAATCTTAAGACTTTGCTGCTGTGGTCTGGCCATACTGGCATGCTCGAGAAATCCTTTTTATTTGCAATTATTTTGTTTTTGTTACAATAAACATATCCAATTCATGGGATGATATGCTTCCTTTCCACAATGTGGAAATATGTTTACAATGGGAAGCAAAATATATTTGTATGAGCTTTCTTTCCCCCCATTGTGTTTATGCTGTGCTTATTTGTGTATGAATGAAACCTATGAATAAATTTTTATTGTTGCCGGTTTTCTTTTCCTTTCCTTCCACTGCGCAGCTTATAGTCCTTAAGCTGATGTCTGTAAATATGCTAGACAACTGCAGGGAATGCTGGCCTTGTAAGCACTTGGGTTTGCAAACATCCGATTAGTATTTTAACCGTATGTTTGTAAGGCAGGTGTGCGAGGAACCTTGGGCTTGATGCTGCCGAACTACAACTCCCATCATTCTCAGCAAGCATGGCCAATGGCCAGGGGTGATGGGAACTGTAGAGAGTCAGAGAAGTGTAGTAGTTACGGAGTTGGCTAAGGCCTGGGAGACCAGGGTTCAAATCACCACTCAGCCTTGAAGCAAACTGAGCGTCCCTGGGCCAGTCACTGTTTCTCTGCTTCCTCTTCCTGACAGGGTTGTTCTGGGGAGAGGGAGAACCATGGATGCTATTTTGAGCTCCTTGGAGGAAAGGTGGAATATAAACACACATGAATATAAATGGACATCTAGGGAGCAAAGTGTGCTGTAAGGGATGGGAGAACTTGGAATGCATGAAGGATTTCTCTGGAACCCATGGGTTTGTCGGAACCGTGGGATGGAAAGCCAGCTGGACAGGCCCCAGCTGCAGCGTCTCTCTTCTCAGCCTTGCCACTGCAGAGATCCATCAGTCATTCTTCTCCGACGTGTGTCTGCAACTCACGCTGCTGCGCATGAGCACACATTACTCAGCAGAGTAAACACACAACAGATCTGGCTCGAGGCATGGATACTAGACTATGTTTATTGTACATAAATCAGGACAAAGAAAACATGGCTTCTCTCCTTGTCGTTCTTCTCGGAGAGAGAGAAAACAAAAGCGACACAGAGCGGATGTTCCTCTCACGAGACTCCAGCAATCTGTGCTGGAATGTAAACAGACATGTGACATGTAACAATCCCATGTCTGCAGCAAAGGGTGGAATGGAATTCCCAACAGGGTTACCAGTGCCCATAGATGGTTATGCATGGACCATCCACAACTTCCAGCTGATGTGTTATCAGTGGCAGTCTGAAGGGGGCCTACACCCACGGGGAACTGCTTCCACCCTACAAGGGTTGAATGGTAGTCTCTTACCTCTCTATATAGCTGGTGCAGAGGATATATTAATGTATCTAGGTCAAAATAAGAGATATTTGTTGAAACTGTGAGGCTGGCTGTCAATGTAGGTTTCTCTCCTGTTTTAACTGCAAATAACCAAGAATGGCTTTTTGTGGCTGGAATATGTGGCTGGGCAGTTTGTTGTTCCTGTTGTTGTTCATAGTCGTGTGCTGAGACAAGAGATGCACGCCTTGGCTCCAACAATTTGTGAAACACTGATGGTATTGTGTACTGAATATGAAGTCCAGCAAAGGAGGCTTTGGCTGAAACACTTTTTGCATGTTTTGATTCTTGATGCTCCACTGGGCGAATTTACAGAGACTTTGATATTACATGAGAATTTTTTGTTGTTGCTGCACCAGTAAACCACTACTATTTTATTATATGTGTGAATTTTCCCTGAAGCATTATAGGAAATCTGAATGGCCACATTACATGTTGGAAATGCAAAGCCTCTTTTTCATTCTGTCTGCCTTTCAGTGTTTCAGATTAGAACAAAGTTCCGAACCCGGGAAAAGGGCACAGCTCACTATGTCATGCACACTCCAGATCATTTGACACAGATATGTTAGGCTCTATTGCACTTTGATCATATTTTTGTTCCAACAATTAGAGCTTGTTTGAACAGCCAGTTATCCTGTGATAAGACTGCTTCAGCTCATTTCAGCTTCTGCTTTGACTGCACGTACAGAGGGGTTACTAAGAGGCTGCCGAGTTGAAAGAGAAGGAAAAAAAAGAGTCCCTTTTTTAAAAAAAATGAAAAAGATAGAAAGATAGAAATGTGACTTTGACTCACCTCACATCTTTTTAAAATCTTTGAATAAGTGATCATGCAAAAGTATAGAATAATCATTACCGGTATATCTGGTATGAAAGATGAATGGAATCCAGAATTCATTTCTACCCAAGTATAACCTATGATTGGCTTTGAACCAGTGAACAAGGGCATTTGAAATGTATTGTCCATGTAGCCCATGGGTCAGAATAATAATGGTGACTCTGCAACATTTGAATGTTTCTTGTATTAAAGGATGCTGCTAAAGTGCAACATTGGAGCGTAAATTAAGTTTGCAGGGTGTATCTATAGATCTTCAGTTAAAATATCCCAGTTGTGCTTCTTTTATGAGACCTGCTTTAGCAACTGTGTCTTTGTGGAAATGGTTGCCCAGATAGTATAATAGTATTCTACAAGTGGCTTGGCACCAGAATATTTGAAGGACCCCCCTTTCTTATATGGCGTTGTCCATCTACCGCATTCAACGTTGGAGGCACTGCAAAGCATCCCACCACTCTCAGAAGATCAGTTGGTCAAGATGTGAGGTGAGGCGTTTTCTGTGGCATCATGGAGGCTGTGGATCTCTCTGCCTACTGAAGTTGGTTGCCCCCCCCCCCCCCGCTTATTAAGCTTCAGGCAAATGTCTAAACCTTTTTCATTTGGCTGCACTACTTGTGTCCCTATTTCATGTCCCTGTGGTCATGCTGAATTGTTTTGCCCAGTTCTTGGTTTTAATGTATGTAATTTATTTGAGTAACCTGCAGTGCATTTATTGCAATTTGAACGGCTTTGTAACTTGTACTGTTTTATGCTCTTTCTGTAAGCCATGTTGGGTTTATCTTATATACTTTTTAAGCAGACATACAAAATGGGTAAGACAAAAATTCTTGGGGCGGTCAGTGTTTGCACAATTCTGAGTTCCTGTGCATTTTGGGGTGCTAGTAGCTCAAGGGGGCTGCATTGTCCTCACAGTCGAAGGAAAGAAACCTCTACCTTTTCCCTTAGAGCTGTTGTTTTACTCATGTGCAAATTAAGCCTTTCATCAATCAACTAAAACTCAAAGGACAATCGAGTTAGACTTCTTTAACTGGGTGACATTCCTGCTATTTACACTTTGAATTATTTACATTTGCAGCTGTTGGCATATAAAAAGGTCTATACCTGTATTTTGGCCTACAGGTCATAAATCAATGTGCGGGTTAAAAGGAAGGCAGAAATAAGATGACCCTACCTGGAACATTTCTGAAAGATACCTTCTGCGTATTAAAGCAGAGCGGTGGGGAATCTTTCCCCTCACCTATTACCGCACTATCGCTAATTGAAGATGTCACTTTCCTGATGATCATCGTTTGGCAGAGAACCAGCCTCAGCGCTAGCAAGCCCTGCTGCTGTTGCGAAGGAAGCAAATTGATACACAGCCATTGAACCTAATTCCTTTTCATTACAGACAAAGGGTTTAAACATTTGGTTCATGTACCTGCCTGCAGGTTTTGGTGCACTTTTAATGAATTTTCAAATGGAAATGGCATCATGACAGCCGGTTAAGGGCTAACACAGTGCTTCTCAAATGCAGGGCTATGAAACACAGGTGCAGACCCTCCAAGTGGATCAGTCCTGGATTTACAGAAGCCACCCTTTTCCTTAGGACGTCCCTATTCTCATCGGATAAATGTTGGAAGGGAGGCAGGTGAGCCCAAATCTGTTTCTCTGGCTCCTCCACCCTCATTTCCAGGCCTTTCTTCCCCCTTTAAGCAAGGGTGGGGAACTTCAGGCCCAAGGGCCAATTGTGGCCTTCCAGGCCTCACCACATGGTTCTTTGGACTTTCCCCAAGCCACCTACCCTCTACCACCTTCGGCCTATAGTCCTACCTGCAACTGGCATGTTGCCTTCAGAAGGCTGCCCACAATGGAATACAGGTCTCTGGCTGAACATGATTCCCTGTCCCTGCTATTATGAGGCAGTCTTCATTCCTTCCATCCTATATGTGGGATGGATGAGGTTACTGTTGGGTGGGCTTGTAACTAATTGACTTGCAATCCAAAGAATGCTCACTAATCAAAGGAAGTCATTGTCTTGCTCTGTTCTGCCTTTGTCAAACCATACCTGGAGTAACGTATCTAGTTCTGGGTACCACAATTTAAGAATCATATTAACAAGCTGGACCGTGGGTGACCAAGATGATCAAGGATCTGGAAACCCAAGCCTTATGAGGAATGGCTGAGGGAGCTGGGTATGTTTAGCCTGGAAAATAGGAGACTGAGAGGAGATAGGATAGCCATCTTCAAATGTCTAAAGGACTCTCAAATGGAAGATGGAGCAAGCTTGTTTTCTCCTGCTCCAGAAAGCAGGACCCAAACCAATGGCTTCAAGTTACAAGAAATGAGATTCCACCTACACATCAGGAAGAATTTTCTGCCAATGGAGCTGTTCGACAGTGGAACGGTCTTCCTCAGGAGGTAATGGACTCTCCTTAATTGGATGATTTTAAGCAGAGGTTGGATGGCCACCCAGCATGTAGGACCTAGTTGAGATTCCCGCATTGCAGGGCATTTGACTGGATGACTCTTGGAGTCCCTTTGAACTCTGCAATTCTATGATTCTATTATTCTAACCCCAATTACTACCGCCAGAAACTGGTGGTGATAATAATCACCTATTAACAAGAAGCCTTTAAATGAACCAACCAGGTCTGCAAGCCGAACTGCATGAATAAATTACAGCTGCAAGCCTACTTATCCCTGCAATGAATGGCTCCAGCTCTCAACTTCATTTGTAAGAGGCTCTAGAATCCCAGCAGGTTTGGTCGCCAACAGCACTTAATAGCTGCTTTGCTAGTTAGGCTTATGAAGGAACGGAAGGCAGTACATCTTTTCCAAGGCCACATGTTCATTATGTTAATGCTTAAGATTGTAGAGATTAATAACAACGATGATTATGCTTCACAATAGCAAAAGCATGGCAAGTTTTGTAAGTGTCCATTGAGCTCCTGGTATTTAGCTATGCCAAGTTATTCAGATCAGTTCATGCAAGGTGAAAACTCCAGACTCGAAACATTTATATAATTCAGAACCATTTCACACATTACAGAAACAATTAGAAGCATTTCTGTTTTGAGCACTTTTTCCTACCGGATGAAGATGTCTCTGCCTTAGATGCTCATTTTTGCATTATTATTACACTAGTGGCAAGAATTGTGGAAACCTTTTGGAGAAAGTGAATTTCCGAGGTTTGATGGCTTACAACACCACTTTTTTTGGGAGCAAGATTATATATTGATGTAAAGATAATTTAATGAAGAATGTAATGCAACAAGCTTTGTTCAATTATCTGTATTCCATCAAATGTTATAGCCAAATAACCAGAAAAAGGAGTGTTTAGAGAGCCAATCAGGTGTCATCTTGTTTTGACAATGATAATTCAACAAATCTTGTTGAATTCCACCCTTAGAACCATTTTTGGCAAATGAAGGGGGTAAAACACTCAGGTGAATCATGGAATGCCCCAGCGTTCTTCAACTGATGTACTTGGACAACTCACTTCATTCCCAATCATTATCAAACTGCCTGGGAATGATGGACATTGTAGTCCAACAATATATGGGGACTCAAGGTTGAAGAACACTGGGCTATTCCATTGAAGCCACACACACCATGAAAATCGAAGCTGTGAACTGCAATCATCAATGCACACCTTGTCTGGATTCACCAACGTATGGCCTCTTCTCATTTCGATAACCATAATTCAGGTGTTGTCTTTTAACAACTTGGACTCAACATCTTCACATTTGAGGTTGCCTGTTTTTGGATGAAGTCAAAACTTTTGGTTTCTTTAGTGCCTGTGTTTAGGAGAGCTGTTAGAACATTTCTCTTTAATTGGGCTTTTCTGCCCTCCTGCTGTGAGTTTTACTGTTGTCTATCATTAGATGATGTTTTATAGTGTTACACCATACGCGGCTCTGATCTCCCTAGGGAGGAGGAGCTGGAAACAAACAAACAAACAAACAAAACACATCTACCAAAGAGCAGAGTTCAATTTGTCATCTGCCAGCTTGGTGAAAATGATATGCCAATTATTTTATATATGTGTTGGGAAAGTTGTGGATCTCTGAATTAACATATTGTTATGATCCATCAAGTCCTGTTAAAAGACCGAAAAGTGTCAGAGCTTCATTGTCGGCAGGGAGAAATTGGCCTGGGATGTGTGGCTCACATCTGCCAGGGTGGGGACTGGCAGGAGTTGTTCTTGTTATTAATACAAATATATATTGGTCACTGTTTTTTTTTTGGGGGGGGGAACTCAGAGCAATTTACAAATAGCATTTTAAAAAACCAAGTGTGAAAACAAGAGCAGTACAACCTAAAAGACCATCCAAAAGTCTGGGGAAAAACAAGAATGGCTTTGCTTGGCACCTAAAAGCAGATAGTGATGCAACCAGCCATGCTCCCCTGGAGAGAGTATTCCATCAATGGGGAGCCACCACTGAGAAGGTCCATTCTCACTTCGCCACCCTCTGCACCCTTCTTGGAGGGGGCACACAGAGAAAAGCCTCAGATGGTGAGGGCAGGGTCAGAGTTTGGGTGGGGATCCCACAAAGGGATGGAAAAATCCAACAATTTTGGCTTCTCTCCATTTCCAATTTTTCCAATCTTAAGCTCAGTTCTGCTCCTTTGCACATCACTTTGTCCTTTTTTAAGTCCTCGTGAAAGTTCGTCAACACTTCAGTGCGGATTTCTTCTGATACATTTGCATCAGACTCATTTGTAGGCAACTTTGCCTAATATCAACCCGTTTGCAAAACAACATTCACTAATATATGTTTCTAGATTCAGGTAGGTAGGCATGTTGGTCTGACGCAGTCGGAAAAAAAAATGTCCAGTAGCACCTTAGAGACCAACTAAGTTTGTTCTGGGTATAAGCTTTTGTGTGCATGCACACTTCTTCAGATACTAAAACACCATCAGTATCTTAAGAAGCGTGCATGCACACGAAAGCTTATACCCAGAACAAACTTAGTTGGTCTCTAAGGTGTTACTGTTTGTCTGTTGTTTTCATGAATATTCACATGCAAATTTCACCCTAGGTATAGGCATTTTCGTACACGTCACTTGGCTGCAGTACTGGACTGCAAAATTTGGAGAAGCACAAATGCTGAAGGGTGACTGCCTTTCAATTTATGTAGTTTTGGAAAATTAGGTCGGTTTGCCTTTGAGTGTGAACTGAACCAAATTTCTTCCCATCGCTATGTCCAAGATAACTGATTTTGCTTTTTGGAATCCACAGAGTCTGTCTATGTGCTTGCTTGTGCAAGTCCTTAATAACTGCTCGGACTATACATGTTCAAATTAACTGATTATGACAGTGACACTGTCCTTCCTCTAATGAAAATTGGTACTGTAAATGGGGAAAAAATGTGTGGCTGCCTCAGCCTTTCTTTCTTATTATCTCTTATACAGATCATTGGTTCCCTTAAGTAGTATAGGGTACTGCAAATAAGTATTCAAAGGACTTTCAGTGTGTATTATTTATTTATTTATTTATTTATTTATTTATTTATTCATACATACATACATTTCACTAATTTTACAATCATTTTGACATTTCAAAACTTGACTCCCTTCCCCCTCTTTCTGAGGTTCCTTAAATTTGTTTTTAATATCTTCTGCATATCCAAATTAACTTAATTTGCTCATTTACTCATCTTCTTTAAAGATAAACTCTTCTAAAACTGCAGGTTATTACAATAATCCTGCCAATGTTTTCATCTGTTTATAATTTATCTGTAAATATTCAACAAACCATTTGCATTCTTTTATTTAAAAAAAATAATTGTTATCTTAATTTCTTATTCTTCCGGTAAGTTTCGCCATCTCTGCATATTCCATAAGTTTTTGCTGGGACTTCTGCTTCTTTCCATTTTGGGGAAAGTAACGTTCTTGCCGCTGTAGTAGCATACATAAATAAGTTTCTATACATGTTGGGTAGTTCTGTCCCTATCATTCCCAAAATTAAATTCAGTGTGTATTTTATTTTTTAAAAAAAATCAACCAATTTTGATTATTGTACACCCATTCATAATCTGAAGTGTTCCCTAGGGGTTCCAAAATGTGACCATGCACAAAATAACAAGCTGCCATGAAGAAATATGACCTTGTGAAAAATAAAGATTCACCCACCTTTACCTACAATGCTATATTGTGGTGATTTAATATCCACAAATCCGCACCTTTTTTTTCTTTTTTTTTGCTCTTCATTGTGCATTCTTCCTCAAGGGTGCTTCCTTCAAATCAAACTCAAAGAAGCATCCTCTGTGACATCTCCACCAGCCTTTTATCCCCCAGTCATCTGGATACTAACAGAAGGGTAAGGGGGAAGGAGTCTCCACTGTTCACTTTCTTGTCTTATCTTGCCATGACCTTAACTTGAACTTGGAAGTGATCCTTCCAAGTTCACTCCAGCTGGTTCTCTGCATGGCTAATACCTAGGACAGGTTTAACTCTTACGCTAAGGATACTGTAAGAAAGGGATGGACAGCTTCTGCAGACAACAGCCCTGGAGTCAAAGGTTGGGTTGTGTACATCCCAGCAAGAGACTCCAGATGTTCCAGTGCTTGCCAAGGGTTTGGTTTCCTTTGACTGACCCTCAGTAGAGACTGTGGTGCTTTTAGGATTAATAGCATCAATTACAGCTGTGGTCTAAAACCACAGAGCCTAGGGCTTGCCAATCAGAAGGTCGGCGGTTTGAATCCGCGCGACGGGGTGAGCTCCTGTTGTTCGATCCCTGCTCCTGCCAACCTAGCAGTTCGAAAGCACGTCAAAGTGCAAGTAGATAAATAGGTACCGCTCCGGCGGGAAGGTAAACGGTGTTTCCGTGCACTGCTCTGGTTTGCCAGAAGCGGCTTTGTCATGCTGGCCACATGACCTGGAAGCTGCCTGCGGACAAACGCCGGCTCCCTTGGCCAGTAAAGCGAGATGAGCACCGCAACCCCAGAGTCGTCTGCGACTGGACTTAATGGTCAGGGGTCCCTTTACCTTTACTATATACAGCCTGAGATTAGGAAGGGAGGGTTTGCAACTTTAACACTCTAGCAGAACTTGCTTCCCCGTTAGGTTCCCTGGGAGATCCCCAAGCCATACCTTTGGTTCCAGCACAGGACAAGACAAGTCTCTGTGTCTCTAGCTTCCAACATTAGCCAAAGAAGCTCTATCACACACAGAACACCCTCGCCAACTTAGCCTATTGTTCTCCATCCTAGAAGGGTGAGGTTGGGAAAGGTTTGCCCATTTGTTTCTATGGCAACAGGCCAGCCACTTTGGCCACCTTGGGCCATTGTGTTGCAAAGAAACTTGTCTGACCAGTCTTGCAGCCTCTTCTACTAAATCCCAAAACTCTTTGGTACAGAATCACAGGTCTGGAAGGGACTCACAGATACCGATGTGCACTTAAATATAGCTCTCGGTATATGTGTACCCCCAATTGTCCCCTGACAGCTGCATGCTACTTTTTTTTTTACTTGCATGGATCTGAAAGCTTGTATTGATAGAGATATGTGCTAAACATAACAAGTGAGTGCTACAACAGACTTTTGAAAAGCAGCCCTGTGCTTTTCCTAAACACTTTTTAAGAGATGGATTAACAGGATGTTAACTAGGACACCATTTGCGAGCTAGTTCTTGCCTGCCTATTTCTCCAAAGTTGCATATGCGTCATAAACTACTAAACTTATAATAACAGCAGTTTCTTGTATGTTTTTTTTTCCAAATTATTCCTACTAGGATCTCTCTGTGGTGGGAAACGATCGTCTTGCATTTGATTCTGTAATTGATGCTTTTTTTCTGCTGTAATCTGTCATTTTCCGTGGGGCTGACGTCTCCCTCTGACATGACCTTTTTTTGTTTCCATCGTATGTCCCTTGCCATCTTTTTAAGACTTTAAATTGTGGGCTTACATTGGATATATTTGCATACACGCATATACATTGCATAAGTTCCGAGCCAGTTTGTTCTATTGTCATTTGCTGAATTAGCAAGCTTTCTCTTTAAAGTTGCGTCGCTGAGACTGTGCTGGTCTAAGCAGCTTACAGCTTTGAACGTCAGGCCACATGACGTCCTCCATTGTCACTTTGCAGTCTTGCTCTTTTTGGAAATGCATATTACCCATGCTGCATATGATTATAGCAAAACCCAGTTTTCTGGAGAGCTGCAGATATTTGGATGAGTCATTGGAAATCTGTGCCTTTGCCCTTCCTCCCTTCTTTCTTTTTTTCTGCAAAGACTTCTGTGCACTGATGTTTTCCTACCTCAGTCATTTCACCTACAGTTAATGGAAATCAGGTTGCCAACTGCTCTGATTTCTCAAGAGATCCGGGGGGGGGGGGGGCAGTCACCATCATGTCCTGAATGAATTGCCCTGAGAGAAGAAATAAAAATTCACTGCAGGTGAACTGTTTGAAAACCAAAACAAACAAACACAAGCTATGAAAAGCAAGTGTCCAAAAGATGCTCCCTTGGTGGGCTCTTGGAGGGCTGTTAGCTGTGATACCTGCACTGAAGGGGGTTGGAATGGATGACCATTTGGGTCCCTTCCAGCTCTACAATTCTTTGACATTCCCATTGGTCATTCAGAGCAAGGGCTGTAGCTCAGTAGCAGAGCATCTGTGTTGCATGAAAAAGGTCTCAGGTTCAGTCCTTGGCATCTCCAGGTAGGGCTAGGTGCGTCCCCTGCTGGAAACCTTGGGGAGATGCTTCCAGTCAGTGTTGACATTACTGAGATAGATGGGCCAATGTCCTGACTTGGTGTTGGGCAACCTCCTATGCGCATTGGTTTGGATCCTAAGAATCGGTGAGCAGAGTTGTGGAAGAGATGTTCAGGAAGCCTGCTAATGGAAGGGAGGCAATTTTGGCAGGATTCATATTCCCCCATCCAACCACCTGCAGTCACTGAACATAGGAAGCTGCCTTTTCTGAGTTATCTACCTCCGTATTGTCCACATTGACAGGCAATACCTCTCCAAGATTTCAGGCCAGTAACATTCCCAGCCATACATGAACCAAACTAGTTCATTTTGTAAAGGGATAAACTGGAACTAGTTCCTTTTTGAACAGGATGAACTTGAACTGAAACTAGCTGATCTTTAAATTGAGCTTTCCATGTTATTGGTGGTGGACATAATTGCCGTTGGTCTCTTAAGGAATGTGATGCTCTGGTTAAATCCCTGCAAAGCTTCCTTTCCTCAATTGAATTGCTTTCTTTTTTAAAATCTCTATGATGTCACAGCTTCTTCTTCTGAGCCAAAAATAAGGTTGCTGTGGTTACATGTACCGGGGAAATTTCAGAGCGATGAGCTCTAACTTTGACTCATCTAAAGCAACATGTGAGCCTATGTGTGATATTTCTGTCATAGACTGTGTTGTACCTTCGGAGCAGGATATAAAACTGAATGGATAAAGTGGTTAAAGCTTGCCTTCTGATGATAAGCAAGCTCAAGAGACAATGGGGACACAAAGGAATGCAATGTTATTTCCTTCTCCCATTAATTCCATTGCTATTTTGAGCACTGATTAGTCTAGGCTATGGATACATAAAAGCCAAACGGGGAGAAAGCAAGCCTTATGAAAAACCTCTTGTGGCTCTCTCAGATTCAGAATCTCTCACAAGCTCCTAAACAGTAAGAAGGAGGACTCAGTAGCTGAAGCAAGAGAAAAATGAGAAGCCTTGTCCTGTATTGGAAAAGAGAAGCCTGGAGCAGCCTTCTGGGTATATTCCAAAAGGCTGAACAACTTTGGGAACTAAGAGGAGTCTAGTTATAGTCTAGTTATATTTCAACAGGCATTAACCTAGATTTGCAGGATGATCTCATTAATGTCTGGAATGGGCATAAGCAGTGCTTGGAAAGTTACTTTGAAAAAGGAAGTAGGGTGAGCTCCCGTTGTTCGGTCCCAGCTCCTGCCCACCTATCAGTTCGAAAGCACGTCAAGTGCAAGTAGATAAATAGGTACCGCTCCAGCAGGAAGGTAAACGGCGCTTCCGTACGCTGCTCTGGTTCACCAGAAGCGGCTTAGTCATGCTGGCCACACGACTGTTTGGCAGCTCCCTCGGCCAGTGACTGTGACTGGACCTAATGGTCAGGGGTTACCTTTACCTTTTAGATCTAGTTCAAGTTCCTCTTGTTCAAAACAGAACCAATTATTTTACAAAGCCAACAAGTTCACTTCAAGTTAATCCAAGTAAGCATTTGAGTTATAAAATATTTGTCTTCTGCAAAAGAAAACACAACATTCAGAATGTCACAAGCTACTGTACTGGAATATAGAGTCCAAAAGTAAATACTGGGGGGCCACTTGGAAGTAATGAAATGTCTGGCAGACAGAATTTCAACAGGTGGAGCTTACCTCATAATTGTATTTCTGTACTCGATCATGTCTACCCTGTTTAATTTGTGTTAGCAATACAGCTGTTAAAGGGCACAAAGCATAATTCGCTTTGTTCCTAGAACTCTACATCTCACTTCAAGTGTTCTTGTTAGAAGAAAGTGAATCTCTTCAGAAGAGAAAAGAAGACACAGGAAATGCCTCACATTCCCTCCTTTTGTTTGCTTAGCCACAGCGACTGACAGTAGCAACAGCAGCTCCTCCATACCTGCCTAATAAGCCTTAAAATGTTCCTTTCACATTTTGTTTTGTACCTTTCCTTAAGAGTGTGTGTGTGCCCGTGCGCACGCATGCTAAGAGTCCAGGCCACCTGCTGGGTTGGGGAAAATAGTTCTTCTGAATAATTATGAATCACAGCCATTATAGTTCCCACCACAGAGCTGCAGCAGAATCACATGGGTATCTTAACCAATCAGACCATGTGACTGCTGCAGGAGTTGAGCTTGAATTTCTCAGGATATGCAAATGAAGGTACTTACTTTAATGAGATGTGCTTACTGGAGGGAATCCATTACTCGCAAGGGATAATTAATAGCCAAATTAGAGGCATTACCTGCATTAGATATGGCACTGGGTTCCAGGGGATTAATTAGGCTTATGCATGCTGTTCATGTTTGTGCCTGCATGCCTATAGCTTTGGATCAGTTTTCGGCTTACACAGCAACTGCTTTCTCTGATCAACTACTTGCTTTCATTGCTCAGAGAAAAGATACACTGCGCACACATAGTTTCAAGGCATGTGCAAAGTTCCAGTTCAGCCAAGCTTTTTTGAGATGTTTGCCAGTCCATTTCCAATTGTGTTCCTTCTGAATTATACTGTTGGGTTTGCCGCATTTAAGAGAAAAATATGTAAGCACAGAAATACAGGAGTAGAGACTTCTCCTTTTCTTAATTTGTTCTGACATTTAACCTAACCTACACTGACTGCAGCTTAGTCCAGAAGGACCGAGATCTGCAAATGTTCTCAAAGGAATGTTTAAAATGCCCTCTGGAATCATTCTGAATTTGTTTCACTTCTTCGCAAGCCTGTATATTCTCGTGGGGTGGGGTGGGGTCTTGGGGGCAGGATGCAGTCATTAACAATTAATTAATGCCAATAGGCATGGGGGTGGAATTACACTATTTATTGGATATTTGATATTATTTAATGGTTAGCCAATCATAACAAAACACTGTGAGATCTGAATCAGCCTATCAATGCCATGCAGTGGTTTGTTTGCTTTTTAATTTCTAATTTTTTTGCGGCGATCCACAGCAGCATTACATTCAGTATGACGAGAGGCAATAAAAGGCTGTGATCCTGTATAGATTAGAAGAGGGAGATTTTGCCCAGCAGCACAGCTTGTCATGCAAAAACTCCCTCTTCTACAGACCCGCTAAAGCGGCTTTTGCCAACCTGCTGCCCTCTGATTGTTTTGGACAACCACTCTCCTCAACCCTAGCCAGCTCTGCCATTGTTGGTGGGAGTTGTTGTCCAAGACACCTGTTGTTGTTGTTGTTGTTGTTGTTGTTGTTGTTGTTGTTGTTTAGTCGTTTAGTTGTGTCCGACTCTTCATGACCCCCTAGACCAGAGCACGCCAGGCACTCCTGTCTTCCACTGCCTCCTGCAGTTTGGTCAGACTCAGGTTGGTAGCTTCGAGAACACTGTCCAGCCATCTTGACCTCTGTCGTTCCCTTCTCCTTGTGCCCTCAATCTCTCCCAACATTCCAGTGAGTCTTCTCTGCTCATGAGGTGGCCAAAGTATTGGAGCCTCAGCTTCAGAATCTGTCCTTCCAGTGAGCACTCAGGGCTTATTTCCTTCAGAATGGATAGGTTTGATCTTCTTGCAGTCCATGGGACTCTCAAGAGTCTCCAACAGGACCATAATTCAAAAGCAAAAATTCTTCGGCAGTCTGTAAATTTTGTTAAATAAAAATGAAATAATTCAAGATGAGCCAAGTGTCAATCTGCATTTGCATTGACCTCTGGGAATGCAACACAGAAGCCCAGCGTTTAAAACTGCTGTCACCCCCCTGCGTCCTGCTGTCCCTTCTTTACTGTTGTTCAAAACTGCCATTTTCTTCTCAGTTCCTTCCATTTCTCCTTGACTCAAGCTCAAGAAATTTGCAGAATGAGCTGCAGTGTCTGACTGCCAACTTTCTTCAGACGTATTGTGTCTTTATGAAATGCATACAAACTTTGTTGTTGTTGTTTTTCGTCATTTAGTCGTGTCCAACTCTTCGTGACCCCATGGACCAGAGCACGCCAGGCACACCTATCCTTCACTGCCTCCCGCAGTTTGGTCAGACTTATGTTGGTAGCTTTGAGAACACTGTCCAGCCATCTTGACCTCTGTCGTTCCCTTCTCCTTGTGCCCTCAATCTCTCCCAACATTCCAGTGAGTCTTCTCTTCTCATGAGGTGGCAAAAGTATTGGAGCCTCAGCTTCAGAATCTGTCCTTCCAGTGAGCACTCAGGGCTTATTTCCTTCAGAATGGATAGGTTTGATCTTCTTGCAGTCCATGGGACTCTCAAGAGTCTCCAACAGGACCATAATTCAAAAGCAAAAAATTTTCGGCGGTCTGTAAA
The DNA here is from genome assembly GCF_009819535.1 of Lacerta agilis. Classification (NCBI taxonomy): domain Eukaryota; kingdom Metazoa; phylum Chordata; class Lepidosauria; order Squamata; family Lacertidae; genus Lacerta; species Lacerta agilis. Next base: position 19,367,903 of record NC_046315.1, read on the forward strand.
TTTTGTTAAATAAAAATGAAATAATTCAAGATGAGCCAAGTGTCAATCTGCATTTGCATTGACCTCTGGGAATGCAACACAGAAGCCCAGCGTTTAAAACTGCTGTCACCCCCCTGCGTCCTGCTGTCCCTTCTTTACTGTTGTTCAAAACTGCCATTTTCTTCTCAGTTCCTTCCATTTCTCCTTGACTCAAGCTCAAGAAATTTGCAGAATGAGCTGCAGTGTCTGACTGCCAACTTTCTTCAGACGTATTGTGTCTTTATGAAATGCATACAAACTTTGTTGTTGTTGTTGTTTTTCGTCATTTAGTCGTGTCCAACTCTTCGTGACCCCATGGACCAGAGCACGCCAGGCACACCTATCCTTCACTGCCTCCCGCAGTTTGGTCAGACTTATGTTGGTAGCTTTGAGAACACTGTCCAACCAGCTCATCCTCTGTCGTCCCCTTCTCCTTGTGCCCTCCATCTTTCCCAACATCAGGGTCTTTTCCAGGGAGTCTTCTCTTCTCATGAGGTGGCCAAAGTATTCCAAGACACCTGGAAGGTAGCAAATTGATGAGGCTGCTTTAAAAGCACAGGAGTCCTGCTTTTTCCTGCATCCAGCCAACCCGTTTCCATAGCCAGCTTTCAGAAGCGATCCTATGCACAAGAAGCTGGCATAAAGCAAGCTGGGGTAAATTAATCTGGCATTACACCAGATCAACCCCTGTTTAGCAATGGGGATGCTGCTGCTGCGGACACGGCAATGGATTCAAACTACAAGAAAGAAGACAAATAAGGAACAATTAAGCACACAAACTTAATCACACACAGCCCCAAAAAGACAAACCCACAAAACCTACAGAGTGTCCCCCGAAGCTCAGCTCACCTTGTGCTCCCTCCTCAGCCGCTGCCCTCCAGGCACTGACTAGCTCTGCCCACAGCTGGTCACCTGACTCAACAGAAGCCCTGCCCCTTCTGGGAGAGCACACAGCTTGGCAGGGGGTTGGACTGGATGGCCCTTGTGGTCTTTTCCAACTCTATGATTCTATGCTGCTCTGCCTAAGCCTGTTGCAGGGAAAACAAAGCTTTAAAGCAGTGTTCTGTGCTAGGTCACATGACTGAACAGGCTTAGGATCCAAACTAAGTTTCCTCCCACCCTCACAACATCCTCAGAATGTCCCTTTTAGGAGACATGCACTGGCATTCACTCAGCCAGCTTCAGCTCAGATGGCTGAATCGCGACTGAGACTGGATGAGCAAATTACACTGACGTATCTTCAGCTGAGCTAGGGTTGGGGATTTAACCCCAGCTTACTTGGCTAAGCATGGACTCAGCTGGCTGAGCCAGAGATCTGCGGCATCATATGCTGTTCATCCTGGTAGATGTTGCCGTGGGATGTTGTCTTTAGTCTAAATGTTCTGTATTTCCATAGAAATGTATGATGCTATCTTTTTAACAAAATTATTAGAACAGAGCCAAAAAATATTCACAGAAGTTTTTAGCTCAGAAATGGAAGCTCCTCACAGGTGGGGAGGTGAAATGTTTCACAATTTACACACACAGAAACACACACACACACAAAATTAATTCCACTCATCCTTTCCCGTACTTGTTTTGTAGAATGAACAGTCATGACCATCACGCTCCCTGCAGCCTAGGCTGCTTGCAAATGCAATCTTTCAAACACAAAATAGCATTTCATATTGATATAAATGAGCAAAATATACAAGCAGAAACAGAACCCCTAGCAGTGGTCCACAGCAGTAAATTACAATGAAAAAACCCAAAGTGTATACCAATGTATATATACACATAAAATAATATCTAAAACCCAAGCACACTTCCACTTACATAAGTCTTCTTCCACAGGAAAACATACATCAATACTAATGCACAGTCTCTACACCAAATTATTTAAAGGACAATATATCAGAATATAATAAAAATTCACACTATTGCTGTATTTGCAGTACTACACTGAAGTGAATGTAATGTGTGAGTCTGCTTACAAATTATCGTTAGAAAAGGACTTCACTTCTATAGATTTTGGTGCAAGGTCATCCAATCCATAAACTGAAGACAGTAACAAAAAGGCATTTTTGCCAACCCCAGAAAAGATCAATATCACTCAATTCAGAAATTGTAAATAAATGTAAACTATCCTAAGCTTGGAACTACAATGACTTTGCAAAGCCTGCTCACAACCAAGAGTCAGGGGAGTCCAAAACTCTATGCTCAACAGCAAGATGTTGGCACCAATCTAGTACAAAGATTTCTTTTTTAAAAAATTCACTGCATTTATATTAAATAGGAAGTCCAAATAGGTGTGTAAATGAAATTAACCATTATAAGTCATAGGTCCCATTGTGTAGAAAGGGCAGTGACATCTTCAAATCACTGAAGATAGTGGAGGACAGATAGTGGATGTTTGTTCTTCTATCATTTCAGTACAAGGTCCCATCTGTAGTATAAATTTAAAGCAGTATCATACCACTTTAAGCAGTCATTGCTTCCCTCAAAGAATCTTAGGAACTATAGTTCTTTAAGGTGGCTTCATGTTGTTAGGTTAGGGGAGACTTGTTTCCCTCACAGGGCTACAATTCCCAGAGATCCCTGGGAGGAGGGATTGATTGTTAAACCACTCTTGGAATTGGTCTTTTATCCACCATAAATTCTTACAGCATTCACATTTGTTGTTCATGTGTTAGTCCTCATACCCAAGGAATAAAATTTAAGAGTGATCACCCACAGATGATCAAAGTTTTATCCCAGGCATAGTTGGTAGGAGCAATAATTTCTGACCAAAAACAGAACACCACAAGGCATGGCTCCAATTTTTTTTTTTTTTTAGTGTTTATCACCCAAAAATAAATTAATAATATATTTGGTACCATTCAATGGGGGGGGGGAATCTACTTCCTGTTGTGAAAAGCTGGTCTCAAATAGCTATCCCACCCCATGAATCATGAGCTACCATAGTGTCAGTGCCTAAGATTTTGAGCTACAACACAGAAAGCCCTCAGTTCAAACCCCAACTCTACCAGGGAGTTACAAAATAACTGTAGACAAGCCACTTTTTCCTCAGCTCTCCCTGGCCCCAACCACAATATGGGGATAATATTTACTTTATTTATTTATTTATTTATTTTTATTTCTAATTCTATACCGCCCTATACCTGAAGGTCTCATATTTACAGAATATGCTGCCCGATAACTAAAATTCTCTGGGTGGCTTACAATAAAAGTTAAAAAACAGTTGCATAGAAAGATGAAACCATAAAATAAGGTGGGCCGTGAAACCAGCCATAGAGAACAACCACCCTAAAACAAAGCTCGCAACAGCTCCAAAGAGTCACAGATATTAAACCTCCACAAAAATCCAAAGCTGGTGTAGCCAAATAATGCCCTCCATATATTTTGGGGCTCCCATCAACCCAAGCCAGCATGGCCAATGGTCAGGGATGATGGGAAGTGTAGCCCACATCCGGAGGGCATCATATTGGCCACTTCTGATCCAAAGGGTTTCACTCTGTAAGCAACTAAAATTCTTTAAAATTGGGGCTGGGGAAGAATGGAGAGAAGCTTCTTCAGGTGTTAGAAGAGAAGAGAAGAAGAGTTTGGATTTGATATCCCGCTTTTCACTACCCGAAGGAGTCTCAAAGCGGCTAACATTCTCCTTTCTCTTCCTCCCCCACAACAAACACTCTGTGAGGTGAGTGGGGCTGAGAGACTTCAGAGAAGTGTGACTAGCCCAAGGTCACCCAGCAGCTGCATGTGGAGGAGTGGAGACAAGAACCCGGTTCCCCAGATTACGAGTCTACCGCTCTTAACCACTACACCACACTGGTGTTAAGGTCATGAAGGTGCAATGCAAGCAGGAAAGTGCAGTGAGCCCATGATTTCAGCCCAACCCCTGCAGCTCCTCCCTGCTTCCCCATGCTCTTACTGCCACAGTAGCAACTACTGCTGTTTATTACATATTTTTGTTGCTTTTTTCACAGTGTGACCCGAAGCCGCATACAGTAAAATCAGTAAAGAACAAGGAAAATATATAAAACACAGACCTATAAATATAAGGCCACTAACTACAGCATCTGCAATGGCAAAGCTCCTCACATGGTTGAGACCCCTGATCTCCTAGGATTCTTAACTGTACAGGGAGCCTCCACAAGCAGAAGAGGTTCCTACTGCAAAACTTGACAGCCAAGGATGGGGATGCTGGATGGAGCCCCACCCCTTTCTTATTTGCATTGCACCTTCATGACTGGAACACCTGAAGGGTCTACTGCAGGTGTGGATAAGCTTTGACCCTCCAGATCTTGCTGAACTACAAATCCCAACCTCCTTGGCTACTGGAAATGTGGGCATGCTTCTGGGGCTCATGGGAGCATATTCTGGAGAGCCAAAGTTTCTCCACATACCTGCCCTACTTGGATTTGATGACAAGGGGGGGGGCAGAAAGCAATGAGTTTCATCCACATCTCTAGATAGCCACTCCCATATTCCAGGAACATAATGATATAATGTGTGTCACATAAATAATAGTTATATTTATTACTGTCCTTCACCAAGAGGTCCCAGTGAGGATTACACACACATGCAAAACTTAGTATATAATAAAATACTAAGGCTGTCATCATGCTGCAGTTCTTGTGGCTGCCATTTGAACTAGGTGTAAAGGGAGGGTTTGGCAGAGGGTCTAGGTAGATGGAGTAGTTGAGCAATGTGAGAAGGGGCACAGCCCTACACACACACACAATATTATGTAGTACATATTAAAGTACATAGCAAAAGCATTTATCAACCACGACATTTCAAAAATCCTTAAGCTGTGTACTGCCTAAAAATAATATATCATTAAAATGTTAAAACAGGAACAGAAACAAACTAAAACCAATAAAAATCAGTATGTAAACACATAAAAGCTTATAAAAATGAATAAAACAGAAAATTAGAGGATCAGAGGAAAATTAGAATACACACACACACACACACACACACACACACAAAATAGGCATTTTCATATGATCTTATGGGATGTAGAAAAATTATAATAGTAACAGTTGCAGGAGAGAATGCTTTGCTCCCAATGATTTTCAAAGACCAAATAATAAGAGACTGTTTCAGCATATTGTTGGATGGATAATTCTGGCAACTGATTCTGAATATGAATGGAGGAAGGCTGGCATTGTCATCTTTTTCCTGATGATGAGAAAGAAAATGTTAATGACACATCCTTGGTAGTTCAAAGGAAGGAGGAATGAAGTGAGGGTGGGGAGACACCAAGGAGCTTGTACTTAAGAAAATAAAACTAGGCAAAAATGGACAAGGTTGGTAAGAAGGGGGGGGCACTTCCAGCTGAGTGACAACCTTCCTAATTTCTATATCGAAGATAAGAGTAGCACTGAGGAGGCAAAAAATATTTTTGGAATAAAGGTTAATGGTTGAGAAGAAAGGCTCCGTTCTGATTAGCATTCACTTCTGGGTCAACCATGAGCCTGGAAAGTAGCATCCAGTGTCATTATAATCAGATGGCTTTTTCTGGCGTTCAGCAAGAAAGCTTGACTGCAGAACAAACTAAGCCTTTCAGTCATTTTGCGTAAGGAATACAGGCAATCAGCAGTACGAGCAATCATTGGAACATCTTATCTTAGATCCAGAGATAGGGCCATAACAGGAAGTCCTAGTCTCAGATAAATAACAGCAGCCACTTACACCAAAAATGGAAGGGGGGATAAACTGGAGGTGTTTATGAAACGGGCCTTGATTTCGGTGTATGGATACATAATAGTGCTCCCCTCTTTACTAGCAACCCACCTGAAGGGACACCAATGAAGCTCAGTGTGACTGCACTGCTTGTGGCTGTCAGGAATGGCTGGGTCTAGTACTGGGGCTTCAGGGAAAAGGCCAAAACAATTTTGTTGCTTTCCTACATTGCAGCACAACTCCGCTCATGGGTTGTGGAAAGCAGTCCAAACCAATTCCTCCCTCATCCCTACTCTCGGTTGGGCTGCCTTCTCAAACTCTGCTTGAATCTTCCCTCCAGCCTGCCAATAGCTCATCGCTTTAGCCCCACTGTGTTCTCGGCAGCCCACAGTATTGGTCGTGGAAGCCTTTTTGACTAACCTTTGCAGGGCTGAGTGAGCTGGAGAAGATCAAGTCACTCTCACGTGCCTGAAGCATCTTATCTGTTGGAAGACAGGAAGCTGTCTTCCATTGAGACTGAACATTGGTGCATTATTGTCTGTACTGAATGGTAGCAGCTCTCCGGGGTTTCAGGCAGGGGACATTCTCAGCCCTACCTAAAGATACTAGTTGTAGAACTTGGGGCCTTTTGCATGCAGAGCACATGCTCCAGCGCTGAGCTGAAGCTGTCCCCCCAAAACTCTGTTGAGCGTGTGAAGAGCTCACCAGCATCGCACACAGAGGCATGTCATGGGCCCCCTTGATGCGATCCCTATTCTTGTTTTCAAAAATGTTTCTATGTATTTTTAATAGACTTCCGCTTCATTCATTAAATATGAGACATACTATGCTTTTAGGCTTCTCAGGTTCTGTCGTAGGCATGCGCATAGTCTACCGTCACCCATCCCATTCGTACGGTGAACAATTGATTTGCTTGGTAACACTTCAGTGCTCTCGTCATTCTGCTCTTCTTCCCAGTACAGTGGGAAATTTTTCAGACAAGCATTCAAAGAGAAATTCACATTTCTGTTTCTCTGCCCCCTCCCCCCACACTTCCACCCTCCGCTTTGTTGCCCATAACTTGGAGGTAAAAGGCAACTCTCTTGAAGATTGTGTGATGGGCCGGAGTTGAAATGCCTAATGACATGGATCCTGCCGCAGAAATAGCAGACAGTTCAGAAAGAAACAGAAGCCCAGAACTGATTATTTCTTCATTCGTCTCACATAGAGTATGCATGTTCTCAATCTGTACACAAATGTATTCATCCATCAAGAGTGATAGAAAGAGGGGGGGAACACACCCACAAACAAACAAACCACACACACAACATTTTCTGCAAAGGAAATGAAGCAGGGAGGGATTCTCTGCGCTGTATCTCATTCTCAGCTTATGTATAAGGTAAATTGAATGCAGCTTGAAGGAGTAAGAGCTAGAAATGAGGTTAGCATAAATATACCTTCTGAAATAACATATAATACCACTGAACAGACATCCAACAATTCCAAAGGAGTCAGGTTGCCAAACTGTTGAATATTTCATATGTGTGTCTTGCATGGGCAAGGCTGGAGACGGATGACCATTTTACTGCAGTCTACATTGTGGTTTACAGACAGCTGGACCAGCGGAAGGTTGCAGCTTAGTGGAGCAGCATCTTCCTTGCATGCAGAAGGTCCTTGGTTCTATCCCTGGCATCTCCTAGTAGGGCTGCAAGATACCCCCGCAGAGCTGCTTCCAGTCAGTGTGTAGACAGTACAGAACTAGATGAACAAACGACCTGATTCAGTACAAGGGAGTCTCCTGCATTTCAGATGGGTGGTAAAATCCCTTTTCCCCCTTGGTGGGATGGTAACAGGACCAAACTAGATGTGAAATGCCTTTTTGATTGCAGCCCACACAGCTAGTTCCAGCTCATTTCTCTGTTCAGGCCGCATTCACACCATATGTTTAAAGTGCTATGATACCACTTTAAGCCATCATGGCTTTCCCCAAAGTATCTATCTATCTATTTATCATCTATCTATCTATTTGATTTATATACCGTCGTTCATCATAAGAGCTCAGGGTGCTTCACAAGATGAAATGCAAAGTAAAATCACAAATAAATAGCTTAAACAAAAACAACAGAACAATAACCCGCCCCCTCCACAAACACATTTGAAATGCTGTAGAATATTAATCAGCCAAAGGCCTGGTTAAAGAGGAACATCTTTACCTGGTGCCTGAAGATATCTAATGAAGGTGACAGATGAATCTCCTTGGGGGAGAGCATTCCACAGATGGGAAGCCACTGCAGAAAAGGCCCAGTCTTGTGCTCCCACCCTCCGGACCTCATAATAATAATAATTTATAATCATAATAAATTATTATTTATACCCCCCCCTCCCAATCTGGCTGGGTTTCCCCAGCCACTCATGTGGAAGAGGCACACATAGAAGAGTTTCAGATGATGAATGCAGTTGGTTTATGTGGGGAGGGAAGTTCCTAGATGTATCTTCTGGGAGCTCTGATTTGTTAAGGGTTCTGGAAGTTATTAGGAGACCCAGAGTAGTTTAACAGCCAATCACTCTTCCCAGGGAACACTAAAAGTTGCTGCACAGTGGGTTTCTGAGATCTTTGGAAGTTGCTGGAGAAAGTTTCCTGCAGACAGCAACGTTCTACTGTAACTCCCTGCCACCTTTAAAGTACATTCCTCCCAAGTAACATAATCTCGTCTCCACTTACCACAAAGTCACAATGCTGTTCTTACTTAGACGTTGAGGCACTAGACCTGGCTCAACAACTCCACTTCAAAATAACAATTTGTTCAAGTGGAAGGTTGGGGGGAGAGCTTCATTTTTCAGGTCACAGTGTAATGATAGATTCAAAATATCTGTCTTTCACACTAGCTTATAATGGCTTTCAAACATCCCAGTCTAGCTCGTAGAACAGCGAGTTGTCATGGTGTGAATTCTGCTGCAGCTCGCAAATCTGTTTTGAAAGAAGAGCTCCTTTAAAAACCACCCTGGAGAAAGATGAAAACTGAGCACTTTGAAAACCAAGATATATACAATCAAAATCAACAATACAGAAACCCAAATATGTCTTCTCCTGAAGTCCATTCATTAGGGACAAGAATACTTTGGGGGAAGCTTGGAGATTGGGGTGGCAAAACATTTGCCTCCAAATCAAATTACCTTAAAAATCAGATTTGATTCACATGTATTACCTTACAGTAAATCAGCCCTAACTTCTGCCATTGTTATGGGGATACAGCATTTGAGCTCTAAGGTTATATTTAGCTTGATGGGAAATGTGCCAACATGTACCTCAATGTGTGGATGCGCTTTATACCAAAGTGCCGACACTTGATGTTCACAGCTTAGACTTTCTGAAGTGGGTGAAGAAGGAAGAGATGGGAGAGATGGCAGGAAAGTCTGTGCTTTCAAAGCAGCTCCCTTCAAAATCGATTTCTTGTAGTACAAGTGAATGTGTTGCCATCTGTCAAAGCTTAGAGGTCGTGTTTTATTTTTATTTATTTGTTTTTTTTGGGGGGTGGGGGAGACCCAGGAAATGGTAGGGACTGTAAGACAAGACTTTGTACAGCTTTACCCAAATCTGGTGACCTCCAGATGCAGCAATTGGAATGAGCAAGTTTGCTTTAACAAAATTTACTGAATTATTTCCAAAATCTGAAAGCTACACCTGAAGTTGTTCCCACGGTGGCCACAATCAAACACAGAGCTAAGTGCAATGTGTGTCTACATACTGTACATAAACTATAAATGTAGTGCACACACTCACACATCAGATTTTCCAAGTGACCCTATTTTCCAGGGGTGTCCCTGATTTAGAGAAGCCGTCCCAGTTTCTGATTTGATCCTGGAATGTCCCTCTTTTCCTTAGGTTGTCCCTGTTTTCACTGGAGAAATGCTGGAGGGTATGGAGTTATCCGACCCCTGAGCCGCCTGAAGCCAATCCTGTATAGGGAAGGTTGTTTTTAATGTTTAATGTTTTATTATGTCTTTATATATGTTGGAAGCTGCCCAGAGTGGTTGGGGCAACCCAGTAAGATGTGTAGGGTATAAATAGTAAAATTATCATTATGGAATGGGACGTCCCTGTTTTCATTGGAGAAATGTTGGAGGGTATGTCTCTCTCTCTCTCTCACACACACACACACACACACTGTTGAATTAAAATGGAATTGCTCAAATGTAACTTAATTTGTGTTCTGTTTGCTCTGAAATGACAGGAACTACTTTCAGGTGAAATTTGGATATTTTTGAATGAATTCAGTGAATTAGAGAGCAATCTCATAGCAGTTAGCAGTAAGCAGTAGCTGAAGGGAGTTTGGATCTGGTGTAATTTACAACAGTTTGCTTTATGCCAGCTTCTTATGTATGAGATTGTTTCCTTTGTTAAACTGAATTTGTTCATTCCAAGCACTGATTTATTCTGATTTGTTTGCAGGGAGGTTAGATGACATTGCAGCAAAGCAAGTGTTACCCCCACACTTTCCAGTGTATCTTCCCATCACTTTCTTTTAGCAAAGTCAGTTCTTTCAGAGAAGAGCATTTGCTGCACAGGACTTCCCTATCAGCTATGGCCACATACAACATACATTTAAAGCACTTTAAACAGCCATAGTTTTTCCCCAAAGACTTCTGGGAGCTGTAGTTTGTTAAGGCTGCCAAGAGTTGTTAGGAGACCCCATTCCCCTCACAGGGCTACAATTCCTACAGTTCCCTGTGAAGGATTGATTGTTAAATCACTCTGATAATTGCAGCTCTCTGAAGGGCTGGTCTTACTCCTCAGGAATCTTTATCTTTAGTTGGACACTTCTCCAGGTGGGCTGAGTTTAAGGTACCCTTCCCCTCAGACTTGGGACCCAATTGGCCTTGATGTCCCAGAAGCTGAACTCACACAGCCCCCCCCCCCAGCCTCTTTGCAGGAGCCCAACTCTTTGCCCCCCAGATGGAGCATGACCCAGGGCATGGTGTAAGGCTGGGGCCTCCTGGTTCTCCTCTGATGAGGACTTCCTCAGATGAGACATGGCACGACAGATGCCCATATACAGTCTAGATTGAGCGTGGATCTATTGTTGCACAAGTCTGCTTCAGGCCAGTGCTTTAATTTTGAGAAGCCATGACATTTTACTGGGGATGAGGTGGCAGTGAAGAGAAACTCAAAGGAAAGAAATGGCAGTAAAACTGAGGTACCTTCCAGATGCTGTTGGACTTCTAACTTCCCTCATCCCCAAGACAACATGGCCAGTGGTCAAGGAATTTGTAGTCCAGAAACACCTGGAATGCCATAGGTTAGCTCCTTATATTGTAAAATTTTCCCCTTTTTTATTTCCAAATTGCCATTTATTACTCAAGTGAAAACATACTGTTTCTCATTATTACTCCATGTGTGAAAATTACCAGCTAAAAGTCCCTGCTGCCCCCTGCCCCGCCTAAGTGAGAATTTCAGCATTGGGGGTGGGGGACCCTGCTTTATCTAACTCTTCAGCTATAAAGCATGTCTTTAATGATAAATATCCAGCCTGGGTAGTTATTAGAAAACTGGTGCTGAAAATGAGAGCTATTCTAAAAATAAGGCATGCCATCATCAAATAGCCATGCAGCAAGAAACACTCTGGGGTGTCTGTGTGTGTCAGAGAGACTCTTGTTTTTGGAGGGAAAAATGGGAGATCTGTGATTAAAATGGGAAGCAAGGAAAGGAAACAGAAAGAAATCAGCTGAAATCAGCTGAAGTTATTCTTGGTGTAATAGATAGACTATTAGACCCTGAGTGGGCTCAAATTCATCTTCAACCATGGTGTTTTCTGTGTGTTCTTGGTAGCACTGTGCCAGAATCCGTCCTCCAGTTTCTCTCTTATTTTTTTTTTCTTCCTCTGAGAATGAGGCTTTTGTTTTTCTACATCATTCTCTGGGCTCTTTAGAGTTTCAGTGGGCATGGGGCTTGGAGCTTGTGAGGTGGCCAAGGCTGGTGTGCACATTTTCATTCTTTTCAATTTTCATTCTTTTCAAACTTTTCTTCAGCACTCCGCAGCCTCTCCAGCCGATCTCCCGATTTGGAAAGGCCCCGTGAGAGAAGTTACCTCAGAATGTCTTCCACTGGGTTTTTAATTGGAGTGTGGGAACCTGCCAAGGCTGCAGAGTGAATTTGTAGACACACAAGTACCCCTTTCACCACCTCAGAAGTAAGGTAAGTAGAAGAGAAGAAGAAGAAGAGTTTGGATTTGATATCCCGCTTTATCACTATCTGAAGGAGTCTCAAAGCAGCTAACATTCTCCTTTCCCTTCCTCCCCCACAACAAACACTTTGTGAGGTGAGTGAGGCTGAGAGACTTCAAAGAAGTGTGACTAGCCCAAGGTCACCCAGCAGCTGCATGTGGAGGAGCGGAGACGCGAACCCGGTTCCCCAGATTACGAATCCACCGCTCTTAACCACTACACCACACTTGCTGGCTGTAGGAACTGAGTCATTGGTGAATAGTCAGCAAGTGTAACAGTCAGCAAGAGCCAGAAACCTAGAGCTAGATCAGATGAGAACTGATCTCTCCTTTGGTATTTTAGAATGCAATTTCTTTTCTCATTAATTGATGGAGAACAGTGGAGGGCATGGGCGGATGCAGGAGAACTGTTCAGCCTAGCACTAGTCCTTGGCTGACCTTTAACATGACCTCTGTTTAACTTACCTCACTGGGTGGATGCATGGATAATATGAGTAGAGCAGCAGTGTAAGTCTTTGAGGAAGGTTGGGATAGAATTGCAATAAAACAAAGCACCAATTCAGGTCTGCATAGCACGTACCCACCAATCCAAATAAATCTTCACTAGGCATGAATGGTGATCTTGATACACCCATTTTTGCTGCTTTCCAAAACGGAAACATAGAGGTTGCAAGTACCTGGCAGGAGAGGATATACATCTAGTGGACAGCATTTGGTTGGGTAAGGTTTCAAGCTGCGCAGCAGTTCTAACATCTTCCAAAAACACTGGGGAAGTAATGGAAAAGCTAGGGCTGGCTAAAAGACTACTACAACCTGATCGCTTTCCTGATCCAAAATCCTCAACTTGTATATTAGCAAATAAACAGACACAGTGATTCTCCAATCAGCTCTCTTTATTCTCAGGCTGGAACAGAACTGAACTGAAGGGCTCAGCAGCCTGCTTATATAGAACTCAGCTACAAGCAACAGTAACAACTTTCTGTAGTTACCCAATCCAAGAACGTCACTTTCAATCCCTCATTTGCATCTGTGGACCTGAGTGAGAATGAACTATATACACACACCCCTAGTGGCCTAGGGTGAGAACTTCAATACATAACACCAACACCACCACCACCACCACCACCAACAACAACAACAACAACAACATCACAAGAGTCCTGTACTCCTTGCAAGGAAACTGGCCCCCACAAAAGGATGACTACAAGAGGATTTAAGGCAATGGGGTAGCCCACAAGAAAAAAGAGTAGTCAGACAATTCTTGATGGGATGGCTGTTGTCAAGAAGCAAAGCAAGGCCATAAAAAGGAAGGTGCGTATACATATCTCTTATTCCGTTCTTTTCCCAATCCATGATTCCTGAGATGAAGAGGCATTTCAAACACTAGGTGGCTAACTTAAAATGCACTGCATTGTCTGTTCCAGTGAATCGATAACACCTGAGCAGGGAATACATAGACAGGGTATGTGTGTGCCCTGTCCCTTTAAGGTTTGGACAAATTTAGATTCCCACTTAGAGACTAATGTGATCTGCTTCCCTTGGCTTGTCAGAGCCAGCTAAGCACTTGGCTGGCTCCCTCCAAAAGCAAAAGCAAAGCTCTGATCTGGGAGGAAAGACCAATGAACAAGATGGTTTTTTTTGGGGGGGGGGGGAAGGGGCACTTCAAGAGTTTGAAGAAGAAAGTAATCTATTCAAAGAATCTGTCCCACCGGCACCAAGATTCTGCCCGTGCAATGTATCCCCCCCCCCATCCATGCATCCCTTAAATGTATTCTGTGGGTCCTCCCAATTTGTGCCAGCTCTGTCTGTCTGTGCACAGATATTTCACCAAAATCCGAGGCTCAGCTATCACAAGGTGTGCCATCTAAGCACTGTCCTGCCCAAGTGATTTCACGTTATACAAAGAGACCAGAAGTAAACAGCTTAATGCGCACAGTGGAATAAGCAATTCCTGCATATTGAGATAGTCAGATGGGACCTGCCACCTTCCCTACATCTGAATTACCACTTCTATTAGATTGTGCTGTGGTGTGTAGGTGAAAATTCACCGTTAAAGAAACTGCTCCTGAAATTATAACCTTTCCCAGTAACGGTGCCTTTGAGCATTACATATTTTTCAAGCAGCGTCGCAGCATATATTTCCACACATAACAGACTGGGAAGTCAGGCTTGCTGTCATAGTAGCAAAATGTGGGACCTAGACAAATGGTTTTGAGCCATCACTGTGATGGCAGCAGTGACAGGAAATATCATTGCCTTGCAGTTCTATAGCTAGTCAGGAGAGCTGTTGATAATAGGGGAGGGGGCGGAATCAAAATTATCATGGGGCTGGAGAAATTCCTCTGTGTGGGAAGTTGACAGTGTTTGTGGCTTTTTAGAGGGGGTTGGGGGGAGACGAGCAAGTGGGGGACAGGATAGAGGTGTATAAAGTTATGCAAAGTGTCAAGAAAGTGGATGGAGAGATGTTTTTCTCTCTCCTCCTTTCATGATACTAGAACCAGGGATCATTCAACGATGTTGAATGTTAGGAGAAATGGGACAGGCAAAAGGAAGTAGAATGGAAATGGAAAGGAAGTAGAAATGAAAGGAAGTCTGAGTGGCTTTAAAAAGGGATTCGAGAAGTCTGTGGAGAAAAGGACTGTTAATGGGTACATGGGGACATGATAGTTATATTGCCTCCAATATAAGACCCACAACAGTTCTGCAAAACAGTTGCTGCAGATCCAAACTGAGAGAGTGCCATTGTGCTCCTGTCCTGCCTGAGGGCTTCTCCTAAGCATCTGGTTTGCCATTGTGGAAGCAGAATGTTGCGCTACCTAGGCCTTTGATATGATTCAATAGGGCTCCCATCTTTGTATATTCTTTTGTGCGTGTGCGCACACACACACACACACACACACACACACACCAGGGGTTGCCAACATTTTGGGGGCAGTGGACACACTTGGAATTTGAGAAAGTATTATGGGCACCAGTCACAAAATGGCTGCCACGAGGCATGTGACATATCACAAAATGGCTGCTGTGAGAGCATGCCTTAATGCAGGCTTCCTCGACCTCGGCCCTCCAGGTGTTTTTGGCCTACAACTACCATGATCCCTAGCAAGCAGGACCAGTGCTCAGCGATGATGGGAATTGTAGTTTCAAAACATCTGGAGGGCCGAGGTTGAGGAAGCCTGCCTTAATGACTTCAGTGTAGCGGAGGCTGAGCCGTTGCTGATGGGAAACTGAGCAGGAAGAGCAAACAGTCTGTTATGCATTGTGGATTTTTGAGGGAATATTTGCTGAGACATTTTGTAGGCTCCATAGGAGGTACAGGATATTTACCCTAAAAGTAGAGTCGGTAAAAAGGAATGCAATTCACAGGCAGATAGCATGTGGTTTGATTGTATGGATCGACATCCAAGCATTTCAGGAGTTTCAGGGACAGGGAGAGGCAGGGTGGATCACAATGTGTCTTTGTAATCTGCCCTGGAAGCTCTGTAAATTATTTAATTGATTAAAAAAAAGATAGATATCAAAGTATTCACACATTCATGCACATCACTCATGCACAACTCGGCAATCGAGAGCTGAACATATGGGCTGCCTTCACTGGAAAGTACTCTGCTTGAGAAGTTGAGAGCTGATCTGACCGTTGTGACTGTCTATATGTGTTTGATTTGTGATATTTATTTCCTGCTGGCAAGATGTCATTTGACTAGGCAGTTGTCAAATGAAGGGCGTACATGCAGGAATTCACTCTTAGTGTGGCTTTGGTATGAGCTATCTATTTATAATGATGTTGATCTTAGACATGCATGCTGAGCCCCACTTGGGTTTTATTTTCCTATACTAAACCCTCCCCCTTTTTTGTGTAGACCTTTGATTTCAGCAGTACAGTTTTGACTCAATGACTGAGAGCACCATCACAATTCGAAAGGATGCACAGAGCTCAAGCTTTCTGTTACTTCTGTGGCACTTCGGACAGGTATGTTGGCACCCCTCTTTCCTTAAGGATGTGCCCCTGTAATAATTGAATCTATAGAACAATGTCCTCTGTTATGGAGTTCAGCAGCCTTTGCTAACCAAACTCCCAAGAAGGTCAGTTCAATTTTAGGTTAAAAATCTAGCTAAATTTCTTTTGGCAGCAGTGAGAGCAACAGAACAACTCGCCACCAAAAACTGGAGCAGGAGCTAACTCAATATTATTTTAGTTTTATAAGATTCTTCTAAAACAACAATTGGCAATCTGTTTTGCTCTGAAATTGTTGCATACTGCATGCTTCTTTTTTATTTTTGGTGGATTGACTGTAATACATTCATCGATTAATTGACTTCTATTACCCCTGAAATGGAACTCAAATATCTCTTTCCTTAGTAATAGTTATTCTTAGGCTCCTGCAATAAAATATTTGAGGGGGCTGCCCCCCCTTAATGGGTATTGCCATTCAAATGGTGTGTGTGCACTGAGTCTTGTGATCAATTATGTGGAGCGGGTCATACCTGGGCCTCCACAATATTTTATTGAAGTTGGTGCCCTGTCCTGTGCCTCCCAATTTCAGTGCTGACTCCAGGTTTTGCGGAGCCCTTGAGTAAGGTCCCCTCCATGGTGCCTCCCTTCCCTCAGCTGCTTCTGTGATTGTCTTCCTCCTCATTGCTACCCAAGGTGTTTTGACCCAAGTGTCTTGATGCACACTCTTCTTCTAAAACCCACATGGCCCAGAATAGTGGAGAGTTGAGTAGCAGGCAGCCCATGCTAACTCTCTTATGTCCCATATCGCTGAGGACCAGGATGAAGACTCTCTTTTATAGGAGAGGAAAGACCCACATAGAAGTGATCTTAACTGAACTGGAGTCATAGCTGCGGATTATGAGATGGTAACTGCTACAGGGAAAGGAAGAAGTAGGCCCACCTCATATATATTTTTCCAGTTTTACTTGGCATAACTAAGTTTAGTCCATGCAGCATCTTTAATTATACCATCATATGAATCCGGTCATGTTACTGGCCACACCATTGCCTTTGATACGGTGGCTCATAGTTCAGCATTTCTCATCCTGATGCCATCTAGCCATTTGAAACTGCATCTCCCATCAGCCCCAGGAGCACAGTGCTGTCTAGGGCTGAAGGAAACTGTAGTCCAAAACATCTGGGCAGCCTCAAGTTGGGGAAGTCTTCCATAGCTGATGAATTACTATTTCAAGATTCCAAGTCAAGGTAGCGTTAGCAGCTAAATATTAGCTCATTTCTCTTTGCCCTACGTGTCCTGCATAAAGATTTTCCCATCTCTAACTATCTGCCTATTTTTTTCAGGTATGCTTATTATGGTTGACTGGAGACTCTAATAATGGCATTTGTGGAACCAGAGATGACACTCCTTTGGCTGTCTGAGAATGGGCACCGTGTGACAGCCTGCAGTTGCCATGCTTATTCATTGATGCCCTCTCTGTGAAATCTGAGCAGGTGTGCTGTACACCAATATGCAGACGGTATTAATAGAAAAATCTCTCATGCTTTTAAAGTAGCAAATCATGCTCAAGCAGCGTAGTCTTCAGAGACAAGCCAAACTCATAAGACTGTTCAATAAATGGTCAGCCAATTTTAGATGCAGTAGTCTCATCCACCAGGCTCGTGTTTTAGGTTGACATCCTAAATGCACTTGCAAACAGTCCTTGTCCTGCAGAGATCTATTTCCCCTACAAGTTGATCTTTTATCTTCAGAACACTTTCTTAGCTCTTGGGGCTCTTCAGCTGCAATTAGAGGAGAGAAATCAGGCCCTGCAATCAACCCTGTTGCAGGGTAGCGTTCAGAATTCCAGTAGCCAGACATACTCCATTCCATTCTTCACCCAGTTTTTTCAGTCTCCATTGGTTAATTTGTTAAAAAGGAAAATAATTGACATGGTGTGCTTCTGACTACCTGTTGCTGGAAGCCACAGGACAGGAGAGCGATGTTGCCCTCAGGCCCCGTTTGTGGGCTTCCCATACCATAGGCATCTGGTTAGCCACTGTGAGAACAAGATGCAGGACTAGCTAGGTCAGTGAGTGGCCTGATCCAGCAGGCTCTTCCCTTTGTCTTCCCTGTTTTTCTCTCTTTCTTCTGTAGGAGAAACAATTTCTTTCTTTCTCAAGACATGTATACAGGGCAGCTTTGCATAAAGCAGGAAGGATCCTCTTTCCTACTAAGATTGCTGGAACTGTCTGCATACTGAATGGTTTAAGTTCCACCTCCAGTATTGAATATGCTGATGCTCTCACACTGGCCACCTACACTGTGAGTTGGTTGTACCACTTGGGAGGGGTGCACTCAATAAACACTGGCTAATCCCCCACCTTTGCATTTATCATTGTAATTGCAATAAAAGGGCCATTGAGCTCCTTTCGGTGCAGAGTTGGTGTTCCCGAGAACTCATTTGTCACTGAGCCTACATTTAGATTCCACCTGCATCTACTTCCACTCTGTGGGAAATTGGCTTCAGTGGCAATAGAAGGCACTCAACACTTTGCACAATCAAGTCCTTAATTGCAAGCACTGGGCGCACCATCTACAGTGCTGGTTTAAGTAAGATAGATTTCCTCTGGTGTACTCAGAGGCAATGGGGGTGTCTCAGAAACTAGCTGGTAGGGAATCTAGCTAGCCCAGGCATGATCAAATCAGTTTGATGTTTAAGAGAATCAAGTCATAAAACGCCAGGCAAAAGTTATTGGGCGGGGGGGGGGCTAAAATGGGTGATGGTGGTGTAGAAGAGAAGAAGAAGAGTTTGGGTTTGATATCCCACTTTATCACTACCCTAAGGAGCCTCAAAGCGGCTAAAAATCTCCTTTCCCTTCCTCCCCCACAACAAACACTCTGAGGTGAGTGAGGCTTAGAGATTTCAGAGAAGTGTGACTAGCCCAAGGTCACTCAGCAGCTGCATGTGGAGAAGTGGGGACGTGAACCCAGTTCACCAGATTACGAGTCCACTGCTCTTAACCACTACACCATACTGGCTGGCTGTAGGAACTGAGTCATTGGTGAATAGTCAGCAAGTGTAACTGAAGAGCCAGAAACCTAGAGCTAGATCAGATGAGAACTGAGCGATAGAAAATAGATACTAAGCCGAGAGCCAATGAAGAATACTTTTGCCCAGGCAAAGCGCCAGATTGTGTGATCCTTCCTGAAGAAAAAAATCAATTGCCACCCTGGGTGAACAAGAGTTACTTTGTACTCAGGGAACTTTTCCTACCTTGGATAACACTCCAGTTTCTAATGCTGCTTCAACGCCTGTCCTATCAATGGGCAGGTGCTGAGGGCCTTCAGAGTCCCCTGATGGTTCCACTTAACATAACATTTTACTTATGGGGAGGAAAATGACAAATCAGTGTCAATGTCTTTATGTCCCAATGCCTCCTATGTAGCATGATCTGCCATCTCATTGCCAAAAATTCTCACCCATTGAAAAATGAACCATATGAACTATTTCAAATAAATGAAACTCTTTTCATGCATGCACGGGGTGGAGATTATTGTGGCTTCATTTCACTCTGCACAGTAGTCCCAATGGAAGTTGTCCTTAGATCAGGGTTGGGGGAACATGTGGCTGTCCAGATGTTTGATGTTCTCCATCTCCTTTCATTAATGGCCACTGGCTGTTGGTAGGAGGGGAAGCCCAATGCAGTTGGAGACTCACAAGTTTTCCATCCCTGCCTTAGATGAAGCTGCCTCCAGGTCCGCCAATATAGTTCAGTTGCGGAGCACATGTAGTGTATCATCTAAATGATTTACTTATATTTCTGGAAGATAAGGGCAATTAATGACACAATGAACATAAAAGTTGAAAATGACAAATGTGGAAAGGTTGTTAGCAAGACAATGAAATAATACCTGCATTAAAATAAGGGTTTCAGTTTGTCAAATTTCTGAGTAATTTCTGTAATGGGTTGAGTAAAAGCCCAATGTGTTTTTGTAAAGTCGAGACAGATTTAGGTGTGCATTTTTCACACCAAAGCCCCACTTTTTCATATTTTTTGTTATTTGTCCCCCTGCATACATATGGCTGTTTGAAGCATGTTTCCAAATATTTGCACTGAATTTAATTTAATTTAATTTGTTTTAATTTAATTCTCTTTCTTTCTTTCTTTCTTTCTTTCTTTCTTTCTTTCTTTCTTGTCCATAATTAAGCCAAGACCAAAATATAAGATTATTGTTATTATTTTAATACAAGTTGGATAGCAGCATAATTAATAGCTTTTTAAAAGTCACCTGTAGCATAGTAAATGCTTATCTTTGGCCGCCTTTGAAATTTCAGGACCATGGACAGCAAACAGTTCCTCTGGTGCAAGTGTTCGTGCCGGCTTTTCAGTAGGGATGAAGGTCAAATTTATTCAGTACGTTTTTCACAGTGGATCAACCCAATTTGGCAGCCCCAAACTTGCTTGTGGAGCATTGTGCAACTTCCAATTGTATTGTGCACAACTCTGGATTTCATAATGCAGCCCTGGAGCTGGCAAAAAGGATGGGGAAATGTAAAATGCTAGCCCTCCCGCACTTCTGTTCCATCAGGGATTTGGAAATGTGGCTTCTTCTTCCACCTTCGGTTCTGCTCCCACTATCCTTTTCAAATGCAGCCTTGTTTCAAAACCAAATAAAAAATAATTACTACCCAAGTCCCAAATCAAGCCAATTCTTTACAGATAGCGAAAGGTCTTCAGATGTTTTCACAGCTTTCTATTTTCAGAATGATTCTGTAGCTACTTGTGCAAACAGACGTTTTCATTTTTTAACTTTATTATTAACATTAATGTACAGTAGGGGAAAATGTCATCTAAGTATTATTATCCAAATTCTGACTTTAATTTGTAAACCTAATAAAGGGTGACCTGCTTGGCAGGGGGTTGGACTGGATGGCCCTTGTGGTCTCTTCCAACTCGATGATTCTATGATTCTATGATTGTTTGCCGTCTCTTAAGCACACATATTCAGTCCAAGTTGCCATTGTGGGCATTTGTAAGCCTTTCCTTAAGTACAAGAAGTTTCTGATTGAGACATTTCCTTGTAATTATTATTATTATTATTGTCTGTCATTAGCAAGCTTCAAATCATCTCCTTAGATTCTTACCGCACAACTACATCCAGAAATCCAAGTGAAATGTTTAGTGGGTCAAAAGGTAAAGTAATCAATGAAGCACCAACCTATATTCTAATTCTGATCTGAATTTTGCTTGCTTTTAGAAGCAAGGTACCTAGAGGTTTGCAGAGGTTATTATTTACAGTATTTGCTTGCTTATTTATTTATTTATTTATTTATTTATTTATTTATTTATTTCATCTTTATCCCACCTTTCACCCAAGAAGCCCTAGGTGGTGTATATGCTTTTCCCTCTCCCCATATTATCCTCATGACATCCCTGTTAGGCACATTAAACTGAGAGGAAGTAACTGTCCCAAGGTCACCCAGTGAGCTTCAGGATTGAGTGGGAATTTGAACCCTGTTCTCCCAGGTCCTAGCCCAACACTCTAAGCACTACACCACACTGACTCCCGATATTAATAATATAATCAATTCTTAATAATATTATTGCGAATTGTATTTATGAGTTGCTTTTCCCCCTAAAAATGATAGTCCTGTGTGACTTACAAAAATGAACATTAAAAGCAAGGATATAAACAAGAATATAACAACATAATATATAGAAGTTTTATACATAAACACACAGCGAGATCCAACTCCATTACACCCCACTAAAAGGTAAGCAGAAAATTAAGAGCCAAGGGCCCGGATGAATAAAAGTGGTTTTGCCTGGCACTATCATTTTAGACAACAGGGAAAACCTCAAGATAGATCTAAGAGGACTGAACATGTTTAGTGTCCAGTGAATGCTGCCTGACTGTTGGGGATCCCAAAAACATCCAGTGATAATTGAGAATACAGAACGGACATAAAATACTGAGTGACTGTTGGGGGCTTATTTCCTGCAAACAGAATTGCAGAGTCAGAAGGGACTCGAAGGGTCCTTTCATCCAATGCCCTGCAATGTAAGAATCACAGCTAAAGAATCCCTGACAGGTCACCCATCCTCTGTTTAAAAATATACACTGAATGAGAGTCCACCACCTTCTGAGGTAATCCCCTTCACCATTGTACAGCTCTTACCATCAGAAAGTTCTTCCTAACGATTAGTCGGAATCTCCTTTCTTGCAATTTGCATTCATTGGTTTGGGGTCATACCCTCTGGACTATTTATTTATTAGTATTATTTAATAAATTTGTTAGCTATCTTTCAGAAAATAATAATGAAAAACTGAAAACAAGAGAGGAAGAGAATGAAATGGAGTACCCTGGAAAAGGGCATGATTGGTTGGCTACAATCCTAAACAGCAGGAGTACTCATTGCTGCAATTTTTTTGTTGCAGACCCCTACTTCTGTCCAAAAGATTAAAATTTGGGGTAAATTCCAGCAAATTAAGGGCTGTCTACATTTGATTCATCTCCACCACTCGTCTTTTTTTTCTTATAAAAGTTGTTAATACCCAGGAAAAAATATGTATGTCCCCCCCCGCCCCATTTTCATACCAGGAGGCCTTTCATCAAACTCTTTTACTGGGTTTAATCTGAAACTAGCATTCCCTAAATGCAATATTTTTAGCATAATTGTTGCTAAGCCACTCTTGCATTCCATATACAACCCTCTGTTTCCATGACTTCGCTGCAGTCATTCTAGCTGGCACTAACAAATTCCTGATCAATTCCCCTTTATCCATTGGGAGCACATCATTCAAGTACACATTTCAACATTTCAACAAACCCCAAGGCTCTGGGTTTTCAGGGACAAGTTTGGAATTCTGTAATAGTTCTAGAAGCATTCCGTACGCACAAGGAGGCAGAAACTTCGCAACACTGGGGCAACAGCATCAGATATTCCACCACTGAGAGCAATCACCAGCTGTTCTTGTCTCTCTCTTTTTGTATTTGCATTTGGAAGCTTCGTACTGCAGTTCAACCTGAAGGATTCTCACTCTGAGACTCCCTCAGGAGGGACTGAACCTGGCACTTCGACATTTAAAAACATAAACCTCGACTGCCTGAGCTACAAAGACAGGGATTGGAAGCTGTGCTCTAACAGCTCCAAAGACTGCGCATCAGACCCAGAGCAGGCTTGTTAGCTGGTAGCCGGGGCAGGACCCTTTGTGGTCATTGGTATTATTACTGCTGACTGGAACTAGGCTCTCTAAAATTAGCTTTCAGAAGAACTGAGTGGATGGAAGCAGCAGTGAGAGGGACTTGGTGGAACAGAAACTTCACTACTGTCTTCTCTGAAGCTGGCACCCATGGAAACCACACATAAATCAGGCATGTGGGACTAACTAAAGGCATATGCTCAGGAAGACTGTTAAGGTGGGAGCTAAAAGCTACTCCCTGCCTCTAATAAGTGCAACTTCTTAGTCTTGTCACTAAGTACAGAACATCATGAAATCACAAACGTATACGGTGCATTCGTTTGTTTTGAAGATTTCTACCACGCCTTTCCATCAAAGTATTCTCAGAGGGTATACAACAAGTAATAATATAATAGCAAGTAATTTCTTTTAGGAAACTGATTGATGGAGCCTCTCCAGGGTCTTAGGATGACAGATCTTTCCCATTGCCTACAATGCAATTGCATGATTTTCTGCATGCAAACCATGGTTTCTACCACTGAGCTATAGTCCTTCACTGTGCATTGCATGTGAGGGAAAGTGGGGGAGATGGTAGTGATGGTGTCAGAAGCTACTGGGTTGTTGCAAGGAATCCTGAGATAATGTATGTGAAGTCCTTTGAAAACCCTAAAGCACTATAGAAATGCGACTCATCGTTTTTCTTATTCCTTCCTTCGTTCCTCAAAAAGAATCAATGCTGTCAAGTGCAGGTATTAAAGACAATGGGACCATTTCCAGGGCATGTTTCTTTGGTGGCCTGAGATCTTTGAAAGTGCAGACATCCATATACCATTTTCTCTGGCAGAAAGCAATAATATATAATCCTTGATTTAAAGCACCAGTCAAAGCTACTCAGGGTAAAAGCTTTCTTCAATAAAAAAAAAAAAATAGAGTGCAATCTTTTGCAGAAATGATTTCCCCTCCAACTTGATTAGCATTACCTCAACATTTTCTATATTACTCACATTCTAAAAGAAATCCTTCTATTTTTCCCCCCTGAACATCCTATTCTATTCTACATCTGGAAGGAAGCAAAGTAGACATTTTTGGCACTGGGATAATTTCCACAAGCCTAATGGTACCAACTGTATCCTTGCCTCTCAAGGGCAAGGGGGCTCATGCCATTGGTGCTCTATATTGCTATGGTTACAGGCTTCCATCCTGTGGTCCAGCGGGTCATAGCTCAATAGTCCAGCATCTATAGTCCCTGGTTCAGTCACCAGCACCTCCAGGAGAGAAGAATATTAGGGAGCAGTAGGGCTGGCCCAATACATTTTGCTTCCTGGATTGAAGACGTATAGCATACACATGAAATATTAGGTGCAGAAGTTTAACCAGAGTGGACTATCCTATCCTCACACTTCTCTTGTGGGGCTGATTAGGCTGCTCAAGGCAATCCAAATGGCTTTACAGAAGAGCAGCTGTTTCAGCCATGGTCTCTTCCATGTCCAGACCTTTTCCTTCTCTGTGGTGGCGCAATTCACAAAGGTGGTCCTGTGACCTCCCTGAAAACAGAGGCAGGGCATGCAATTGTGGGGCACTGTCTTTTCTATGTGTATATGTCACCTTTTTTTCTAGACAAGCCTAGAGACCCCATTACTCATGGAGTGGGGCTGAAACAGGTGATGTGCTCCTGAAAAGGGTAACCATGAGGCAGATGCATTTGTGAACAATGGTGCCCTTGAACTGCAGTTGCAACATTTCCCCCTGCTGCAAAATAATGTCCTGCAAGAATGATACCATAGAAGACAAATCTCTCTGTGCATATTTTTCACTTATTAGTCCAGCTGTCTTAAAGAGAGACCAAGTGGATTTTCTGGCCACCAATTAAAACAGGAACCAATATTAATTTAATCTCCAATATGAGGTTTTTTGGTGATGCAAATATTTCAGACATGGAAGCCTACTCTGATGCTGTGAGATGCACATGAACTATTATCATAGGTATTTTGTGGGAAATGACCAAATAAAGTGAACAAGCAATTAAAATAAAACCCTTGCATCAGTACAAGTTTGATTTGTTACCTCTATCTTATAAGCCATTCACATTATGTCATCATGCTACAGTTTGCCAGGAAATACTTGGAAAAGAAGTGTCTTAGATATGCCAAATGAGCCAAGAGGCTCCAATCCTATGCAGACTTAGTTAGAAGTAGGAATCAATGGAATTTGCAATACAATGAAGCAATTCTATTTAATTCCATGGGGCTTACTCCCAGGAAAGCATATGTAGGATTGCAGACTTAAGTTCCAGTTAAACATGTATAGGAATCCAGTGTGTAAATCAGTTGTGGGGAACTTCTGGACCTCCAGAGTTGCTGATCTTTGACCATTGGTTGTGCTGGCTGATGGGGACCCGAGTCTGACAACATCCAATGGGCCACAAATCCCCCATCCCTGGCATAAGAGAAAACCATTGAGCCTAGGGATTCTGCAGTTTGGAGTCCAAAATAAAAAAATGTAAACTTAATGAGATTGGATGGCCAATCTTGGATGCTTTAGTTGAGATTACTGCATTGCAGGGGGTTGGACTAGATGACCCATGGGGTCCCGTAAAGCTCTATGATTTTATGATTCCTCTTTTAAGTGCATTGGCAGCCTGCCTGGATAAAGAGTGGTGGACCAATATCGCCTGCTTCATTGTAAAAAGCTTTGAGCTGTAAGGATTAAAAATGAGCACTATAAGTGCTAGGTAATTCCCATTGTTACAGTGCACTTGCTGAGCTCCCAGACATTTCACCAATCATTTTGGAATAACTCCAAACTGATTCAGATTCCCTTTCCCCAATTAAGGGTGAGGAACTTTTGACCTCCCTTCATCAAAATTCCCACCCAACTGACCTGATAACCATCACTGGCATTTTGCAATTGACCTGTCTTTTCTCTTCACTTTATATTTTTTATGTTTTGTTTGTCTTCCTGCACAGAGACCTTTCTCACTTAAAGCAGTGCTTACCCAGTTGAGAATTTCACCACTGATAACATATATTGCCCTTTTATTTTATGTAGCTCTGTATGAAAAACCTGGTGCCCAAGCAGATTATATCACTGCTCCCTTCCCTCTAGACTCTTATTGACACTTACTCAAGGAAGTTAATCAGATTTCCCCAGGAAGACCTCCTTTTCATAAATGCATTGTATCACTGAATGCTCTCTGCCTTCCTCTCCATGTTAAAAGGACCAGAGTAAACAGATCAGGAACAGCAAGTGGAAACAGGCATAGAGGCTGCCATAGCAAACATTGAATGGAAAGTCCTTCATTTGAATCAATGGTTTCCATCCTCAGGCAGGTGTACTGGGTTCCCTTGTTTGAGGGTAGGGTAGAAGTCCTACCCTAATATTCATGCCCAGATCCTAGGAGGTTGTGTCCCTTTAAAGCAGTGGTTTTCAACCAGTGTGCTGTGGCACCCTGGGGTTCCTTGAAGGTCAGGGGTGCAGTGGGCAACACTGGCCTCTGTCCCTCTCTCTCTCTCTCTCTCTCTCTCTCTCTCTCTCTCTCTCTTTCTTTCTTTCTTTCTTTCTTTCTTTCTTTCTTTCTTTCTTTCCTTCCTTCCCTCCCTCCCTTCTCAAGTCTCTGCTTCCCAAATGCTTGCATGGCTGTTTGTTGCAGTGGCCCTGGCTACAAGCTCTGCAGGCGAGTGGTGCCTCTGGGGCTGGCCATAGGGTGCTGGTTGCCAGGAGCTGAGGTGGCCCTGGAGTAAGCAAGCAAGTTGGTGAGGGAGACAAGCCAGTCAGTCCACCAGCCCTTGCTGTTGGGAATGGATAGACAATCCCCTGGCCCCTGTGGGGCAGTGTGAGGAGGCACCTCTCTTTTGGGCACAGGAGGCAGCTCTGAGACCAGTTAATGCTGTGAGCACCTCCATCATATATATGTGTAAATAAGACATACATCATAAAGATGTATGTTAAGGTTAAGGTTAAGGTTAAGGGGTGATATGATAGCCATGTTCAAATATATAAAAGGATGTCATATAGAGGAGGGTGAAAGGTTGTTTTCTGCTGCTCCAGAGAAGCAGACACGGAGCAATGGATTCAAACTACAAGAAAGAAGATTCCACCTAAACATTAGGAAGAACTTCCGGACAGTGAGAGCTGTTCGGCAGTGGAATTTGCTACCAAGGAGTGTGGTGGAGTCTCCTTCTTTGGGGGTCTTTAAGCAGAGGCTTGACAGCCATCTGTCAGGAATGCTTTGATGGTGATTCCTGCTTGGCAGGGGGTTGGACTGGATGGCCCTTGTGGTCTCTTCCAACTCTATGATTCTAAGACAACACAGTCTGTCCTTCATTCTGAGGAAACCAAACCCTGGGCTTGCCTGGAACCCCAGTGGTGTCACACTGCTCGGAGATTGGGATGGCATGCAATAATATGCACAAGCTGAACCATTATCAACATAACCAGTACATATTGCTGCTTTTTTATTGATGCATTAAATTATGCTTTACAGATATTGATTGATTTTTGTGTGAGAGAGAGAGCTGCTTTCATATATTGTGAGCTGCTTTGAAACATGTTATTAAAGTATGTATCACAAATATTCAAAGAAAGAAAGAGACAAACCTCCAGATGTTGCTGTTCTCCAAGTCCCATCACCATTGACCATGTTGGCTGGGGCTGATGAGATTTAAGAACATAGGAAACTGCCTCATACCGAATCAGACCTTTGGTCCACCTTGCTGAATATTACATACCATGACTGGCAGCAGCCTACCTACCTCAAGATGCCAGGGATTGAACCTGGAACTTTCCACGTGCAAAGCAGATGCTCTACCACTGAGCTACAGTCCTTCTCCAAAAAAACTGGGATCTGGAGGGCCACAGGTTCCCTATCCCTGCATTAAACACCACCCATCAATCACAGCAGCACCAGTCTAGGATGCCCTGAAGTCCTGAGTTGCTGGAGGTCACTGAATACTTAGTAGGGTGAAGTTAGGAGGGTGTCCAGTAAGTCCCAAAAGCCTGGGGCCAGCTCTGTGATATTGACTTGTACACTCCTGCTCATTCGTCCTCTCGCTGTCACTGCTGAGGATATACTTCTGTTATTTCTATTGATTTTCTGCTTTGATGCTCCTGCCAACAGTACCACGAAGCCGTTTTTTCCCAACTATTCCTCAAGCAATGACTCACAACGTTAAATATTTCTTAGACTCACAGAAATATTTTCCTCATCCTTAATATTCCCAATCAAATCCTTTTTATGCCAAAACATTTAGAGAAGCCAGTGATGTCTGTCTGCACATATGTTACAAACTGATTTGGCAGAAGGTCGTCCAATCTTCGTTCTCTGAACCATTTGTTCGATTCAACATGCAAAATAACATTTTTTCCCCTCTCCTACACAGGGCTTCAGTTCTACATATTATAATTGCAAGCATTTTTTTTATAAAAAAACTGGTTTTTAATTATAACTCCATGCATAAAATGTGTAATCATGAAAACTGTAAGCATGCTGTGCTTCAATTTATTTGGGGGATCTTAATGGCATTTTAAAAAGAGCAACAACCACCTTATCTTGACAAAATGTCCTGTGAGAGAAGGATGAATTGCAGAGCAATCGAGAACCATGCTAGATCAGAGCAAAAGTCTATGTAGGCCACCATGACTTCCTCTGGGAAGTCCAGAAGCAGGACACTGTTGGAGATAAAATGCATTTGAATACCAGGTGCTGGGCATCACATGTGGGGGAGAGCACTGTTGCACTCAAGTGTTGTTTGCAGGCTTCCTGCCAGCATGCGACTGGCCACTGTGAGGCTACAGTGCATTCACATGTTAGCTTTGAATTTCCCTACATTTTAAAAAATTTTTATTAAAGATTCTTTTGATTTACAAAGGTATGCGCAATGTCTCTCTCATATTTTTTCCCCCATGTAACATTTTTACAAATCAGTTTCGTTTTTTGAGACATTAGGAAGAAAAGGGGGAAAGAGGTGGGGAGATGGGTGGGGTGAGGTGACAATGTTTCTATTTTACTTAATATATGTGGGGTTTGGTGTCAGCGTTGTTTGTGCAAGTTCTCTGTTGTTCGCTGTCGCGGTCACTCTCTCAGACCTGAGCAGCACCCCCGGACGTTTAACGGTCTATTGGTGACTACCCCTACGACATGTGGTATATCTGCTGCCACCAGCCAGTATTCACTCTGGCAATGAATAACTCACTTCAGATTTGGATTGTGGTAAAAATAAACATAAGTTCCTTTATTTGTTGGTATAAAGCGTAATGGTTTCAACGGAACAGGTAAAACGTGTTAATATAACCGAATGGTTCATCAGGTAAGTATATTCCAACTCTCTACCTAGTATTTCAATAACTATCCCTAATGCCTCCTATTAATTATTCAATCTGCTCTAGCTCTGCTCATGTCCTCTATCTCCCCCCCCCTCTCTCTCTCTAACTCTAACTCTAACTGCCTCCCTTCCACCCTCTAACTGCCTTCCCTTTACTCTCCAACTGCCATCCTTCCACTCTCTCCCTTGCATACTGCCTGGAGAGCTCCCATTGTCAATCTCCTCCCTGCCAAGTTAACCCTTGGAGAACCTTTAGGGGTGAAACGCCACATTCGCTTGTGCTCCTTTGGTGGTGAGAGAGATCGGGGTTGGCGTAGGGTGTGATTGTTCATTTGTGGTTGGCTGTGGTGGTCTTTGGTTTCCTGTGTGAGTGGGGTGGGTGAGTGTTTTTGATCAGGTTAGCCATATTGATCTGTATGCTGTTGGTGGGTTTTTTTGTCATTGTCTTGTTGGGCTGTGTGTGTGATAAAGGGGAGCCATCCCGGGGTGAAGGCGTCTTCTTCTATTTGTCCCCGTGTCAGTTTCAGCTTATTGGTTAGTTTTTCTAGTAGGGCTGTATCCCATACTACTTGGTACCATTGTTCCATGCTTACTCCTGACAGGTCTCTCCAGTGTCTGGTTATGATGTTTCTGGCTGCTGATACGAGAAATATGTAAAATAACCAAACAAGTACTAGAAATGACCCTAGAATTGGCCTTACTAAACATCTTCCAAGACAACAATTTCCCTACATTTTTCATAAGAAGAGCCTGGCTGGATCAGATCAAAGACCCAGCACAGTCCAGCACCCTGTTCTCACAGGGAACCTAACTGCAATTGTCCTCTCCCTACTTGTGATTCCAAGCAGCTGATAAATCTCTTGATCTGATGATTTTGCAGGCCAATTTATCAAGTTCAGGGCTCAAAGCGACTGGGTGAGCAGAATGAGTTACGATTCCCTAAATATATGAAGCGGACCTCTCACAGCATATACCTGCTCCTCAAACAATCTATACAGAAGCAAGTCCCGTCGAATTTAGTGTAGCTTTCTCCCAGGGTACATGGGCACAGAATGGCTGCCTTAAACTTCAGCACTTCAAAAACTCAGATTTACTCCAGTGGCACACACACACCCTTCACACATACAGCCATTTGGGTATGGTTTTCCCATCATCTGGTAATTAGAGGTACAGTGGTACTTCAGGTTACAGACGCTTCAGGTTACAGACTCCACTAACCCAGAAACAGTACCTCGGGTTAAGAACTTTGCTTCAGGATGAGAACAGAAACTGCGTAGTGGCAGCACAACGGCAGTGGTAGGCCCCATTAGCTAAAATGGTACCTCAGGTTAAGAACAGTTTCAGGTTAAGAACGGACCTCCAGAACGAATTAAGTTCTTCACCCGAGGTACCACAGTATTTGTCTTCTTACAACGGGTGTTCTATCAACCTATTAGTCTTCGATAGGCTGTTCTTCCATTAATATCTCTAATATTTGTACAAGGAACGTAATGCTTGTTCATAGTGCAGAATGAGTAGACAACCTAAACTGTACAGTAGAGAGTCTTTATAAAAATTATATGACGTTGTTGTGGCTGGGTAACGGGGAATTTATATGCTTTTATGCCTCAGTTTTGCAGCCTCCAGAATTTAAGGCCCTGAAAGCTCTTTTTATAAACCTCTATATTTTATATTAGATGGTCTAGTCACTTTCTCAACATCGTTTTGCACTCCCCTTGTTCCAGTGCAGAAACATGGCATTCCGTATTCCATATATTTAGACATAAAATGAGAGGGCTGGATATACTAATCACTCAACTTGAGTAATGATACAAATGTAATCAAGCCAAGTCCAATAAATATGTTGTTCTGCATCTACCACATTCACTGATATTCATTATAAATAATTCATTTATTGTCAATGTTTTACTGTAATATAGACTACTGCTTACTTGGTTTCCTAGTAATGGGTTTAGAAACTCTTTAATGTGTGAAATGCAAATAATATCTTGCATTTACATGCACTGGTCATTTATATACACAAGTCTTGAGCAAATTTTACATGCAATACGAGTTATATGCAAAGGCATTTGCAATCCCAGTATAAACTCAGAGGGCAAGTAAGGGCTACCTTTTGACCTGGGTGAAAGCTGGTTTCCCATAATATTCTCCCCCACAGTTGTGTTGTGTTGGAATACATCAATTAGAGATAGGCAAGTTATTCTGAGCTCACTTCAGATTAACTTCAAAATGTTCTGAGACCTTCCCCCTAAATCAGAAGATCTTATTGAAAGATAGAACTAATCAGCACATAGAGCTGGACAATCAGCTACTGAAATATTTTCTCCCCAAAGCTACAAAGATCTAAAAAGCAAAGCTCTAATTAGCTACTTATTAGAGACAGCCAGATTGACCATCACATGATTCTGGAAAAAATATATGTGCCGACACAGTTATCGGTATAATGTTTGCAATGACTTTCTAGACTGAAGCGAATTCAATTCACAAACATACTGATATTGCATTTCAATGACATTAGAAGACTGGGTTGTGATTCTATCCCTGCACACTCAAGGTTACTTTGAGAGAAAATCTGAGATATTCAAAATACCAGCACTGCTTCCATGCATTTCTGTGGCATGTTATCCTCCTGTATTATAACATTCCATTCCACTGGACAGATTTACACATTCCACTTAACATAGGATAGAATGAGAGGACTTCTGTCTTGAACAACATAGAGACAATCAATATATTGTGAAAGTATTGCCAAAGATTTTTCATATGTGAATATTTCCCTCTGAGATGAGCTTAACCAATGTTTACAGAGTCAAATATAATAGTGCTCATTATACCTATCATACACTTTTGAAACTTTCTGCATTGTTCGCTTATGTGATCTAAAGTGGTTTTCGTTTCTCTATTGATTATGATGGAGAGATTCTTGAACTCTTTCTTCTAACCTTGTTGCTTAGCAAAAACTGGTAATACACACCCAGGCCAACAGCAACAGTCACAGTGCAAAGGACCAACACACTTCCTACAATACTACCTACAATGACACCATTCCAGCTTTTTGAAATTGGCCCACTGTCAATGCTGCCCCCATATCCTCTCTTTAGACAGTCAGGAGGGGCCCAGCCATAAGAACAATGACAGTGCTTGTGGTTGTTGCATATTCCCCTGTTATGGCACTTTGTGGTGTTACAATCATACTGCAAGAGGGACACATTCTTGCATTCCCTATTAATACACATCATGCCAGTGCCACAAGGTGTACCGTCTTCTACTGCTCCAATATCATCTACCTCCATTCCGCTGTGGTAGTCTGTACCCCAGCAGATACTTTTGCCAATGGTGGTTTGAATGATGGTTTGGTGTTCCTCCAAGGTACGTACCCTATAGATATTACTACACTGCATTCGGCCACAAAGAATATTTTCATCATTGCATTTCTTAAAAATACCATGTTTTAGGCCACAGTTGCCAAAGCGATCACCTCGAGCATTCAGTCCTCTGAAACAATCCTCTGAAGCTCGTACGGTTTTCTTGCCAAATATCTTTTTGCACTGCCCATTGTCAGTAGTACAACGACCATGATAGCAATAGACTCCATCACCGCAAGGGGCACCATCTTGGACATAAACATCTTCTGGACATTGGTCCGAAGTCCCAGTGCAAAACTCAGGCAGGTCACAGGTGCTAATACTCTTTCTGCAAATGGATCCAGCAGGACGGTACTTGCACCTGTCACAGCACAGTCCAGAAGAACAATTGGCACATGGACTCAACGTGCAATCTGGCCTGCAACAATAATCCAATCGACACTGTGCAGTTGTACCACAGTCACATTGCTCTCCTTTTTCCACTACTTTGTTCCCACAGTATTCGAGGTTATAGATTTGATCAGGGTCTGGTGGAATCAACAAGCAAGGTGAGTCCTTTCGATTGAAATACTCGTAGTAACTGCAGTTGCTAAACTTATCAACCTCTGAGTGCCAAGCAGACATAATGCAGGCACGTCGATCACATTTACAGACCAAATCATCATGGTTCATACCAAGATTATGTCCAAATTCATGAGCAAATAGCACAGAAAAATCAAACAAATTGAAATTCTTTGATACTACAACACCAGTAGCCCAATGCTCACTACAAATTTGTGATACATATGCTATTCCAATAATACCTCTAAATGACCTGTATACAATTAAGTGAGCAGCATCATTCTTTAGATGGTTAAGTAGAGTGTTATGTCTCCATATACTAAAAGCTTTAAGTGTGGCTCCTATACTGTCATCAACATATATGAGGTTCTTTTCCGACCATATCTCCAGTCCTGCTACAGACACTTCAAGAAAAAGTGGCTCATAAAATGAATTTACCATATGGATGGCATCAAGAAGTTTCATAGCAATATCAGTTTCATTTTTATTAAACTTAACATATCGTTCATGCTCCACCACAAATGCCACTTCTGCATGTCTCTTGTGTGGCCACCAGAGTCCTGCTGGAGCACTTTTGACACCCACATGCTCTGCGTCCTGGATCATGGCCTCTTGATGCCTTTGCTCTTCCTCCGTCAACCCACACCTCATGCGCATGGTACCCTCCTCTATTTCCAGCCGATACACCACATGCTGAAAAGTAGTAGATGGCTGGACAGGTTCAATTTGATATGTCTCATTTTTAAGTTGTAACAGGCCCCTGAGTCCCCCTGAGCAAGTGCTGAGTGTAACTGGATAGAGAGGGTTGTCCTGTATGAAGCCACTGTAGAAACAATCATCCCTGATGTAATGATAGTCAACCTGGAGGTCCCCTTCCTTATTATACGTGAAGATGGGGAAGTGTTTAGGAAGAATGCCCTTCTTCTGCTTGAGATGCACCACCTGGCTCTTCCCCTCAATCTGCAGCAGGTAGCTGACATCCTGGGTTTCCTGTAGTCCATACCTGAAGCTCAGTTTCCTTGGGATGGTCACCTCATAAGAGGCATACCTAAAGCCCTGAGGCGGTGTCTGGCCATCAGTCTCTCTCAAGAGATTCCTCAAGAATATAATGAGTAGCCATGCCAGGCTGCCACTCATTCTCCCAGAAAGAGGAAATAATCTCTTGAAGCACCGCCTCTGGCATCTCATCCCTGAAAGGGAAGTCCCAAACATTTGTTACCAGGATAGTAGATAGATGGGAAGGGGGCTATATGTGAATTAGAAGAGGAGGAAGGTGTGTTGCCTAGGAACTGTCAGTGTGCTCCATCTGTGGAATGGGGGCGGAGCTTGGAGGATCAAAGATGGAACAGAATGGCAGAGGAAGGTCAGGGAAGAAAACGTTCCTAAGAAGTTTCTGCCTGAGAGGGTTGCAGGAAGAAGAGGGGGGGGGAAGAGTCTTCTAGCACCCCATGGACTAACAAGTTTTATTTCAGGATCAGTTAGTGGGCATGAGGCCACTTCATACAGTGGATGAGTCATAATCCTCAGTTGTCAGGTATGGAACATTAAAAGCACTTTCTGTGACAATTAGTTTTTAAATGTATGGAAAACATAAAAATAACTGGTGATACACAAGCATCTTTGCATTGCTGAGTTCCTTCTCAGCTCTGAGACAACACCTCCTCTTCACTTGGCCAGGTGAAGAAGCCCAGGTGAGCAAGGTTCTTCTTCCGGCTACAGTTTTCACTTGTCCACCTCCTTCAGAGAAGGGAAGCCAGCAGGGAGTGCTGGCCACCAGCACAGTCAAAACCACCTGGACAAGTGAATGGCCCCTCTATTCCCTCCCAATCCTCTCAACATCTTCCTTTTTTGCACACCAATCTGTAGCCTCCCTCAATGGGAGATTAGATGCACCCCCTTTTACTTGAGATACAACAAGAGATTCATTCTGGATCTTCTGCATATAATATATGGTGTCCACCACTGAACTATGGATCTTCCCATCCTTAAGTATGTGAAACATTTCAGAAAGGGGATCTAGCATTATCGGAGAGCATCTTACCTGCTAGTTTTATCCAAAAGTGTTTTGGCTTCCCTAAAAATAGTTCATTTTGAGGAATACCCCAATTTATTTCATAATTTGCTCTAATTGAGAACTAGAAATAATCTAGAATACTGTTTACTTGGTTTCCCAGTATTAGATTTATAAAATCTTTAATCTGTGAGGTGCAAAAAATATTTTGCATTTATATGCACTGGTGTTTTAAATACACAAGTCTGGAGCCATTTTTACGTGTAACGGGAGTTAAATACAGGGACATTTGGAAACCTTGTATAAACCCAGAGGGCAAGTAAGGGCTACCTTTTGACCTGGGTGAAAGCTGGTTTCCCATAATATTCTCCCTCACAGTTTTGTTGTATCTGAATACTTCAATTAGAGATAGGCAAGTTTTAGGCCACAGTTGCCAAAGCGATCACCTCGAGTATTCAGTCCTCTGAAACAATCCTCTGAGGACCCTGATGCTGGGAAAGATTGAGGGCACAAGGAGAAGGGGGTGACAGAAGACGAGATGGTTGGACGGTGTTCTCAAGGCTACCAACATGAGTCTGACCAAACTGCGGGAGGCAGTGAAAGACAGGCGTGCCTGGTGTGCTCTGGTCCATGGGGTCATGAAGAGTCGGACACGACTGAATGACTGAGCAGCAACAACAACAACAACAACAACAACAACAACAACAAGTTATTCTGAGCTCACTTCAGATTAACTTGAAAATGTTCTGAGACCTTCCCCCTAAATCAGAAGATCTTATTGAAAGATAGAACTAATCAGCACATAGAGCTGGACTTTCAGCTAGTGGAATATTTTCTCCCCAAAGCTACAAAGATCTAAAAAGCAAAGCTCTAATTAGCTACTTATTAGAATCAGCCAGACTGACCATTACATGATTGTGGGGGGAGGGGGGGAATTGACAGCCTACTAGTATAACAAAATGTGGAATATTGTGCTAGTGGGAAAACTGGCAAACAAAGTAAGAATAACCAGGGTTATTGTTGTTGTTTTTAAGAGCAAGCTTCTTTATGGAATGGTTTGGTTTTCTTATATACATTAAAAGGCAGCAATCATCCTGGACAACAGTATGTCAGGGTGCAAAAGTCCAGGGGATCATGGGTAAGCTGGGCATTGTAGCCAACTAAGTGAAATTCAGAATCGAAGGAAAGCAATAGGCATAAGCTAATCCAGTCCATTAATTACAGAAAGTCTACTCTGAGTATGACTCCAGCTCAAGGGATTTATAAATCTCATATCTCCTTTGAAGCTAGATTTTACTTCACTGGAACCCATGACAGTTGTGATGAGCATGGAGCCAATTCTCCTGGTCTTTCCCACGTTCCATTCAGGATATGATAGTGGAGTATGAAATATAGGAATCTCCCTGGGGAGGTGGTGGACTTTCCTTCCTTGGAGGTTTTTAAGCAGAGGTTGGATGACCCCCTGTCATGGATGCTTTGGCTGAGATTCCTGCATTGCAAGGGGTTGGACTAGATGAACCTTGAGTCCTTTCCAATCCATGATTCTATGGAGAAACAAGACTAGAGCATGAGGACATTCAATGAAGCTGAAGGTTGGAAGATTCAGGACAGATAAAACAATTTACATAGTGCATACTTAAACTACAGAATTTGTTCTCAAAAGATGCAGTGATGGTCACCAGCTTTGGTTGCTTTTTGAGGATTAGACAGATTCCTGGCACCTAAGGATATTAACATCTACTAGCCACAATAGAAGTAGAAGAGAAGAAGAAGAGTTTGGACTTGATATCCTGCCTTTCACTCCCCTTAAGGAGTCTCAAGG
Organism: Lacerta agilis; assembly: GCF_009819535.1. Classification (NCBI taxonomy): domain Eukaryota; kingdom Metazoa; phylum Chordata; class Lepidosauria; order Squamata; family Lacertidae; genus Lacerta; species Lacerta agilis. The sequence continues at coordinate 19,404,990 of NC_046315.1, forward strand.
CGGCTAACATTCTCCTTTCCCTTCCTCCCCCACAACAAACACTCTGTGAGGTGAGTGAGGCTGAGAGACTTCAAAGAAGTGTGACTAGCCCAAGGTCACCCAGCAGCTGCATGTGGAGGAGCGGGGAAGCGAACCTGGTTCACCAGATTACAAGTCCACCACTCTTAACCACTACACCACACTGGCTCTGTATGATGTCCAATGTTGGAGCCAGTATATCTCTGAACAGGGCCAGCCCGCCTATGGGGCAAGGTGAGGCGACCACCTCAGGTAAGGTTGATTTGATTTCCCCACCTTGTTCCTGATGTTGATCTTCACTCCCTCATTTCTTCCCGGTGGTGTCATGGACTGGGCAGAGGAGGAAGAATGGTGGAGACTGCCGCTCCAAGCGTTGACTAGAGAGGAGGAATGGGCAGGTGGGATAGATTTCCAGGAGTTGTTTGGCACAGAGCATGCCTGTAAGGGAGATGAGGGCAAAAGTTGGGGGAATGGGAGAGGAGGAGGAGAACGTGGATAGCATTCAGGAGGAGGAGGCTGAGCAGCAGTTGAAGGAGATGCTGTCACTGGAAAGTATCCCAGAACCCGTACCCTCCCCCCAAACCAGGCATTCACTGAGAATAGTCAAACACAGAGCTCAGAGGCAACTGTCTCATGGCAGTCACAGTCAGAGGCATGAGGAGAAGTCAGATGAACAGGAAAGTAACGGAGAAGGGGGGTGGAACTTCACTCAGTGCAACATTAGGCATTCGGTGCATCTTGAATTCTTCTCTGCAAATTGTATTATAAGCAGAACTGAAAAGCCTGCTGTTTCTCTATCTCACAGCCTTCCTGGGAATCAGCCGCAGCTGCCAACAGCACGCTGACAAGTGTAGAGCTTCATTCCCTGCTTGTCCCTGATGTAAATCTTCACCCATCCTTTTTTCCATGGCAGGGGAGGGTGTCATGTTGTAGATTCCACGTTAAAGTACAGAGATGGCCTCAAAATATATGAAAACGTTTTCCCCATGTGGATAAAGCAAAGATTGCCCTGTGTGACAATTTTTATCAACAAGCTGATAAACAAAAAAACTTTAATGAAAAGACTGCACCCTCAAATATGTTACATAACATTCACCATTATTTCCATAATAGCTATTTGAAATATTATGTGTTGGTGGTTTTATAATATTTTTAATATATTGTCTCATTTCAACATTAACATTTGTGCCAACAAAGTTATCTGTACAACATTTGCACTGGCTTTCTAGACTGAAGTGAATTTACTTCACAAACATACTGATATTACATTTCAATGGCGTTAGAGGATTGGGTTGTGATTCTATCAGTGCACACCCAAGGTTACTTTGAGAGAAAATCTGAGATATTCAAAATACCAGTACTGCTTCCATGCATTTCTGTAGCATTGTATCCTCCTGTATAAAAACATTCCATTCCACTGGACACATTTCTCCCATTTGACATAGGATAGGACTTATGTCTGGAACAACAAAGAGACTCTCAACATACTGTGAAAGTATAACCAAAGATTCTCATGTGTGAATATTTCCCTCTGATATGAGTTGAACCAATGCTTACAGAGTCAAATATATGTTATATAATAGTGCTCATTATACCTATCATACACTTTTGAAACTTTCTGCATTGTTCGCTTATGCGAACTAGAGTGGTTTTTGTTCCTCTATGATGGAGAGATTCTTGAACTCTTTCTTCTAACCTTGTAGCTTAGCACAAACCTGTAATACACACCCAGGGCAACAGCAGCAGTCACAGTGCAAAGGACCAACACACTTCCTACAATACTACCTACAATGACACCATTCCAGTTTCTTGAAGTTGGCCCACTGTCAATGCTGCCCCCATTTCCTCTCTTTAGACAGTCAGGAGGGGCCCAGCCATAAGAACAATGACAGTGCTTGTGGTTGTTGCATATTCCCCTGTTATGGCACTTTGTGATGTTACAATCATACTGCAAGAGGGACACATTCTTGCATTCCCTATTAATACACATCATGCCAGTGCCACAAGGTGTACCGTCTTCTACTGCTCCAATATCATCTACCTCCATTCCGCTGTGGTAGTCTGTACCCCAGCAGATACTTTTGCCAATGGTGGTTTGAATGATGGTTTGGTGTTCCTCCAAGGTACGTACCCTATATATATTACTACACTGCATTCGGCCACAAAGAATATTTTCATCATTGCATTTCTTAAAAATACCATGTTCTAGGCCACAGTTGCCAAAGCGATCACCTCGAGCATTCAGTCCTCTGAAACAATCCTCTGAAGCTCGTACGCTTTTCTTGCCAAATATCTTTTTACACTGCCCATTGGCAGTAGTACAACGACCATGATAGCAATAGACTCCATCACCGCAAGGGGCACCATCTTGTACATAAACATCTTCTGGACATTGGTCCGAAGTCCCAGTACAAAACTCAGGCAGGTCACAGGTGCTAATACTCTTTCTGCAAATGGATCCAGCGGGACGGTACTTGCACCAGGCACAGCACAGTCCAGAAGAACAGTCAGCACATGGACGCAACGTGCAATTTGGCCTGCAACAGTGATCCGATTCACACTGCGCAGCTGAACCACAGTCGCATTGCTCTCCTTTGTCTACTACTTTGTTCCCACAGTATTTGAAATCAATCAGTGGGATTCCACCAGTGGCTGGCGGAATCAACAAGCAAGGTGAGTCCTTTCGATTGAAATACGAATGGTAACTGCAGTTGCTAAACTTATCAGTCTGTGAGTGCCAAGCAGCCATAATGCAGGCATGTCGATCACATTTACAGTCCAAACTATCATGGGGCATACCAAGATTATGTCCAAGTTCATGGGCAAATAGAGAAGAAAAATCTAACAAATTGAAATATCTTAATACTTCAAGAGCAGTGGCCCAATACTTACTACAAATTTGTCCTACATATGCTAGTCCAATAGTACTTCCGTACGACTTGTATAGAATTAAATGAGCAGCATCATTATTTAGATGGTTAAGTAGAGTGTTACGGCTCCATATACTAAAAGCTTTAAGTGTGACTCCTATACTGTCATCAATATCTATGAGGTTCTTCTCCGACCATATCTCCAGTCCTGCTATAGACACTTCAACTAAAAATGACTCATAAAATGAATTTACCGTATGGATGGTCTCAAGAAGTTTCATAGCTATATCAGTTTCATTTTTATTAAACTTAACATATCGTTCATGCTCCACCACAAATGCCACTTCTGCATGTCTCTTGTGTGGCCACCAGAGTCCTGCTGGAGCACTTTTGACACCCACATGTTCTGAGTCCTGGATCATGGCCTCTTGACGCCTTTGCTCTTCCTCCGTCAACCCACACCTCATGCGCATGGCACCCTCCTCTATTTCCAGCCGATACACCACATGCTGAAAGGTAGCAGATGGCTGGACAGGTTCAATTTGATATGTCTCATTTTTAAGTTGTAACAGGCCCCTGAGTCCCCCTGAGCAAGTGCTGAGAGTGACTGAAGATAGAGGCTTGTCTTGTATGAAGCCACTGTAGAAACAATCATCCCTGATGTAATGATAGTCAACCTGGAGGTCCCCTTCCTTATTGTATGTGAAGATGGGGAAGTCTTTAGGGATGGTGCCCCTCTTCCGCCTGAGGCGCACCACCTGGCTCTTCCCCTCAATCTGCAGCAGGTAGCTGACATCCTGGGTTTCCTGTAGTCCATACCTGAAGCTCAGTTTCCTTGGGATGGTCACCTCATAAGAGGCATACCTAAAGCCCTGAGGCGGTGTCTGGCCATCAGTCTCTCTCAAGAGATTCCTCAAGAATATAATGAGCAGCCATGCCAGGCTGCCACTCATTCTCCCAGAAAGAGGAAAGAATCTCTTGAAGCACCACCTCTGGCATCTCATCCCTGAAAGGGAAGCCCCAAACAGTTGTTGCCAGGTTAGTAGATAGATGGGATGGAGGCTATATGTGAATTAGAAGAGGAGGAAGATGTGTTGCCTAGGAACTGCCAGTTTGCTCCGTCTGTGGAATGTGGGCGGAGCTAGGATGATCTTGATTGGAACAGAATGGTAGAGGAGGAGCAGGGAAGAGAAGGTTCCTAAGAAGTTTCTGCCTGAGAGGGTTGCAGGAAGAAGAGCAAAAAAGAGTCTGGTGGCCTAATAAATGTTGGCATGAGCCCACTTCATATAGCGGATGGGTTATTATCCTTCGTTGTCAAGTATGGAATATGAAAAGTACCCTCTGTGACAATTCAATTAGAGTTTAAATGTATGCAAAACACAGAAATGACTGGTGATAGAACAATCGTCTTTGCATTGCTGAGTTCCTGTTCAGCTCTGAGGCAACACCTCCTCTTCACTTGGCCAGGTGAAGAAGCCCAGGTGAGCAAAGTGCTTCTTCCGGCCACAGTTTTCACTTGTCCATCTCCTTCAGAGAAGGGAAGCCAGCAGGGAGTGCTGGCCACCAGCGCAGTCAAAACCAACTGGACAAGTGAATGGCCCCTCTATTCCCTCCCAATCCTCTCAGCATCTTCCTTTTTTGCACACCAATCTGTAGCCTCCCTCAATGGGGGATTCCATGAGCCCCTCCTCCAGCCCTTGAGTTCCACACCTCCCACATTAAGCACCCAGGTGTCTTCACTTTTTAGCGTCATAGTTGTTCTGTCAGGTACGGTACTGTACAGTGGTACCTCGGGTTAAGAACTTAATTCATTCTGGAGGCCCGTTCTTAACCTGAAACTGTTCTTAACCTGAAGCACCACTTTAGCTAATGGGACCTCCCACTGCCACTGCGCCGCCAGAGCACAATTTCTGTTCTTATCCTGAAGCAAAGTTCTTAACCTGAAGCATTATTTCTGGGTTAGCAGAGTGTGTAACCTGAAGCATATGTAACCTGAAGTACCAATGTACTTCCCCATCCTTTTCCCACCCCCACACAAATTCACCACCATTACCTCAGTTGTCTCCCAATTTCTGGTTTGACTTGCTTCATTCTGGCAGCTGCTGCAGCACACAAAACTCCCCCCAACCTTCTCCCTCCATTTCAAGAAAATGGAGTGCCTTACCTGGTAGGTGGGTGGAAGGGCTGTGTGCACCTCTGATTCACAGTCTCACCACCCAGCTTGTCAGCCCAGGGGGGTTGCTGGGTGGCCTACACCACCCCAGAAAAACCCCTTCCTTCCAGGAGCCAGCCCAGCTGAAGCACAATTTTTGCACACACAACCCAAGCCTGTGTCTCTGGTGGGGGCCACCTTGGTCAACCCCTAGGTACACCCCTTCTTCATGCATACAGCCCATAGCACCTAGCTACCACACCTAAGTTAATTGAATTCCCCCATCCAAAACAACCTGCCACTTCCCTCAAAAACAGGCAGTGCTTTTCAACCTCCCATTCAACTCAGAACATTCACAAACATTCCATGACAATACAAGAGCTTAGCCAATCATTCTCCGGGTACTAAACCTTCCTCTTTATTAGACCAGCAGACAAGATAGCAATTCTTCATTTACCGCAAAATGCAATTTACCTGCATACAGAGTAAATAGAAACCACGCATACTTCTTTATTTGACCTCTGCCTACTCTTCAGACTACATCAGAATATGGCATTTTCCACCCGGTCTATTTTATTTCTGTCAACTATTTAAACTTTTTTTGCCCTAAAGAGGTGAAGTGATTTATAATGTTATTCCAGTGGTTCAACGTCCTCTTGACTAGAGATGTGCTCTCTAAATGCATGTCATAGTTTTTTATCAGTATGGTAGCAAAGTCGCAGAGGTAAGAGGAAGGTGTTGCTTTATGTTGTGATGTAAGTTCTTCTTGGAGGTAGGAAAAAACAAGTCACTGTCTATGGCTCTAAAGTGTTTTCCTCTGATGGAAAAGATTAGCTAGGAGGTTTTGCTTTGCTGCAATGTTGCTGCCAGAGAAAAAAAGGGATCTGAAAATCAACATACCCTGGGATACTGTTATCTTTTCTAAGGGTGTGTGGTAGGTGTCAGGCTCAGAACCTTTACAAAGTGAGAGCACAATTATTTTTCTTTGGTTCTCTCTTTCCTGACAGGCCAACACATCTCATGTCTGTTCTTTAGTTTTTGAACCCTAGAAGACAGGTGTAAGGGCACCATTTAAGGAGTGCAGGAGAAGTTAGCCCCCCCCCCTAACACACACACCCATTTCACATGGGATCACTAATTCTGGAGGTAGCTAGATTTCTGGCAAATCCATTGTTGGTAGCTCTACACACGTGCTTCATATGTAATGCTAAAGCAATCCATGGCTTAGTGTAGAAGCATCAGCGTGTGGGTTCTCTGGGGAGATATTGCAACTGCTTTTCTCCTCCTCCTCCAGTCCTGCTGTTGCTATGCTGCTGTGAACTAAGCCAAACCATGGCTTGGCTCTCAACAGCAGCAGAGCCAGAGGAGAGGCAAAGTGGTTACAATCTTCTCTCTGGTGAGGTCCTTTATACTCCAGCGCTTGCACTAAGCCATTGTTTGTATTTGCATTAGGTGCATATCAAGCCCCACTCCACCCCACCCCTGAGGGATTGTTGCTGCAAATTTAATATACTAGGGCAGACATGTCCAACGTGTCAATCATGATCGACAGGTAGATGGATGGATTTCCATCAACAGGTAGATGGATGGATTTCCAGGCAGCCTTTGCTCCTCCCTCTCAGCCAGGGCTTGGCTGAGGGAGGGAGGGAACTGTGCCTCCGCTTCCATGGTCCCATGAGCTCCACAGCGCACGCCGGCAGCTGGAATGGGTCTTGTGAGGCAGCTGCAGGAGGGAGAGAGTTGTGCCTCCGCTTTTGCCGTCCTTGGCTTGGCAGCCCTTGCTGGGTGCTGCAGGGCCGTGCTCGTGTGGCGGGCAGAGGGTGCAGCGGTCCCCTTGGGAGCAAAGGGAAGTGGGGTGTGGGGCTGCTGATGTTTCGCATTCAGGATGAGGCTGGATAAAGGGAGTGTGCTTTTCCTTCCTCCTCCATACAGAGCAACCTGTGGTTTAATCAGCTGTCACCTCCATTTGGGCAATACATGGAAGAAGGCAATGGAATTGACCATGAATCCATGCTAAGGAAAGAAAGGGGGTTTTCCTGGCCACCAACACCTGTGCCTAATGACAATGGGATAGTGTGGTAGATCATTGCCAGTTTTTAATGCTGGATAGTAGATTTCTTTTTTTTTTCTTTTTTTCTTTAATTTTATTGTCATTATAAACATCCATCCTTTTACAATCGTTTACATAGTTTTGCATATTTTACATATTCTCCATATCGTATGTTCTATTTCCAAATGCTAATAAAGTGTTCAAGTACACAATTATGAGTCTCCCCCCCCATCATTCACTCAACAGCATTTCCTTTTTATCCCTCATATACAATTTGTGCAAAACTATTTAATTCCATATTTCTACCACGACAATGTCATACTAATACTATAAACAATATATAAACAATATAATGAAAGAAAAATGCAAAATAAATAAATAAATAAATTTGTGAATAATTAAAAAGAAAGATTAACATAAACCTAGGTTATATACATAACCTAAACCTAAATTTAATACTTAAATCACTATCTTTCCTATCTTTCCTGATAAGCATTCCTTTTCTGCTTGTGAAAGTACTTAACATTTTTCTTTTATCCTTTATTTATATCCAAAACCTTCTACAATCCCAAACACAGCTTAATTTTCTAACATTCAATGTTTTTCTCCAGGCTCACTCAAAGGCCGCCACAGACTTTATACCATTATTAATGCTTTGCAAGTAGATCTCAGCCTACTTGAAGCTGGGCATCCCTGTACTAGGGGATGCATTCCAATTCCCCGCCAAAGTTTCTCTTGTCCCCACTGCCCCTGCCCACATGTGGAAGTCTCTTTCACCAAGCCCCGTACTGCAGAGGACTCCTACACACACACACACACACACACACACACACACACACACACACACACACAGGAGAGCATTCTATGCAGAAGGCTTCACACAGCAAAAGCTTGGAAGGAGATTGTTGGCCATGCCACATTAAATCAGGATCTGAATCCACTAGTGAACTGTTCAGCCACATTCAACCTAGGCTGACAAAAATTGTTACAATGGACAAGAAATTAATAAGACCATTCCTGATTCCTGGCCTAGGGACATTATTTTAAGAGTCCATCTCAAAGAAGTCCCCAAGCTGGTTACCGGTATTTGAATCACACCTAAATATGTATATGTTGCCAAAAATAAATAAAATCCTCCATGGTGCATTCTCATGGGGCCACTATTTCTTTAAGGAAGAATTTCTGGCAGAATAAATTCTTATCTTACAGTACATTATTCCTGATGTCTGAAGCCTGCACACCTTAAGATAGTCACAGAAGGCAGCTTCAGTAAGAAATGACGGAACCAGAAGACAAGCATGGAATATATGTGTTTTGTGTTCAGTTTTCTTCTGAGTTTTGCAGAAGGAAATGTTCAACTTGTCTAGGATTGGAAACTTTCCTTAACGTACCGCTCCTGCACAATGTACAAAAATAAACATTTGCATGTTTAGACCTTTTACCTTTCCCTGAAATAAATTCACACAGGAGTCTGATATTTGGTTCACAGGACGGTTCACAGAATAAAATCAAAACATTAAACGACAAAATACATAATCAAAATAAAAACAACAACCCAATAACTCTCCCCCCCCCGGGGAAAAACACATTTTAAAAGGGCATTGGATGTCAATCAAAACAACCAAAGGTCTGGTTAAAAGGAACATTTTATCTGATATCATCTTTTTGATCGCTTTGTTTTTTATGTCATCTTTATGTTCAATTCTTTTGTTCTTAACACTTTTATTATAAGTTTCCTTGTCAGGCAACGTAGCGGCATGGGGGGGGGGTTAATAATATCTAAGGACTCAGGACCAGTTTACAATTTTGCAAGAAGAAACAAGAGCTCAAGTTCTTCATCAACTGTACCACTTCAGGTTGGTGAAGTGCTAGAAATACCAAACCAAAGGCATGTCGCCTGTTCAAGACCTGTTGGGAATTTCCCAAGTTCGACTCTGTATGACTTGCTCCATATAAGTGTGAGGGAAATGATAGCATGGATGATTAGGGTTGCCATGTGGCCTCTTTTTCCAGGACATGTCCTCTTTTTCATGGGTAGAGTCATCATAAGCAATCCATAGTTAAAAGTAGAAGTCGGCAAATGTGTTCCCCTTTTTTTGCTCTTCAAAACATGGCAGCCCTACACAATATCATCCCACCATGCTTCTGATGCCTCACATTACCCCTCCATTGCTGGGGACCATGAGTGATGTCCTGCTTGCAGGCTTCTCACAAGCATCTGGTTGGCCATTGAGAAAACAGAATAGATGGGCCTTTGGTCTCCTCCCCCAGGACTCTTCTTACCTTCACAACTTCACTTTGACAATCCTTGGATAAGAGAGAAGGCGTACTGTCTTCCATGGCAGACTCTTTTTTGCCAAAATGTTTACTTCCAGCAGTTGGTCTACTGCAGTCACCTCCTTTCTCTGCTCTCTTTAATATTCTTAACAGCTAAAAATTCACAGATGGTTGCACGATCCACAAAATTCACATAGCAACCACATTGCGGCCTTTCCTGTGAGCTTGCAGGACAGAACAGCTTGATAACAGAAGACGGGAACAGTTTGGGGGGAGAGAGAGGATCATTTTCTTACATAATAGAAATAGAGCATCTTCCAAACCCCAGCTTTTATATAAAGTGTCAGGAAGTACGAATGCACTGTTGTGCAAATAAAAGGGTAATATTATTTCCTGCCACTACAGGAGTAACTGTAAATACAAAATGGACACATTCTTCCAGCAATATATGCATTCTTTTTTTTAAAAAAAGGTAAGGAGTGGAGGGTTGTGTGCAAGAAACATCCCAAATGCTTGTGCTACGTTTTGTTTTAAATATAGCTGGCCTGCAGAAAAGAGCAAAAGAATCTGTCTTATACAGGTTAAGACCATCTAGCTCTGCATTGTTTACACTGACATGCAGAAACTCCCCAGAATTTCAGACTAGAACCTTTTGCAGCCTTATGTGGAAATGCCGGGGGCAGAACCTAGGGCAGGCATAGGCAAACTCGGCCCTCCAGATGTTTTAGGCCTACAACTCCTATGATCCCTAGCTAGCAGGACCAGTGGTCAGGGGTAATGGGAATTGTAGTCCCAAAACATCTGGAGGGCCGAGTTTGCCTATGCCTGACCTAGGGCCTTCTGTATGCAATGCAACTGCTTTACCACTGAGCTGTGGCCCTTGCTATAAACATGTCTGGTGAAAGTGGATTTGGCTAGAAAAACTGAGGTAGATTCATCTGTGTATGTCTCTGATCCACCCTGTCATATAAATATTTGCCTGTTTTATCTTATCCAGGAATCTGGGTCTTTGTATGACTTTAAAAAAACCACTTTGGGTGTGGCTAGCCAGCATGGAGTCCTCCAGATGTTGTTGGATGCCAGCAGCCAGAGAGACAGCATTGCCAATTATCTCTATGTTGCACCAGAGTTCAACATCACCTGAATTGTGTAAAAGAAGGTGTTCATTGCCACAACCAAGAAGACTCTCTTCCACAAAGACACAAGGTGACATTCCACTGACCATAGCATGGCTGGCAAGGCCTCCCCTGAATATTATACAGGGTGACTGTCCACCAAGTACAAAAATGCAGGTCAAGCATAGGTGGAGGTGCAGGTTAAACACTCCGACAGACACCCAAAGTCCATTGATTCCACATCAGGTCTTCTCGGTGGAACAGGCTGCACCTTCAAGATGCTTTAGCAAAGCACATAGTTCTCTGACTGAATCAAAATGCAGCTTTGTCCTCGCCCTTTGCACAGCACTGGGCACCTAGCTGAAGTGGAGGGGGAGGGATAATGATAAATCATCTCCGCCCATTACCTATACTTTCTTGGGCCACCTTTGTTCCCATGGCAACGTATCACTGGGCTATTTACCTCACGAAGCCATAAGCCAGGCTAGATCCGGTCAACTGATTCAAGCACTTTAGAACACAGCCTAAACTCCTTACTCAAAACACTGTTCTCCTGTGCTTAATGTAAACTGCTCTGGGAGCGTGGCTGGGCTGAAAGTGTGGGATGCAAAACAGGAAATAAGCATTTGCCAAAATCCATACCCAGTTTTTCTGTCAAATACTCAGTGTGGCTCCACAGATGGCTGCCTTAACCCACACCGAAGCTGCAGAAAACTGGAAGTGAGAACATGATAGCCTTGCCCTGGTTTGCCCCTCCTTGGGGGGTGAAATGAGGAGAGGGAGTGAGGAGGGGGAGGGAAGGAAAGGAAAGAAGAGGCAGTTTCTCCAGCCAAGCCAGCATGGACTTCCTGTTGGAGGAGGGGCAGGCATTTGAAGAGCATCCCTAACTTGGCAGAGAGAGAGAGAGAGAGAGAGAGAGAGAGAGAAGCAGCAGCAGAGTGGAACTACAGGACAAACTGTGTCCTGTATTGAATCAATAGGGGACGTAGCATTTTACATTGAAATACAAGACGATCCCATATTATACGGGACAGGTGGCAACCCTTCTTGGATCACTCATACAGTGTCAGAAGCTCTTCCAGAGATGTTTAACTTCAGACCTATTTAGTTGCATCCAGGCCTCCGGCTGTGTACAGAGGCCCTGCAGGCTGCTTCACACACACACACACACACACACACACACACACACACACCTCTAAAGGAGTCTGGGTTACACCTTTGGAAGTGGAAAGTAAGATTGCCATGATTGCTGCCTCCACCAGAAAATGAATGGCCCCGCTGTGCTGAGTGCGATGTCCTCCTTTGAATATTTAATAATGGGAATCAAATTCACTAAGAGGCAGGGTGGGTGACAGTAATTAAGGGGATTCTATCAGGAACGCCTGCCTTGCAAGCAGAAGTGTGCAATCCCCACACTGACCCCATGCTGAAATTTTGTTATTCATACCCAGGTGTGGGTCTTTGTAACAGATGATTGGAAGTGCCGGGCTGTTAAAATGGAAAGGGCTACCTTGCCGAAGCCCAAGTGGCCTTGGCAAGCTTTGCTTTTTAAACATTGTTTTTAAGTCAAGATGACGATGCCATTGTTAGCTAGATTTAGGAAGTGCTTTCTAATAACAGTAGCATTTGGTTGGGTTTTATTTTTAGTAAAACAAAATAAAATAAATACTAATTTCTGCAACAACCTAGCAAAACAGGGTATTTCATGAGCCCTCGTTAGGACACTATGCAACCCATCAAAACTAGGTTGCTCATTTAATGAATGCTGCTGGTCGCACTCGGAATGAAAAGACAGTCAGGCACAGTGGGTTGCCAAGCCTTAAGGATTATTGCTACATTATCAGTATCATTGCTGAAACAGTTTTTAGTTGGTTAAAAATAAAGAGAGAAAAGGGCAGTGAGATTATGCTCCTACAGGCTGTCCAATTTTTAGATCACCCATTGCAAGTTGGCATTCTGTGCCAACCTTCCTTTGTCAGAGCTGGATGCACACAGCCTAGTTTCACATGTTGGTTCATGCAAATATTTGCCATAAAGGAAAACAGTATAGCGCTATATAAAGAGCAGGCAAAAACTATCTAAGGCAGCCTTCGCCAACCTGGTGCCCACTAGAAGTTTTGGACTTTATGGGGAGCAATTTGAATCCCAGTCTCTTGGGTCCTAATCCAACACTCTAACTAACCACGATGCTGAGGTTGTTTCTGGATCCAGGTAGCCTCAGTAGTTAGAAGTGTCTTTCACCAACTGCAACTGGTACAACAGCTACAGACATTCCTGGACCAGGGAAACTTGTCCATCAGTCAGTTCACGCACTGGCTGTTTTAAGATTGGATGTGCTCTATGTGGGAGTTTCCTTGTGCTTGATCCAGAAGCTGCAGTTAGTGCAGAGTGCTGCAGCACAATTGCTGGTAAGAGCAAGATCTTGTCCGTATATAACACCTGTGCTCAGAGACCTGTGCCAATTGCCGATTTGCTGCTGGGCCCACTTCAAGTTGTTACTTTTAGTGTATAAAGCCCTGAACAGCTTGGGAGCAGCTTACCTGTGAGATCAGCTTACCCCATACCAACCCACTTCACTGCTTTGATTGGTGAAACTGGCACTCTTACTTTTAACACATTTGAAGGAAATCAATCTTTTTAGTGATGCAGCACCTACACTTGGCATCAGGCAGGTACCTTCACAGAACTCTTTTCGGCACCTGTAAAAACTTTTTTGTTTAGACAAGCCAACACAGATGTGTGGAATGTTGATGTGTTAAAGCACATCCATTTTTAGTTAATTGTTGATTTTAATTTTTTTAATGTTTAAAAATAGTTGTTTTAGCCTTTTTACTGATGATTTTATTGTTTTATTATTTTTGTAAATGACATTGAGGTTCCAACAATCATAAATTTTATGAAATCAATCAATCAATCAATCATACACCACACTGGCCATATAGCTATTATGGCAATAGCCATTCAGTGACCTGCTTTCTCTCTCCATTTTGCCATCATGGCTTATAGAACCGCTAGACCAGGCTTCCTCAAACTCGGCCCTCCATATGTTTTTGGCCTACAACTCCCATGATCCCTAGCTAGGAGGACCAGTGGTCAGGGATGATGGGAATTGTAGTCTCAAAACATCTGGAGGGCTGAGTTTGAGGAAGCCTGCGCTAGACCAATCCACCATGGTTTCTAGATCAGGTATTGGCCCTATTGCTGAACTACAACTCCCAGCAGCCCCAGCAAGCATGGCCAATGGCCAGAGATGATGGGAGTTGTAGTTCAACAACATCTGGAGGGCCAAAGCTTCCCCACACCTGCTCTGGAGCATTCTCTTACCCAAATAAGTCCTTATCTCCAATCCACACAAGCCTTCTGTTTCCTTTCCACCGGAAAGAAGAATTTGGAAGCAAGTTCTAGGAAACCAACAGATTTGCCTTTATTTCCTTGCAAAATGTGCATACATCCCAATGTCTACATTTAATACATCATTCCATCAATACCGTTTGTTGCCATTTATCACGTGTTTTTTCCCCTCTTAATTTATTTAATCAACTTCCTTTCCCCAATCTATCAGTAGACTCATAATTAGATTAGATACTAAAAGAAATGTGGCCTGTAGGAGGAAAGACTCATTAACTAACTATTCATAATAACTATTCACTTATACATCTCTGGTGAGGGCAATCAAGCAAGGTGCAGTGATCTCAGTTGGTAGAGCATGAGACTCTTAATCTCAGAGTCGTGGGTTTGAGCCCCACATTGGGTTGAACTAACTACATGATCCTTGTGGTCACTTTCAATTCTACAATTCTATAAGGATCCAGTCTTACCCTCCAAGAAAAGTGGACAGGATAAAGCCCAAATGCATTGTGCTGGTCCAGTATTGGCCAAGGCTCAAATATTCCTTTTGGCTTAAAGCACTTAGCCAGCCTAGCTAGGTCAGGCTAGACCAGCTGTGCTGTTCCTGGCCAGAAGTGACAGTATGGGGAGCAAAGATGGGCAAATGTCACCCCAGAAAACTGTGCTGTTTATTGTTTCCCAGCTATGGAGGTTCAGAGCAGATTGGGAGGGTGACGTATGGAGAAAATAGGGAGAGGAAGTCTCATTGTGCAGATGTAAGTCTTTGCCCTAATGGGATGACTTTTGTGGGTACAACCTACAGCAATTCATGTTTCCTGTCCCCTGTCTTCAGCTGATTGCCCTAAGCAGTTTGCCTTAGAAGCTGAGATGCTCCGGTCTGGATGCCTTCAATCTCTGAAGCAATTCAAAGTCTCTAAAGGTCTGGATGCAGAAATAATTGAGACATGAATGTGTCTCACTAACAAGGTAGTTAGTTATTTCAGGCCGAATGCAAAGTAAAATGATGTGGTTACATATGGAGGCGGATTCTCTATTCTTGCGATGCATGCTTAACTCTCATTCACTTTTTCTGCCTTTTTCCTTTTCACTTCAGAAATAGGGATGGAGGAGAAAATCGATTCACTTCACATTTAAATCTGAATCGATCAAATCCACACTTTCTGAAACAGTATGAGAACTGAAATGTAGCCATCCTTCCAAATCTCACTTATCTGAAATTCGCAACGCAGTTCTCCAAGTAACCAATGTTTGCAAAAATGCATTGTGTGCCTAAAAATGAATATATTAGTGTCAATAACATATGGAAATGCATTATATTTGGAGAGTGCTTGTGTCAAAACAGCATTAAAAATGTAGTCAGAGAAATTCACACTAAAATGTTGAGGAATTTTCGTGAGGATTAAAATATATATCCAAATCGATGTGGTAATGTTAAGAACCAAATTTAAATTGAAAACTAATAGAATAGAAATTGACAGACCCTTCCATCCTAAGCCAGAAATGACCACCTCTCTCTGAACTGATACTATCCACATTTACTTCACTATCCTGCAGTGTGTGGATTGACTGACCCATTTCTCAAGGGACCTCTTGACATACAACTCAGTATCTGTGACTGCCATATATTTCCCTCAGGAGTCCTGTACTTTTCGCAGCAGCATCACAGGCAGAAACCCAACAGGCAATGCTTTCTGTCCCTGCATTTCAACGCCAGCAAATGCTGCTGAAAGAAAAGCGTTCAATTGCGCAAATCAGATCGAGATGGATTCTCATGGTTGTTCTCATTATTGCACCAAAGCATTTTTAGCAGCGTCAAGAGAATGTGGCTAATAAAAAATAAATTAAAATGTTGATTAAGTCTTCAATCTTATAAATATTTACTTGGATGTAAATTTTATTGAAATCAGTGTTCCTTACTTCTGAATAAATATGTTTTAGGATTGGAGCATTAGTGTGACATAGAGCTGGTTTAATGCGTGAGGTGAAGTCTGTCCCCTTGGAATCTGCTTACCCCCTTTTTTCCTCATAAATATTTTGGGTTGCTACCAACGTTCATGGCTTCATCAGGATCACAAATTAGTGATGTGTAGCTGTTGCTTCCTTCTCCCCTTGCCTTTTTAAAGTGACTTTGCCATCACAGAAAGATGCCAACTCAACTCAACATTGGTGACAGAAGTGGTGGTAATCTAAAGCTTCTCGGGACTTTTTTACCCCTCAGTGCCATAGCTCACTTACTGCTCAGTGCCATAGCTCACTTACTGCTCATGTTGTTATAGTAAAAGACAAAGATATGGTAAAAGATGTAGAACTCAGCCTTGGCCCAAATGATATGCCAGTGTTCAAAAGTATGTTTAATTAACACAAAGGCAGGACAAACGCTCTAGCTATGCAGAGCAAACACACACACACTGCTGTTCCATTCACCTCCCTACTTCTGCAATGCAATGTTCTGAAGCATGGAGTCTTTTGTACTTTTCAGAGTCTCCTGTACATTTAGGTTTGCAATTAACAGCTGGTTTTCCATGTAGTTGATGCCCAACCATGTTGCTTACTCCAAGGAAAATAGCTGTCACTAAGCACTCATGTTGGGGGACCCAGGTGGCGCTGTGGGTTAGACCACAGAGTCTAGGGCTTGCTGATCAGAAGGTCGGCAGTTCGAATCCCTGTGATGGGGTGAGCTCCCGTTGATCGGTCCCTGCTCCTGCCCACCCAGCAGTTCGAAAGCACGTCAAAGTGCAAGTAGATAAATAGGGACCGCTCCAGTGGGAAGGTAAACGGCGTTTCTGTGAGCTGCTGTGGTTCGCCAGAAGCGGCTTTGTCATGCTGGCCACATGACCCAGAAGCTGTCTGAGGACAAACGCTGGCTCCCTCGGCCTATAGAGCAAGATGAGCGCCGCAACCCCAGAGTCGGACACGACTGGACCTAATGGTTAGGGGTTCCCCTTTACCTTTACCTTAAGCACTCATGTATTACTATTGTATTTGCACTGGTGTAAACAACATAAGTAATAACTTGTTCTCTTCATCAGCTATCGCCTATCATTGAAGATGCCCTCGAGCCTTATTAGCTAACGAAAGTAGAGAACAAAAAAGAATCATTTCCAGCATTAATGAGCAAACACCATATGGGAAATTATTAATTGAGGAGCTCAATTCAGCATCATAAAGTACCTGTATAGAAACGAGCAGAACTCTCTTTCACTCCATAAAAGCTAACTTTCTCCCAAAAAGATTATCATATGCATTACCCTATCTCTGCCTAATGAAGGCAGTTTCACTGCTGCATTAGTAGGATATTATATGGAGGGAAGCCTCCTCTCTAGCAAATATCCAAGCATGATGTAATGTGCCAAGATTAACATTATCTACAGCTGGGGGGGGGGGTTGAGAGGTATGTCTAGAAATTCACATGACAGCTGTTGCACTTTGGAGCATTTATGCTAGTTTGTATAATCAGGGGAAAGCTTCAATTTTATCTTTCATGGGTACTGGCACACAAACAGCCCAGGAGCCAAAGGAGAACTTTGTTAGACTTGCAGTTGGTGGGGGCAGATTCTTTGCTTTTTGTAAGTCCCTGCTCTCCTTATAAGAGAAACTAGAAGCTTCTAGTGGCTCAGTTGGTTAGAGCATGGTGCTGATAGAGCAAGGTGGTGGGTTCATCAGTTCTGGCACCTCTCAGGTGTGTTCCAGCACATCTCAGGTGGTCATCATTGCCATTCTAAGAGTATGATGGAGGCACCTGGGAAGCCTGCAAAAGTTTAGACTGCTGGTGAGATAATTTATTGAATGAAAGAAACACTCCCCCAGCAAAAAAACAAAAAAAACCCTTAGCCACCTCGAAAGTAAGGTAAGTCCATCAAAACCTCACACTTTCAGCCATGGAAAATTTTTGAAGGCAGTTTCCTCTTTCATTAATGGATGAAAAAACACAGGAGAAAATTTTGGCATACCACTTGTGTGCTGTGTAGTGTTGAGTAAGCCTCAGGTAGAGGTGTGTTGTTGTTGTTGTTGTTTAAAAAATCTCCTTCCTAAGGTACTTGAATTTGCTGACTTTTTTCATACATGTAAGGCAAGAGTTGGGATCTTGTGGTCCTCCAGAACCTGCTGGACTACAGCTACAATCCTGCCTCACCATTGACCATGCTGGTTGGGTCTCATGGGTTCAAGTACATCTGGAGGATCATATATTCCCCAACCAGGATGTAAGGGGACAGACAGCCTAACATTCAGAAGTGATGTTGATATAACCTATATTGTTGTCATTTGTTTGATTAGTGATGTATGCTTCAACTTAGCATAATACATTTGTGTGTTCAACTACATCTATTATGTATTTAATAGGTAGGTTGTTTTGTTTGTTTGTTTGTTTGTTTGTTTGTTTGTTTGTTTGTTTGTATGATGCAGTGAAAGTCAAACTGCAGAACAAGCTTCCCCAGTGAGATTCCAAGAAGAGGCAGATGCAAAAAAACAACAACAAACAAACAAACCCCAATGTGCTAAAAATAAGTGTGCTCTTTTGTATTCTTTTCTCTGTCTAGAAACTGCAAAGCTGCTTTGAGCTGGAATAGCAAATACTGTATTTGTTGGTTTCTAAAATGAGCCGACCAAGCCAGGAATTTTGTAGTTGTCGGCAAGCAGGTGTTGGATTTGGCTCTGGGGAAAGTGAACTCAACTCCCTGCCATGGAATCATAGCATGATGGGGCAAGTTATTTTCCAAGAATGGGGCAGGTTATTGTCTCTAGCCTTCACACACATTCTAAAATTTAAATTATCTCCTTTCTCCAGCTTTTTTTTTTACAGTCAGTGTCACTCTGTTTCTTTGAGAGAGGTAAACACCAAAAACAGGCATGCTTTGAGTAAACACAGGAGAAATGAGGCAACAATCCCACAGTAGGACGTATTAACAAGACAAACTAGAATCTTAACTAGAATTTTTGTTCATTGTTTTTTGAAGAACTGGTGCTGCACTTGAGCTCTCGGGCTCTGTCTGCCTTTGAATCTTGGGAGGTGGGGGCTGAGGTAGTAAAATTGTCAGATAGTAGAGTGGGTAGGCCAGGTTCTGACTACAGAAGGAATGCCACAAGCTTAACAGGCAAACAAGTATACCAGACACAACTTCTGGCTCAGTCTGCTTCTTGATGTATTAGTTTTCTGCTTGCTTTCTTCCTCTTGCAAATCTCCCTGCCTGCAGTCTGCAGTGGTATAGGCTTTAAACCTTTGCCTTAAATTTAGTCAGATCATTGGTCCATAGCTACTGGATGGCAGCAACTTTTGGGAGTTCCAAGCAGTGGACTTTCAAAGTCCTACCAGCCATGCAAAACAGTGAGTTCTCATCATCCTGTGAGCATCTGGTGTTAGCCTCAGCTGGGAGGGGGAGAGTACTTGACTAGACTGGTTTTTACTCTTGTTGTTCAGTCTTTCAGTTGTGTCCGACTCTTCGACCCCTATCCTCCACTGCCTCCCGCAGTTTGGCCAAAATCATGCCAGTCACTTCGAGAACACTGTCCAATCATCTCATCCTCTGTCGTCCCCTTCTCCTTGTGCCCTCCATCTTTCCCAACATCAGGGTCTTTTCCAGGGAGTCTTCTCTTCTCACGAGGTGACCAAAGTACTGGAGCCTCAACTTCAGGATCTGCCCTTCCAGTGAGCACTCAGGGCTGATTTCTTTAAGGATGGATAAGTTTGATCTTTTTGCAGTCCATGGGACTCTCAAGAGTCTCCTCCAGCACCATAATTCAAAAGCATCAATTCTTTGGCCACCTCATGGGACAACAGAGGATGAGATGTTTGGACATTGTTCTCGAAGCGACTGGCATGAGTTTGGCCAAACTGTGGGAGGCAGTGAAAGATAGGAGTGCCTGGCGTGCTCTGGTCCATGGGGTCACGAAGAGTCGGACACGACTGAATGACTGAACAACAACAAATTTTCTGGGTTATATTCTAGATCTTCTTAGCCTTAAATTTAAATTCTGTTCCCAATAGCAATTAAAACAGGCATAGGCAAACTTGGCCCTCCAGATGTTTTGGGACTACAACGCCCATCATCCCTAGCTAACAGGACCAGTGGAAACAAAATAAAAAAAATCCTTCCAGTAGCACCTTAGAGACCAACTAGGTTTTTTGAAGAAGTGTGCATGCAGTCGAAAGCTCATACCAATAACAAACTTAGTTGGTCTCTAAGGTGCTACTGGAAGGATTTTTTATATTTTGTTTCAACTGCAGCAGATCAACACGGCTACCTACCTGTTACTATAACAGGACCAGTGGTCAGGGATGATGGATTAAAAAGTGAGGATTTCACCAAATACAAGGTGGAAGGAGGCCTCCAGGTGCAGGGAAATAAGTTTGCTGATAGAGTCAGAGGCTTCCTTCACTCTTTCCATCACCCCTCCAACAGCTCAAGAATATAGCCTCCTCCCCTCCCAGTTTTGTGCCATCTGCATATCGGGTGAGCATTCCCTCAGTTCTTTCATCCAAGTCATTTATAAAGACCTGCACAACTGGCAGTGCACTTAAAAGCTCCCAGTTGTGCACTGGCAGCCCCATCTCTAGCTGCCCCACACCTGATATATGGCAACAGGTGTGGGACAGGTGGCCATGATTTGGGGGAAATGACCTGATAGACCACATCTGAATTCCTGGAGGGCCAACTCTGGCCTGTGGGTGGGAGATGTTAGCATTTCACTCCTCCGTTGCTGGATGTGTGATTGTTACACCACATGTCTGTGTTTACTTTCTAGGCTTAGGAAAGCCAGAGAGTGGAAGCTAGCCTTATCCCTTCCGCTCTGTTGTGTTTTTGTACTTTTTACTTTCTGTTCTCTCTCGGAGCTGAAGTGAGAGAATGCCATGATCGCTTTGTTCTGCATATACTGCTTAATAAAAGCTTACAATGAGCACACCAGTCTCCACTTTCTTTCTGTTGATCTCTGCTGAGTGTGCGTGCACATAGGCATCTGGTATGTGCCGCTAGAGTGTGCCAGGACTGATTTATGGACATCCCAGAGCTGCGCAACTTTAGGAAGACACCTGGAGAGGTTTGTCTCATCTTGGGGGCTGCATGAACACACACCCCCCAAGCATATTGCTACAGGAGGTTCCCCACCCTGTTGTAGCTGGTGTACCAGCCAAACTTAGTTAAAGGAGCTCTGGGTCAATCAGGCTGCATGAGATTCTAGTGGCAGAAGTGGGTGAACTGTCACTCCTTAATCCAAGGCTACTAGACATGTGCGGTCCTCGTTGGGTTGCTTCTGAGACCATTGCTCCTGCTTTTGTGGGGAAATGCACTTCTGAAGTCCATGGGACTTCACTGAGCACACTGATACCTTCACCCCACCTCCACCAATTGTTTCATTCTGCCTCTGCTTTGGATACAGTCCTGTTGGGACTCACCACTTAAGTTTACTATTAGTAGCAGTTGTAAAGCTAAAAGAGAGATGATGAGAGATGAGATCTTCCCCAATAAGCTAGCTTCCTTTGAATTCCTTTAGATGTTTCAGCTGATCAAAATCACCTTGGAATTTGTCTAACAGGTGAAAAATCAGTGGTAGCTCTAATTAAAACCATGAGTGACTTCATCCTGACAAACCGTTTCACAGGCAGTTGAAATGAGCACTGATACGACTGAAAACTCCATGGCAACTTCAAGTGAATTTATTTTTGTTTGGCTGGGGGGGGGATGTATTTGGCATGAGTGTAGTTTTGCACATGGATTGTCAGAGGATAGTTCAAAGTATTGTTTGATGCAAGGTCATTTTAAAAAAAACGTAAATGGAGCATTTAGCGATTTAACTTCCCTGATACAGGACAGCAGTGTTAGGTACCTTCACAGCTAATTATACCTTCCATTTCTACATGCCCCTGGAGGGAATTAATTACAGTGATATTCAGAAGTGAAGTTTACCTGCTTTGAATATGAAAAGATCTCAATTCAGTTCACACAAGTTCTGCGTGGTAGGTACACGCGCTGCACTGAATATTCTACTAACAACTCTCTAAAGGAATAATTAATTCAGCTTATGCTGACCTGGAGCATTATCTTTCCTGTATTCTTCCCCAAAAACACAGAATTCTCTATAGAATGCTACATAGAGACTACATTATTAAGGACTGGCATTTAAGCTGCTAAGCTTTCAAGTTAATGTATCAAGAAGGGCTTGCTTCTCAGAGTAAGAAAATCTAGAACTTGCAAAAGGAATACAATAACCTTTCGTGTTAACCTTGATAAGTGTTCAGTCTACCTGCACAAAACGTCCATCCCTGGAATGGAAAAATAAATCTTAAGATATTCACTGTGTTCTAGGGAAGCAGGGGTTTTTTATGATTCAGGACTGAACAGGCTGGGACACACGCAACACAATTTGGTAACTGGAATAAATGATGCAAATTATAAATGTTTCCATTAATGTATTTAATCTGCATTTTCATTATTTTGAACCTGTAATAGCAAAACTGCCTTACAATGAGTCAGACCTTTCATCCATCCAAACCAATATCATGCAATATGGCAAAGGATCTCTCTCGAGGGACACAGGTCACTTTCAGACTGTCAGTATTTTGCAAGTGGGATTGTGCAATTAAACTGGACTAAAAAGGACTTGGGAGCTCTGACATTCAAATATGTTTTTTAAATGGATTTTCTTTAGTGATTGGAGGAGTGATGGGGAAATGCAGAACCTCGACCCTAAACAAATCAAGATGAATGCTCAATAAGCAGGTCATCTGGCGGATCCCTCAGGCTCTCTGGGATCTCAGTGGCTCTCCTAGCTGTTATGCCACCTGAGAACCTTTTGACTAGAGTCACAAAAATACATTCATCCTGGACCTTCTGCATAAAAAAATAAGGGCTCTGCCACTGAACTATGGCTCTTCCTGTCCTTAAAAATGTTACATGGAAAACATGTACACACTTTTGTAAATCAAGAAAATCTTTAATAAAAAAAACAACAACTAGGTAAGGGAAGTTAAAACTCTGAGGGGCATGTGAAACATTTCAGAAAGGGGATCTAGCATTACCAGAGAGCACTCTTACCTGCTAGTTTTATCCAAAAGTGTTTTGGCTTCTCTAAAAATATCTTCTAACCACGTAGTATTCCTTTTAAAAGACAGATTTCCACCCACTGACCACCTTCCAATGGCTAAAAAGGACATGATTCTGTGTTAAAGCACAGAGATACTCTAAATATATGAAAATATTTTCCCCTTGTGGTTAAATCAAAGATTATCCTGTGTGGCAAATTTTATAAACAAGGTGCTAAACAAAAATGAAACTTTAATGAAAAGATAGCACCCGCAAATATGTTATATAACATTTGCCATTATTTCCATTATAGCTTTTTGTAATATTATGTGTTGGTGGTTTCGTAATATTTTTAATAAACTGTCTCATTTCAAAATTAACATTTGTGTCAACATAGTTATTGGTACAATTTTTGCAATGGCTTTCTAGACTGAAGTGAATTCACTTCGCAAACATACCAATATTGCATTTCAATGGCGTTAAGAGGATTGGGTTGTGATTCTATCCCTCTACACTCAAGGTTACTTTGGGAGAGAATCTGATATATCCAAAATGCCAGCACTGCTTACATGCATATCTGTAGCATGGTATCCTCCTGTATGATAATATTTGATACCACTGGACAGATTTCTCCCACTCAACATAGGATAGGACTTCTGTCTTCAACAACAGAGACTCTCAACATAAAGTGAAAGTATTAACAAAAATTTTCATATGTGAATATTTCCCTTTGAGATGAACTGAACCAATGCTTACAGAGTCAAATATATGTTATATAATAGTGCTCATTATACCCAGCATACCCTTTTGAAACTTTCTGCATTCTTCGCTTCTGTGACCTCAAGTGGTTTTTGTTCTTCTGTTGATTCTGATGGAGAGATTCTTAAACTCATTCTTCTAACCTTGTAGCTTAGCACAAACCTGTAATACACACCCAGGCCAACAGCAGCAGTCACAGTGCAAAGGACCAACACACTTCCTACAATACTACCAACAATGACACCATTCCAGCTTTTTGAAATTGGCCCACTGTCAATGCTGCCCCCATATCCTCTCTGTAGACAGTCGGGAGGGGCCCAGCCATAAGAACAATGACAGTGTTTGTAGTTGTTGCATATTCCCCTGTTATGGCACTTTGTGGTGTTACATTCATACCGCAAGAGGGACACATTCTTGCATTCCCTATTAATACACATCATGCCAGTGCCACAAGGTGTACCATCTTCCACTGCTCCAATATCATCTACCTCCATTCCGCTGTGGTAGTCTGTACCCCAGCAGATACTTTTGCCAATGGTGGTTTGAATGATGGTTTGGTGTTCTTCCAAGGTACGTACCCTATAGATATTACTACACTGCATTCGGCCACAAAGAATATTTTCAGCATTGCATTTCTTAAAAATACCATGTTCAAGGCCACAGTTGCCAAAGCGATCACCTCGAGCATTCAGCCCTCTGAAACAATCCTCTGAAGCTCGTACGGTTTTCTTGCCAAATATTTCTTGGCACTGCCCATTGGGAGTACTACAACGACCGTGATAGCAATAGACTCCATCACCACAAGGGGCACCATCTTGTATATAAACATCTTCTGGACATTGGTCCGAAGTCCCAGTGCAAAACTCAGGCAGGTCACAGATGCTAATACTCTTTCTGCAAATGGATCCAGCGGGACGGTACTTGCACCTGTCACAGCACAGTCCAGAAGAACAATTGGCAAATGGGCGCAACGTGCAATCTGGCCTGCAACATTGATCCGATTGACACTGCACAGCTGAGCCACAGTCACATTGCTCTCCTTTTTCCACTACTTTGTTCCCACAGTATTTGAGTTTATACATTTGATCAGGGTCTGGTGGAATCAACAAGCAAGGTGAGTCCCTTAGATTGAAATACTTATGGTAACTGCAGTTGCTAAACTTATCAGTCCGTGAATACAAAGCAGACATAATGCAGGCACGTCGATCACATTTACAGTTTGATTCATCATGGCTCATACCAAGATTATGTCCAAATTCATGGGCAAAAAGTACAGAAAAATCAAACAAATTGAAATTTCTTAATACTTCAACACCAGTAGCCTTCTTATTACAAATTTCTGCTACATATGCTCGTCCAAGAGTCATTCCATATGACCTGTATACAATTAAGTGAGCAGCATCATTCTTTAGATGGTTAAGTAGAATGTTATGCCTCCATACAGTAAACGCTTTAAGTGTGCTTCCTATAGTTTTACCAATATCTATGAGGTTCTTTTCTGACCATATCTCCAGTCCTGCTACAGACACTTCAAAAGAAAATGGCTCAAAAAATGAATTTACCGTATGGATGGTCTCAAGAAGTTTCATAGCAATATCAGTTTCATTTTTATTAAACTTAACATATCGTTCATGCTCCACCACAAATGCCACTTCTGCATGTCTCTTGTGTGGCCACCAGAGTTCTGCTGGAGGACTTCTGATAGCCACATGCTTTCTGTCCTGGATCATGGCCTCTTGACTCCTTTGCTCTTCCTCCGTCAACCCACACCTCATGCGCATGGCACCCTCCACTGTTTCCAGTCGATACACCATATGCTGAAAGGTAGCAGATGGCTGGACAGGTTCAATTTGATATGTCTCATTGTTAAATTGTAACAGGCCCCTGAGTCCCCCTGAGCAAGTGCTGAGAGTGACTGAAGATAGAGGCTTGTCTTGTATGAAGCCACTGTAGAAACAATCATCCCTGATGTAATGATAGTCAACCTGGAGGTCCCCTTCCTTATTGTATGTGAAGATGGGGAAGTCTTTAGGGATGGTGCCCCTCTTCCGCCTGAGGCGCACCACCTGGCTCTTCCCCTCAATCTGCAGCAGGTAGCTGACATCCTGGGTTTCCTGTAGTCCATACCTGAAGCTCAGTTTCCTTGGGATGGTCACCTCATAAGAGGCATACCTAAAGCCCTGAGGCGGTGTCTGGCCATCAGTCTCACTCAAAAGATTCCTCAAGAATATAATGAGTAGCCATGCCAGGCTGCCACTCATTCTCCCAGAAAGAGGAAAGAATCTCTTGAAGCACCACCTCTGGCACCTCATCCCTGAAAGGGAAGTCCCAAACATTTGTTACCAGGTTAGTAGATAGATGGGAAGGGGGCTACATGTGAATTAGAAGAGGAGGAAGGTGTGTTGCCTAGCAACTGCCAGTGTGCTCCATCTGTGGAATGGGGGCGGAGCTTGGAGGATCAAAGAGTTCCTAAGAAGTTTCTGCCTGAGAGGGTTGCAGGAAGAAGAGCGGGGGGAAGAGTCTTCTAGCACCCCACGGACTAACAAGTTTTATTTTGGCATCAGTTAGTGGACATGAGGTCACTTCATACAGTGGATGGGTTATGATCCTCAGTTGTCATATATAAAATATGAAAAGTACTTTCTGTGACAATTCAATTAGCATTTAAATGTATGCAAAATATAGAAACCAGCTTAAAGATAAAGAACCATGTGAAAGGGGAGCAAGAGGATGTTGAAACTGTCCATCAGCAACTAGCAATGTATGAGCAGGCACACAAAGGTCACAGTCTTTCCCACTATGACGTACTGCCTTTCTATATAAATTATGGTCATTATTTTTACATTTACCTATAAATGAACAAATGCCAATTTTATGCCAATCTTTGCCACTTTGCATTTCCCTTTTTGGTAATGCATTTTCTCATTTTTAGTGATCTAATTATGGCCACCCCACACCTAATACTGGTGATGAGGTGGTCTGCTTATATTTAGAGTGGAAGGGCAGGGCCTGAACATCATGGGGCCCAATCTAGCTTTAAGCTTTGCCTGCTACCTTCATCATCTGGAAGGTATATTAGACTTCCTGTGGCCGTTTCCCTATCTTATATGGTTCAGGAGAATGAACCGAAAGAAAACATTGACCTTTTACAGAACCTCAATTGATGGATCAAGGCTATAATCACCAGAACAAGCCTTTGTGATGTGCGGCAGTTAATGATAGTTGGCCAACAAAGTAGCAAACACAGAAAACAAGAAAAAGATAATGAAAGATATAAAAGACTAAACCTGAAAGAGAAGCCTGGGTAACGTGCTGTATTTAAAATTCATAAGGAATCAGGAAGAAGAAAGGAATACTGGTAATTTTAGGATTAAGGTGGAACAGATGGGATGGAATTTTGATAGTGGTGGAAGGCCTGTAGTTATTTTAGATGGACTGAAAATAATGTCAGATAAATCATGCGGTAGTCCTGGTTAGTGAGATAATGGAATGTTTTAATAGACTTCTTGTAGTGCCTCTAAGGCCCATTAGGGTCAGGACAAAGTTATCCCCCCTTATTTCCTGTTTTTCCTTACTTTAGCAACCTTTCCCCTTCATTAGGGACTGTCTCAACTGAAAAATGACATCCAGATCCAGTAACTACTCTCCACACATAAAGGGTATGAAGAACCTGCATGCACAGAATTCCTGTGCCATACATGGAGCATGCATGTACCAGGTACATCTAATGTATGCACTGATTTGCCTTTTTCAAATTGGACAAAGCACTCTTATGTAATCAATTTTGAATTTCAACCCAGTTATTTTGAGGTTTCTTATTACCGAAAGTTCCAGGCCCCTGAACCTTATATGTCCACGTTAACAGGCCAGGTGCAAACAGTGCAAAGGCCATCAAAAAAATTATTACATTGTTTTGTACCATGTGTGGAGAACTAGTCCAATGCCAGGTAGGGGTTAACTTCTCTGACAGTTAGAACCCTTAGGGGCGGGCTTAGCCTCAGTATAAAACACCCCTCCCAGTGGGCAGTTAGTTAGAGTTAGAGTAGGAGTTGAAGTATGGGCAGGAGGAGTTAGAGTTGGAGTTAAGTGCGGGGAGTTTAGAGTTGGAGTTGAAGTGTGAGTCAAGAGATAGAGCTGGGAGTTTAGAGTCTTAGGTGGATGTTAGCAGAGAGGATAAAGAGATTGTGAAACGTGTTGTTATTGATATTTAGTTAACTATTAGAGGTAATAGGCCGGTAACATTTAGAGGTATTAGGCCGGTATAGGACAACTGTTATATGCTTATTGAACAACCTTTTATTTATCAGCAACCACAAGCTTTGTACGCAATAAACATCTTTTTAGTTCACAATATCCTCGTCTGTGGTGAATGAAGTAAGCAGGATCCAGCTAGTAGTCTGAAGGGCTGCAGCTGGGGACTGTTTGTCGTTGGTGCAGCACTCATAGACCGTAAAACGTCCGGGGGTGGGCTGTACAGGGCGAAGGGCCCGCGACATTAAAGTGGTGGCAGCGTCGGGACGAAAGATTGTCATAAAGTGGTGGTCACATTGAGATCAAAGATCTAAAGTGTTGGCAAGAAGTGCCAAGGTACAAGAAGGATTTAAGGGTGACGCATTGTATGAAGTGTGAGGCTTAAAGAGGATTTAAGCAAACTTCAGTGAGACTCTACAATCTAGTCAGGAAGGGGATCGCATACACCTGGAAAGGGAGAAGGGGAATTCAGAGAGGAATTACCTGGCCCTAGGGTGTGGTGTGATAGCGCCTAAGACTGTGAGATTGTGAGAGAGTTACAAAGATACTTTGCGTTTGAAACTATTTCAGGCAGAAAGGTTTATAGTGAGAGGTCGGAAAAGTACGCTGGACAAAGTGCACTGAGGTAACTTTAGGCGTGACTTTGGACCTAAACTGTGGAAACTAAGCCTGGAGAAATAGTTTAACTGAAACATCCTTGATTTAAGTACAGAAATAATACCACCAAATAAATAGAAAATGCCACCTAGGAAGACGAAAACAGCTCTTAGGGACTCACAAGTAGAAAGCTCTGAAGAAGAAAATGGGGTTTCCCAAATTGAAGAAACCAGTACTGAAATAGTTAACAAAAATCCTGCTGAGGGGACGAGTTTTAAAGCCTCAGAGGAATTTGAGAAATGGAAACTTGAGAAGGAATATAATTTGAAAATCGAACTAGCAAAGCTAGATATTGAAAGAGAAAGGGAGGCAATGGCACTGAAAGAGAGAGAATTAAAGTTACAAGCTGAAGCAAAAGAGAGAGAATTAAAGTTCCAAGCTGAGGCAAAAGAGAGAGAACTAAAAGAGAAAGAAATGACCTTAAATATTGAGAGAGAAAGAGAAAGAGAGGCAAAAGAGAGAGAACTGAAAGAGAAAGAAATGACCTTAGCTATTGAGAGAGAAAGAGAAAGGGAGGAAAGAGAATATTTATTAGAAATGAAAAGACTTGAATTATCAGCTGCAGATAATAGAAACAACAACAATAGTTCCACACAAAATCCTAGCAGGGTGGATTTAAAAAGATTCCCTGACTTCAGAGATAAAGACGACCCTGAAGCGTTTATCATTTCTTTTGAGAGGGCTTGCGAAGATTTTGAAGTAAAAGATGAGGAGAAAATGCAAATACTGAGAGCGCGTATTAGTGGAACATTAACAGAGATTTATTCTCAAATGCCATCTGATCAATCCAAAGATTTTGAAGCATTTAAACAGTTGGTTTATGTGAGATTCGGAATTACTGCAGAACAACTGAGACAAAAGTTTAGAACAATAAAAAAGTGCGAGAGGAAACATTTGCTCAACTAGGAGCTAAAACTACAAATTATTTAAACAAGTGGCTAGAACAGGAGGGTGCCGATTCTGTGGCGAAAATAAAAGAGGTGATCGCATTAGAACAATTTTATGACACGATTAATAGTCATTTGAAGTATTTAATTAAAGAAAGACGCCCTAAAACCATCCTGGAAGCTGCTAATCTGGCAGATGAAATAAATGAAATCCGAGAACACGCTTATGATGCCCCAAAATATAAGGACAAACAGTGGGAAACAAATAAGTTTAAGAGAATGCAACAGCCCACAAAGTTTACCACAGAAACTGCCAAGAAAATTTTTCCCGCCAATGAAAATGTTCCCCATAACACGCCTATGACAACGGGGGGGACTGAGGGAAAAGTAAATAAATATAGTGAGGGTAAAAGGCCTGAATTAACCTGCTGGCAATGTGGGAGAAAAGGCCATCGACAGGTGGACTGTAGAACTGAACTCAGAACTAGGAGTGCAAATACTATCCCTCAGAAGCAGACATATTGTGTCCAAACTGTGGAGACAGAGCCAACTGCCAACATGGTTGCCACGGCAACCGAGGCCCAGTCTAGAGAACAGGCTGATGAGTTACCAGTGGCCCAAGTTGTGAGGTGCTATATAATTCAACAAGATGACATGCTATTACACAAAACAGGAGAAGAAATTTGGGTGAATGGTAAACAATATAAAGGCTTAAAAGACACAGGGTCTCAGATTAGTATTGTACATCCTGATTTATTAAAGCCAGAAGACTTTATTAAAGGCAAAACAATCAGTTTAAAAGGAATATCAAAACAGCCAGAAATCTTGCCAGTCGCATTAGTTAATCTGACATATAAACAATGGTCTGGAAAATGGCAAGTAGCAGTTTCACCAGAAATCCCAGCTCCAATGTTAATTGGGTGGGATCTACTTGACCATGTACAGAGTGCATTTGTGATAACTAGGGCACAAAAACTGCGACAGTTACCTCAGGAGGAAAGGCCTGATACAATTGTTGAACTGACACAAGATACAAGTTTAGTGCCAGTTACAAATAGTCAAGCAGCTAGTTTTGCAGCCAAGCAGAAACTAGATACAGATTTACAGAAATATTTTCAAGCCACAGCCTTGAATACAGTATTAACCCCGGAAAGCCCGGAGCGGTTTATAGTCAACAATGGGTTGCTATACAGAGAGATTCTTTTAAAGCCTAATAGAGGGGGTAATGAAATCCACAGGCAACTAATAGTACCTACTGAATTTAGAACCAAGATAATACAACATGCACATGGCAGTATCTTTGGAGGTCACTTGGGAATCACCAGAACCAAACAAAGGGTGTCCCAAAATTTCTTTTGGCCTGGGATGGGCAAGCAAATAAAGTTATTTTGTCGAACGTGCCATACTTGCCAATTACAAGGACATGGGCAAGATAAAACGAAAGCACGTGTGAGATCTTTTGAGCCAAGACAGGATATTTTATTAATCAGACCAGTAAAAGGGGACAAGTTACAACTGACCTGGGAAGGTCCTTTTAAGATCATTCCAAAACTGAATGATGTAAACGATATAATTCAATACGGTGAAGGGAGGCGGGTCATGCATGTGAATATGAAAAACCCAATCAAGTCCCTAAACCATGAACCCAATCTAGACTACAGTAGTCACGTTATTGAAAAAGCCTGTGATATTGGTAAAGGAGTGTCTACCTGCAATGTGACCAGTGACCTATCTGTGAGATCAGTTAGAACAACTAGTCAAATTTATGATAAACCATTCATCAGTTGGAAAGATAGAAAGAAAGACGTGCTAGAAGTTATAGCTGGCATGGGGTCCCATCGACTTTCTATGAAAGTGACAGTGTTTCCTACACTAGAGATTGTGTGGTGGGAGGATGGGTACCCTGCTGCTCATGCAACACAAATAAATGTCCAAAATGAATGTGGTTACACAGCATCAACAGGGCTACCACGTCAAAGGCATACAAAAGTAGTCTTAAAATTGCTCGAAGTGGGAACTGATAAATCAATACAGACCAAAGATGAACTGACAACAAGGGAGATTGCTATGAGCAATAAGCAATCAGAGCTTTTTAGCCTACTTTCATTAAGTGATCACGCATGCCTAGAAAGCTTCAGCAAGCTGACTAAAAAAGAAGATATCCGCAAACTTCTGAAAATAGTTCCCAATGCATTTAAAAGCCAGACAACCAGTGTTTATGCAGCTTATGATGACCTGGAGATGTGTGTACAAGTCTGCGAGCTTAAACATTTAACAGAGATCCTGAAGGAGGGAGAGGTTGAACTAAGAGAGCTTTTGACCCTGAGAAACAAGGACTCTACCCAGCTTGGGATCCACAATCGTTACAGACGCCTCGAGTGCAGGGATCGGAATGGGACTGTGTCATCTAGCCGGGGAAGACAGCTTACATCCCATCACGTTTGGCAGAGAAAAGACTGGTGCCCAGAGAAAGATACTTCTTGCGACGGTTAAGGACGATAAGGAGCGTAAAGGATCCTAAACATCATCGCAGACGCCTTATAATGAAGACCCAAAGACAAAGGTTAAAGGACAGTTACGGTTTTTCCTGCAATAAAGACCTAATGCTGCATGATCTATTGTATATAATGTTCACAACTATATGTACTTTTACTGGAGATGTAACTGTTTATGCCATAGTTAGGGAAAAGGTAAGAGTTAATAAATGTAATGTTTATAGTAATGTTTTAAACTGTTGTTTGTATCAGAGGGATACTTTGGCTAGTAACTCCTCTGATACAAACCTAAAAAGGAGGGAGGTATGTGGAGAACTAGTCCAATGCCAGGTAGGGGTTAACTTCTCTGACAGTTAGAACCCTTAGGGGCGGGCTTAGCCTCGGTATAAAACACCCCTCCCAGTGGGCAGTTAGTTAGAGTTAGAGTAGGAGTTGAAGTATGGGCAGGAGGAGTTAGAGTTGGAGTTAAGTGCGGGGAGTTTAGAGTTGGAGTTGAAGTGTGAGTCAAGAGATAGAGCTGGGAGTTTAGAGTCTTAGGTGGATGTTAGCAGAGAGGATAAAGAGATTGTGAAACGTGTTGTTATTGATATTTAGTTAACTATTAGAGGTAATAGGCCGGTAACATTTAGAGGTATTAGGCCGGTATAGGACAACTGTTATATGCTTATTGAACAACCTTTTATTTATCAGCAGCCACAAGCTTTGTACGCAATAAACATCTTTTTAGTTCACAATATCCTCGTCTGTGGTGAATGAAGTAAGCAGGATCCAGCTAGTAGTCTGAAGGGCTGCAGCTGGGGACTGTTTGTCGTTGGTGCAGCACTCATAGACCGTAAAACGTCCGGGGGTGGGCTGTACAGGGCGAAGGGCCCGCGACACCATGAACAAGGTAGCACATCAAATCCCACGCTTGGCAAGGGAGCAGAGCGATCCATGGCTAGGTATCTTGTTGTCAGGTAGCTTGTTCAAATTTTTTCTATGACACCCCTCCATCTTGACCTGACCTGCTTAAATATGCCATTTTACTTCAGATTATTTTCTGGGATTAAATACAATTGGGCCACAAAGATGCCAGAATGCAGAGCCCTGCTTACTTATTTGAACTACATGCTATACTCTTATGAGTTTGTGGGTGCCAGATGCCCCTAAATTCCTGGTTCCAGAACTGCATTTACCACTGAATAGAACATTCCAGGCTAAGCAGTCATCACCTGATGTTTTATCACTCATCTAAGAGCCTGTCAGTTCAAACAAAGCACTCACAGAGCCACCCACTACATGAGAGAGAGCACGATTTTGTTGATATCAAGTGAACATACTTTCTTGCAAAAGTGGATGTAGGATCACACTATAAAATGCGACCTCGTCATCACTCTTCACAATAAAATGCAGACATACTGGAAGTTTTGTTGTCTTCTGTTCATCCAATAGAGGTTTCAGTTCACTAGCTCTTTGTCCTGAAAGACCAACATGGACCCTAAACCTCTGGTGTTATTTGGAGAATGGTTAAGAAACTCAAACTTCTTTTTTCCTTGAACAATACAAGAAATAATTTGACAGCCACACAAAGTGTGAATCTCGCTTAAAACAGTAGGGGATACCCACAGATATTTGAGTGCAGGAATGTGCCCTTTTGCATTTAGCATATTGTCTTCATGAAATATACTGGTGGATGTTGTCAGACCTATTAAACGTGGTAACTTTTCTGCTGTCGCTCCATTCCTCTGAAGTTTCCAGCTTGTCAGGAGACAAGATGCCACCACTGCCTCACACACAGCCAGCCACCACCACTGCCTCATTCATGGTGCTACACACCCTCCATGATGATGCTGGGGAGGTGGCAGCACAGCCATGTTCAAATATATAAAAGGATGTCATATAGAGGAGGGTGAAAGGTTGTTTTCTGCTGCTCCAGAGAAGCGGACACGGGGCAATGGATTCAAACTACAAGAAAGAAGATTCCACCTAAACATTAGGAAGAACTTCCTGACAGTGAGAGCTGTTCGGCAGTGGAATTTGCTGCCAAGGAGTTTGGTGGAGTCTCCTTCTTTGGAGGTCTTTAAGCAGAGGCTTGACAGCCATCTGTCAGGAATGCTTTGATGGTGTTTCCTGCTTGGCAGGGGGTTGGACTGGATGGCCCTTGTGGTCTCTTCCAACTCTATGATTCTATGATTCTATGATTCTATGTGTGTGATGCTGACATCTGTGTGGGGTGTTGTGGGGTCAGTGGATGGGGGAAGAGTATTCCACTCTGGAGAGGATAAGGAAAGCACAGGAGAATGTTATCGGTGGCTTCCTAGCAGTCATGCAAATTCATTTCTCAAAAATGGATCCTGGGCATAATTACAAAGCATTTCTAAAGAGAAGTCTGCTTTATCTATTCATCTATGTATAGCACCACCAGTGCTGTGTATGGTGGTTTATGGAGGTCTCTGTCTCCAAGGAAGAGTGGGGGGGGGGATTCAACCAACCAATCAGTCAATAAAAACAGACACCACACAGGACAACCAGATCATGGAACTAATGCAGCAAGCACATCATGCATTTGATGAACGTTTATGCCACAATAAATGTTAGGCCATCCATGGCCATCTGTCATGGATGCTTTAGCTGAGATTCCTGCATTGCAGGGAGTTGGACTAGAGGACTGTTGGGGTCCCTTCCAACTCTAAGATTCTATGATTCTACGATTCCACGATTCAAAGTGCTGCAAGGGTACTGCAGTTGAATGTGGGGCTATTGTAGCATCATGACTCATGGGTGCTTTCTCCTGGAATGCAGTGACATGCTTTGAGCATAGTATTCTTTGGTAGGGTAAACCAAATCTTTTCAATCTTCACTAAAAAAAAAAAAAAAAAAATGTGGCCTTCAGTCCATACACCAGTGTTGAAATGGTGATATTAAAAAAAATATGGAAATGATTTTTTGTTGTTGGAATCTTCCATCTCCCAATACCATTTGTATTTTATGGAGTGCAGTTCAAGAGCAAAGGAAAACTGTATCCAGTTGGCAGGAGATGATAGATAGATAGATAGATAGATAGATAGATAGATAGATAGATAGATAGATAGACAGATAGATAGATAGATAGATATTACAGAATAGGAGTAGTGAGGCATCTAAGCATGTACACCAAGTGTAATGTAGTGTTTGTAATGTTCATTTTAAGGACATTAACTCTGACCCATAGACTTAATCGGAGAACTGTCCATCTTTCTAAGACCCAACAGATCCCCCACCACCACCATTTACTTCCCAGTTTTAATTTGACTGTGTTTTCTACTTGATTAGAGACTAACCAGAGTCCTAAATATTTGATGACTTTTTATTGCAATCCAAACTCCCACAGTAATAATATGTGCTTGGGGGGCAGCCAGGGGAAGTGTCTTGGACCACTGGACTTGGACCATTTTGTCTTGCATTCTGATAGATTGCCGGATTCTTGGATTAAAACCAGCATTTTGGAGACTGGGTTTTCTGTTTTGTGCTGCAATAACAGTGTTTAACATAATAGAGCTTTAATGTGGAGAGTCACATTATGAGAAGTGTTGCTTGCACCTTTGTGCCTGGTTTTCCTTGTGATGCCTTACGACCCAGACTAAGGGCTTTGTAAAAATAAAAATTAAAAGGAGAAGGAACGGGGGGAACAAAACTGCTTCCTCCCATGACATAGAGATATAGTTCCTGTATTATTCCCACCCACTACCATTTTTATAGCTAGGAGAATCTTAGAGGAGCCTAGGAGGAATCCCCATTGACCTCAATGGAGTTCATTGTTGAGTAGGCACGATTAGGGCTGCAATGCTAATTAGTTTCACAAATTCTTTAGGAAGGTGCCTGTTTTCTTTAGGATGCCGCGTGATGCAATTAGATGCAAGGGATTCTAGAGGACTATACTGAAGTGCCTTCTCTGCATCCAATGAGAGCACTGCTGGTGATTCTGCGGCAAATGGTGTTGTGGCCAGTAGTTGCGCAGGTGGTGGGTTGAATTATTGTGGTGTTGTTGCTTATCTAGACTGCACTGGGATGGGAGGGTGGCAGTGAGGGAAAGACTGCACAGGTTCACAGGTGGGAGGGGCTGGATCGCATTAAGAACTTCTTCTGGGTAATATCTGTTAAGTGGCAATATCGGAGAGGGTTTCCCTGGGATTGTCCCCACCTTTGAAATGCCCTGCCCAGAGAAGAATTGTTGGTGTCAGGGCTGGCCCACCCATTGGGCAGGGTGAGGAAGCAGCCTTTTTCTTATTGTTGATTTTTTTATTTATGATTTTCAGGTTTATACATTTCACTAATTTTACAATCATTTTAGCATTTCTTATTGTTGATTTTTTTATTTATGGCTTTCAGGTTTATGCATTTCACTAATTTTACAATCATTTTAGCATTTCGGAACTTGACTTCCTCCCCCCCCCCTCTTTCTGCGGTTCCTCAAAATTTATTTTTAATATCTTCTGCATATCCAGATTAACTTAATTTGTTCATTTATTCATCTACTTTAAATATATACTCTTATGAAACTGCAGGTTATTACAATAATCCTGCCAATGTTCTTACAGTTTATCTGTAAATATTCAATAAACCATTTCCATTCTTTTGTAAAATATTTGTTATCTTGATTCCTTATTCTTCCTGTAAGTTTCGCCATTTCTGCATATTCCATAATTTTTTGTATCCATTCTTCCTTTGCTGGGAATTCTGATTCTTTCCTTTTTGGGGCAAGTAACATTCTTGCTGCTGTAGTAGTATACATACCCCGTTCACACACAAAAACAATTCTCAATACGACTAACCGAAGAAGAAGAAGAAGAAGAAGAAGAAGAAGAAGAAGAAGAAGAAGAAGAAGAAGAAGAAGAAGAAGAGTTTGGATTTGATATCCCGCTTTTCACTACCCGAAGGAGTCTCAAAGCGGCTAACATTCTCCTTTCCCTTCCTCCCCCACCAACAAACACTCTGTGAGGTGAGTGGGGCTGAGAGACTTCAGAGAAGTGTGACTAGCCCAGGGTCACCCAGCAGCTGCATGTGGAGGAGCGGAGACACGAACCCGGTTCCCCAGATTACGAGTCTACCACTCTTAACCACGACACCACACTGGCAACCCCACCCTAAGACAACCAACCACACCCTAAGCCACCCCAACCTCTCTCGCCACCGAGAAAATACAAGTGAATAGTAAGAGAACCCATAGAAGTAACGCTGACACAACCCTTCACACACACAAAGTAGAATAATAAAAGCATAACCACCCCACCCCACCCCACTCGCCTCTCCCCCTTTTCTTTTCTTTTCTTTTCTTTTCTTTTCTTTTCTTCTTCTTCCTAATTGTTTAAACCAATTCATAAACCAAGAACTTATACATTGACCACTAATAATGAAACATATGTTGCAGATATTTTTTTCACATTTATTATGCCATTTTTGTGATATACAAATGACATGAGAAAACTTGGTGTACTTGTTTGTATAACATTGTTCTTGTTTATTAAAAAAAACCACCCCAATTTAAATAAATAAATAAGTTTCTATACAGTTTAGGTAGCTTTGTCCCTATTATTCCCAAAATAAAATCTTCTGGGTTTTGTTTTGCTTTTTTTTTACAACTGTTATTTCAAACATCGTTTTCAATTCATTATATATCGTTTCCCATTTTAACCTTACTAGAAGACCACTGCATATGATGAAAAGAACCTTCTTTCTCTTTACATTTCCAACACTTATTTGATATAGATTTATTAAAAAAAATTGCCAACTAACTCAGTGTGAGATGCCTGTCAATATATCATTTTCATATGATTTTCTTTTAGACAATAACATGCTGTAAATTTTATATCCATATTCCACAATCGTTCCCATTGGGTGAGGAAGCTGCCTTGGTCAGAGAAAGCCCAAGAAGTGGAACCCCCCATGGACACACCACCTCCACTGCAGAAAGGGTGCTGGTTTCTGGCGAGATCTCGCCTTGGGCAGTGAAACGGAAGGTGCCACCCCTGGTTGGCACCATCATGCTGTGCATTCTGGCACCAGCTACAAACTCAAGAGATTTGCTCAGGGCTTCTCTGCTCATTTACGGCTATGTAATTGGATAGGCTCATGCATCAGACATCTTGTCTGCAACATTGGTGTATATAAGAATTGTGATTGGACTTAGCGTTTTATTGCTCTCATTATCTTATGATAAAGTTTTATTACATTGCATGATGTTCTACTTTTACGCTTGCACCCTGCCAAGCGCCACGGAATTTTTTATGATGACAGGGGGCTTAACAAAATAAACAATTGTTTTAAATAAATAAATGAAACAGTTATACAAATCTGTGAGGGGAGTTCGCACTTAGAATCCTTTTATTTATTAGATTTATGGACCTCCCTTCAGCACAAGATCTCAGGGCAGTTCACAAAATACACAAGTACAAATAAATACAAAGTACAAATAAATAGTTAAAACGAAAACAGCAAAACAAGACCCCCCACCTCCCACAAACCACAAAAGCTGT
This sequence comes from Lacerta agilis, assembly GCF_009819535.1. Taxonomy (NCBI): domain Eukaryota; kingdom Metazoa; phylum Chordata; class Lepidosauria; order Squamata; family Lacertidae; genus Lacerta; species Lacerta agilis. Next base: position 19,443,377 of record NC_046315.1, read on the forward strand.
AGAATATTAATAAGCCAAAAAGCCTGGTTGAAAAGAAATGTTTTTGCCTCACGCCTAAAGATATATAATGAAGGTGCCATGTGGTAGGGGCGCCAACATGGAGAGGGTGCTACCGCAACACCACCTGGCTTCTGGGCTCCTGAGCTGCCAGGCAGAAGCTGGGATGAGCAAAGCAAAGATTGCGCTTGTCCCAGCTGCCTCCCAGCTCCTGGGCTGCTGGGCTCCTGGGCAGAGGCTGGGACTGGGGCATGCGGAATGCACCCAATGGCAGGGTGGGTACCGTCCCCTATCCAAAAATATTGGGGGAACTGAAGCCCACTCAGTCCCCTATGCACAGTGCGCCTGCTCCCTGGTCTCCATACCTGCTAAAAAGAGGCAGCAAAGGACAACCCAAATATTCGAGGTGCTGGAGCAACTCCCACTTCAATGATAGGGTCACAATATTTGCAGCTTTTTAGTTTGGGGAAAAGGCAAATAAGTGGGGGGGGGTGATAGAGTTGTGTGAAATTATACATTATACGGAAAAGTGGATGGAGAGGTGAGGAATTTCTCTTTCTCTCATTAATTCTAGAATCAGGGCTCATTCAATGTCGAAAGATACAGGACAGGCAAAAGAAACTATTTCTTCATATGGTGCATAAACTGTAGAATCACCACAAGACCTTATGATGGCCACCGACTTGGATGGTTTTAAAAAACGGAATAGGCAAAATGATGGAAGATAAGCCCATTAATGGCTATGAGAGACAACGTGCCTTGAGTACCCGTTTCTGGGAATCCCAAGCAGGAGAATGCTGCTGTGCTCATTTCCTACTCGTGGGATTTCCTTAGATGTACGGCTGGCCACTGTGAGAACAGAAAGCTGGACCAGAACAGCTTTTGATCCAGTAGGGCTTTCCTTATGGGAAGGAAGAGGTTTTGTGATAGTGCTTGACAAATGAATTACTAGCCAAGGTGAAATCGGAACCAGGGACTTTCTTGCTCATAGTTCATACCATGCTCCCCTATACCAGACCATCCCTCTAGCCTAGCTTACTATTTTAGTCCTGTCCAGTCATTCAGCAACAGGTACTGAACATTCATGGTGGTGGGGGTGAAAGCTGGTTTATTTGCATTCCTGAAGAGAGAATCTGAACAGCTGCATAGGGAGCCCTGTGCAGACAATGAAATTAACCATGCATGCTTGTCAGGGGCAGAACATTTCCTGCATGCACATATTCACACCCCATATGTGTACAACATCCACAGATACTGAACAACAGATCAGGGTTTGATGTTTGAATCATAGACTTTATAGAGATGGAAGGAGCTGTCCAACTCACAGCTCACAGCAGGAATCTGCAGAACTCCTGGCATATGGCTCCTGAAACACCGCTAGGGATCAAGAGGACCGTCACCTCCTGAGGCAGCCTATTCCACTGTTAAGCAGCTAGCAGTATTAGGAAGTTTCTCCTAATGTTTAGCCAAAATCTGCTTCCCTGCAAATTCCACCCATTAAATTGTTCTACCCTCTGGACCGAGTCTGCTCGGTCTTCAGATATCTGAGGAAGACTCACATCATATCACCACTTATTGGCTTTTTGGTTTATTGTCTCTTATCTTTGGAAGGGGGGGGTGTCTGATGGGTTTAGCTTTCGTATTGTTGAGTTCTTCTTTTCAAATTATTGTAAGACACCTTGCATAGGCATTTGTGTGTTTAGACCTTTTACCTTTCCCCCAAATAAATTCACACAGGAGACAGATATTTGGTTTGGTTTTTGGCAGAATTTAGGCCACAACTTTATTGATTACAACCAAGTGAGTGGTTGCATAGGTTCTGGTTCCACTATCTCCCTGCACCCTTGCAGGCAGCGCTGTCCCAGAGCCACGTTCTAAGGACAGCCAAGGATGAACACCAGGGACAGCTGCTGGAAGGAGCACCAAACAGCCGACCTGATGTCCCCTGGACTCAGGCGTGGGCCAAACCCCTTTCAGGGAATGCCAAACCAGTGAGTCCCTGGATTCCTTTACCAGAATATCCTACATTTGCATAGGCATGACCACATCATGTGCCACGCCTATCACCTGAACCAGAGCCTATCCGCAACTTACAAGTTGTGACTGTTTGCTACATGGCAAGCGAAACCCAAATGGCACCAGCCAATCAGCCAAGTGGGGAAAATTCCTGCCATGCCCCTGTCCCAACGACAGACGACACACGGCGGCATAGCAAGGTCAAGCGCAAGCCCTAAATATAGGGAGAGGTAGGGAGGTGTTCCGATGTGATAGCCCCAAAGAGGAAGCTCAGTAGCCTCGCATGGCTTATATAGGTCCCGTGTTGCTGCTCTTTCTCAGCACCCCATTGGTCAAATTGCACCCCAGCAACACGGGACCCACCTATCAGGTGTTGTGGCTGATCCAAGATTACCCACCCACAACACTGGGTCAGGTGGCCAGGTTGCACCGCAATGCGTGCCCTCTTTTATGGAGGACACGCTTTTCCAGAAAGGCGGTCCAAAAATATTTTAAAATCATAAAATAAACCAAGCTTCTCTTTTCCATATTAAATGCACCCTGCTCTTTCAGCTGCTCTCCATGGCATGACACCCTGCATCACTTTTGTTGACTTCATCTGAACATGCTCTAGTTGGACTACAACTCCCATCATCCCACCACCATCAGCAACGATGGGAGTTGTGGTCTAACAACATTTGGAGACCTAGGCTTGGGAGGAGGCTGCTGTAGCTTGTCAATGCATTTCTTAAAATGTGGCAGTTGGACCTGGATCCTGAAGGGATAGTTTGCATGTGTGCATGGGTCACAGCCCTACTCAAGCCACTTGTTCTTCAGCTGAGTCCATTCACAGCGATGTACTTAGGCAATTATAGACTCTGGATTTAATGGTTTTATCCAGGGCTTTTTTTCCCCAGCTGGAGCTCACCTGAGCTCATCTCTGGCACCTCTCAAATGGGTGCCATTGTCATTCGAAGAGTACAAAGGAGGCACTCATGGTGAGCTCTGGCACCTCTTTTTCAAACAAAAATAAAAATATGGCACTGGTTTGATCCCTCTCTGAGGGAGTTCTGCCTCAAAAGTGTTGCCCTGAATTGTACCACTATCCCTTCAAGCAAACAACGGGTTCGTAAAGGAAGCGCAAAGAGGGAGGAGACCCAAGGGGCCTGTCCTCGCGTGTGTAGGCTACTGAGGGGGAAACCATCCATCTGCCTTTTGCTCGTGTGGACTAGAGAACGCCTTCCCCGCACTGTGAGAGGGCGCGTGCACACGAGCGCGCCATGAGGGGCCGTCACTCCCTCATGAATTTGCGGCAGGGCTCTCTATCTTCCTAACCCATCATCTGTGTGGCGCGCGTTAAGTAACCCTTGGTGCCAAAGGCGCTGAAAAGCGCGCGCTCCGCCGCCACCATCCCCGTTGTGTGTGCGAGTGTGTGTGTGTTTGTGTATCTGCTGAGGGGCGCCAGGGCGGGAAGGAGGGAGGGAGGGTAGCGACGGTCGGAGCAGGAAGGCGGGAGGAATAGCGCATGTCTTCATTTCTGAGCGCAGCCACTAGACTCCTCTCTCCCCAGCACCACCAAACTCTCCACCATCTTTTGCATGTGAAACATTTGCAGCCGGACAGAAACCTCTGCCAGGGCTATGGAGACTGCGGGAAAAATCCGCCTCAGCAGGATGGCTTGCTGAGGGGAAGAAGGAAGGCGGGAGGGAAGAGAGAGAGAGAGAGATTTATCCAGAGACGAAAGGGACGAAAGAAGAAGGGGGGAGAAAAAGAGAAGGGAGGGGAGGGGGGAAATACCACCCACCCTCTTCTCTTTTCTTCCCTACCCCATTTTTAATTTTTTCCCTCCCTCCCCCCTTTTCTCAATTTTGTGTCCTGCCCCCCCTTCCCTCCCCCACCACCAGCGGGTCCTCAATGCCTCTCTGAACAACATCTAGGGAGAGAGCGTGAGGAGGAGACCCGGGGAGGCAAAAGAGAAAGAAGAAGATGAGGATTATTTGCAGACAGCTTGTCTTGTTGTTTTCTGGCTTTTGGGGACTCGCAATGGGCGCTTTTCCTAGCAGCGTGCAAATAGGTAAGCGCTGCATTGGGCTGGGAGGAAGAGGAGGGTGGCGGCGGCGGACGGGGAGGGGGAGGACGGGACGGGATGGAGGGGGCGAAGAGGGGGCAGAAAGAGTGGGGAGGGGAGGGGGAGAAAGGAAGAGGGTGGGAGGTCAAATGCGGGCCGCAGGAATTGGGGGGCGAGGGGATGAAGAGCCCCTCCATATACCCTCTTTCCTGCCCTCGTGTTTGCGTGATGGGGAGCAGGGCGGCGTGGAAAGGGGGGGGGGAGAGATGGTGATGCTTATGTCTCCGGGGTAGGGAGAGTCATGCATGTGTGAATGCGTGCGTGTTGTGTATAGTGTGTTGGCAAACTTGGGAAGATGCTCTCTGAGCCAACCCCCCCCCCCCACCTCGCAAGGCTCACCCTTGAGCTGCCTGCATCTCCTCTTCAGGATGCTCCGTGGAACCTGGTCTAGCACAACCTGCACGTTGCAGTAACCCATTTGCCACGGAGCGGGAGGAGGGATAGCTGTTCTTGCTTCAGAGCCTTTCCGGGCACTACTTGGAAACTTAGGGCATTTCCCCCCTGCTAATGTCGATATTCCCAACCCACCCACCCCCGGCCTCCCCCTCCCTAGCAGCAGCTTCGGTCTGTGCCTCTTCTTTGCCTGGTCCAGGTTGCCTTCCCTTTCTGCTTCCCCCCATCTTTGGATGGGACGCAGCTCTTGAATCCCTTCCAGTTGCAGCTCCATCACTGCATCATTTCTCATGCACTCCAAAAGGTGTTGCTAATAAGGCTGCCGGCCCATAGGCTGCAGAGGGACAAAGTTCGTGGTGCTCCACTTCCCTGTAGATTATTCTCCCTGGTGTGGTGTGTCCCAAGGTAAATGTACATATCTGCACAGGCACATAGAAAGGGAACGTGCCCGTATACCCCCAGCATGTGTCTCGATAGAAGATCCACTCTTAAATCTGCCTGCCACTGAATACCAGGGAGGGCCAATTTAGCAATGTGTTCAACGTTAACAGAGATGGATGCTAAATGGTTTCAAAGGTCGCTCTCATCACAAGAGATATGGCTATTTAAGGCACGAAAAAACAGGACCAGTGCTGCTCAGGAGCAGGGATCCTAAAAGTCTCATAATATCTCCGTGTGCATAAACATGTATTTGTTACAAGAAGGACCTAAAGAAGCTGTTTAATAATAATGTAGAGCTGTTTTCACTATAGCTGCTGCCTGACATAGAAACAATTAACTGTGACACTTTTTTATTGTTTGCTATCATTTGTTTATTGGTAGGTGGCCTCTTCATCCGAAACACAGATCAGGAATATACTGCTTTTCGATTAGCAATTTTTCTTCACAACACCAGCCCCAACGCATCCGAAGCACCTTTTAATTTGGTTCCTCATGTAGACAACATTGAAACAGCAAACAGCTTCGCTGTAACAAATGCCTGTAAGTAAAAAAAAAAAAAAAGTCATTTATGTAAAGTTGCCATCAAACGACAGTGGAATTAAGAAGAGAAAGCATAATTACATTCCACTTCAGTTTCAAAGTCCCCGTTCCCTGAATGCATTGAAACCCTAGTTAGTTTGCATCCTTGGTGAAATCCCTTAGGCTTCCTTGTACTGACTAACTGGATGTGGCATTTACTTTAGCATTATTACTGTAGTTTCTTGCTTTCTGGTTTCTATGGTGATGCATTTTGTAGTTGTAAGTATGTGTGTGTGTTTGTGTGTGTGTGTGTGTGTGTATGTATGTCTTGATCAATTTAGCAGCCTCTACAATCTCTCCTCTCTGCCAACGGGATATGGCATGCCTTGTCTGTGTTTGGAAATAACCCCTAATATTTGTGATCACAAGTGCTTTCTAATGGCTAGAGCAGAAAGGCGCCTGTGAAAGCAGTGGTGTGCAGGGTAATATATTGGAGTGGCTTGACACTGCAGTTGATCTGGTGATGTCACTTGAGGCTGCCCTGCTCCTATATTCTGGGTTGTAAATGTCGCTTATCATCTCGTAATGCATACATCCTGTGGATATGTCTCCGTGCATCCATACATTGGTGCCAAGTCAAGTTAGTATCTGATCTACTTGATTGCACACACCACCCCAACTGGAACTGTGCCCCTGTGTATACGCGCTAGTGCATTCGCCACATATTTTTTAAAAGGATGGGTTTTTTCAGATACGATGGATTGTTGTTGTTGGTTTTTTTAAAGGCTACATCTGAAGACACCCCCCCCCCACACACACACATTTTCACCATCACAGCCTGCTAAAACACTGAGCAGGACATATGTGAATCATGCCTCTTGTTTCCATCAATTCGGCTTCAGTGGATTTGGTAGCTCTGCAAAATCAGAGCTATCTGTGTCACAGTGAAAAACCTCTTTCTTTTAAATTCAGTTACGAATTTTGAAAAAATGTACGTGCATCCTTTCAACTCCCAGTTCTCCCACATGCCTTCTCCCCCTCCCTTTATTGCATCGTTTGCTTTGTCCTTAAACAAGCAGTTCCAAACACTATTTCTTTCAGAGGTAGAAATGTATTGCAGAGAATTTTCTTAGTGCATACCCTTAGAGTATGTACTTATGAAAACAACAACAACAACTGAACTTTCTCGCATTAATATCTAATATGATATTTTACATCTAAACATCAGGGTACATCTCATAAGCTTGTTGCAAAAGACAACCTGCGGGGCAGCCGTCAAGTGGAATTGGAGCGATTCCTTTTAAGTTTTACATGACCTTGGCACCTTGTTTAACAAGGAAAGCTTCAAGACCCACACAGTATGCTCTCCTCCTCCCAAGACGTCTTATGCAGAATGATTTATGCTACATAAGTGGGAATTCTTATGCTATATATTGATAGTACTGGAGGAAAGATTCCTGCCAAAGTGTGCTTCATTGACAAGCATTGCAGTCTCATCGAGGTTTTTGCAGGCACTGGGTATGGGTTTCCCAACTCGAGTTGACACTGCATGTTTACAGCTTTGGGGTACTCAAAAGGGTTTGAGAACCTGAGTTTGCATCCTGCCTTCCGACATTGTTCTAGAGATTATGCTATACGATACTGTCAAACATCTTTGCTTAGGATATCAAGTATTTTGTATAAGCACACAGCTAATCAAGAGGTTTGGGGGGCAATTCTGATATATATGGCATCACACACACACGTATGGAAGAATGATTTTGGAAGCAGCAATTATAGTTCTCTGGATTCAACAATTAACTAGTTTTAATTTTCTGCGATGCAGGCAAAGCTCTTAAGTGATGCTGTCTTTTCTCCTGGGTTCCTTACCCCCCGCCATCTTTTAAAACAGTGTTGCAGTTCTAAACAATTTTAGTAATCGATTGGTGACAAATTCTCTCTCACACACAGTGGAATCATAAGGGAAATTATGTGCATAATTTAAAGTACTCTGACAGACCATGCTCAAGCCATACTTCCAGTTGTGTCTGTATCCTAAAGTTATATACTCTGGGCATGATGCACTTGGAGTCAAGTCTCATTTATTTTGATGGATAATTTCAGCATGTACTCTGCCCATTCACATGGATGGAACTTCATTTAGCCGGATGGACCCTTTAAGGGCAGTTGCTTTCCTTTCTTTTGTATGTGTGTCTTGAAGTTGTTGGGTTTTGTATTTTTGGATGGGGGGGGCAGCCAGAATTATTTCAGTGTTTGGAGAAAAACTGCTCTCTGCTAATGAAGCATGGGCAAACTGACTGACAAATGAATGAACATATCACATGTCCCTTAAGCTACACATGAGCAGAATCCTGGGGGGCGGGGGGGAATCAATTGTCTGATAGCTGGAGGACATTGGTTTCCATGTGATTGCATTTGCTGGGTTGACAGAAGCTTCCAAAGCACAGATGTGTGAGATGTTCTAACCTAATTAAAGATCTTCATGGGGAGTTGGGGGGGGGGAATGCAGTAACTAATACTGTGGCAGGCCTGAGCAATCTGATTATTTTGGAGTGGCTTTTGTGGGGGAAACGATGGCAAAATTCAGAGCAAGTCTGTTTAGTGTGTGTGTGTGTATCCCAAAATGATACGGTACAAATGCCTCTCAGCTACTGGACAGAAATGAATATTCATGTGAGGTCAAGCATAAAGATCTAAGACGTGATCAGTTGCTTTTTTCCCTGTTTTTCATTTCACTGCAGAGGTTACTTTTTGAAGCTGCAGTGCCTGGACCATTTTGTGGGTTAGGAACAACGAACAAGGAGCCTGAAGGAGCTGTGTCTTAAAGATGAACTAGCATAATCAGAAATGATACAATAGAAGCATGTGGAATCAACTGGATTTTTTTCTCTTTCTCTTTTTGTTAGGCTGCCATGATGAGCTGGCTGCTTCTCTGGCACCTTGACATTTGAATACAAACACTTACAGACTTAAATCTATTCTCTTATGTTTTGCTTTGTACAAAGCCGAAGATATGTTCTATTTGTTCTGACTTTGTACACAGGGCCCAAACCTTAAGAAACACAGGTTATTTTTTCATATAGATTCTGTTGTGGCTCAATAAAACTGACATGATTTATGTTAGTTGAGTTCTCATTTCCTCCTGTTTATGTGCTGAGCCTCTCCCCCCCCCCCCATATATTGCTTTCGTAGTGCATATTTTCTTGCAGGTGAGAGAAAAGTGTGTTAAATGAAATTGGGCTACAGTTTATTGCCAAATATGGATTGTGCATAACTTTAATTGCTAGAGTGTTATAAAACTTAAATCCGTATCATTAGAGCAGGGTTCCATAGTGATTGGCGTAAAAATGCAGAAATATATATTTGCAATTGCACTTTTTAAGTTCCAAATGACATTCAGTTTTTAATGGCCTGTATAGGAGTATATTTGTTCCACTTCATGTTAGAAATAGTTTTTTTATTTTTAAAAAATGTAATGAACTTTACAATGCATTAACACACTTCGGCATACATATTTTTTTATAAGTAATCATTAGAAGCCTTCCCATTCTAGAAAATTAATTAATGTGGACAAGTGTGACAAAAAAGCACGTTGACCTCCAGATGTAACCATTTCTTTTGCAACAGTCCCAGATATTCTGTTACAAAACTGCTAGTGAGAAGCAATCCTGCAGTTCCCCCACAGAGGACAATGCAAAATTAGAAAGGATAAATCTAGACTTGTGCTGTCAACATTTTTTTCTCCTTAAAATACTTTCCTTGCAGCCTGACAGTCCTAGTCCTTCCCTGGTTCATATTGGTCCATGTACATGAATTAAGCAGATGTTGATTGTGAAATCAGTCGCTGTCCTTCATAATCAATGAATTAAATTTTCGGCTTCATTGTTCCAGAACAAATAAATAGTTTGTCACCCAGTGCATAACCCAGTTGAACCAAACCAGATGGAACCAGTTTATTGCTGTTGCCCCATTCAGATGTAATGTTGGCAATCACCAAACCATGATTTGATGATCAGGAACATGTTGGGGACTTCCCTTCTCACACCTCCTCTTTAGTGCAGCCTGGTGTCCCACTTGAAAACTTACTTAGGTCAATTGATTTAAATGGATCTACTTTGAGTACACTTACAGTAGTCATCAATAGCCCTAAAAACAGAGAGAGGATCAACAGCTACCCAACATTAGTTAGCACCTGGGCAGCAGAATGTGGATGCATGCAAATCACCTGGCCATAGCCCTCTTCACTATAGTTAAGTGCATTGTATTTTTAGTTATATTATAGTAATTATTTCTAATATTTCATTCATACATATAAATCAACAAATACAAATTTGATGCAGATCTATGTCTTCTGAGAGCCAGTGTGGTGTAGTGGTTACGAGTGGTAGACTCGTAATCTGGTGAACCTGGTTCGCGTCTCCGCTCCTCCACATGCAGCTGCTGGGTGACCTTGGGCTAGTCACACTTCTTTGAAGTCTCTCAGCCTCACTCACCTCACAGAGTGTTTGTTGTGGGGGAGGAAGGGAAGGGAGATTGTTAGCCGCTTTCAGAATTCTTAGGGTAGTGATAAAGCGGGATATCAAATCCAAACTCTTCTTCTTTTTTGGTGATGTGTTTCCGCTTTTTGGATTAGGTGTAAGAGATCACCCTACTCCTCTTGCTTGGGCATCCTCCCTTTTCAGTTTGGGAGATAATTGTGATCGGCATTGAATCTGCACTGAAGTTATCACCAGTGATAGCACCCATCCACAGTTTGCAAAACTGCTTCTGGCCATAGTTTCAAACTTTGTTTTGGTGCCATTGCTAGTGAAAGTGTTGGTGCAAATGTAATACAGTACTAACCATGGTAATCTCCAAAGCTGAAAGATTTGGCATTCTCTATAGCCAAATCAAGATTCTCTGACTGAGTAGGACTGCATCTGAACTGTTGATTTTTGATCCTACACCTGCTGCACCAGCAACTACATGTGTTGTAGGAAATTGACACAGTACAGTATTGTATCATATGGTGTGATGTTTTGCTGGCTTTACAGGGATAGTAGCTTGGTGTTGTTGGCTGATATGCTGGTACAAGTGTTAGAGATCACTCTGTGCACCAGAGTGTTGTTTAGGTAAAAGTGACTTTGAGAGCCAGTGTGGTGTAGTGGTTAAGAGCAGCAGTCTCGTAATCTGGGGAACTGGGTTCGCATCTCCGCTCCTCCACATGCAGCTGCTGGGTGACCTTGGCTAGTCACACTTCTTTGAAGTCTCTCTGCCCCACTCACCTCACAGAGTGTTTGTTGTGGGGGTGGAAGGGAAAGGAGAATGTTAGCCGTTTTGAGACTCCTTGAAAAAGCGGGATATCAAATCCAAACTCCTCCTCCTCCTCCTCCTCCTCTTCTTCTTCTTCCAACCTGCTGCCCTCCAGATGTTTTTGACTATTTCCCCCATCATTCCTGACCATTGGCTATGCTGGCTGGGGTTGATGGTCCTAAACATTTGGAGGGCTGGGGAAGGCTGAGGTAATATGAAGGTGATAAATGTAACATATGAATGTGACTGAAGAAACTTTTAGAAACATTAACATAGAAGTACACTTCTCAGGAAGAAAGGACACTAAACAAAGTGTGGGAGGTGTGTATTCACTGCATTATAGTGTGTGAACCAACACCATTATTATTATTATTATTATTATTATTATTATTACTACTACTAGTAGTAGTAGTCGTATACCGGCCTATACATGCAGGTCTCAGAGCGCTTACCAATTTGTTTCTGCTTAACTATCTTCTGGAGGAACGTGTCATCTCGATGATGCTACACTGCTTTAAAATAGGCTATAAACAAGCAAGCTTGCAAACTTTTTAAAGACTGTGTCAGGTGTGTGTGTTTTTTAAATATAATTTATATTAATCTACCGGATGTAAAATATGAAAGTTTGCAGTACTCAAGTCTTCTTATCCTGGAGCTACCCCAGTTAAAATAATTGAAAATTCTAAGGCGGCATATGATCCTCAGATGCTTACAGGTGGTACTATGTCCTTCCCAATTATTGAAAATTCAGCATCGTTTCCTTGATTCAAATATTTGCCCCTTTTATAGAGTAGTGTGTGTGTGTGTGTGTGTGTGTGTGTGTGTTGGTGTGCATGTGCACATTGAAATGGATGAGTGTGTGGAGGACTTCTCAAAAACCAAAACTTATAGCTGTAGAGGTTGTATGTCGGGGCATGTGAAGCATAAATCATTTTCTGTGTTTTTCATCTCTGTAGTTCAAATGGTAAAACTGCATTGGTTAGAAAAATATATTAAATTTGAACAGATGGAGACAAGGTTTACAATTCATTCATCTGTTTGTAATGCTGTCTCATTTTTCATCATCTTCCAACAGAGGTCTTCAGAAAACCGTCTGGTGCCTGTTTTCAGTATACAGTGTCCTTTGTTGTGGAGATTTTCCTTAATTTATTTTTATTATGCCTTACATCCCTATACATTTCACCTAAAGCAAGGGATGGGGTATCTGTAGCCTTCTTGCTGAATTACAAGTTCCATCTTCCCTAACCATTGGACCATTCTAGGTGGGGGTGATGGGAGTTGAAGTCCTATCAACATCTGGAGAGAGACAGGATCCCCCACCCCTGACCTATAGGATCCAGAAATGGTTTGCTATTGGAGACTGAACTGTTAAATAAGATTCCTTCCATCTCATAATTTCCCTTGATGTTCTTAGCTTTATGGGTGATAGCCAACATCTGTATGCAAATAGTGTTTGAGTTTGCATTGTTCCACTAGCAGTTTCTGTTTCTTGTTCTTTCTTGGGGCAGCAAATTTGCATGGAGCTATATAATAAATTACTGTGAAGTTAAATTACAAGATGAGGTTGAACTCTAGAGAGGTGAGATTATTGTTGCTGACATCCTCCTGGGTGTAAATAACCTTTAAAAAAAACACCACTTACTCTTTCTAAAGCCACATAAAGGAGCAGTAGCAAATGTTTAGCAAATGTAGGGAAATGGGCGAATATATATATATATATATATATATATATATATATATATATATATGCTTCTTTCTTTATTTGAACTTGTTTGTTTCCTTGATTGCATCCCACTTGTGTTGCACTGCCTAGTCATTGGTAAGAAAATGTTTTGTTTGCACCCCGCTGATTAGAGGAGATAGCCAAATTAATGGAGTGTGTTATGCTACATCCTTGGTTTGATGTAAACTAATTCTGTTTTGGTTTAGGGAAGGAAAGTAGTAACTGGATTCTGGTTTAAAGTATATGTAGTCAGATTTTAACATGCCTACAACATTCTCTGGGTGAGACTTCCAGTACTTGTGCGAAAGGACATTATATTGGCTTTATGTACTACGCCAGTTAAATCTTGTCTGTTGCCATCATTTTATAGCCTCTGTGGGCATACCTATACTGCAGACTTAAAATGGCTCAACAGGTATTCCTCCTTCTAAATAAATCCTGGGAACAGTAATTCTGTGATGGGCAGTTAGTGATCTGTGGCATGGATTTCCCAACTCTTCCATCAAATTATACTTCGCAGGACTTTAACAGGGGAAAATTCTCACATTTAGACTGGTATAAAAATAAAATAGTGTAGTGTAAAAATCATAGGTACATTCATAGTGCACTGGAGTTTATTGAACAGCTGCTAAAGTGCAGGGATAACCACCATGTGACAATTGCTTTGCCCATCAGCAGATGGAGCTGTCCATTTCTTACTCTCTGGTACGTAAGGCATGTCAAAAGTAAAGCAACCATGTTGGGAGAGCTTCTAACTTGTCCATGCTTATTCTGTGGTTGAAGCAGGCTTACAATATAATGCCAATCGTGGACTGCCTGGCACTGGCTGCCGATTAGTTTTCTGGGCCGAATTCAAAGTGCTGATTTTGAACTATAAAGCCTTAAATGGCTCATGACTGCAATACCTCCAGGAGCACCTCTCCTCATACGAACCAACCCAGACCCTGAAATCATCATCTGAAGACCTTCTTTGTGTGCCTCCTCCACGAGGGTCTTTTCCGTGGTGGTTCCCCATTTGTGAAATGCTCTCCCCAGGGAGGCCCACCTGGTGCCTTTGTTACATATCTTTAGCCACCAGACAAAAACATCCCTCTTCTTCCAGGCCTTTGGCTAATTAAACAATCTACATGGCCTTTACAACTAGGGGTGTGGTATTGTTTCTTTTGGTTACTATGTTATGTGTTTTTGTGTTTTTGTATTGTAAACTGCCTTGTGATCCTTGAAGGAAGGGCAGTTTAGAAACTAAATAAATGAATGAATAAAATAAGTTAGCAAAAAAGGGAGGGGGAAGTATTACGAAGTGTTTTGCAGTTAAAATATTCAGACACCTCCTGCACAGGCCTCAGTTTTAGTGTTTCCAGCCATCTTTGCCTTCTGACTCAGTACAGCCCTTTCATTTCAGAGGTCCTTGTGCCAGAGTAACTCTCAGCATATTGTGCCTACTTGTCTCATTGAGAGAAGTGTTCATGGGGGCTCTATAATAATATTTCACTCTGGGTGCATCGTGCTTAGAGTTCTTTTGGCTAATTTGTGCCATCTCAGGAACGTTAGTCTCCTGTGGCATATTTTTGCCTACACAGATTAAATACAGTGGAAAGCTAAATAATAACAGCCGCCACCACAAAAACAAACAAACAACCTGGAACAGCACTAGCAACGGCTATTTAAGTGGAAACTTTGGATGAGTTAAACAATCTACTGACTCTGGAATAGTTTCATTTATTTTAATATGGCTATATCTGGGTCAATATGCTGTGGATTGCAACATTTCCCTTTAATAGTTGGCAGGGTTGCCAACTGCTGGGTGTTGGTCACAAAAAAAGAGATGCTTTTGAAGCACTGGGCTATGGAAGTGGGGAGTTTGAAATATGTTGTTTTTGTAAAAATTCTTAGGTTCCTCCAACTCACTAGGGAGTCGGAATTTGCAGTGGTTCATGGCATGGGGGGAGTGACAGCAGACTTCAAGTTTTGGCACACATCTCCCAGCCAAACGAGTGTGTTACTCTACATTCCTGGTTTGATGTAAGCTAAATTCTGTTTCTGGGAAGGCTTGATTCTGGTTAGCTAATAGTAGTTTCTTTGAATAAACCCCATTCATATATCACAAGGTGAAAATACTTCAATCTCTTTGCAACTGGGGCAGGGGTGGAATTGTGGAGACCAAGGCTCATGCATGCTTATTTCAGTAACACAAGACCATGGTTTAGAGTAAAGCCTAAACTGGGCCAAAGTGAAATACTTGATAAAGGCAAGCCAGTGTTTTACAGTCTGAATCCTATTTGTGAACCAGCCCCTTTATCCTCTCTGTGTGATTCCCTTCATGCACAATATTGCCATGAAGCAATCTCGGTGTAACTGCATTGTAAATGCAAGTGCCAAAGACTCGCCTTTCCTATACTAGTCTCCTGCAGACTGTGGAGATGCTTGCCAAGGGTTTGGATGATGATGATTTGGAAGCAGCAGGTGTCAGTAGACTGGTGCAAGGTACCAGAGAGTTAGAGGAAAGGTCTGCAGTGCTTAATAGATCTCAGGGAGCAGAGACATTATGAAAGAAGCCTGAGCTAAACTGAGCCCTTAGAGTACCAGAAGACAACTGATTTATTCTCCAAGTCCTTCCTCTGAACTGCAAGCTGGAAGTTTCTCAAAGGTAAAGGGCTTCACCTTAAATTGTTGCACTATGATGCCTCCCAGTAGCTGCTTTAAACCTTCCACTGGTGGAGAGAATCAGGTGCTATGGATTGCTGGTGCGCTGTGCTGTTTGGAGAGATCTGACTTGCTGGCTTCCAAAACAGAGGTGGATGCTGAGTCTCCTTTCTCAGGGTGATGTCTCCCTTGGATTTAAGAATTACAAAACTGGCTCTGGTGCCCCAAATAATTTTGATTAAAACTTTTTGGACTTCTGTTTCTGTCTTTCTAAAAGTAATCACTGCAGGGATATTAATGTGTTAGAAACATGGCTGGGGATTACTGATGTGGTAGAAAGTGGAGCTTTAGCCACAACAGTAGCAGAATCTGCCAGGGCCCACTGTCAATATTTTGCTATACCATGTTTCCACTCAGTTTTCAGAGCACTGAAGAAAGATATTAAGAAATTACTGTTTGTTTCCTTTCACTTAACATCTCAGATTGAGATTAATAGTGTTGTTCGCTTGCTTCTACATCCCTCCTCAGTTCATTTTCATTCGTATCTACTGGGCACTGGACCTCTTTGACCTCTAAATTGTAAAAGAATGCTAGTAGTATCCATAAGATTCTGTGTTCCTCTTCTGACGTCTGACAGATGGAGGGAAATTGTGCACTTCTACTTTCTGCTGAAGCACCTGAATGCTGATCAGTTGCTGTCTAGAAAGGATCTTTCTACTGACAGCCACTAAGACCTCTCCATCTATTTGCTTTGCAGGCCTTCTGCTTGCTAGGATAAAGAAAAGTAAGACCAAAGTAGTGAAAATAATCACAGTGCAGTGGTACCATGTGTTATGTATTGAAGTTCTCACCCTAGGCCACAAGGGGTGTGTGTATATAGTTCATTCTGTTGCAGTTTTTACTCAGGTCCGCACATGCAAATGAGGGATTGAAAGTGACGTTCAGGGATTGGGTAACTACAGAAAGTTGTTACTGTTGCTTGTAGCTGAGTTCTATATAAGCAGGCTGCTGAGCCCTTCAGTTAAGTCCTGTTCCAGCCTGAGAATAAACAGAGCTGCTTGGAGTATCACTGTGTCATCTGCTATGTCCACCCACTATTTAATAACTTGGTTTATGAACTTAATCCGTTCTGGAAGTCCGTTCTTAAACCAAGGCGTGCTTTCCCATAGCAGTGGGGGACCCAATTTACAAATGGAACACACTCAACAGGAAGCGGAACGTGTTCTGCTTCCAAGGCAACGTTCACAAACCAAAACACCTACTTCCGGGTTTGCAGCGCTCTTAATCCAAGTTGTTCATAAATTAAGCTGTTCTTTAACCAAGGTACCACTGTATATGCAAAGCTGCCTTATACTGAATCAGACCATAGACTACTGCAGTGTGCTCTGACAAGCAACAACCCTTTCAGGTTTTAGCCAGAGTTCTTTCTGCCTGAAATCAGTTTGACTAGATTTACCAGGAAATTAGCCAGGAGTGTTATGTATGCAAAACGTTTGCTCTATCACTAAGCTATGGAACACCTCAGTAGCAAGCAAGTAATAGTGCTGTGTACATAAACATAAATGCCATCATATAGCACAAGCATATGCAAACTCATTCAAATTATTCCTGGATTGGAATGATTTGTTCAGGACAATTTTCACAGATATCATTTTTTTTTTTTTTTGGCAATTGCTCTATTCAGAGCACCAACCAGCTTTTAAAAATCATTGATCATTGGACCCCCTTCAATGCTGGGGTCCACATCATGCTGGCTTGTTTGTTGCTGATCTGGTTGTGTATGTGTTTGTATGTGTGCACTTAACAATAAGTTTTGAATCTTGTTGCTTGTTTGGAATACTCATATGCACCAGTGAATAGGCAATTTCAGTTTGGGTCCATGAAAATAGCAAATATTTTTGTATCCCTAACTTGAGAGTTACTTTAAGCACACTTAGGAGCTTGCATAAATCCATGGGTGTTTTCATTTGTTTCTTAAGACAAGAAACCACTGCATGCCATATCACAAAACTGTTACTGGAAATTATCATAAAGTTCAAAAGCAGTTTGCTATGCAAAGTGGATGACAGCTTTTCAAGCAACACAATTGCAAAGCTCCACTGGGAATGAGGAAACAAGCTACTTTGCAAACTACAATCCAGAAAAACCACACAACAAAATATCTATGTGAAGGAATAGAATAAATTATACAAGTGTATGAGAGACTAAGACATATTCTTGCCACGTAGTAAAAAAAATAATGCATACATGTATGCAAATGTATGTAATGTCTGCAAAAAAAAACAGCATTAAGTACCAGTATCTTGGATTCTATGTATCTTAAATATGATTTGATTTTCACCTATTTAACTTGTAAGATAAACACAGAACGTGGAGTTATCTATGGCCTGTTATATACACCTTCTTTTTCTGTGCTCATGGCAAACGAATCACTCACTTGTTGCAGGCTGAAGCTTGATGGGGTTACACTCCCACTGAAGGAGTGGGTAGGTAGCTGGGGGGGGGGGTTACTCCTGGATCCACTTCGGTGACACAGAGTGCATTCCATCAGCTTCAGCTGGTGGTCCAACTACACCCTATCTGGACAAGGATAGCCTAACTTCTGTTGGCTTTGTTCTGGTAACATTAGGTTAATTACTGCAATATACATGGGGCTGCCTCTGAAGATGGTTCAGAAACTTCAGCTGGTGCAGAACTGGGTGGTGAGGGTGCTCACTGGGTCAAGATGTTTGAGCATTTAACACCAATCCTGGCCCTACTGCCCTGGCTGTCCAATTCAAAGTGCTGATTTTGTCCTATAAAACCTTAAATGGTTCAGAACCATAATACCTTAAGGAGTACTTCTCCCCACATGAATGGACCCTGAGATAACCCTCTGAGGCCCTTCTTTGTGTGCCTCCTCCATGAGAGGTCTGGAGGGCAGCAACACAAGAACAGGACTTTTCTGCAGTGGCTCCCCATTTGAGGAATGCTCTCCTCAGGGAGGCTCTATAAACCAGGCCTTTGGCTGATCAGACAATCTATGGCCTTTTAAATGTATGTGTGTTGGCAGAGTGGGGTGGGCTATTGGTTTGTTTCTTGTTTCATTATGCATTTTGTGTTCTCGTTTTGTATTTTTAGGTTGTGAACTGCCTTGTGCTCTTTGGATGTAGGGTGGTATGCAAAGGGTGGCAACCTCAATAGGCTGGTCTGCCTTATTTGCTGTGGGTGACAGTAGGCCATAATTTTGTGTTTCCAATATGCTCCAAAATGGGAATGGAAAAATCACTTTGGGTCATACATTTGTTCGTTGTGGTGTTGAGGGGGAGAATAATGAATGGATTCTGATGCTACTGGATGTTACTCTTGTTTGTGCACATGAGCAGTGGCCAGAGCAGCAACCAGGGAGAAAGGGAATACAGTTGTACCTTCGAAGTCGAACGGAATCTGTTCCAGAAGTCCATTCGACTTCCAAAATGTTTGGAAACCAAAGCATGGCTTCTGATTGGCTGCAGGAAGCCCCGTTGGACATTCAGCTTCCAAAAATAGTTCGAAAACTGGAACACTCACTTCCGGGTTTTGATTGTTCAGGAGCCGATTTGTTTGGGAGCCAAGGTGTTCGAGATCCAAGGTACAACTGTATCGTCAGTGGCAATTTACTCATGAAGCCTCTCTCCTGTGTTACTCTTCAAAGCTTGGGGAAATACATTCTCTCCCCCTGCAAACACACAAAGTTAGCAAAAAAATGTGTTGGCTCTGTATTTGTAAATTTGTGTTTAGTACTGACATTGTTCAATTTGCAGCATTTCCTGACTCCTAGAGGAAAAAAACCCCTAAATGGAACAATAAAATTGAGCCACATCCTGCTACTGTGGATGACAAGTGATTTAAAGTAACTGTCCACCATTTAAAAAATAATAATATCTGATTTTTAAATATGGGAGGCCATTAGCATAGGAAATATTCTGAGTATATATATGGTATGTTTCCTTACAAAGGAAATCTATGTTACAGCAGTGCATTTTTCTCTCAATGGCACATATAGTTCCCATTAGCTCTAATGCAAGTTAAGTGTTTGCACCATGAGTTATAGCCCAAAGGATTAGCTATTAAAATGTTGGTTTATTAGGCAGTGCAGTAAAGAGGTTGCACTGCTTTCCCTCTGAGTCTTTTGCTACGAAAGTATTGTCGGAGGACTGTTAGGATTTATTGATGTGGTAAGCAAGTGGTTTGTATCTAGTTCAATATTCTCCACCGGGACCCTTTTCCTGCCAAAAAAAATGTTTTGCACAATTAATTAAAATTAAGAAAGTTAAACTTGCATCTACCTTTGATTACAGAACAAATGCTTTCTCAGAAGATTGTCTCTGTTAATTGCAAACTCACCACCAGTTAACTACCTTTAAAATATACAGTGGAACAAACAAACAAATCCCACAATTAACTGATTCGATAGTTTCCTTTGAGATAACTTCGTAAAGGTATTTCAAATCATGTGTGTTTATTCATGAGCGAGTTGCTGTGCTGGGACATTGGGCTTATTCACAATAAGTCTCAAGTGGTATGTAGCCCTCTAGCACACTCATTGCCATCTGGAGCAACCTGGCTTCATCTGAAGATGGCCAAGTTTTGATATTTAATCAGCCAGTCAGAGGAATGCTCTTATGCCACTAGAACATTTAGTGACCATTTACTGGCAATGTAGGTGGAGTTCAGTGAAGCACATATTTTGGAACTGGTCCATTGCTGCTCTTTATAAGGTGGTGGTGACAGCAGCAACACCACCACACAACCACTGGAATTGGAACTGTCCTGATGGCTGTGTTCCAACAACACAGTAGCGGATTTGCACATTTTTGTTCCTGTCTTTCTGTTCAGTGCATATTAGTGGTCCAAAACAGTGAGAATGAAGACACCAGTCCATCACATGACTGTACTAGGGAGGGAGTCCCTACACTTGGATCCCTCTTGTAAACATCTTGCACACAGGAGGGTCCTGCCTCGCAGTTTGAAATACTGGGCCATCTGTGCAAAGCATAAATAATACCACTGAGCACCATTGTGCTAGAGTCCGGGTAAACAGTAATGCATGTTTGGAAAGGAAGTGCCAAACTCATTGTGAACAAGTGCGACATCAATGGCTGAGTTTATCAGGCTGCATTCTTTGCTATGGCTAGCTTATATTGTGTGGTGGAAACATAAAGAGATCTCTGCCAAGCAGATGACTGTGGCTTCTGCCTGTTCAGCCCTATTCACTGTTTTATATTAGAGTAAGCACCCACAAAAGGCAATTTAGTGGAGAAACAAACTATATTTTGAGTGATGATACTGTGCATAAGGAGATAGTACAGTATTAAAAATGACCTGCCATTAAAATACATATTTTGTGGGATCTCTGTAAAGAGATTTTCTGTGTAAATTCATGCAGAAGGAAGCCATAGAAGATTCCTTCATTGCAGGGGGTGGGACTAGATGACCCTCAGGGTCCCTTCAAACTCTACAACTCTACGATTCTATGAAATGAAAAGCGTTGTAAAGGATTAATAGCTAAACAGTGAATATTTGTTCTCAAATATTGGGTAAGTGGCATACCTTGATGAGTTTTTCTGTTTTATTTTATTATTATTGAGAACAGCCTATATACATATTTTGCTTAAGTAAATCCACCGGTTTGGGGGGGGAGTGCCTTAAATAAAGAGATTAAAAGCATGGCTGACCTTCCTGCAGGTGCATTGGATAGGAATTCTTTTGATTTCTGGAGGAGAAAATAGTTGAATTGGCAGTAGATTATCATTTGAAAGTCAATTGTCACCTTTTAGGGGGAAATACTGTTGCCAACAAGCCTGTCTGGATGCATAGCCAAAAGGCAGCTGTGTCTCTGCATGAGGTTTTTACACTCCCTCCCCCCAGCTAATTCAAAGGCCCAAATACTAAATCTAGCACTTGGGGACAGTATGTGGATTTATGATAATCCCTAAAGGACTGTACGTTTCACTTACTCATAGAGGTAGTTTTTTTTAAAAAAAAATATGCCTTCAGGAATAACTCTGTAATAACTTTCTTTATTTCCTTTTTACTTTTTCCTGGCAACACAATATGCGATAGGAATATATATATATATATATATATATATATATATATATATATATATTAGACAAAATATAGGTTAGAGTTTGTTGCTTGCTTTCACCACTTTCTATATACAGATTTATGTCTGAGGGAGAGGAGAAATCATTTTAGCATGGGAGTAGATTGCTAAGATAAATTCATTTTGGCATGTTTCAATCAAGTGCCTTGATTCACTTATTGTGGCCAAAGCATGGATTGGACATTGCGAGTGGGTAACACTTTACTGCAATGAGATAAAGGGCTCCCTCTTCCCCTTTACTTCTCTTGTTCCACACCCTGATTCCCCCTACATCATACTGCACCTCATAGTTTGTCTCTGCTCCAGGATTGGAAACCATGGTTTTGACTGCAGCCAGATGGTTTGTCTCTGCAACATTGGAACTCAGCTTTTTTCAGTTCTGAAATTTTACTGTCACTCTACTGTCACTTGCAGCATTGCTCAGCATTCCACAAAGATAAGGAGAGCTTTCCTTTCTTAACAGTTATCTAAAATGCTTAAGTAGTGGAAATTAGCCTAGTCAGATAGCTCAGGTGGAGGGTAGGGTCCATTAAGCCTGCTTTTGAAGATTTAGGTCATTGTTTTAAATCCACATGTGAACATTTAGCCTTCTTTTTCTTTGGAGTTCCTGATCACGTGTGCCCCTTCCCTTTGCCCATTCTCTTTCCAGCTTGTCTTCATCTCTGAATCCTGTCTCTGGTGTTTTTATGTCACTTTCATTCCTCTGGATCATACCACATTTTAGCCCTTCTGCTTCCTTGGGCTTGCCTCCATTTTAGATCGCTGGCTGCATTTTCTCAAGGCGTTTCCGTCCTATCTTCTACCTCTGATTAGCTTTGCTATTGGCATCCAAAGAGCCTCCTGTCTGCTCCAGCCCTCTGAGACGTTGTGGTAGCTCAGATGATCATTGTCAGCAGTTTTGCCACTACTGAAAAATCCCCAAGTACATTAGGATATAGATTTCTTTCAGCGGCCATTGTGTGCGCAATCTTACAGATCTGATTGAAGTCAATGGAATTTGAGCCTATTGTATTATGGTTGCAGCCTTATACTGCAATCCTGTACATGTTTACATTGAAGTATGTTCCTCTTTGTTTAATGGGGATCCTTTACAGATAACAATGCAGCCTTATTTTGTAATAGTTCCCAACTGATGCTGTTTCCTGTGATGGAACTGCATCCTTAAATGATGACCAAGTCCACCTATTTATCATGCTAAATGTTGCCTTTGTTACTTGGCTCAGTCAGTTTCTAATTCCTGTTATGCAGAGCATAATTCATGGCTGGGGAGTTGCAGCCAAGAAGATGTTGGCAACATGCATATCTTGACCAGGTTTGCCAAATCTTGGCTGGGGGGAAAAATAACTCTTCCCCTTTTTAATAGCAGGCAGATCAAGGATGGGGCAGCTTCTCCAGTTGTACTAGCTCATTAACGTGAAAAGCTGCATATGTTGAATCTGTGCTGCTACACACTAATTAAAAGTACAAAGCACTGTTTTTCATGACCAAATTGTGAAATCTAGAAATGATGTCTGCTTATGCACACACAAAAAGGACAAACTGCAGTGAAAGAGGGCGGCTTTTATGGGAAACAAAAGTAGTAAAAGAGAGAGGATACTTTGCTGGAAATTGTGGGGCTAATGATAAGTACCATAAAGAAGGCTGATCGGCGAAGAATTGATGCTTTTGAATTATGGTGCTGGAGGAGACTCCTAAGAGTCCCATGGACTGCAAGAAGATCAAACCTATCCATTCTGAAGGAAATCAGCCCTGAGTGTTCACTGGAAGGACAGATCCTGAAGCTGAGGCTCCAATACTTTGGCCACCTCATGAGAAGAGAAGACTCCCTGGAAAAGACCCTGATGTTGGGAAAGATGGAGGGCACAAGGAGACGGGGATGGCAGAGGACGAGATGGTTGGACAGTGTTCTCGAAGCTACCAACATGAGTCTGACCAAACTGTGGGAGGCAGTGAAAGATAGGCGTGCCTGGCGTGCTCTGGTCCATGGGGTCATGAAGAGTCGGACACGACTGAATGACTGAACCACAACAACAAATGATAAGTAACCCCCACTGAGGATTTATATGAAAATGTTTTAGCATAACAGTTCAAGTCCCACCGATTGCATCATACCTCACCACCTCAAACTAGCTATCTCTACTGAAAATGGATTCTTGCCTACTGTCATGGCCTCAGACCAGGAATCCTCAAATGCTGAATTCTCCTATAATAGTTGCCCCAAGGAGGATGCACTCCCCGGTCATTCCCATGTGAAAGTGAAGAGGTAATCCTACTGCGAAGTGTAATATGAATACACTGCAGAAAGTCAAACAAAGAAAGTAGATCAACCCCCGGGGTATGTATGAAGCACAGCTGGCTGGTCTTGCACCTCTTGTTTTTGCTGCTTACCCAGAGCCACAAAATGGTGTTATCATACACCAGTGGCCCATAATGCATGATTGGAATTGCAACAGGCCTTCTGGAGAAGAGCATGGCAAGCTTAACTTATCTGCAGCACACCAGGATGGGTTTTGTTCTGGATTAATGCCATTTCATGGATCATTAACTGTCACACACCTGAGATATGGCAGCTTTCAACATGCATATGAGCCATTTACAGAATAAGCCTGCATAGTTATCTGTGAGTAAACCTTATTAAACAAATAGGAACACAATTCAACGATTTAGTTGAGATTCCTGCATAGCAGGGGGTTGCTCTAGATGACTCTTGGGGTCCTTTCCAACTCTACAATTCTGAGATTATATTATTCTGTGCCTCATACTTGCTTCTGAAAGCTGATTCCAATGCAACTCATGTCTTGACAGTATATAATGCAAAAATTGGCCTAAACAACAAACTGACATGTTTATCTACTAGTGATCAGGACTGTTGGTGTTGGAGTCTTAGCTCACATTTACATAGGAGTTTTCCTTAATTTTGTATTCTACTACCAAACAAAAGTACAGGGAAGAAGTTACCAAAAAACCAAGTATGCTAACCCTCATGAGTAGCTCTGAAGTGTCATCAGTACACATAGAACCATAGAATTATAGGGTTGGAAGGGACCCCAAGGATTATCTAGTCCAACCTCCTGCAATGTAGTAACCACAGCTAAAGAATCCCTAACAGATGGCCATCTAACCTCCAATGAAGGAGAGTCCATCACCTTCTGAGGCAGTTGGTTCTGCTGTTGAACAGATCTTACATGATACAGAGTTTCATAAGCAACAAACAGACTCTAGTCCGTGTGTTAAGAGAAAGTCTCTAACCCTTGTAGAACCTGAGAAATGGGGCAAAATGTGTAGCCACTGATCTCCTCATTTGTTCTGTGAGAATCTAGCCTGTTCCAACCTTTCAATGGGAATATTTAGGACAGCAGATGTAGCAAGGCAGCTGCAGTCTCCAAGGAAGCGAGCACATTCATGCTAAACTCTGCTTTGGCATAAAATTATATATGAATGCAGCCATGCTATGGAGGCCCAGGTTCATCGGCCATGAGCCTGCCTTGAGTATGGGGCCAGGGGTAGAACTTTGAGCTAACCATTATCCCTGAACATAATCACCCAACATTTTTGTGTGAATAAATTGGGAGTGCAATTTATACCTTGCTCAGGGTTCCTTGGAGAAAGCAGGATTTAACAGAGAGAGAGAGAGATACATATATATATATACACACACATATGTGTATATATAAGATTGTGTGTGTGTGTGTGTGTGTGTGTGTATTGTACAACAGTGAAATCTACTTCAATGTAGAACTTGTGTGTGCCACATTGCCTTTATGGTATTTGGTAATCTACTGTTTTATTACAGGGACTTAAAATCATGAGTAACCAGGTGAGGGCAAGTCATTTATAAGCATTAATAAGATGTTGCCATTCCTTCATTTCCATTGCTACTGAAAAACCTTGGTAATGCTGTCAAAAAACCCCACTGAGATTTAAACAGGGGCATGTAATGCAGAACGACATCCTCACTCACATCACCCATTTATTGCACAAGGGCTGCATAGCAAGGATTGTAAATACCAGCTTTTAATTATCAAGTTTATTTATAATTCATTAATGGGAAGTAGATAAACAGTCAGGCTATGATTGGAATGGAGGGAGGCTAAATTGAAAATAGCAGGCTATACAGATTAAATGGGAAAATATTGATGCAGACTCAAGGTGAAAATTTCTCCCCTTTCATTTTCTTTTGCTGCAGTTATTCATTAAGTCCATAGTCTACAACCCACTTACTCAACAGCAGTCAGTTTGGCTCTATGTGAATAAGCAGGCTCAGCTGTGTATTGTAGCTGTAAAGAATGAGACAGAAAAATCATGCTTGGGGATCATGTTGAGCTCTAGGAGTTGATGTTCTTTACTTAATACAGACAACCACAAGCCATGCTTTGTGTGTGTATATGTGTGTGTGTGTGTGTGTGTGTGTGTTTGTGTGTGTGTGTGTGTATAATCTAACATTTAGCATGTTTGCAACTGGGGTTTTGCGGAAGAGTTCTCTAGTCCGATTAAGCTCATATGTTCAAAAACAGCACAGGGTAGAATCCAGCATGTGTGTTCTGCTCACACAACAGGTTTCCTTTTTTCACAACAGAACACCCCTCTCCATGCACTCTCAAAGTCTGCTGCAGGAGTTGGGGGGGGGCCTCCAGAGTAGATTTAAAGGGGGTGCCAGAGGAGAGAAGGAAGGGAACATCCAGCTTGTCAATATCCTCCTTAAATTGTGATGCCTGGAACTAGGCACAGTACTCCAGGTGTTGTTTTATGTGTGCTTGTTTGCATCAAAGTGTGTCTAGAAAATATAAAATTATTTATCTATATAACATGATTTAATGTAAAGTAGCACAGTACAATATCAGTGATGATCACCCCACACCCTATATAACAATTAGCTGCTGTTGTAGCTACTGGAAGGATTTTTTTTTTTTTTTGTATGAAATCTGTCTAGAATGAAAATGCAAAGCTGTAGAATTGGCATGTGCTGAAAGCAAATTCTTGCAGGAAATCTTTCCTCCCTCTTCAGAGCTGGGATTGTGTAGAGAACCATTCAGTTTCCTAAACCGTCACCCTGACATCAGCGAAGCAGCCAACTATAAGAAAATGACATGTAGCTAATTAGAAATTGAAAGATACTCGGAGTCGAGTGTGAATTTCATGCTCTTTATTCAGCTCATAGTAGTGAGGAATATAGTTCCCCCAAAACGTTTGCTTTATATATACTATTTACACAATGGGCCCCAGGTGATTGGCTATTTCAGGGATACTCCTGTATGCCAATCAGAGTGCCGATTCACTTCCACCTGGAGCTGGATTGGGTGGCTCCTGCGGACCAATCAGACTGCTGCAATCTCAATCCTATTGTGCTGGGACCAATCAGACTGCTGCAATCTCAATCCTATTGTTCTGGGACCAGTCAGACTGCTGCAATCTCAATCCTATTGTTCTAGGACCAATCAGCCTGCTGCAGTTTGGATCCTATTCAACTCAGTACATAACAGAAATACTGACTGGCCCTGAATTCTTTCTGATACAAAGCGGATCTCTGCCTTATTTACAAATACCCTATTACTTGACATATTAGTATAAGCTCTGTACTTTATAACACAGCATAAAATGGCAGGGCTGTGGGAAAGACTCTGAAAGTCTGATGAAATGAAATTAGAAGTTTGTGGGCCTTGGAGAGGAGAAGGTACATTGGTGTAGGCAGAATGCTGCCAGTCATATACTATTGCACCGTTCGTAGTATATGTAATACAGCACACCAGGAAGCTTCTTAAAATATCCTGCTTTCATGGGCGTACCCACGGGGGGGCGGGGGGCATTTGCCCCCCCTAGAAGCCAGCTGCCCCCCCTAGAAGCAAAAATGATCGGCGCCGGGTGAGAGGAGCCGCAGCCCGGGCTGCCCGGCACGTCCATTTAGGCTGATGAAGAAGCGGGGCGGGAGGACAGGAGCGGAGAAGAAGGGGAGGCAGTGGAGAAAGAGGCTGCTGTCCCCGCCGCCCAAGTTCCTCCCTTTGCCCCCCCCCACGGGCAGAGGCCATCTACCTACTCCCGTAGGGGCCTTCCGAGAGGAACCGCAGCCAGCCCGCCCCCGCGGTCCCACGACCCAGCCGAGGAGTCCTGGCCTCCAGCGCCCGTGCGGGGGCGCGTCTGAAGGCCCCCTTCCTGCCCCCATCCCCTGTCCCGCCTCCCAGCTGCCTCTGGATGCTGCGGGGTCCCACATAGCCACTGACCCCGGAGCTCCCCCGTCCGCCCCAAGGCCGCCTCCCCCACTAGGAAGACTCCCGGAGCTGGGCAGGGTTGGTCCCGCCAGGCAGGCTCGGGGGGTGGCCTCTCCCATGGGCACCTGCTTCGGAGGCGGAGGCGGGGTCTTCAAAGTTCCCCCTCCCGCTCACCCAGCTCCATCTCTTCCCAAAGGAGTGTGCACGCCGCCAGAGCCGTCTGTACTCAGCTGAGCTGTGCCGCTTCTACTGTGTCCCCGCCGCCTCCGAGCCCCGCTGTTCAAGGCCAGGCGACTAACGGGCCGCCCCCAGCCGGCCTCTCCTTCACCCCACCCCCGGCCAACCTGCTCGCGCTTGGCTCGGGCCGGCGCAAGGAGCCGTCCCCGGGCAGCGGGAGAGGTGCAGGCGCACCGCCACCGAAGAGCTCTCGCCTGGTATGGGGGGCTCTGCTTCGGACAGGGCGGGCGCAGCTCCGGGGCAGGAGGGAGAAGCCTGGCTGGAAGGTTCCTCCCTACTTAAGGGGGGACGGGGAGCTCCCGGGAGCCGAGAAGGGGTCTCGAGCCAGTAGCAACAGCAAGAGGAGGCGCGAAGGCGGCGGGTGCGCAGGGTGATCCTATAGCGGAGACCAATGGTTAGGCCAGGGCAGCCTACTTTCCGCAGGAAAAAACTCCTTGGAGAGGAAAAGGGAAAAGTCGAAGGAAGGAGCCCTCTCCAAGGACTGGGGTGTGGTCGGGACTCAGCTTCAGACCCAACAGGGGGCGTCTCCTCCAGGGCCTTCTACTAGCTCTGTGCCAGGAGAGAATGCCAGATTAAACGGGGGTAGATCACTGCTGAAAGTAGATCACAGTCTCTTGGGAGTTGGCCACCCCTGGTATAAGACATGTAACTAGAATACAAATTTAAAAAAAATTCAAGCAAATAATTGTAATAACTACCGTAATAAAGCACTGCTATAATTTTATATAATTTTCCTAAATTTTGGTTTCATTCGCCTTTCTGTGCTGAAATGTCACAACCTGAACGACCATGGCTTGCCCCCCCCCCCTAGTTTTGATCCTGGGTACGCCCCTGCCTGCTTTTGTTGCCTATCTGGGGTCGCAAAATGTGGGTGGTTGCCAAGCTGGCCACATTTTCTGGCTGGTAGGGTGAGTTCATAAGCCACAGAGGCCTGTTCTGCAATAAGCAAAACTCATCAGTATAATGTGAGCTGATGTAGTGTCCTGATTATTTAATTCCATTTATGAAAGGTTTCCCATGAAATATCTTAAAGCAATTTAACAGCAAGAGCATCAACAATAAAATATATATCGAAAGCCAATTACAACAATTTCATATATTAAAAGAATTGTGTTGTGTCAAAGTCTCACTAGTATATTACTGATTTATTTAAATAATTTGTTAGGTGCTTTTCCAGTGCTCAAGGTACTGTACAGTAGCAAATAAGATGAAGTAAACAAATGTGAATAAATCCCTCCAGTGAAACCATAAAAAAGCAGGGCCACTGTAAGAAAACAAGACTAGCCAGTTGATCTGAAGGGCATGCAAAAGAGTTGGATCAGCCAATCACCCATTCCCACCGCCCAACGACAGACGACACACTATGGCATAGCAAGGTCAAGCACAAGCCCTAAATATAGGGAGAGGTAGGCGGGTGTTCCAATGTGATAGCCCCAAAGAGGAAGCTCAGTAGCTTCACATGGACTTAAATAGGTCCCACGTTACTGCTCTTTCTCAGCACCCCATTGGTCAGATTGCACCCCAGCAACAAGGGACCCAGGTGTTGTGGCTGATCCAAGATTACCCACCCACAACACCAGGTCAGGTGGCACCGCAACACGTGCCCTTTTTTATGGAGGACACACTTTACTACAATGCACTTGGAACTACCATTGAAGACTGTCCAGAAACTTCCATCAGTTTAGAATGAGGTGGCTTGTATCTTGGGTTGTATTTGAAGTTGGTAGTATAGACCATACTACATTTTTTGCGAGATTCGCTGGCTTTCAGTTTTTTGGGGGGTTCATTGAAGGCACTGGTTTTTCTCTTTAAATCTCTGAATGGCCTGGTATCAAAATTTTATCAGGAACCATCTTATTGTGTATGCTTCTGTTCAAGATTTGAGTTTTGAGGCCAAAAGTGTATCTGGTGGGGTTATATAATAATAATAAATTATTCTTTATACCCAGCCCCCAGCCACTCTGGGCGGCTTCCAACAAAATATTAAAATACAATAGTCTGTTAAACATTAAAAGCTTCCCTAAACAGGGCTGCCTTCAGATGTCTTCTTAAAGTCTGGTAGTTGTTTTTCTCTTTGACATCTGGTGGGAGGGCGTTCCACAGAAGGCCATCGGCACTGGACCTCAGTGTCTGGGCAGAACAATGTGGGTGGAGACGCTCCTTCAGGTATACTGGACCGAGGCCGTTTAGGGCTTTAAAGGTCAGCACCAACACTTTGGGTTGAGAGACAGAGATGACCTTTTCAATTGTGGCACCTAAACTATGGAATAGCCCCCACAGAGGGAGCTTCATCAGTTATTTAAAACTCATTATTAATTTGATTTCTTCATTATTAATTAGAATCATGAAAAAACACCAATGAAATAATATTTGGCTCTTCCAGGGATTGCAAATTCATGTGTGAATATTTGTGTAAGGAATGGCTAATGGAATTACTTTAAAACGAATTGGAAGCCCTTTTCATATTATCCCAGTGATTCTATGCTTCTTTGCCTTGTAGTAATTCATTTTTTTTTTACAGCAGCTGTAAAATCATAATGCAATTATGAAGCCATTAAAGAATCATCTCTTTGTAGTTTGTGGTTCATCTGATTCTGCTATTTAATTGAAAAATCAAAATGCACAATTTACTACCATTAATTATCTTTGATTGATACGGATTGATCAAAAAGGTTTAAATGACAGACATAACACAGCAGGCTTTTTCCTGAAATTTATAAAAGAATAGATTTCTGTACACCTCTGTATTTAAAATTCACAAGATAAGAAGTATCCTGGGGTTGCATTTGACAGTTAATTGGGTCCAGCTTTTAAGACAAATAAAAACCATGCGGCTTTAATGAGCAAATATGCCAGTAAACACAACGTA
Source organism: Lacerta agilis (assembly GCF_009819535.1). Taxonomy (NCBI): domain Eukaryota; kingdom Metazoa; phylum Chordata; class Lepidosauria; order Squamata; family Lacertidae; genus Lacerta; species Lacerta agilis. The sequence continues at coordinate 19,473,944 of NC_046315.1, forward strand.
ATGCAAAGTTATGCCAAATTTTGTGATCCGCTCTTAAGGACTGTATATCCTGTTTTGCAACAAGATGTCATTCAGCTCTGCATATTTCACATCAAGGATGGCTAGCTTATTTTGGCCTGTGGTCTACATTCACCTTTGACCAATCCTGAGGAGCTTCATGGCAGCAATGTGTGTGGCCAAAAGTGGATGTGGTCACTTCACACTATCACATGCAAACTCTGTCATGGTCGCAAAGGCAGAGGAGATACACAGGAACACAGACACACAGCCTCGCCACTCAGCTGATTCATGCAGTTCAGCTGAGGAAGAGTGTTCTCACCCACTATCTGCTCATTAAACTGAGGAGGGAGTTGATACCGCATCACCATCAGGTTGCTGGGCTCTGCCCACTCCAATGCTGTGTCTAATTTATGTTTCTATTTTTGCTGCCAAAATCAGTTGGGTCATAGGTGGCCAGAAAGAAAAGGAAAAAACTGCTTGGAGGCTGGGTCAGGCTCCTGAACTGGGAAGTTAGCCACCCCTTCTATATAAGATTAAAGATAATCATATATTATTTTATATTACTTTATTTAGGAAGTAGACTTCTGGCAGCACCATTTTGAGAAGAGTATAAGAACAGTGGCCAGCCAGAACACCACTCTAAATTGGTATATGACAAAGCTTTGTGCACACTTTTGTTGCTATTAGATTGCTAAATTGGAGGCCAGGTGGCATCTCTGAGGACCGTGCTTGACACAGGGTGTCTATAGTTGTTGAACTCTCCTGTATTGTTTAGATGTTGTTCAGTTCCATAAACGGCATTTTAGGTACAAACATATATCCAGCCCTTATAAAAATGTTCTTTAGTTCATATACAATGCTCAACTTCCCACCCAGCTTTTCCTACATCACCCATGACAAATATTTGATCATGCAACTAGTCCACCAACATATACAAAGAGGCTTAAGCAATTTTCTTCACCTTCTGTTATTGGTTGTGTTTGTTGTAATTAGTTTTAGTGTTTATATTGTGTCTGTAAGTCACTTTGGCTCACTTTTGTACTTACAATAATAACAACAACAACATTGCTGTTTCTGTTTTTTGCCTGGACAAACAAATGATAGATGGGGTGATAGAATCAACCAGGTAGCAGGTAAAACTGGAACAGAATATTCACATAAGCAGTTCTGTGGATTGTGAGTCTTAAATGCTTAGGAAGCATCTGTGCATTAGAGAAAGAAGGCGCAAGATGTGGGACAAGACTCTGGAGCATCGCTTTGGACATTCAGGTGGTTGGAAAGAGGACTGTTGAAATTCCAGTTACATGGACCAGTCCTTGGCTTCTTCCTTGTGGTTCTGAGGCAGCTGCCTATAATCTCATGTTCAGCCTGTGTTGGCACCATCTTGATGCAGTTTCAGACAGCAAGTGTCCCTGCGTGCGTATATCCAAACCACCCTTATGTAATAAAGGGTAGCATACAGGTCCTAGATTAGTCTTGCATGTTACCACCATATGTTTGGGCAAGAAAAGTGCATTTTGGGGGCAAGAAAAGCTATAGTTCTGTTATTTTTCCCCCAACATGCTGGCTTCTGGTTGTGCAGGCAGCGAATATTCAAGTGCTTACATCAACTGTCTCAGCAAAATTAGACAGCTGTATTGGTAATCTTGCTCCAGTCTGTGTGCTGACAAGCAGTGCATGAGTAATGCAAGAGGCCTTTCCAATGTGACCCTCTTCCTGAGCAATAATGAACAACAACAAAAAATCTGCATTATCAGCTATTAGTATATGCCAGAATTAGGATCAAGAGGAGGAAAGATGAGCCCTTAAGTATATGTTTATTACATTTTGTACCAGCTGAGGTCAAGCTAAGTAAGGAAATAGTACCTTGCCAATATTTGGTATGCTTTAATGTTTTAGATTGGTTTGGACTCTGTTCTCTTCTAGGAAGAGGCATTTAAAGCTTAGTGAATTTATTGTGCCTTATACAGCAGGCTATATGACCTGTAAAAATATTTCCATTTAAATTACAGTTTGGATGAACAGATAAGTGCATTAAAGAGTGATCTTTCATGCTCTGTTTCAAAGGTAATGAAAATATTACTTTGAAATGGAAATCCATTTACCTGCAGAGGCGTTCATTACCAGCAGTAATCTCAAGATTAATAGTCAATAGATATTGGCGATTGTGAATAAACCCTGCCATCTTTTAAATATCCAAATACACGTAAAGGAAGAGTGAGTGACTTCATTGCCATGTACTTCTGTGTTGTGCTTGGTTTTTAGCAAAAAGGTGCAGTGTAACTGTTGTAGATGGGTCTTTTCGAGCTTTATTTATGCTGAAAAATCAGCTCTGGCCATATTGCTAACTATAATCAGCAAGAGATTACCTGGTAAGAGAAGGCAATGCATAAAACATCAGCACTCAACAAGGAGGTGAAGTAGAAGCGAAAGGCCTTCTGCTCATGAACATGAAAGTCTTCAAGGAAAAGCTCTCCGACTCACAAATACCATGTTGTGTAATTATTCACTCATGTAAGGTGAGCTACAGGTGCATGTAGGATTCACTGACTAGAATTTTAATGGCAGATTTCTTGAACTGGTTGAACATTTTCACTAATACTTAGACTCTGAATCTGAATGCTGTACTGCTGTCATTTCTAGAGGGAGGCTGAGATGGGTTTTAAATTTTAATCCGAAAACAAATCCAGCGGGCTCAGGGATGACACCCTAGGATGTGAGAAATTGACATTTCCCATGACACTGAAATAAACAAAGATTAAGATCATAAACTGGATCCCAAGGATAATCCCTCACTCAACTGAACACCCAAATACAGTAGGCCCATGCCTTCTGATTTATTTAATGGAGGGGAAATGGGAACTTGTTGCTTTAGGACCAGAAGGAAAGAAGGAATGGGTCTATATGTTGGAGGATAAAAGAGTAGCTTTTTTTTTATTAAGATGCTCTGTGCTTTACATAATTTCTGGGAAGAGATACAGTAAAGTGAATGACTCAGGGACTTGAACATACCTTAAATAGAAGAAGATATGCTTTATCTGAGGCCTGTTGCAGACTCAGTTCCTGGCACCTCCTGTTAGGTAGCAGGTGATGGGGGAAAACTTCTCTCTAAGACTCTGGAAAGCAGCTGCCTGTTGCAATAGACAATATTGGACTAGGTGGACACTAAGTATGTGACCTTGTATAAGGCAGCTTTCTATGGTTATTAAGCAAGTGACATAGATATGCTTGCAAGAGTGTTGTTTTGTAGGATCCTTATTCAGAAATGATGACAATGTCAGGTCAGTCTCAGGATGTGTATCAAAGAGACATTGTTATGTCCTCAGGTAACTAACCTGTTATTGTTGGTTTGTTTGAGAGCCATACAATATGGAGGCAGAATTTACCATGAATTCTCATTGTGTCTCCACTGCCGCCACCTCTGGTGAAACCTCAGTCTCACTTTTCACAAACACAATTTAAGTATTTGTGCTTCTTGATTTTTTTTTATAATACAGGGTTCCATGGGTCCCTCTATCCATAACTCAAGAGTCTCTCAACGTGACCCTTTTGTGCTGTTGTGGCAGTGGCCCAAAGGGCCATAAAAATGTGATAATGTGAACCCCTATAAATCTTTGAATATGCTTCCAATAGAGAATTATGGTAACCTGCTGCTTTAAGGAACCGATGATTTTGGCAAGATGCCGTCTCACACTGAGATAGAACAAGAAGCAAATATTCAATCATAAAGACGCATTCATAAGCTAGATACATGAAAATGGCTACACGTAACACAGGTTCCCATGCATTGCACACTAACAGAATGTAACAATCTCTGAGAATCAAGGTTTAGTTAGCAATGCTTATTGCGCATGCGTATTAGATTAGGTAATGTACATGCGTACTAAACTAAAATGAGGTAATAAAATATGATTGGTTAAACTGAAATCCTTTGTCTGAAATGTTATAAATGCCCTTACCCAGACCTTTGGGTGGGGTTACAGATTTGCAAAATGATTCGACTGTAACCCTTATTGCTTTGCAATAAAGAAAACAAGCTCCTCTAGTCTCTGAGTTTTATTGGCGTAGCTGAGAAGAAGGGCATTTCGCCCAATGCAACATTGTCACCCATTCCCTTAGAATGCCTTTGAAACCTCCTAGTAGCTTGATATAATATAGTTAGGTGTGCAATGAAAAGCAGCACTAGAGATGGGATGGAACTATTAGCTAAAATTGTTTACAACGGGATACATTGCGGTTTTGTATGCCCTTGATGACAGTTTCTAAAGACTTAAGAGGCACTGTTGCTGACAACAGCCTTTAAATGGCTCCATTCTCTGGCCAAATTCCCTAAGCCTCTGTCCCAGTCAAATTCACTTACAATCTGGTCCAGCTGCTTCTGGTTGTACTCCTGGCTACTTGGTTTACTAAAACATGCTTGCGTAACCTTCTGCTAAGACCTTTAGTTGTTTTAAACTGTTTCATGTTGTGTTTTAAAGTTGCAAACCAGCCCTGGACCTTAGGGTGAAGACTGTACAATAAATAACAACAAAAACAAAAACAACCCAGTCACTGTCCTCCTTTTTACTATCTTCACCAGCAGAGTACTGTTAATACACACTGAGGATGGAGTGCTTAATATTCAGCTCTGTGCTTGTCTACTTTCACTTCAGTCTTCTCTGCTCTTGCCTCACACCTCCGTCATCTGCTAACTTTCCCAGCTGACAGTTAACTCCCAATTGACAGTCCCAAATGACAGTTAACTGCCTATCTTTCACCGACTAGAACCTTCAGCTGCAGCATGCCGTTTCCCAAACCAATCAAAAATGAATTTATCTGATCCAGGCCCTGGCTATAAATATTAAAAGCAGCCTTCTTTCTCTCCCCTTTCTGAATCTTATCACCAAGCAGTTGCTGATAAACAGGCCTGCAACATAGAAATAGTGCAAGGCCTCAGACTTGGGCAGTTAGCACTCTGGCAGCAATGAGGTTGCAATAAATCTTTTGGAAAGCACAACACGCAGACAGACATATACACAGCCTTTCCCCATGCCCTCCTATGTAATGGAAAGTGCATTTGATTCAGGTATGAAGAATGCATGGTGGAATTTACTCTTGTCCTGGAATTGGAAACGGTGATATGGCCAGGTGCACTAATAGTGTAAGTTCAGACTGATAAGCTCTGTCTGCTGCAGCAGTGATAACAAACATGGCGCCCTCTTGATGTTGTTGGACTTCAGCTCCCATCAGCCTCAGCCAGCATGTCCAATGGTCAGGGATAATGGGAGTTGTAGTCCAAAGCATATTGCCTATTCCTGGGGCTTTAAGTTTCAATGAAGTGAGAGGTCAGACAAAAAAATAATATTTCTCCCTTTGCTGTCCCTTGGTTGCTATCAAGTAACTATCAAGTAACACAAATGTGCATACAGGTTGTCGGTAGTGAGAGGCAGAAAGGACAAAGGCAACTCACTGAAATATTTGAAGAGGGTCAACTTTACACTCTTCCTCTAACCTAAACAAAGGCTTTCCCAAAAGGCTGGCTTCCAGTTTGAGAGTTAATTGTCTGGACTCCACAACCGGGTGCCCTCTAGAAGTTTTGGATTATAGCTCCCATCAATCTGCATGACAGATGTTATGGGATGATGTGATCCAAAACAACTGAAAGGCTCAAGGTTTTGGAAGGCTGGTCAAGAATTGGGATTCCTATATCCGAGCCATGTTGCCTTTAGCGATAAACAATATGTATGATAAATTAATATGGCCATAACATTTGGTAGTAGCACAGCTTGACACACACCCCCCATGCAAGATGCCTTTACTCACAAGTAAATGCTACTGCTGTCAAAGACGCATATTCACAAATATTACATCCTAAAAAAAATTATGGGGGAGTGTAGAGAAGCCAGTAATGGTGACATATAAAATGAAATATTGGGCCTGTTGAATTTCAATAGCAGTAAATTTAGCTCTGGCACAGCTGGTTCATTTATGCTTATTATACCTTATGATTCCTTACTACTTCATGACCTGAAGCTTAAATATGTGAACGGGCCCCACTAAAAACTTTTGTGTTTGAGGCATATGAGGATATAAGGAATTTCCATCTGTTATTAGTGCTTTAGTCATCACGTGATGATCAAACTGTATCTTGCCTGATTTTACCTCACATTTTCCTGTAACTCTGGACTGGTTTGCCCAGGTAAAAGAAAAGACATCCTGTTAAAGGCAGATAGAAAGATCACATCACAGCCTGTCAGTTTCAGTAAAGGACACCTTTTTAAATGTCTGGCTGTCCTAAATTTGACCTTGTCATTTTATGCCCTGGTGGGCATTTACTATTGTTAGCTTCTTAAACCAGGGCAGAGACAAATATAAAAGCATGAGGAACTATTCTGCAAATCACAGTAGGCAGGAAACAAACATTTATAAAGCACAGAATGCACAAACCTTAGTAATTATTAGTTCATATAGATTAGCAATTGTCAGTGGCCCTCCAATCAGTCAGTATGGTGGATCTTGGAACTGCTCAAGTGCTGGAGGCTGATTATAGCAGTTATGGTAGGAATTATCCCATGATAGAAAAAATAGATCAGATATGTTTTAAATGTGCCTCTGTTTGTGTCTGTGCATGCATGCATGTACAGTGTGAAGTGTTCTGCTCAGCGACCACAACATAACCATAATCAAATCATTACTGAAATTACACTGGTATTTGCGCTAACCCTGCTTTCTGCAGAAGCATATTAGAAGTGTGGCAGACCCTTTGTGGGGGGAGGGTGTGTAGTATATTATCATTATTTTACTTATTTATACATACATACATACATACATACATACATACATACATACATACCCCGCCCATCCGGCCGGGCCTCTCCAGCCACTCTTGGTGGCCCCCAACAGAATATCAAAAACACAATAAAACATTAAACATTAAAAACTTCCCTAAACAGGGATGCCTTCAGATGGCCTCTAAAAGTCAGATAGTTGTTTCTTTCCTTGACATCTGATGGGAGGGCATTCCACAGGGCAGGCGCCACTACCAAGAAGGCCCTCTGCCTGGTTCCCTGTAACCTCACTTCTTGCAGTGAGGGAACCACCAGAAGGCCCTTGGAGCTGGACCTCAGTTTCCAGGCTGAACGATGGGGATGGAGATGCTCCTTCAGGTATACTGGGCCAAGGCCATTTAGGACTTTAAAGGTCAGCACCAACACTTTGAATTGTGCTCGGAAACTGTACTGGGAGCCAATATAGGTCTTTCAAAACCAGTGTTATATAGTGAGGGAATGATCTCCTCCCATGAAATACTGGAAGGAAGAATTGCAACAGATATGTGGTCATGTCTTGAGCCAATTACGCAAGGCAATAAGAAGAAAACAGCAGTGGGGAATGGGGGGGAGGGGATGAAGCAAGAGTCAGTGTATATTATGAGAATGTGCAGTAATGATCTAGTGTACACATTGAATCTTCATTAAGTCACATTTGTCAGTAATTTAATACTTAGAACATATATAGTGCGGCAGCAAAGTGGGCCGGAAATTGCTTCATGCAGATCTTGTTTGTACAGTATGCCAAGATAGAACATGGGTTATCAAGGGCAGACAAACATGCAGGCTCCCAGGATAGGAGATTATGGCTGCTTTGTTACTCCTACAGTTGTTCTGCTGTTGTGCTGCACTGACCTAAGCCGTAGGTTAGCTTAAAATGTCCTACTAGCCCAGATCAACTGTAAAACCATAGGGCAAACTCAGTGCATGGTTTGCGGGAGAGACCTGACTCACCCTGTGGCTTGTGCAAAGGGCAGTATATTCATTATATAAATATCTAAATAACCACCAGCCCAAGTTTGGATAGCATACCTTGCCAAACCATGTCTTAACTCAGTGCTGCAGCAATATGACTAGAGGAGGACCAAAAAAGCAGGTATTCCCCTTCCAGGACCCTGCATATTTGTTTGTTTGTTTGTGCTAAACTATGGTTTTGCTTAATGTTGCATGAGAGCCAGGCCAGTAATTGCCTTAGTGTCTTTACAATGATCACAAAGTAGGTAAGGATAATTAACCACATTCTGGAAATTGTGTGTGTGTGTGTGTGTGTGTGTGTGTGCATGAAAGTGAGGGAGGGACAGAGACTGGTTTTCCTAAGACTGACCATTCTAAGTGAATTCAGAGAGAAGTTTAGAACTGGGGAGTTCCTATATTCTACTATATATGTCCTAGCTTGTTTCAGGAGATCCTGGAGCACATTCTATAGCATACACTCTATTCGTTCAAGACATTATCTAGACATTACTAAGGTTCTCATTCAAGAATCTTCTGAAGATCCTTAATACCATTCTGAGGAACTCCAGGTTTTGCTGGAACACAGTTTGAGAAGCTTAGAATTAGAAGCTTTTAAAATTAATAATAAAACCCTGTGCACTGTATCTTTGACCATTGTGGTTTGAGTTGTGCCTGAAGAAGAAGCCTGGCTTATAAATGACTGTAATATTTCTGTCTCATTCAGATATATAGCATTTTTGCAGAGCAATGTACGCAGGTGAAGAAAACTGTTTTTATTAGAGTGGCTGAGGCAATCTCAAGAAGGTCAAGGCGATAAATAATTGTCAAAAACTCTGTAGGTACACAAAAAGTTTCTTGCTTACTAAGAGGTAGTGAAAAAGATCAAACCCCTTTGTCCCCAGAGAGAATTCATTACTTTGAGCTGATGAGTTAGATTTGCACTTTGATTTAGGGATCATATTTTACAGAGGACAGCATCTGCTTGGCATTATAGATGGCACCAGTTAGCAGAAGGTTGTGTTGAATGACAATCACTGGTGCTAGTGTGGTATAGCAGCATGGAGCAGAGTTCAAATCCTTGCTTAGCTGCTCCTTGAATAACTGCTAGAATATTTTCAATATTTTATCTGATTTTAATGATAATATGCCGGACTGACTGTTCTTAATTGCTGTTGTATTGTTATGGATTCCTGCTGCTGTTCAGTTGGGGTTTATGATATATTTTAAATGTTATGTATTTTGTGCTTTGATATCTTATGTGGAACAGACCTTAAAAGCCCTAAAAGCCAGCCTAAAAATCTGTTAAATATATATAAAAACTGAGTGACTCTTTCTCTGCACCTATCTAACACTGAGAGTACACATGTTTAGGATACATGGCCAATAGGGCAGTATATGCAAAAGAAACATTCTGGGTGTGGGCTTCTCTTTCCTCCAATCTATTGGGATGTGCATCATCAAGGGAAGGTGATATTCTGAAGTAGACTAGAAATTTAAGGGAAAGCTAGGTTCAGGACCCTGGACAAGGACCAAGGGGCTGTTTCTGAACTACAGCTGAGGCAAGAAAAGTAAGTTGTCTCGGCAGTTTCTTGGAGCAGCTGGCAGAGCTTTATACAGTCATACCTCGTGTTACGTTCGCTGCGGGTTGTGAATGGCATGGGTTACAAACGTGGCAAACCTGGAAGTGTTTACTTCCAGGTTTCACCACGTGTGCACGCACAGAAGCGCTCCGTGCAGTCTGCACATTTGCAGAAGTGTTCTGCACATGCGCGATATCGCCGCTCGGGTTGCGGACTTTTCAGGGTGCAAACAGCACCCCGGAATGGATCGTGTCCGCAACCCGAGGTACCACTGTAGTGTGGAATAAATAGTGTATACAAAAGACCTGCCCCCTAAATAATGCACCTGGCCAGCTAATAGGCCGGTATCTTTTTTCAGCAGCCACCTGCATTTTCTAGGCAGTGTAATTTCAAACTTTAGGGACTTATTTGTGGAAAGCTTATTGGTTCTTTCATTATTCCTCAAGGAGTCTGGCTGTGTCATCAGAGTCCAATGGCAGAGGTGCCCCCTTTGTTGTTCAGGGGACAAGATGTGGGTTCCAGTGCCAGAAGATTGACATGGCAAGGACTGGTGGACTCATCTTCAGTCCTCAAGTCTACTGTTGTATGAGGACTCTGCATCTGAGGAATCATAGAATTGTAGAGTTGTAAGGGACTCTGAAGGGACCCAGGTGGCGCTGTGGGTTAAACCACAGAGTCTAGGACTTGCTGATCAGAAGGTCGGTGGTTCGAATCCCTGCCACGGGGTGAGCTCCTGTTGCTCTGTCCCAGCTCCTGCCCACCTAGCAGTTCGAAAGCACGTCAAAGTGCAAGTAGATAAATAGGGACCGCTCCGGCGGGAAGGTAAACGGCGTTTCCGTGCGCTGCTCTGGTTCGCCAGAGGCAGATTTGTCATGCTGGCCACATGACCCGGAAGCTGTCTGCAGACAAACGCCGGCTCCCTCGGCCTATAGAGCGAGATGAGCGCCGCAACCCCAGAGTCGGACACGACTGGACCTGATGGTCAGGGGTCCCTTTACCTTTAACTTTAAGGGACTCTGAGGGTCCTCTAGTCCAACTGCCTGCAAGTGCAGGAATCTCATCTAGATCATACATGGCAGATGGCCATAACGTCATCCAGTTCACATTTACCAACTTCCCCACAAGAATATAATGGAAGACTTTGTCAAAAGCCTTACTGAAATCAAGATACAATATGTCTACAGAGTTCCCCTTATCCACCAAGCTTGGGCTTCAGCTCTCTCCTTGCATTGTTGGACACTGTTTTCCCTTTGGGTAAAGACAGGCAAAGTAGGTGTTGAGCAGTTCTCTCTGTATCCCAATAACATTTCTCCATCTTCTGCATGCAAGGGACTTACTACTTGCTTATTCTTCCTCTCGCTTCCACTGATTTCAGTGGGATTCTTTTTCATGTCAGATATTGAAGACCAGGACCCATCTCTATTCATTGACTGAGTAAAACACAAATGTCAGCACGCAGTATTTTTGAGGGGTGGAGGTGGAATGCAACTTACCGGTAACTAAGATGAAGCCTCAGCAAGATATATATCTTATTCAATAGCAGTTGTTACAAAATAAATCTGCTTTTTTGGCATAAATATGTTATAGCATTGCAGTAACAATTCTACAGGTAATGATAAAACATCTACTCTTATTTTACAGCCAGGAGATGTAGGAAATGGATATCCCCCAAAATATCCTACTCAGCAAAAAACAAACAAACAAACAACTGTTCTTGTTTTCTGTTTTATGCTGCCCTGTAGAGGAAAAGAGTATGGTCCTCTTACTGATGCAGGCTTGATGATGTTGGTGATGGTGATGAATACATTTATACCAGCCTGATGTTTATTTTATTTTTTATTAATTATGATGTTAGCCCTATGATGTGTTTTCTGTAAGACACTTTTCTTGCTTTAATAAAGAAAAAAGGGGAAAATACATTTATGAATTGCTTCCCATGAGGCACCCCAAAATGATTTATAATATAGTAACATATTTGTTTTTGTTTTTTATAAAGATTTTATTAGTTTTTCATAACACAAAACACTCCATCACCTTCACCAACATTAACCCCAACACTTACCCACCACTATGACTAAACAAATACATACATACTAACAATTCTTCTTCTTATTTAAAAAAAAAATTTCTTGGTCGAATCATCATTATGACTTCCCCTGTTTTCTCTCCTTCGGTTCCTATTCCAAATTTACTTTAATAACTTCATATCTCTAAAATTAAATTCACTTCAAAATTCAAAACTAAACATTCTTCAAAAAATCTTATTTTTTTAGTTTACAATAATATTTTTGTCCTTATCTTGTATAAAATCAGATCATATTGCAACTTCATATAGTTAATCACAAAACATATTATTCTTTATATCTTAACATATTATTAACATATCTTAACAAATTATCCTTCATATCTTAACAAATTATTCTTGGATCAAATCATATCAAACAGCTTCTTTCTCTAAAACTGCTGCTAATATAGAAATAAAACGAAATATCCCTTATCTAGTTTAAAAGCTTAAAAGAAAAATAACTTGACCCACCGGCTTCAGGCTAACAATACAGTTCATCCTATCCCACTTCTAACCATTTTCCTTTTCCTTCTTACTTGAAGACCACTCCTCGAATTGTCCTCTTTTCTTGTACATCCACAGATCCAGACACAGTTCACAGAAATCCTTGCATAAAGCATCAGGGTACACAATTCTTCACCTTCCAGCATCTCCGTTTCTTCATCCCATTCTTCTTTTGTTAGTAAATCTTCTCGGAGATGCCAAGCCGTTTTGCTCTGTTCTTCCATGATCCCCTTTAGCTCTTTGCCAAGGTTCTCTTCCATTGCAGCAATATTCTGGAAAGTCTCCTCTGTGGGAAATACCTTTTCTGCCATATCCCGGTTCAGCAACACCAGTTTCTGGTTGCTCAGTTCAAGCCTCAGAAAAATAATCCTTTGTTCATCAGTTAGTCCAGAGTCCAGGACCAGCTCAAAAACGAAACCCAGCATGGCTGAAGTGGGCATAGGTGTCAGATTTCAATATTTTTCCTCTTAATGCCAGTACTTTTCCACTCAGTCTCAAGCCTTCGCAGCCATTTTTCCTGGAGCCAGGGCGCAAGAATTACAAATCCAAAAGGAGATATTTTCCACTGTCTTAACCCCCAAAGGGAAATTCAAACAGTCTCACTTGTCAAAAGTTAAAACATTGTAACTATCACTGTAGCAACAGTCTGTCAATACAGTTATTTTCTTTCCACCGAAGGGAGGGAAACAGGCTTCCTTTTCGTGATACCTCCCGGGTCGTTAAATGTCAGAAAAAGTCAGAAATAAGTCTAATCTCAGTACTCACGACCACCAGGCTTCCTTTTTTTTTCTTTCTGCAGGGAGAACGTTGTCGCTCACCGCGAGCGGCGGCCGCCGCTTCGCCGTCCCGGTTGGGGCATTTCCCCTATAGCCCGGCTCCGTAGTCCCTTCACCCCCACTCCCCCTTTACAGGGGGAACGGGGGAAGGGTTCGGAGCCATAGTGGGCCCGCTGGGGAGCCCAAGGCGCGGGACGCTCTTCCCGCGCCTCACCGGAGCCCCGCTTTGCGGTAGCGGGGCTCCAACCCCCGGGACAGCCTGGGTCGCCTCGCTGCCGAGGCAACCCACGACCGCCCGCGATGGCGTCGCCGCCGGAAGTCAATATAGTAACATATTTGAAACAGTTACATAGAAAAACAATTAACATGACTGCATATATAAAAACATTTTTTTTTTAAAAAAAAAAAACCAAGTATGAATATATAAAAAAGTTTAAAACTACAGCACATACATCAAATCAATTTGGATCCAGGAGAGATACCAACAGAGATAAAGATTTTAGAAGGCTTGTTGAAAGAAAAACATCAAAAAGTCAGCAGAGAATGTGCCTTCTGATACAGGTGAAACTTGAAAAATTAGAATATCGTGGAAAGGTTCATTTCTTTCAGTAATTCAACTTAAAAGGTGAAACTAATATATATGAGATAGACTCATGACATGCAAAGCGAGATATGTCAAGCCTTTATTTGTTATAATTGTGATGATTATGGCGTACAGCTGACGAGAACCCCAAATTAACAATTTCAACTTTGGGGGTTTCATCAGCTGTATGCCATAATCATCACAATTAAAACAAGCAAAGGCTTGACATATCTCACTTTGCATGTCATGAGTCTATCTCATATATTAAACTCCAGTAACTAATGAAAACAATTGCTTACATAAATGGACTTTTCCACGATATTCTAATTTTTCAAGTCTCACCTGTATATAAAGGGATGGAGGGAGTGGAACCTGCTCAAAAAAGTATTCCACCAAATCTAAAGAAAATCCGGGCTAATTGAAGTGGAGATACTACCACCCATGGGCAGAAGCCAGAGATGCCCTCAACACCAACTGGCCCAAAGGACTTAATTTTCCATTCCCTCCCACACCCCTCTAGCAAGGACCCTCAAGAAGGTATGGGAGGAACACAACAAAGTAGTAATGGTAGGTCCTTGCAGGCTGAGGAACCCTAGTTTTCTGAGATAACATGCATTGCAACAGAACCCCCTTAGCATCTCCTGGTGTCCCCAAGACCTCCTCACACAGGGACACTCACCCAGACCCAGAACGGCTAATCTGACTGCATGGCAATTAAACAAAGATGCTTCCTAAAATCAGATCTGTCCTCCAACATAGTGGGGATCATCCTATCAGCATTACAGCCATCTACTTTTTGGCTGTACCAAAGCACCTGGACAGTCATCCTTCAATGGTGCAAGTGTAACAACAGGTGTTCAGACCAGGCAAGCCTCCAAGACCATGACCTGCTATGTGGCTGGGATGCCTTAAAGTGCAGGATTATCAATTACACACCCCACCTTAGCAACACACTGCACATACCTCTGAGCTATTCCATCTCTGTTTATGGCTTTCCTCTTAGCTTGGCAAAATGGCAAACCATAGCTGCTTCCAGGACCACAAACAATAAATGTCCACAGGAGGTGACTAAGTTCCTTTCTCAAGCCAGTGGGTGGTGTTAATCTCCACTTAAATCCAGGATGCTGGCATAGATATATAAACTTCAGATGAGTCCAATGGACCTTTCTCTGATTTGCCACTTTCCAATAGAGTCTGTTTTATTATGTCATTAAACATTTACTAGGTTGTAATATACTTCAGTGAAATTACAGAGTAACTTTGTGTGACAGTCTGCTTTGATCTTTAAACAAAAAAGTAAGAAAATAGTTTTACATGATGGTACAAATGTACTATGCTCAAACCAATTTCCCTTTCTTTCTTTTTCAGTACACCTCTTAATAGCTAACAACTGTTTCACAGAATCTCACTGTGGACCCTTTTGACACTTGAAGCAAACTTCCAAATGACAGAATAGTATCTAATGTCACAGAAACATCCTTCTCTCTGTTGCCTTATATAAAAACATATAAAGATATGTATAGTTTTAAAATGTCCAAGGACAACCATAGGTAATGCTCCTTTGGTCATGGCTATTTGATCTTTGTCACTGATAATCAACAATTAAGAAAAAGAAAAAAATCCCCTCCCACAACTTGAAGCCACCAGCTTAGGACATTTCTTCAGCCAAGCTGTTGCATCAGATTTTAGTACCAAAGCAGGAAGACAGACAGACAGACAGACAGACACACACACACACACACACACACACACACACACTAGAACTAGAAGCAGAGTCATTTGAGAACCTTTTAGTACCTGAGTGCAAAAAAGCACCTGAATTTAAAAGGCAAAAGTCACACATGGCTTCATTGATTGCAAATACTAAGTGCATATTTAAACCAAAGGGTCAGGTTTCATTGCGAGAAGCAGACATTGAGCCAAGACCTATCCTGCTTGCCACTTCTGTGCTTATTTCAGGAGCACCAGCCATTTCACTGTATAGGCATGCATGCATGTATTTTACTGTTTGAACTGATGGCTCCGGTTAATTCAAGGTGGGGAAATTTACAAACCAAGCTTATTCAATATTAAAACGCTGGCTCAGTTAAGAGCCGAGATCAAATTCACTCTGAAATCTGGGGCTGGCTATTATTTACTTATTTAAAAGGATTATTATCCTGCTCCTCCGCAAAAAAGGTTCCCACAATGGCTTACAAACCAATAAAATAAAAAATTCTTTCCAGTAGCACCTTAGAGACCAACAAACTTAGTTTTAAGTCTAAGGTGCTACTGGAAAGAATTTTTTATTTTATTTTGTTTTGACTATGGCAGACCAACACGGCTACCCACCTGTAACTAAATCAATAAAAGCAAGGCATTATTTTCCCCCGGGTCTTAAAATTCAAAAAGACATGACACAAAAAGAAAATGGATTAGGAGGGTGGAGGAACTTAGCCAAGTTAGGTACCAGTTATTAGTTACTAGTTCTAACAACCAGCTGGGATGGAAAAGGAGAGGAAGAGTCGAAAGCTAATTATTTTTCCTCTGTGCCAATAAAGTAGTTCTGCATGCCTTCTCTTCCTTCCTCTGTTACAGCCGGGTGCAATGGCTGCTGCCAAGTGACAGTTGATGGAAGGAGGAGCTGGCTTCTCAGCAGAGCTGGTAATGATATTGATTCTCTCTCCCCCCCCCCCCCCGTTCTATTACAGCCTGATGTAATGACTACTGCCAGGCTAGTAATGGGTTCTTAGTCAGCCACACCTCTCGGCAAGCCTCTCCCATTTCCAAATGAACTTACTCTTGCAAAGAGGGATGTCAGGGTTAGGTTGGGCTGGTTAGTGACAGGAGAGGCTTTGTAAGCATTAGCCTTAATGCCTGGCCAATCCTGAGCTTGCTCGGGAAGGTTCTTTCTTGCTTGGCTGCATGGGAGTTGTTGTTTCCAGAGATGTTTAATGCAGTGAATTGAGCTTTGGCCTCAGGAAAGTGTAGGCTTCAATGATGAGGTCTAGAAGGCCGGGCTTGTCACTAGCAAAGGAGAGAGCAAAGACCTTGAGAAATGCCCACCCACAGTTAGCAGCAGGATAGCAGTATTTCCCATTTAAATTACAGCAATTATTTCTAAATGTGCCATTACATTAATAAATCAGCAGCTGCAAGTTTGTGTTTTCTTTTGTACTTGTGTTTCGCAGTGCATAACTGGCCACCCTTGCCTTGCTGTCCCTTCATCCCCAAACACACAAATTTTCAAGAAGATTATTTGAGGGGGCACTGACTAGGAAGGCAGGGGATAAGGCCCCTGAGTTTTTCAAGCCTGCTTAGAGACCATAAGATTTTCCAAGTACTTAGTTAAACAAAACAAAACAAAAAAAACCTCAGAAAACAGATTGCGATCTTAAGGTGGGGAGAGTTCAACTAGTACGCATTTAAAACTTGTGTATTTAAACTCTCAACACAAAATATGAATTGGCTCTGAGTCCGAATATAGGAGCCTCAACCCATTGGCTCTCATAAAAATTATTCTGCTTTATCGTTCTTTGTCATTCTACAGACTATTCAAGGCAATGGCTTGGAGAGTCTCATGTAGTTTCTTTGCATCAGGTCAAACCCCAATCTTGAATGTTTGGTTTGTCTGACCACAGCCCTCAGGTGTGATTTCTGCATCCAGTCCAAGCTCCGGTGCCCTTGTCCCCATTCTCACATCCCTATGAATGTGCCCTTTGACAGCTGTGGAATATGATTCCTTGGTTCCCACATTAGCATGGCTAATTACTTCTGCATGTTATGAAGTTTCCACTCTTCATAATTCTGTAATAAATAGGTGATGTGAAATCGAACACACAAAAAGGTTGGGATGTAAAGGGAGCAATGGTCTTATCTCTAAATATTTAGCACACTTACGTAGCTTTGGCTGTTTTAAGGAGTTTTGCCCTTCCACAGTTTCCAAGATACTAAAATGAAACTATATGCTTGGTTCATTCAATTTATGCCAAAGGGAAAACAGTCTTGCCTAGTCAGTAAATCAGGCACATAACCTTTATGTTTTGCTTCATGAGAATGCATTGACCGTCATCTCTCTGGACCTCATACGTGGCTTTGACTTATATGAGACACATATATAATTCCCTCTAATCCTATTGAGAGTTGCACACAGTTATCAAAGAAGATACATTTTTAACCTCTTAAGAAAGCTGTCCACAAGGCATCTGGAATTTATAGTTCTCATCAATTTGGAGCAATGCAGGTGAACAAAATGAACCTTTAAACTAAAACTGTTGCTGACATAGCCCGGAGACTCAAGAGCAAAAGTGAATATTCAGCAATGTATGGCTCCTCCTTTTCCTCCAGCTACCTTATAATATTAACCTCCTCGTAATCTTCAGAGGCTTGCATAATGGAGATTTGAAGGCTACACTGTTGAGTGTGTGAAAGAAAAAGGCTGGTCTTTGGAGACCGAAGTGTTTTCGATTACAACAAGCCCATTAGCCAATTAAGTGTCTAAGCAAATAATTTACCCTTGCAAGAAGATGGTGTGGCTCTGTTTACATAAAAGAGAATTTTCAAGTGCATTTGTGTGGGGTTTTGTTAAGGCCGGGGAAGTTAGTGTGAAGTTGAAGCTTTGCTCAGAGAGCTGAAATAGTTCAGTGGTTAATCCAGAGCAATGTGAGTAGCTGAAATGCAGCAAGGGAAGTGAGGCAGAAGTGACTGGGAAGAGAAGTGCTTAGCTCTTTCCCCACCTGCAGCTTTTCTTTCATAGCCATCAGCACCCTTCCCACCAGCTGAAATTTCCTCATGTGGATTTGCCACGAAGAAAAAGAAGAGTTTGGATTTGATATCCCGCTTTATCACTACCCTAAGGAGTCTCAAAGCAGCTAACATTCTCCTTTCCCTTCCTCCCCCACAACAAACACTCTGTGAGGTGAGTGAGGCTGAGAGACTTCAGAGAAGTGTGACTAGCCCAAGGTCACCCAGCAGCTGCGTGTGGAGGAGCGGGGAAGCGAACTCAGTTCACCAGATTACAAGTCCACTGCTCTTAACCACTACGCCACACTGGCTCTCACCATGATGGTGTGTGGGAAGGGAAAGCACGGGGAGAAGCAAATGTGGATTTAATGGAAGTGGGCCACAGTTGTATGTATGATCTTGTCTATATGACATGCAGTGCTATTTTTTGGGGGGGAGGGGGCTGAGCTGAATGCCTCCCTTGTTCTCTTATAATGTTAGTGGTGCCTATCTGAGAGGTACCAGAACTGTGTTCCAGTGAGTTCCATCTGAAGAAATGTGGCATGCAGTTTGGAGTAGCACAGAACTACTACTCTAAAATGTTCAGCTGTTACTATGCTCTGATGGGCCATGCTTGGCCTGCACAGATTGTGAGCTACCAAGCCCAATATAGTCCAGCAGCAGTATCTGGTAGTCCATTAGACTTTGGTAAATCTTTTGGCTCTGTTCTCTGCTTGGGACCACACATGCAGGGGTGTGATAAGACACACATATACTCACTTCTTTATCTGTCTGTCTATTTATCTGATATATATTTAGCATGGTGGGTCATGAGCTTGGCAGGCCCAGGGCCAGGAAAACACAGATTTGCAAACCCAGCCAGCCAAGTTGTATCTTTTAATGAGAAGTTTAGCCAGAGATAAGTTTTGACAACCAAACAAGTTAGAATTCACATCGGTAGAAGTAAAATTGAGTGGTTTTGCTTATTACTTAAAGTATTTTCATCCTTCTGCTGATGAAGGACGACAGATTGGTTTTCAAAAGATCAGTACAGTGGTACCTCGGGTTATGCACTTAATTCGTTCCGGGGTGCCGTTTGCACCCTGAGCAGTGCTCAACCCAGGTGGCACTTTTGCGCATGCGCGAAAACGCGAGATCTCGTGAGATCGCACTTCTGCGCATGCGTGAACTGCACAGAATGCTTCTGTGCATCCATGGACCACATGGACATGCGCAGAAACGTCCGTCCTCCGTGTTTCACTTCTGGTTTTGCGGAGTACGCAACCCGAACGTATGAGTGAGTTTGGCCAAACTGCGGGAGGCAGTGAAAGATAGGCATGCCTGGCGTGCTCTGGTCCATGGGGTCACAAAGAGTCGGACATGACTGAACAACTGAACAACAACAACAACATTTAAAGTTATGTTGATAAGAACATATGTTAATCTGCTGAATGCCTGGTGGAAGAGAAACATTTTCACCTGGTGCCTAAAGATATGTAATGAAGGCACCAGGCAAGCCTCTCTGGGGAGAGCATTCCGCAAACAGGGAGCCACTGCAGAAAAGACCCGTCCTCATGTTGCCACCCTCCAGACCTCTCATGGAGGAGGCACACAAAGAAGGGACTCAGATTATGCCCGTAGGGTCAGAGTTGGTTCATATGGGGAGAGTCGGTCCTTGAGGTATTGAATTCCTGAGCCATTTAGAGCTTTATAGGTCAAATCCAGCAATTTGAATTGGGCCCAGAAACTAATTGGGCACCTAGTGCGGTCAAACCAGGATCCGTGTAATATACAGTGGTACCTGTGGTTACAAATGGGATCCGTTCCAGAGCCCCATTCATAACCTGTGATGTGCATAACCTGAAGCGCCATGTCTGTGCATGTGTGCGACGCGATTCAGCGTTTCTGCGCATGCACGTGACGTTTGACGCATCTGTGCATGCGTGAACTGCCGAACCCGGAAGTAACGCATTCCATTATTTCCAGGTTCAGCATGTTCGTAAACTGTGTTGTACGCATCCTGAAGCATTTGTAACGAGAGGTATGACTGTACTCAAAACCATCCTGCCCTGGTGAACACCACCTTAAACCCTAACCCTTTTCGCTAACCAGGAAGAGGTCTGTGAGAGCCTGGGAGGGAAGTTGGAGGAGGGATGCGATGTAGTGCACAAGCCTGTGTGGCGCTTCTCATCTTTGTGATTGGACAGCGTAATGTCTGCATTGGGCCAGTGTGCTTGAGGAAGGTCAAGGGATATGTGTACTGTGTTCTTGGGATACATGCATACGTACTATAATCAGCTTTCCAGCATTTCTTATTGCAGAATACAAACCTGAACTATGTGAATGCCACACGTGTTTCAAGAAGCAACGAAGACACCCATGCCATAATATGTGCCCTTCTTTTATTAGAAATTCTGAGTCATCACGCTTGCTGACTGAACAGATATCCTCAACTTCAGGTTTACTTAACTTTGGCTATAAAACAATGCCATTGTTATTTTGAAGGTTTAATTCTACGCACACTGCAAAACTTTGCCCCGCAAGTACTTTTAAATGGAGTCAATAAGAAAATTTGCTAGTGACCTAACAAGTGAGCTATTGAAAACCAGTGTATGTGGCAGTTTCTGTACATTGATAAATAAACCCAGACCCCTATACTAAAGCCCTGTGCGCTTTAGTACGACCTGCCACCGTGGCAGATTGATTTA
Organism: Lacerta agilis; assembly: GCF_009819535.1. Taxonomy (NCBI): domain Eukaryota; kingdom Metazoa; phylum Chordata; class Lepidosauria; order Squamata; family Lacertidae; genus Lacerta; species Lacerta agilis. The sequence goes on from NC_046315.1 coordinate 19,494,621, forward strand.
AAACAACATTTCTGAATAGATTTAGTAGCACAGCAGCTAATCTCGGAGACATTAGGAGGGAATAGCTATACAGTGACATATTTGTATAATGTGTGAGCGGAATCAAGGTCATGACTTCTTTTCACAACAAAACGCTAGCACATTTTTCTGGCAGGTGTTTACGGCTTAAATACAAAATGCCTTTAATTATGTCTTTGAGTGCACCAAAGACCTAAAGGTATATTGGTGCAATTTGTTTTCTGGAATGGAACTCCAGAGGTCAGTTCAGGATTGTTCTGTGAGCTAAAGACTTCAAGGGTAGTTTGGGGGGGGGGGAATGGAAACTTCCTATCGGTATTCTTATTTATTTAGTAAGGTGTTTTTGTTCTTTGCACAATGCAATTTCTACTCAGTATCATCCCTGCTTCTTTTGGGCAGCCTTTTTAGTCTGCCCAGAAACTGTTTCTCATTAATGTTGATTAAAAAGGCCTGGATTAAGATAATCAAATGTTGGTGTGTGTGTGTTCCACACCACACACACCGGGCGTGCACCTGATTGATCAGCTAGGTAATTATCATCTTCCTGATCTGCTTCTAACTTATATTGTGATTTGGAAAGAGCAATTAATTTCAGGCAGGCTAATTTAGCTTTATCATACCACGTTCGCAAGCTCATGTAAAGGAATCTTATTTATTGTTAGATTTTTCCCTTGTGAGTGCCTGTGTACTCACATCTAACATTGGACACAAAATAGTATGTAGGAAATGAAGGATTTTCTCTCTACACACACTCCGTGCATACAGATTATAATGTTACAAACTTCTGTAATTTGCACCTCACACACACACACACCCCAATTCCAAGCACACTTGCTAAGAACCCCATTAAACACAGTGGTGCTGTACTTAATGCCAAATCAAAATACGCAGGGTGTGCTGTTAGCTGTGACTATACCCACCCACCCCTTCAGCTTTATTTAGCATTTTCTTGGGCAGAAGTCAATTCAACCACTTGATCATATTGATTACCACTTTACAGCTCTTTGAAATCTTTTTGAGGTGGCACTGGGGAAACCAAGCCAGATGGGTGGGGTATAAATAATAATAATAATAATAATAATAGTTGTTGTTATCCATTTTTTCACAGTGTTCTGAATCTCGCTGCACCATGGCTTTTAATTTTTTTTAAAAAATACCTTTCAAAATAATTTCTAACACTGAATTTGTATTTTTCACACTGACATTTTCAGTATACTGTACTTTCTACCACGATCCCAAGTTCCCTTTTCTGGAGAGTTACTGCCCTTTTAAAACCTGAACTTCATGTTGTATGTGGCATGGGTTTGCTTCCTTGTATTGAGTTCTACTTTGGAAACTCTTCCAGTTATGAGGGTTGGGAGGTCTTGGAAAGTGTTGGTCACATCATGAGCTGAGCATTCCTACATGTGACAAGAAAGAAAGGGAGATGCATGTAATAACTAATTATTTATTCAGCATAGCTGGAATATTTTTATATTAATTAAACAGTACTATTAAACAGCTATTTATTACCTGAATTGAGCGTGTAGTTAGGGACGGAGAATAAATTCATTCAGATCAACTTCTGAAGTGAACTGATCTGAATACAGCTATCAATCAGATTATGTATTTCCCCAAATTTTGTGATGCAATTTCAGTTCAAAAAAATAAACACACAAAAGTGCATTTTACAGGGAAATGTGTTATACACACACACACACACACACAGAAAGAGAGAGAGAGAGAGAGAGAATACATATTTTGGGATGGCAATACTTATGAGTATAATTTAAGTGTGATTTTCCCCCCTTGGGTTTGAAACAATGGCAGTAAAACAGAACTGACCTATGATTGAACGAATGCAGAACAACACAGAATGGAAATCGGTTGCAGCTTAAATCATTACATGTAGTAAAAGTGGAGTGTCCTGTACATAAAGCTAAAGAGTGAAATCATGGGGCTGTTAGGTCTTGTGTTTCTAGTAAATCTTTTGTGATAGATGGAAGAATGATCATTAACCTTCTGCATGAACTATAAAGTGTGCAGTCTAGGAAAATGAAGATTGAACTGTAAAAGCCATTCAAAGCCTTATCTACAATTCATGGAATATTTCTTCACTGATTTGTTAGTGCTATTAGCAGTCCCAGGATGCAAGAGAACTATGAAACAGAGTTAACAAAGGCTGGGTGCAGTTCTAGGTGTGTCAGACAAAGTATTTTAGATGGTAATTCTATGTAAGAACATTTAGTGCTTCAAGATACCCAGGGGCTGTGGGAGTGAGAATTGATCATTTCACTCTCCCTCTCCTTTAATGGGAAAAAGATAACAAGATGCATATTGAATTCAGTAGTTTCTCTGTGGGATTGTAACTTCAAAACTTTGATTGTTTTGGACCCTCTATGTCGGCAGAAACTGCCTACTAGAACACCTCTGTGTGACCATAACTTTCTTCCCATAACTCACCTTTTCCAGGTAGCTAGAACACCCATTGCCCTTTTGAAACTAAGCCAAACTATGGCCTGGTTCAAATGACATGGTATGCCAAATTGACTTACTGTGTCTTTTTTACTCACGTGCTGCACTGGGCTCAGTCAAGGTCTGGCTTAATGTATCATCTAAAACGGAATTTGTAGTTAAGCTCTCTCTTTACTGACCATGAGCTATAGCCAATTGCTGATCTCCTCTCCTGCACCATGGGCAAAACAAGGCAAAACATGGCTTATTATGTTCTTTGAATATGATCTTAAGGTTTGTCATTAGTTTACTGTTCATGGTTTGTATAGAGGAAGCCTGGATTCAGATGACATGACATGCCAAACTGTGGCTTGTTTTATCTGCAGCTTGGCAGGAGTGAGGGAGAAGGGCATTAAGTCATAGTGCAGACATTCTCTCTGTCCTGGAAGCTCTGCTTCCTAATCTTATATTTCTCTTGCCATAATGTTTTGGGAAAGGCACTGTGCACATGCTCACTCATTATATAGGTTCCAAGGCTGCTACAGCACCATGGAAAGCTCTTAGTGAGTGACTTGCTGAGACAAGGCACAAAAGTGAATTGAGTTTTTTTGGTTTGGGTTTTTTTTTTTTTTTTGAGCTTTGACCAGCAGTCCAGTTCTCTTAAGCTCTACCCAAGAGGCTCTTAAGCGGCCATACTTCTGTCCTAAAAATAATAGAATCATAGAACTGTAGATTTATAAGGGACCCTGAGAGTCATCTAGTCCAACCCCCTTCTGTGCTGGAGTCTGCTGCCCAACGTGTCCCAGTCAGCATGGCCAGGAATAATGGAAGATGCATTCTTGCAACATGTGGAGGGTCACAGGTTCCGTAGTACTGGATTAGAGTCTGCCATTTCCCATATGACCATGACCAGCTAATGTTATATTTAATAAGGCAAGAGCCCTGCTCTTTTCCTGGCTATATGAGAAGTGCAGATCTTTTATAGCAGGCATGGCTAAACCTGGGACCTTCCAGGTGTTCTGGACTGTAACTCCCATAATCTCTGGTCAATGGCATGCTGGCAGGGGCTGATGGGAATCTAACAACATCAGGAAGGCCACAGGTTAGCCACCCCTGATTACAGCACTGTTTTTGCCCCTGGAGGTGTGAAATTACCTCCAACAACACCTGTCTTCTGGTGTTTAGACTGCTACAGTATTTGAGACCTTTTTTTCCATTAAGGATATGAAACGTTAGAAGAGTGCCGACATTTAAGGTGCATCAAACTTTTATTTTAATTATATTGTAGTGCTGTATAGAATAAAAAATCACACATGTTGAGTTTCCTGCATTGGTTGGACTAGATGATATTCAGAGCTCCTTCCAACTCTATAATTCTATGATTTTGTGAGGCAGAAACCCTTTTAAAGTGTTCAAATACTGTTTGAGTACAGACTTCAGGGCCCTTTTAATCCAGGACAGCTGTTCACTTATAAGCCTTCACTCTATACCCACTGATTTCTTCCTGGGACAACATCTAAATCTCATTTCAGTCATGCATTGTGTGTTATAATCTTGCACTCAGTTTTATACAGATGCAGACCCAAGCCTGAAATGTAACTCACTTGTTCCAAGGTGGCAAAACTCAGAAAGACTGGGGACTTTGTCAAACAGAGAGGTCATGAAAGTGGGACAATATATTCAGAGTGTTAAAAATGTGGCATGCTTTTGAGTCACAAAGAATCTTCCTCAGGCTGAATTTTTGCAACAAATGCTTGTTACGTCCATGTTTTCCATATTTAGAATGGCTGAGCTGTCCACCCAAAAAAATGTAATGTGCGAAGTAGGCTCTTACCATTGCTGTCAGTTCATGTTCATTGATTCCATTCTTACAGTTATTAACCTAGGTCGGAACCTGCTCTTAATGCGCAAGTATTGGCAATTTTACCTCTCTTTAACTATCCTTTGGGTATAAGGTTGTTACTGAGAAACTCATCAACATGATCTCTAGGGCCATAGTCCTAATACAAAATGTGGTGGTTTATACCTGGTTGAGTAATCAGGTAGATCCTAAGTGTCTGATCATTTTTCTTTTCTTTTCTTCTGAAATTGAGGCTTTGCGTGCCTTTTCCTTTCACTTCAAGGGATATTGCCTCACATATGGTCAGGCGGTGTAAGCGTGGATTATCATGGCCTCAGTTTGCAGTGCTGGACTACAATGATTTGTGCACTGTTATGTGCCCAAAGGTAATAGTACCACTATATTCTGCTCTGGTCAGACCTCACCTGGAATACTGTGTCCAGTTCTGGGCACCACAGTTCAAGAAGGATACTGACAAGCTGGAACGTGTCCAGAGGAGGGCAACCAAAATGGTCAAAGGCCTGGAAACGATGCCTTATGAGGAACGGCTTAGGGAGCTGGGTATGTTTAGCCTGGAGAAGAGAAGGTTAAGGGCTGATATGATAGCCATGTTCAAATATATAAAAGGATGTCATATAGAGGAGGGAGAAAGGTTGTTTTCTGCTGCTCCAGAGAAGCGGACACGGGGCAATGGATTCAAACTACAAGAAAGAAGATTCCACCTAAACATTAGGAAGAACTTCCTGACAGTGAGAGCTGTTCGGCAGTAGAATTAGCTACCAAGGAGTGTGGTGGAGTCTCCTTCTTTGGAGGTCTTTAAGCGGAGGCTTGACAGCCATCTGTCAGGAACGCTTTGATGGTGTTTCCTGCTTGGCAGGGGGTTGGACTGGATGGCCCTTGTGGTCTCTTCCAACTCTATGATTCTATGTCAGTGATTCAGTTTAAATCCACAAGTTCCTTTCCTTTGTTTCTTCTGTGGGGTTACTTTTAAGATGAAATTTAAAGCTAAGTTTTTTTTTAATCAACTGTCATTGTCATTGAATTTATCCAGTGGCTCTGGGGAAAGAATGCCTCTTGGCATCATAATATAGGGAGAGGTTTTTCCTTGGGCACAATATTTTATACTTTATGCTTCTTTGCTCCTTACCCTGTAATCTTTCCTCGTTTCCAACAGCCAGTAAAAAAAAGGAAAAGGAAAAGGAATTTACAAATGTATTTTGCTTATTGTTCCAAGAAGTTATGAAGTGTAAACTGAATTTCACCACATTTATATTATTTATTTAATATCTCACCATCAACCTAATCGTTTATGAATACAAAAGCCCATAAATACAGTGAATGATGCTATTTGAATTTTTCTTGTCTAATCTACATAAATGCCTATTAAAAAACACCTGCTGTAAGTTATCGAAAATAAATGTAAAACAGTTCTGCGCAATAATTTCCTTTACATCTCTTTGCATCTTTCCTCTGAGATGCTTTCAAGAATGTAGAAGCAAAGCACTTTTTTATATAAGAAATGTTTTTCCCCTCTCTCATTTATGGCCCAAAGAAAATAAACTCCTTTGCTTTTATAAAGTCTTATATTGCTCATCATGTTGTATCTCATATTCCACAGATCTTTGGGATATGACCTTAATAAAATTTATCTCAGTGTCTGGGAGGTTTTATATTTTTGCTTCTTTTAAAAATCTATCTGCTTGATATCCAAATCTGGCCTAGATGCTTGCAGCATGCTTAGGGTTGAATCGTTCTATTTTAACTTAGTTGTGCATGTGTGTAGCATCAACAAAACAACAACAACAAGAACCCTCCTTGCCTTTGAAAAGCTAACAGCTGTTTTCAAGCAAAATAATTTCAAAATCATATTCTTTCCATGACAAATTTGTGTTAATGAAATAAGGAAAGGAAAGGACTGACAAACCCTCTTGTTTCTCACAAACCCTCTTGTTTCTTTCTGCAGCCTCAATGTGCATCTTTGTGATACTGTTTCTACCCATAAATCTGAACTTTGTTTCTAGACCTTGAAAATGTAAAGCCAACAATTGCTAGACAGTTGGTAACAATCGGGCAATCTTTTTTTAAAAAAAATAATAATATTTAAGCCTATGTTATGTTTTTCAGCACTGCAACACTAGTTGCAAACACCCTCATACCAATATTTTTTCCTGCCTCACTCAAGTTTTCACATTGGAGAATAACTGCTTAAGAATAATATCTGTCTTAACAATAAAATTATGGTAACTACACTCAGTACCGAACTTGGGTTACGATATTCAGGATTCAGTTCTGATCAAGTTGCCCTTGATATAAGAGATGCATAAAATGTCTCTGAAACATTGCACAATACAGTGGTACCTTGGTTTACGAACAGCTTGGTTTATGAAAACAACTTGGATCAAGAACGCTGCAAACCCGGAAGTAGGTGTTTTGGTTTGCAAACTTTGCCTTGGAATAAGAACACGTTCCGCTTCCTGTTGAGTGTGTTCCATTTGTAAATTGAGTCCCCCGCTGCTATGGGAAAGCACACCTTGGTTTAAGAACGCTTTGGTTTAAGAACGGACTTCCGGAACGGATTAAGTTTGTAAACCAAGGTACCACTGTACAAGTTGTTTGTTTGTTTTTTACTTTGCAAGAAGGATAAAGCCCCACATGATTGCATCATTTGCAGCATATAAAAATGGTGTTTCAGTAACTGCTCTTCCTCCTTTGCATTGATTGGACATAACATATGGACTTGTTTTGATTTGTAAAGTTCCTAAATGTTCAGGTGCAAAAGACTGCATGTTCCCATTTTTCCCTTTTAGATCTAATCAGGATGCCACTAATACCACCAGTGTGACAGGTCAGGGTATAACAGTGATGTTCAAGTGTGTTTCTGGTCCTGCCCCACAACTTTGGAGTACCGCCTTGTGGGGAATACAAACTCCTGAATCTCTAGTCCAAACTAGATGTGTGCCTAATATGTAGCAACCAGCTACAGGTTTTGTGTTATTGAGACCAGAGGAGCCCAGTTTAGGGGGGGGGACACACACACACGAGTGCCTGACACTTATTGAAGCACTTATTTAAGGTACTTTCACCCTGAACACTTCTTGGAATCTGGTCTGGATTTTGGTGGCTGGATTTAAATTAGTATAGTAGGTGACAGAAGTGTAATATCCATATCCATTGGAAATTAAATGGCTGCTTTTCATGTTGCACTTTAGGTGTTGATTCTTTTGTTTGTTTTTATATTGTATTACCTGCCTTGATCTGTTGGGGTGGAATATATATATATATATATATATATATATATATATATATATATATGTATGTATGACAAGCTACTGGTTATATATAGTCATTCTTTTAGCTCAGCACTTCAGATATATATTCTAAAATTCAAGGACATCACATGGATTCAGCAATACTCCCCAGAGGGCTTTTGTTTTCATAAATCTATTAATTGATCTCTACCCATAATACGTTGTACTTTCTTTACGCCTGTATTCTGTGGCCAATATACTATGCATATTTTTCTTTGTATATGCTCCATATGTGATTGAAGTGTTATGGTTCATAGTGGGTTTCTTCCCATGTTTCAGAACACAGTGCATATATTTGCTATCACAGGTTGATAGATTCTCTTTGCAGACCAAACGAAGTAGCAGGGGAGGAAACTGAACATTTTTTTGCAAAATTTTAAAAGTAGCATTTTGACCTTTTTGGTTTTGAGTGAGGCGTGACCAGTGGATTAACCTTCAAAGTGACTTTTTGCATTGCTCAAAGGAAGCCACTAATTCCAAACCCCTGAAAAGTGCCACTGTTTGATCATGCATATTTATTATGTAGTGTTGCTAGATGATTTTATATGTTGAACAGGAAAAAATAGAAAGGCTCCCTATATTTGTGTGTGTTTGTGTGTGTGTGTGTGGCATGCATTAGCCAAACCACTTAGGCTCTGAAGTTTCAGCAGAAGTTTGCTTAACATTGCATGAGAATCTCCAGTTGCTCTTCCTTGCTTTGCCATATCAGCTATTAAGGATGGTGACATTTGAAAGTGCCTGGACAAAACTGATACATAAAGGTATGCTTACATACCATTAATGAATAAATGGCTAGACAGTGGTGTCCTTCTGGATTTAGCAGACAAACTAAAGCACAGTGTTGGCAAAACAGAAATAAACAACAAGTCTCCTAAAAATGTCAGCAAGAGTCCAAAGAGGCATTTGCAAGAAGCAAAGTCCCATAAACCTAGCCTATAACTAAGCTGCTTTGTATTTCATCCATGCTGGCTTGCTCATATCTTATTTATACATGTGGTGCTAATGCCACCAGAGGGTTTCCATTTATTATTAAATATACTTCAACTTCAAAATAAGCTAATTGTGACATTTGGGCACTGTTAAGTCTTTAAAAAAAAACAAAAAAAAAAAAACAACTTCCCATGTTTAGCCCGTATGACAGCTATCACTTAGGGGAGCTTTAATTATTGATGCTCTTAAAATGAGACAATCCAGCACTCGGTTAAGTCTCAGGTGCTGCTGCTAAGGGGGAGCAGGGAGCAGGGCAAGAGGCTGCAATAGGTACTGTGCCCCCAAAGCAGGAGCCTTGTGTCATGGGCTGACCCAGCGCCAGTGTATTTTGACCCTTATAAATAGGCCTGAAGTTCCACTGAAGCAAGAATGACACCATTTGCTGTCAGTATCCTCCCTTTCCATGTCTCAGTTCCCCTTTGGTGCATAGCTTATGCACTGCGGACTTGGAAATTGAGTGAAGGTAGCCTAGTTGGTTACCGCTCCCTGATATGTTTAGCAATATGTCACATTCAATACCGGCACCTGGCCAATTGGCAGACCAATTCTGTGTTACAAAGGTGTCTGCAAATGTGACACGGAGGCTGGCAACATCAACCCTGCCATGTGGGAATCCCTTGCAGATTGTCACGGTCCAGGCTGGCATGTCAGGCAGCCAGCGAGGCATGTCAGGACCAGGGATAAGTTGGTAGGGAAGAGGGCCGAGGAGCCAAGGTCCAGGGGAAGGGAAGCATGACGTACAAGTCTCGGTCCGAGGGTCAAGGCACAAACTCATGGTCCAAGGGTCAAGGCACAAAGTCACAGTCCAGAGGAGGAGTGGCCACTGGGAGGAGCACAGAGAGAAGAAACGCCATGGCGCATCTGCAGCAGCACAATCGGATGCCTTTACCTGCCCCAGCTGCAACAAAACATGTCTCTCCCATGTTGCTCTCTACAGCCACAGCAGGCACTGCAACCACCCAACAGCACTCCTCCATTGTTTCCCGAGACAGGCAAATGCCAACAATAAGCTTTTACATTATCATTGTATGCAGCAGGCCTCATCCCATACACCAGTCCTGTACTAGGGAGCAAGTCCACTGAATTCAGTAAGATATAATATACATGGGACATAGTGCAAGACATCTTGCTACTGAAGCAGACCATAATATCCCCATCCACCCCTGCTGAGACAAGCACACTAAAAGATCTTACTGCACTATTGGGACATCATGTCCTGTCATCATGCCCCACTCCTTATGTCCTATGCTGCCCTATACATATGGCCCTGATGAGGGAAAACATACTTTAAAATTTAAATAGAAATGCAATGCATCTCTTCACTGTGGGAGGAATGGGACCAGAGGGCCTGCTCAGTCTGCTCTCCAGGGTTCTAGATGTTGATGGGCCACTTCAAGGCCCCTGTACTCCCTTTGGCAGTTCTGAGAGCCAGTGTGGTGTAGTGGTTAAGAGTGGTAGGCTCGTAATCTGGTGAACCGGGTTCGCGTCTCCGCTCCTCCACATGCAGCTGCTGGGTGACCTTGGGCTAGTCACACTTTTCTGAAGTCTCTCAGCCCCACTCACCTCACAGAGTGTTTGTTGTGGGGGAGGAAGGGAAAGGAGAATGTTAGCTGATTTGAGACTCCTTTGGGTAGTGATAAAGCGATATAGCAAATCCAAACTCTTCTTCTTCTGTGAAACAGACTTGGACTGGACATCACTTGAAGCAGAAGACTGCCCTCTGGCATCTCACCCATTCCACCTGCACATGGCTCTTTCAGGCACAGTCGGACACACTGCATTTTTGGTAATCTTTCAGCCTGTGACTACATTCAGATACTTCCCAAACAGAGGGGAAAGTGTCAGCAAAAAATAACAATAGCTGAATAAACTTCAGTAGTAGCTTGAAATGAGACTGGAAGGGCTCAGGGTTATGACATACTGCAGTCCTACTACAGTACTTCAGAGAGATATGAAAAAGATACAATATATTAAGGCCGTGTGCTAGATTTATATTGTTGAAGAAATTTCATAACTTGCCTTGTCTAGTAATCAAAGTATGGGTGCAATAAGAAACCATAATTAGAAAGAGAAGTAGTAAAGCACATAATCTGATTCTCTCGCTGAAACATCTACTTAATTGAATCTAGTTAATTTTCTGAAGATGTTTTAGTTTAGGAAATATCCTGAACTTTAAAGTTGAACGTGATACATTTCATAGTCTTAATATGGTAATGTGTAATTTATTCGGACAGTGATTACTCAGGGCTAGACTAAGTATATTTTAGGTTTTCCAAGCTTAAAAAAAATACAGGCAAAGTAAAATGAAAGTTAAAATAAAACCATTCACATAGTAAACAAATTTAATTTTTATTATCTCGGTCTAGAAATAGCATACAGGCCACCAGCATTATCATGCAGAAACATAAATCCACCCTTTTAAGAGAAATGCTCAGAAAAATAAACATTTGTGTAATGTAATTAAGGAGTGGAAATACACCTAGTTTTGGTCTATCATCATCATGCAGACTGCAGTCCTGTGTGCATTTAATTGGTACTGAGCCCCATTGAACTCAGTGGGACTTGCTTCTGAGCACACAAATGTTCAATTACTTAGCATTCCTGAACTCATGCATATTTATTTTATTTTGTCTTGCTCCATTTCAGTATGTAATATGCTTATTGAAAATACAGACGTAGCTCAAATTTATTTATCTAAACTGTTAAGCGCCCCTTGATTATGTGGGTGCCCACTGAAACATTTATACGTTCATTCCACTTCCTGCAAAAGATGGAAGAAACTAACAAGGGAGAAGGAAAGGCTTTGGTGCCATTTTGCAGGAACAACATACTGTACCTCTCACACTCCCAGATTGGAATTCGTGTTTTTGAAGATGCTGCTCTTTGTCAGACCCTAAGAGCAGGCAGATCTTTCCTGGGCTAAATTATGGTGTGTGTAGCAGCTCCATCTCACCTTGTTCATAGAGGTCTCCCCCCACCCCTCAAGTAGCAATTGCCGATAATATACATTGTAGGGTTGCCATATTTCAGAAAGTGAAAATCTGAACACAGAAATTGTCATCAAAATTGCCACTTCCAACGCAGTGGTGTCCAAACCTTTTTCAAAGAGGGCCAGATTTGATGAAGTGAAGGGCCAGGGGGGCCGACCAAAGGGTCAATCAAAGTTATTGACCTTTTTTTAGGATTGACGTTGTTGAAGTTTTTTTTTAGGATTTTACCCCAGGAAATAAACTGCCACAGGGGCTGGATTAAACCGACCGGCGGGCCGGATTAGACCCTGAAACGGACTTCTTTGGATATGCCTGCTATGGGTTGCCATACGTCCAGATTTTCCCGGACATTCCAGCAATTTCTGCCCGGACACTGCCCCCAGCGGCTGAATCCCGGGTATGTCCAGGAACTTCCGGACATATAGCAACCCTAATGCATTGCAAATCCTTCGGTTTAACTCTTTTTTGAAACCTATTTCTGTTACGATCTGCATGCGAACTGGTGAGTGAAATTCATCTTCTGCAGGCAAAGGTACTGCATGCTTTTCTTCCTTGCAAACCAGCTGTTGTCCAGTACCAGGAGGGGCAATGTTTGACACAGCAGTGGCCATCAGCACAACTTGCTATGTCTCAAGATACCTGTTGCTATTACATACATGGTTTCACTTCATTGAGCCTTCACTGGTCTGCTGTGAAAAGACCCGGAGCTCTCCCTGGGAAGAAAAAGCTGCTTCTGCAGAGTCTGCTAGTGAATGTGAGCTGCTCAGTTACAATACAGTGCTTAATTCCAAACACTTAAATCCTACAGGGCTCACATGAACATAGCTGTGGTATGTTCTTTCTTTATTATCCAGGCTGAAATGCTTTGCAGAATGGCAATGGCGGAGAGGCAGGTCCATGGGAACACAAAGCTGTGCTCTCTTAGACTGTTAGCTTCTGTTGTTGGCAAGCTAGGGGGGCATTTCTTGCTCTTCCCTGGCATTTCTCTATGTCCTCTAGCATCTTGGTCTGCTGGTATGTGTCCTTGAACTGTGAATGCCTCTTGCTTGTCTGGCTAGAAGTGAGTGTATGTGCGTGCATAGAAACCTCATATTTTTGCATGGCTTCAATGAAGCCTATTTTACAAAGGTAAGAGTCACATGCTTCACTCACTTTTGCCTCTTTCATTGTCTCTCGAGTCAGATGGATGCCAGCCATACCCCACCTGTGGAATGCTCTCCCCAGGGAGGCTTGCCTGGCACGTTCTGTACATATCTTCAGGCACCAGGCAAAAGCGTTCCTTTTCTCTCAGGCCTTTTGCTATTTAAGCGATTTATGGTCTTTTAAAATGGGGGCGACAGGGTGGGTTATTCTTTGTTACTATGGTATGTATTGTCAACCGCCCTGTGATTATTGGATGTAGGGAAATATAGAAATTAAATAAATAAAAATATATATTTTTTAAAATACAGTTGTAACTTGGAAGTCGAACGGAATCCGTTCCGGAAGTCCATTCAACTTCTAAAATATTCGGAAACCAAAGCGCAGCTTCTGATTGGCTGTAGGAAGCTCCAATTGGAAGCCGCATCAGACATTGGGCTTCCAAAAATAGTTCACGAACTGGAACAGTCACTTCTGGGTCTGCGGCGTTCGGGAACCAAAACGTTCAGGAACTAAGCTGTTCCGAGGTACGAGTGTAGTATCTTGCAGGGTTATAAGAATTACTGAGAATACAAGCGAAATGCTTCTTGACACTATAGTTCTATATTGGTGTGAATTATTACTACTATTATCGTTGCAGAAAATCTATTAGAATGCTGTCTAAAGTTGGTGCATCCGTGCTCTTGGCAGTCGTGAGGGACACTGGAGTCCCCTTTTGCCACAAGCCCATTTCCAAGAGTTCAGTAATATTGAACCATGAGTTATGTGTGGCAATGTACAAGATGCATTTTGTGACTCCTCGATGCTCCGCAGCTGATCAATAGGAAGAAACTGCTAGCTTTTAGTCTTGGCAAGGTGTTCCTTTAAAAATGTTGAAGGATTGTGTTGTGCTAACCATAATGTGTGTGGGCACGGAATTCCTCCCCTCATTTATTTTATTTAAAGCATTTTAAACCCACTCTTCAGCCAAAAAAAAAGCAACCAACCTATGGCAACTTGTAAATGTCAATGATAAGGCAGCCCCTGCCTTCAGGCTTTCTATCTAAAAGATAAAACACAAGGGATTGGGAAGGAGGAGGGAATATTTGTAAACTGTCCTGGGATCCTGGGGGATGAAGACAGCAGCAGGAGCAGCAAAATAATAATAATAATAATAATAATAATAATAATAATAATAATAATAATAATAATTCTCTATATTTCAAAACAATAGGCTACCTGCTTATGGCTAATGTTTTAAGAATGATTTAGAGATGCAAAATTCTGGTCTTTTGCCACAATACATCAGTAGTCAGTGTAGATAACATTACCCAGAGTAGTGAAAAGCAGAATGTGAAGAAGCTTTTAACATTTTAATTATTTTTTTCACTGCACTCTTGCTTTTTATTCCTACCAGAACAAGAGCTTTGTAAAGTCCCAAAGCTTGTATTTTATTTCATCCGTGGCCAACGGATCCATAATGCATATTACTCTACCTACATTAAGCCTGGATGTCTTTCAAGAGCAAATTTCAAACAGATAATCAGCTTCATTTTCAGCATCTTTACAACCCCAACTCAGACGGATGTGCAGTTCAGTAAGAGAGCTAATTTGCTGAATCGATATATAGACCACTGGCTTCTTTTTATCTAAGCTATATCAGAGAAGTGCATCTTTGAGGAAAATTTTAAACAGTGACACTTTCTTCGTGCTGTGGCTTTAGGCCTGTGATCCATATCTGGAGTAACCTAATGTCCATTATGGAAACTGAGAAGCCAGAACGCAAGTGAAGGTAGAGATGGATGAATGGAACAGGACAGTTGCAAGTCTGGTCCTTATTCTTTCAATTAATAGGCTTCTTAAAATTCCTTTTTAGGCAAAAATGTCTCTCAGATTGGTATGCACCTATATAATATAAGAGTTTCTTCACATCACATGCAGAAGTAATGGGAGTGTGAAAGTCGAGCAATTTGGATCCTTACAAACACTTAAATCATAGAATCATAGAGTTGGAAGAGACCATAAGGGCCATCCAGTCCAACCCCCTGCCAAGCAGGAAACACCATCAAAGCATTCCTGACAGATGGCTGTCAAGACCTCCAAAGAAGGAGACTCCACCACACTCCTTGGCAGCAAATTCCACTGTCAAACAGCTCTTACTGTCAGGAAGTTCTTCCTAATGTTTAGGTGGAATCTTCTTTCTTATAGTTTGAATCCATTGCTCCATGTCCGCTTCTCTGGAGCAGCAGAAAACAACCTTTCTCCCTCCTCTATATGACATCCTTTAACATATTTGAACATGGCTATCATATCACCCCTTAACCTTCTCTTCTCCAGGCTAAACATACCCAGCTCCCTAAGCTGTTCCTCATAAGGCATAGTTTCCACACCTTTGACCATTTTGGTTGCCCTCCTCTGGACACGTTGTTCCAGTATCCTACTTGAACTGTGGTGTCCAGAATCCGGGAGAAGGGGTGAGAAGCGGACGCAAGACGGGGACATCGCACCCCCCCAGTAGCGCAAAGCCTCAAGATCCAGATAAAAGCAGCCCGCTTCCAAAACAGAAGAGGAGAAGATAAATGGAGACTAGGACAACAAGAAAGATCTAGTTGTCCAGAAATTAGGAATTGGCAACGACAGAAATTTGGACGGGAGTAAGAGACGCAAAAAGGGAGTCCGTCTCTGCTCTGGTGAAAATGGCGCTGGGCATGACTGTGCAAGACGATCTGAGCGCAGCGTTCCTGTAAGTGAGTTAACTTTTCTTTGTCTGGTCGCCCGGGGGTCGATGGTGGAAGGGGCTGATCAGCGGAATATAAAAATAATAACATAAGATAAGAACTAAGCTGTACTAAAAACCAAGAAGATCCGGCGGGGGGGGAAGAGAAAAGGGAAGAAAGACTCTTAGTTCGGCTGAGTATCGTGCTGGCAAACCAAAAGAAAAAAAAAACTGAAAAGGGGTTTTGCGTGGCGATACAGGGAAAGGCTGCTTTTGTTGGTGAGAGACGTTTAAAAGACCTTATACAGCTGGAAATCGTGGGCGGCCGAAGTGGCTGAGAGGGAGTTTTGTCCCCCTGCCCCCCCCCAGTGGGAGAAGACTAAGCCGGCGGGTGGTGAAAGGAAATAAAGGCGCTGATCATATGGACAAAAACTTTAGAGGTATCGACCTCTTGGATTACAATCATCGATTGAACGGAGAAAGAGGACGGGGGTCGACTGGAAGCGCTGCGGGAGAAAATGGAGATCGATGCAAACGTCGGACTGAGTTTTTGAGTATTGGGGTGTGGGGGAGGGAAGAGGGGCTTGTTTTTCAGGTGGGACCTTCGTCGCTGCAGCAGACTTCGTGGATCTTTGGACTTTTGTGGTTTTTTCTACGGATACGGACTGATACGGACTGAATAGCATCTAGGTGAACTGCTGTTTTCCTGAGTTAGAAAGTAACAGAAGTGGAGAGGAGCTTGTAACAAAGAAATCGAAAGTAACTTTGGGACTCTGGTGAACAAAGAAATCGAAAGTAAGAGAAGGGACTGTAAAAGATAGACACTCTCCAACGCCACCTAAAGGCGAAAAATAGAATACAGGGAAAATTGTAGTAGAAATTATAATTGTAAAAGGGTGGATTGAGTAACGCGCCCCCTGGTGGTTGAAAAAATAATAACAGAAATTAGATTTAGGGCTAAAATGAAGGGGAATAAAGGGAGTGCAACACCAGGAGATAGAAGGCCCTCAAAACAAGAGGAGGGAAAGGAATGGGAAGGCTTATTAGCAGAAATAAAAAAAGAAATAAGGCAGAGTGAACAGAATATAGAGAAGAAAATTGTAGATCTGAAAGAATCAATGGATGAGAAATTTGAAAAGGTGGTGGGAGAGTTGACAGAACAGTTGAAAGACCTATCTACTAAGTCCAAGACATTAGAAAGCTCAGTAAAGAAAGTCCAGAAGGAAGTGAGACAATCAAAGAAAGATACAGAAAAAGTGAAAGAAGAAATAGGGGATCTGAATAGGACCCAAGAAGAGATGCTGGACAATTTAGCCATGTTAGAACTAAGGCAAAAACAGCTGAACCTCAAATTCCGCGGGATACCAGTGGAAGCAAATGAGAACATAAGACAGAAATTAGTGTCTGAACTGGCCAGGTGGTTAAATACAAAACAAGAAATTGTGGAGTACTCCATTCTAAATGCTTTTAGAATAGGAGTAAAATCAGCGAAAGCGAGAGCCAAAAAATTACCAGGCGACTGCCTGGTAATGTTTAATTCAATGGATATTCGGAACGAAATTTTGAAATTAGGCCATTCACAGAAATTGATAATTGGAGGTAGGGAAATTATCATACATAAAGAAATTCCAGTAAGATTTTTAAAAAAGAGAGAGCCGTACCAGACACTGACAGGAATTTTGAGGAGAAAAGGAATAAGTTTTCGATGGGAATTTCCCGAAGGACTAACTTTCTACTTCAAAAACAAGAGATATAAGATCACAAATGTGCAAGAATTAAAGAAGTTCATCAGAAGATACCCGAAGGAGTTGGGATTGGAAGGAGATAAGAAGGAAAAGAAAGTGAAAGAGTTAGTAGAAGGAAAGACGGAGGATGGAGCAGTAGGAGGAGTGGAAGAGGAGGAAGAGGAAGAAGAAGAGGGAGAAGGAGAAAGAAGCGAACAGGAAAGTGAAGAAGGAGAAGAGGAAGAGGAACAGGAAAAGGAAGACAGAGAAAACACTAAGTTGTAGAAAGACTTAACAAAGAAACCGGAGTTATGATTTTAAAACTTCAATCTTGGAACATAAATGGTTTGAACAATAAATGTAAAAGAAATAAAGTTGAACATGTTTTAAATAAACAAAAATTAGACGTCATATGTTTGCAAGAAACCCACATTGCCAAAAAACATAAAAGAATATTAATAAATAAAAGATTGGGCATGGATTTTGTGTCGGCGGCTAAAAAGAAAAAACGCGGGGTGGTTCTTTATGTAAAACAGAAGCTGGAACCCAAACTGATTTATAAAGATGAAGATGGGAGAATAGTAATCGTACAAATACTATGGCAAGGAGAGAAAATACAACTGGTAGGAATATATGCCCCGAATAATAAAAAAGCCAAGTTTTATAAAAAGCTTGAGGAAATCTTGCTTGAGTTTTCTGATCAAAAACAAATACTAATGGGTGACATGAATGGGGTGGTGAACCCTACAATGGATAGAACATCAAGAAGTCGGGGTTCTGAAGGTAAATTGCCAAAGGCTTTTCTTACATTGACAGAAAACCTGAGCTTAATAGATGCATGGAGGGCAAAACATCCGGAGAAAAAACAATATACACATTTCTCGGAACCTAACAAAAGCTCAGCGAGAATAGATCATATTTGGGTTACAAAAGGAATATTATTAAAAGTAAATAAAGTAGAGATTCAGCCAAGAACCTTATCGGACCACAATGCCGTATATATGGAATTAAAAGGAGAAGGTGCCAAAACCAGGTGGAGAATGAATGAAAGTCTGTTTAGTGATGAGAAAATAACAGAAAAGGCAAAAAAGGTTTTAAATGATTATTTTGAATTGAATTTAAATAAAGAAACAGACATAAATGTGGTCTGGGATGCCAGCAAAGCGGTGTTAAGGGGATTCTTGATATCGCAAGATATTGGAAAAAGGAAAGAAAGAGAGAAGAAGAAGGAAGAAATTTTAAAAGCGCTAGAAGACAAAGAAAGGCAATTGATTTTAAATCCAAAAAATCAAGACTTAAAGCAGAGCATTAGGGGGCTAAGAAATCAATTTGAAATATTAACTAATCAGGAAATAGAATGGAAGCTAAAGTGGCTAAAACAAAAGAATTTTGAGTATGCTAATAAATCGGGGAGGCTTCTTGCGTGGCAGTTGAAGAAGAGAAAAGAACAGAGCATAATAAATAAAATTAGAAGAAATGAAGTATTAATAGAAAATCCAAAAGATATTAAAAATATTTTTCAAGAATTTTATAAGAATTTGTATCAGAAAGACCAAGAAAAAGAAGAAGAAATGGATATATATTTGGATAAGAACAAACCAAAGGGAATATTAAAAGAAGATCAAGAACAATTGAATACTCCAATATCAGAGGAAGAACTTAAAATTGCAATACAAAGGTTGAAAGGAGGGAAGGCACCAGGCCCTGATGGTTTATCAGCAAGATATTATAAGGAATTGGCACCGCAGTTAACACCAAGAATGTTAGAGGTGATGAACAGAATTTTGATAAATGGGAGAGTTCCGGATTCATGGAAAGAGGCTTTTATTACCTTAATTCCAAAAGAGGGCACAGATTTATTAAACGTAAAAAATTACCGGCCGATCTCATTATTGAACCTGGATTACAAGTTATTTACGGACATTTTGGCAAGAAGATTGAAAAAGGCTCTAAATAAAATAATCCATAGGGATCAGGCTGGGTTCCTCCCAGGACGCCAGATGAAAAATAATATTAGAACAATAGTAGACCTAATTGAATATTTAGACCTGAAAATAGATAAAAAAGCGGCTTTAATTTTCATCGATGCCGAAAAGGCCTTCGATAATGTGTCGTGGCCATTCATGATGAAGGTCTTAAAAAAGATGGAGGTGGGGGAACATTTTTTAAATGGGATTAAGGCAGTCTATAAAGAACAATCAGCCAAATTAGTGATCAATGGTATGTTAACAGACAAATTTGGAATCACAAAGGGCACAAGACAAGGTTGCCCGATATCACCATTGTTGTTTATCGCTGTATTGGAAGTTCTAGCGGATAAATTAAGAGCCATAAAAGATATTAAAGGAATTAAGATGGGAAAGAGAGAGTTTAAATTGAAGGCCTTCGCGGATGATATTGTAATGACATTAGAAGAACCAATGCAAAGTGTGGAAAAGATGCTGACAGTAATAGAAGAATTCGGAAGGTTAGCAGGTTTAAAGCTAAACAAAGAAAAAACGAAAATGCTGGTTAAGAATTTAAGTAAAAACGAAATAGAAGAATTAGAAAATAAATACGGCATTATGGTGGTAAAAAAGGTTAAATATCTAGGAATTTGGCTGTCACCCAAAAACATAAATTTGTTTAATGATAATTACGAACCTATTTGGAAGCAAATCAAAAGAGATTTAGAAATTTGGAGTAAATTAAATTTGTCACTGTGGGGGAGGATTGCAAGTGTAAAAATGAGTGTACTACCAAAGATCTTGTTTCTTTTCCAAATGCTACCAGTGATCAAGGGAATAAGCCAGTTTAAAGAATGGCAGAAAAACCTGTCAAAATACATCTGGCAAGGCAAACGCCCAAGAATTAAACATAAGTTATTAATAGATAAAAAAGAGAGGGGAGGCTTTGGATTGCCAGATCTAAAAATTTATTATGAGGCATCATGTATGCTCTGGCTTAAAGAGTGGATGGTGCTGAAGGATAAGGAGTTGCTAGATTTGGAAGGTTTCAATAACAGGTACGGCTGGCACTCCTACCTTTGGCAAGATAAAGTGAAGGTGCATAGGGAATTCCTGACACACGTATTTAGAAAACCTTTATATGAGGTGTGGCTAAGACACAAGGATTTGGTGGAGAGAAGAACACCTAGATGGCTCTCTCCCACAGAGATATTAACAATAAAGAAAATTAATACAGAAGAAGAAAATTGGATAACATATGAAGAATTGTTAATTGAGTCAGATAAAGGGTGGAAAATTAAAGCATATGATCAGGTAGCAGAAAAATTGACAGGATGGATTCAATACCATCAGATTTATAATTTATTTAATGAAGATAAAAGAAAGGGTAATTTCGATAGTAAAAAATCAAAATTCCAAATAGAAATTTTAGAAGGTAAAGAGAAATTGTTATCTAAAATGTACGATTATTTACTGGAGTGGCACACTAAAGACGAAGAAGTCAAAGAGGTAATGATAAAATGGGCAGTAGACGTCGGTCACAACATACAATTAGAAATGTGGGAAAACCTCTGGAGGAAACATATGAAATTCACAGCATGTATACTCCTAAAAGAAAACATCATGAAAATGATGTATCGATGGTACCTCACCCCAGTAAGATTGGCAAAAATGTATAGAAAATATGATAAGAAATGCTGGAAGTGTGAGAGAAAGGATGGTGAGTTTTACCATATGTGGTGGACATGTGAAAAAGTCAAACCTTTCTGGGAAGCAATTTATAATGAATTAAAGAAAATTTTCAGGTATACATTCCCAAAAAAACAGGAAGCGTTTTTGATTGGCTTGGTGGGGGAAGAGATTGAAAGGAAAGATCAAAACTTTTTCTTATATGCCACCACGGCAGCAAGAATATTATTGGCGCAAAAATGGAAAGTTAAAGAGGTACCAACAGTAAATGATTGGAGAAGAAAGGTATTGGAATTTTCAGAATTGGCAAAATTAACTGGGAAAATAAGAGAACAAAAGGATCGAAGGTTTCAAACGGAGTGGGGTAAATTTTTGGAATATATAAAAGATTATAAAGAGATGTAAGCACTTACAGGGTATAAAAAAATCTTGTAACAGGATAAAATTAGTAATGAAAGTATTGAGATAATAAAATATGCGAAAGAAGAAAAAGAATAGAAGAGAAAGCGTGGGAATGATGTAAAAATTAGAAAGCCAGAGACGAGAGGGAAGGAAGTCAAAAAAAACTCGGCGGAGTTTGGTGATATTGTAAAACTTTATTTGATGTATACATTTGTGTTCTGTATGAAATTGGAAAATAAAAATACTTGATTGCAAAAAAAAAAATGAACTGTGGTGTCCAGAACTGGACACAGTATTCCAGGTGAGGTCTGACCAGAGCGGAATACAGTGGTACTATTACTTCCCTTGATCTAGATGCTATACTCCTATTGATGCAGCCCAGAATTGCATTGGCTTTTTTAGCTGCTGCATCACACTGTTGACTCATGTCAAGTTTATGGTCTACCAACACTTCATAAGCCTTATTGTTGTACAATAAATAAATTGATGGAAATGGCACACTGCCTCCTCCCCAGGTGGACTGTAGAGGAACAGTTTTATTTTTACTTCATTTAAATATACTTATCCTGACTTTCTGACCTCTACATCAGACCAACAATCGTAGCTAATGCAATCAGTTGCCAAAACTGACAATGGAGAAAAACAGACAAACATTGAATTGACTACATCTTGTGGTTAATGTGGAGAGAGCTTCACCATGAGTCCTGGTTCATATGGCACACTAAGCCAAACCTTTGCATAGCAGTAACAGGGCCCAAAGGAGCAAAGCAACGGTCTGCTCCTCTTCAGAAGCCCATGGATTGCATGGTCTAATTAAGTCACAGTGTTGTGCAAACCAGGCCATTATTGTTTAGGATATAGATATACCTGAAATATACTCGGAGTCAAGTGTGAATTTCATGCTCTTTATTCAGCTCATAGTAGTGAGGAATGCAGTTCCCCCAAAACGTTTGCTTTATATACACTATTTACACAATGGGCCCCACGTGATTGGCTAATTCCGGGATACTCCTGTATGCCAATCGGAGTGCGGATTCATTTCCACCTGGAGCTGGATTGGGTGGCTCCTGCGGACCAATCAGACTGCTGCAATCTCAATCCTATTGTTCTGTGACCAATCAGACTGCTGCATTTTGGATCCTATTCAACTCAGTACATAAAAATACCCAAACAATTTTAACCTGACATCTTAAGGCTAGCAAAGAAAGACCTATGCAAGACTCCTGGGCACCACCACTAAGGCAAAACTTCATCACCCGCCCGCACTGTAACTCACTTGTTGGTAGCACACTGAGCAGAGCCTCTGCTGACAACTTGAGAGTGCAAATTAGTTTCTATGGAGGTAGATGGACCTTTCAATATCCTAGCCTTAAACCGTTTAGGACCATGCAGTTAAAAAAACAACAACACCCAGCATTTTGAATTGGGCTTGGAAACAAACAAAAGCTATGTTATTTCTGCCGAGCTCTGGTGGTTCAAAATAGATAGCATTTCTTGTTCACAGATTGGAATGACTTACTAACTGGACACCTTTTTTTGGCAATAGCTGTTTTCTGTTCTAAGAATACTCATGGCCAAGCCAGATGAGCTATCACAAAGTGATCAGAAGTCCTGAAGTTCCTTTAAAAAAATGAAATCAATCTACCCCAACTTTTAGGACAAGCCCTGACAAGCTTGCTTATAATAAAAATTGCATATGTAGGTGTAAGATTGCAGCGTACGTGTGATTTGACGGACGCAAGAGAACTCTAGGCTAAACTGGCACGGCAGAATCAAGAGTGGTGACAGGGACAATAAAATGTGGACAATGTGAACATTTTTGTGATGAAAGAAGAAGAAAAATAATCAGATCTGGGGTGTGTGTGGCAAGATTTCAAATGAGATAACCTAGATATATGGAAGAAAGGAAAGGAAGAGTGTCCTTTTCAATGTTATGCTTGAAATAAGTGAAATAGAAGACCCACTGGAATAGAAAGAAGTTGTGACCAGTGATGTGGTGTGGAATTTCACTCTTATTGTGGAAATGCAGCTTCATTAAATTAATTTGTAACACACTGGATGAATATAATACAAACATTTGAGCAACTGGAATTAGTACAACACTAGTCACATCTAAAGTTAACTTGTTTCAAGTGACCTTCACTAGTTTCTTAACTGTGTGTGAACTTGGAAGTCATTCCCCCAACTTCATCCCACCCCTGTTCCTGCTTCATTTTGCTTATGCTTTGATTGACCCCTAATACATGTCTTCCGACTCTTTCTAAATGGCGTATTTATACAACACTTATACAACAGAGCCAGTGTGGTGTAGTGGTTAAGAGCTGTAGACTCGTAATCTGGTGAACCAGGTTTGTGCCCCTGCTCCTCCACATGCAGCTGCTGCGTGACCTTGGGCTAGTCACACTTCTCTGAAGTCTCTCAGCCCCGCTCACCTCACAGAGTGTTTGTTGTGGGGGAGGAAGAGAAAGGAGAATGTTAGCCGCTTTGAGACTCCTTCAGGTAGTGATAAAGCGGGATATCAAATCCAAACTCTCCTTCTTCTCTTCTTTTACTTCCCTTTATTATACTGTATAAATCTGCACAGTTACTGATAGTTTAATCCTTGCATCTATTTTACAAATAGTATTAGCGTTTCTAAAATGCCATCTTTTGAGCACACAGTTTTACACCTCTGTCTTCATTGGACTCATATTTGTGCCTGGCAACTAAACCGAAACCAAACATCTTTTCTCCCCCTTCTTACTAGTTTACATACTGCTACCTTCTAGTGGGGTATGCAAGTACACTATTTTCCTTGGTTATGCAATGGATTTCTTGTATGGAGTTTATTCTATGAATTTTCAAAAATTCTGGATCTTCCTTTCCTCTAATATAGGCCTTGCTGGAAACAGCTTTGTCCCTCGTGAGTTTTTTTCTACTTCCCCTTTTTTGGACTTACATTCATATATTCCCCCCCCCCTTTTAATTCCTGCTATTTTGTTCTACCATTCTCTGAACATGGACATCCCACACACTTGTGTCATCATGCTGAGCCATGGGTTTAGCTTAAGGCTTATCCACACTTACACTTACCTCTGTACTTTCAGGACATTGTCCACACTTTAAAGCTCTGTGTCCAAGTGCTCTCTCTTTTTTTTTTTTTTTTTGCACCAGAGCTCTTTAAAGCTGAATCTGAGCAAACAGCAATCCTCAGAAAGCCTGACTTGCCATTTACAGCCTGGAAAGAGTGGTGCAGAAGATAAGTGTGGAAAATACGTTAGTGTGGTGTGCTAACCAAACCAAATCTACAGCATTTTGGAACAAGGAACAATAGTTTGTTCAGACCTTCCAAGAGTCCCTATTTTCCAGGGACAGTCCTGGATTTACAGAAGCCAGCCTGGTTTCTGATTTGATCCTGGAATGCCCTGCTTTTCCTTAGAACGTACCTATTTTCATTAGAGAAATGAAGGGTATGGAGTTACGCAACCCCTGAGCGATCTGAAAGCAGCCTTCCATAGGGAAGCTTTTTAATGTTTAATGTTTTGTTGTGTGTGTGTATGTGTGTGTGTGTGTGTGTGTGTGTGTGTATGTTGGAAGCAGCCCAGAGGGGCTGGGGCAACCAGTCAGAAGGGCAGGGTATAAATAAAATAATCATTGTCGTCGTCATCGTTATCGTCATCATCATCATCACCACCACAATGGAACAGGGTGTCCCTATTTTAAATGGAGAAATGTTGGAGGGTACGGTTTTAAAACTCCTGTCTGTAAATGAACAACTGCCTCCCAGTTGATTCAGTCAATTTCCTCCTCTCTCTCATTTTCATAATGTTATGGTTACAGATTGTTTCTAAAGTCATACTCTGACAGGACAGCCTTGTTTATCCCTTTTCTTCCCTTCTGGGCTTTTATTATTATTTTTTTATAAGCAGCATCTTAAAAAGCAGAGACATCACCTTGCCGACAAAGGTCCATATAGTTAAAGCTATGGTTTTCCCAGTAGTGATGTATGGAAGTGAGAGTTGGACCATAAAGAAGGCTGATCACCGAAGAATTGATGTTTTTGAATTATGGTGCTGGAGGAGACTCTTGAGAGTCCCATGGACTGCAAGAAGATCAAACCTATCCATTCTGAAGGAAATCAGCCCTGAGTGCGCTGTTCCTGAAGCTGAGGCTCCAGTACTTTGGCCACCTCATGAGAAGAAAAGACTCCCTGGAAAAGACCCTGATGTTGGGAAAGATTGAGGGCACAAGGAGTAGGGGACGACGGAAGACGAGATGGTTAGACAGTGTTCTCAAAGCTACCAACATGAGTCTGACCAAACTGTGGGAGGCAGTGGAAGACAAGAGTGCCTGGCATGCTCTGGTCCATGGGGTCATGAAAAGTCAGACACAATTAAATGGCTAAACAACAACAGCAACTATTTTACCGCATACTCAGGGAGTCTTCTGAATATTTAGGAAACTCCTACCTTGTCTACAGGTGATGTCATTTTATTGTTATACTGCTGCAATGTCGTCGTCATCGTCCCCCTCCCCACAAGTCTACTATTAGGAAAGGGTGAGAAAGAAGAAAACTAGTATTCTTCTGAGCATATGGTACATGACACACAAAACCTTATAAATATAAAATGAAAAATTGGTGGAGTGTATCACAATAAGATGGAGAAAAGAGGTCAAACAAAAAGAAATGAAATAAACTGACATTGATGCTACCAAGGGGGGAAAGAGAAGCTAGGAGGGAGAGTTTGTGTCGCTTTAGTCGCTTAGACTGAGTGAAACTGGTTGAACCTGACAGATAAGCAGCCTAAGGTGATTCTAATGACCTACCCCCACAGACCACCAGCCTGTCTCTGTTGCCATAGTAACACGAAGCAACTTTCTGATAATATACAAGATGGGATTTTAAAAGCAAATTGGTGCAACGGGAACTGTGCCATTATGTGCATGGATAAAAGCAGGCAAAGAACCTTTTTAGCATAGCAGAAAATCTGTGCAACAAGCATGTATCTTTCCTAATAAGATAGGTAAGCAAGGCAAATGTAACAAACTGCTTTGTTACATTTTGCACTCTCTCTCTCTATGACAATACAGCAATAGGTTTCTTTTTAATGTTGCTTGGAAAAACACTCCTCATTCCTGAAGAGATACTTTGAAGAGATATTTCCATTATAAGGGGAAGGGATACTCCCTTTTCTAAGGGGAGTGTTTTGTACTGGTATATATTTCCTTTCGTAAGGAAATATAAAAATATAAAATAATTGTCTGCATGTCCCTGTTGTACACTTCTTGAGCCTTCTCCAAGGTGCTTAAGGTGATATTAATAACTTTTTCCACTATCTCCTCTTCACAACAACTTTGTCAGGCTGACAGTGACAAGCTCCAATGTGCTTTTATAGTAAAATAGAATTTTGAACCCAGATCTTCCCAACTCACGTGTCATGTTCCATCCACTCGTAGTATTGGTTTTCTGGATTTTTAAAAATCTATTTGGATAACGTTTAGCATCTTTATTTGATTTAACTTTAGTAACACCTGCTCCCTGAACTTACCAAAAAGTGTGGCATTTCAATTTTAAAAGTGGTGGGTGGATGTATTATCATTTCACAGAGGGAGAAATTCCTTGCTTCTTCCTTGAATGTTGCTACCAAATTAGGGTACTATAATAGTAAGCTATGAATCATCCATGATGTCTCAGCAACCTTTGGAGATCTTATGCGTCAACACTGAAAGAAAGGATAATCTTGACCTTTTCCCCATAAATGTTTTAAATAAGTTGTATTTGTTTCATCAAAGCTGTTAGGTCAAACGTGCCACCTGTGTTTGTGCCCAGAAGACGATTAAAATCTACAGCAAATTTAAGAGTACTAGCATCATGTGCTCCTAGCATCCTGAAATGGGCTCCCAAGATGTTTATTTTAATGAGGCTTAAGACCACATTTAATAGGATTTACTTCCAATTAGAGATGGGTGTATCGATCACCATCAGTTTCAGTTTTCTTAGTTTTCAAAATAGAGATTTGAAGCGGTGTGTGTGTGTGTGTGTGGAAATATTCAGGACTCCTCAGGACTTTTTTCCATTTCTCCAAGCAAAAAAATGTCAAGGGGGTGAGAAAACCTCCTATGAAATACTTTGGGTGACACCTGGTTAAATCATACTCAGAGTGAACTCACTGGAAAAAAAAAATCCTTCCAGTAGCACCTTAGAGACCAACTGTAAGTTTGTTATTGGTATGAGCTTTCGTTTGCATGCACGCTTTTTCAGATACTTCACTGAAATCGGTGAGCTGAAGGCCATTGGTTTTGATGGCTCTACTCTTGAGTATGATAATAATAATAATAATAATAATAATAATAATAATAATAATAATAAATTTTTTTATACCCTGCCCATCTGGCTGGGCTTCCCCAGCCACTCTCGATGGCTCCCAACAAAATGTTAAAATACAATAATCAATAAAACATTAAAAGCTTCCCTAAACAGGGCTACCTGCATCACACTTTATCATTTAGTATGAGTGAAATGCTTTTCAGTATTTTTCTCTTTAGAAAATAATAATTGTGCTGTGTGCCACACAGAAATCCAAAATGCATTTTTGCACCGAGTGAGTGTTGCCATTCTTCAGGAAAACATACAAGAGCTTAGTTGCCTTTGAGTTGCTGCTTCCTTCTTCTGGTGACCTTTATCTAGCTTGGAGATCTAGAAGCAAGTATCCTGTTTTGGTTGTCCTTTCGACCTCACCTCTATTTTGTACTCAAGCTTTTCACTTTCTCCTCAAGGAACTGTGACACAAACACCCGCTAAAGGTTGGGAAGCAAGCAGTTTATTGTTAGGAGGAGGTGGGAGAGGGGGCAGAAACTGCAAGCGATCTGCTATAAGTACCAAAACCTCGAGGAAAACCAAGTTCTAACCAAGGCTTACAGAAGGAAGTGGCCTACAATTGGATATACAGGTAACATGCAACTTAAGCACATTTAACTTACACACATTCAGCTTTACACATTTTGCAATTAATAAAAACAAAAAAAGTGGGAAGGGGGGTGATGTCCAGGAAAAAAATACTTCGGCAATCCCACCCACTATTGAACCTAATGTGTTTTGTCTATACACAATTTTGGCTTTATGTGCTATCCCCAGAACATAACCCCAGCATAAGTTGAGAGTTGCCTCTATTCATGATTTTGCTTGTATGAAACAAGATGTTAGTGGTTTTAAGTTTTATAAATATACCAAACAGTAAAATTCTCTATTTTAACTAAGTATAAATGATGCATGTTATGTAGTTAAAGTAGTAAAACAATACGTTGGATTGATTTATTTTTTTAAAAAAACAAACAAACAAAAAACAGTAAGTACCGTGCATATTTTCTCTTAAAATTCTAAGGTAGGTGTTGGCAACCTAAGGCCCGGGGGCTGGATCTGGCCCAATCGCCTTCTCAATCTGGCCTGCAGACAGTCCAGGAATCAGTGTGTTTTTACATGTGTAGAATGTGTCCTTTTATTTAAAATGCATCTGTGGGTTATTTGTGGGGCATAGGAATTCGTTCATATTTTTTTTCAAAATATAGTCCGGCCGCCCACATGGTCTGAGGGACGGTGGACCAGCCCATGGCTGAAAAAGGTTGCTGACCCCTGTTCTAAGGTATTTCTGGGGTGGGGTGGGGGTGAGGAAACAAATTGAGGGGGGAACTTTCTCTTCCCACAAATTCGAACATTTCCAGAAATCTTACATATCCGGGCAGAGGTATACAGGACAAGGAAGATGTTGTTTTCAAGTTCCAAACTATTTAAAACCTTAAAGGTGACAAGTGGCACTTTAAAGTGAGCCCAGAACAAGCTGGCAGCCAATGAAGTTGATATTAAACCCACAACGCTGCATTTCTTTTTCTTTTTTAAAAAAATCAGTAAGCCACCTTAAATCCCATCAGGGAAAAAAGGTGTGGTGTATAAATAAATATATAATACTGATTTTGAACCTGTTGTCATTTTCAAATGCTCTTTGAAGACAGCTCTTCTGAAAGCTAATTCTTATTTATAATCTAACTGAAGCTCGACATAAATAGAAAAACCTCTCAGAAACCGCTTTCAATAATAATAATAATAATAATAATAATAATAATAATAATAATAATAATAATAATATATTTATACCCCCACCCATCCGCCTGGGTTTCTCCAGCCACTCTGGGTGGCTCCCAACCGAATATTAAAAACACAATATAGCATTAAACATTAAAAAAAACTTCCCTAAACAGGGCTGCCTTCAGATGTCTTCTAAAAGTCAGATAGTTGTTTTTTCTCCTTGACATCTGATGGGAGGGCATTCCAAAGGGTGGGCGCCATTACCGAGCAAGCCCTCTGCCTGGCTCCCTGTAACCTCGCTTTTTGCTGGACCTCAGTGTCTGGGCTGAACAATGGGGTGGAGATGCTCCTTCAGGCATACAGGACAGAGGCTGTCAAGACCCACATATCAGCTTGCTGCTTTCCATGTTGCCCAAAGAAGAACTTCTGTACTTGCCTTCTGGGAAACCCCTGATATACAATACCCCAGAGAGGGAGGAAAATAATGAAAGTATTGTTTCCGATAAGACAAAGATGTTGAGGAATAGGAAATGGGAAAAGCCTGCAAACCCTGTTCTCCCACCTATGTGTGATGCTTTGGCCTTGCAAGCATTTTTTTTTTAAAAAAAAGAACATTCTAAAGACTGGAAACACTTGTGAATGAGGTCTGTGTACCATTCAGTCAACATGAAATTTGCACATCTTGATGCAGTTCAGGGGTGATATCTAATTATTTAGCTCATTTCTGTAATGAATAGGGCTGACAGTATCTTTCCTACCATTGCCCCGTGCCTTTAACTACCACACAACAAGCAGAAATCTAGCCTGCACCTCTGTGTTTGAAATAGCTGCACCTGCTAAATTTCTGTTTGTTAAGCAGCTGTTAAAAGCATAGGGACTCTGCCAAAGTTGAATAAATGCTAATACTTCTAATAACTTAAATGCTTTTGAAAATTGTAACTGAAATAGTTGTGTGAGCTAAATAACCACATTGTAAAGTCATTAATGTTATAGTGTGTTAATCAGATTAAATGCAAGTATATCAGTTCAAACGATTCATGGATGACAGCATGAATACGCTCAATATTTGATCAGGAAATTAGCTACAAGTCAGGTTCAATTACTGCTTTCCCCCTCATATATTTTTTGTGACAGCTCAAGTTTATTGTTCATCTTGTTGGGTCCCCCATATTGTCACAAAGTGTTTAAAACTAATGTCAGTACAAAGCTATGTGGATGACATTATGATGTCAAAATCTGACATGAACATGATATTGGAGCAGGTCTCTGGGGACAACATTAGGATGTTGGGATGAGATAAAATAATATCACTTCCAAGCTGTTTTACCATTCAGTTGTTTAAAAAAAATGTGCAATGAACAAGAACCGTTTCCTAAGATAAATTAACCACTGGGTATAACCTTAGGGATGAGAGATAGAAAGCACCAATGTAAACCTTGACCTTGTTCTATTGTTTCTGTCTAGAAAACAAGCAATACAGCACTTGCCCACAGTGTATTGGTATTATGATGCTAATTACTGATGCAGAAGCATCCAGAATTATCTGGATCTTCTCTGAGATTTGCATAAAGTGCATCCTTCCAAGGGGAACCAGCTGCATGTAGCAGGGCCTGGAATTTTGTCCCTTAGCTATTGTGGGAATAGAATTGTTTATTCAGGCAGTTTTACTTGCACATGTACTCCGAGTGATTCCATTTAAAAAATGGTTGCTCAGCACTTCCATTCTGGATAGCAAGCAATTTAGGTAGAAGACAGGCCCTCCACTGTGTTTACGGTCCATGGCATCAAGTTCAATAGGCCAAGTATGGACACAGAGATGCAGGTGACCCTATGTGTGACTTGCACCTGCTTCCTGCTAGCTTTGAAAATGTGGTGGAATGTAGATTGGCTGATGCAATGAAATCACCCATCTTCATTTGTGCATTTTTGGCTAGCAGGGTAAATAATATATATGTGCTCCCAAAGCCAAAAAAGTGCTTCCTTTATAGTTAAGTTCTTCAATTCTGCAAGGTAGCTTTTTTCTTTTGCTTACTGTGGCCTGGTGCTTAACCAGGCCGAGCGAGGGGAGAGGGTGAGAGTTGGATTAGATAGTGGTGTCCCTTTGTCAGTTTACTGCTGCCTTTGGGTTGGCACCGACACAACTGCTGCATGTAGTTCCGAACAAGCATCACACTTGCTATAGATGTGTGCTAACTGTTAACCTTATGCCCACAAGAAGCTCTCACACAAAGGAATAAAGAAAGCTTGGTTTATTATATGAAATGGAAGTGGCAGAATAACTATCGATCGATCGATCCATGCATGCTGCTTCAGAGAGCGAAGTTACAATTTAAGCAGGTAGCAAATTCTACAATACAGAGTCATCTTGATTAAAGAGTAAAAGATCCCCTAACTTTTCTAGGCATAAACTAGACATGGAGAGAAGGGTAGGGAAGCGTACTTGAACTTAAAGGGAAGCAGAAGTGTGCTGAGTCCTGCCGAGTGCTGTTCTGTTGGAGCGAGAAGAGCTGACTAACCCTTGAATCTGCTGTAAACTGAGTGATTTCTACAATTTCCACAATTCCTTCCAGAATAGTGTGAAATACTGGTAGTTAAAACTGGCCATCCTGTTTCCTTAGCAAAAGGGTGAAAGACTTGTGATGGTGAGCCATTATCTGGACCTAGGCATCCCTGTCTGCTTCCTGCCTTCAAATCACCTTACCATTGGGTGGGTGGAGATTTAACACACATCCATAGCGCACGTCACAACTCCAGCAAGAAGAAGAAGAAGAGAAGAAGAGTTTGGATTTGATATCCCGCTTTTCACTACCCGAAGGAGTCTCAAAGCGGCTAACATTCTCCTTTCCCTTCCTCCCCCACAACAAACACTCTGTGAGGTGAGTGGGGCTGAGAGACTTCAAAGAAGTGTGACTAGCCCAAGGTCACCCAGCAGCTGCATGTGGAGGAGTGGAGACACGAACCCGGTTCCCCAGATAACGAGTCTACTGCTCTTAACCACTACACCACACTGTAGTGATCCTAAACCTTCCAGAAGTGTGTATATGAACATACATGAGTGCTGGCTGCACACAGCCTTGGAACAGTGATTAGCCATGCTGGCTAACTGAAACCTCTGTGTATAGAAATAGTATACCTCTGAATACCCAGATCACCCAATGATCAATTCATGGATGAGTGGGGTTTTAAGCATGGCTCTCCCATGTCCTAAACCAGTCTTCCTCAACCTGGTGCCCTTTATATGTTTTGGACTACCATTCCCATCATCCATGACCATTGGCTGGGACTGGTTGTGTACTCCAAAACATCTGGAGGATGTTGTACTCTGAAACATCTGGAGGAAACCAGGTTATGGAAAACTGTCCTAGACAGACTCCACACTGGCTCTGTTTGATGGGTCACTCAGCTGGATGCTGGTGGAAATGGCAAAGGCTCTTTTCTTGTCCCTGGTTCTTCTTGATGGCCCTCTACTGCCCCTCACATGTTTCACATTCAGATGTCCTTCCTCCCAGAAGTATTAGTATTATTCATGGAGAACTGCTGAGACACGGTTAAAGATTAGAAGTGGATTTGTGTGTAATTCCCAGGATACAAGTACAGATAACACTCATCCTAGTAATATTTCTGGAATCTTTGTGAGGATTAAAAATAAGATCATGCAATGGGTAAGGAAGCTGTAAAACAAAAAGAAACAAGGTAGCTTTCAGTAGATTTGGATGATCTGTGGAAAAACAGGTTGTAGCTTTCTTGGCATGGGGGCACAGTACTGAGAAAAGCTTCTCATACTGAACTTCTACCACTGTACCACTTTTGGAGCCCTGTACCCAAAAAAGAAATAAAATTCCAGAATGAGAGACGTTGCAGGATGGCAGTCCAAACCAGGGAAGAAAGACTGCTAACTGGAAGTCACATTACTTGTGGATGACTAATTGTGGATTACAGGAATAGAACATGAAACTCTTCTGACTAAATTTATAGCAAGAGAAAGTAGCCCTTATTTCTAAAGCCAAGGTGTTTATGACAAGATATCTTAATCAATGTGTATTATGTAGTATCCAGGCCCAGGTAAACCATCAAGATATGATAACTAGAATTTTGCTGTTGAATTTAGGATTGGGGAGACCTGGCTAATCATAACCGTAATTAGCAATGAAGCTAACTACGTGGTCTTGGCTGAGTCTCTCGCTCTCACACACAAGATCTAGTGGTATCGCAGGGTTCTTTTGAGAATAAAATGTACACCTTGGAAGAAGGTGGGATAGAAACCCAATAGATACATGATAAAATGCTCTCAGCTTTTGAATTCTTTGCTGTTTACCTATCATAGAATAAACTCTATGTTCCATAGTGATCTTGAAGCTTAAGAAGTAGTTCCCTGTTTTTCAGACTACAGGAAGTACAGGATGTATGTCTAGCAATCTTGTATTTTTAAATAGGTGGATGAAGAAGAAGAGGTCATATAGCTCAGTGGGAGATCACATGGTTCGCAAGCATAATGTCTGAGATTAAATCACAAGTAACGGTATCTCCATTGCAGAAGGAGATTTGATAACAGGGCTTGGAAGAACCTTGAAGAGTCCATGTATGTCCGCATAGACCAAGGTTTGTAGCCCTTTAGATGTTACGGGATCCCAACCCCCATCAGCTCCAAACATGGTGGGCAGAAACGATGGGAGTTGTAGCTTAGCAACAGCTGGTTCCCCATGCCTAGAGTAGACAGTACTGAGCTTCATGCACCCTGCATAAGGCTTCACATAGGTGAATGAATGGGCAAACCCTCACCTTCTGTTCATTTCCAGTCCAGTGGCGGAAAGATGTGTGGTGTTATAGTTACGCTGCATCCACATTCCTGGCAAAGCACATTAATTATGCTAAGGACAGTTAATATAGCTCTGCATAGCACCACCTTGAAGTGGTAGGGAGAATGTGCCACATTCAGTAGCTGCCCAATTTATCAGGTTATGATGTATTTTTATTTTTATTTTTTGGTTATGAAGCCTTTCTGATGTTTAAAAATGGCTGGCTGGCAGGTGGGGGATTACAGTATATAGGACATGCTGATTGCTGGCAAGAGTTAACTGAAAGGAGTTAATTTGCAATTATGCTCTGCATCATTTAATTGCCAGAGAGGGTTTTCTTTTAGCCAGCTTTGAAGTGGGCCTGATAGTGTTTGCTGGACATTTTTGTTCCCTGTTCAGCATCAGTGTTCACCAACAGGCAATTTTAAAGTTGGATGCATTTAAATTAATTAACGAAGGCACGTGTGTGTGTGTGTGTGTGTGTGTGTGTGTTCTCAGGCATTCAAAACATCTTACTTTAAACTTTTGGTTGTTTTTCTGGAGCAAAGAGGTGACAACGGTAATTGAGAAGCTTTTGAGGTGCAGGCGTTAATTTTATAGGTTTCCGTTAGCAGTAAAGTCTTACTTGAAAAGAAACCTCCATGAGGAATTTCAGTGTCAGAATTGGTAAACAGGCCGTGTATATGTAGATTTTTTCCAATTTTCATCCTGTTTTCTCATTGCAGCTAATAGCTGTGTTGCTTCAGTAAAAGGGGCTCAGGAAGGAAAGAGATAGCTAGATCAAAGAAAAAAGAAAGATGGAGTGACCAAAGGAATGCAGTGTTTCTACAACCTTACCATTGTTTAGTAAAAAAAAAATACTGACATCATTGCAAGAAGCACAATCACACTTACACCAGGAACTAGCCGAAGATCCTTCCCTTCTATAACAAGTACCAGTTAAGAAAATCCCACTAAAATCTATAAATGTTTTGATTTGTTCTTATAGCTATAATACTAGGGCTGTAATTAGACTATGGGAGAGGTGAGTTAGGCAGATTTAGCTTGCCATGTAGGGTTAGCTGCTTAGGAAACTTGAGAGTCGAGGAGGTTGATTAATGGGACATATGTTCTGCTGTTGTTTGTATTGACAACATACTTTTTTAAAAAAGAAAGTGATATAATTTGCCAATAACAGAAAAACTGTGCCTGTTTAAATGCCCCCTTTTTTTGCAGGTTCACGACTCCTACTCTCCTTTCCTATGCAGGGCTACAATTCTACATGTGCTTAAGTGGCAGTGCATCCAATCAAGCTCATTGGGGCTTACTCTGGAGTAAGCATGGCTAAGCCCTAGTCGTCTGGCTGCCATTTTGATTGCTTAGTTAACAAAATGGGAAAGATCTGCTTAGAACTGCAGAGGCTTTGTGTTTTTCCTGTGTGTGCCTACAAACAGCACTAATCCATTATTCTAAGGGCAGCCAGTATGATGCTGCAGAGAGAATCCGCACGCAAAGCAGCATGGCTGCACTTACCCATTTTGCCTGATTGATTTGGTTTGGGATGTAAATTACCAGCTCTTTGGCCTCAGTCCTGATGCATTGTGGGTGCCTCTGTGTGCATTTTGTGTGCCTGTGCATGCTCCACTATTAACAAGGAGGCTGTTTGAGAATTAGAAATTAATATATGTAAATTAAGATCATAAAACATTTTAAAGAAAACATGAGCATTAAACAGGGTTTGAAATAAAGAGGTAGCTTGAGGCCATGGCTGTAACTAACAGGCCATTTAAATAGTATTAGCATTAGGCCCAGCGGAGCAGTAGTAAAAGCACAGCTGCAATTGCAGCTCTGAATCTGAGCTAGCAGCCTCTGTGAAATTTTACTCTCCCGATTGCAGCTGTGAGCTGTGCTAACTAATTCTGATCCTTTTCCCCCTCCACCCACTGCAAATGCTGCCACAAAAAAATCTACTAGCCTTACGCAATGCCTGAGGCAGAATATATATATATATACATATACATATATATATATATATATATATATATATATATATATATATATATATATGTATATATATATATGAGAAAAGCAGTCTTTATGGCAAAAATAATTTAAAGCATCTCTGATCGTTATTACAAATGACATACTCCTACATTATTTACATCCAGGATGTTAAATCTCTTGCTTATTTAATCAACCCACCCCCACCCCTTTTTTAATTTCTTTGCATTCTCGGGATTGATGGTGAAAGAAAGAAAAATAATGCAGAAGTTACAGTTCTCTTTAACCACTGTTTCTCCCTAGAGCTCTGGGTTTATTCATGGGTTTGCGGAGGGAAAGCAGGTTACAAGTCACTAGTGACCATGGAGAAATCTGGTGCCCTCATTTCTAGCTTGTAGGCTTCCGGTAGGCATTCAAGTTCACCACTGTGGGAAACAGAACATTGGACTAGATAAGCCTTGCATCTGTCTTATGTCTTCCTGTGGCCATTGCAGGAATGACTGGCTGGGGAAGCTGCAAAGCACCATTTCTGAGGATTACAAGAGAAAAAAGGGGTGGGGGGGGAAAGAAAGTACCAGGAACGACAAGACACATTGGCAGCTTTATGGTAAATGGCACCACCTTCCTCCTGTCCTGCAGTCTGTCTGAAATTTCCTCCAAATTCTCTCCTCCAATTTGGGGTAGAGATTTCGCTCACCCTCATGAAAAAAATGGCTGAAACTTTCAGAAATCACTGTTTTCTGAATTTTCAGTATTCATCTATATTGCATCTCATGAACATCTAAGGAATACCTTTTATGCTCCTGCCTAAATGCTCAAAAGCAGCTGTCGCTTCTAAATGAACAAGTAGCATCTTGCAGCAGAGGGCAGCCCTTTTCAAATTGGTAATATTTGAGAGAGGTCACGGCAGTGCAGAAATCCCTCTCTATTTACTTCTTTGGCATGCCAGGTTCTCTATGTGACACTGTCCCAGTATCTGCAGTTAATGACATTATCCTTCTTCTTTCCATGACTATGTGACATCTTGGTGTAATGGATTTTATAATTAGAGACATCAGAAGTGATTTCTTTCCCATTCATTCTTCCTTCTGTTTCTAGGAGTATGCCTGGTGCCTTTCATCCAAATGTTCATATTTGAGAACCAAATGTGGTCAAGTAGATAGCAGATTTGGGAGTATTGTGTACCATTAATTTACTAGTGTCACACATGGTTGTCTCCCAA
Source organism: Lacerta agilis (assembly GCF_009819535.1). Lineage (NCBI taxonomy): Eukaryota > Metazoa > Chordata > Lepidosauria > Squamata > Lacertidae > Lacerta > Lacerta agilis. Next base: position 19,531,853 of record NC_046315.1, read on the forward strand.
TCCATTTTATCCTCACAACAAACCCATGCGGTAGGATAATATGAGACACCACAACTGGCCCAGAGTCATCTAATGAGGTTCATGGCTGGGTGGTGAGTTGAACCCTGGCCTCTCAGGTAATAATCCAACACCTAACCATTAAACCACACTGGTCTCCTGAAAAGAATCTCTTGTCTAAGCCTTGCTTTATCTCCATCTGCAAGATAGGATGAATGGAAATGTTAGGCATATGATTAGATGTAAACTTCCCAATGGAACATCTACTTGGCCTAATGTTGGATCAGCTTGCATTTGTTAGAATCATAGAATCATAGAGTTGGAAGAGACCACAAGGGCCATCCAGTCCAACCCCCTGCCAAGCAGGAAACACCATCAAAGCTTTTAGTTGCTTTAGACAACCTTAAGATCAAACAACTGAGCACTGGATAACTCAGTTGGTTAGACCATAGTGCTGATGACACAAAGGTCACAGGTTCTATCCCCACATGGGACAGCTGCAGGGGGTTGGACTGGATTATCCTGGGGGTCCCTTTCAACTCTATGATTCTATGACTACTAATGGAAAGGAAACAGTACGGGGTGGTAGGTGATGGTACTGTATTAACTTGAAAGTGATTGGAGAATTTTGAAAACTTGAGGAAAAGAAAGAAGCACAACACAGGCGTTCATAAGCCTTGGACTTCTCACCTCTCTCATGCAGCAATTCCCACGATATCTGTTTGATATGATGAGTCTACAGTAAGTGGAGTCTACAGGTCTGAAGATTTCCTTAGCTGTGATTGTATCATTGCCTTGGGAAAATATACAAGGTATAAAATGCCAGAACAATACAATTGAAATGGCCTGCTGCAGCAACTGAATCTACGGGCAAGCTGGATCATAGTTAGAGCTAGCGGTAGAGAGCAAAAACGCTGGTTTAATGAAGGAGGCGGGGTTATACAAAGGATGGGGAAATAAAAAGCAGTAAAATGGTGTAAAAGGAAACTAAATGCTAAAGGAAAGGCTGTAGCTGACTGGTAATGTATTTGCTCTGCACATAGAAGGTCATAAGTTCAATTCCTGACAGAGCTGGGAGAGACTCCTGCCTGAAACTCTGAAGAACTGCAGCCAGTCATTGTAGACAGTACTGAGCTAGATTGACTAATAATCTTGACTTGGTCTAAGGGGTTGTCTCCAACAACTTAATATTCAGAGTTCGACCCATTGGAATGAATTTACTTAAGTTGGTCATTTGATTTCAGTGGGTTTACTTTGGGTATGAGTTGGATACAACTCCTTCCCTTTGGTAACCATGATAGTATAATATTCATCAGACTACGTTAAGAAATAAAATTAGTAATATTTGATAGCCCCAACCCCATGATACTATGTACTGTGTTTCTCTCTTTGCTTTCAAAACTAAGCAAAGTGGCCTTAGTGTCAAGCAAATAAGCTAAGGGCAAATAAAATAGAAGAGATTGTTAGATGGCTGCTGGTCAGATGGTTTTTAAAATAATTGGACAGATTAGTGGAAGATATCATCACACTAAAGCCATATCATAACTAACCATGATAATTTAATTTGCAGTAGGCTGGATCCTGAGTTAATTTCCACTGGTGGGAACATCCTATGAGCAGAGTTACCGGTACACTTACAAGACTCTCCTGCCAGTGGAAGTGCGGAGGAACCTTTCTGTTATTTCTCCCTTCCTCCTTCAGATGCCTTTAGCCTGAAAACTTGTTAGTTAAAGTGTGGATGGGCTTCTGGAGCAGGGACTTGGTGAAAGTGTGCCACTCTTCCCATCAACATGATTAACTGCTGGATCACAAATATTTCGATAAACGGAAGGAGCCTTTCTGTGGACAGAAAGAAACTCAAGATCTAAGCCTGTGTTTTTTAGGTCAGGAGAAGGGTATTATAATAGGTTTTTTTAATGTATATGAATTTATTTGAAGTGGTTTTATATATGCAGTTCTTTTAATTGTGTGTGCATATATAAATGTTTCTTATACATTTTTAATTACATTGTGAAAATGCATTCAGATGCTTCGTAGGAAGTAATTCATAATTTAATTTAATTTAACAGTTTATGTATCTATTAACTACCATCTCCAAGTTGTTTACAACTGAGCCAGACCCCAATCTAAGGTGGCCTTTGATAATAACAGGAACATTTTAAAAAGTTTATTTTAAGAGGGTAGCAATGGGAGGAAAATAAGAGAAAGAGAAAGCCAAAAGGACACAAACAGCAAGAAAGAAAAGGAGACCTTAACATATACGATGCAGAATTGAATTGGATGTGGATCCTTTTTCCGAAAAGAATGAAGCATGCTCTTTTACGTGGCATTGGCCAAGAAAGTTTTAGAAAGCTCAGTTGATAAGTTTTGTTTCATGCATAAGATTGAAAGGCTAATGTGCATTTGCAGTAAAGCAGCAATTTCTCCTGGGCTGGTATGGAAATCCCGTTCAAGTGTGTTTGTGGACTTTTCCTCACATGGTTTGCTTTGATTCAGCTGGTTGTTTTACAGGTATCTTTCTTTAATAAAGTAGGCATCTGTGAGAAAGAAATACTGTTTGCTCCTGCCTTACCTGAAGAGATTAGACTACATGTCAATGGGTTTCCATTTATTGCACTTCTTGCAATGTACAGTGGCAGTAGTTAATGTTTATATGAATTTAAACATAAAATAGAACATAAAAATAGCCTGCTGGATCAAGCCAGTGTCTCATCTTGTCCAGCATCCTGTTCTCACAGTGGCCAACCAGATGCCTGTGGGAAACTATTGAGCAGAATATGAGCACAAGAGCACGCTCCCATCTTGTGGTTTCCAGCATCTGTCATTCAGAAGCATTGCTGCCTCTGACTGTGGAAATAGAGCACAACCATCATGGCTAGTAGTCATTGATAGCTCTCTCCTCCATGAATTTCTCTCACAGCAATAGAATCACAGAACTGTACAGACAAAGGTCCGTATAGTTAAAGCTATGGTTTTCCCAGTAGTAATGTACGGAAGTGAGAGCTGGAGCATAAAGAAGGCTGATCGCCGAAGAATTGATGCTTTTGGTGCTGGAGGAGACTCTTGAGAGTCCCATGGACTGCAAGAAGATCAAACTTATCCATCCTTAAAGAAATCAGTCCTGAGTGCTCACTGGAAGGGCAGATCCTGAAGTTGAGGCTCCAGTACTTTGGCCACCTCATGAGAAGAGAAGACTCCCTAGAAAAGACCCTGATGTTGGGAAAGATGGAGGGCACAAGGAGAAGGGGACAACAGAGGATGAGATGGTTGGACAGTGTTCTCGAAGCTACCAACATGAGTTTGGCCAAACTGCTAGAGGCAGTGGAGGATAGGGGTGCCTGGCTTGCTCTGGTCCATGGGGTCACGAAGAGTTGTACATGACTGAACGATTGAACAACAACAACAACAACAGATGAAAGGGACCTTGAGGATCATGTAGTCCAACCCTCTGCAACGCAGGAATATGCAGCTATCCCATATGGGGATCAAACCTGAAACCTTGTTGCACCACAACCTAACTAACTGAGAGCCATCTGAGTTGGTGGTCATCACTGCCTCCTTGGGAAGCATGTTCTATCGTTTGATTTACCCCTGCCTTGCCACAACTTCAGTGCAGCTTATGGCAGTTGGCTTTTGCACTTTCCCCTAAGTGCTCAAAGCACTTCGTTATCTCCGTAAGCCTTTTCTGGCAACGTCAGCCCGTGTTGTTAGCCTCATATTGCAGAAGGTGGACTGAGTCTGATGAGAAAGAGTGACTTGTTTAAGTATGGTTGTAGCTGAACGGAAATTTGAACCCAGGAGCTTTGTGGGTCAGGAGCTCACGTTCTTAAACTCAGCATTACACAAAGGAAACCAGGAGGAAGTAAAGAGTAAGATTAGCAAGCAGCAGGTGAGGGTGAGAGGTAAATTGTTCCCCTAATACTGGCAATCTACTTCACAAAGCTGACCAGGCTGGGATTTTCATGATTCTGATAAAAGGCTGTCCGGTCACACGAAATTGCTCCAGGCATCTAGCTGTTCCGTCTGACCTTGGGAATGTCACTTTTATCTGTAGTCCTAAAAACATCCATACCATGCTAGCCACTGAAGTCAGAATTGCATTGCCTCTTTTATTGCCATCAAATCCTTACTCACTCTGTCAAAATGATAACACCGCACTGCATCTGTCAAAAGAAAAAACCGGTCTGCTTTTATGTCTTTGGATTATTTCAGATTGTTGCTTTCAGAAAGCTTGCTCTCTCTCCCCCCCCCCCTTTTCTTTTCCTTTTCTTTTTTGCTTCTGGAAGTCACGTGAGAATCAGGGACTGCAGGGCGTAAGCCTCATGTGCTAAGACAGAAACTTAGCCCAAGCCCAGTAAGCTGCTACCTAGGACTGTAGGTAGTCATATTCCTTCTTCAGGCACAGAGAGAATCAGCCATGTGCCACTGAAAGGCTGAAACTTTCTGGAATGTTGGCCTTGTGCCCTTGCATGTTCAAAAAGCAGCATCTTTGGGGACCCGCTCTTAATACTCCTGCCCTGTCCCTGGCTTCAGTTTCTTACCTCTAAGGATGTTGGAGATTCCTGTATTGCAGGGGTTTGATTAGATGACTTTCAGAGCATCTTCCAACTCTATAATTCTATGAATACAAAGAAGAAAATGGTTTAGAAATCATTGGACCACCACATAAGTTTAGATTCAAAAGGTATTATGAAATTTCAGAATCAAATGACCAAATTTTACAACATTGAATCCATAACTTGGTGAGCAGACTGTGAATTAGTAATAATAATAATGATAATAATAATAATAATAATAATAATTTTTTATTTGTATACCGCCCTTCTATCTTACGATACTCAAGGCGGTTTACAAGCAGAAGAAACAAAAAATGTACACCTTATAGCAATCTAATGCAATACAAAAATGTGATAATAAAACAAAACTTTAAAATATGCAACCTACATCAAAAAATAGCATTCAACAATTATTAGAGTAATATAAAATAATATCAACATATAAAAGTTAAACAGAAATCCACTCAACATTTACAATAAACAATTTCTAAACTAATCAATAAAACAACAGCAAGCCACAGTACATAAAATAATACAATACAAATTGAGAAGCAAAGACTGGAGGGTGGAGCAAGGCAGGTGGAAGGAGGCCTTGCCTGATGGAGTCTCCCCCCTCACATTAGGGTGGGGCTAGTTTGTCAATTGCCATCAAAAGTAGCACAAGACGGTTCCCCTTCATCACATACACAGCCCAACAAGACAATGACAAAAATCTACCAACAGCATACAAATCAATATGGCTAACCTGACCCAAAATACCCACCAACCCCACTCACACAGGAAACCAAAGATCACCACAGCCAACCACAAACGAACAACCACATCCCAAGCCAACTCCGACCTCTCTCACCGCCAAACGAGCACAAGCAAACAACAGAGAACCTACACAAACAATGCTGACACCAAACCCTACTCATATCAAGTAAAAAAGAAACACAGTCACCCCACCCCACCTACCTCCCCGTCCCACCCACTTCTTCCCCCCTTCCCCCCTTTCTTTTCTAATGTCTCACCAACACTGACTTATAAAAATGTTATATGGGGGGGGGGGGGAGTAGCACAAGACTGCTAGGAAAAGGCAAACAGGATGGATGCATAGCTGACAGTTTCTGTCAAGCTCATGAGATGCTAATGTCTGCACAACCAAAGGTGCCTTAAGCTGAAGCCCTGCTTGCAAAAATACAAAAATGATGATTAGAACATGTGCATGTTATATTTATGGTAAGAAAATGTAAATACAGTTGTTCTTTCAGCTGCTTAAATGTTTGAGAGACTTGACCAAAGCACCATTTAGTTAACATGCAATGATGCACTTCTTAGTCAAAAACATGCTTCTTATTTGTTAATACCATCATTTTACCAAGTTGACATATGTAATTGTAATATGTAACCTTGCGTGTTTCAAACCAAAGATAGAAAACGGTGCCAGGAACATGGAAAACCGTGTACTGGGTTCTACGCAAGGCTGCAGGAGCAGAAAGGGATTTCTCTTTATCTCCCTATACTTTCCTCCTTGATCTCTTCCAAAGGGGCCCCCTACCCCATGGAGAGAGGGTTGTTGAGGGTGTACAGGGTTCTGCAGGTCAGAATAGAAGGAGGAAATTCTGTTGTGCAAGCAGAAGCGTGTTGTGCATGTACAGTAACAGCAGCATTGAATGCAACCCATTGTATTATTCTGCAGTGTAATTCTTGAAGCTGAATATCTTTTGTCCAAACCACTGAAATGACATGTAGAATACTTTCCTGCGTATGTGTCCTCCTTCCACAAGGAGGGAATCCTGTAGCTGTGAACTGAGCAGCCTAAGGACACTATATCATGAAGATGTGCTTTCCTTTCTGAAACTGCCATGTTCCTTGTAGCTTTAGCTTTTCTATTGAAGCCATAGGATAGGAGAGTCATGTCTCCTCTTCTGTGCTTCTAATGCAAGGTTGTTTGGGTGGGTGGGGAAGGGGGACATGGGTGGAGGGATTGTTTAAACAACAGCTCCCATTACATTCATTTTCAAATATTATGTCGGACTGTGGTGTGGGAAAGCACAATATCACAATTCATTTGAGAGAATTTTGTGATGACAGACAATCCTTTAGTAAGAGACTGCCGTGGAGGCTGTAGATGCTTAAAATGCTGCCCTAGTCAATTTGTTTTCCATCCAGCATGTGATTTAGTTTATATTGTTTTCATTCCAGGTGGTTTCATTTTCATTTCATTTTATTCTGAGCTCTGAACTTGCAGCCTGTTCCTCATCTTTGCATGTGTCTATGCAGGGACATCATGGGAGTGATCTTCACTGCACAAAGTGACCCCCCTAGAGGTCCCTGTATCATCTCTGTTTTGAGGATTAGGGTGCTCTCTATATGAGGATGACTTCCTTGCAACTGTGGTAACCAAGAAGTAGAACACCCAATCCACACTTGTACAGAGAGGCCTTTACATGTTGGTGAAAGCTGATGATGGATGTGTTTCTCTTGGATGTGTTTTTTGGGAAGACACACCTGTACAGGCAGATCTGTATCCCTTCTCATTTCTTGTCAGAATTTTCTGGGATGTGTAGGTGAACATCCTTAATTACACCTTGCACATTTTAGCCTTTCTTTTCCTTACCTGTCTGGCTGCCCAGTCTACAACTTGAAAGTATTTCTACCCACTTTAGTTGAATCCCACTTAGCGAAAGCTTTGCTGACAAAATTCATAAATACAAAGAGAAAGTGCTGAGGTTATTCTTTCCTCCCTTCCTGAAAATTAATAGTATTTTTGTTTGAAGTGGCTGGAGGGGGAAGAGGTACATATGATTAGTCTCCAAAGAGTTACTATGTTTAAAATGCTATTTTTACTAGAACAGACAGTTGAGTTAATAACAACCCTCCCATTTTTAAATTAGAAGCGCTTTCTTGAGAGGGAAGAAATACTAGCTTTACAAATGAGCCTGTTTTCTTTCTTTTCAAGATAAAGAAGAAAGTGGAATACTGATGGTGTAAAATTGAACAATCAAAGTATTTGCTACTTAAAAGGGGGGAGAAGCTTATGCCCACCTCCTTTTTCATTTAAATAAATGTGAGACTAAATTTTATAAGGGGGTTGTGAGATTTATTTCTGGGAAACTGATTGTATACAGAAATGCTGTTATTCTAATCAGTAGCAGCACATTACTGCTTGTGTTAGGGAGGACAGTGGATACATATTTATCTCTTTTTAAGCTCCTTCTGGTTAACTATGGAAGAAACCTGGTTGTGTCAGGTTTCCCATAAATCTTAGACATACATGGTTATTGGGTTCTCACAAGTAATTTGAATTTCCTAGAAGTTTGCAGTTAAGGAACAGGATGCAGGCAAATCACTTAAATCTTTAGTGGTGCCTTAGGAGGTCCACTACTGGTGGTTTTTCCTGGATAGCATGGCCACAGTAATTCATTCTGGAGCTCTCTCATAAGAGAAGAAGAAGAAGAAGAAGAAGAAGAAGAAGAAGAAGAAGAGGAGGAGGAGGAGGAGGAGGAGGAGGAGGAGGAGGAGGAGGAGGAGGAGGAGGAGGAGTTTGGATTTGATATCCCGCTTTATCACTACCTCAAAGCGGCTAACATTCTCCTTTCCCTTCCTCCCCCACAACAAACACTCTGTGAGGTGAGTGGGGCTGAGAGACTTCAGAGAAGTGTGACTAGCCCAAGGTCACCCAGCAGCTGCATGTGGAGGAGCGGAGACGCGAACCCGGTTCCCCAGATTACGAGTCTACCACTCTTAACCACTACACCACACTGGCTCTCTAACACTAGAGGTTGGAGGTGTCCAATGAAGCTGAATGTCAGAAAATCCAAGACCTACCAAGGAAAGTGTTTGTTTCACACACACACATAGTTGAAACTATGGAATTCGCTCCCAACAAGAGGCAGTGCTGGCCACCAACTTGGATGTTTTTGGAAGAGGATTAGACAAGTGCATGGAGGGCAGGGCTTTTAGTGGCTACTAGCCATGATATGCTTTGCCTCCACGGTTAGAGGTAGCATGCTTCTGAATACCAGTTGCTGGAAATGGCAGGTAGGAAGAGTGTTTAGGTCCTTCTTCCAGGTTTCCCACAGGCATCTGGCTGGCCACTGTGAGAACAGGGTGCTGGACTAGATGGGTGGGCCACTTACCTGATCCAGCAGACTTTTCTTATGTTCTTATGATATGTTCTTGGATTTCTGTAATGCATTCTACATGAGGTTGCTCCTGATAACCATGGAGAAGCTTCAGCTATTGCAAAATTTGGCTTTTGGGCAATGAAGGGGGGCAGCTTGCTGTAGGCATATAACTTATAAGCTCTGAATGACTTAAGACCTAACTACCTCCCACTATAGAGTTTTGCCTCCTTTCTGGAGGAACTGTAGCTCAATGTTAGAGCCAACCTAGACATGGCACCAAACACTATCATGCATGGTGATGGAGAGGCACTTCTTAGCATCCCACCACCAGATGTTGTCTAGTGCCATTCTTAGGTTGGCTCTGACATTGAGCTGCAGCTCTTCCAGAAAGGTGTGGACCCATTTCCCTTGCAGCATGGGCTTGGCTGAGCCTAAGACTATTCACATTGAAAGGGAGAATCATGCAGCTAGATTGTCAGCCTGATATGTCTGTGTGGCTTGGCAATGGGTAGGGTAGGGCTGGGAATTTGAGGGGGGGGGGAGTCTCATGAAATGCAGGCCTTTGGGATAAATATTGGTTCCCAGGGAAGGCAATACTTATAGGCTCCAAGTGATTTGGAGCATAGAATTGGCTGGGTCTCTTCTAGCTGTCTCTCCACCTCTCACCGATGGAGAGCAGAACTGCTGGAAATTGCAATAATTTCTGTCCTTCTAGTTGCATCTCTAATGGTGCTCATTCAGCCAAGCTGAACAAAACCGCTGTCAAGATCACAGGCCACTGCTTCTGCAGTCATGTATGGAATCATGCCAAAAACCTGGACACCATGCCAGAAAGCTCAACTTGCAGGATCATTAAAGCCTTCCTCATAATGCTCCATATAATTCCTCCATATACTCGTCTATGTGAGTAACACAACCACACAGAAGGTGATAAGAGGGAACCTGACTGTACACATGGAAGGTGGTAAGAAATGAACTCTGCTGCTGCTTCGGCTCATAAACTCCTTTTCAGATTCTCAATGTTCCTCCTTATGCACTAAGTCAGTGGAGTGTCTTCTACGGAAGCCATGCAGATTCTAAGACCTATCCATTGCACCCTTCCCGCTACAATGTAGGGATCTAGACTGCTTTGTAGCTTCTGTTCCCGGGGGGAAATTTCTCTCCCTGCTTCCTAGATTGCAATCTTTGGGGGCTTACCTCCATTTGCTGGGTTCTGCAGCCTCCATTCATCCAAGCTCTCCCCAAGGCTTCTTGTTCTGGACTTCTCCTTCCAATCTTCTCTCCTCCTCTGTTTCCTATAGGCCAACTCTGGCTCAGTTGCCTTGTCCTTTATCCATTCCCTCGTTTCTTCCAACTCCTCCTCTCACTGCCTCCAAGCCATGCCTCCTCTGACTTCCCATCCTCCTCCTTCATACTCTCTGCTTGTATCTCTGCTCTGCCTACTACTCCTGCTCTTGCACCAGTGCACCACCTCCAGCCTCTGCTCCCACACTGCCACTACCCCTCAGCTGTTCTGGCTCACTACTGAACCTGGTTCTCTCCTGAAACTGCACCTGAAAGGCTATCTGTGACTTCCCTATATCACCACGTGACATCATCAGTGGATGGTAGGGTTCATGGTTACTCCAAGTCAGTTCTGCTGTGATTTGTAGAGTGAAGCTGCAGCTCTGGTCTCCTCTTACAGTCACCAATGCATCAACATAGTCACCCGGATTGGTTTCAACTTTCACTTTTAAGGGAATATCACTCATATTTTGCCACTCATTCAATCTTTCCATTCACACATTGCTTCCTTGGTTTTCTTACGGCTGTTAAAAATTTGTTAGCAAAACATTGATGCATTGGAAAAATGGTATTTTAGTTTCCAGCAGCTGCTAACAATCCTTTCATTCTTATCATGTTTGAGAAATAAGTTGATAAATAGTTTTTAAATTGAGCATGTTTTGAATTACAGGAGGAGGGGATGTTAGTCAAGTAGCACCAGCTTTATAAGTAGTGTTAATCTGCCTTAGTTTCTTATAATTAAGACAAGGGTGAACTTTGCTGCATAGAAGATAATAGAGATTGCACCATTATCAGGATTACCCAATCCTTCAAAGTCCTGGTTTTCCTATTCGTTTTTATTTCCAGTGAAGATCTTTCAAATTATTGTTGTATGCTGTCAGCAGCAGTGTCTGTTAAGATGATTTGCAAATTGTGCCATTATGATATTCAAATTTATTGTAAAAGGAAAAAATATATATACTTCAGTAAAGCTAATTTTTACAGCTAATTTAATTTCCCCTTCCCATTTAGTTTACATAAAAATGCTTTGCAAGCTTCAGCTATTATCTCAAAAACTTATCCTGGGTTGAAACAGCCTTTAGAGATAATTTTCAAGAATTATTCATGGAATGCAAACCTAATAATTAATTAAAATATATAACAAGAATGCCTTTTGAGTTGCAATGTGCTCTTTAGTTGGCACATATGCAAAGAAAGAAGAAGAAGAAGAGTTTGGATTTGATATCCCGCTTTTCACTACCCGAAGGAGTCTCAAAGCAGCTGACATTCTCTCCCTTCCTCCCCCACAACAAACACTCTGTGAGGTGAGTGGGGCTGAGAGACTTCAGAGAAGTGTGACTAGCCCAAGGTCACCCAGCAGCTGCATTTGGAGGAGTGGAGACACGAACCCGGTTCCCCAGATTACGAGTCTACCGCTCTTAACCACTACACCACACTGGCTCTTCAGAAAGCTGCAACCTTCCAATTTGGCATATGATCCTAGTAACACTAAGCAGGCATTTTCCGCTGTTCCTCGGAGAGTACATTTAAGTGAATGTGTAAGTCATTTTCTCAAAGTTCTGGAAGTTAGAGTTATGTGAGTGATATTGCTGTGGTTTATGGATATTTTGGACTGCTGAGGCTTGAAAGATTTGGTGGAAACAAACAGGGGATCCATAGATGACATTTTATGAGGTACCTATCAGCGCATTAGTTCCCGTAAACACTAAGCATTCTTAACTTTGCATCTGTGCCAAGACCTCCCATGTGTGCCGTTGAGCCTGTGCTTAAAGGTTTTTTGTTTTTGTTTTTACAAATTGAATGTTCTTGAAACACAGGAAACAAAGTTCCACTTTATTGTTATTTTTCGCAGCAGCTTATTTATCTCTCCTCACATCTGGTTACATCTACTTTGGCTACCTTATATTCCTCGCTAGCAGATCAGCTATCTAGCAGAGGAGAAGCAGCAGCATGTGCGTTTATCATTTAAACAGCTGATGGGAGCTCCCAGTTTAGCTAAGTATTGTCTACACACTGGCAAGCACCTCTCCAGGGCTTCCCACAGCAGTGTTCTGCCAATAATACACAAATATCCAGGACACACCAGTCGCCAGACATTGTGCTGCTGTGATTGATATACATCGAAGGATGGTGTGTGCCCCAAAACAGGTCTAAAGGTTTGCATCTAAAAAAAAATTGTTCCTTGATTTTTGTGCCTTATGTGTGTTTATCATATCCTGATCTACTGTAATCTATAGTTCCCCTATAGCCTATTTAGCATGCTCTGCTTATGTATGTCATAATAATAATAATAATAATAATAATAATAATAATAATAATAATAATATTTATTATTTGTACCCCGCCCATATGGCTGGATTTCCCCAGCCACTCTGGGTGGCTTCCAACAAAAATCAAACACATTAAAATATCACACATTAAAAGCTTCCCTAAACAGGTCTGCCTTCAGATGTCCTCTAAATGTTTGGTAGTTGTCTATCTCTTTGACATTTAAAGGAGGGAGTTCCACAGGGCGGGCTTTTACCTTATGCTGTCCGTAATAAAGATTTGACCATTGACACACAGCGTGTTTCCTAGCTCTGGAGGTGCCTGGGATCGAACCTGGAATCTTTGGCCTATAAAGAATATGTTCTAAGATGGACCTACTATGGCTTTTGTCCTCAAAGGGTGTGGACGTGTGGATCATGTATTTCATACTACCATTTTGTGAAGGTCTCGACGGCCACTAGCTCTGCTGCAGAATTGCATGGCACTGTTCTTGCATATTGTCAGCAGCCCCCTCCTAATCCATGGTTGTGATGTTGATCTTGCTATCTTAATAAGCAGGAAGTGTTCTATTGGTTTTGGTTTTTTTTAATCACACCTTTCCCCCGTTTTGCTTTCTTCCAGTCTGCTCCCAGTATTCAAGAGGAGTTTTCGCCATTTTTGGACTGTACGATAAAAGATCAGTACACACCTTGACCTCATTCTGCAGCGCCTTGCACATCTCCCTCATCACGCCGAGTTTTCCCACCGAGGGCGAGAGCCAGTTTGTGCTGCAACTGAGGCCTTCCTTACAGGGAGCACTGCTAAGCTTGCTGGGCCACTATAAATGGAACCGGTTTGTCTTTCTTTATGACACAGACAGGGGTAAGTAGTATAACAGCTTTCTGCTCAATTCATTTGCAGCCAAATGCATTTATGCACCTTAGAAAGAAGATGATCCTGGGTTTTTTTTGCGGTGGGGGGGGGACTTCACATTCTTAATGTAGGCTGCACTTCTATCCCCTGAGAGTGAGCAGCATTGAACTCAATGGGACTTAGTGGCTTTTATTTTACATTAGGTTTTAGCTTTCGTGTGTGCCAAAATTAGCTTCAGAATAACAGCAATATATATATTTTAAAAAAACACCACCCCACTCTTCCACTATATATAAGGGTCTGGTGACTTCTGTTTCAGTGTATCTGAAGAAGTGTGCATGCACACAAAGCTCATATCAAGAAAAAACTTAGTTGGTCTCTAAGGTGCTACTGGAAGGAATTTTTTTACTGTATATTCTGGCGTATAAGACTACTTTTTAAACCAGGAAAATCTTCTCAAAAGTCAGGGGTCATCTTATACGCCAGGTGGAGAATCTGCGGTCAAGTATATCTCTAACTCTATATTTTAACTGGAAAAGTTGGGGGTCATCTTATACGCCCAGTCATCTTATACGCCGGAAAATACGGTATTTTTTATTTTGTTTTGACTATGGCAGACCAACATGGCTACCTACCTGTAATTTCAGTGGGTGAGATTCAAGGCTTGAAGGACATAGCAGTGAGGCAGGACTATAGCTCGGTGGCACAGCATCTGTCTTGCATGCAGACAGTCCCTGGTAAGGCTAGGAGTGTCCCCTGTCTGCATCTCCAGAGCTGCTGGCAGTGATTGTGGACGATAGTGAGCCAAATGGAACATTGGTCTGACTCAGGAAAATGCAGCTTCCTGTGTTTCTGTAACTGCATCACATCCTGTATCATAGAATTATCTACAATACGAACTTGAGCTGTGGCTTAATATCCGCTGTGTTATATTATGCCGAATTTTCTAAACAAACAATGCCTGTTAACTATAGCCCTCCCTTAGCACGATTTGCTGCGCTGATGACTTTGTGCACCTTTGCATATACCACTCACGTCTATGCTGAATCTCCCCCCCCCCTTTGTTTTTAAAATGTTCAGATAAGAAAGCTTTGAAACAATATCTATGGACCCTATTGAGCTGTTGACGTTTTTAGTCGTTCCTGCCTTGCAATCTGTTCTGTGATCAAACTGAAGTAATTAGGAATCAAGCAGGAAAACAAATAAACAATTGTACTCTTCATGCAAAGCCAAAAACATTTGCAATGTGTTTTTTTAAAAACAAAAAACAAAAAACACCAAATCAATCCCTAGCCTGAATTCACCTTTTCTCATCGAAATTTCAAAGGCTAATCACAGGCGCACCATTTTGAAGTATGCAATGTCACACCAAGGACGGCTTCAGAATCTCATTTCTGACAGCACGCTTTGTAAAACCTTTCTTCAGGAACTTATCTCAGAAACTTTGAAATCTTCAATGCATTTTTGAAATGGAGATGAAATAATAGTTATTATGTGGTGGATTTTTCTGCATTTGAAAAATGGGAAGGTGTGTTACTTCGTGACAGCATAAACAGCAAATAGTGTTTGCACTGTGAAGACTTAAAAACTTTGTAATGGCATAATATTTCATGGGAGCAAGACCTAATTTGTCAAATGCATGTGATGAAGTGGCCTCTAACCCATGATGCTATGTTTGATATAATTTAAGGTGTCACAAGGCTCTCTGTTGAAAAAAATACAATTAACATGTAAATGAGCACCTCCCTCCCCCACACATTAGAGGGTGTTTTGCCCAAGGGAGTGGGGTGGGTGGGAAGTTGACTATTTTTCACCAAAAAATGTAGTTCCCACTTGAGAGTGTTTAGCCAGCCTATTGCAGTAGTCCATTCCTTTCTCATTTACTTCCATGGAACTTGCATTACCATTGAGAAACACTTAATTAAATGCATGCGTTGTGTGAAGGAATAAAACTCTCAGCCAATTTTGTGTGTTTGTTTGTAGTTGAAAACCTCAGTCTGTTCTTGCCAGGGGGTTTGAAAACTCATAAAAGGTGCAACAGGCGAGCTTAGGAAGGTTAAATTTGTGTGGGGAAGCCTAGTTACTATGGGAACCTGAAACTTTATAAAACTGAACAGCCCTTTTGACTGGCTAAGAAGCTGGAAAGGGAAACTACTATGAAGTATGCAGGATAAATTAAGAGTTGGAAATCAGAAGAATGAAGCAGGAACAGAGAGCGTTGCAGAGGACCCAGACACAATTGACAAAGGCTGAGCTGAAAGCAAGAGGGCTGGGAGCTGCACTGCCAATAAGCTGAAAGAAATCGGTTTATTATTAGGTTTTGAGTTAAATAAGGAAATAGTCTAGACAGGTTAGATGAATGTATTTCCCCACACAGTCATTTTGGTATCATAACTGATATTATAGTTCGATACTAAAGCAGTATTGGTATCTTTTCCCCCCCTTTAGAAGTAATGTTTGCTTTTCAAAAGCTTTGTGTGCATGCACACGAAAGCTCATACCAATAACAAACTTAGTTGGTCTCTAAGATGCTACTGGAAGGAATTTTTTTTAAAAAAAATCATTTAGTCAAAGACATGAGGGGCAGATGGGGCTCATGAACCTGGAAAGGTCACCCATCTAGGAGAAGGAAAACTCTGATCCTAAACCTCCACTACCTTGCGGGACATCTTCAGGTGAAGAAAAGGCTTAGGAGTAAACCCTGCACAAATCTGGCAGTCGCTAAGATGGTTGGATGGAGACTTGTATGCCTTCTTTTGGCAACTCCTGCTGGAGCCAAGCCGTTGCCAATGTATTGCTTTCCTTTCCTTTGGACCACATTGAGGCTAAGAGGAGGGTCCAGGACCCCCCCCCCCATACACACTGCCCAGGCTAGCGCCCTGGGGAGGTCACTTTGTTGCTGCTAACATAGCAGTCTGACTTCACCCCTAAAGGTGGACTCCATCGTCTCTTGAGACAGATGGATGCCAGCAACAAGTCAAAGCTAAACTAGTTGTTGGCTTAAAATCCATCTGATGCTTTGATTTTCACCCTGTGATTCTGAGTGTTAGCACCCACATGAGTTCAGAAGGACCTTTGCAGTGCTCTCCAGAAGCGCACGGCTACTGAGTAGTTTGTAATTGTTTTTTATTACACTTTGTCTCTCACCTTGCCTCCAAGGAGCTCAAGGAGCTCCTACTCCCCCTCACTGTCCTCCCCGTCTCCATATCATCCTCAGAACAAACCTGTTCGGTTGAGAATTGGTGACTTTCCCCATGTCACCCAGTGAGCTTCATGACTGAGTAGGTTTGAACCCTGGTCTCCCAGGTCCTAGCCTGATGCTTTTAACCACTACACCATGCCACGCACTGCATAGAGGTCCAGTTTTATGAACCAGCACTGCAGTCGGAATCCTATACAGTATGTGAGGCTGCCATACCTTGTCTGCTTACAGCTGTTTAAAAAGCCACTGTAGTCATGCAGACGAGGAGTTGAGTGAAAATGACCTCCCAAAATTCTCCATGCTCTTTGTGGATGGCAAAACTGATGCTTGGGGTGGAGGTGGGGAGTGAGAAATTATCCACCAGTCATTCTCAGAAATTACCTTCTGATAAATTTCAGCCCCGCTATTACTGAATGAAACTTTTTTTGTTAGGTCATATTGGCAGATGAAGGAAACCATTATTCTGAGAGAGGAGACTTTGGAAATAGTGGGGAACAAGCCCATTGTTTCAACAACATATGAATAAAATTTGTTGTTGTTCAGTCGTTCAGTCGTGTCCGACTCTTCATGACCCCATGGACCAGAGCACGCCAGGCACCCCTATCCTCCACTGCCTCCCGCAGTTTGGCCAAATAAATAAAATTTGAATAAAATTAAACAATATTAAAACGGGATCTGCAGTTGCACCCCAAGTCAGCCCTACTGGAAATTGCAGCAATTGTGTGTTGAGGCCCCATATGGAGAATCCAGTTCATCACATTCAGCATGCCCACACAATCTTTGCTAAATTTGTGAGTCTGTTGACAGGTGTACGCTTTCCTGCAGACTGTTGCATTTCACCTGCTGAGCTTCTGAGTCAGGGCTTGATTTCTGACAGAAATACTTCCAAAGCAAGTGCATAAATATGAGTTTTTCAGTGAGAGCCAGTATAGTTTACTGAATATAGTGTTTTATTTTTCTTCTCCTGCAAGAACTGGGTGGTCTTGAGTAAGTTACCATCGCCTATAATTCCATTACTTGAGAAGTGACCTTCTAGGAGGTATAATTGTGAAGGTTAAAGGGGGGGGGGGAGAGAGAGATTGGAAAGCACCTTGTGCGTGGAAAGTGCCGTGACAATGATTAATCCTTATTACAATAAGCAGCGTTTTATTTAGGAAACCATGGCAATGTTTGTTGAAAGCAGCATTGATTCACATTGGAAAGGTACCTTTGAGTAGATTTGCTGGGGAACAGCTGCATTGTTAGGGTGCACAGAGCAGTCAGCAGAGTGTGCTGTACGGTTTTATTTTATAGAGTAAATTGAAATTTGTTCAGATAAAAAGTGTCATATTGAACACAAACCATAAACAGGAGACTGTGATCACAGGCGATCTGACACATTTGAGAGAGTTGTTCAGACAGGAGCTGGCAGCTTTAGTGCTTCTGGCAACCTCTACATAACCTTTGGTATTGTACACTTCAAATGGCAGGCAACCTGGGAGGGCCTGCAAATATGGCTGAGGTCAGATTGAAAATACAGGCAGTATATACAGCAGAGTAAACCTTTCTTTCTTTTTAGTAAATGTGCCAATTTTTAGAGTTTCAAAGCAAATTATTTAAATATATATCCGTGGGTAAGGATGCAGTATCGGAATACTCGAAAAGAAAACCAAATCTTGTGTAACAGATGATATTAACATGCAGTTCAGTTGTGAGGTGAAAACTATCTGTATCATGAAATAATGACCCCCACATTTATTCCATGCTTTCAAAATGTTCACAAATTCACTGCCATGCTGTGCTTTTGTATACTTTATTGGAACCATTGGGATCTGGTCACTGATGGAGACAAGATACTTGGCTGATTGGACAAGGTTGTTTAATGCCATTGATTGATTGATTGATTGATGGCCCCAACCACTATGGATGGCTTCCAACAATTATAAAATCACAGTAAAACATCAAACATTGAAAACTTCCCTACACAGGGCTGCCTTCCAATGTCTTATGTAATTTGTGTCTCCTTGACATTTGACAGGAGGGTATTCCACAGGGAGGGTGCCACTACCAAGAAGGCCCTCTGCCTGGTTTCCTGTAACTTCACTTCTCACAGTGAGGGAACTGGCAGAAGGCCCTCAGAGCTGGATCTCGGTGTTTGGGCTGTACGATGTGGGTGAAGATGCTGCTTCAGGTATACAGGCAAATAGCCATGACATATGCACTTAGAAACAGACATGTGCATTTTCAGAATGACGAATGACTGCACATGTAACAACCAGAAACCAATTTAGTGTGGATATCCTGGTGAAAATATATAACAAATCTAATGCCAGTTTTATGTGTCCTATAGCCTGTATTTCAGACTTTCGACAAAATATTGGATGCATTTAAGGATGCTCTGAATACAGCTTCTGAAAGTAAAACAGAACAGATAATTAATTTTCAGATAAGTGTCCTGAGTAGACAGCAGGTTCACTGTTAATATGATTGGCGGGTGGACCGAATTTTGTATAATTTTGCATATGGTACGCAAGCGTGATTCTGGATGGATAGTGATCTGTATGCAGCAAGTAACAATGATTCAGATCTGCTTCTTTGCAAAACTTTGTACCTGCTTTTGACGATAAGCGTCTCAAGCATTTGATGCCAGCATGTGGGCAGGCGGAAATATCCTTGAAAATAAAGGGACAGGTTTCACACATCCCAAGGATGGCTCCTGCTGTTTTTATTTTTCATTGTGAAGGAGAAGCTGGGATTATTCTCAAATGTGAGGGAGAAACCCTTTTGTTTCCAGAATAGGAACCACATTTGTCACCGAGAAAACAGGTGCTGTGATATTCTCAACAGGATACCAAACACAGCCTGTTTAAGCAGCCTCTGTTGTGGCAGATACCCTCCTTAGTGGTTGCGAAGTACAGCTGGAGTCAACATCATTGTCTTACACCAGAGTATCTCTTAGAGCACACCACTGGTTTCCAGGAAGTTACTTCAGAGTTACCTCTTTGGCATGTCTTGGTGCATCATTAATAAAATGGGGGTATTCAAGGCCACTAATAAACCTAAGGTCAGTAACACTGGCTGACAGACAGTTGATAAATGAAGTATCCTGCAGAGCAAGCATCCAAGGAAGCCTTGAAAAGAGTCAAAGGAGGAAGCCAGCCACACATCCAAACTCGTATGCTTTAGAATTTTATTTCACTGTGGACATCTGAGTCCGGCAGCTGCTGTATTTAGCCTTTTATGCAGCCACAGGTGTTGGCTTCGGCGCTGGAACACATAGTTGTGGGAAACAAAGGCAGGCATAGTGGCAGCTGCCAGGGCCTGGCAGTGGTGCCAAATAAACATTGAATGTAAAACAAATGTATGTGCCAACTGGGCTCCAAATTGAGTTTCTAGTTCAGAAAAATTAACTTGTCTTTTGAGAAGCATTATCTGAGGACTATAGACGAACGTCCAAAGCTGTTACAAGGTACAAGGCACGCATTTTGTTGAAGTGTGTGTGTGTGTGTGTGTGTGTGTGTAAAAAAGCAAATAAAAAATGGGGGGCACATGTTTGCAAAAGCAGAAGCGTACTAGCTTTCCTGAAACTATTTCACATTCTTGCACACACGTTGGGACAAGTTAATCAAGGGTTTAATGTCCGCTGCTTCACTGGAATAAAGCAAACCTAACATTAAGAAGTCAGTGAGAATTTCTGGAGGGGCTGCATCTCCAGGAACTTATCACAAACTCCCATAGGCTCCACTTTCTCTGTGTGTCCAGGATCCAAAGAGCTGCACCAAAGGACTTCGGTTTCTTTGAGCAGCAGACCTCTATGCCATATTACTAGCCTATCTCTGAAAGTCTCCTTAATTTAAAAAGTGGGAAATCCACTTTTCTCTAAAGGCTTTGACTTTACCCACTCATCCCCATCCAAAAAATGAAGGGTGCATAGCTCAATGGAAGACCACATGCTTTCCATGCAAAAGATCCCAAATTCTATCCCTACCACGTCCAGTTAAAAGGATTAGACAGCTGGTGATGCCAAGGTGAAATACATGCATTTATGCGTCCCTAGCTACACCTGGGCCTGTGTAAGGAAGGGAGACCTGGCCAACCAGTGCCTGCCTCTGTTTGCCCTTCCCTTCCTGCAAACTTCTCACTGCCACCAAGTGGAAGTGTTTACTTCTCCCTGGCTGCCTCCACCAAATAGCCTTTGGACCCATGAGGCTCTGTGAGAGCAACTCTTGGTGGTATGAAGTTGAAACTTAAGCATTTTGTTGTTGTTCAGTTGTTCAGTTGTGTCCAACTCTTCGTGACCCCATGGACCAGAGCACACCAGGCACCCCTATCCTTCACTGCCTCCAGCAGTTTGGCCAAACTCATGCCAGTCGCTTCGAGAACACTGTCCAACCATCTCACCCTCTGTCATCCCCTTCTCCTTGTGCCCTCCATCTTTCCCAACATCAGGGTCTTTTCCAGGAAGTCTTCTCTTCTCATGAGGTGGCCAAAGTACTGGAGCCTCAACTTCAGGATCTACCCTTCCAGTGAGCACTCAGGGCTTATTTCTTTAAGGATGGAAAACTTAAGCATAGGGAGGATGAAAGATGAGGCCACTTCTGTAAATTCTGTCTTTCTTTCTGTTGCATTTATTGTGCACTCTCTCTCTGTCTCTTTCTAAAAAATAAAATAAAATACATTTTCTATTATTATTATTTTGGAGTTATTTCCTTTAGGTGGCTTATTGTAAATCCCCCATGGAATTTGCATAAAATGTTCAGAGGAGGATGCTACAAAGCAGATTTAATAGATAAGGAAGCTAAGGAAGAGAGGCTGTATAGATGAATCAGCTTCCTATTAAGATAAAAAAGTGACTTTAAAAAAAAGTACAGAAAAGGCAGAA
Organism: Lacerta agilis; assembly: GCF_009819535.1. Taxonomy (NCBI): domain Eukaryota; kingdom Metazoa; phylum Chordata; class Lepidosauria; order Squamata; family Lacertidae; genus Lacerta; species Lacerta agilis. Next base: position 19,552,985 of record NC_046315.1, read on the forward strand.
TAAATGCAAACAACATCCAAGAAGGAACAAACTAGCAAAGTAGAACTGGGTCATAGGGCTTAGAGAAAAGAAAACAAATAATGCAGATCATTTGAGAAATGGCAAAAAAAAACCCTGAATAGAAACCAAAAGAAATTCCACAGCTACATTTCCTAAATTCAAACTTATCACAAATAATATGTTTTGATTATATAAAATCAACACATGTTCAAAAGCTTGAGAGAACTACTGTATTATAAAAAGGGCACGTGCAGGTGTTTAAATAAAATTAATTGGCTGTGGCACAGATTCTTAAATATGTGTATTAAATAAACAGAGCGTTAATTGTTTCCTTGTTCTTGGACCTCCCTTTGCACTGGGGAACGCTAAGAGCAGCAGGAGTCTTTCATTTAGGAACCAGTCAGATCTACGCCTCCTTAGCTCCACAGAGCTACATTTGAATAGGGTATTGTGTAGGTGTTTTATATGCTAATGTTAGAAGCTTCTGAGCCAAGATGGAGGAGGTAGAGTGTAGTTTTAAACCAGAACAGATATAAAGTGGGTGGGAAATGTAAACCTCACATGGAAAGAATCTGTGGTATATAGTTATCTCTTGATGCAAACTTTATAAGAAAGGCAGGGAAGAACCAGCTGGGAGCTCCTTATGTCTTTCAAGTATTTGAGAGCCAAACATTCCAAAGTTACAAACTCCAATCAAGGCAGTTGATAGGAGCTAGCCTCAAAAGCAATTTAGTACTTGGGGCATGCTATCACATACACCATAAAGCAGACTGATCGCCGAAGAATTGATGCTTTTGAATTATGGTGCTGGAGGAGACTCTTGAAGAGTCCCATGGACTGCAAAAAGATCAAACATGCATCCTTAAAGAAATCAGCCCTGAGTGCTCACTGGAAGGACAGATCCTGAAGTTGAGGCTCCAGTACTTTGGCCACCTCATGAGAAGAGAAGACTCCCTGGAAAAGACCCTGATGTTGGGAAAGATGGAGGGCACAAGGAGAAGGGGGCGGCAGAGGATGAGATAGTTGGACAGTGTTCTCGAAGCGACTAGCATGAGTTTGGCCTAACTGCGGGAGGCAGTGGAGGATAGGGGTGCCTGGCGTGCTCTGGTCCATGGGGTCACGAAGAATCGGAGACGACTGAACGAATGAACAACAACAACAACAAAATCACATACACATCACCAAAATGGCTAGGGATGAAGGTTGAAATCAAGAGAAATATCTAAAGAAAAATGTGTTATGACAGATGTGTGTTCAGGTATCCTGAAAGACCTGCAGACCTGCACCTATAACAACTGGCCACTGAACCAACCAGATACAAGGCGACTTTGGACCTAATCCCCAATGATCTGTGTTGGGATCAGTTCGGATTAGGTGCATTGAGCATTGAGTGGTAACTGGTTGAAAAGCAATTATTGGGACAATTTCTCTCTCTCTTTTTCATCACCAGTTGAAAAACAACATAGAAAACCTTTTTCAGATAAGATTGCATGAAGGTGTGGTAGTCAGGAAACATATACATACCTTTGTTACTGGCCAAATTTCATAATGTAATGTGGTTATCAGTCTGCTACTCCCCAACACATATATCCAATCTGGATTGACTAAAAGACACACAGTGAATTGGCAGAGATCCATAACTTATTGGCTCACATTTTTCATTCTGTTTAGCAAGATCCACTGAGCCTGTTTTATATCATATTTCCTTCACCACTAACACCAGACTTGTGAAACCTGTCACATATTCTTATTGAATAAATATTTTTTATGCACTTCATATGTTAAGATTTATGTAACTTGGGAAAAGTTTAATAAATATCTGGCCTGACTGTTGGAATTAAAGTCAGGATGCACGGGATTCTGTTTGGCTCAGTTTAGTGTGAGAATCTGCTTCAAGTACTCAAAAATTTGAGAGCTCTTGAAAAAACCCAGAAAAAACCAAGGGTAATTCATGCAATAACCTGATTGTAAAAAGCTCAGCTGTTTTCTCCTTGCATGTGAAGGGAGTGCTTGCAAGGGGGGGAATCTAGCAAGAGGAAACAGCTCATCACACAAGCCAGGAGGCTTCTGTACTGACTCGATGTCCTTACTTCCTTGTCTGTCATTTCCTGAAATGATTGTGGGAATTGAAATTGCAAAGCACATCATCAAACACATCCTTCAATTGCCAGTTTATATGGAGAAAATAAGAAGGGAGAATCATTTTCAATGGTGGGAGAGGGAAGGAATTTTATGGAGAAGAAAATTCACAGCATGGTTCAAAGCAGTGTTGTTTGTTTGTTTTTTCTAGAAAAAGAGGTGCCGGAACTCACCACGAACTCTTCCTTCATTCTCTTATAGTGGCAGTTTTACCCACCTGAGAGGTGCTGGAACTAAGTTCTGGTGAGTTCTGACTGAAAAGAAAAGCCCTGGTTCAAAGCCAAAAGAATGTAATAAGAGTGTGCTGGATCAGGCCAATGCCCCAAGCAGAGGCGTAGGAAGGTCAGGTGGTACCTGGTGTGGAAAATTTCTTGTCACACACACCCCCATTGATTCCCCGCCCCCTGCAAAAAATGGTTTTACGTTATTTCATATTCTCTTACAAAAGAATAATAACAAGTAATAATAATAAAAAACTTTTATTTATATCCCGCCCGCCCTGGCCGAAGTCAGGCTCAGGGTGGCTAACATCAGATACATAACATTGGTATAAAATCAAACAATAATTAAATTACCTCCTAAAAACATCTCAAAATCAAATTAAAGTCTAATTAGATGGCTTTCCACAGGGTTAGGGTTGGGAACAGTAAGTGCTCCACTGAACTGAAATTTCAGCCTTCACGACATAGGAAAACAGCCAAGTGAACAGCTATTTTGGTAAAGGAGGGTCAAGATATTAACCGATATGCATGAAATTTCATATATAGCTATATAATCCCTAGTATAGTAAGATAAGACCTTTGGAACAGGCATTTTTTAAAAAGTTTTTTTATGAACCGCCCTAGTAGGGCAGTAATTGTTCCTTGATAATTTGTCACCCCCTCCATTATGGAACATGGGGCGGACCACCCCCTACGCCCCCCTTGCTATGCCCCTGGCTCCAAGTAATCTAGCAACCTTCTCTTGTGGTGGCCAGCCAGATTCATGTGGGAAACCCACAAGCTGGACCCAAGCACAGGAGAAATCTCCCCTCCTGTTGTTTCAGCTACCAGTATTCAGAAGTACTATTGTCTGCAGTTGGGGAGGCAAATTATACCCATCATGGTTAGTAGAAGAAGAAGAAGAGTTTGGATTTGATATCCCGCTTTTCACTACCCGAAGGAGTCTCAAAGCGGCTAACATTCTCCTTTCCCTTCCTCCCCCACAACAAACACTCTGTGAGGTGAGTGGGGCTGAGAGACTACAGAGAAGTGTGACTAGCCCAAGGTCACCCAGCAGCTGCATGTGGAGGAGCGGAGACGCGAACCCGGTTCCCCAGATAACGAGTCTACCACTCTTAACCACTACACCACACTGGCTCTCCAGTAGCCATTGATGTGCTTGGATATATTTAAAATCCAATTGCAAGAAATAATATATGTTAGAGTTTGTTGTGGTTGATTTATACGACCCATAATAAAAAGAGGCGGGGTGTTTCTGAGGAATTGATCACACTTGATCTGAAACAGGTTGTGACTGCATGGAAGTGTGTGATTACTCTCACTGCCTTCCATAGAGGGTGCTGCTAACTGTCACTTCCTGCTGCATTTAAACATAATATTTCAGAATATAAGAATAATGCAAAATGTGTGTGAGGCTTCAAAAAAAAAAAAAACTAAGATACTCCTATATCATTATTCACTTTAATTTGCAAAATTGTTTTCCCAAATGCTTACTTCATATAGACCAATTCAGGAGGAAATCTGCTTCATTGCTCAAAATTCTAAACCTTAAAGCACTCTCACTGTTGCCCTGTTATGCAAAGGAAGTGATGGGGATTGAAGAGGGCTTGAAACGTGAGGGTGCATTGAGAGATATGAAAGACCAAGCTAAAATGCTGATTACCAGAACCTCTTCTCCTCTGAGAGAGACATTCCAGTGTTATCAACACACAGCTGTTAAAACGGGGCGTTGTTCAATCAGGCGCAGTCAGGGCTGTTCCGCTTTCACTTGGACAATTCTGAATGCAGGAAGTAAAGAATGAGTGGCAGGGGAGGGGTGGCGGCGGCGGGAAGAAATGGCTGTCCCATAAATGAATTGACAAAAACCAGAACATCTGCTCATCAGAAACGCCAGAAAGTAATGTTGTTTTATTTACACAGCTCTTCCCGATGGCTGTGGCATACATAACAAGCTTGGATGACTGAAACCAATGTCAGTTATCTTTCTTGGCTGCATGTCTTTTATAGCATGTGCATTTCTTGTGTTTAAATACCCTCACCAGCTTTTAAAGCTTGCATTTGCTGCATTGAATCTGTAGATATGAGCCACTGCTACACCTTTACTATCTCTTTTGTTCAAACTAGGGCTGGGTTATGTCAGGTTTTCAGCATCGTGGTGTATCACCAGCCAAACATCGTGATGTGGCACTGCACTGCAATGTTGAAATGACAGGCTGCATTGGCCCCAGAACCACAAGGTGTCGGAGTGAAACTGCCGCCGCTCTCACCAAGGGAGCTGAGGCAGTTTCACCCCAGCGCCTCGCAGGGCCGGGAAGGACACAGCTTGTTCCCAGAGCTGGGGGCTAAGGGCTAAGAGCCAGTGTGGGAGAGCCAGTATGGTGTAGTGGTTAAGAGCGGTAGACTTGTAATCTGGGGAACCGGGTTAGCATCTCCGCTCCTCCACATGCAGCTGCTGGGTGACCTTGGGCTAGTCACACTTCTCTGAAGTCTCTCAGCCCCACTCACCTCACAGAGTGTTTGTTGTGGGGGAGGAAGGGAAAGGAGAATGTTAGCCACTTTGAGACTCCTTTGGGTAGTGAAAAGCGGGATATCAAATCCAAACTCTTCTGAGGAGGAGGAGGAGGGAGTCCTGTCCCCCCAGGTGAGCGTTCAACTGCTCCCACCCCCCAGCTGAACGATCCCTGTTGCCTCTCTGGATCACCCAGCCCTATGCAGTAACAAAGGCATGACTGTGTGATTCCCCCAAAGAAAGAAGTGCAACTAAATGTTGATTTTGACTGAGAGCATCAAGGGGGCGAATAGAAGAGGGGTCAATTAAAGAGTAACAAAGAACTGGCAGGGGAGGTATAGAATCATCACACATTCTGAGAAAGGACATCAGCTTCTGGGCAATGGCAGCAGCTGCTAAGTTTCACAAAGAGCTGTATATTTCTGATAGGGTAGAAGGATTAAATGTTTCATTTTCCCACACGGAGTGAAACCATGGAAGGAATGCCCACCCCTGTTTTTCAGATATGACCTCTTCACCCTCCTCCTCTGCAGATCCGTGGTCATTAATTTAAATTGTCTCTCCTCTCTCCCTGATGGGTAGGAGAAACAGAATGGGGAACCTCTTTAGAGACCAAACAGCAGCTTACGATGCATTTGAGTTGCCTGCCAAAGTATTCCCTTTCAGACCAGCAGGTTTCTCTCTCTCTTTTTCAATGCTGCGTTGTGGTGGAGTGTCAATCATACATGTCACTTATAATTTTTCCCTGTACCCCTTTGGGCCTGTCCACCAACCTGCAGCGAACCATTTGGCGATTTCTCTTTTTCCACCTGTGCTGCTGTAATGACATCCTGTCTCTTAATGCTCCCTTGCCAATTTTTAAACATTCTGCCAAGCAGGGAGAATTAATAACAAGGTCTGAAAATGTATTTAATATAGCCCCAGTGCCCCTGTGAGCCATTCTTACTATTTTGTTTCCCGGCCCACACTCCTTGCTGACATTCAGGGCCGTATAAAGAATGCAAACTTAGATAGGGAAAAGTGGAAGGAGCCCCCAGGGCAGTCGATTGGCTGAGATTCAACTCTGGGGAGTGTTTAAGCAATTTTGTAATTGTCATCATTCTGCAGTCGTTGCTTTTGAGTATTAAAATTAGTTCAGGGAACCCCCAATCCAAAACCGCAGTTCCAACAAAGCTACCCCAAAAAGCAACAATTTTTTTTTTGCTAGAGTGACTCTCTTCCATTGTATTCAAAATGTGTGTTTAACCTTCGAAATTCTTCTTGGGGCAAGGAACTCAGGAAACAGTTTAGGGGATGGTTAGGGAAAGTGCTAAACATCCCTTACCTAGCACCCACCATTTCTCTGCCAAATCTCAAAGCAGAGATAGCCATTGTGGTGCCTTCCATATGTTGTTGTGCTACAACTCCCATAATTCTGACCATTGGCCAAGCTGGCTAGGGCTGATGGGAGCTGGAGTCAAATACCACCTGGAAGGCACTGCAGTGATTATCCCTGCCTTAGAATGTTGTTACATGTGTTTATGTGTATCATTTAATTTGGCCTGCAAAGGGAGAGCCATAGTGTGGGTTACTAGCCAACCTTTCCTTGTATAGATTTTGTCACTCCTGCCAGCTCTATTTCTCATCTCGCTTTACTGGCCGAGGGAGCCGGCGTACAGCTTCCAGGTCATGTGGCCAGCATGACGAAGCTGCTTCTGGCAAACCAGAGCAGCTCACGGAAACGCCGTTTACCTTCCCGCCAGAGCGGTACCTATTTATCTATTTGCAAAAAAAGCAAGTCACTTTCAAACTGCTAAGTTGGCAGGAGCAGGGACCAAGCAATGGGAGCTCACCTTGTCACAGGCATTTGAACCACCAACCTTCTGATCGGCAAGCCCTAGGCTCTGTGGTTTAACCCACAGCGCCACCCACATCCCACCAAGCTTCCTTACAGGGTGGTTATAAATATTGCCAGTGCTATAAAGCTGGTAAGGGTTGTACAGTGGTACCTCCAGTTACAAACGCTTCAGGTTACAAACTCCACTAACCTGGAAGAGTTACCTCGTGTTGAGAACTTTGCCCCAGGATGAGAATGGAAATTGTGTGTCAGTGGCGCAGCAGCAGCAAGAGGCCCCAATTAGCGAAAGCATGCCTCTAGTTAAGAACAGTTTCAGGTTAAGAACGGACATCCGGAATGAATTAAATTCGTAACTAGAGGTACCACTGTATTCAACATAGCATGGAGCAAATTGGCTCCATCAGTGCAAGGATTCATCCTTGCACAGCAGAACAGCCTCTCCCTCTCATCACCCCACCTAAATCTGTTCTGGGTTTTTCAGCTCAGCTCTCTGCAGCAGATTTGGGGATGGCAGGGGTGCATTGAGTTATTTAGCTGAATACCACTCAGAGTGTTACTCTTAGACCTCGCAGAAAATGTAAAGCAATTTGCCTGTTTTGTGTGTTTTATTATTTTTAAAAAATTCTCAACTTAATACTAGAATGTTGACATTCACATTTATTCTATCAACTATCTTCTTTTCATTCTCAGCTCCAAAACAGAACCTTATATTATATATGACAACATATTAATTTAGATTGGCTTAATTTGAAGGTTACATTCATTTGAATTTTCAAGCAGGGCTTTGAAAGGAAAATGGTGTATTAAAGATCTCTGGTGAGGCCTAATGGGTTTATAAAAATAGAAAACAGCAAGCCTAAGCTCATAAATATTGATGTCCAAGGATCCTATTCGACTTGGATTTTTCTTTTTAAAATTAGTAATCTGCCGTAGGTTCGAGCCATTTTAAGCTCTATCATCTTGGCACTGTATGAGAGAAACAGTAAAACACAGTATCTCAAAAAGCCAGTGAAAAACTTCCAAGTATTCAGATTTTTACTGAAATGATAAGGCAGTCCATTGAAGGAACTGTTTTAAGAGCTGACTACCAGTGATCAGAAATATGTCCAATGACTTCAATTAAGTTGCTCATTAGGACCATCACAGCTTAGTAGTGGTCATTTCACTCTTGGGGAAATGAAGTTTCACCAGAGACTAGTCATTGCAACCTCTTGTCTTGATGTGACCTGAGGAGAAGATGAAAGAATGGGGCATTGCATTGGAAATCCTGGATGCCAGAATCCCAAGTGTGGGTCAAGTACTCTTTGGTGAAAGAACCCTAGAAAAGATTGAACATGGCAAAGCATGCAGCAAATAAAAGTGAAGAAATAGAGGCTGTGAAACCTTTAAAATGTGCCCTTTCCAGTGATTCCCAAAGTACTCCACTTCATAGCACACAGCTAGAGCTCACATTCAGTAAGTTATAAGATAATTTACAAAACTCTTCAAATGTCAGATTCATGTGCTTTTCCATATAGCAGTCAGAAAAAGTTGCACAAGCAGTAAAACATTGCTTGGTAGCAAAATGTTAAAAAAGAAAAAAGAAAACCCTAAACTATTGGTGTAGGAAAACGTTAGTTTCAGATTCCATTCTTGTGTGAAACAAAAGAGGTTGGTTAAAGCCATGTGGCCAGTGGCAGCAGCTCAGAGCTCCTCACACACCAAATTTGGATGTAGAAAACAAAAGGTTTGGTTGTCCATTTCCTCCCAAGGTGAGGAGGAGAAGAAGAAGAAGAAGAGTTTGGATTTGATATCCTGCTTTATCACTACCCGAAGGAGTCTCAAAGCGGCTAACATTCTGCTTTCCCTTCCTCCCCCACAACAAACAAACATGGCAGGACATATTACTCTATGACATTAACCCCTTCATGCTTTAATTAGACTCAAGCATACTGTTTATATAGAGAGGGACGTGGGTGGTGCTGTGGTCTACTTATCTACTTGGCAATCGGAAGGTCGACGGTTTGAATCCCCGCGATGGGGTGAGCTCCCGTTGCTCGGTCCCAGCTCCTGCCAACCTAGCAGTTCTAAAGCACATCAAAGTGCAAGTAGATAAATAGGTGCCGCTCCAGTGGGAAGGTAAACGTAGTTTCCAGAGAGCCAGTGTGGTGTAGTGGTTAAGAGCGGTAGGCTTATAATCTGGTGAACCGGGTTGGCATCTCCGCTCCTCCACATGCAGCTGCTGGGTGACCTTGGGCTAGTCACACTTCTTTGAAGTCTCTCAGCCCCACTCACCTCACAGAGTGTTTGTTGTGGGGGAGGAAGGGAAAGGAGAATGTCAGCCGCTTTGAGACTCCTTCGGGTAGTGATAAAGCGGGATATCAAATCCAAACTCCTCCTCCTCATCTTCTTCTTCTTCTTCTTCTTCTTCTTCTTCTTCTTCTTCTTCTTCTTCTTCTTCCATCCGCTGCTCTGGTTTCGCCAGAAGTGGCTTAGTCATAGTGGCCACATGACCCGGAAAAACTGTCTGCAGACAAACGTAGGCTCCCTCAGCCAGTAAAGCAACCCCAGAGTCATTTGCAACTGGACTTAACTGTCAGGGATCCTTTACCTTTACCTTTAAACATGGCAGGACATATTACTCTATGACATTAACCCCTTCATGCTTTAATTAGGCACAAGCATGCTGTTTATATAGAGCTGGTTACCCCACACATTGTTTATAGATGAGAAGATGTGGAACTAGGCCCATCTGAGATACCTAAATACTCATCCCTCTGACACTAATACAGTGGTACCTCTAGTTATGAACTTAATTCATTATGGAGGTCCATTCTTAACTTGGAACTGTTCTTAACTAGAGGCGTGCTTTCACTAATGGGGCCTCTTGATGCCGCTGTGCCACCAGCACACGATTTTCGTTCTCATCCTGGGACCAAGTTCTCAACTCGAGGTAACTCTTCCAGGTTAGCGGAGTTTGTAACCTGAAGCATTTGTAACCTGAGGCATTTGTAACTTGAGGTACCGCTGTAATAGGATGGTGGTTGCTTGTCATAGTGGCAGAGGGTGCATGCAGGTTTTCTTCTACTTGCTCAACTCAGGAGCAACTGCAGAAGCACAAAACCAAATCAAGAGGCCCTGCCCTTATATAGGTGAAACTCGAAAAATTAGAATATCGTGGAAAGGTTCATTTCTTTCAGTAATTCAACTTAAAAGGTGAAACTAATATATGAGATAGACTCATGACATGCAAAGCGAGATATGTCAAGCCTTCATTTGTTATAATTGTGATGATTATGGTGTACAGCTGATGAAAACCCCCTCGCTTTGCATGTCATGAGTCTATCTCATATATTAAACTCCAGTAGCTAATGAAAACAATTGCTTACATAAATGGACTTTTCCATGATATTCTAATTTTTCGAGTTTCACCTGTACATGTGCCACATTTCTATTCAGGAGTGAGGAAAGAAAATAAGCATCAAAAGAGTTTTTACCGGTCTTTTGCATAATCTGATTCAGGCAAGCACAATTTTGGCCTGTTCTTGATATGTGCTTCTGTCCTTCAAGCAGAAATATTATCTACTTTGAAAACTGCATCTGTTTGGGGGCGGGGGGGGGGGGAGAGAGACTATATTAGATGAGATTTTTGCCAAGATATTTTCAGTCTAGTGATTGGAACACAGTAGATTGCCTTTTTACAAAGGAGTGCATAAGGCTGTGAAGCATCTGACAAAGACAGCCTGATGGAAAACAAATTGGCAAAATGCACACGAGAGACTTCCTGAAATACTCATTCTTTGAAGTTGCCAATCCTTGAGACCGAATTCAGATTTATTCAGATTAAACTGTCTTCTTGGCTGCGAACTTGGTCTGTTTCGTTTCTCGGAACCGTTTACAATGTACAAAAGGTGGGTTGTTAATTTAATTGAACGTCTGGTTTAGAAGCTTAAGAGGAAAACAAGAAGCATTTTAAAAAAATAATGCTTGGAAGACAAATGTTTGTGAGATCCAAGGTGGATGGAACGCTTTTAGAATGGTGCCAGCGTTAATTACCTTCTGTTCTGCTGCTGTTAGGACCTCTCTTTGAACTCCTGCTGTGCTGTATAATGCAACATTACAGGTAGCCTGAGAAAAGGTAATAGCTGGCAGCTTTTTTTCACTAGCCTGCTTGCCCACAAATGTTAGTCATTTGTGTCACATTGACAGCCTGCAAGAAAAAGAAGAGAGAGAATTATTCTTTGTTATACAAAAATGCCCTTACCTATAAATAAGCCTGAAGGTTCTTCTTGCTTACCACATGAAACTGCTCTGAGTGACTGTTTACCAATACCCCGCAAAAACCTTTTTTATTGGTCTGTGGTGTTACAGTATCCCTTAACTAAATGCAGAGAGAGCCTTATCGCTGCTTTTCCAAGGAAATGAGACATGCGCCGGGTGGGGGTGGGGCTTTCTTTCAGATTATTTTTCCTTCTCTCCAAACTTTCTGATGATACCTCTTCTGCATTTGCTGTTGAAGAGGCTCATCAGGAGACCATGGATAAACTTTGCATGCTTGGAGATACATCATTATTGTAGAAATGCAGCGCTCATCTTGCTTTACTGGCTGAGGGAGCCAATGTTTGTCCGCAGACAGTTTTTCCTGGTCATGTGGCCAGCATGACTAAACCGCTTCTGGCGAAACCAGAGCAGCACATGGAAATGATGTTTACCTTCCCACCAGAGCTGTACCTATTTATCTACTTGCACTCTGATGTGCTTTCAAACTGCTAGGTGGGCAGGAGCTGGGACCAAACAATGGGAGTTCACCCCGTCATGGGGATTCGAACCGCCGACCTTCTGATCGGCAAGCCCTAGGCTCTGTGGTTTAACACACAGCGCCACCCACATCCATTAGAGAACAATTAAACATTGATGGAATTGAAACTATACATGCACACACTTTTTAAAAAAAATAAAACCATACAAATATCTACAATAAAAACAGCATAGCACCAGCCCTTTCTTTAAAAGCAGTTGGTTCTCAAAAGCCTGTTGGAACAAGAAACCCTTCTGTTGCTGGTTGAAGGACAACAAGGAGGGAGCCAAGCTAACTTCTCTAGGGAGGGAGTTTCAAAGTCTGGAAGTCTGTCCTCAATGTGTGTTTCTAAAATACTCGAAGCAGCCCAGTTTCCACACACCTTTGCGAGATTATTGCTCGTGCAGTAATACCAGAACTCTGTGCTGCTAATGTGCCATGCCAATGCAGCTCCACAAGTTGTGATGATGGGTTGGATCACGTGTGTCCTTTTTGCTTTGGAATTGTTGAGTTGTAAGGGACAAAGGCCATTTACTTCCACTCACAGAGCTCCATAGGAGGAGAGCAGTGCAGTAAAAGTGCTTTTTGGAGACAACAGCTCCACATAACTCAGGCAAAGGAGCCAGAACATGTGTTGCAAAGAGAAATAAAGAAAGTCGCTAGCTAATGTAACTTGGCAACGCAGCTGCAATCCAGAGAGCCTCCTGTACCTTTACATTCCTAGATGCATGGCTAGACAAGACAGCTGTGACTTCTCCTCCTTCGCATTCCTTCTTTCGTCCCCTGTCTCTTGTCCCAGCTATTCAGGACACCTCAAGCTCACCTCTTTGTAGGTCAGGAGAGAAGATAGCAACAAGATGAGAAGATAGGATATGGAACAACTGATTGGTTCAAAATTGAGAAAGGAGTACGACAAGGATGTATATTGTCCCCCTGCTTATTTAACTTATATGCAGAATTCATCATGCGAAAGGCTGGACTGGATGAATCCCAAACCGGAATTAAGATTGCCGGAAAAAATATCAACAACCTCAGATATGCTGATGATACTACCTTGATGGCAGAAAGTGAGGAGGAATTAAAGAACCTTTTAATGAGGGTGAAAGAGGAGAGCACAAAATATGGTCTGAAGCTCAACATCAAAAAAACTAAGATCATGGCCACTGGTCCCATCACCTCCTGGCAAATAGAAGGGGAAGAAATGGAGGCAGTGAGAGATTTCACTTTCTTGGGTTCCATGATCACTGCAGATGGTGACAGCAGTCACGAAATTAGAAGACGCCTGCTTCTTGGGAGAAAAGCAATGACAAACCTAGACAGCATCTTAAAAAGCAAAGACATCACCTTGCCGACAAAGGTCCGTATAGTTAAAGCTATGGTTTTCCCAGTAGTAATGTACGGAAGTGAGAGCTGGACCATAAAGAAGGCTGATCGTCAAATAATTGATGCTTTTGAATTATGGTGCTGGAGGAGACTCTTGAGAGTCCCATGGACTGCAAGAAGATCGAACCTATCCATTCTCAAAGAAATCAGCCCTGAGTGCTCACTAGAAGGACAGATCCTGAAGTTGAGGCTCCAGTACTTTGGCCACCTCATGAGAAGAGAAGACTCCCTAGAAAAGACCCTGATGTTGGGAAAGATGGAGGGCACAAGGAGAAGGGGACTACAGAGGATGAGATGGTTGGACAGTGTTCTCGAAGCTACTAACATGAGTTTGGCCAAACTGCGAGAGGCAGTGGAGGATAGGCGTGCCTGGCGTGCTCTGGTCCATGGGGTCACGAAGAGTCGGACACGACTGAACGACTGAACAACAACAACAACAGAGAAGATAGCAAGACTGAAGAAGGAGCAAGTATCTTATAACCTGATACACTGGCATGGGAGAAAGAGAGAGGACATTTATTTTTATTTTGTACTCTCACCTGAGGGAGAGACTTTCACTTTGCTTAAATGTTTGCTGGAGAAGCACACTTCACAGGCTAAGGTTAATGTCCCAGCTCTGGACGTGTGCAGTAGCAATGGGACCTTCCTTCACACAGCACTCCCTCCCTCTGTGCTATTGTCTTATTCCTAATGGGAACTGCTGAGCGGGGTCCATTCCAAGTCAGCCAGAGGGTCGCGCAGCCCATGCTGTGTGGAATAATGCAGTAATGCTTTGGAAGAGCTCCATGTTAATGGGTGGCAGCCATGATAAAGTGGGCTGATGTAAAAGCACACGAGTCTGCTGAAGGATGAAGTGCGTCAGTGTGACATGAAAGATGAGCCACCATCTCCCGATCCTTTCGGAACGAAAACATCCCTGCTGCAGTCTGCAATGAGTCCTTTGGCTCTGGAGAGGTGCAACAATCTGTTAAGTTGAAAGGAGGGTATTTGTTAGCTTGACACGTGGACTATCCCTTTTCAGGCTTTCCATCGTTTTATGGGAGAGACCATTACGCCCTACATTGTTAAAATGCCACAGCCCCTGCTGTTATGTTCAACAGTCCTGCTGGGTCCAGCATAATTTATTCACTCCATGGTGCACACTTATGTATCCGCTGCTTCTTTATATTTGTTTCCTTGACGAGGCTGGACTCACTGCTGTCTTATAAATAGAAGCACAGGTGAAGACATAGTTTTATTGTGGCAAACACTACTAAGCAGTGCTCGCAAGGAGCATGCGCTTCCATTTTAGAAAGCTGTGCAAATTTGCTTACTTTCAACATAAATATATTTTAACGTTAAAAATATTATTTCCCAGAAATTACTATGCTGTCCGTGAACTTTGAGCTAGAATAAATACGCATTCGCTGCTCGTTGTGCTTGTTTCTCGCTATGAGATAGATCCATAGATGTGAACTGAATGGCAGGTGAGCCAATGATTACAAGATCACAGCTTCGGGTTTCAAGGCCACAGGAGATGGACATGTGCAAATTCTTTAAATGCTGATTGAGAATGTGTATTGTGTATGAAAATGGCCACTAAATAGACATAGAGATATACACCACTGTTATTTGTTTGTTGTTTTAATTTCCATTGCTTATATTCTGCCATTCACCAAAAGGCCTGGGGGTGAGGCTTATTTAAAAACTTAATCTTGGCATCATGGGTTCAATCCCCACATTGGCCAAAATACTCTTGTATTGCAGGGGGTTGGACTAGATGACCCCCGTGGTCCCTTCCAACTCTACAATTTTCTGCTTCTTTGAAAAGAAATGAAAATCCCTGTTTCTGCCCTAGGCAGCACAAGCACCAGGGCTAAGGATGCTGCAGCAGCTAAACTGCTCCATTCAGCATTACAGTGCTGGCCAAGGAGTTGGGATTTCATCCTTAATAAATTATAGTGATGATTACCTTTTAAAAAAATAAAACATTGTTTAGATAGCAGGTGCTACCTTAAAAGAGGCAGGTCCATTCTCCTCCTCACACAGCAGGGAATGCATCTAAGATGCTTCTCGTTGCATCATATTTTGGTATTCTTAGAAAAGAAAGAAACCATGCTCTTCTCTGTGTGCTTACTCATATGCAAATGTATGCAGATTCATTCAGCAGATTAAAAGCCGAAATCAATTGACTACAATTTCTTTAACCAGATGACAGCCCTAAGTGTTGTTATTTGTTATTCCGCTTGAGCTACAACCCCACAGGTTGCAACACATCGTTCCTTGTCAGTGACAGTCAACATTCATTTGTGTGATATTTTTATGAGGAGCCAACACCGTTACTGCCTCCCCCATTATGTTTTTCCGCTTGCAAAACTGAGAGCAAGCCTTGTTATTTGGATGTGGACATGTTGCTGTGTTCAGATGGAAGGGCTGAGCAGACATCATTATGGGGAAAAAGACACACATGCCATGATTGCAGTGACATTTCCCACAGTGAATAACTCCATAAATTTAAAGGGACAAGTGTTCTTGGCCTCTCCAGAGATGCACCAATTTATGTCAGCAGGAGGTAACCCCCTGCCCCTGCCACATTGTTTTCTCTTGTCCTGCCAAATTATTCCTGATCCTGACAAGTTACTGATAGCTGGTTAAGTTTTCTTTGGAGGAGAATCAGGACAGGAAAATGCATATAGACCTACAATGTTTGTCAAAGGTTCCATGGGTGGACATTTTCGACTTTCTATGAAAGAGTTAAAAGATCTCAGTAAATAGACTGTTGTCAGGAGAATTCCACCTGAACCTTGGAGTGGTATGGTCCATCAACGGCAATAGGGGTTGCCAACCTTTTGGGACCAGTGGGCTCATTTATGAATGTTGAGAGATTGCTGTTGGTGCCAGTCACAAAATGGCTGCCATGGGAGTGTGACATAACACAAAAAGAAAGATTACAGCTGTTGCTGTGTCTCCTCCTACAGACAACTTCATGTTTATCATGGGAATTCAGATATGTCCTGCTTGGACCTGTTTATGATACAGCTCTGAAAGGCACAGACCCTGGTTCCCCTGGTGCCAATCCTAAACCAAAGCTTAGACCGCTATTTCTGGACCGACTTATCTAGCAGTAAGAAACTTGCTGTACTTTTCCGTCTATAAGACACCCCCATGTATAAAACGACCCCTATTTTGGGGGACTAAAATTTAAGAAAGTGGGGGGAGATGGCACAGAGCTTCTTCTCTTTTTTGCAGAGTATTGCCCAGGGTTGGTGAGCTTTTTTGGGGGGGGGGATTGCCGAAAATCACTCAATTGCTCATGTCACTAAATCCACCTCACGTCTGTCCCATCGCCGGCAGAAGCTGCCAATCACCTGCCCAACTGCCAGAGCTTCAGCCAATCAACACCATTGATGAAGCAACCAATAACATGCACAATAGCTGCTGACAGCCTTTATAAAAACATTACTTTATAAATGGAAAAGTATGGTACTTCTGAACTAGACATGTACAGTATTGTACTGTAAATTAATTATACAATGAATTCTTCATTAGTGCCTAGACACCAGCTCCTGCACAGCAGGAGACATGCCTAAGCCTCACTGCAAAGTTTTCACATTTGCCTTTGTGGGGAGGGAGATTCTTTAGCATCTGCCCACCAAGATGCATCTTTCCTGTGGTGGGTTTGTCTGAGATCAAGTAATCCCTAGAAGTTACTGTGGATTAATATTTCAACAAACTTCGAGGGTCTACGTGGGACTCAGCTAGACCAGTAAAGAAAAAGTGATTTATATGCATTGTATATGTGATACAAAGATGGCGATATGGAGTCCCATTTTTCTCTACCTGTTTTCCCTGTTTAAATTTACAGTGCTTTAAACTGAAACGCTTCTTTGAGGTGTCTAGATTCAGCCCTGATCTCAGACAAACCCACCACAGGAAAGAAGCATTTTGGTGTCTAGGGAAAAATTAAGGGCAGATGATGGAAATTCCAAGGACTAGAAGATAAGACAAAAGCCGTAAACGTGTAACAAAGGGGAAGAGAAATAGCTCTGTAGGACCCCAGGGATTCCTACTGCCTGGTGTCCAAGCACCTCACTTATCAATCATAGCTCTGACTTTACTCATTGTCTAAAAGAAAGGAGTGGCCAACCTGGTTTACCTCACAGAAAGCACTTAGTAGAGTACCTGCACATTTTGTTTCCTAACTTTCTTTCTGGGGGATGGCTAGAGACTGTGACTCATACGTCACAAGTTCTTACTTGCATCAGTCACACAGTAGGCCTCAACTACTTCCCTCTTTTCCACCCACCCATTTACCTAGACCAAGTCTGAACATCACATTTACTGTGCCATTACATGTGGAAAATTAGATGCAACATCGTTTTGTGTATTGTTCATTCTATATAGGTCTTGTATGATTCATAAGACTATCTCCTTTCATTTCAATTTTTGGATTTGGTCAAATTTGGGGGGCTAGTTTGGCTGAAACCCCTAAGTGAAACAAAATAGGAGGTGTTATTCATTCTGGGGGGAAGGGGAAGGGCTTACAATTGGTGGTGGTGGGGCTCCATCCTTGTTTTCATCTTTGTAAAGTTCATTTATTTCCTCCTCCCTTTCTTTCACTTAACTTTTTAAAGCTGCCGGCTTTGCTGGTTTAGCTGCAGAACTCTGGCCGCTACCATTCTTCCTTCCCATAATTCATCTGTGGAACATAAGAAGAACCTGCTGGATCAGGTTCTGTCTAGTTTCCTGGTCCAGCATCTTGTTCTCACAGTGGCCAGCCAGGCGGGAAGGAAGAATAACCGCAGTCAAGAGTTATGTTGTTGCTTCTGAGCCACACCAGCAGCATTGCAAAGTGAAGTGGAAGAGAGAATTTAATATGCCATTTCCATGCTTAAATTTTGAAGGGTCGTGTGAGGTCTAATTGCCACTCCCAAAGCAGGATCTAAAGGGATGACCCAATTCACTCATGCATTCAGGCTTTCCCCAGTTATGCATAGTAATCTATTTCCCCCCTGCTGTTTTCTTGCTTTTTCTATAACAATGTTGAGGAAGCACATTCATCAAGCATAGCTATCAGTGAAATACAAGTCAAGACTTTTAACTTCTGTTGTGTCTGCCCTTTACAAATATTGCCATTTTGCTCAGGCCAATTGTATTATTTCCTTTGTGCCAGAACGTTTGACTGAAACTATAGAGGGCAAAAAGAGCTAGATTGTCCCTGTAAGGGCAGCCACTCTGGCTTCTGGGTAACTCGCTTGGTCGGGAAAATAACTTACCGTGTCCCGCTTGAAAATCGTGTCAACATTGCACATAACATTGCATAGCATGCGAAGCTGACATGGGATTTCTGAGTTGGATTCTTGAGGTAGAAAGCCAGAGACCCAACCACCTGCTTGTGAAACACATGAACAACAAGCAAAGCACCCCAAGCAAAGAACTCCACATATCACAAGGTGATTGTTAAATTCGAACCAGGTTCTGGGCTGCTGCGCTGCTGCTGCTCCCTTGGTGCAGAAGATGGAGAAAGTGGTGGAGGTCTAACCACTTTTGTGCTGAAGGACTGCTATAATCAGTGATCTAGATGTTTTGGAGTATGTTCTAGCCAGGGCTCTTGATGCCCTTGCGACATCAATAACCCTGGGAAAATTACACATCCCAGGACCACCAAAACTTAAATCAAAGAGGAGGATGAGGAGGAGTTTGGATTTGATACCCCACTTTATCACTACCCGAAGGAGTCTCAAAGCGGCTAACATTCTCCTTTCCCTTCCTCCCCCACAACAAACACTCTGTGAGGTGAGTGGGGCTGAGAGACTTCAGAGGAGTGTGACTAGCCCAAGGTCACCCAGCAGCTGCATGTGGAGGAGCGGAGACGTGAACCCGGTTCCCCAGATTACTAGTCTACCACTCTTAACCACACTGGCAGCGACATTGTGTTTGAGGGAAAGGGAAGGAATTTTGGAGACTCGTGGGGGTTGGGGGTAGGCTTGAAGTAAGGTGAGTGACTTCCTGATTTGGGGTGGTAGTGGTTTTATTTGCAGAGCCCAATTACAAATTGGATCCTTGAAAGAGGGAACAGACAGCCTCTCTGCAGTACTACTTCTTTAAAAGCAAATATATTCTTGATCCAAATTTGGCAGCAGGAGAGGCGGGGGGGGGGGAGGAAGGTCAGGGGGGGAATAGGTCAGGAAAGGATGACAAGTGTCAGAGAAACACTTTTAAATATGATTCTTCTGTGGAAAGGCATTTTAGAGACAAAGTCTTTCAGGTTGGCTGATTGACAGCTAGGGAGGGCAGGTGGTCCAGACTTCATAGGCAGAGGAAAAAACACAAGATTTGTAGCATAAACATTTTGGTAACATTCACTGTCACTTGTATAGGCAGGCTCATAGATTAGCAAACATCAGCTGTCGCGAGAACAGCCACAATTGACCCCCCCCCAGCTGATAGCAGTGAAAGGAATACTATCTATCTAAGGGGAAAGATCAAAACTGGAAATATCAGCAGGCAATGACTGAGGAACCTCAGAAAAAGAAAAAGCTTTAGAAATCAGTGGGACCTATTTCCAGATAACATAGTTAGAAATGCATGCTATATGACTCTCCATCCCAGCCACCCATCCTGCTAGAGAGATCTCTGTGTGGTGTAAGCCTTCCAAAACTGTTGTCAGTAGCAACACACGTCTTTCTCTACAATCACATCATGATACCCAACTGAGTCCTTTTGAAATGACAAGATGTGTATCTTGATGTGGATGTGTATCCTTGTCTGGAACTCATTGCTTGTGACTACCATAGAAATGGGGCCGTGGTCCTTAATTTCTGAAACCTCTCCAGAGAAGAAGAGAGCATCACTTTTGTGTTGGCATTATAATATAGCACGTGATCTCTGGATAAAGTTTCTTAGATTTATTTGCACCTGTAAGGACATTGCAATTACAAAATGTGAATATGATTCAGAGAAAACAACGGTTGCATCAGGGGCGTAGCAAGGTAAATTGTTACCCGGGGGCAAAAAAAATTTGTCAACCCCCCCTCCAGGCATGAGAAGGTCAGGTGGTACCCGGTGTGAAAAATTTCTTGTCAACCCCCCCCCCATTGATCCCCCCCAGCAAAAATGGTTTTACGTTATTTCATATTTTCTTACAAAGGAATAATAACAAATAATAATAATAATAATAATAATAATAATAATAATAATAATAAACTTTTATTTATATCCCACCCTCCCCGGCCAAAGTCGGGCTCAGGGTGGCTAACATCAGATATATAACATTGGTATAAAATCAAACAATAATTAAATTGCCTCCTAAAAACATCTCGAAATCAAATTAAAGTCTAATTAGATGGCTTTCCACAGGGTTAGGGTTGGGAACAGTAAGTGTTCTCTGAACTGAAATTTCAGCCTTCACGACATAGGAAAACAGCCGAGTGAACAGCTATTTTGGTGGAGGAGGGTCAAGATATTAACCGATATGCATGAAATTTCATATATAGCTATATAATCCCTAGTATAGTACGATAAGACCTTCAGAGCAGGCATTAAAAAAAATTCAATTTTTTAAAAAATTGTTCATTGATAATTTGACACCCCCTCCATTGTGGAACCCGGGGCGGGCCGCCCCCCCCTTGCTATGCCCCTGGGTTGCATAAGTGTATTTTCTAATAGTGTGCAAATAAAATATTCATAATATGCACATTGTTCTTAGATTTGTCTTAGATTTGGAGATTCTGGATTTAGCGAGCCTAGACTAAATACGTACATGTTATCTTCCCGGGTGCCCCTGAAAGACTCAGAAGAAAAGAATACCCTATTGCTATTTTCTAAAGAGAGTGATTGCCCAAGCAGTAAGACAGGATTGTTGTTTCATATTTTACATTTTAAGGCATGAGAAAACGAGAGATGCCACTTTCCTAAAGGCCTTTTTGTTTTATAGCCGGCAAAGATAATGCAAGCTATAAAAAGTGTTGTGATCAGAGCCAATTTGCCAGGCCTACTATATGAGCTAGAACCAGAACAGAAACATGCCACATTGACTGCTTATAATTTCACTCCACATTTAGTACCCTGAAATGAAGAGGGGGAAAATTAATGGGGAAATAAATAGAGAAAATGGAATATAAATAATGCAGGGTTTTGTTTTGTTTTATGTTTTGTGGCTTACCCTATTATTAGCCTTCTTATACGTAGGGAGGGGATAAATTCCAGTCTAATGAACAGTGAGTTCAAATACTCTCCTCTGTCTTCTGTACAAGAGTCACTGGACATATTTTTGAGAGTCAGTGAATGGAAATAGAGGTGGTGTCCATCCCATCCCCCCTGTAAAGATTTAACACAAATACTAATAGACAATTGCACGGTTAAGGTTCCCTCCTATAGATGTCGTTGTACCAACATGTCATCCTCCTTCGCTGTTGTTCCTGCTGCTATACTTGGTGTTCTGCAAGCATTCCGGTTTTAGAGCTATTTTTAGGAGTTTAAAATTTGGCCGCCAGGCTTTTGCTTTAGCTTGAGAACAGGCATGCAGAATGTAAACCAAATCTGTGCGGCTATTTTTAAGTTATTGCACACATGCTCACACAAAGACAAAAAGAGATGCTAATAGCTTTGGTCACGTTTGTGTTCCAATAGCCGACATAGCTAATTTCGGTTTCCAGTTTGAGCTAGTTAGGCTACAAAACACACACACACACACACACACACACAAATAGCACAGCATAGCACAGATGTGCAAGTCCTTAAGGTGATTTGCCATGGTCTTACCCAGAAGGACACCAACACATTTCTTCCTAGCTTTAAGCATTATAAGACACATTCATGGGATTATCAACCTTGCTAAACTTGGGCTTCAAGTACTGGAATATAGATTTGTATTAGGCATTAAGAAAAAGCTTCTTATGTACAAGTGCAGTTCAACAATGGAATAAAGTGCCCAGGGTGGTTTTTGAACCTCTTTTGGAGGTTGCCAATAAATGACCGAGCATCTGCGGGGGTGGCATGCTTTAGGTATTACCGGGTGCTCACTTTTAAGAAGTAATATTGGTCAACAGAAGCTACTGGGTTCTTTCCCCAGTCTGTGCATATATCATTTGATTTATTTGCCATTAAAGTTCAACTCAACTAAAGGTTCAGACTTTTTTTAAAGTTTGTTTTGGTATTAATTGCTGAAGTCAGAAAATGTTCTTATGAACTCCTTAGAGCAGTGGTGGCGAACCTATGGCACGCGTGCCTGATTTGGCACACAGAGCCCTCACTGCTGGCACGCGCTGTTGTTGTTGTTTTTTCCCCAGGCTTGCGCCCGCTGTTGAAACCTTTAACTTTTTTTTTTTTTGCTAGTCGCTGGAGATTGTGTTCGACGATGGATCTGTTTTTCAATTTACTGCATCAGTAGTTGTTTCTGATTGGGCATAACAGCGTTCGTTTTTTTAACCCTTATTGTGCTGTGTGTGTGTTTTTTTGGCGCTTTGGCAGACGATGATGTCGGCGCTGCATGTTAATTCCAGCGAAGGTATTATTTATCATTTATTTCTGTTCTCTCCCCCCCCCAAAAAAGCTCAGCAGCTTTGGGGCACCCCCCCAAAAAAAGCAAAGCAACTTTTGTGCGACCCCCCCAAAAAAGCTCCAAAACTTTGGTCGGCAGCTCCCAAAAAAAGCTCAACAAGTTTGGGCACTTTGTGATAAATAAGTGGTTTTTGGTTTATAGTTTGGGTACTCGGTCTCTAAAAGGTTCGCCACCACTGCGTTAGAGCATATGGCCAAGGGTGCAATTTTGTAGTGTGTTCTCTGTGCCATATATGCTTTACTAAGGACTAGAATATTCGATTGAATAAAAGCCCACAGTCATGTGTTCATAATGTAGTGTGCAACCATGCTGTTTAGACTATACATTTTTTCCTCTTTTTGCTTAACTCATACTTAAAAAAACAAAAACATGTGGGACTATTGTAAAGAAGTGCTGTGGGGAAGCTGTGGGGAGCATCACACTCCAGAGATAATCAGACCGCGGGAGAATTGCCTGCATTTGACTGGTCTTCTTTCCTGCAAGATTTGGTAGTAGATTATTATTACATGAGATTTAAAACACCCAGCTATGTTAAATTATTTACATACTTCATTGAATTTTTAATTTGGAGTGTGTGCGCGCGTTTTAATCCAGGGTATGTTTTTAATACATTATTTACTACCAAACACGCTGAAGTTAAGAAAATAAATTTGTTTGAATCTTGTTTGCTTAAGTAGCGTTAATATGAAAACATAACACTTCTTAGTTTTGTAAGCAGAGACAGTTATTAGCAGTTACACTATCCTCATGTTTCGCATGAAGAATACTATCCACAAATAACAAATGCAAGTTAATACGTTGCAGAGAATATGTGTTGTTAACTGGAGGATTCTGCATTAGGACATAGAAATGGAAGCTTGAATATGGTCAACTTTCTAAATCGTTTGATTAGAAACAGAGAAGACACGATGCAACTCAAATATATTCATTTACTGCATGTGTAACTTTGAAAGAAAATGTATATAAGATGATGTATAGATGGTATTTGACTCCAGTTAAATTGTCAAAAATGTATAGAATGCATGACAAATTGTGTTGGAAGTGTAGACATGAAGAAGGGGACTTTTATCACATGTGGTGGACTTGCAATAAGGTCAAGGCGTTTTGGGAATTAAGTTACAATGAACTTAAGAAGATGTTTAAATATACTTTTCCAAAAAAAAAAAACTGAGGCCTTTTTGTTGGGTTTGATGGGAGAAGAAATAGCTAAGAAGGACAAAATATTGTTCATGTATGCGACAACTGCAGCAAGAATATTGCTCGCCCAAAAGTGGAAATTACAGGAATTACCAATGATTGATGAGTGGCAGACGAAGATGGTGGAATATGCTGAAGTTGCAAAACTGACCGGCAGGGTCAGAAACCAGGATGACTCAAGGTTTCAAAGAGATTGGAGTAAATCTGTGGAGTACTTAAGATTGAACCGAGGAAGTTTAAAAACACTAGTAGTATTGGAATAAACCTTTGACATAGTTCAATAGTGAAGTGGTAAAAACTGCGCGATGAGAATGGACTAGAAAACCTGCTGACGAGAGGGAGGGGAGTCGTAGCTCGGCAGAGCAATGATTTGTGTAATTTGTGTCTAGATGTTAAATTGGCTGTAATTTGATATATTTGAAAATTAAAAAATTATTTCAAAAAAATCAAATATATTCATACTAATATAAAATATGCTTTGAGAAAATGCATTCTGTAAGTTGTTATTGTTTAATTTATATACAATTTATATGCCAAAATGACTTCTAAGCAGTTTACAACTATAAAGTTGATTCATAATTAAAATACACAATAATGGTTCCATCAGGGCATTAAGAAATTATTAGAATATCCAAATATAACTAGTCGTTTTAAAAAGCAGGACAATAAAAACAGTTTTTAAAAATAGTTAAAACAGTAAGATCAGAAGTTCAGCTGCAAGGGAATGCTTGCCTACACAGGAGCCGGCAGAATGCCAAAACTGATAAAGCCTCTCATATTTCAACAGGGAGGGCATTTCACAACATGGGTGCCACCAGTGAAAAGGCCCTTCTCTGTTTTATCATTGCACTTAAAGTAATATCACATAACTAAAATTAAAGTGACAATTAATATAAGAATCTTACTGAATGACCCTACAATTATTTTTCATCGATAACTCAATCTTGTATACTTCCTATTAATTCGCATAATGTAGCTCTTGGATATTCAACACAGTCCCTGGGGTGTGTGGAATTCCCGAGTGCCCACGGGCCTTTACACCCCAAACCACCACCACAGCACCAATCACAACCGTCTCCCTTTTCTGAGCCATAAAAAGTACAGCGCGGTCACGGTGCAAAAACACTAGATCCATATCCCCTCAAAAACCACAATCAGATCATAAGTCTCCTCTGTCCAAAGGTGTTTTGTGATCTGTTGGTAGTCTTAAGGCCATCCTGTGTAAATAAATAAAAAAATTGCTGCCAGGAGACTTTTGAGCGGTTTGTAACCCGTAATGTCACCTAGGGCCCATGTTGCAGCCTTTTTTCTGCACTGGGCTAAAAAAAAATTGTTCAACCAAGCTTTTTTAATTTGTATGTGTTTTAATTAATTAATTTTTTGGTGTATCAATCATATTATGTTGAAGAAAAATAGCTCAAAGTTTGCTTTTTGTACTTTAGAATCATAGAATCATAGAAGCATAGAGTTGGAAGAGACCACAAGGGCCATCCAGTCCAACCCCCTGCCATGCAGGAAACACCATCAAAGCATTCCTGACAGATAGCTGTCAAGCCTCTGCTTAAAGACCTCCAAAGAAGGAGACTCCACCACACTCCTTGGCAGCAAATTCCACTGTTGAACAGCTCTTACTGTCAGGAAGTTCTTCCTAATGTTTAGGTGGAATCTTCTTTCTTGTAGTTTGAATCCATTGCCCCGTGTCCGCTTCTCTGGAGCAGCAGAAAACAACCTTTCTCCCTCCTCCATATGACATCCTTTTATATATTTGAACATGGCTATCATATCACCCCTTAACCTTCTCTTCTCCAGGCTAAACATACCCAGCTCCCTAAGCCGTTCCTCATAAGGCATCGTTTCCAGGCCTTTTACTTTATTTTACTTTATTTTTACTTTTTTTACTTTACCTTTTACTTTATTTTAAAGTAAACAAATAAATAAGTGATAGAAGGTTCAGGTGTGTTTTAAGTCCCGGGGCACAGGCTAGATCTTCTTTTTTGCCTAGTCATGTAGCACCCCCCCCCTTTTTTTCCTTTGGACTACACTTTATTATAGCTTTTTATATATATATATATATATATATATATATATATATATATATATATATACACATAATAGCTAAGCAAATGGTAAGTTATATTAGATCATGGTGGCAAAGCAGAAGTTACATAAAGACAGGTCCATTTTTTCTTCTTCTGAAGCATGATTGGTAGCTGTTAACATGCATCCTTGCTCAGAGAGGCACACCTCAGTAGCATGGCTTGCCAATAAATGCTCATTGGGTTCGGTAAAATGTGTGAGTTAAACAGCCTATCCACCGTGATTTAGCTATAATCCGCACCTGGCTGTTGTGGGCCAATTATACTTCAATCCTTAGCAATTTGGAGTTAATTAATCAGAAGTGAATTGCACGTATTCGCTAAAAATGTGGATAGCTGTACAAGTAGGGTTTTTTTTTCTGTGCTTAGATCTTACATGTAAGAAATTAGGCTCTCTCAAGTATTTCCAGCCCAGTCATGCATAGTAGCCAGTGTGGTGTAGTGGTTAAGAGCGGTAGACTCGTAATCTGGGGAACCGGGTTCGTGTCTCCACTCCTCCACATGCAGCTGCTGGGTGACCTTGGGCTAGTCACACTTCTCTTTGAAGTCTCTCAGCCCCACTCACCTCACAGAGTGTTTGTTGTGGGGGAGGAAGGGAAAGGAGAATGTTGGCCGCTTTGAGACTCCTTCAGGTAGTGAAAAGCGGGATATCAAATCCAAACTCTTCTTCTTCTTCTTCTTCTTCTTCTTCTTCTTCTTCTTCTTCTTCTTCTTCTTCTTCCATCATGTTTATGCTTTCAGTTCTTGCAGGACAACATGCATGTCTAAGCACTATCCATGCTGTGGTTTCTCTGGGAGATAATCTTAGCCTTTCTATCCTATACAAACCTCTCATCTGCCCCATCCTGGTGACACTGAACCATGTGGTATGAAATACCCTGGAATGGGTTTAAAAATGGATGAGACAAAATTTTATAGGGAATAAGATGAATAATGGCTACTAGCTACAATGGCTATACTTTGCCTACACTACATCCAAATAAGCCTTTTATATATACCCCCCAGGGTCAACAGTATCCACACAGGTAACATGTAACATTCAGAAACAATGGGTTTTTCACTTTGGTTGGTTTTACAGAAGAAAAGGTGAGGGGTTCTCAGAGATACATGGAAAATAATTTAAAATGACATGATGTGGAAGAAGCTTTGAAGCTCTTTGAAATAACTGGGCGAGAAGAATTGTCCAATGAATTATCTTCTGTGCTGTGCACCTTTGGAGTCTCCTCCCTCTTTGTTTATACGTCTGATGCCTCCCTCCCTTCTTCCCTTTCCTTCACTAGTTTTTAAGAGTCAAAACAAAATAAAAAATTTAAAACAATTCCTTCCAGTAGCACCTTAGACACCAACTAAGTTTGTTCTTGGTATGAGCTTTCGTGTGCATGCACACTTCTTAAGAGGTTAGGCTGAAATCCTATACAACAGGGATTGGGGGTCCTTTTCGAGTCAAAGGTTGTATCAGCCACATGGAAAGCTGCAGCGAGATAATTCAAGTGGTGGGTATGAACCACGCATGTGTTCATACAGCCAAAGATCCACACAGACTTATTTCCTCATGACATATATTTAGTTCTTAATAACTCCAGCCAAGCCTTTCATTTTCTTTATAGACTTAAAGGTAAAAACACCCTCTACATCCTTTAGCTTTCTCGACTATGCAAAAGGCAAAAAGAACTCAGGAATCCATCAGAAGAGTGCAAATAAGGTCAATGCACAATGGAGCTGCAAGCCCTGCATTACAACTATTTAAAATCTCAAGCTTCGAAACACTATTGCATCCTGAAAATTGAATGGATGCAATTGCAAAATGCATAGACTACCTTTTGCGTAGTTATAAAAAAACACATTCCCCTTTCCTTTGAACTTGTCGCACTCCTTTGCAAGTGAGGGATAGGCAATTGCACACTTTGCACAACATCTAAGTCCTTTTCCCTCCCACCTCAACAGCTGATGGTTGTGTGTGTGTTTGTACAGACAGCTTATAATTTGTCTGTCTTCCTGCAGGCTGGGAGCTTTCCATCCCTGCTATACACATTTTCTGGGGAGCAAGTCATGTTCAACTCAATGGACTTCCATCTGAATAGACACTTTAAAAAGGATTGTGCAGTAGGTGTTTTAGCTATGCTAACTGGAATTTTACCTTGACGTTCCAGGTGCATTAGCTCATATGCATTCTGAAAGAGACGTAAAAAGAGCTGTGCTCGAATGGAACAAATGTCAATCTGGCACAGACTTTTCAAGAAGTTAGGCTGAAATCCTATACACTAGGGAATGGGGGCCTTTATCAAGTCAAAGGTCATATACACCCCAGTCTCCAGGTAGGACTGAAATATACTCTGAAATGCTGGAATGCTGCTGCTAGTCAGTGTACACCAGGAGTAGCCAACATGGTGCCATCCACATATTGCTGGACTCCAGCTCCCATCATCACTGACCTTTGGCCATGCTGGCTGGGGCTGATGGGAGTTGCAGTCCTGCAGCATCTCTGCAAGGCACAGTGTTGACTACCCCTGATGTGGACAATACTGAGCTAGATAGGCCCAAGGTCTGACCCTAAATACGGCAGCTTCCCATGTTCCTCACCATCCTGGAAAAAAGTGACAAGTGGGATGCCACAGGGGTCTGTCCTAGGCTCGTTGCAGTTCATAGGATAATAGAATTGGAGAGTGGATCATCTAGTCCAACCCCCTGCAATGCAGGAATATGCAGCTGTCTCATATGGGGATCGAACCTGAAACCTTGGCATTAACAGCACCATGCTGTAACCAACTGAGCTATGCTATGCATGCTCAATGTCTTTATAACAGTTTGGATGAAGGAATTTCATGTTGTTGGCAGGGTTAATGACTGGGCTTGAAAAGGAGCTTTGGAGAAGTATGGGGCAGAGAGCTAAGGGGGCAGAGAGGTCCAACAGCAGGCATAGGCAAACTCGGCCCTCCAGCTGTTTTGGAACTACAACTCCCATCACCCCTAGCTAACAGGACCAGTGGTCAGGGATGATGGGAGTTGTAGTCCCAAAACATCTGGAGGGCTGAGTTTGCCTATGCCTGTCCAAAAGACTGAGCTGAATGTCACATGCTGTTTTGAAGTAAATAGCCAAATGTTTGAAAGTAAGTTCTGTAGTGCTGAATAAACGTTTGGCTGTGGGTCTCTAGTGCTTAATAGTTGGAAAGCATTCGGGGGGGGGGGGGACGAACCTGGGGAATATATTATGCAAAGCCAGAAAAAGATGGTTCAGAAAGGGAGCCTTCAAGAGCTCCATCTACTTAACTTATCAAAGATCAAGGAGATCAAGAGGCTAAGCGATCGTTATCAGCGATTTTGAAGACAGACAAAAGTTGCTTGACACTTCAAGATTTTCTTTTTCTTTTGCCTTCAAATAAATCCTCTGTAGCTAGATGTGCATGCTAGAAACATTCAGTCTGTCAAATGGGGTTTGGTATATTAAATGGATGATATTAGCAATTGGAAAGTGTTACAAAACAATCAAATTTAAAGGTCAGGAACCTTAGTCTGCTGGGCTTTAGATGAACCCATGGCATTTGGCATTCCGCCTGTGGAATTTTCAGCAGCTATCATTGGCAATGTGAGACTCTCAGCTTCTAATCTCTCGTATGTATTCTGAGCAGACCATGCCTAGGGGACATTTAGTCCAACACAGAAGAGTGGTATTTTTGTGTGTGATATGGGGCATATCAATATGACAGTATGTTATGTTCCTATGAAGCTTTATGAAACCTGTCAGGGATTGCCCGGCTCCTCGCGAGGAGAGGGAGAGAGGAGGCACTACTCGGGAGGAGAGCCGGGGCAAGGGTTTTCCTTGGGAGGAGCAAGGGGAGAGAGGTTCTCCTCTCAAGGAAGAGAGGGACAGGGGGACTACTGGAGAGGAAGGGCTGATTGGAGGAGGGCTCTCTACGTTACAGGGAACCCCAGCCACTTCTGTCGACAAACTCCTCCTTCTCCTCTTCTAGCCTTTCGCCTGAGCTCTCTCCAAGGGAGGGGGAGCTGCAAAGGCTTGGAGACTCTGGGCAAAGATCCAGCACCGCCAGCCAGAGGGGATCTGAGGAAGTAATGCCGCTTCCGACGCCAGCACAGCATCGGGGGGGGGGGTCAGGGGGCACCGCAGATGTCGTTTTAGGGTGCCAAGACTT
Organism: Lacerta agilis; assembly: GCF_009819535.1. NCBI lineage: Eukaryota > Metazoa > Chordata > Lepidosauria > Squamata > Lacertidae > Lacerta > Lacerta agilis. The sequence continues at coordinate 19,582,833 of NC_046315.1, forward strand.
TGGTGTTGGGTGGCAAACAGGAGAAGGGCACTTCCGGATGCAAGTGACTGAGCGGTCATGTTTTGAACTAGCTCTACACTGTAAATAGTTATGCACAATAAATAGTTTTAGCTACTGAAGGCTCTGTCGTTACTCATGAGCAACACTTGGGAAAACAGGCTTGCCTGTTAACATCAGCAAGGGGGTATACATGCCATGTACAACTTAAGAAAGGCCTTCCTGGATCAGGCAAATGGCCCATCTAGCCTGGCACCCTGTTCTCACAGTGATCAATCAGATGCCTGTTGGAAGCCCACAAGCAGCACTTCAGTGCAACAGCATTCTTCCCCACTTGTGAATCCCAGTGTCTGCTATTCAGAGACAGATACCTTCTGAGAAGGACATTTGGTTTTGAGCTCTCATGAACTGCAGGCAGTGACCATTTTAGGCTCGTCCAATATGCGTGCGACTGTACGTGCATGCATCACACTGAACCTGGAGGTGACATGAAAACATCACAAAATGGGGCAAAATGGGGTGGGGGGCAAAACGGTGGCATTATGCATGCCCTGCTGACACATGTGGGAGCAGGTATTCATCTATTGGGAGGGGGGGACAATGGGACAGAGCTTTGAATCAAGATGGCAAACTGAACCTTTCAGAACTGCACTGATGGTTTGGTGTCTTAGAATCCCTGAGTGATTCCAGTTGCTAGTACATCATAAAGAACTGGGCTCAGTTCTCATTGTTTCTTACTGCATAATATTTTATTTTATTTTATTTATTTATTTTATTTTATATGAACCGACCACTGTACAAACACTTCAGCAACAGGTTACAGCAGTCTTCAACAATCTGGTGCTGTCCAGATCTTTGTGAAGGTGTGAGAACTGCAACAATCCATCCAGTTTGAACTGTTTGTCATTTGCTGAGCTTGTTTATTTTAATTTTGATTTATTGCATTGTTCCCGCCCTATGAGCAGTTGGTGAAAGGTGGGTTACAAATGCCATTAATGAATGTGTTTAGGCCCACATATGAACTCTGGGGGCGCACCCTAAAATCCAGTGACACTTGGTTTGCCAACCCACGCACCCAGCCTCCAATTCTCCTTTCCTCTTAAGCACAGCAAAGTATTTCCATACTACATACTGCATGGAAATAATGTCATTTCACTGCTTGTCTTCAAAAGCAGGCAGTTTATTCATCCTAAACCCTGCTTTTTTCCCAGTGAGCAAAGTAAGGTTCTTTGATCCAGTAGTTTCAGTTCAAATTCCAAACATAATGAAGTAGAAAGGATTATTCTGTCTGAGAAGAATAAATAGCAAAATGTGTGTGAAACAATGAAAGTGAATATCTCTGCCACCATGCATCTGTCCTCAGGGTCTTCTCAGGTTTCCACCAGGCTTTGTCACTCTCTAGTCTGATAGCTCACCTTCACAGTGTGATTCCCATGACTGTCGGGAAGCCTCTGAAATGAAAAGAGAGAGGAGGGCAGGAATGTGCTGCAGTACATCTGCAGTGGACACAGAAACCGACATTGTTGGGAGCTTTAATCATGAATCCAGCAGCGGAGAGCCCTGATTACAGCTTTAAATAAAATAAAATGGGGGGGGGTGCTCCCAAAAGTATATGCTCTTATCTTCGTATTTCAGAAAACCAGAACCAGGAAGAGAACAGGAAAAGAGAATTGCTTGATGTCAAATGCCTTGGACTGTTAAGCCTCTGCAGCAGAGATCTACAGTAGTTCTTCAGGTTTCGCAACACAGGGTCCAGAAAATCACAGGAAGCTGTCTTATCCAGTGTCAGACCATTGGTCCATATAGCTCAGTATTGGGATCTCTTACAACCTTTTGTCTCTGGGCTGTAAGACTCCACTTTGGTCAGGAAAGGACCAGCTGCGAGGCGAGGTGGCACAAAATTGAGAAGATCCATTTAAGGGTGTCAGATTTTGACCTTGCACAGGATGCCATATTATGAAAGATTACCAAAGTTTGCCCCTGCTGGACACAGGACTCCAGGTGTGGTCTGACCAAGGCAGAATAGAGTGGTACTATTACTTCCCTTGAACTGGGCACTAGACTTCAGTTGATGTAGCCTAGAAAAGCATTCAGTGTTTTTGCTGCTGCATCACACTGTTGATGCATGTTCAGCCTGTGGTCTACAAAGACCCCTAGATCCTTTTCACATGTACTTATATATGTGCAGCTGATTATCCCTGCCTAAGTGCAGAACCTTACATTTGTCCCTATTGAAGTTCATTTTGTTAGTCTGTCCTTCCCCTGACCAATGAGATCATGGATTTGATGTGAAAACCAGCATAACATAACACTAAGTTAGGCATTCCCGTCCCTCATTTCATTCTATCTCTCTAGAGAGTTCTGTTGTTTATCATGAAGTATTGGGATGGGAATAGGCAAAACTTGAAAGAAAAATAATGTAGGTAACACTGACATTTTGACCATGGCTACTTGCCCAGCTAAAGCTGGGATGTTGCCATTTTGCAAGTTCTTGTTGAATGCCCTTATACACTCCCCTGTAGTTTTACATCCCAGTTATCTTATGTCAGCAGTGAGGTTAATACCTAAGTATTTAAATCCTTCATGTCATTTGGCAAACAGAGTTAACTAGTAACCAGTCACTTGCAGTGTTGTCTAGATTCATAGGAAGGAGCACAGAATATATATTTTTTTTTAAAAAAAAAATAAGTTTTATTGATTTTTCCAGTGCATAAACACAATTATGAATTTGCTACTTATTTATGTGGCAGTAATGTCCCTTGTTGTTGCTGTTGTTGTTGTTGTTGTTGTTGCATATTTCCTAAAAAAGAAGAGTATTCAGAACTTTGAAGTTCAAGACAAACATTAGTGAAAACATGCAATCCATGTTCCAATTTTCTAAGGTGTGCATATTGTATTTTGCTCGTAAAAGAGGCACAGGGGGCTAAGGCCTAAGGGTACCATAAACAGGTACCCTTGGAAGATATTCAGATGATTTACTGGTATAATAAGCTGTGTGTTTTGGCTAAGCAGCTTGTACATAACCAAAACATAACCGGTTCTTTCTTGCACAAGTAGGCTGAGTCATTTCTGGCAGTTAAGTACCAAAGTCCTGATAATGCTTTGGGGGTGGGGGGTGAGGGGGGTGAGAATGGGCTACTGAATGAAAACAGGCAAATGTCCTCATTGGAGGGGGTGCCAACAGAATAAATGCTTGCACTGAGAGTTATTGGAATTCTAATTATAGCATAGGTAATTGATTGCTGGAATTTTTGAAGGAGATTGCCAACGATAAGTTGTCTGTGAGAATGATATCATTGTCTTAGGCAGGAAACATATTTGCCAGTTAGATGTTCAGTTCTATTGCACAGTGTAACGGGAATGAATAATTCAGTGAAGCAGGGGCTTTTCAGAATTAATCCATCAAAGAGCACTGCAACGGTTGCATTATTGCTTGATGCATAAATGTACGTATCAGCTTATCTGTACATGTAGCATAGGGACAGAAGGCACCTACTCACTTGTAATGTAGTGAGTTTGTAGTTTAAAGGCTAAGAGGGGAGACATGAACCAAACCAGGAGAGTCTCAGTCCAAAGATTACTTTACCTATGAATAGGCACAAAAGTAGTTGTGCAAACCACTCTCCCCTCAGCTTTAGCAGCCCTTGCTCCCAATAGTCTACACTGACTGGCAGCAGTTCTCTGGGTTTTCAGACAGGAGACATTTCTTACCCTGCTTGGAGAGGTCAGGGGTTGAACCAGGGACTTTCTGTGTGCAAATCCCATGCTCTACCACGGAGCTATCCCCATCACTGATGGTGCTTTGTTTAAGGGGAGCTACTGTTTTAGCTGCTTTGCTTCTTAGCGTATTGCTTATTTTGTTTTTAACTGCAAATTGCTTTGATTCCTTGTAGCAGAAAAGGAACTATAAATAAACAAAGGAACCGGAGAAATGTTGTCCAACGTACATATATACCTGGAACACCTTGGTCAGTCTAGGTCCATCACACATGTTTCTTCTGTTCTTGCACAATTTAAAGTTAGAACCACAGAAGTCCAACTCATGAGGAATAATCAGAATCTCTCCCCCACACATTCATGCTGCAGTACCTGTGCTCGTAATTACTTCAGTTTAGCAAATGCTAACAGTGCTTTCACTTTGCTCCTGATCTGTCATCCCTGAGGAACAATGATCCCAAAAAGTAGGCTAAATTCCGTGGCCTTCTAACTTGTTTGTTTAACTACACTTTTACGCCCTTCTCTTCTGGCGGCTGATTCAAAACAACATTCCCAGGTGGGAGCTTATAAGGTCAGAACCGCTTAGCTTTAGCACTGAGCATGCCAAGGGGGTCTTTGGGCCACTCGTGCAACAGCCTGAAGATGTTGAAGGTAGAATTTCTGGGTTTGGGGCTGCTGGTGAGGTGATCATGTGACTGCTTCACCTTCACTCTGCATCCAAGTCTCAGCTTTTGCACTGTGGGCCAATGTTCCATTCAAGTTGGGGGGAACCTGCAGCCAGTGGCGTAGGGTGGGGAGATGGGGGGGGCAGAGGAGTGGGTGCAAAATTGTTTAGGGACACAAAATTTCAACACCTGGTGTTGCCTCAATAGAGCTGCATGCATTGAAAAACAGCTTCTCTGTATGAACCAGGAAGTGACCCCTCCAGACAATGGAATGACTCTTCTTTTCTTATCTCTGAGGCTGCAAATTCCTGGGTGGCATGGATGCAGTTAGACAGTTGAATGGGTATGTGTACTCCATATGTTTCCCTCCCTCTGGTCCCCTCCACGCAGCCCCGGGTGCTGGCAACCCATGTTATACAACTGCCTGCAGCCCTCCAGATGTTCTCAGGCTACTTTTCCCATTGTGCCTGAACACTGGCCAAGCTGGCTAGGGTTGATGATAGTTGCAGTCCAACAAGATCTGGAGGGCCGCCCCCCCCCCACCTTCTTTGCTCACACCCCCTACTAACTACTTCTCAGAAGCCTTTGCAGTAGGAAGATAAAATTTCTTCCTTTCCTTCTATTGTTTTAGTCAATTTCTTACGCCCCTTCAGTGTGTTGTTGTTCAGTCGTTCAGTCGTGTCCGACTCTTCGTGACCCCATGGACCAGAGCACGCCAGGCACGCCTATCCTTCACTGCCTCTCGTAGTTTGGCCAAACTCATGTTAGTAGCTTCGAGAACACTGTCCAACCATCTCATCCTCTGTAGTCCCCTTCTCCTTGTGCCCTCCATCTTTCCCAACATCAGGGTCTTTTCTAGGGAGTCTTCTCTTCTCATGAGGTGGCCAAAGTACTGGAGCCTCAACTTCAGGATCTGTCCTTCTAGTGAGTATTCAGGGCTGATTTCTTTGAGAATGGATAGGTTTGATCTTCTTGCAGTCCATGGGACTCTCAAGAGTCTCCTCCAGCACCATAATTCAAAAGCATCAATTCTTCGGCGATCAGCCTTCTTGATGGTCCAGCTCTCACTTCCTTACATCACTACTGGGAAAACCATAGCTTTAACTATACGGACCTTTGTCGGCAAGGTGATGTCTTTGCTTTTTAAGATGCCGTCTAGGTTTGTCATTGCTTTTCTCCCAAGAAGCAGGCGTCTTCTAATTTCGTGTCTGCTGTCACCATCTGCAGTGATCATGGAACCCAAGAAAGTGAAATCTCTCACTGCCTCCATTTCTTCCCCTTCTACTTGCCAGGAGGTGATGGGACCAGTGGCCATGATCTTAGTTTTTTTGATGTTGAGCTTCAGACCATATTTTGTGCTCTCCTCTTTCACCCTCATTAAAAGGTTATTTAATTCCTCCTCACTTTCTGCCATCAAGGTAGTATCATCAGCATATCTGAGGTTGTTGATATTTTTTCCGGCAATCTTAATTCCGGTTTGGGATTCATCCAGTCCAGCCTTTCGCATGATGAATTCTGCATATAAGTCAAATAAGCAGGGAGACAATATACATCCTTGTCGTACTCCTTTCCCAATTTTGAACCAATCAGTTGTTCCATATCCAGTTCTAACTGTAGCTTCTTGTCCCACATAGAGATTTCTCAGGAGACAAATGAGGTGATCCGGCACTCCCATTTCTTTAAGAACTTGCCATAGTTCCCTTCAGTGTAATGGGCCCTAAAGTTAAGTTATTTTCCCACGCCATTAGTATGCTTTGTAAAAAGAAGACTCCTTGCTGGCATGTTTTATAATAAAGGAAAACAAAAGTATAAAAATTGACTAGACTTCAGCACTGCGCATTAATTTGTTAGTCACACTACTGAGCAGTGAAAGCTGTGAGTCCCTTTATCTTAATTTGACTGTAACTTTGTGTAACATTTGCGTCCCTTTGTGCCTTGGGATGGGCTTTGTCACTATAGTAATGCCTTTCAAAATGTCTGCAGGTTAAGCCACATCCAGATACTGAATAAAGGAACATAAGTTCACCTTATGTTCAGACCATTAGTCCATCTAATGTGATATTGACTACTCCAGGCTTATCTAACCTGTGTCACTCCCAACTCCCACAATCCCCAAACAGCATGACGAACACTCAGGAATGATGGGAGTTGGAGTCCATAAGCATTCGGGGGACAGCATGTTGGGGAAGGCTGGTCTACATTAACTGGGATCACAGCACTGCAGGGTTTTAAGCAAGATGTTTCCCAGCCCTATCTAGAGGTGCCAGGGATTGAACCTGGAATGTCCAATGTGCAAAGTGGGTGTTGCATCTAAAAAATGATATGCTAGAGCTGGGAGCAGGAGGGAAAAGGCAAACCAAAAATGAAAAGTGGAATTGCCATATATTTGCTATGGCTGGAGCATTTGAGGCTATTGTTTGGGGAGGGGCAGGTTGGAAATGCAACCAATAGCACCACAAAGGTTTGCAAAATTGCATGTGGTGTGAAGAAAGCAGAGAGAGCTTCCCCCCCCCCCTCTTCCTCATAGTATTAGAATTCAAGGTCACCCAGTGAAATTAATGGGCAGTATATTCTGTTCCGGCAAAGCAAGTACTGTACTTTGTCAAACAGTGCATAATTGACATATATAATTCACTACCACAAGGTGTTGTGATGGCTGACTTAGATAGCTTTAAAGGGGGGTGGGTGGATAAATTTGCCTTTTATCAGTCACTATTAGTCACGATTGCTAAATGGAACTTCTCTGTTAAGAGACAGTATGTCTCTGAATATTTAATGCTGAGAACAAACAATGGATGGAGTGGCCATGTGTTGCTTGTTACTTTCCCAGAAATCTTTGACTAGCTATTGTTGGCTGGCCCTGTTATCTTCCTTCCTGGCTGAGTCACCTGTTCATAAAGCATTTGTAAGTCAGAAATATAGGAAGAGACCTGCTGGATCAGGTGAAAGGACCCAACTATTCCAGCATCGTGTCTCCCATAATTTGTGGGTGGGAGTCAAGGTTCCAAGTCTGAATTCGAAAAGAAGACCAGCTGATTTTCTGAATGACTCTCTCACTGAGCCTAAGCAAGTCTGTGACAAGAGACAGGATTAAATAAATGTTAACTCGGTCACTACCAAAGATCAAATCAAAGCTAACACCATCAGTGAGTCATGAGCATGTATAAAATCCTGATGTTCTTTTAACTACAGAGCTATATATGGAAGTGAATAGGAAATGAGGCTAAGAATATATTGTTTGGAAAGGATCTGGGCATGATTTGAAAAGATAATTACAGACAAGCATAACAAAAAAAGGAGTATATAACTACAGAAACAGCTGAATTACTGTGCAGTAATTAAAAAGAATTCTTCATTCTTCATTCCCTGCAAAGAAAAAAAAAAACAACGACTTCGGGTTGAAAATTAACCTTGACTATGGAAACATATTCACCCGTTATGTCAAGAAATTTACATTTTGTAAAACGATCTGAAGTGCTAACCTGTAATCTAACTCCTGTACTTGAGGTGAGATTGTGGGTTCTTGTAATGATTGTAAGCTTTAAAATATTTGCGTTCTCGGAAGTACGTGTAGAAAACCATTATAAATCATTTTGCCTGGAGGATCCACAGAGGCTCTTGCTCAGCCAATTTTGCCGGCTAAAATTGAGGCCATGGGAACAAGGCAAGTGTTTAAAATCAATGTCCCTTTTCTTCTCCTCCAGTAACATTTAATAATGCGAAGCTCGCCACGTACCATGTTCACAAATGGCAACCAATGGTTTCAGAGGCAAGGGGAACTTGCGACGTGATGCCACCCTGTGATCTGAATGATGAGGCATTGGCAAGAAAGAGAGGAGAGCAGCAATGCATTGACCATAGCAGGTGGTGGTTCCAGCCCAGTAGGGCAAAGGAGATCACACATTGTACCACCGAACGATGGCGCTTTCCTACCCTTTGCCTAAGCCTCTGTCGCTGTTGGTTCTGCAGTGGAGAAGGTTGAAGAACGCCTTTGCTCATCTCCGTTTGCTTGGGAGTAAGCCAGCAGCAAAGAACATCATTGCTGGGCTTTCATCCCTTGTTAAATTAGGGACCATCAGATTTCCTGAGCACGGAGTTATAAAAATGGCTGCACTTATGACAGGGATATATACACTAAGAACCAGCGGAGGCTTATGTTGGGCATTCTATGATACTTCGATGCGCCCACGCTAGGTGGTCAGTTTCCACACTCACCCCTCTGTGTCCTCAATCTGGAAAATCAAAAGGCATTATCAGAGTTCACGGACATGTTCCGGTCAAGCAATAAACACCCTGGGTGCAAAGTAGGGCAAATGGATAGCCTGAGAAGAGAGGGAGTTGAAACGTCAAGAGCAGGCATAGGCAAACTCGGCCCTCCAGATGTTTTGTGACTACGACTCCCATCATCCCTGACTACTGGTCCTGTTAGCTAGGGGTGATGGGAGTTGTAGTCCCAAAACATCTGGAAGGCCGAGTTTGCTTATGCCTGGTCAAGAGCATGCAACATGAAATCACACGTAACATTTAGTTACCTCTTCCATGCTGCTGTGCTGATACACATCGTAGTAGCTCTGATTTGGAGGATTACCTTTTCGTTTTTGTTTTCAAAGGAACATTCCAGTATTTGTGGAGTTTAGAGTTTGCCAGGGGTAGTTAAGTGAATAAAAGAAGCACAAAAATAACAAAGGGAAGCCGAACGGCAGCAAATAGCTCTAAACAATGTTTTTTTGCCTCGTGAACTTGGAATGAAATGGGCTTTGCAGTTGAAAGGTAGGTTAATTCCATTGCTAATAATCCATCTGCTTTAACTGTGTCTGAGAACAAGAGGAGTAGTTTCAATATGGCTTGTATTCATGTAGCTCAAAACCCTTTATAAACATTAATTAATTAAAGCTCAAAATCTCCCCCTAAGCCAGAGAAGCGTAATCCCTGTTTATTTCTTTAAAATAATAATGATGGTAATATTAATAATGACTAATCTTATGGCTATATAACAGATAGCACAAATATGGGTTAAATATTTTACTCAGACCCACCATTGAGTAAATAGCCCATTTCGCACATAATGATTTGGCACTACGTACATGAGCTGGGACAGACCTAAGGAAATCACCCTCGCTTCCCCCTCACCCTGTGCCGTCAGGAGAAAAACCTGGCCAATGTTCAGTTTCGTTTTTGCAGCAGCTTCTAGGCTGTTGCATATGAATCAGAGACATAGTTTATCACAAACTCTCGTCCATTTCAAACCAAGCCAGCTTTATAACACATGGTTTGCTATAAACCACAATCTCTGGTTTGTAAGCAGCGACAAGATTCTGTGAAACTGAAAGTAAACGCTGGCAGAAGTTCTCCTCCTGGCAGCATGGGACAAAGAGAGGAGAAGAGGAATTTATGACCACCAAGGCTTTGCTCAGGCTTGTTCTAGTTTATGTGCATAGCGCTAAATAATGGTTTCATGTTATGTGCAATCACAACCAGTGGCCTGTGGCTTTCTGGGATCGTCTCACCCGCATGGCCCTTTTAGATTTGCGTGTTGTCTGAACCTTAACCACAAACTGTAGAAAACCTTGGCTATACCTTGTGGTTAAGGAGGAAAGAGTTTAACCATGAGCCTGAGTTCCGGTGACATGCTAGGGCATGGGTAGGCAAACTAAGGCCTGGGGGCCGGATCCGGCCCACTCGCCTTCTAAATCCAGCCCGTGGATGGTCCGGGAATCAGCATGTTTTTACATGAGTAGAATGTGCCCTTTTATTTAAAATGCACCTCTGGGTTATTTGCGGGGCCTGCCTGGTGTTTTTACATGAGTAGAATGTGTGCTTTTATTTAAAATGCATCTCTGGGTTATTTGTGGGGCATAGGAATTCGTTCATTATTATATTTTTCAAAATATAGTCTGCCCCCCCCCCCACAAGGTCTGAGGTACAGTGGTCCGGCCCCCTGCTGAAAAAGTTTGCTGACCCCTGTGCTAGGGCAAAGTTTAGCTTAGCTGCCATGCTATTTTGTGATAAAAAGCCAGAGAGAAGCGAAGTTGGGGGAGGGTCTCCCCTGGAACCCGTACATTTGCACATTCATGTAAGTCATGGTCTAGCTTAGCCTTATGTGTGAATATGGCCAATGTATGCTTTCAAGTGTGCATATTGTGTGGGGGAAAGATATCAACTGTTCGTTCGGTATATTAGCAAACTAAGTTGTTAATGAGCAGGTTTAAGATAGATGGCTTGATGCAGCAGAAGATATAAGTGCACAAAAATAGTACAAGAGTACTGTGGGCAGCTGTGCGAGGAGGGAAAGGCTTTTATCCAAAGATGAGATGACATTTTTAGATTCCTCTGCAGCAGGATGAATTTTATAGAAATAAAGATAGTAGCAAACAGTGTCTTATTCTGCAACCAGCATTGCCTAAATCTGAGAATTAAGAGTTTTGTGCATCTTCTAAAGGCACACTGTATAATTTGAGAGTCACATATAACATACCGTAATTTCCCCTCGATAAAGAAAATCACTTACGGTGTTTAGCCCAGCTGAAATGCTGCCATCAGAATACATCCTCAAAGTATCACCAAATTGAGATGCTATAATCATTACCTAAATATGAGAAATACTTAGGAATTCAGGCTGAACTCCTATGCAACATGAGGAATAATAGTACTGAATTACTTTATAGGGCTGCTGTAAGAATCACAGTACATCTAGATAATGTACGTGAAGTGTCCCTGGGTGCTTGAAAATGCTATACAGATGTTGAGGCTTTTATTAATAGTATGATTTGCGCTTACCTCGGAGTAAGTTTCATTGACTTTAATAAGACTTACTTCTGAATAAACTTACATTTATAGGATTGAGCTGCACATTGGGGGTGGTGAATATCTGTACCCCTGAGGACAACTCTGTTCTCCAAAGACTAGTCCAGGTCCTGGAACGATCTGTAAAATGAAGTTGGTGTCACTTAGTGGCATGGACTTCACAGATATGAAGAACATGCACTTGGATGGAATGAGGTCATCGATTGGTGAGGAGAAAGTGAGCCTAGGAATAAACTGTTATTCCTCTAAGCTCCCTCAAAGGCAGAGTGGCAGAGGGGGGGGGTGTCTGTCTTTCCAGGACGCACATGAGAGAAAACACACTATAAATGTATATAAAATACAGGTGGGGGTCTCTCACTTCCCCCCCTGCTTACAAGGGAAATTGCGAGCAAACTATGGAAACTTGTTTTTTTCACTACATGTTGACTAAAATTTGGTCAGATAAAGTTTTATGCCCAGACACCCATCGGTAGGCTACCCATGATTTAGGGTGCAATGCAGATGAAATCAGGGGTGCCAACTCCCACTGAAATCAAAAGAACATTTCTGTAACAGTGCCCTTTGGGTCCTGCGGGTTTCAGTGGGAATTAGGTGTTTGTGTGTCCAACTTTCTCTCGATTGCCCACACAATGAACTAAGGAGTCTTTAAAAGATTGACAGCCGCAGTATGTGTACACAATAAGGAGAGGAGAGAAAGCACAACACAGTTAGTAACTGTAAATCTTAACTCCTCACCAGCTCCGTAAGGAACTTGATGTTGATTAAACAGTCTTATGATCCGCAGAATGCAAGGGCTGTGTCATTAGTGTATTGTGTCCCTTTCTTTCAGGTTACTCAATACTTCAAGCTATTATGGAAACAGCAGGAGAAAAAAGCTGGCAAGTCAGCGCCATATGTGTGGAGAATTTTAATGATGCAAGCTACAGGCAGCTTTTAGAAGACTTGGACCGGAGACAGGAAAAGAAATTCGTAATAGATTGTGAAATAGAGAGGCTTCAGAATCTCTTAGAACAGGTAATGCCTGCTTTTAATGTCACTGCAAACACATTAGTGCGGCCCCTGAAGAGCGGCCTCTCTCCTCTGCCTTTCATTTTTTGCCTTGCCAATCAAGGCCAGGACTGTTTTCATGATGCGCTTCCTCCCCCCACTCTTTTATACACAGCCTGGTGTTTAATCTACACCGCTGGATCCCACCAAGTTCCCACCAAGCAGCTTCTCAGTCCAGTAGGGGGGAAAAACAAAACCGTCCCACACACAGATACAGCAGGGGCACAGCTGATACTGCAAAAGGGAACTGAACCCACCCCATATCCTCTACAAGACTCGCCTGAAGCTCCCGGTGCTTTTGTTCCAGCCAAACCCACATTCACTATCTATTGGTTTCATTATTGTATTTATACCACGCTTTTCCTTCAAGTTGCCACAAAGGTTCTCTCCCTCCCCCTTTTATCCTTACAACAACCCTGTGTTAAGGTGAGAGTTGGTGACTGGTCCAAAGTCACCCAGTGAGCTTCATGGCCCAGTGGGAATTTGAACCCTTCCCTTCTAGGGTCGGACTAGGGTCCAACACTCTAACCACTACACCACACTACTCCTACACACTAGTGGACCTTGGCTGAGTAGAAGTGTGTGAATGGGCAGAAAAATGAACTGCATCTCCCACTCCCTTGAACGCCCCTTTAGCCTTTATAATCTCTCTCTCTCTCTCTCTCTCTCTCTCTCACACACACACACACACACAGCAGGATTGGAGTAGGTCTGGGTTTAAATAAATCTTCCTGTCGTGATCACATCATTAATACAAACACTCCCCAGAACAACAATAAGCAAAACTAAAATCAACTACAACTTACAACTTAACCATTACCTAATCCTGCATTGCTGCGCCTAAACTCCACCAACCCTCTAGCGAAAGCTTACCGCATTATCCCAGCTGCCCTAACCACATGATAGGGGACAGGTTCCTTTTCAATTCCCCTGTTGCTCACAACTAAAATTTGTTCTGTATCGGCACATGGCAAGTTGTGGGACAAACAACTGCAGAAACAGTTTTCCATTGTTTAGGGGGGTGTCTCACGAAGGTCACTCAGAGCTGCTAGACACATGGAGCAGCAATTCTTCCATCTTTTTCACACTAGTGCACCATCACAGCTGGACTAAGGCCTTGTAAGCACTGCTGCTTCTCAGACTCCAGGCAGCGGGGGGGGGGTCATTTCTGCCCCCAAGACAGGCACTCAGGCGTGTTTCGGGCATGAGCCACGGTTTCTTGGCCCAAGTTTTCTTCCATCCCATCCCTTCTGGGCTGATCACCTTGAGCTCTCCTCCAGCTCAGCAAGATGTAGCACAAGATCAAAGACTTAAGGGGTGCAGTCCTGTGTTTGTTTATTTCGTGGTGCCTCAGCCATCCTGCACCTAAACAGCCTTCCCCAACCTTCTCTGGAAATGGAGTGAGAGGCCGAGGCTTGTTTTGGAGATACTTAGCCAAAGCATCATGGCCACTCACCTCCAAAGCTGCCTCCCCTAACTGTTTTCTCTCTCTCTTGGAGCTGGTGATTAAGGTGGGAATATTCCCCATCATTACGCTGAGTTGGCTGAACCAGAGTGCAATGGTCAGGACAATCTCTGCCCTAAAGCCAGCTCTAGTCTGGAGATGCAAGCTGGAACCACCTTTGTCATCCTCTCTGAGGAGCAATAAAACACTTGCTGGAATATAGCCTCCCTTCGAATCTACAGTACATTAGTTTTCCTGGTCTTCTGAGCAGATCAGTATACACCTGTGTGCTGACCAACAGGTGCAGATGCTCCTCGCTTGAAATTTGCTTACGTTGAACTGCATTTTCCATTTTAATAACCATCCCTGAGTTTAGAAATGTCCTTGTAGAGAGAGCTCTGCGCTGTCCTTTTTTGGCTGTTCCCACCCTAAATAACTTTGTGTCATCACCACACTTGGGCGCCTCAATGTTCCCAACTCACTCCACATCATTTATCAACAAGTTAGAAAGCCACAGCACCGGTATCACAATTAAGAGCTTTCACATCTCCTCCCTGCCTGCATCACCTCAAATGCAGTGCTTCTTTTGTTGAGTGAGTCCACACATTCAGTTGCCGGTTCTTGAACTCTATGGCAATCAAGTATAGAGAAAGCAAGTGTTGCATCTGTACATGTGAACCAGACTCGGAATCCAGGCTAACCTGCATGCAGATACCCTTAGAATAATTCACAAGGTCATAAATCATATGTATCTAATCCTCCTTGATTGAAAATTCTGTCAGAGCTGAAAACAAATGGGTACGTGAACCTTGGTTTCGTCAAAGCATTCTGGTGAAGGAATGCCACCTAGTGGTGCTGCAGGGTATTTTGTTATGCTGCTGTTTTTATATTTGTACACGGGACATGCTTGAGATATTTAACAGAGTTTCCTGCATAAGAAATAGAGGTGTTGTGATTCTGAAGCTGTGCAAAAAGGCTTTCTGACCCCTTTGGAGACAGCTATAGAGATGAAGAACTTGTAGGGAAGTGATGTAGCAAATTTCGAAATTTAGGTGTTTCTACAACCAGCGGGAAGGTAAACGGCGTTTCCATGCGCTGCTCTGGTTCACCAGAAGCGGCTTTGTCATGCTGGCCACATGACCTGGAAGCTGTCTGTGGACAAATGCCGGCTCCCTCGGCCTATAGAGCGATATGAACGTCGCAACCCCAGAGTCGGACATGACTGGACCTGATGGTCAGGGGTCCCTTTACCTTTACCTTTTTACAACCATTGCAGAGACAACAGTGGTACCACCATGGAAACGAATTTTGCACACTTGTTTGTTGTTGCAGGGCTCTGAATGTATTTTGAAGCACATTATTCCTTAGAATCAAATCTTATTATCATTCTAAAAGAGAATGAAAATGATATTTTTTTTAAAAAGTATGAGAATAAATGTTTTCCTCTACAGCTGTTGCTTTATACAGTCCACTGCCCCATTTTCACCATAGCATGAATGCTAAATCTGCAAAGCTATTTGAATACCTGAGTATAAACTCATAGATCTATTGACTGATGACTATATGACTTTTTGATATACATTGGCTGGGTTTGGACATCATGCTAAACCATGGTTTGTTTGGCTTTAGAACACACCCCAGCTATGGTTCGTTTGGGACCAACAAAAAAATAAATCTGTGAGTTTCAGTAAAACCCAGTATCCTGGCTTTATTCCTTATTGAAGGAATGCCCACAGCAGTAAGGACTTTGGCTCAGGAGGATTGGGGAGGAGAGAGTTAACAAAGAGGAGCTTTAGGATTGTGCTTTGCACTGGAGCATTCAAGTTCCCTCACCCGCAGCCCATCTTCAGTGGCAAAATAGCTGGTGACATCTTCCCCTTCCTTAGCTGAAATCATTTGCAATCACTTGTCTGCAACTGGGATCCTGGCTTCTTCAACAACCCATGGTGAAAGCAAATTATGGTTTAGTTTTAAATCTTAATGTGACTTTGTTGTTGTTCAGTCATTCAGTCGTGTCCAACTCTTCGTGACCCCATGGACCAGAGCACGCCAGGCACGCCTATCCTTCACTGCCTCTGTGACCCAAATCCTAGTCTCATGTGATAACAAGTGATCCACATTCCAATCCTGCATCAAGATGCATTTGCCCAGTTCAGTGGGACTCAAGTGAGCATTGTGCTATGGATATAAATGTCCTCCTGGAATCCATGTATCACCCCTCAGCTTCCAGCCAGGATTCCCGTGTTAAATGAGATGTGTGCATATCTAGTATTGATTTCCAAGAAACTAATATTGCACTATTTGTACATTTTGCACCCCTGAGTTTAATCTTTATAATTGGGCTTCTTGAACTGTGAATGGCATCGGTTACTTCAACACAATTGATAGTCTTCACCCACCAAGAAGGATTGTTGCGTAATCCATCATGCTTAAAATGAATACAAGTTTTTGTCATTGACTTTAATGGAGTTAGAAGTCAAATTTCTATGGCAGGTGTCTCAAAACAGTGGCGGGGTTTGCATTTAGTAAGAAGTCTTGAAAGTCCATTTTAATTGTTTGCAGGGGGGGAAATATACTTGCTTATTACATTTATATATCTCCTTTTCCCGATCATAATTTTTGAGATGTTTCAGATATCTTGTGCTAGCACAGACATCTCCAAACTAAGGCCCACGGGCCAGATGTGTCCCACAATTGGCTCAATTGTGTGGCCCCCAATGACCCCCGCTGCCTGCCCGCTCTTACCAGCGCGGTCCAGTGCGGTTGCCCATCTCCAGGTCAGCGCGGCGACGGAAACAGCTTTTGCGCATGCGCAAAACATCATTTCCGGCGCACTTTTGGGTCTGCGGAGGCCTATGCGCACACACACAAGCTATTTCCGGTGTCGTGCCGACCCGGAAGTGCACTGGAAAAAGCAAGTGCGCGTGCTATTGGGGGCGCGCTCCCCTGCCCTCCGGCCCGTCGTGCGATCGGCGCCGGAGGAACCGGCCCGAGGCCGGGTAAATTTGGGGACCCCTGTGCTAGCTTTTTTCACATCAGACACTGGTTTGTCGGTGGAGGATCACATTCTGTAGGGCTTAGAAAACAACCTAAGTTGTGGCTGATGGATCAGGTTAATGGCTCATCTAGTCCAGAATCCTGTTCTCACAGTGGCCAACCAGATGCCCATGGGAAGCCCACAAGCAGAACCTGACCACCCTGTGATTCCCAGCAAATGGTTTTAAGAAGCCTATTGCCTTCGTGGCTGGTAGGCATGAATTTTCAGCAGCCAGTAAGTTTTGTTTTCTCCCTTTTTCCTTCCTGTACTTCTGGCATGATTCCAGTTTGCCCTGCTGCTTTGTATAGCACTGAATAGTTTGGATACAAAGGGCTGACCTATGTGGAATATGCTGTTATCGTGCAGGGATATAATATAAACGACTTCTTTCCTTTGCACAGTAAACTTATGTACTGTGGTAATACTTTCTCTGTTTGACAGTTCCATATCACTTTTCTTTCAAAGAAAACTACATTAACTTTTGTGAATTAAATGGTAAAGATTTGCTTGACTGAAGAGTGCCGTGCTTGCGGGCTTTTTATTGAAATGGAGGACAGGGACTTGTGTGTGTGTGTGTGTGTGTGTGTGTGTGTGTAATGGAAAAATATGTGTGTTTATTTTGAATAACATCATTTCCTTGCACCCCATTTTCTCCTCCAAAGGCAATAGCCATAAATATACTGAGCTCATCAATAAATTGTCTTATTTGTGCTCTTACAAAAAGGAACTCGGGCCATGATATGCAATAACTATGAATGCCAATGGGATATATTGCAACTAACTTAACCATACTGTTATACACGTGACATAGAATGGGATGTTGGAAATGTTACAGTCGCTCCTGTGCTGGATGTTTTGCCAACAAACCTGCCTGAAGAACAAGGTTTTTTGGAGGGTCCAGAATGTTTTCCAGTGTACACACCTTTGCTCATCTTCCTTGCTACCTTTCACAGCTGGTTGAGCTTCTTCTTCTTCAGAAGCACCCCTTTCTGCGACTGCATATTATTCTTGCTGGCTGCCTAAAACCAAACCCATGAATAATCCAGTGACCAGCAGGATGAAATCACAATACCACGTAGGGAATCAGATGTGGTTACATGACAATGTCACTTGCAGCAAACAAAACCCTCGCATTGTCCTCATTCTGAACGGAGAGTGGAGTTGAAGCTCCACCTGTCATGTTGCCACAGGAAGCAACCAGGCTGGTTGTGCCTGCCTTCCTGTATTGAGGTGGCTTTTTCATCGCTCATTGACCCTGTTGCCTCAGGATAGGCTGGTAAAGGTAAAGGTAAAGGTACCCCTGACTGTTAGGTCCAGTCGCAGACGACTCTGGGGTTGCGCGCTCATCTCACTCTATAGGCCGAGGGAGCTGACGTTCATCCGCAGACAGCTTCCAGGTCATATAGCCAGCACGACTAAGCCGCTTCTGGCAAACCAGAGCAGCGCACGGAAATGCCATTTACCTTACCACCAGAGCAGTACCTATTTATTTACTTGCACTTTGACGTGCTTTCGAATTGCTAGGTGGACAGAAGCAGGGACTGAGCAACGGGAGCTCACCCCATCGTGGGGATTCGAACCGCCAACCTTCTGATCAGCAAGCCCTAGGCTCTGTGGTTTAGACCACAACGCCACCCGTGTCCCTAGGATAGGCTGGTAACTTCACTTTTCTCCAAGTAAAAGCTTTGGTCCCATCCCCCCCCCCCCGAACGATTAGTAAAAGATTGGAGATGTTTTGGAGGGAGAGAAAGAAACCTTCCCCTGAAATCAACACTCACAACTCAGCACTACTTAGGACGACTCATTCAAATGCTGATTCCAGTGTGAAATATGCTGCTGTCTGTGTTTTTGTTTTTTAAAACATGTTTTTCAGCAGCCCACCTGACAGTGTCCATCTGTGTACCACCTGTCAGGGAAGTAGGCATCTGACCTCTTGCTGTAATGTGATGTTTTAGCAGTTTTGCTGCATTTTGTCGTGCAAACTTTTGCCACACTTAAGAAGGTGCCTTCTCAGCTGCTCCGCCTTACCAAAATTCTGCCCCCCCTGCCCTTGAATTCCCCAATTCCCTTGCAGAGAATCACTTTTATCCTGATTCGTTTCAAAAGCTTGCATGCTTATATGAACCAAATTAGACCTAACTGGGCATAGATCTGTTCCCAGAGAAATGACCATCTGATTTTTTAAAATAGACTTAAATTCTTTGCTAATCAGCTCCATTGATAACGTGATAGCAGCTATAAATTAATTAACTCCCACTCTTCTGCCCCAATATATCTACACACAAAATTATCAATAATTACTTAGTGGACCTTTCATTTCGTCTCCATTTACGTAGTCATAATGAAAACAATCCACCGATTCTGAATTGAAAGTATAAGTGGAAATGAATGTTAAGAGATCCACCCACTTTGCACAAATATTTGATGCTCTATTGTAGAGAGGTGAAAAACCCTGTTAATCTAAAAAGCTTTCCTATTAAAACTCAGATTTGATTGGTACCTTCTTTATGTAATGTTGTATGCATGTGCCTAATGGAAAAACACACAAAGAACATCCCTCCTAGCTGTATTTTCCTAGAAGAATGACTGTTTGTAACAAACGAAGTTACAGACAATAATTGAGATAATGGGCCCAGGGATCGATTAATGCAATGTCTTCCCCAAAATGTCCTGCAAAAAATACTGAAATGGCAAGTCCTTCCAACTCTGTTGGCCACAGATCAACATCAGTACTCCAATCCATTGCTGCCTGCAATGTATAGCCAATGGCCCCAAGACAAAGAACATGATCAGTTTGGTGGGGGCACAAAGAATCATAGAATATGGTTAGGCAGAAGATAGCTAAGTGGTCCATGGTCCATGCAAAGGTATGGGGAACCTTTTTCAGTCCAAAGGAATTCCCTTCTGTGCAGCCTTCCAGGTCTACATGCTAGGCAAAATACAAAGGGTGCATGGCAAGACTAGTAGGGAATGTGGCCTGGCTAGAGGGGCTGTGGTTAGGGACAGGGTATAGCCTGGGAAGATTAACAAGGGCCAGATAGAGAGGCATGATACAGGGGTGGATTTGTTGTTGTTTAGTTGTGTCCGACTCTTTGTCACCCCATGGACCAGAGCACGCCAGGCACTCCTGACTTCCACTGCTTCCCGCAGTTTGGTCAAACTCATGTTGGTAGCTTCAAGAACACTGTCCAACCATCTCGTCCTCTGTTGTCCCCTTCTCCTTGTGCCCTCAATCTTTCCCAACATCAGTGTCTTTTCCAGGGAAAATGAGGTGGCCAAAGTAATGGAGCCTCAGCTTCAGGATCTGTCCTTCCACTGAGCACTCAGGGCTGATTTCCTCAAGAATGGATAGGTTTGATCTTCTTGCAGTCCATGGGACTCTCGAGAGTCTCCTCCAGCACCATAATTCAAAAGCATCAATTCTTTGGTGATCAGCCTTCTTTATGGTCCAGCTCTCACTTCCATACATCACTACTGGGCATTCTGGTGCGTGTTCTGGGGGCGGGGCACCCCGGGCAGCGGGATCCCGATAGGGTTCCATCTCAGCGTGCCCCACCCCCAGAACGCATGCCAGCCCTGCCCCTGCCTGCTTCCTGCCCCCCGGTGCTGGAGCATGAAGCTCCGCCACTGCTTGTTATTAGCAATGCTTTCTAAGGCCCATTTGACTTCCACTCTCCAGGATGTCTGGGTCAAGGTCATCAACCACACTACCTGGGGTGTACGAGGCATCCATATCTTTCTGGTATAATTCCTCTGTGTATTCTTGCCACCTCTTCTTGAGGTCTTCTGCTTCTGTTAGGTCCTTACCACTTTTGTCCTTTATTATGGTAATCTTTGTAGATATCCACAGGGGTGGATATGGTTTCCTTATTACTGGCTTATGCCATAATAAACATTTTAGGGTGGGATTAATCTGATGAACCACACCTATGGAAGCCTTGTACAAGGACTTCTGCTTGCACAGCAAGGCTTCCACCTACCTCTCCCCACACACCCCTGCACCTCCTAAAAATTAACTTGGTGTGGGGGTCAGGAGAACTGCACAAACAGCACAAGGGGGAAGGAGAGGGGGATCATTCTGTCTGTCAGGCTGCAGTGCTTCTGCGAAAAGGATGTTCATCATAGCACGGTGTGGAATCCTCCCTCTAACTTGTTGCTAAAATCTTTGTGGTCCACCAGCGTTTTTTGTTTTGTTTTGCCAGTCATGATGCACTAGATGAATCAACCTTAATGTTCTTAAGCAAAAATGTAGGATTGCTGAACACAACTTAGTTATGCCTTGACCCTGATTGAGCATAATGGTTAAAAGATTGAACTACAAATGAAGAAGTTCCCAGTTTCAATCTTGTCTTTGCCGTGACCTCACTGGGCAGCTTTTAGCAAGCAACTCTCTCTCTTTCTCCATCCTTCCTCCACACCCCGATCCAAACATACACACTGCAACGTGGGGGAAATAATCCTTACCCAACCTTTATAGAATCTTGCAAGGATTGATGCATGTGAAGCACTTTTGATACTAATGTGATCATTTGCATGTACAGTGGCAAATACTTACAATGCTTGGGCAAGTACAGAGGCGGACCTCAGCAATATGTCTGTGTCCAAAAAAAGAGAGAGAAGGAGGCTTTTCTGGTAACTGGTTTTAAAGAAAACAAGTGTGTGTTTTTTCTGATTGATTGACAATCCTATGGAGCAGGCTGTTGCTTAGAAAAGCTCATATCACAAAATATTTGTTAGCCTTTATGGTGCCAAAACACTGCTGTTTGTTCTAGCCTTTGGCTGGAACAATAAACTTACATTATAACTTGGCCTAAAGAACTCTAATGAGAAGGATTATTATATTTGATGTTTTAAAACATCTGCAGGCTTAGCAGTGGTTCCAACAGCGGTGACTTAAAGGCCTCGTAGTCGATGTTCACATTTTTTAAAAACAAACAAACAAACAAACCCTTCATTAAAATAGGAATAGAAAGCCGTAATGAAATGTGTATGCACATATCCAAATATAACACTCAACGAGCATATCTAGGATAAAATAGTGATAGCTGAGATTTCAGTTAAGTAAATGAGAATTTTGTAAAAAGCCATCTGCATAAACCCAAGGGGAAAAGATCAGTCAGGAACCATGTACAAAAACATTCTTCCTCAGAGTATCTCCCAACAGGGCATCACCCCAACTGAGGAGAGCTATGGAGATGTGCATCAGCCCCCTGATAGCCAGTGCAATCCACACTTTTACAGGAAACTTGCTGAAATGATACTCATTAATGCTTTTTGATATGTCCTTTGTATCTCCCCTTTCCCATATAACTGGGTGTGTTCTTTGTACATGTAACACTCTAGCCTGCCTCTGCATTTGATGGGGTGGCAGGGAGAGTTACTGTCTTCCAGATATGAATGCCCTGCCAGTTGTACTCTGGCTAGGGCTTCTGCTTTTTATCTTGGAATGAAAACTATCAACAGGCACCTCAATGCCAGCTGCCTCCTTCAGTGAATCCATAAAGCCTGTTGTATTGCAAAGTCTTCCTCCAAAGGCTAACTTCAACGCTAATGCATTGGTACTGAATGTTCGCCTGCACTCAGTGAATCATCTTTTTTTCCTCCCTCAAAGACTTTTAAAATACTTTGTGAAAGATTTATCCTTGCTTCAGGTGCTGCATAGAAATCTCATCACTTTCCATGTTTATATTGTTGCTGTTCCTGCCGCAATATTGCCACTCTAGTCTCAACCTTCTACTTGTGAAAAGCCCTCGTGCCCCTTACACATTTATAGCACAGTTCTTCCTTTCTATCTAGGCAGTGGATATGCCACACAGTCATACAGGAGAAGCCTCAGCAACATTGTCATTTGTTACGGGAGGCAGTATGTCTCAACAGGTGTTTAACTGTCTCTACAAAATGACAGACTGATGAGCTTTCTGGGGGTAGGCGGAATGCCTGGAACCCCCCCCCCCCCTTCTAATACCTGGATTCAGCACAGATTCAATTGCTGGAATAGACAGGCCAGCCTGGTAATGGCCTGGGAGATGAGCCATTAAGAAAGACAAAGGGAAGGTAATGACCCATTTAGAAAAACCATTAAGAAGGCAAAGTCTATGCCAGATGGCAGTTTGGTGAAGCCCATCCTCTAGCTCTGAGTTAGTCTGGAAAACAAAGAAGAGTTTTGGAAGGAGAATCTTTAGAACTGGCTAGGAGGTAACAAAGGGAAAAGAGGTTGCAGTCTGTAAAAGTCAGCAAGCTGCTTGAGGGTGTCAGAGCGATGGCTGAAGTCAGTTTGAATCCAAGGTTGCAGATACAGGAGAAGCAAGACCCTCTTGATGTGATGATGCTGTGAGCCCCTACATCATAGGCTCAGGTTGTATATATGTGTAAATAAACAATATATCCTAAAGACACCATAGTCTCGCTGTGCCTTATTTCCAAAAGGAAAGCGGAATCCTGAGCTCCTGAAGCTCACTGGAACCTCACACCACTCATACATTGAGGGTGGCATCTAACAATACTTAAAGGAAAGAATTGTTTTGTTTTGAAGGATCCGTATTAATTTATTCCTGTGTTTAAGGAATGCATACCTTGCCTTTTGGCTTATAAGACTCTCAAGGCAGTTTACAAAAAAAAAAAAAAAACCATTACAAAACAGTAGGGGGGAAACAGAGCAGCAGAAAAAATTAACCATAGTTAAAGCATAAGTTAAGATGTAATGAAATAGAAAGGAGCAAAATACTATTTAAAAAATGACCAAAAGTGTCTGCTGGGCAGATGGCAACTCAATGGATGATCCAGATTTGAATTCACATGCCCATGTTCATGTGGTTTTGATATGATGGTTTCATCTCATTGATTGGGTGGAGTGAGGGAAGTTGATGGCTTGTACAATAAATTCACTGGCATATCTTCATTTACAAGGAACTCTGACTTTCTCTATAGATCTGTCTGCTCTGATTTCGAGGAACTCTGGCTAATCTTGCTTTAGGACAAACCTGGACATTGCTGTTATACTCCTTTGATAGCTTTTTCAACCTGCACTTCTGTAACTAGTTGCAAACTGAACCTCCAAAGGTAGCCTTCACATGGCTAATGAAACAGAGTGAAAAACACAGAAACGTGGCAGAAATTTAATTCACATTTGGGATTATTTGAGCTCTTTTCCAACATCTAGGCACTGAAATTGTTAGGTACCTTTGTAATGTTGATGAAGAGGTAAAACAATCTCAACATTATATTACCCAAATTATATGTCATAAGCGATACCCACTATTTGAAGTAATGCCATATCCATTGTTCTCTTTCTTTCTTTCTTTCTTTCTTTCTTTCTTTCTTTCCTTCTTCCTACAGATTGTGAGTGTTGGAAAGCATGTTAAAAACTATCATTACATCCTTGCAAACCTGGTAAGAACATTTTATTATTATTAATTAATTAACCATGCTTGGCTGGCAAAATCCTTCATGGCCTTATTAAATTGAGATTGTGCAGTCAAAAAGAGTGAGGTGGGATTTGCTCATTGGAGATCAGAATATCTCACAGACAGCTTTGCTCCTAGGTTAAAGCAACTGAGGGAGAGTTGATACATCAAGGCTCCTTCCACTGGCTTGGTTGAAACCTACTCACCTACTGGAATTGTCCCCATTAGCGTGCGCGCACACACACACACACACACACACACACACACACACGGTTGCATCAAAGGTGACTAGCTCATTGTAACAATTACGTAACATTATATATTAATTGGTATCTGATGCTTCTTTTTCCTTTCTCTTTGCACTCCCTTTTCTGCTCAAGTTTATCTCTATTTAGGTTGTATGCTATTGTTTTAAATTGTAAACCACCTTGAGTGTATTGGAAGAAAGATGGGGTGCAAATGTAGCAAATACGTACATAAATAAATGTACTTACTAAATAAACAAATAAATAAATATACTCTGGCACAATCCCATTGTTCTTAGTTACAATGATTACAGAATTCAATCCAAAGACAAGAAGTAGCAGAAAAACAGCATTCCAACCATAGCAAGATGGCATAGCAGCAAACCACAGCCATTTCTTTATTCTGTACTTGCATACATAAATACCAGTTTCTGCTGCAAAGACATCCAAGTACTCCAGTTGCAGAAAAATATTCAGTAGGAAATATGCAATTGTTTCCACAGTTATTTATTTCACCCTGGTGGGATTACTTTTAAGTGCAGGCACCAGTAAGTCTTTTGAGCTGAATATCTTGCTATTGTATTTGAACTGGAAGTTACAGGGCAATCCTGGTTAAAATTTAGTTGGAACATGTTTGACTCATCATCTGGAATGGGGAAGTGATCTGTAGTGCTGTACTGTGTAGCCACAGTAGCTGGTACTGAAGGACTTAGATTTTGTTGCAATAGATTTCATTCTTAAGTACTTGTATTTTGTTTAAAGTATATTGTAATCACAAGCACTGAGGTTTAGCTGGCAGGTAATGTGAAAAGGATCTAGGCCTAGGGGGTTTGGCTGATGAATAACTAAATATGATCCAAACAAAATAGAAAATTCTTTCCAGTAGCACCTTAGAGACCAACTGAGTTTGTTCTTGGTATGAGCTTTCGTGTGCATGCACACTTCTTCAGATACACTGAAACAGTGTATCTGAAGAAGTGTGCATTCTTCAGTGTATCTTAAGAAGTGTGCATGCACACGAAAGCTCATACCAAGAACAAACTCAGTTGGTCTCTAAGGTGCTACTGGAAAGAATTTTCTATTTTGTTTCGACTATGGCAGACCAACACGGCTACCCACCTGTAAATATGATCCAGTCACTACAAAGGCTAATGCAACTCTCATCAAGAGAAATATAATGTCCAGATCACAAGAAGTAATGATGCTAGTGTATTCTGCTTTGCTCAGGCTTTATTTGAAGCACTTTTGGATACTGCAGTTCAAGAAGGATATTGACAAACTAGAACTGACTAGAGTAGGGCAACAAAGATGGTCAAGGGCCTGGGGTGCACATCCTAGGTGGCAAGGCCCAAGGAGCAGAGAGAAGAGAGAATTAAGAGTTTATATGATAGCCACCTTCAAATATTTGAAAGCCTGTCACATGGAGCAAACCGATGGACCTGAAGCTGTAGTTCCAAACAACAATAAAAAATGATTAATAATAAGCATATGGAAGAACTTAATGACACCACGAACCATTCAGCAGTGGAACAAACTGCTTCAGAAGGTGATGGACTCTTCTTCATTGGATGTTTCAAGTGAAACTAGTTCTATGATTCTAATTTAAGTCCTTGTTCATGTGAGAAAAATATATGTATATATATATAAAGTGATTTACTTTATGGCTGTCAGAGCCAATTGGAAAGGGGAGAGCGCTCCAAAAGTAAAAGACTGGCAATATAAATTTCAAGAGTATGTTGAGATGGCCCAGCTAACTAGCAGTTTGAGAGGAATCAATAGACAGGTATTTGTGAAAAAATGGGAGAGATACAGAAAGTACCTGCAAGGCATCAAAAACGGTATAAAGTCTGTGGCGGCTTTTGAATGATCCTGGAGGAAAATATTGTATGTCAGAAAATGAAGCTGTGTTTGGGTTTGTAGAAGGTTTTGGAATTAAATAAAGGACAAATGAAAATGTTAAGTACTTTCACAAGTAGAAAATGAACGCCTATCAGGAAAGACAGGAAGTCTACATGTTGTGTGTTTATTTAAGTACTAAACCAAGGTTTAGTTTATGTTTATAATTTAGGTTTAAGTTAAGAAGTAAAGAAGAATTGAAATGTTTGTGTGTGTGTGTGTGTGTGTGTGTGTGTATAAAATAATTGATTAGTTGTTTTATATAAGTTCTCATACGTTGTTATGTACTACTGGTATTATTGGCGTTGTTTTTGGTTTACTTTATGGCTGTTTATGTATGGTCACTGAAAGTGTGTGGGGAATTTTCAATTTGTGTTGCGTTAATTGATTTTTGCAGGGATTCAAGGATATTTCTTTGGACAGATTTATGCATGGAGGAGCCAATGTCACAGGGTTTCAGCTGGTGGATTTTAATACGCCTATGGTTGCTAAACTCATGCAACGGTGGAAGAAACTGGACCAGAGAGAATACCCGGGGTCAGAGACTCCTCCTAAGGTACTTGTCTGCAACATATACTAAAATGACTGCTCAAATAGGTTAACTTAAACTATGCATACTTGCGCAACCTTTTTTTTAAAAAAAAAAATCACTGTAGCAATTGTCAATGCTATCTGCCTCCTGGCATGATGTTAAAGTAATTTGGGTCGATCTTTGCAGGGTTCAATGTGTTTAGTTCAGGGATAGCCAATGGTTGCCCTCTAGTTTTTGTTGGCTTGCCATTTCTATCGTCCCTGTCCATCAGTCATGCTGGCTGGGGCTGATGGGAGTTGTAGTCCTGCAGCATCATCTGGAAGGCACCAAATTGACTCCCTTTGGTTTAGTTTCTGCTCAAGCAGTAGATTAAAAACCTTTTGCTCTATTAAAAAGGTGCCCCAGTTATTATTAGCAAGAGCAGCAACTGTTGCAATTTAAAATGAAGTTATTTAAGAATAAGAGCTGCTTTTGGGCACAAACTCTGTTCCACAAAACCATTCTAACTCAGCTTCAGCCTCCATTAGAAAGAGGAGAAAAAATTGTTCATAGATATATTCTTAATGTTGAACCAGTTTCCTTACAAAACAAAACGGTTAAGACTGATGCCTAATCTCTACATTTTCTTAGTATACCTCTGCTCTAACCTACGATGGAGTGCTTGTGATGGCTGAGACATTCCGTAACCTTCGAAGGCAGAAAATTGACATTTCTAGGAGGGGGAATGCAGGGGATTGTCTTGCAAACCCGGCTGCACCGTGGAGCCAAGGGATTGACATGGAGAGAACGTTGAAACAGGTGTGGTTGAAACAGTTGCTTTTTTTTTTAAGTCATTGTATGGATATTGGAAAACATCATAAACTTCTAAAGGCACTAGCAGTTGTTGTATTATTGTGATTGTTTCCTTTTTGTTTACTTCAGGTGGGCAGCTCTCAGCTACTGTAACTGGCTCAGGGTTTTAAATATTTGGGCAGAACTGAAAGCCTGCTTATATTTCCTTTTCCAACAAAATGAACCAATAAACAAAACTTATTTTTTTTAAAAAAAAAAATTGTCTTAAGAGCTGTTTGAACTTTTTGCAGTGCTGCACGCCAAACACATTTCTGTCACCTCAAAAGGTGTTTTGGTTTGTTAGCTCAGTGTAACTTGCAAAAAGAAAGGTATCTTTCACTTTCCTTGTTTCATTTAAAAGGAAATACTTTCCCCTGGTGTCAGGGCTCTGCATTCATGATGAAAAAAGAGGCTTAAATTTTTTAAGAGAGTCAGTGTGGTATACTGTACTTGTTAAGAGCGGTGGACTCGTAATCTGGTGAACAGGGTTCGCTTCCACATGCAGCTGATGAGTGACCTTGGACTACTCACACTTCTCTGAAGTCTCTCCGTCTCACTCACCTCACAGAGTGTTTGTTGTGGGGGAGGAAGGGAAAGGAGATTGTTAGCCGCTTTGAGACTCCTCAAGGGGAGTGAAAGGCAAGATATCAAGTCCAAACTCCTCCTCCTCCTCCTCCTCCTCTTCTTCTTCTCTCTATCAAGATAAATTAGTCTCTCTTTTCATGGAGGGGTAGTTGCAGTAGAGCAGAGGAAAGAAACCCTATGCATCCTGGGGGGATACATTTTCTCACAGGTAACATTTCTGGGACCACACACCTGTGGTAGGTATAGGCAGATGCTGCTCTTACCTTTGTGCAAGAGGCAACATTCCAGGTTTCTACACACACATACAAAACACATCTGTGCATCCAGGCATACAAGAAGTATTATTGCAGATCAAAGACACATACCAGACAAGCAAAAGCACTTGGTGGTGTGGAGCATGGCTGGTGAGGGAAGTGGTCTGGGGAGATTCCTGAGCACCAGATAGCCAGAAGGACTACATTTGTTCCCTAGGCCTAAGTCTCCCTCCTCTGGATTATAGGAAGGAGCAAGAGGGCAAGGGAGCCTAGAATGAATTCTAAAACCATTTGCAAACGCAAATGAACATACTATAGAGACACTGAAAAGAAGTCGCTGCAGGCAGCTCTCTGCCTATGCCCGCAAGGTTTGGTTAGAATTTATTCCGATTTGGGTAACAATGAAAATGCAGAACAAAGGAAGATTACCACTTGAAAGGTATACATTTACTCTTTCGTAAAGCTGCTAACTACATCAGGCTTATTTCAAATGTTCCACAGAAAGGGCATAGCTGTAGCAATATTTGTCTTTATTTAAAGTGAGGGGAAACAGGGGGAGTCTCAGGATTTTTAAGAATTCTTAAGTGATGTGGTGGATGTGGTGCTTAAGCACAAGACGGCAGGCAGAAACATGAACCCTGTTCTTCCCTATTGCAGGGTTGGAGACCCTTTCTCATCCCAAGGGCCACATTCCCGCCTGGGAAATCTCCAAGGGGCCACATGCCAATGGTGCCCATTCCTGGACCAGGAAAGCCTGGCCACTGTGGCCCATGAACTGGCAGCCTCTACACTGGATTATGTAGTGTCCTATATGTGACGTTTCCTTTGAGGTTGACCCAGAAGCTGCAGCTGGTGCACAAT
Organism: Lacerta agilis; assembly: GCF_009819535.1. Classification (NCBI taxonomy): domain Eukaryota; kingdom Metazoa; phylum Chordata; class Lepidosauria; order Squamata; family Lacertidae; genus Lacerta; species Lacerta agilis. The sequence goes on from NC_046315.1 coordinate 19,612,151, forward strand.
GTTGCAGTGAGGTTACTCAACGCAGTGTCCTATCGCACACATAAAGGCACTGCAATCATCCATGCTTTTTACCAACTATCCATGTCCTGATTTATTTCCTGTCTCAAGGTTCGAATACAAGGACTCACGGGAAATGTTCAATTTGACCACTATGGCCGCCGAGTCAACTATTCAATGGACGTGTTTGAACTGAAGAGCAATGGCCCTCGAAAGGTATGTGCCAGTCCAGTCTTCCAAGCTGTTCTCCACTCTTTAGTTCATTCATGATTTTCAGTCTAACCAAGCCCATTGATTGGTTGGATCCAGCCTAGTTATGCTCAGAGTAGGCCCCAGCGGGACTTATTCATTTCAATAAAGCATGACTAAATCTGAATCCAACCTGAGGATCAAACCATTGAAGTTTCATTACCCAGCAATGCAAATAAACAAATGCAGATTCTTCAGAGTCATTATGTAAAACTGATGCATGCAGATTCCCATATGACATAATGCCTGTGCTTTTGAGAAAGATGGACTCTTCTGATTGCCATGGGGAGGGTCTTCTGTTTTCATTTTGCTTTTTGCAACAATTGTTTTTTCACAAGCATGATAATTTAGAGGTGCAAAGAAACAGAAAGGAAGGTTAGGGTGCAAGGTCAGACAACCACTTTGCAGTGATATCCTTGCTGCAAGCCAAAAATATAATCACCTGAAAAAGTGTGTTAGGGTATTTCAAGGAACTGGTTCCCTCCTCCCCCCCCCCCAATCAGGCAGAGTTTTGGAGGGAAAGAACCTTGCAATAGCAGCAAGATGAGTTTCTGTTCTGCTTCCATTTGTAATTCAGTCTGTCAGGTTGGATTTCTGAGGGAAGAAGCATGCTATTAGTGCCTGCCTGTGCTCAAGGGATAATATGTTTGAGTCGAAGTCACATTATTGTTCAGTTCTATACTGTGTTGCTTTTTCTTATATCAACACTAAGGGTTGCTGCATGCAACTCAGCAACACTTCTCAGCAGGTCTTGCTCCTAAGAGGTCCTGCTGCCAGCAGGTCTTGCTCCTCTCCCTCTGCATCCCTGGGTGTTGCCCAAGAAGTCTCAAACTACTCCTGCTCACCTCTGGTCACTGTTCTGTTGCCCTCATTATCATGAGTGTTCTTGGGGACCAGCGGGGAGGGGAGCTAATTTCAGGAGAGGGAGATGCCCATGATTCTTCAGCAAGCTCTTTGCCTCCCTCCTCTGCTTCAGCCTCGGATTCTGAACTGCTCCCGGCCACCAGTTCTCCCTGTTGACTAAACCCCGTTGCTCCTTCAGCATTAAGCCCTTCCTCCCAATCTTCTCCCTCTGACTGCTCCTCAGAGTTCCACCACCAACCCCCTGGCTCTGAGCCTTCCTCCTCTGGGGTTTCCCTTGGAGGTTCCCCAGCTAGTGTCTCCCACCACTCCTCTCCACCCAGCCAGTCCCTGACACCTGCCTTTTTGCCTTTACCCCAGTCTGGCAGCAGCCTCAACAACTACCTTATACTGTGTCGTTTATTTCCAATACTTTCTATTCAGGTCTCTGGAGCTTTTGCTGAGATCTTTCCCCGGGCAGCTAATATCCTTTTAACTGGATATGCTGGAGATTGAACCTGGGACCTTCCTGTATGCAGTGCATATTCTCTACTGCAAAGCGATAGCCTATCCTCTATTTTTTTTATAAGCTGCAGATCCCTGCTGCTCCCAGCAAGGGAAGAGTGCAAATTAAAGTCTACAACTACATAGTTGCGAGTCTACTGAGATTTCATTTCCACAAGTAGGCTGGACGTGTAAAACAAAAGAGGAGAACATTTCCCCCCATTTTTATTTTCCATCCCATGTTGGAAATAGATGTTAACTAAAGCCAAAATCCCCTTAGTCTTCAAATCAATATCCTGAAAGGATTAGCCCCCGTTGATTCGCAGACGTGGCTTGGATTTAAGTTCCTGTGAACAGCGCTCCTCTGTAGTGCAGAAGGGCAACTCAAGAACCAAGCTGTAGTTTCATTGTATTTGGTAGCATGTTCTAAATGTTCAAAGTTCTAAATACTGCTTATTTCAAGGAACTTCTTTCTTATTTTGATTCAGTGACACTGAGTTATGTCTAGTACCCTCTGCCACACATTCTTTTCCATGTTGCCTCTCTATAAGCCATGATACCCAAAGTCTTGGGAAGCTTTGCCTGTCCGTGGTTTTATTGTATTTTCCTCACTCACTTTTCTTTCTGCACATTTTATTCTTAGCTATTCGTTGAAATGTACTTGGATGCTCTGTTCTTGCTGCTCAAAATACAAAATGTTAATGATGCTTATCTGGATAGTACGGCTCAGTAATTAAGGAAGAAAAATTCTTCCAGTTCCTGTGAAAACCAGCCTTATTTTCAGTGGTCATAGACTCTGTGGAAGGTACCAAGTGCAGGAGCCGGTCATCACCATCTCACACGTATCTAGCATTTGTTACTTCCAAAGGCATAATACTTCATTTGCTGCACCATTGTTCTGATCAAGGACAAGCCATCAGAAATAAGCACAAGCAAAGTAATAGGTTTTCACTTCTATTGCCAATGTGCATCCCTGCTTCCTATGTTTTGTGTTTCGTGTTTCGTGATTTATGATTCTTTCAGCAATATCAATTCATGGCATTCTGTTCACCAGAACAGAAAAGGGCAAGGAGAGAGAGAGAGAGAGAAAGCAAACCTTTTTCTTCACCCATTTTACTTGAATGTCTATGAAAGAAGCATTCCCGTAATGTGCCACTACTCAAAGTCACAAATGCATTTGTGTGATTAAATTATGAACCTGAGTTGTCATTTGCAGGATTTAACATTATTGTTTCATTGGCACATGTCCTCCCCCAACCCACTCAAGCTTCTGTTGGACCATAGATATTGCTTTCAAACTGCACTTGCAACATTTTCCGGGAAAGAAACTAGCAACAAATAGGTGTAGCTATGGGAATGCTAAGCATACTGTGAATCTTGTCTCTATAGATAGGTGAGGTGAATAATTCACAAATAACGAACAAGAATCTCAGAGAATATAAATGTCCCACTTGGCTCACATCAACTCCCCATGACTCAGGTCACTGTGTTCCAAGAAGTTGTATTTGCTTCTGATGATCAAACCAACAATTGTTTCTGCAAATCATTTCCTCCAAAGAGAAATAATATAAAATAGAAGCAGGAGACTTGCAGTTTCTCAACTCACTGAAGGGAACAGGTGAGCTCCAATTCCTCAGTTGCTTCCACATTGCTCTGCACATATGAGCAGACCTTAAAAGGAAGAAGGTTTTGGGATTTCTCTGGTAACCACTTCCTCTATAACACATCCTCTCTCTCTCTCTCTCTCTCTCTCTCTCTTGTCTACTGACTACATTTCCTATTGTCAAATTTTGGGTCACAAGCCAGAAGCATGCATCAACCAAGGCAAATGTGGGTCCACTTGCTTTCTTTCTACTTTTAACCTTTGTTACGCTTTTTATCTCTTCGATAATTAATTGGTAATTCAACCATATATATGATTGCTATGAAACAATGGCCTTCAAATGGCTGGTTGGAAATCCACTTCTGGATCTCTGCCTGACCTCTAGTGGGTCACAATAGCAGGACTATCACCATACAAATATTTGATTTAAAAAATAAAAAACCAACAGTAACTGGGTCTTCAGTGGACTAAACATGAGTCCTGGGTCTGAAAAGCTTGAAGATTACTGCTCTGGCTCATAGCTGTCAACCTTCCCTTTTTTTGCGGGAAATTCTCTTATTCCAGTGCCGTTTCCCATTGCAAAAAAAGGGGAAAGTTGACAGCTATGGCCGTTTCCCAATGCAAAAAAAAAAAAGGAAGGTTGACAGCTCTGTCTGGCATAAGTCCCTCTGTGCTCTTTGTGAAAAATTTCCACGTAAGTGCATACAGAACTGGAAGGAGTAAATCCCATTAAAATCAGATACTTTCTTCTGGGAAAACAAACATACATACAGTGGGCTTCCTGTTTGTTCAATTCTGTTTCTTTTTATCATAAACTGAATGTACATTTTATAAGTCATAACTTTGGTGTGTGAGCATTGGCCTGAGAGATCTATGACTTACAAGTGAAGTGATAAATGGCATATTGATAAATGTCGTTTCCCACCATAATCATGACCACTGGTATAAAATAATCCATACTACTCACTAACTTAATAAATCGCCTTAGCTCTTTACACAGATCTTCCTAGGGCTCATCCAGACCTTTCTTTTGTGCCATACTTTCCAGGTAAAATGTGGGTTTTCCTGGGGAAAGTGCCGTGACATAACAACGGTTTAAAGGCTGGAATTGTGCCTAGAAACTCAGCACAAAAGAAGCCTGGATGAGCCCCTAGTCAATACTGTCTCCCCAATGGAACATCTGGTCATGTATAATCAATAAATCACATCATCCCAAAACAAGGGGAACATAGTGCTCAAATCATATCATCCACATATATGTATGCAAACTCAATTTTTGCATTTATGTGTTTCAGATTGGTTACTGGAATGATATGGATAAATTCGTTTTGATTCAGCACGAGCCTACATTGGGAAATGACACGTCAGCTCTTGAGAACAGAACAGTAATCGTAACCACAATTATGGTAAGTTTTTAAAAGAAAGGAAGAAAGTGCAGGCCTTTAAGCCATATATTTGCCTGATTTCCCACAAAGTAAATATCAGAGTGGGCAAGTTAACAGAGGAGTGACAGATAAATCATCTTAAAATAACAATTTTAGCATATTTTTTAAAGTCCTCTTTGATCAAAACAAATTATTGCTGCATTTAAAATGTTTCAGTTATGCAGTATACCATATACAAAATGAAAAGTTCTGAAATGAGAAAAAAAGCTACCTTTCAGTAATGTAGCCCTCTCTTTTTTGCAATGCTTTCTGTTTTGTTTTTAAAGTGGGGGGGACATAGAGGAATACATGTATCTGGTGGACGTTTGTTACGCATTGCAATTTGCAAGAAATGCAGGTTCCCTGACTCTTATAGCAAATAAATACATTTTTCCTAGTTAGTTCATTTTAGAACAATTTTTCTTTACGTGTGCAAAACGGAAACATGCATAATTTTTGAAAGCATGTCTTCAAACAGAAGCTGATTCTTAGACACCGGTTCTGTGTCATTTTTGCCATGTCAAGATATCACTGAACAAAATTCACATCGGCCACAATACGTCCAAAGCTAAGCACTTTTAAGTACAATTGATTTTGATGCATATGTACATGTTTAAAAGGGCAGTTCTTAGCTCGCACAGAAGGCAGACGAGGGTCCTTTGCATGCTATGTGCCCCACTCCCCACTGTGCAATATGGTGGCAGAAAGTTTCACCAGCGGACCTGGAAACAGGGCATCCCAGAAGACCTTGGATCCACCATAAACAAAACTTCTTCTTTCCCTTGACGCATACCGCAACAGGCTGAGACATTTCGCCAACCCTAGATATGGCACATTTTCTCTGCCGCTCGTCATTTGAAGGGATTTTTTTCAAGGTGGGGAGGAATGGAAAAAGCTGGCCAGGGCGGGGGTGGGGCACCTTTCTACCAGCCCCAAAATGACCTGGCATGGTTTAGGTAGTGACACCTCCTCTCCCATGGAATCTCCTCTTTAAAACTTCTATGTCCTTCTCACCTAATAATCAGTGGGATGTTAAAAAAGTGTTGGACTTTGGATGGATTATGGCCAGTATGTTTTATATTATTATTTGTTACACTTATCATGATTTTTTTTTACATTTTAAAAGTTCCAAGGAAATAATAAAAAAATGTAACCATTTACTCATAACTATCAGCAATAAAAAAGGGAATCTATAGGTCTCAGAATTGCTTCTTCCGAAAGAAGCTGTACCACTTGAAAGGAATAGCTAACATATTTTTGTTTCCTCCAAAGTCAGGTGTGCCCTTTAAATTTGATGTGTGTCAAAGCAGACTGGCAAAGGATGACCTTTACCTGAATAGTCTTAATTTTCCCCCCCCTCAACTTGGTTTGTACTGCCCTTTTCACATATCTCATTAGAAAAGAATTGGGGTTGTTCTCCCCAACCAATTTCAGATAAGGGTTGTTTTAAGAAACACAGAGTGTTTTACATGGTGTTAGTCTTCCTTAACCAGATTTTTTTGTTTTTGTTTTTAATTTTTATTTCTAAATTGATGATGAACTGAAAACAATCCAAGGTAAAGTGTGTGGGACTGGATTTCTCTGCACCATTAGCTGTTGCTTTGTTTGTGAGACTCGAGTATGGTGACTCATTCATTGCCATCACGACAAATCACCTGTTAAGGATTGTCATTGTAGGGTGGAAAGAACTAATATTGTGTACAGAAATTATGAGTGTAAACCTAACCTAATTGCATAATTCCTTTTTTTGCATGGGACTTATAAAAATGTATCTTTTTCCTTTGAAAAAAAAAAGACACAGTAATGGAAAAATCATACTTCAGTACAGTCCTCCTCTTTTCAGCCTCTGATGAAGAATCCTATTTTAAGAAATTGACCAAGGAAGAAAAGCGTCCCACGTTGCCGTGAACATTCCTAACTAAGGCTCAAGCGTTAACCTCCAGTATAGTAGAATTGAGCTATATTTTTCCATGTGGATTTGTGATCCTCTGACTGGATGACCAGGCACTGAACCATCAAGGAAAAAAAAAAGTTCTGTGACTATTCTGAAATGCCTAAAACAGGTGTCATTCAATCTTCAACTTGGCCAAGCTATGAAGAAAATGATGGGGATTTCAAGGCTCTCTCAGTTGCATTTCCCCCCCTCTCATGCCAGTCTTTAAATTAAGGCTTTCATACATGTACAGTGTAAATTATTGTAAAATACTTCCAAGTTTAGGAGCAACTAATCAGTGCTTGCAAAAAGAGAAAGAAGCCGGATGCAAGGGAAAGAAACTGTTTAAAGTGTCTTGTCTCTTTTGCAGTCAAGCGTTTTGATGTGCATAATAAATGTTCTCTGCGAAATAACTCAACCAGTCCTAGGACTGGTATTTTCATTTTCCAAACCAAGGATCTGAATGAATTTTATGTAGCATGCCAAGGTTTCCCTTAGCATGCCATTTCAGAGTTAAACAAAACTATACAAAAGCCTGGGGGGGGAGCCTTATTAAATGTTCAGTCTGTGCCCTTTCCAATGTGTTAAGGCTGAGCTTCAGCGTGCAGGTGAAAGTTACTTCTGTGTTGGTTCTCAGCTTGTAATGAGCTATTCATATGGAGTGGCTCATGCACAGTGTCCAAACTTCTTTCCGTTGCCATGCACCAAATGAGGGATGGTCCAGACTTTATTCCCAGACCCAGAACCACAAACGTTGGTCAGGGCAGAAAAATTTCCAGAACAGAGCCGGGTGACTTGCTGCTTTCTAGCGGGTTCTGAATACGTAGGTTGGACCTAAAGATTGCCTTCCATAATCCAAAGGAGTTTCCTGTGATGAAAGGTGTCCTTCTGAAACGGAAAGACTCCTTTGCCTGAAGAAAGGACTCGTTCCATTGATGGAAGACTCCTTCTGTCAGAGGAAAGGAGCCATTAGATCCAACCTATCAGAGATGTAGCTTGGAAGATGGTGTGACACAGCCCAGCAACACAGCAACATTCACACCTACTTCTCCTGCCCATTTAGACCAGTATGTGATGGTGCTTAAACAATTAAGTCCAGTTCATGGCACCCACTGCACATGAACAGAAAGCAACCTGCGGGTGTATCCTGGACCACAGAATATACGGAGAACTCAGCTTATATCATATGTGTTTGGTACAACCAGGTGCTTATTACTAAGCTCAGTAGCCAAATGGTAACGCCAATAGATTCCAGCGTAAAGGTATCTCTATGTTACTGTCAAATTACATCTCTTCACATGTTAACTTCTAGTGAAAAAACACGTGCATGGTGTCTAGTGCAGGGATGGCTGTGAAGCTCCAGTTACTCTTGGGACTCCCAGCTCCCATCATTACCAGCTAGCATGACCAAAGGTAGATTGTGATGTGGAGGGTCCCATGCTCCCTACACTACAATACTATTTCCATGTCCTTGCTGTGCTTTATTGGCTATGGGGACTAGGCTTTGTATTGCGTAACCTTCTAGAGTCCAGTAATGATTTAGCCCCTCTAGAACTGCCCAGGTTTCTGTCCCAGATTGCAGCTGCAATGGAATTCCACCCCCACCCCCCACCCCAAAAAGCACCTGGTATAAGAAGAGTTCTCCGTATGCTAGTTGAGTTGCAATCGATAAACGTGGCTACAGTCAAGGCCCAACTAATTATATGCATTGAGCCCCAGCATTTAACTCTGAAGGCAAACAGTGACCTGTGCTGGTTTGCAGTAACAGCATCATCACTCCCTTCAGCCACGTATATATACAGATCCATTTAATTACCTGTGGTCAATCTTCAGAATCTTGTGGATGTGCTTTCTTCCGTAACGCGAGCAAGTGAAAAAGGCTGCTTTGAGTGACTGTGTCCCATTCACTTCCCTCTTCATATTAAAGGAAAGTTAATTCAGTGCCACTGGGAAAAACAGGATTTTGGGACTGCTTTGAAATTGGATCTGGGTCCATTTCTACGTTTAATTAAATAGTTCCTAGGAATCAGTAATGCTCGGCTTTTCCGTTTCTGGAAGACAGGTATCTATTTATTAGTAACTATTCTCCGCATGGCATGCTTTAATAAAACATTTGCCAATTTGCTTAGTGTCCTCTGGTTTTGTATTTTCCTGTGCTTCATTTGATGCAGTGCTATTTCATTCATTGACACAGGATATAAGTAAAATTAATCTACACCGCCCAAATCAGCATGTTCTACTTTTAGTAAACAATATGTTCTCTGGTTGTATAGCAAATGTGATTAGCTTTTTGTTTTACCTTAATGTGAAAAAAATGAATTTGCTGTTAGTGGGGTTTTGTAAAACAAACAAACAAACAGCTGATATAAAAAATAGAGAGCTTTAGTTAACATTTATGTAGCGTAATAATTCTTATTTTAATGATGTAGAGAACTAGATCACCTGCCGTGTTCTTAAATTGCAAAGTCTAAAAGGGGGAGGATAAACATGTGAATTAATTATTGGATGCTAAAGAACTGTACCGAATCATGAACACCTAGTCTAAACCCAGAGTCCAGAAACATCCCTTGATAATTCCACAGAACGGTTCATAACGGACCCCAAATCCACATAATGAATACAAATGAGTCCTTTCTTGAAAGTACATGCCAGCCTTCCCCAATCTGGTGTTCACCAGATGCTTTGGAATGCAATTCCCATCATCCCTGACCAGCCATGCTGCCTAGAACTGATGGACGTTGTAGTCCGAAACATCTAGGCTAGTATTCAAGAGTGGAACAGGGAGGGAGCTATTCCATTTGTGTTTTATGAGCATCCCTTGCTAGTACTAGCAAAAACCCTTGGCTGGTATTCAACTAAGCTTTGCACAGTGTAGATCCACTGAACATAATAAACATGACTGAGTTAGATCCATTTATTGCAGTGCGTCTGCTCTGATTAAAACTTAGTTGAATAACCCTCTGGAGGGCATCAGGTTGGGGATAATATGGACAACATCTTTGCTTCTTTTTCCCTCCCTTGTAATATGTCAAAACACGCAGGTGCATTTATCTGCTAATTCAGTGTTTTGGGGGTGTTGGCTGATTAAAGAAATTGTAGTAGTAGTAAAGGTAAAGGTAAAGGGACCCCTGACTATTAGGTATTGTCATGTCCGACTCTGGGGTTGCAGCGCTCATCTCACTCTATAGGCCGAGGGAGCCGGCGTTTGTCTGCAGACATCTTCCGGGTCATGTGGCCAGCATGACAAAGCTGCTTCTAGTGAACCAGAGCAGCACATGGAAATGCCGTTTACCTTCCCGCTGGAGCAGTCCCTATTTATCTACTTTCACTTTGATGTGCTTTCGAACTGCTAGATTGGCAGGAGCTGGGACCGAGCAACAGGAGCTCACCCCGTCGTGGGGATTCGAACCGCCGACCTTCTGATCTGCAAGCCCTAGGCTCTGTGGTTTAACCCACAGTGCCATCTGGGTCCCTGGGCAGTAGTAGCAGTAGCAGTTAATTAAATTTGTATACCACCCTATACCCACAGGTCTCAGGGCAGTTCACAGGATGAAATCAGAAAATACAAAATACATAATAAAACAAAAACAACCCAATAACACTCCCCCCCCCAACACGTTTTAAAACGGCATAGGATGTCAGTCATCCAAAGGCCTGGTTAAAGAGGAACGTTTTTGCCTGGCGCCTAAAGGTGTATAATGAAGGCACATACTTGATTTACAGTACAAATCCTATACATGTCTCTTCAGAAGTAAGCCCCATTGAGCACTGCACCTGGGAGTATGTCCTATTGAACTCAATGGGGCTTACTTCTGAGGAAATATGTATACAATTGGTGAGTGATGCTGCCAAAGTAAGCACACTTACTATGGAGTAAATTCTATAGAACACAATGGGATTTAATAGTAAATATGTCTACTGTTGTGCTGTAATTGTACATCTTTAACTGAGTGTTTAATTGCTTCGATTTGCATATGAATAAAAAACAATGGTTAGGAAGAAACAAATCTACTGAAGAAACATGTATACAATCTTGCTGAAGTCAAGCCATTTTAAGCACAGCCGATTTGAATGGGAAAATTAATATTTTGCTTAAATTCTTGATCCTGAAATTAATGGGATTTTGAAAGTGCTTTGATTGGATCAGACGTTTCCATTTTGCTTTTAGAATATTAAACAAGCTACTCTCTATAAAATAGCTGCAGCGTCTAGCTGCTAAACTACTGCCGGTTTGTTCATATGTGAACAAGTTTGTTCACATTTCCAGAATCCGTGCCTCATTGTGAATCTGTTTGGATGGGCCCACTGAAGAACATTTCATCCCCTTTATACATGTGGATGGGACTAACTTCAGCCTATCCTGCTTCCATGTGGATTTAAAATGGAGATTCTTTTCAAATCCACATGACCATAAGAACATGAGACGAGCCTGCTGGATCAGACCATTGCATTCCAAGGGCTTTTTTAAAAGCTCCAAAATCAGTCATGCACCTGCCCATAGCCTGCAGTGGCTATCCACAGGCTGCTTGCTAGTGTGTTTTTGAATTGCAATAAAGCAACCCCTCACCCCCCCCCAGAGCAACAGGACTTGATGACAAGAAAATTGTACAGAAAAACACATGAGTGTCCCCCATTTTTACATCCGTGGCATCCATGTTTTTTCTTATCTCTTGGATGCTGAAGGTGAGGGCAGGGAGAGGAGTCAGGACCTTGAAGTATGCTAGAGCACCTTCAGAACTGGGCCGTGCAAGCTTGAGAAGGTGAAGGCAGGAGAGGCTAATCTGTTTAACTATGCGAGAAGCCTGCTGGATCCAGCAGGCACATTCATAAAGTCAAAGGTCAGGGAGGGTCTACGTAGGTGCTCAGATAGATGAACTAACAAGGAACATTGGTTGTAACCAGTTCAGCTCCAGGTCTTGACGAATAGGTTCAGACTGCACAGCACTTAGCAGAAAAAGTGTGGAGAACCTGGTTCTTCCATATTTGCCAAACACAGAGGTGTGAATTGCCTTCCTACTGAATGCCATGGAATGTTTTATTATGTATGACAAGGCAAATGATTATTATTATTTGAAAGACTGACCTTCAAACCTTTGACAAATGTCTTTTCTATACTTTAGCATATGCTTTGCAGTTCTCTGGGAAGTGCAAGATTATTTCTTCTGAGTATAAATCTATTTCCTTTTCAAAAAATAAAAAGACCACTCCCTAGTTTCTAATTATGAGCTGTGTGTACTAGCAGGTTTGTGAAGGATTTCTCTACACTGATAAATCTATTGTTGAAAACACCAAGCTGTATATTTTAAATGTTAACCATTGTTATAGATATCAGATTTCTGTAAGTAAAGCTTGTACCACTTTGATGATCTATGTTCATACTTTGTTACTAATCATTTGAAATGTGGATTTCCTGTGGAATTATATTTCATAAACCTCCTCCAGAGTGTTCTAATTTTATTGTAATTAGAAACTGCATCAGGCCAAATGGTGGGTGGATATCTTCGCAATATGTGTTTAGTTTTGTAGCCGTTGTGTGGTAGGAGTAAAAATCAAAATGGGTTGCCTGATTGAGCCAACAATGGATTATGCATTCATCACATAAACAACCTAGCTTTTTCGAGTAGTTGTGGCTATGATGGCCATCATTTGTTGGATCCCTTCACACAACATGGTACTGCATTTACTCTGCTTTTGCTTCTGATCATCAGGTTTTGAAGGTTTTTGTATTGTTTCAAAGCCTGCTTAACTACAGTGGGACAAAGGAAGTATATATGGGCACATCACAGAAAGCTAAACCTCTCCGAATTACATTTCTAAGTACCCTAAGTGTACAGAGTATTACGTCTTGCAAGGCACTATCTCTCTGCTGGGTTTCTAGAAATATTCCGGATATAACAGCTCTGAATGAGTTCCTGCAACTGCAATGTGGCCCACAGGAGAAATGGGGTGATCCGATATCTCATTGCAAATGAGATAATGCACTTTTTATTTTTTTATTAATGATTGGTCTTTCAGCTGCTTTTAGTGTCGAAATAGTTGCAGTTGCAAAAGTTTCAAAACTTCCACAAATAAAGGTCGGGTGTACACATGCAAAAGAATGAGCACAGAATGAGATGGTAGGGGGAATAATGGAGTGAACCACTTCTCACTGTAGGGGTGCTGGGGTTGCCTTTGGTCATCCCAACTGGCAATGCCGTTCTTTCCAAAGGCAAAAGTTGAATACAAAGTGAAACAAGCTTGAAGGTACAGCATACACAAGGGCTGGCATTTTCTGTAAGCTTTGGTTATCACAATCTGAACATGTAGTGTGTGGCCATTATCTGACCACCACATGGATACATATTAGTGTGTCTCCATGAAAATCAACCCATGCTCCTGTTTAGTTAAACTCCTGGCCATATCGATGCTTTGGCTGTTTATCTAGGTCGATGGTCCTGATATCAGTTTGTCTGCATGTTGCAGGAGATTTCTGCAATAAGTTCTAGGGCACAGTGTCAGTTCACCTGGCTAGTACTGTAGGACCTCTCCATCACTAAATGAACAGAGAGTGTGCTGTACAACAGGCACAATACCTCTGAATCAGCATGCTGCAGAAGAAAATTGGTAAATATGGGGGAATCTACTTTTCAAGGAAGAGGCTATTGATCTTTTAATTGAGAATCCCATGATAAGCTTCCCGAGAACCCCAGAAGCCGCAAGAACACATAAGAACAACCATAATTGGTAGTGTTGTTCTCCGAATGATGAATGTTATCTGGTTTACACAATATTGACCTTGGGAACCCATTATTTTTCATTGAAGGTGGAATGAAAGTTTTCTTGCTTTCCAAATAATTCCAGCATCGTAGTCCCAGTAAATATCTGAGTGGTTCCTATTTTGGCTGTGTGTTATTCCATAACCTATTTGGACAGGACACAAATGCAGGGGGCTGCTATGGTTATCCTTTGAAGGCACAACATTTGCCAACTTTTGCCACAGTTCAGCCCAAATGAGAGTTGATGAGAAAAACTGAATTGTGACTGAGGAGCCATTACGAGGTAACTATTGGCAAATGGTGACTTTATTGGCAACAACCTCTGTGCCTTTCATCTGGTCATCAGCTGTAAGTGATGCAGCACTGCCAAACCCTTTTAAATGAAATCTGAAATCTATAATATTTGAACTGATACATCAAGTAATGCAGGGATGCTGCTACATAAGGTATTGAAATCATAAAGAAAAGGCATTGACACGATGTCAAAATGAAGGTGTTCAATGGTGAAAATACCACCTTCCTGAAATATTTCTCAATTTGCCTATAATGGTAACAATGACTTTTCTGTGTTTGCTTGGGACATAATAATGAATAATTTCGCATTCCACCCTGCATTTGTCACAAGCAGCATCATTTCCATTCCACTGCAGTTCATGTTCTTCCAAAAACTACATTAATTCGCCTTGCTGTCTACTGGGGGAAATGGTGTAACTTACATACTTTACACGATTAATTATATAACTTGTGTAATTTACATAACTGATTATGTAATTTATGTAATCCCGTTGTCTTTACATGTTCCACTCATTTCAGTGCAAAGAAAGCACAACACATATGGGCGGCAGGAGGGGGTAATCAATCTGCGGATTCAAACCACAACAGCAACGGTGATTCACTGGATTGATTTCCATCCTGAACATGGGATAAATCAGTGAACATTGCCAGTTTCCACTCCCTTTTTCATTGTCATCGGAATTCGCAGACATCCCTGCTTAGAACTCATTATTTGGGTTCAGGAAGTTCCAAAATTCAACACAAAACAACATGCCCTCTTGAAAAAAGATCTCTCATACTGGAGCCTGAGAACATGGGGGAGCCTTTAAGAGCAGGCAGTACTTTTCCATATGGACCACTCCCCTAACTTGATAAAAGGCAACTGCATATATGTTCAGACTACATTCAAAAATGGTGCCTTTGAAATGCCATGTTAATCTTTGCACGGTGCTTGGATTTTTGACTTAATACACTAATTGGAATTCCCCCTTGGCTACATGAGAAGGAGAAATGATCTCACAACAACATTTGAGATCTCGGGGGGGGGGGAGAGAGATTTAGGAGGAAAGAGGGGGAAACAGCTTTAGGAGAGCAACGAGGGGCTTGGGGAAATAAGCACTATGATGGTTGACCTCATTTGTTTTGAAGATTGGTTGCAGCTAATTAAACTATAAGTCAAAGAACAGAATTCTGAATCTCCAAGGAACAGAATTTGAATCTACAGATACATAGAATCTGAGTCTTTGGATACAATCTTGTTTCACTTAAATGGAGGACAGAGTGGTTGAAATTTACACACTAATCAGCTAAGGTGTGGTTGATTAATTGGTATGGGCTGATTTTAATCAACAGGGCTGTAAAAGAATAGCATGCTTGTTTACTTATTTTTCGTTCTCTTTAAGTTCTGCTTGTGTTGATTCTATAGGGAATGAAAATAAAATAAAAATATTAAAACATTCCTAAGGGTGGGTTGGATCCAGAGACGTACTCAGCAGGTATTTGCTGGCTCCGGAGGAAGGAGAGAAGTTAGCTATCTCCACTGATTATGCCTTCCTGCAGCTCTCTTTGCTCCCTGAAAAACTGTAGAGGGTTGGCCAATCCTCCAGAGCAGCATTAGACATAGTGCAGGAGGGCAGGGCTCCCCTATCTCAACCATGGAGCCTCTGCTGGATCTTGGAGCCTTCCATGAACAGAAAGAGCAACTTCCACTCATGTAAAGGCCTGTCTGGATCCAACCCAGTGAGTGCTATGTTTTGCTTATTGAATCATAAGGGGTACTTGATACTTCCTTCAGCGTATTGAAAAGGCACCTATATGCAGGGGTGCTTTTTTTGAAAAATTATTCCAAGATAAGTCAATGAGTTATCCATATAAACAAAGGTGTTAAAATATGGCTGTAAAGAAATCAATTTTTTAAGTAACTGGTCCATTAATTTTGTCATTCTTATTATGTGCCCAAGGATAAAAAATTTCTAAATTGGTGTTTTGGATTTCAACTGGACAATTGTATGTCATATGTTGCAAATCTGATAGATAGATAGATATAGATGATAGATGATAGATAGATAGATATAGATTTCCTATGGATTTCTTTTTCCATTTTGTGATCAGTTCAATAATATCTGATGTGACCTTTCAATATTACACAGCTGGTGGTAAATAACATGTACCTTTGGACAGGCTATGCTATATGTTTATCCTTTACAGTTCTCCTTCTTTCATTGTAGGAAGCCCCATATGTTATGTGGAAAAAAAACAGAGAACTGTTTGAAGGGAATGACAAGTATGAAGGATACTGTGTAGACCTGGCATCAGAAATTGCAAAGCATATTGGCTTCAAGTACAAAATTGCTATTGTTCCTGATGGAAAATATGGAGCAAGGGATCCAAACACAAAAATCTGGAATGGGATGGTGGGAGAACTGGTGTATGGGGTAAGCATATCTATTTTTGATGCCGACTTTTGCATCAACTTCTTATGAGTGTAGTTGTCATGTAGGGTTATATACGTCCCAGCGATTGTCCAGCTCTTTTCTAGGCAAATGTTGACATATGAATGTTGACAATCCCTGTTGAATAATCTAAATATTACCTCCGAGCTGTGATAGACATGCAGGTGGCACGCCACAACCTCTTTTATAAACTGTGCATGTATGTTCAGGAAATGCTTCGCTTGGAAAGAAAATTGCATTTCCATGCTGGAAGGGACATTAAAACAATTTCCCTGTTGATGGATCATTTCTCAGAACATTTAAACTAGTGAGTGTGAACATTCCCTTTTAATCACTTAGAAAATATGGAAATGCATCTTGACACTACAAGTGAACTGCTGAGGTATGAAAGTGTTTGCTGAAAAGCAGACTGATAAGGCTGCATTTTCTGTCTCTGCTGCCCCCACCTTCTCATTGCTGGGCAGGACTGCAACTCAATTGGTGGAGATCATGGTTCAAATACAAAAGCTCAAGTTCAATCCCCGGCAACTCTAGAACTGGAAAAGACTCCGATCTGAAGCTTATCAGTGTAGACAGTAATGAGCTGGGTGGACAATGGTTGGCCCAGTGCTTTTTTTCTTTAAAAAATGTTTAGGGGTACTCTCATTTTGACTCAAGAAAATCACCATTTTATAGTTCAAATAGAGGAAAAATAAATACAGTAAATGGACAAAAGTACAGAGATTCACAAAATCTTTAGGGGTATGCGTACCCCCAGAAAAGCAGCACTGGGTTGGACTATGTATAAGGCAGCTTCAAATGCTCCTATTCTGGTTTCAGCAGACAGCCAAGACTCTTTCATCTGATAAGCTCTCTCAGCAGCAAAGGCTCTATTCCAACAATCTCTGTGCTGTGTGGCCAGGAGCCCTCCTCTGCTGTTTAGGAAGAGTGAAGCGGAGAGAGGAATTTTCATTTATCAGCATAACTTTGCGAGCAGGGCCGGAGATGCTTCGAAGACTGGCTGGTTCACTGAGTGACTGAGGATGGTTGGGAGGTGATCATAGAATCATAGAAATGTAGAGCTGAAAGGGACCACAAGCATCATGTAGTTCAATTCCCTGCAATGCAGAAATCTTTTTTTGTCCAACGTGGGACTCAAACCCACAACCCTGAAGGGTCTCATGCTCTACCAATTAACCTACCATCTGATGTCCTTACACTTTTGAATATACCTGTGTATGAGAAAGCAGTATCATGTTTGAAACAGTCCTCAACCCATGATAATCCTTCGCTTTAGCCAAACCCATTTTTGGTTCACTCCCGAACACAAATTGGAGGCAAGCAGTGAAATCCTTGTAACAATACCCAAAGCTTGTTTTTTTTTTAATTCAAATATATTTTTGTTTTATATTGGTACACAGCACAATCCAATGCTTATTTACTCCAAAGAAAAATCCACTGTGATCTTATTCCTGTGTAATTGTGTATAGGAATGCAGACTATGTCTGAAATTTTAAACACGCTTGCAATGCATGAATCTTTTGCTCAACGTGGGGCTCAAACCCACAACCCAAAGATTAAGGGGTCTCGTGCTCTACCAATTGAGATATCTGAAGAACACTGTCCTGCAGAGCTAAGGGATCCTTGCTGTTTTTCTGATGAATCTAGATGACTAAAATATTATCTGCACAACACTATAATCTTTCGTGATGAGCTTATTCATCAAAGCACTTTCTAGTGATGAATGCAATTAGCTACCTTTTGCAGGTGTTCTCAAAATCTCCAGCAGTCAACTCTGGTTAAATATTCATTCTTCTGCCGTGGAATGTTATCCACTCACTCCATGATGAATAAGGAGGTCATTGCCCATTTCTGTCAAAGTCTAACAAAGAATGAGGCTCTGAAGTTCAAGTAATTTATGCTGCATTTTGTTAAGCTTCCTTGAAAATGAATATTTGAGAAGGAAAAAAGAGAATGTGAATTAAGCCATTGAAACAGGTGGCAGCATTCAAGAGATTCCACACTTTACACCATGCCTTTTTATTGGATACTGTATCCATATTTTCTTTATTGCTAAGTCAAAATGGGAAATGCTGATAACGAGCCCTGCTCATTCTGATTAATGGAGCCATGCACTCTTAAAAGTTTAACGTGAAGGTGATTAGCTTCTAGACCAGAGCTTTCCAAACTTTTCATGTTGGTGTGGCACTTTTTAGGCATGCATCATTTCACGACACAGTTTTACTAGCAAACCGGAGGTTAAACTAATCCCTTATAAGAGCATTCGCACAACACACCTACACACTGCAGCCGACACACTAATGTGTCGCGACACACAGTTTGGAAAGCTCTGTTCTAGACACTGTAAAAGCTCTTCGGAGCTGATGGCACCCAAAGCCCCATGGAACTCCAGGCTGCACAGAAATGGCTCCACAAGCAAGGTAACATTCAAGTGTGCTTTGTAAGCACAGTGGGAATGTACATAGTGTGCAGAGAGGTGCTGTACAGGCTAGATCACTGCCCGGCCTCCCATAGGTTAGTTAAAAATAAGCACAATGCTTTAAGTTAGTTCAAGATGAGGTGAGTATTTGAAAAATCAGGTGAAAAGCAAAAAAAAAAAAAAACCCGGTTCAAATGGCATGACCTACCGGTATTTCTATTTCCAGGCAGGTTCAGACTATTCCAGTTCATCCCCTGGATCAGGTGTTTCTGGCCCCCGCCCCCCAAAACAGAAAGAGAGGAAGTGTATATACATGCTTCAGTTTTTTCAAGGGATCTGTGTAAAAGTTGGATCTAGCAGAATTAATCTGAGCCTTGAGAAGAACATAGAGCTGAAAGAGGAAGTGAGAAAGATTGCAATTCATTCAACTTCCTCCTTCAGCTCCAGGTACTTTTCAAGGTTCATGATCAAAGATGCATTGATGCTACTAATAATAGATTATAGAATTATATTTATGCAATAAGAATACACACATGTCTATGTGTGCGCACAGTCCCCTGTTCACTTTCTTTGGTATCCATGTTGGCCTTTAGTTTTAAGAGGGCAAAAGTCTAATGCATTCATTTATTGCAAAACAATTTATGCCATGCCATGTTTCTCTAATCTGTAGTTGTTTGGGTTCTCCTTCTCTTTGCAGAAAGCAGAGATTGCTGTTGCGCCTCTGACCATCACTTTGGTACGAGAGGAAGTTATCGATTTTTCTAAGCCCTTTATGAGTCTGGGCATATCCATTATGATCAAAAAGCCTCAGAAATCTAAACCCGGAGTGTTTTCCTTTCTGGACCCCTTAGCCTACGAGATCTGGATGTGCATAGTCTTTGCCTACATTGGGGTCAGTGTTGTCCTGTTCCTGGTGAGCAGGTTTAGTCCATATGAGTGGCACACAGAGGAACCAGAGGATGGCAAAGAAGGGCCCAGTGACCAGCCTCCCAATGAATTTGGCATCTTCAACAGCCTGTGGTTTTCCCTGGGTGCCTTCATGCAGCAAGGATGTGATATTTCTCCCAGGTTGGTATCTCTGTTTTTTAAAATGTATATTTTATTATCAGTGGTGAGAACACAGTACACAAAAGACAGCCACTTGCTTGCTGCTGTTTTAAAATTGATTCTTCTGTTCATTAACGTGTTCTGAGTAATTGTCTCCCTTTCAAATCAGACAGGCATATTGAATGATTTTAAACCTTTCGTATGTTTCAGGTTCTTGTAGTTTTTAAAGTTTCACGGGTATTCATTTTATTTTTCCAAAGCAGGGATTGTGCTAACTCCTGGATTGGTAGGGGGGAAGGATTGTAATGGATAGTCTACCTTTTATGCTGCATCTCTATTTTAGATTTGGAATATAATAAGAAAGTTTGTAAATTTGCACGTTAGTATGTAATGTTATGCGTAGGTGCGCCACAGCTGGAAAACCCTTACAACTAGGTAACATCAAACTTATTATAGCATATGATCACTCGGGAGCTTGTAGTTTGTGTGTTCTGGCAACCAGACCCGTATGGAAAGCAGAGTGGGTACCCCCAAAACACAGGCATTGGCCAGCTCTGGTTTGGGATGAGGCCAGCAGCCTCTGCATTATACGAAGACAATATGAAAATGCTTCCCCAGTGTTCCCAGTGCATTTCAGTTGCTCTGTTTTTTTACATTTCTTGAGCCAAAATGCTACTGTTGTGGGAAATCTTTATTTCACTGCTGCAGTAGGATCCCTCGCCCACCAAGTAGGGTGGGAGCAAGAGATGTCCAGGGCGTAGTACAAAAAAATTCTAACACATCTTCTCAAACAAAGAACTTTAAGCTAACTGGTTACATTTTTGTCATAGCACACACAGATTGACCATGCACACTTATCAACAGCTACATTCCTAGACTATCAGGGTACCTTTGAAGTAGCCTCTTTTCCATTGCCTCGACAGCAGCCCCTCCTGCTTATCTCCAACATCCCTCCCCATCCATCTCACGACTATCGGGTTGCATAAACATTAGGCATTCCACATGTCCACCCTTGGCCTTGCTCAAATGCAGGCATTCTTCAAACAGCTGCGTGGTTTTAAATTATTTCTTCCGACTACCTAAGATAATATGGAAAATGCAGCAGGTGGAACGTAAATTAGAGAATCAGAATTTAGGGTGCAACCATGCTGTACAGAAATCAATATCGAAACCTCCATACAGAGGATGTATGTTGGACGTTAGTCCTGCTGAAACTAGGGATTTCATGAGGCCTGGACTGCATCTGAGTGAGTTTCTGTTTTTGTGTTAAAATGTCCATATATTTTTTTCAATAGTGGAGTATTATTTGTCAAACGTGCATACAACTTATTTGACAAGCAAGGCCATTTTGCTATTTTTCTCAGGGTCCCAGACCCAAGACACTGCCTGAAAGGAGTCCCAATCGGTTTCTTATTTCAATAGGACTTAAACATCACTGACTTTCTCTGAATAAGGACTGTTCTCATTCATTTCTAGGCAAACCTGGCAACAGATAGCGGTGTGTCTGTTTGGGTGTCTATAAAGTCTAGACTTTATAATGTTAATGGAGTTGAAGGGTTTATATCTAGTACTGCGGTGTAAACAGTTTTCAAAGATGGTCAGTTTTGCCATGAAAATCCAAAGAGTTCTTCCTGATGGCTATCCAACTGGATACATATTGTCTATAATTTGCTTAGAGGTGGCAGTCATCTTTGTTCTGAATTCTTTCATATGATGTCCTAACAAATGCAGAGCACACTGGATTCTTTTTAAGTATACCTTGCTAAGTATGCAGGAATATGTTCCTGGAATACAGAAGGTAATGTAAGCCTATCTGTTTTAAAAACTTCCAACCTTCACTCAGTCCTTTCTACAGACCTCTCTGTCCAAGAACCCTGGCACGGTGCTTAGGCTTCCATCTCAGACCATGTACAGCTGGGTATTTTGAGGCTCACTAACTGAGAATGTGTCCTGCAAACCATTCAGCACCCCCCCCCCCTTACTGAGAGGAAGATCAGTCGTGGTGGGCAAACTGTCTTTCAAAGAAGCTTTCCTTCAGCGAATGATATTTTCACTCCTAGACTTGCAAGGAGCCTTGTTATTCCCCTGAATGCAGTTTGAAAACCACTGAACTCCAGCCGCTGTAGCAGCTGCTTTCTCATTTGAGAAATATAATTAAAACTCAGAGGTATATTGCATTTCTATTTATATGCTACACTGTATCCTGGTTTGAGCGCCGGAGAAGCTTGGTTAAACAGAACTTTGGTCCTGTTACGTTTCAGTCCCAGTTCCTGCTGCTTGGCGAATAAATTTCCTGTAATAATGGTGTCTCTCACTGTCTTTCTTTCTTTCTTTCTTTCTTTCTGTCTCTCTCTCTCTCTTTCTCTTTCTCCTTTGCCAAGAGATAGGAAAATATGCATTATCTTATTCATGTTTAGATCCCTCTCAGGTCGCATAGTTGGAGGTGTGTGGTGGTTCTTCACACTCATCATTATTTCATCATATACTGCTAATCTTGCGGCTTTCTTGACTGTTGAGCGAATGGTCTCGCCCATAGAAAGCGCAGAAGACCTTGCCAAACAAACTGAAATTGCATATGGGACACTGGACTCTGGGTCAACGAAAGAATTCTTCAGAGTAAGTTGGTATGCCTACTAGGTTCTGGTTTCCATTGCTGTACCTGGGAAGCGTTTGGAACGCAGTCGGAATAATGATGCATTATGGAAAATCTGATTTGTGGTCTTGTAGCTCCTACAATATTGACATTACGTTTTTTTTAAAACTCCAGTGCCACTTGTTGGCATTTGCAATCATTTTAATTTGTGGCAAATATATTGATCTTGACATGTCAAGCTAGGAACTACCCTTAGGGACTGTAGAGGCAGAGGTAATTAAGATAACATTGCTCTGCTAGCTGATTGCAAACCACAGCAAGGAGACGAAAGGGAGTGCTGAGTATATATGATGATTCTAAGGGCTCTTTCAGGTTCACTCTTGCTTACGGGTTTTCTGAAGGCGCCCTTTGGTGAAAAGATGCATAATAATGTAATTCCAGGCACTGGAATGAAGCAAAAGGGATGCTTTATAAGTCTGTAACTATAAGAGATATTGTTCCAGTCATTTGCCTAACCACATTCATCTTGTCAAGCTTTCTATTCACATCACCGTACTTTAATTTTGTTTTTCTGCTAAAGAAATGTAAAATGTACCCTTTTCTAGAAGCTTGGAAACAGAAATTACTGGGTGTAATTGAGGACTCTTATGTCCCACTGATGCCACTATATGCTTGGCCATGGAGACTTGAAAGTGTTTAACTTGGACAGGATTGTGTTCATTGCCATTAAATATAGACCCTTAAACATTGGAAACAGCCCAGCTTTTGATAGGACAGTTAAGCAAGTGGTTAAATTTCTTAGACTCCACCCACACCATTTAAAACATACATTTAAAACATACATTTAAAACACTATTGTACCATTTTAAAGGTCCTAGAGAATCCTGGGAACTGTAGTTTATTTGGGGTGCTGACCTCACAGAACCACAATTCCCAGAATGAACTATAGTCCCCATGATTCTCCATGACTGTTAAAGTGGTATAATAGTACTTTAAATTGTGTCCTCCATCACTTTTACCCTTGGCTTTCTGTCCTAAATATGAATAGAACATAGTTCAATGAAACTTTATAAGAACCACTAGACAATGCATGTTTCAGCTGTTTGACACAACCCTTAAGGGAGCTTCTAGAGGGGTGTCCTCTTTGAGCCCTGTTATACTTACAGAGGAATGGAAAAAGGCCTTGGGACATGCTCCACACTGGATGCCAGGACTTGAGCCTGCAGTGGGGTTTGAATGTGAAACTCAAAGGATGCCTGTTGGTGATTCATTGTGTGTGCCATAACCCAGCTCTAGCCAAGAAGGGGAGCTGTAGGCAGATCAGCCATTCTCAAAAGCTAAGCCTCTTAAAACAAGGATATGTCTAAACAGGTGCTCCTCAGACCTACATAAAAACTTCCAGGTGAACCACGCCATGTTTTCTCACTGGTGTGATTTTTTTTCCCTCTTACTCAGCATATGCACCTATTCTGCCATGTGCGTGCCTTGTGAATTTAGTTATTTCTACTGCACTAGTGACTTTTTGCCTTAGTGCAGATTCTGAGTTTATTTTTGCCTTTCGTTCACTAGGGAGATAAATGGGCAACAGACAGTTAATAGGTAATGGTCATAGACAGGCCTTTGGCAAATCTATTCAAGGCAGGTCTGTCAAGCAAGTATTTCAGGCTTGCATCTTACCATAGGAAATGGATATTTAGCTATTAACTGACTACGTTGGTGCTATTCAGCTGTTTCCTGGCCTTTTCCCTTTATTAGCAGGTCTAGCAGGGCTGATGAATAGCAGAATTGGCCTTTAGATAGCATGAGTAAGAGTTACTTTGGGTGGATTTCATGCTCCCATGTGGTGCCAAATGGCCACCTCTATGAATGATCCAGAGGTAGCTATTTGCACAGGATGGGACCATTCCATGGGGAAAATGCACAGGCTGTACACACAGCAACAGTCTGTGCAACTTTTCTTTGCACAGCCCTGTGTGTAGCCAAGATTTTGTTGCTTGCATCGAACCAACCTGCACAAAAGATTACACTTAGCAATCATTACATTTCCTGCCAGTCATTCTGACACCTGATTAGTGCAACCCTCAGATAATTCCTTCTGCTTGTCGCGGACTCTGCCTGGAAATGATTTTAACATGGCTGCACATAAAACTTACGAGCATGTGCAGCGGTAAGCAATGCCAGGACTGCAGTATCTTCCTATGAATGACTCTAATGCTTTCAAAAGGTATCTCACCCCCCCCCCCATGGAGTGATAAAAAAACACCTGACTCCTGATACATTATGCATTGTGACCTGTTTCTGTGGCGACCTCGTCCCTTTGCTTCATCTAATCTCCTTTTAATTTCCTTCAGAGATCTAAAATAGCAGTGTATGAAAAGATGTGGGCGTACATGAGCACAACAGACCCGTCCGTGTTCGCTAGGACTACGGCTGAGGGAGTTGCCCGTGTTCGCAAGTCCAAGGGCAAGTTTGCCTTCCTCCTGGAGTCCACCATGAATGAATACATTGAGCAGCGCAAGCCATGTGACACCATGAAAGTGGGAGGAAATCTGGATTCGAAAGGCTATGGCGTAGCCACACCAAAGGGTTCTTCATTAAGGTGGGTGGAATAGTATAACAATATAAGATGTGTTGTTATAGTATTCCACCTTCCCTGATGCCCCTGATCTAGTTCTTTTTGTGTTGTTCTGTGGACATGGTATGTTCTTTTTTTTTCTTCCTTTTCCCATTTCACATTTTCGATCGACAAGGAGGTAACGGTTGTACGAATAACATAGTCCACCGAATAGTCACAATTGGTGTGTATCTATCAAGGCCATATAAAAAACAAACTGGTCAGACACTGCTTCCAAGTTTTCCTCAAGACAAAATGCAGCTCCAAATGCTATTCAGGCTCAACAGGTTTTTTATTTTACTGAATTACATGATATCACCGAGTAGCTTAGCCTTTCATATTTTGGGTGGCCAAACATTAGGTGAGAATCTCCTTGTCCCGCCATGATCTCAAAAGGACAGTATTACCGAGACAAAAACAGCCTCAGTGAGTCCTTCGTTAAAGTGTATTTTTGTGCATAAAATGTTTTAAAACCTTGCCATTTTTATTGCCAGCTTTATTACAGACTTCAAAGGCACAATTTTTAAAATAAACTTTTTCGAACTAGGATGCAAAATTACACCGTATGAACTTAAAGCATCATACAGTGCAATTCTGTGTGTTTTTAACTCAGAAGTAAGTCCCAATGGGTTTGATTTGGCTTACTCGCAAGTAAGTGAAAACTAGACTGCAACTTTAGATGGGAATACCATGTGCACCAACCTGGGAGTAAGCCCCACTGGAAAATAGGAGACTTCATTATGAATAAACATGCATGGGATTCTCCTGCATGTCTTCGCTTTTACATACAAAGAAGCAAATGTATTTCCCCCCCCCAACAAATCAGTTTGATTCCCAAGTTGTGTTGATGTGTGCTGATGATGGAATAACTCATAAATCCTTTTGAATTCTCAAAACAGTGACAGCTTTG
Organism: Lacerta agilis; assembly: GCF_009819535.1. Classification (NCBI taxonomy): domain Eukaryota; kingdom Metazoa; phylum Chordata; class Lepidosauria; order Squamata; family Lacertidae; genus Lacerta; species Lacerta agilis. The sequence continues at coordinate 19,637,765 of NC_046315.1, forward strand.
CACAGTTTAGGGTTACCATTTAGTTCGAATGAAAAATCCAAATGCCTCGTTTTACATTGTGTCTCCAAAACACCTGGAGGATTACAGACTGGGGAAGGCCAAGTAAGGAAAAAGGTAAAATGACGGATGTGTCCACAAAATGCCCAGATTTCCTCTCTAGCAGCTGCTGTGCTGCTGCAAATCATCTGGCTTTAAGAAGCCCCTAGTTTCACCAAGGGCTACTGGGAAAATTGGGAACATTGTGTTTCCTGTGGAATCCTTGTGACCTGGTATGCTACTTAGGGTCATGACGTGCACCAGCGAAGTAAAGAGAGAGGTCTCTCCATCCATCTCCAAATTCACTCCGGCTTCTCAAAACAATGGGCTAATGTAATGGTGCTCTGGTGGTGGCATCATGCTTCTGCAAGTAAGGAGGTAGGAGGAAGTAAGGAGGTAGGAGGAAGGAAGTAATGGCATTCTGGAAGGAGCAAACAGAGATGGCTGGAGAGAAGTGTTGGATCACTAGGTGGGATGGGTGTTGGTTTGTGGGCAGTTTATTTCTGAATTCGACTTGGCTTGAAAATAAGCCCAAGCTATTTCCCAGTTTTGGGGGAAATAGCTTGGCTCATTTTCCCAGGCTGTGGTGAGCTCATACATCACTAATATCTATTGACACTTATAGTTGCCTTCATTACACTTGAGCAGGGGAATGGGTTTCTTTTTGAACCCCTTCCTGATTCCTGTTATTTCCCAACTCTGTAGCCTTGTGTTGTTCAACTGATAATTAGTCATTTGTTTCCATTGTGGTCCATCCATGTCAGCAAATGGGGAAGAAAGTACTGTGGAAAATAGGATAGGATAGGATAGGATAGGATAGGATAGGATAGGAATAATTTTTTGGCCAAGTACATTTTCCAACATACTTGGAATTTTGCTTCGGCTACATTGCAATATACATTGCAATGCCATATACAAACACTGTTCCACTCACAATACAATGACACAGCAAAGAAACCCCATCCATAACTGGCCTCCCCTTCCACTACACAACTACGAATTTAACAATTTAATGGCACAAGGGGGGCGGGAATGCTTTCTGTTTCTGACTAGCCTTTTAGGGCCACATTATAGTTCAGTTTTTCCTTCCCGCTTCCAGTTTGCTGATACTAGGAAAACCAGAAGTCAGGCTTTTGTGGCAATAGAGTGAAAGCCACTGGCTGCATCAGAATAGTAATGTTTGCACACAGGCTAGCAACAAGTCCTTGTGTGACCTCAGTTATTTTGGAGGAAGCTCAGTGTGTAGGAGCCCATCTAGATGAGCTGCTGGAGAGTCTGGGAGCAGACCATCTCTAAATTATTTTAGTTCAAAGAGATAGGGCAAATCAGATTAGGGATGGTGTTGAGGAGGGCTTTTAAATGACACTTTTTCATTGCTTTGGGGGCACAAACATTTGTTTTTGCTGCTACTCCTTGACCTTCTCATTCAATTTCATGGATGGATTCCATGCGTAGCTACGATCATCAACAACACCATATCTGATAATATGAGGGACAAGATCTTGCAGGAGTGTTTGGGAGGATGGTGAATCTGCTGGACTTTGAGAAAGCTTAAAACGATGGCTTAAGATGATGGAACATGAGAGGGAAACATAAAATACAGGTTTTTCAGCAGCTAGGAGTCAGAACTAATCTTGTTAATGGAAGAGTGACATTTGAATACACATGCTAGGAACCACTAATGAGTTGTTAGTGTTTAAGTGCAAGGCTTTTGTTTTGTTTTTTGTTTGTTTTGTTTTGTTCTAAATAGTTGTCCCGTGCCATGCAAAGCAATGAAACTATGCTACCAATGAACAAGGGGTGTGTAGTTTAGCTTGCAGTTTGGATTTCAGGATAGCATTCTCCATAGTTCTAAGAGGTGCCAACTGATTGCATGTTTTTAAACTGAGCCAGCCATTCCATTGGACATGGTGTGGTTCTTTGCCCTAAACTCTCAGCTTCCCCATCCCACTGTAGTAATTATTCTCTCTGCCTCTAATTTGGTGCCCTCTATAACTTGTTTTGCAGCTCTTTAGCCAGTGCCAATCGGTTATGATAATTGCAACGATTTTACATGTGGATCATTTGTCAACTTGTGAGACAAAGGAGGAGGAGAATAATTTTTAGGACAAAAGGTGACCATAAAAGGAGCATCTCAACCATTCTTAGTGAAGTGGGAAGCCTGCCCCTTTATTTCTGAAGATCTTTCTGTTTCCTTGAACAATGGCAATAAGTATTTGAATAACTTCATCCCTCCCCAAAAAGGGGGTGGTGTAATTCAGACCCTTATCATTGTTGCAGGTCACATTCATTCCACCCAGATCTCTGAGCGGTGAGTTAATCCAGGAGTTCCTGATGCTTCCTCAGCTTTGGTTTCCTTGGAATGAAGGTCAGCAGAGACTGTTGTGTCGTTCGGAAAAATGGTTTTATTTGCACACATATACAACCTGAGCATAAAATGGAGGGGCTCCCAGTATTAACACCCCAACCGATCTTGCTTCTCCATTTGTCACAGCTTTGGGTCCAGCACAGAACAATCATGTCTCTGTGTATTCAGCTTCCACCCTGCTTCAAGCTCACACTACAGTGGCTTTTGTTGTCCTACCTAGTAGCTAGATGGGCAGGGGAGGCTCTCCCACTTGTTCTATGGCACAGATCAACTCCTTTGGTTATGCTGATAATGGTGCTTAACTAGCTAGCCAAAGTATTTACTTAAATAAAGGAACCGGTTTGGCAAACTTGCTCTCAGACGTTCTACCCCAACAGATACAAAATCCCAAGAATTGGAAGAAACTCAGAGCATCGTCCCCACTTACTGCTGCATAACAATATCATTATTCACAATTGGTTTACAACATATTTTTCATCCACTCTCCATTGTGTATTCAGTTTAGTACAAATACCTCCTTGCAATTTGGGAACAACTTCCACTTGTGTAATGGGACTTTCCTCCCCTCTTTTCGTCTCCATGCGCCCCCTAAAATTGTTCTGGGTGTTCCCCAATCCTCCAGAGCAGATTTGGGGATGGTGTGGAGTGTGCACAGGTGTGGGAGAAAGCAGAAGTTGTTCAGCATGTGGAATTATTTCATTAACTACTGCACTCTGGGTATTTGATTTTGCATACCTGACAATGTAGGTTTTGCATTAGGAACAGAAAATCACAGGAACAGGAAATTGCATTAGGGAGAGAAAGTCGGCGGTATCCCTAACCACTTTCAGGCCAAGCGGGAGCAATTATACTTCTGCTTTTGCTAAATGACTGCAAAAGAATTCTTGTACTCTAATATGAGGAAAGAGAGAGTCGCTTATTAGATTGGGTGGGAAGGAAGGAAGAATTGTTCTCAGAATGTCATGCTCAAGCGTATGGCTGAGTCTGACTTTGGTATTGTTTATGATTTTAATATTTTTTTGGAAGGAAGAGGCAGGGTGCAATTGATTTAATTAATAAATAACAGTAGCAAACACTTAAACCTAGCTAGAAAGCAATCAACCGTTTGGCTCTGTACCCTTCTAGTTCAAGCAATGAGCACCCAGTGGAGGTTGCTGTTAAACAATATTCCTGCTATTTGTTTGAGGGAGCAAATCTCCCCGAACAATCATCTCTTGTCTTGGTAATATACAGTAGCTGTTCTCAAAGGGTTTATTTAGCTCCATGTAGCTGAAACTTTAATGCTGTTCCTTGTTCGTTGCTGTCAGTCTTCAGGGAATATCTATAATTTAACAAAGCTCCTTTTGGTAAATAGCACTGAGTTGGAAGTTATTAGAAATAGGTAGAGTTGTATCACTGGTACAACCTAAGGGGGATTAGAGAAGGCTGGCCTTCCTTATCCATTTCTATTCCTCCATTGTGGCTTTAAGGGGCAAAAGTCCTTGCTTAGCCCCTTGCTGGCTTAACGCATGGTCAGTCTATGTGTTTTGGAAGGGAAGAACAAAAACTACCTAGGAGATTGAACTGTGCTTTCAGGTTATTAGAGGTAAATGTAAAGGTAAAGGGACCCCTGACCATTAGATCCAGTCGCAGACGACTCTGGGGTTGCGGCGCTCATCTCGCTTTATTGGCCGAGGAAGCCAGCATACAGCTTCCAGGTCATGTGGCCAGCATGACTAAGCCGCTTCTGGTGAACCAGAGCAGCGCACAGAAACATGCACCTTCCCGCCGGAGCGGTACCTATTTATCTACTTGCACTTTGATATGCTTTCGAACTGCTAGGTGGGCAGGAGCTGGGACCGAACAACGGGAGCTCACCCCGTTGAGGGGATTCGAACTGCCGACCTTCCAATCGGCAAGCCCTAGGCTCTGTGGTTTAGACCACAGCGCCACCCCTGTCCCTTGAGTTTATTAGAAGATTCCCCCAAAGTAGTTTATTCACTCAACCTAGTGAAAACTGGACTGTGTCCAGGCTATTTGTCTCTAGATAGAGAGAGGCATCAGCTCCTCAGCCACTTGGTCCTGCTGTGCTAAGGGCAAGTCCATCCCATCCAAAAAACTCTGTGTTTCCTGAATTGTTCTCATTTCGTATTTTTATGCTGTAAACCACCCTATGATCCTCAGATGAAGGACCGTATGTAAATTTAATTAAATAAACAAATAAAATAAAATAAAACAACTCAAACCCGTAATCCTTAAAGCAGCAGCTGAAAGTTGCAGAAGGTCCATAACTTCCGGTCTTCTATGGTAATATAAAATAGTTTGGCCCGGGACCTCTGTTTCTGCTGCTGTCTTTTCTGTATGTAAGCTCCAAATTCAATTATGATATTGTTTTTCTTCCTTCAAGTGGCCCAGGCTTTCTTTCTTCGTTCCTTTATTTCTCCAAGCCTCTCTCATCACAAAGCAGTTTATAATAGCAGTGACTGAACACAGAGAAAATACCATATTATTATTATAATAATTCAATGCAATCCAACCCAGATTGAAATTATTAAAGCTCATGTTTAAAACAATGCAGTAGAACAAATAATACGAGCCAGCTTCTTTCAATGCTTTTGAGTGCACTATTGCCCAATTCGGAAATTTTTCCATGAGAAACTAAACTGAATTTGAGAATTTCCTTTGTTTGGAGATTCCCCCCCACAAGGGCTCACTTTCCAAAAATATACTCAGCTGTAATAAAATTTTACGCTATGATAACATCGTGCGGATAAATGGGGGAGAAAGAGAACTTCAGACTAGTTTCACAAAATAAATGTAAGTTTATGTAGAAAATGGTGGGGCAAGTTAGTTTAAATGTAAACATAACCTAAGACCAACTCAAAACAAAATCGAAAATTCTTTCTAGTAGCACCTTAGAGACCAACTGAGTTTGTTCCTGGTATGAGCTTTCGTGTGCATGCACACTTCTTCAGATACCAACTCAATAATATTCCACATTGGCATTTCCCCCAATGAAGGTTCAAAAATAAGTATAATTTATCTGAACATTGCTGGAAGTGTGTCGTAAATGGTGTGGGAGAAATAAAGCGAGAGCTCCCTGCCACATGCTTGATTTCAAAGATAGGCTAATGAATATAAGGGGGCCTACCTTCGAAACATGTGGCTTCCTCCCTCCCTCAACCCCCCACCACAATTCTCATTTTAAAAGCTATTAGCACTTGCAGCATTTTTTTTCTCCTGACTTGCTCTATGGATTCACCAATATGGCAACACGTTCAGTGAGATTAATCTGAATTGTGTTTCACTTGAATAATGTTGTTGTTTAGTCATGTCCGACTCTTCGTGACCCCATGGACCAGAGCACGCCAGGCACTCCTGTCTTCCACTGCCTCCTGCAGATTGGTCAGACTCATGTTGGTAGGTTTGAGAACACTGTCCAACCATCTCACCCTCTGCCGTCCCCTTCTCCTTGTGCCCTCCATCTTTCCCAACATCAGGGTCTTTTCCAGGGAGTCTTCTCTTCTCATGAGGTGGCCAAAGTATTGGAGCATCATCTTCAGGATCTGTCCTTCCGGTGAGCACTCAGGGCTGATTTCCTTAAGAATGGATAGGTTTGCTCTTCTTGCAGTCCATGGGACTCTCAAGTCTCATGAGTCCTGTGAGGGATCCTACAGTGACTCTCCCTAAGTTTCACTGACAACTAGGATGAATACTTCAGTGTTCATATGGGAGTTGTCTCTGGGGTACCTCAGGGCTCTACGTTTGAAAACCTCTTGCCACCTATGGGATCTCCCTCCCAGGGTTCCCACCTACTGCAGTTTGCCTTCCCTTTAGGCAACTGTGTGGCACACTTGGCTTCACTGTCCAGCTCTCTGTATGACAGGAGAATAAGCAAACAGTTTCCTCTTCCACAGGAAAGCTTTGTTCTCTCCTCTTAGTCACACCTCTTAAGGTACTGATACACTGCCACAGTCAGCGAACGTTTAAGCACATTTAACTTTATTAGGTAACTGGAAAACATGGATGTCTCGGGTTATTACTGGTACAAATCTTCTTCTCATGTAATTCAGCTTAGTTATAATATTTCCTGCATCCCTTTAGCAATGGTAATGACCTTTCCTCCCATTCCCCAAAGCCTAACCTCGCAGTTTCTCTTTCTAATCCTCCACCCCCCAACTGCCAAACCCCCAACTGCCTTTCAAGGCTGTTCCCCCTCCTTTTAGAATGCCAACTAGCTCCGCCTCCCAGGGAACACCTACCTAACATGGGAGTGATAGGTTAACCCATGATGATTTTTTAATGTGTTGTAATTAAGGTAAGCCCCAACACATTAAAAAAAAAAACCCTATTCAGGGATAATTCACTTGATGTGACTGGCACAATAAAACTGGCTAAATTAACACAAATCATACAACTCAATAAATCAATAAAGCCAGACCAACAATAGTTAAAATCAAAATATTACATTCAGTACAGAGAGGCACAAATGAAATATCCAGCAACTTATCTAGCAAAGCTCACTCCATCAATAAAAGCTCTAAACCAACCCAAATGCCATTGCTCTGCCATGATAGCTAATGCAACTTGAGTCTTCAAGTCTACCTCTGATTACCATTTCCTGTAGGTCAAATATGGAGGGTTACCCATTGTTGACTTGTTCTTACACTGGTCCACAGAATATATCATAATAAATTTGTTAGTCTTGTTATAAAGGTTTTTCTTTATATAGAGAGGTGCCACTAAAGCACTTGAGGAAAGTATTGATAAATCAAAATTGACTGGCACCATCTTGTGAACCTGTGTGTGTGTGTGTGTGTGTGTGTTTTAAAGCTGTGAATCCTGGTGCATACAGTTTCACTAAGATGATAAGGTGCTTCTTAGCCCTATGGCCAAAATAGATTATTCCGATTTTGTATGTCACATCCCCCAGTGCTATTTTTCTAGAAAAAGAGGTGCTGGGACTCACCATGAACACCTCTCTTGTTCTCTTATAATAGCAATGGCTGGAACTGAGTTCCAGCTTTAAAAAAAAAAAAAAAAGCCCTGCATATCCCCAAGCCCAAAAAACTGTTGCTTATTATGTTGCTTTTATTGATGGCACAAGTTTAACATCTTTTTTCTCCTTTCCATTACGTATTTTGCCAGTAGGGTTTCTGGGTCTTAAAATGTGAAAATGCCCAGGAAATTATGGCACCTGCAAACAGTTTATATTTCTTTATAGCAGCCGCCATGGAAAAGGAAAAGGAAAAGGAAAAGAGACCAAGTGTACTCTGCCTTGAACAGGAGGGGGAAACTGTGGGGATTCTGACATTTAAAAAGATTTATCCTGCTAAGATAATAGTGAAATGGCAGGCAGTTGACATGAATAAGGTCAGAGGTCACTTTAATGCTTTCTCTTCTGTTTGCAACGACAACAAAAATCCTCTGCGTAGCCATAAGATCATGGAATCATAGAATTGATTCTCTAAGATGCCTCAGTGGGGGCTGAGCTCATTGTTTTAACCGTCTCCAAGATCTCTGAATTTAAAAATAGTGTTGCAGTTTTTTTACAATTTTAGAAAGCCTCTTCTCAACTGAGATTACCGGCTTGAAGTAATGTCTTGCCCAGGGGTGCCATTTTCAGAGGGCAACAAAACAGGTAAGAATTTGCATTGTGACATACTTTCAGTTAAGGGATCTGTAAAGGGAATGACAAAAAAAGTGTCAGGAAATCAGAGCCCCATGGAGCATTTTATCAGGACTAAAGGAACAGGTGTTTTTTTTTTTTGCGGTTTTGTATTCAGGGCCAACCCTACCATTAGGCAGAATAAGGTAGTTACCACAGGCAGTAGATGTTGGGGTAGGACGGCAGCAGGGCGGTGGACTCTGCCATGCTGCCATTATTGAAATAAGTTTCAATGGCCAGTTTAGTCAGCTTCTTTGTGGGTGGGGTGCCACCTTGTCCCTTGTTTCAGGTGGCAGAATGTCTTGGGCTGGCTCTGATGGAAAAAACCTTCACAATGTGCTACTATTTTTAAAAACTGTCAGGGAAAGAGGGGCTACTCAGGAGAAACAGGGAGGGAGAGAGGAGCAGGATAGTGTTTCCTCCAGCCAGCGATCAGTAATTGTCACCGGAAGAGGAAGAGGTGCCAGGCTATAGGAGGGAAGGGCAAAGACCAAGAGCAGTCAGTCTCAGACAGGAGGAGGAGACAATGGGGGGGGGGAGGCGACGCAGACGCCGATTCAAAGTTCCCAGCCGTTTCCTGTGTTGGCGGGCAAGACAGAGCCCGCCACTCCGAGAAACTGAAAGTACCTGACCAGACGTATGTCAGAGACTCTGTAACTACATAATGAAAATAAATAGTTTTAGTTTACCGGAGAGCCTGTCGTTTCTCATGAGCAACATCTAAAGGGGGTGCAGACCCTTGACAAAAACACATTCAGGACAATGCCCTTCCCCTCATTGAATTTTATCACCTTCTATGACAGATATTTGCATGTCTGGTATGATGCAAGCTGGTTGCACATTTCCGCAAAAGCTTTTAAAACTTGGCGATAGAGCATTCTAACTTCACAGTTAGAGAGTTTGCTGAAATGTTCATAGAATCCTATCGACACTGGCTGCCTATAGCTACTTGCTATAGCCCCCAGTCATGGTTTGCAAGCTGAGGCTCTGGTGGACTCAAGAAAGCTCCATGTGGGCAGAAGCTTCCATATTCAGTGGTGGGGAAGCTCTGCATGTCTAGGGAGAAAATCTATGTGGAGTTTCCCGGCGCTAAAGTGGAAAGACAGCTTCTACTTGCAAGGAGCTCTATCTGTGGACTGGGGCTGAGGGAAATACTCTGTGGGATTCATTTCAAAGTTTATTACTTCCCAATGTGCCTCTTTAAAAGCACTGAATTGAAGCTTCCTGTCTTCCATGACAGAGTTATGTACTGTAGTTCTAAATCATATAATAAAACCTGAGCAACTTAGCTGGGCCTGCACAACCCTGGGTATTTCTGAGAGTTTTGTTTTAAGAAAAAATATTTTCATTTCCCCGCCCATGAACCTTCTATAAGTTTCCTCCAGATGGGCAGATGTAAAATATTGTGCCAGAAAAACAATATTGTTTCATTGCAAAGTGGACAGCAGCTTATTTCGATACATTGGGTTGCATCTTAATTACACCGCTATAAAAAAGAAGGGCAGTGTGAAACAAAAGTGTTTTTTACATGGCCTGTTAGATATAGCAAGGAATGCAATGTGGTTAGATTCATAACCAATTTGAGCTTAATTTCAGAACAATGAGAGGCGCTTAAAAAAAATCTCATTTACTTCATTCCTTTTTTATTTCCATTTTTTTTTCTTATTGTGCTGTGAAATTGTCTATGGATATGGCTAATAACCCTACTAAATAACCCTCTCATGATTAGCTTTTATAGGGTTTTTTAATTGTTATTTTAGGACTATCAACAGCAATTTGCACCTTCCTCTAAAAAGTAAGTGGAAAAGTTTTATTCTTCCTGATCCGTAATGGTGAATTTTGGCCAGGGTGAGTAATTCCTCCCCCCACCCCACCCCGATGGATTTTGCTTTGTTTTTCTTTTCATAAATCAAGTAAATCTGCAAATTTTTCAATTAACAGATAATTTCTCTAAATAGGCAGAGGACATATCCTGGTACTACAAGGCATTAGCATAAGATTTGTAGACATTCAGGGCAGCATCCAGTATTTCTGTTCTGCTAGTGCAAGACGAGAGCCATTGTGCTGTAGTGGTTAGAGTGTTGGACTAGAGCCTGAGTGACCAGAGTTCAAATCCCCACTTGGCCATGAAATTCACTGGGTTACCTCGGCCCAGTACTGCCTCTCAGCCTAACTTGCCCATTACATCTTCCTTCCATCATGTATGTGGTTCCCAAGCAAACACCTACCCAAGCAGTGACTAAATCCAGACCTGTTATGTTTCAGGAATCTGGTGGCCTCATGTGTCATCAGCCCTGGGATATAACTAAAGAGTGAAGGAAGCACACCATCCCATCTCCTGAGCCAGTGTGGACAACATGAGAATAAACAGCATTAATTTAAAATAGTTTCATATTTATGCATGGCTGCAAAGGGGGGGGGGGGATAAAATAAAACATGGATATGCATCTAGCACGTTTTATTTTCTGTTAGTAGGAGCAGCTGTTGCATATTATTAAATATGTGTGTTTATTTTATTTATTTATATCCCACTTTCCATCCAATGCTTTCAAGGCAGTGTGCATTATTCTTCTCATCCCATCCCCATACAATCATCCTTACAGCAACCCTGTGTTGTAACTCAATCTGGAAGATAGTGACTGACCCAAGGTCACCCAGGGAGCTTCATGGCTGAGTGGAGACTCTCCAGATCCAGTCCATCCATCTAACCACTACACTTGTCTTACGACATCTTACAGAGTAACATAAGTAAATGTCAGAACCCTGTCCCAATGAGGACAGTTCTCTGTTACAGTGGTACCACGGTTTTTGAACATTTCGGAAGTCGAACATTTCGTTTTTCGGAAGGGTTTTGAACGTGCCTCAGGAGTCGAACAGCTTTCGCTGAGTCCCCCCCCCCAAATTTTCTCTATTGAATTTTCAGGGTGCCCTTTGCACCTCGGTTTTTGAACATTTCAGAAGTCGAACCATCTTCTGGAACAGATTACATTCGAAAACCGAGGTACCCTGTATCTTCCAGCCATAAAATCACAGAACTGTAGAGTTGGAAGGGACCACACGAGTCATCTAGTCCAACCCCCTGAAATGCAGGGGGGGTTGCCCAAAGTGGGGCTCAAACCCATGACCCTGACATTAAGAGTCTCATGCTCTACTATCCATGCAAGTGGTCCTCAATTTAAAAAGAAGAAGAAGAAGAAGAAGAAGTGGGGAGAACAAGGGGTGGTGGTATCCACCTAACACATTCTTGTCAGTGCAAGGATTTATCCTTGGGCAATGGAACTCCTCCCTCAGCACATGCCCCACACCCACCCCAAATCTGCCCCTACAGGGTTGATGGAAAACGCAGAATAGATTTAGGGGGCATACAGTAGGAGAGGGAGAAGTGCCATCCTTGTGCTGACAGAATAAGTAACTTAGTGCTATACTGGATGCAACCCCTTATATACAGAGTAGCATTTTGTTTTGACTTTCAGCATGATGGAAAGAGAGGTTGAAATCTTCAAGAAAAAACACCCCATGAATAGTGCTTCACTGGAAATACTCAAGGAAAGGGAAGGGTGGGTTGAGGTACTAAGTGGAAACAAAACTGTTGCCATCTAAATGATTAACTGGAAATCCATAATAAATATCTCTAGTTCAAAAGCAGTTGCTTCCTAGAACAAAGGAAGCAAATGAAGAACTTCAGTCCAGTCTTGCTCTTTTCCCTCTCCCTCTTGATCACAAACCGTAATTAGAGTACGTGTATAAAATTACATTTGTCAGATTGCCTGAGAAGCGTAGCCCCAAAGGCTTTATCCAGAAAAAAGCAGTGTTATCGCTAACACCACAGCCTGTATTCCTGTATTTTGAGTTCCAGGGACAGACAAGTAATTACATTATCTGTATTCACTATCTAATACAAATTTAGCAGCCACTGAAATTAAGCTCAGGTCCATTCTGTTAAGAGACAGTTGTGAAACCACATAATTAGTTGGCAAGGATCTGTGTAACCCCCCCCCCAAAAAAAAAAGTACATGAAAGGCAGTAAAGGGCAAAATACGTTTCCAAAACAGCTGACCCATAAAGATGCTCTCCTTATGTACAGGGTGGTCCACATTAATGAGTTGGCATCATCAAGGCAAAGGTATAACCAGTACAGCTGTCACAGCCCAAGAGCCCCTCTATCAGAGGAGCAGTTCTACAGGATGAAAGATGGCAAGGACTGGGAGCAAGAACCATCTAAGGACATATCCTCCGTAGTAACTCTCCCACTAGAGCAGGATTTCCCAAACTTGGGTCTCCAGCTGCTTTTGGACTACAACTCCCATCATCTATAGCTAGCAGGACCAGTTGTCGGGGTTGATGGGAACTGTAGTCCAAAAACAGCTAGAGACCCAAGTTTGGGAAACCCTGCACTAGAGCATGGAAGGGGAAAGTGGTGCCTCCATCCTCTGCCTTGCCCTATCCCAGGGGTCAGCAACCTTTTTCAGCCATGGGCCGTTCCACTGTCCCTCAGACCATGTGGTGGGCTGGACTATATATATATATATATTTGTGGGGCTTAGGAATTCGTTCAATATATTGAACGAATTCCTAAGCCACACAAATAACCCAGAGATGCATTTTAAATAAAAGCACATATTCTACACATGTAAAAACACGCTGATTCCCAGACCGTCTGTGGGCCGGATTGAGAAGGCGATTGGGCCGGATCCGGCCCATGGACCTTACGTTGTCTACCCCTGCCCTATTGATGCAATGGCCTGTAGGCTATGCAAATAAATAAAGTTTGTTGTTGTTCCACCCCTCCCCTATCCCCTTGATTCCAATAACTCATCTCCAGGACACTGGCAACTCAGTAGGGCACTTTGCCACATCGGCGAGGCAGCAGGAGACTTCAGGCTGAAGCATGCACCCTTTAATAGGGTGCAGCCCGTTTTAGCCCACATAGTCCTCCACCATCTACTGATGCTCACAGTTGGCTCCAAAATCTCACAGGAATAACACTCCAAACTCTTTACTTACTGGTTTATCTTTTATCTATCCTTACCTTTTAACCGGGCCTCTGGTGAGCTGTCCGTGGTCCTGATCAGTTGAAGAGTACCCTGGCCTGTTGCTTAACCCATATCAGCATGCCCTTAGGCTTCAGCCTGGAAGCTTTGATTTAAATGAGGAGCCTTCCAACTCCTTGTGGGCCACAAAACACGTACATCCAGAATAAGTTTCTGGATTTGAGAGCTCCCTTGCTTATCTACAACAGCTTCAATTGTAAGCTTTAATCTCAGCAAAATACAGTCGCTGATAGAGGATGAAATCACTGCCTTGCATTTTTACATGTTGCCACATGGCCAACATTTTTATTAAGCAAGGTCAGTTTGCTTTAAACCTGCTGTTCGGTGTCTACTGGGCATTAGATAGCATCAGACAATGTGATGCTATGGAAATTCTATCCACAGTGATTTCAAGAGCCTCTGCTAAAGGAGCTATCTGATTCTCATTGTTAGCAACCCTGTGTTTCCAAAAATTGAAGTTCAGTTTTGTTTGGAATTCACTGATACACCAGTGACACACCGAGGCAACCTTTGCCTGTTCTCCTCTGTGGGTGGAGCAGGGATGGATCTCAGAGCCCTGGTGCATGTTGATGACATCATGCATGTATGCCAGGGTCTAGAAGCCTCTAGCCAAGTCTAGGGTAGTTTGTTGCAATATGAAGCCCAATGGTGTCAGGTAAGTGCTTTGTTTTGAATTCCACCATTATCCTAAATCCCATGAAGCAATCTCCCTTAGATATCTGGTGGTGAGTTCTCTCTAGTGACACTGCCTCTAACATAATCCCATAAACAATAAAGTAGCCTAATCATCTGGGCATAATCCACATACAATTAAACACATTTTAAGTGTCATTGTTTTTAATGGGAGTGCTTGAATCCCTTCCATTGGAATCAATATGTTTTAACTTTGTTTGAATTGCGCATCATACACCTATGTTTGGGACAGTTGTAAAAAGAAGTAGAGATTCACACAAGAGCGGGGGAGGGGCGTGATATTGCATTTTGTACACCTATTTAATTCACACTTTACCACCAGACTTTAATGCTAGTACAAGAGCTGACTATTTCAGCTCAAGGGAACTGAAATTTAATACTTGTATTTTGTACAACAAACAATCATGCCTCTCTGGCTGCTAAAGAAATTGAATCAAGGGTCTTTTTCTTTTTTACTGTCTAGTTATAAACTGTAGGGGAAAGGATGCACACAATCTAAATTCTATATCCTGGCTGCACTTTATCACCACATTGAAAATATGTGAATAGCTCCTTCTCTCTCTCTTTTTTTTTATCGGTTTACAAAATCATATTATCCTTACTTAAGCACTGAGCAATAAAGCTGCCCTCCATTGGAAAAAATGCATTTTTCCCTCCCCAAATTTGTTCGCCAGCATGTTTCTTCCTCCCCAAAGGTGTGTTATAATATGCAAATGAGAGGTTTATTTGGTGTGTGGATAAAAGAGCTTTTTAAGTCCTCGTTCCTTCTAACATCTTAACGGCTATGCAGTTTCTTACAAAATATGTTTTATCGTTTCAAGAAATGCTGTTAACCTCGCAGTTTTAAAACTGAATGAACAAGGCCTCTTGGACAAATTGAAAAACAAATGGTGGTACGACAAAGGAGAATGTGGCAGCGGGGGAGGTGACTCCAAGGTTAGCCTCAATGTCACCAAAGCGGGTAAACAGTATGTAGAGTAATTGGTGCATCTGCTGGGGCTCTTTCCTTCCTTGCCATGAAATCCTTGACGGCATTGATAAAAAAGTAAAAAGCCAACGTCCAGATGTGTGCAATTACTGTCAAAGCAAAAATATTTGCATCCTTCTTTGAGTCTCAAGCCCAACCTATTGGCCTGGGAATCCAAATCGTCGTTTCACATGCCATACCTGGAATCTCTACATATTAAAAATATAAAAACAGATTTGACGCAAAAGTTGGTAGGGACGAAGCAGCTTGGTGAACATGCAGGGGAAGACATTAGCACAGCAGACAATATCACAAGAGCCCAACTAGTTCCCTGTCTCTCCAAGTGAATGACTTAGGCTGCTTGTCCATCACTAAGTGGTTTTTACTGGAGCTGGAGGTTGGTGGGCCAACTTACTTATTTTGTTCCATTTATTAAATTTATGTCCTGCCCATCCTCCTAAAATAGCAGAAGGCAGCAAACACACAGGCCAGAAAGCAATCAAAACATTTAATAAATCAATTGCAGCACAAATGCAGACTGGGGAAGATCTCTCCTTAAAAGGCTTCTTGGAAGAAGGAGGTTTTCAGTAGGCCACAGAGACAGCCCTGGTCTTTCACTGAAAAAGAAAACCCCCATGGTTACCGTGACTACTTCATCCAGAAAACTCTCTTTAACTCTTGGGTGGGTGGCAACTAGCAGCCCAGCTAGTTGCAGGGGCCAGACTTTGCCTAGATAGCCTCATTTCTATGATTTCCCTTTAGGGCACACCAACACAAAAGTGGATTTATTGTTGTGGTTTCTGCAAACGAAACCTGGGAACCGTAGTTTTGTGAGAGTGGGGCCCAAGCTCTGGTGCACAACTCATCCCCTTAACACTAGCATTGGGGCACAATTGGGGCGGGGTTAATGTTTTTATTTGTTAGTATGTTGTGTTATTTTTGTGCCTTGATATGTAAACCACCTTGTGATCCTTGGATGAAGGGCAGTATAGACATTTAAGAAATTAAATAAATCTTGATTTTTATGATCCACTCTGGCTGCTCAAAGGGTCATTCAGTTCCCATAGGGAAGATAATAGTAAACTCATATAAACATCATGCAATCACGGGTGCTTCCTTTATATTATCTATATTTATCAATCGCATTTATACCCCGCCCTTTGCCCAAATAACCCAGTGGCTTATTCCATGTTATCTTTCGAACAACCCTGTGGAGGAACTTAAAAGTGAGAGAAGCCAAAGGAATGGCATGGTTCAGTAGGTTTTGATTTATAGACCTGGGGGCACACAACATACTGTGCTCTAAAGCACAGCTTTCTAATATTTTTTAATGAAATTTGTAGGCCACTCTCCATCACCGAAGGATCCCAGCCATAACATAAACATCATTATGCAACAAAAGCAAATAAAAATCAGTTTAAAAGTATAGCAGCAATCAGTGCAGCATAAAATAACTTTCAGGTGTCAGCCATCTTTACCGACTTCCTCTAAACACCCAGCAGAATAATCAGGTCTTTAGTTGGTGATATAAAAACTATCAAGGGTGTTGCCATCTGTACCCTCCATGGGGGGGGCAGTTTTAGTCTAACACCACATCCTCCCTGCTTACTGAAATGTACAATGATGGGGAGGCCCATCCATATTGGTGTGCATTGTGAGCCTAAACAGATCTACTCCACAACAGATCCTACTCAACCTCATGGAACCTACTTCCCAGCTTTGGTCTGCTGCCTAAATTGTTCAGTTGATATTTTGCTCAAATGTCAGGCTAGGTGAGTTTGAGGACAACAGATAGGCAATCTGGTAATCTGGTGCTTCCTTGCTTCAACATTTAAAAAAAAAAGTGGAAACATTTCCAACATCTGGTTGCATTTTGTTGGTCGGCCACTGAATGTCGGTGAAAGCCAATAGTTTTGGGTTCACAGTAATTGCCCGCAATTTTTTTCCCAAGCCTTCCCCAGCAGTATGTGCCCATTACCTGAAGCGATGGAGCAGGTCCCAGTCGTATGTCTGTCTCTAACCCTGTGCATGACATAAGCAGCCTCTGTGGCCTCTGCTCCGTCACTTTGCAATGCGATTCTATGTAGTTTTACTTGAATAACATAAAATAACATATATAATGTTATTTATGTTATTTCCCACGTGAAGAACTCCTGTAAACCTTGCCGTTCTGAAACTCAGTGAGGCAGGCGTCTTAGACAAGCTGAAAAACAAATGGTGGTACGATAAAGGGGAATGTGGACCCAAGGACTCTGGAAGCAAGGTCAGTCGCTGCAGTTCGGGACCCGCTATTGTGTTCACGAGGGAGCTAATGTTCACGTAGGAATGGAAATAAATGAGCTATTGAACAGGCACCGTGCAGAAGGAGCTTATCCTTTCCCTCCCAGCCCCAGGGGGGCAAGATGAAGTGGTCGCTTGGATTCGTAAACCCCGCATGAGAAATGCAAAGACAAAGTCAAAGCATTAATTAAATTAAAGCCCTTCGACACCAGCTTCATCCCAGGCATGTCCCCAAATGCCAAACACTTAAGTTGCTTTTTTTAAAAAAAAGGAAAAAAAGATGCTCCGGTTTATACAAGGGCATGGTGGCGCCTCAGTTATGGAGCACCCACTGAACATGCTTTTCTAAAAGGTCTTCTGTTTATGGACTTAGAGTCATAGAATTGTAGAGTTGGGAGGGAGTCTGAGGATCATCTAGTCTAACCCCCAGCAATGCAGGAATATACAGGGGACCGAGCCTGCAGCCTTGGCGGTATCAGCATCACGCTCTAACCAACTTGAACCACTTAGGTTCAGAATGGTCCTGATGACCAGTCTTAGAAATGATAGCAAGGTCTGAAGATTACATTGCATTGTGTTATATTTAATATACTGTAACCCTGATCATGTCTGGTGGACCTTCTCCCCTCCCATTAGTGGTACCTTGTTCCAACATCTGGCAGTACCTCCATGTCAACTTGACTCCTGCCACTCCACATTTTAAAAAGGAAGGCCATCTCTCTTGACGGTGTTTTGCAAATCTAACAACTTTGGAGGCAGATTAAAATGTTACGTTCCTCGCCCGCCCCACCCCACCCCACCGCAACATGAACCACATGGAAAGATGTTCATCCTGCACCTGCCCAGCCGTTAAATGGAACATTGAATAATGGATCTTTAAATTAAACTATTTCAGCAACTGAACTCAGCACTCATCATGGTGTGCGAATTCCACATAGCTCGGAATTAAAAAGAAAATCAAGTATCTCAGCCCATTTTTTTAAAAAAAGTGTTTATTACTACAGGCATGCCTGGATAAATTGCTTAATTAGGAGTGTATCAATGTGCGGTATAATGTCAAATCCTTAAAAAAAAAGTCTAAAGCATTATGATGTACAATTACATGCATCTTTTTGAAATCCTGAACTGTCAAGTGTGCAGTCTCGTGTTCATGCCATTCACTCATTCAAATAGGCAGTGAATTGTGGCCACATGAACTCGCAGGATGGAAAGCGTCCACCGATTTGAAATGCTTACTTAACACTAAGATTAATGTCTTAAATTAAAAATGTAATGGATTTTTTAAAATTATGTATCTAATAATTTGCTGCATCAGCACTGCAGTCCCTTAGTGAGAAGAGGTGATAGCTCATTGGCAGAGCATCTGTTTTGCATGCAGAAGATCCCATGTTAAATCTCTGGCATGGTAGGACTAAGAGAAAGTCCTGTCTGAAACACCTGACCACTGCCAGTCAGTGCAGAACACTGACCTAGGTGGACCAAAGTCTGAATCAATACAAGGCAGCTTCCTCTGATCGAAATAATAAGTATTTTAAACAACAATCCTGAGAAAACAGTGGTCCCGATCCAGAGAATGCTGCTACGCTTGTTTATGGACTTGTGCAGATGCAGCAAGACTGTTCCCTGAATTTCCAACGCTCCGTGCCCCCCTCCTTCTCCACCACACTGCAAATGCTTTTCCAAACCAGGCAACTTTCTCCTTTAGCAGTATAGTAGGAAGTGAGGCTGTTCTCCTCATTTGTCCCCTAGCTCCCTAGCTCACATCGGGAGCTGTGACAGGAAATTTGTTTGCCTGAATTTTAAAGTGATTTAAATGTAACGGGACATTTAGCTTTTTATTTAACCAGCAGTTGGAAGACCGGTCTGGTGTTTTCTTTTCCAAATAAATATATCAGAGCATATTTATCCTAAAAGGAGCCTTGCCATAGATTACTTAGGCTACTTAATGATCCTCTAACAACCCCGTGTTCAGGCCACCATTAAACGTCAAGTCGAGAGAGGATAGATATGCTTTATTGACACTGCAGTTAATTGTGGTAGACTATTTCACCGCCGTTCATTACTGAGGGGCTAATTGCATCCAAAAGTATTGGTTAAGCACATGTAATCTTTTGTAGCATTTTGCTTTTGAAAACAAATTGTTTGCTTATATACGTATGTTTGTTTTGCAAGCCAGGGCAGGCCAATTATCTTGGAAGACGTTTGTCAGTGCCTGTCTCTCCCCCCACCCTTTCCCCGTGTATTTCAATGAAGCTGTTGCTTATGCCTCTGTACTTGTACCGTACCGTTTGTTTGTTTGCTCTCCGGCCGCCTCGCCCCTCTGATCTGACACGAACACCCCTTTTTGTTTCCCCAGGACAAGACGAGCGCCCTGAGTCTCAGCAATGTTGCGGGCGTCTTCTACATTCTGGTTGGAGGCCTGGGCCTGGCTATGCTGGTGGCTTTGATAGAGTTCTGTTACAAATCCAGGGCAGAGGCGAAGAGAATGAAGGTGGCAAAGAGTGCACAGACTTTTAATCCAACTTCCTCGCAGAATACCCAGAATTTAGCAACTTATAGAGAAGGTTACAACGTATATGGAACCGAGAGTGTTAAAATTTAGGGGTAGGACTTAGGGCCCTACTACAGTGAGTGGCTGATGCGTCATCTTGTCATGCGGTGTTGTGCCCTGTCTGTCCAGTGGTGGTAACTGCTTGCTTATCGAGGGAGCTTCCTCTTTTGGAAAAACAAACCAACGGTTTGGTTAATTTTGGCTGCAGATGTTTAGTATACTTTCCTATATGTTGCTAATAGACATCTGCATTGCAAGGGGTTTATTTTTGGTGCTTTTTTATTTTTTAAAAATGCATCAATATATATAGAGAGAGATAGAAATATATTGGATAACGTGGGTTTAAATATATATATATATATATATATATTTTAAAAATCTGCTGGGATATCTACAGCCATGTGAAATTTTAGATTTCATGGTGAACATTTATATTTCTGGATGAAGGATGAGGGCAATTAAGATCCTAGGCAGACATAAGAGAAGATGGCTTTCAAAAAAGAATTCTAGGTGCTTTATATATGAAGGAGGATCAAGACTCAGGCTTGGTGCACCTGGTTTTGAGGAAGTCGCTTTCCTCTATTCTTGGGTGTTCTCTGTAGATAGTCTGTTTAAACAAAATAAAATAAATTAGTTCTGGCGCAATCCTTTCCCTACTTGTTTGGGAATACGTTCCATTGGAATAGAATCATAGAATCATAGAGTTGGAAGAGACCACAAGGGCCATCCAGTCCAACCCCCTGCCAAGCAGGAAACACCATCAAAGCATGCCTGACAGATGGCTGTCAAGCCTCTGCTTAAAGACCTCCAAAGAAGGAGACTCCACCACACTCCTTGGTAGCAAATTCCACTGTCAAACAGCTCTCACTGTCAGGAAGTTCTTCCTAATGTTTAGGTGGAATCTTCTTTCTTGTAGTTTGAATCCATTGCCGCGTGACTGCTTCTCTGGAGCAGCAGAAAACAACCTTTTCCCCTCTTCTATATGACATCCTTTTATATATTTGAACATGGCTATCATATCCCCCCTTAACCTTCTCTTCTCCAGGCTAAACATACCCAGCTCCCTAAGCCGTTCCTCATAAGGAATCGTTTCCAGGCCTTAAGTGTGTAACAAATTTCAGGAAGGTGATGCCTCAGGATGTGGTGACCGCCTCTTCATCGGATGGCTTTAAAAGATTAGGCAAATTCATGGAATATAAATCTATCAAAGGCTACTGGTCAATAAGGCTATATGCAGCCTCTAGGATCAGAGACAGCATGCCTCTGAAGACCAGCTGCTTGGGAGCAGCAACAGAAGGCTAATATCTCTGTGCTGTCCTTGTACATATCCCAAGAGGCAACCAATTAATAACGGAAATAGCATGTTGGACTAAATGAACATTTGCTCTGGTCCAGATGACCATTGCTTTGATCCAGCAGGGCTTCACAATGTTTTTCTTTTTAAAAAAATCAAAAACATCTCCTTAATAAATGTGCATTACTTCTGAGTCTACATGCATTGGATTGTGCTGCTAGTTTTACTGCATTTGCAAGAAAACATTCCTCCAATGAGCTGAAAATAATGTGCCTTGCAGCATGCAGTTTGGAAGGCCACGGCAAAATTCTTCAGTACAGGGTGGCAAGCAAAACTGCAGTTATTGCTCATGGAAAAAGAATGCCCTATTTGTCACAAACAGAGAGCTACTCAGGGCTGAAGGAAAGAGAGTGGCTGCTCTTAAGAAAGCATACAGGTGCACTGATTGTCTTCTTTCTTATCCCCCTTCATCTTTGAGCCAGGATTGTAAAACTGTAGTAAGGTACAAATGCTCAAATCCTACATACACATTCATCTGGAAATACGTTCCATTGAAGTCAATGGAGCTTACTTCTGAGTAGATGTGCATAGTAGGGTGCTGATCATCAGCAGGTCCCAGGGCAGGTTACAACCATTTAAAATTCAGGATTAAAGCAGTTAAAGCAAATCACAGGAATAGGGTGGGTCCTAAAACACACACATTTCAGTACAGTCATACCCCGGATCCCAAATGCCTTGGGAGTTGAACGTTCCGGCTCCCAAACGCTTGAAAACTGGAAGTGATTGTTCCGGTTTTCGAACATTCTTTTGGAAGCCGAATGTCCAACAGTGCTTCAGTGGCTTCCGATTGGCTGCAGGAGCTTCCTGCTGCCAATCAGAAGCCACGCTTTGGAAATCGAACATTTTGGAAGTCGAACAGACTCCTGGAACGGATTCTCTTCGACTTCCGAGGTACGACTGTACACCTTAATAATACCCACAAGACCAGTGATATGGCAATTAAAAAAAACACACACACACACACAGAGAAAATAAAGCTTAGGTGTGAGCTTGTAAATGTTAAGCGTTTTATTTTGCCACCTCAGACTTTAAAAAGAAAGGCATTCTATTTATTATTTTTATTTTTATTCATGCAGTGCTGGTGCGCACGGCACTACACAGCAGGCAAAGTGTGCCTGTCAAATAGCAGGCCCCTGCCCCAAGGAGATTGCATCCGAAAGGCACAGCCGATACACAACAAAACCATACAATGCAGAACAAACACAGTATGACCAGAGATTGGCGTGTGGTCACTGTAGCTGGAGAGCACCGAGAAATAGGTGGGTTTCCTGGAGGGGGTGAAGAAGACGTGGGAGGGGGCTTGGTGCACATGGAGTGGGGAAGTATAGATTCACTTTCCAAAAAGATTCCCTTGCCCGTTTGTCTGTTACCTTTTGTTTCTGCCAGAAACAATTTAAGAGGGAACGTGGCTTTCAAAACCTTTGTGTGTTCTTGAAGGTTTCCTCTTTCTGTTTCTCCAGCAGCAGCTCCAATTGTGCAAGGTGCTAAACCATTTTTAACGCACAGCAGCAAAAAGCACACAAACTCACTTGGTGTGTGTGTGTGGGGGGGGGAATTATGCGGCAAAACTCAGATATTTTTCATGATGATTTTTTACATAGAGGACACTGGGTAATGTAGTGAATGACATCCTTCATAACCATTTTACACGAAGGCTGTTCCAAAGGTAGCTTCTTAAGAGTAGCTAGACAGAAAGAAAGGCAGAGGGCAAATTGATTTTGGTCTTTCAAAACAAGCTGGCTTCTGCAATAAGGAGAGTGACAGAACACACTATCTAAACCCCCTGCAAACAGTTCAGAACAAATACTCCATACAAAGACAATGTCTTCTAATCTCCCCACAAACCTCATCTAAACAATTCAGGAAGAATGCGCAGTGGAAGCAACCTTTGTATCATATAACCTCTCTAATTAATGAAACAAAAAGCACTTTAAACCCCCACCCCTTGCTTCATCTATAACTAGGATTATGTAGAATTCACCTGTCCAGTAATGAATAAAGCACCAATGGTTGGGTGGTTCAATCCTTTAGCAGAAACATCTCGGTTTCCTCAGGCTTTCCCTGGTTAGTAGCTCTGTATCTTTCCATGTTGCTCGTGATTCGGTGTTTCTTTTTTAAATTGCTTTTAATCTGTTTGCTTGTTTTCACCTTTGTACGCTACTTTGAGATTTGTGTTAATGTAGGTACTATAGAAACACCATAAAACTTTACTCAGGTCTCAGGCAAGAAAAGAATGCATCTGCAGCCAGGTCTAGAGGTTTCCCCCATCCCTCAAAATGCAAAGAAATGTCAACCACGTTCCTTTTTCTCCCACATTTTTGTCAACTATCCGTTTTCGCTCTGTTCCTTTTCTCAAGGTCGATTCAGGAGGCTTCCCCCAGAAGCTAAGCGTTTCCCTCCAATGCTCTGCATGCATGTCCAGGAGGGTCACTCGCTCATTTGTAGACACCACCCAATGCACAAAAAAACCCTTATACCTGGTGCTCTCGGGACAATCTCAGTTACTGCAGAGGGGTGGGATTATCTTAATCCACCATAAATGTCCTGCTTTGGGCCTTGTGTGTGTGTGTGTGTGTGTGTGTGTGTGTGTGTGTGTGTTGCTCTTGTCCCATGGCATGCCACGTGTAGCCCAGATTATTGCCACGATTTCAGCAAATAAACTCATTTTATTGGAGAGTTTGGCCCTGTCCAACAAAACTTAGTGGTGCCAATGTCCCGTTTCAAATCAATGGGCCTTTTAAAAAAAGAAAAAGAGATTGCAAACAATGAGGTGCTAGGTTCTAAAAGAAAGCATGACATGGATTCGGCATTCTGAAACCTCAAACCTCACCCCCAATAAGATTCCAGTCTTGGAGTGCAATTCTATGCATGTTTGCTCACAAGTAAGTCCCACTGAGTTCAGAGGGAGGTGGTTACTCCCAGGCAGGTTTAAACCATTTTTTTTTTATTTAAACAGGCCTTTGAGACAGATTTTTAATTATTCACATTATGTATATACAATATTATTTTTTACAGTTGTTTTTTTATTAGCCTTTTAAGTATTTGCAACTTGTCTTAATTTTAACTGAAAGAAAATCAAGGTAGAAGTGGAAAGGAAGGAAGGAAGAATTCGGCTAAAGTCAAACACTTTTAAGTCCCATTTATTTCTGTGGAGATAAGCATATGTTTGGATTTTGTTTTCATTTAAATCAATGGGGCTAAAAGGGGCTTAACTTTGGCTGGATTTTCATTTAAATGTACAGAAAGCCTGTAACTTTTTTTTATTCAAAAAAAATGCAGTAAACTAGATAATATCAGCTTGGCAGACTTCAGATTTACAAGCTAGTTTATGAGAAAATTTTGAGCCTTACTGCTATCACATGTACATGAAAATGGATGGGGGGGGGAGGAACAAGAGATTGATTCGTAGGAAAACTGGGCAACTGAGTAACATTTTACACTTGCCCACAGAGATTTGACTTTTACTAAATTTTAACAGAATGGGAATCTCCGGTTTGATCTCTTTTAGAGCATTATTATTATTATTATTATTATTATTATTATTATTATTATTATTAGAGTGTGTTAAAGGCACTTATATCTATATTATTATATAAACAGTTAACATGATAATGCAGATGTCTACACCTAGATATTTTTGGTGTTTGCTGTGCACTGGTTTTATTGGGGAACAGAAATATTGTAACACTTCCTTTCTGCCTCCTCCTTTTCCTTCTCCCTCTCTCCCTTTCTCCTGCCTCCCAGCTGACCTTTTCTGAAGCCATACGAAACAAAGCCAGATTATCCATCACAGGGAGCATGGGAGAAAACGGACGCATTCTGACTCCCGACTGCCCAAAGGCTGTACACAGTGGAACTGCAATTAGACAAAGTTCGGGATTGGCGGTAATTGCATCAGACCTACCATAAAAACCAAAAAAATATCCGAGTGCCTTAATTAAACTGTGTCAGTGACTGACGGGAATACAGCATGGACTGTAACACGACACGGGGAAATGTCATTGATGAACTTAGAAATGGGCTGAGCATGGGAAGGGCATCCTGGCATGCCAGACATCAGCAGCAGCAAATATGTGTGCATGGTCTCAGCTCGGAAACCCAAACTCAGATTTTATATCAGGAAAATAAATAAATCATAATTTAGTTTTGTTGGGGGGAGGCGGGGTTGGGACAGGAATATTAACAGTGACAAATTTCACTTGAGTGGACTTTAAAAAAAACACACAAAAACACCGACTAATAGGACTTGCCAATTTAGCGCATTAAAACTGTGAAGAATACACACGAGGAAAAGGCTACCTTTCGGTCTTTGTCTTGGCAAAGTGGAGAACCAACTGCTCTAGAAGTCAATGAACATGCTTACCTGTGTTTCCCGACGATCAACATTATACAGTGGGAAGAATGTCCGGCTGTGGAAACAAGTCACTAAACTGTGATAAGAAAATAAATATGTAAATCCTGTGAAAAAATAAAAGAAATTAATTACTTTTTTCTTTGGGGGAAAAAAGAGGAATATTGAAACATGCTTGCTTTTTAACGGATGTAAATTCAGTAGAGGACAACACAATTCTTTTTTCTAACCATCTTAGGGAACAATTCATTGCAATAATTGATATAAAATGTCATCACTGTAATAAAATTCAGAGACTTTTTTTTTATAAACATTGTTGGTCATCCTCATTCTGTCCCATCATTCCGTGTTCCATGGATTTGCATCTGTCTAACTACAAGAAACCAACAAATAAGTTTAGAGAACACAATCAGTCTGCAGTATAGAATCAAAAGAGACTACGGGTCACTCATGTTACCGATATTATTTATAATCTTGTTCTGTGTAAGAAACTGTGGTTTTTGTACCCACCAAAAAAGAATAAAACAACAACCGTTCTTTTAATACCTGGTGACCTGGAGTGGTTTTCTGACTATCAGGAATGCTGTTCCCAACAGGTCAATAGAGCTGAGGGTAAATTGTATTTGAGACGAATTTACATTCTGACGCCAAGAAGTGTGGCCAGGCTTGAGTTTCTGGCCAGAGAAGCAATGGACTGTTCTTGACTTTGCTACTGGTTCACTCCAGCATAATAATCATATGTACAGCAGGCAGGGATATATGTATCCTGCCCTTTAAAAATAAATCTGCTCTGAGGGAATCCAAATCCCGCAACAGCAAAAATGTGTGATTCTGTATCTTGCATATATTATGCAAGTTATGCTTGTGTGCTTGGTGACTCAGCTATTGCATAGTCTGTTCAGCTTTTTTCTTTCTGTTTTGCATAATATATTCTGCTTCTGCTTGTCATGGGGGAGGCTTTGTAAGGCACTGAAGCCCACCGCCGAGCACTGGAAACTATGTTCAGCAATTTCCCTGGCTTCTGAGATGTCATGAGGCACAGTCCACACCCTGCTGAGGATCTGGTCCCTAAACCACTTTCTTGGCTTTTGGCTGCACATCTGCAGGATTTCATCATACGCAAAGCCCCAACAGAAGGCAGTAAGTCACAAAGTAAGACTTCGAAATGGACTCTTGGTCTATTTAACCCAGTATTGTCTACACTGGCAGGCAGTAGCTCTCCAAGGTTTCAGACATGGGTCTCTCCCAGCCTGGAGATGTCAGGGATTGAACCTGGAACCCAGGTGCTCTACGACTGAGCTGTGGCAGGCAGGTTGCAGCTACTAACAGCCAGGGACTGTTGTGAAATTGCATTTTGGATTTACGTAAAACATTCGAAGTTGATGTGTGGACCCTTGGTTGCTTCTACCCAAGACTCAGGGGGAAAGAATCTTTCACTTTCCTGAGCTATCTTTCTTTCTGGCCACACAGACACTGCTTATTAATGGAATGGGTTGGTTGTTTTTGTCATTTATGCCAAGACAAGCATGCATGCAAATTGGGACTGGATCCGTATTTCCTCCTGCTGCAGTTTTGAGATCAGCTTCCCTTGCTATCACAACCTACCGGTACTTGATGGACATATTGGCTAGTGACTCAAATACTGATTTGGTAGTCAGTCTTGATCTCCCTATGGTTCAGAAGGGCTACCTATCTTTTCTTTTTAAAAAGGACCAAAGGTACCTAGATTCAATTAAATGTACATTCTGCAACTTATAAAAACACACACACAGAGAGAGAGAGAGCATGGGTTGAAGGGGATCCATGTCTTTCTTTCTTTTTCCTTTGTGCAACCCAAGGAAGAACTGTGCTGTTAATAAATCATGCATTGGGCTGGTAACTGATATATCCCTGCAAGAATATTGGAGTATGAAAAATGAACTCTGATGCCCAATTCAGGATCTCCCCACCCCTCCATCTGAAGAATATAGAACCAAGTTTCTTAGGAGACCCACATGGTTTTAAAATTTCCAATGCTAATTCTCCAAGACAACTAAGAGCAAGTTCAGTCCTTGCATCCAAGGCAAACCCCCAGCCATTTCTGAATGTCCTTGTTGGTACATCTCATAATGCCCAAAGGAAAAAACTTGTGCAGACTGTAGATCTTCATGCTGCTTATGAAACCCTGTGCAGGTTGGAATGCCACATTCCAGAATGCTGAAATGACAACACATTCAGCTAGCAGTACTTCTTAGAAGCACCCAAAATTACTCCAAATTCTGTCGTAAATAAACATACAGCAGTTCTAACAAGAGACACGGAAAAACAAAACTTTGGGGCTGTGAAAAACTTTTAAAGGCGTAAGATTCCACCTCTCCAAGACCTCTTCTCCCTTTGCTTGCATGGAGGGAGAACTACACCCTTACATCAAGCCAGGTTGGCCAGACAGGTGGACTTCATTGAAGAAAAAAGCAGTTTGGGAAACAGATATGGAGAGCAGCATGATAGGTGGCACTACACAGTACAGGAGTGGAAGAACTTGATACAGGCGTGCCATTTTCGGGCTCCATGTAATAACCAACTGTTTTGGTAGCATCATTAATATATTTTTATTCAGATCACAAGATTGCAATGTCACATGAGCAAAGTCCATAGCAAGCCATCTTACAGACACAAAACATTAGAAGTTATGGTTATGATGTATTTCCACAATGGCAGTCCATTCAGGTAATTAGTTTTATTTTTAATCAACAAAATGTGAGTTCTCTCTCTCCCCCCCCCCACCCCCAGTGCAAACCCATTCTGGAAAACGTTTGTGGATGACAATAATTCTTTCATGTTTTATTGTAAAGATGTATGAGAGTAACAAATGAGGCAGATCTTCTGCTGCTCTCAGCACAAACGCAGTGCCTCAAATGTTGTGGTGGTATTAGCCCTCTAAGGCCACTGCTTGCAACATCTGAAAAAGCAAAAGAGGACATGCCGTTATCAAAGTCTTTGGGTCAGAGAAACATTCCTCAAATCCATGCAGCTGCTGATATGCACACATCAACAACTTTGGAATTAAAAACTGCCTCTAATGCTATTTTGTATTTCTGTACAGTGCTGCAAATTTATAACAAAAGTTGTTTCCATTTTGAGCTAATTCTTCCTCACCTTCTTTACACTGAAGAGTGAAAGGATATGCTATGAGATTACTTGGAAAATGGGACCAAAGTACTTTGTGCATTTGCAGTATAGGTCAAACATACAGCTGGTACCATTCTAGCTACTATTTGATTTTGACATAATATTAATAGTGTTCTAAACCCTCCCTGCAGAGCAGTCAAGTCCTTGTTTAGGAGACTTACAATCTACATTAGACTGAAAAGAGATAGCAGAAGTTGGGGAATTACATGTGCCAGGTAATATGTTGTATGTACCGCAGATATACTGTCCAGACTGGGGTAAAGGTAAAGGTAAAGGGACCCCTGACCATCAGGTCCAGTCGTGTCCGACTCTGGGGTTGCGGCGCTCATCTCGCTCTATAGGCCAAGGGAGCCGGCGTTTGTCCACAGACAGCTTCCGGGTCATGTGGCCAGCATGACAAAGCCGCTTCTGGCGAACCAGAGCAGCGCACGGAAACGCCGTTTACCTTCCCGCTGGAGCGGTCCCTATTTATCTACTTGCACTTTGACATGCTTTCGAACTGCTAGGTGGGCAGGAGCTGGGACCGAGCAACGGGAGCTCACCCCGTGGCTGGGATTTGAACCGCCGACCTTCTGATCAGCAAGCCCTAGACTCTGTGGTTTAACCCACAGCGCCACCTGGTAAAACTCTGCATCAAATCCTTCCTTCCTGGTACAATAGTTAGGATCCCTTACCACAGGACGATTTGGGTCCATCAGTGGTTCCAGTTTGGTCCATGAGGCCATTTTTTTCACCTTTCAATCAGCTGAGGTTACTCCAATAAGTGGGTGCTGTCAGATGATGGGCTAAATTCAATTCTGTGTGGGCTGTGGATGCAGCCCAGGCAACAGGATTTAATCTCCCTCCACCCAGAGGGTTAAACCCTGCTCAGCTCAGCAGGAGTCAGTACAAAACCTTTCCTAAATCAGAAAGCCTGTGAGTCCAAAAGTTTCCCCACCGTGCCTTATTCCATAGAGCAATTTATGGGATGTGAAATCTGTGGTCCTCCCAATGTTGCTGCACTACAACTCCCATCTGCACCACCCACATGTCCTGTAGTCTGGAATGATGGGAATTATAGTCCAAAAGCACAATCCCTGTTTAAAACCAGCTGCATTGGTTGCCAGTTGGTTTCTGGTTCAATTCAAGGTGCTCACCTTACTGCTTATAGCCCTAAGCAGCAGAGGAGACCCTCTTAGTAGTGCCACCTCCCTAAGAAGTTCCGGAGCAGCATCCCTCTGTTAGAAGATGCAATGTGTAGCCTGGGTCCTGGGCATGGTACAAAAGAAGATATATTATATAGTGGAGATATGGGGGAGATGAAGGAGAGTGACTCAGCGCAAGTGGATAAGGAAAAGATTGGGGCAGACGACTTGGGGAGGATAGATCTGGAGACACACAGAAAACATCATGTCAAACATATGCTTGTAGTTTGTCCAGCTCGTTTTTTCTTCATTTTTCATTTGCTTTATTTGTATATATAATTTTGTGTATCTATACATTATAATATTTGTAACATATGTGTTCTTTCAAGGAGCCCAAGAAGCAATATGTATATATGGGGTGTGTGATTTTGGGGTGTGTGGGGAGGAGCAGGCACAAGGCAGTCATTTCATTTCACTGCAGCAACATCCCTCCCCACAAAAGAAATGTGCAGTTTAACACATTTCAGGTCCTAATGCCACTATCTAGTTAATGACACAGTGGCGTGAAGTGGAGAAAGCTCCATGTCATGTCAGGAACAAAGCCAAACTGAACAACACACCACAGAGGTGAGACAGGTAAAACTCAAGGGCTACCATTTTCAGTTAACGTCTACTGTTGACTCCTATATAATAAATTTCTCTCTTCCAAGGATTGCATGCTAAACTTTTGGATAAATCCAAGCAGAGCATGATAGGGAAAGGCTGCAAGCTGCTGCATTGTTTTGAGCCTCTCTGGACAAGAGCTCTGTTCAGCTCAAAAGCCTGCTAGTTTAACACTACTGATACAAGTGCTTATAATAAATAAGATAAAAAGTAAAGGTAAAGGACCCCTGGATGGTTAAGTCCAAAGGCAACGATGGGGTGCTGCACTCATCTCACTTTTCAGGCCGAGGGAGCCAGTGTTTGTTCACAGACAGCTTTCCGGGTCATGTGGCCAGCATGACTAAACTGCATCTGGCGCAATAGAACACCGTGACAGAAACCAGAGCGCACGGAAACGCCGTTTACCTTCCCGCCACAGCAGTACTTATTTATTTACTTGCACTCGTATGCTTTTGAACTGCTAGGTTAGCAGGAGCTGGGACAGAGCAATGGGAGCTCACCCTGTCGTGGGGATTCTAATTGCCGACCTCACAATCGGCAAGCCCAACAGGCTGCGGTTTAGACCACAGCGCCACCCGCATCCACTAAATACAATAAATATAAAAAATACCACCAAAACAACATATTTGTATACAGACGTCTAGGGTGCCAGCGAGACAAGGACTGCTGTGTATGCTGCCCAGAGTTGAATTAATTTGGTTTTGGGGTAGAGGAGGAAGTTTGCATAAAAGCAGAAGTGGACACAAACATTGCCAATTGTCACACTAAGGGGGAAACTGGTGAGAAGCAACATTTACCCAGGGAAAAATGTTTCCTAAAACTGGGAATGGTAGAATTAGTTCATATTGTCTTGAGGTCAGATTGGCTACTGTGAGGAGCTGGGATTTGCATCTGTTTAAAGTATATTTTACATAGCAGTTTTTGCTTTAGAGAAATTCAGCTCCCCTAAAGGCTCTGGGATAAGTTAACCGATTATGAAGGCATTGCATCAATTGGGCCTATTTTGTACTCACACAATGTTCACATCACACACTGCATATATACTGTGGGGTTGCCGTGTGTGCTACTGTATCTTTGGTTCGTGAATGCATGAACTCTCTCCATCCTACCCAGCATGAGTGGGTGTGCTAAATCAATATGCTGGATTCATAACTCGCTCAGGTGTAAATGTCGTACTATGTAGTCCTGCTCCAGACTGACATGGGTGCTTGAGATGTGAGTTTCCCCATTTCCTTAGACTTGAAAGGAAGCAGGCTGTCAGAAAGCTGCAGACAAAATACCTCTGCTGTCAGCTATTCAAAGTCTGCTCTGTGAATAAATAGAGGAGTTCAGGCTCCAGGGCAATCTAAGACATCAGCATTCATTAGCAGCAAATATTAAAATGTAAAGTCTTCTAAGATCGGCTCTCCAAGGTGATTTATTTTTCACCAAGATGAAAGGGCTTTGAAAGGGTTGATGTTTTCAGCAGGATTCTAGACACCCAAGTTTTAAAACAAAAAATATAGCATAGTGTGTATCAGTTCAGCTCTTGGACCCAATGAAGCAAAATATTATTGGTGGTGAATTACCTCACTAAGGAGCTATTCTGACACACAGTGGTGTGGTTCCATTATGTGGAGGATCATCTGATGTGCATCTAGCAGATATGCTGTTTTGCAACAATACTGGAGATTATGTGTATGCATTGCTTATATTTTTGTCCCATCCACTGGGGTTCAGGGACTCGGGGTAGTGCAGATTTGCCACTCACCACCATTTTCTCTTCACATCCAAGAGATGAGGTCAAGAGATAGCAACTAGTCCAAGTTCACAAATAGAGATTCATGTTTCTGCTAGTAATAGGTGGGCTCCCATGTTGCAGAATGGCTCAGAGTAAACCAAGCTATTCCCCACCTCAAAAAATGGGGAAACAGCTCAACATAAGCCTATACAATCTAAATCAATTTGGACCCTGCCAAGCCAACAGACCCCAGAGTCTGAGGGACTTTAAAACTGCTTCTGACTCATTCTTTTCCCCTCCCACCCTCTTGCTTTGCTATTGTTCTGGTAGCAAACAGGAGAAAGGAAAGAAAGAAAATTGTTTCTCAGTTGGGCACCTGCAAGGTACAGAGAACTCCCTCCATTTTTGCTGTTTCCCACATACTATGCCGGAGCATCAATCTTGGGATATGGGTGTCTGGATGGTGGATAACAGGAATTGTGTGATCAGTATATTAGAGAGAGATGGAAATGCATTATTCTCCAGCTTGGAGTCCGAGAATAATCAATGTTCACCAGTTTAAATGGTAAAAGTCCCTGAAATCAAAATTTCTGAGCCACAAAACACAAGTCTCAGTGACATCTCAGCCTTCATTCTATCCATTACACCACACTGGCTTCCATTGATAACTGGTGGCATATAATTGCCAGTGTCCATATTTGAAAATATTTGGACATCACTGAATATCCCATCCACCATGGTAGTTGTAACTACTATTAGCAAATTATTATTCATATGAGGCCTTAGTTCTTCATGGGCTTGAACTCTCTTTGCCTTTAAGTCATTGCTGGGATTATCATGCCCTGGGAAATCCACCGCTTAATAATTTGCCTAGGGTGGTAAGAGAAAACAAGTTGCAGAGATCCATCATGCCTAGGGACAGATGTTTCTATCATTCTACTGGTAAGGATATATTCTGTTAACATAGAAATTATGTAAACTCACCCCGTACCACTCATTTGAAAACCAAGTAATGACAATCAGCAGGCTCCAATGTAAACAACAGTGGAAATCCCCAACTACAAAGGACCAGAAGCCTATGCACAAGCCTCATTGAATGGCCACTTCATGGCCAGATTATTTATCTGAACCACCACTCCAAATGGGAGACTGTTGCAATCAGGTTGAAAGTGTATGATGATCCCCAGCTAGGATTATATGGCTTGTTTGTGACGGAATGAATTGTGTTTCTATTAAACAAGGATTTTCATTTGTGAAAATGATCACCTAACAGCACTCTTAACTAGAACTTTAAAACAGCTAAATTAACTTTTAGAGTGTGAAACTCTGGTAGTTCTGATTCCCTTAATCTTCTTATCCAGCAGATAACTATCCCACTGAAAAGCAATGTTCAAACTCCTAAACAGAAAAGTCAAATTAAAATTGTACTCTTTCCCCATCTCATTCTAGCTCTTCTGCTCTCCTTGATGGTGCTATCCATCAAGAGCAAGCTATCTCAGGATGGATCATAAGCCTTGTGTAATGTAATTACAGACTTTAAAGTATTGCATTACACAGCATGAAATGAATTGGCAACTCTACGCCTTATGATCCAACTGACTAATGATTGAGTAGTACAATTATAGGGTGGGGTGGGGTGGGGGGAATGGAAACCAGGCACAGTATACCACAGCCAAGTTACTCAAGGAATTAAAGTGAGTTCAATGAGTAGCAAAGGCATTCAAGACAACAGTGGTAGTTCATGGAGGAGTGGTGTAATAAGCTGTCACACCAAGTAACAACCCTTCACCATACCTATTCCAGCATGCATTGCTGGAAGGCAGGGTAGCACCATCTCAGTGCACAACTGGTGAAATGTTGCCAATGTGGTGTAGTGGTTAAGAGCGGTAGACTCATAATCTGGGGAACCGGGTTTGTGTCTCCGCTCCTCCACATGCAGCTGCTGGGTGACCTTGGGCTAGTCACACTTCTCTGAAGTCTCTCAGCCCCACTCACCTCACAGAGTGTTTGTTGTGGGGGAGGAAGGGAAAGGAGAATGTTAGCCGCTTTGAGACTCCTTCGGGTAGTGATAAAGCAGGATATCAAATCCAAACTCTTCAGTGTGTGCACCTTGTCATTCACCAATGTGTGCCACTCCAGCAATCTTCAGCTAGTAAGGGTATGGGCACCTCTTTCTCATTGCTCAGTGACAGCAGCCAAGTACTACATTCCTTTAACACCACCCTGTTACCAGTGAGCAGTCATGGTTTTTTTTGTTTGGATATAAACTTACCCAAAATAAACTAAGATTGGTTGCACCTACCAGAGCTCCCATCAACACAGATCTAAGCTGCCTCAGAAAAAGGTTTTGAAGAGGACTGCTAAACCAATGGAATTTGTTGCCACTTGGAAAACTTCAGTTACATATGGGAACACTAGGATAAGTGGCTTCATATACTGAAGTATGACTTTATTTGGTAATACCTATGACATACGACTTTGATTAGTCCAATTCTTGTTGCCTTCACCTGGGACCCACTTTTAACCCACATGTCTATTTGAAGACCCATTTCTTAAATCTCTTGGCATGGTGACAGTGCGCCTTTTGTGATCCACCTTGGATCAGATTACGACCCACTAGTGGTTTCTGACTCATCAGCTGAAGGCCAGGAATACAGATGGCAGAAGCAACAGTGAAAAGCACACAGCCTCTGTCCCACTCCTCATCCAGCTGTCACACCAACTACGCAAGTTTGCCTGTGTTTTGATATTGGCCAAGCACCAGCCAGATGAAGT
The DNA here is from genome assembly GCF_009819535.1 of Lacerta agilis. NCBI lineage: Eukaryota > Metazoa > Chordata > Lepidosauria > Squamata > Lacertidae > Lacerta > Lacerta agilis. The sequence goes on from NC_046315.1 coordinate 19,672,513, forward strand.
GGATGAACTTTAATATTACCGAGACCCAAAGCCTTGATTCTTTACTCTAAAATGATTTGATTAACAGGGAATAGATTAATCTGCAACAGACCCAATTGTCCTCCCACTGTAGAGTCACATGCTTATTTCAGTAAGAAAAAATAACACTTTATTTGCAAAATAAAAGTAATTACATAGTGATATAAATAAACTGACATGTACAAATAATCTATGTAAATCCCACAAGATATATTTCTGCTCAAACACTTCAATGTCAAAGTGGGCCACCAAAGCTATCTACAGAAGCCAGAGGTTCTAAGATCTGGCTTGGAAATAAATGGTGAAATCTGTGTTTTCATACATGAAGCTTCATTTATTCTTTTTTTCTACTAACAAACATAGTTGAGTAGGAAAACTACTGAGAGCCTCAAAGTCTGACCTTTCAACATTTCTCTAGAGAAGAACACACCTCATTTTAAAGGCATTACTTTCATGGTTAACACTATGTAAAGCATTAAGGCCTACCTTTAATCTCATTCCTTTAGATCAAATGCAAATTTGTTGAAAGCTCCTATGGATTTAGAATAACAATCTTAAGAAGGACAGGATACAGCTAAGCCTTGATGCTTAATGTGGAGGCAAATCTATACAACAGAGAATGCAAGAGGACATTTAACACTTCTCTTACACTGAAATGCAATTTCACACATAAGCTCCATTTACACAGGCACACTGACTTACTGAGCACCATTCCTTAGCTTCTTTTAAACTTGAACACATTAATGTTCAACTCTGGCAACGGGAAAAAAAAGTACTGTCAAGATGTAAGCATCACAGTATCAAAGCAATGGAAACCAGGATTCTCTTGGATGGTGAAATGCTTTGACAACCAGACTATCCAACACTTTTACTGAAACCAAGCTACCCTTTCAAAAAGAAAAAAGGGGGAAGAACAAACGAAGCACAGCATTGTTAATCATAGTTTCTCCAAGTTCATTGCAGGTGCCCTTCCCTCTGAATTCGAAGGCGCTCCTTCTCCACTTGCAAACGTTCTTTTTCGATTTGCAATTTCTCTGATTCAAACTTCAAGAACTGCAGCCTCTCCTTCTCGAGCTGTAAGCGCTCCTTTTCAATTTTTAGTTTTTCAGTTTCTAGATCCAGAGGTTGCAAGGCAGGTTTTTCTGACTGGCTGGGGTCATTTTCCAGCACAGGTTTCTCAGCATGCAAAGCCTCAAGCCTCAGTTTCTCTCGCTCCATTTGTAATCTCTCCTTTTCCAGTTGAAGCCTCTCATGCTCCAGGTCAATGTGTCGTAACCGCTCTTTTTCGATCTGCAGGCGCTCCTTCTCCACTTGCAGGCGTTCTGCTTCAATATCCAGTCGCTGTTTCTCTAACTCCAGCTTCTGTTTTTCCAGGCTAATCAGCAGATGAGAATCTTCATAGGCCAGCCTAGCTTGAGCAGAGCTTAGATTGCCAAACTCTTCGATGTGAGTGAAATCAGGAAGGTCACTTTCCTTTTTAGAATCTGGCAACACTGAGGACAGAATCTCCTCTTCTTCCTCAATAGGAAACTAAGAAAATCAATTAGCAATTTAATTATGTTCTGCACTAGGTAAAGATACATCTATCAGCTGTAGGAAAAGCAAGGCAGAAACCTTAGCTTCTGAGAGAGGCCCTCAGGCTAAGGTTTTTTGTGAGCCTTTGGAAGAGCACATTAAGATCCCACCTACATGTTTCATTGTTATCCAAACTTTGTGCACATACTGAGCAATGAACAGAGCAACCCTATCTTGGGGTGGGGCCCTGTGGTGTTCTGCTACTTCCTAATCCTGCTGACCCTTTTTAGGGACAGGTCTATGGGACAAGAGGTGTGAGGATACTGCAGCTCTTTAGCTACCCTGACTTGTCCTGTTGTGGTCTCACCACTGGCATAAGACTGTTGGCATAACATCTATGCCTGCAGAACATTCCTCATGGGGGCTCCAATGCCATAAATGCCATCCTGCCAGCAGGCCTTTGAGTGGCACTTACACTGCTTCCAATGACCCATCAGTGGGCCTTCAGTCAGCTTTCAGTATAAGGTTACCAGATTTTTTCAATGAATCCGGGGAAACTTTTCAACTTCAATGGATTTTGAATGGGGACTGATTTGTAAATCTGGGGACTGTCCCTGAGAACAGGGACGTCTGGTAACCTTATTTTAGTATTGCTCTGTAAAGGTGATTTCTCTTCAAATCTAGGAGACAAAAGAGTGTGTTGTCACTAAGGATTGGAAATTATACAGTAGCTGACCTAGGAAATTTTACAGAAGGAAAGCATACAATTAAAATATACTTACCATGCAGGAACTACTTACTTCAAAACTCTGTGGATCCTCCTCCTCTTCTTCCACCTTTATTTCTGTTAATGATCCACCTGCTTCTCTGAAGTCTGTAATATTCTGCCATTCAAAACCAGCTTCAGTTGGAAATCCAATTTTCTCATCAATATCTTCGTTGAGAGAATCATCCAAATCAGATGACGGAAGGTGAAAGCCAGCACCCACAAGCTTTATGTTGGTATTAAGTCGCTTCCGTTTCATAAGGGCCCTCCAATCGAGGTATCGCCTTTTGACTTCTGTCCCCGTCCTTTGCTCTCCTTCACCAACAGCATTAACACATTCTGCTATTTCCTCCCAAGCCTTCCGCTTCATCTCATTAATGGTTGTATTTAATTGTTTAGAAAAAAGCACTTCTCTCCTTTTTCGGATTTCTTTAAGTAGTGTTTGAGTTTCCTGAACACTAAAATTGCTTTTCCTTTTCCTTTTTAGCTGTTTCATCTTCTTCAACTTTCAATGTACTTCTTCCTGTAGCAGACAAGAGATTAGTGATTTGTACTATGTTCCTTAACAATCACCCTGCAATTCAGCTTGTTCCTGCAGTGAGATGTTGTTTCAATATTTCAGTTTTTCCTCTTACCGTCCATAAATGCAAAGAGCCAAGAAAGTAAATGCTATCGAGAAATATGCAAAGACTGAATTTTAACCAATGAACTAAAATCAGCTCAATTAAATAAAAATAAAAGCATCTAATAAAGGGGGGAAGGGGAGGAGATTTCAGAGGTTTAGAGAAGACAACCAATTGCTAAATAATATTTATTGAGATAGCATGGAAGATACTATTGGTTTCTCTTCGAAATACCGGTGTTAGTGGATGCTATTCGTAAAGAAGAGTTACAGTACTTGAAAGACATCAGACAATCAATTGTCTAATGCGAATCTTTGAGGTATCCAGTTTTTGTTTATAGAATGCAAAACCCACCAGGTTCCACAAGATGTGGCAATGCTTACTGGCCTAGATGCCTTTAAAGGGGGATTAGTCAATATCAATGATAGGTTTATCAATGGCTTATTCACCACAACAGCTAAGGGAAACTTCTAGGTAGCTTACTTTTAAATACCATTTGCTGTGGTATATAAATACCCGGTTTTGGGACAGTAGGGAAAGTCCACTGCCTTCATTACCTGGTTTTTGGCTTCCCAAAAGCACTTGATAAAACACTGTAGAAAACAGGATGCTGGACTACATGGTTCTTTGGCTTTACTCCGAAAGGTTCTTCTTCTGATCTTAATTTCCATATGCCAGTTGCAAATGTGGCAATAGCCTGCTCTGAAATGTGTACATTTGTGTGACTGTACAATTCAAGTTTGCTTCTCAAAAGCTCTTTCCCATTTTGAAAATCACTGATAAGAGAAAAATCTATTTAAAAGCTAAGGACTAAATGATCTATGGGAAAAGCTTCTACTTTTAAATTTATAAAACCTTTCTCCTTGTACTGTTATGCTTTCTTCCAAAAAATAATATTCTGGCGTATAAGACTACTTTTTAATCCAAGAAAATCTTTTCAAAAGTTGGGGGTCGTCTTATACGCCGGGTGGAGAATCTGCGGTCGAGTATATCTCAAACTCTATATTTTAACTGGAAAAGTGGGGGGTCATCTTATACGCCGGAAAATACGGTACCCATGCTGATGATTTTTAGAAATTAGGAGAGGTTAATTCAGAAGCAAAGACAGATGCTGCATATATAGAGATGAGCTATTTCCACATCCTGTTGAAGCTTTTTAGAATTCCACCTCCCGCCCCAAATGCAGCTCCTTGTATTCCATTTTCTATCATGAATTTTCTTTCACAAGACCTTGGTGTCATAGTGGATAGTTTGAAGATGTTGACTTATTGTGCAGTAGCTGTGAAGACAAATTCCATGCTAGGGATCATTAGGAAAGGAACGGAACTGAAAATAAAACTGCCAATATAATGCTGTTACAAATCTCTTGAGCAAATGCATTTTGAATACTGTGCAGAGTTTTGGTTGCCTCAATCTTTTTTCTATCCATTCATGTTCCTCAGTCTATCCTCTCTTAAGGTCCTAATTGCAAAACTAAAGACTGACTTCACAGCCTTTCCTCAAAACCAAAAAGTACATTTTCCAGATCTACAATAGCCAATGAAAACTGAAAAGTCTGTACACACATTATGTAAAAGCTTTACATATTTCCAAGGAGTTGTCCATAGCAATTGCAGCACCTCTCTTGGGTAGCAACAGCTAATACAGAACACAATGTTCTGTAAATATATCTGGTGTTCCTTTTCTAGTATATTCCACTTGTCAATATTGAATGTCATCAACAAATTTTATTTCCAACTTTTTTATGCTGCAAGATCCGACCATATTCTTCACTATTTACCTTTATCCCACTACCAATAGTCTATTGATCAGTGTGCAAATACCAATTATTTATCCTGTGCCCTCTGTATACTTACAGAGGGATACATCACAGAAACCTGAGAATAAACTGATGATGTCAATGAAGTCTGGCAATCCTAGATTTTAACCTTGGGTTTAGGGAGTGTGTAATTCATGAATCCATCACACTTATAAAGGAATAGGCCCCACCAGGGCTTTTTTCTATATAAAAAAAGAGATGCTGGAACTTGTTGACCTTTTTTTAGGGGGAGCACCCAGCCAAAGTTGTTGAGCAACAGAGAGCCTCTGTATGATTGGAACAGGGCACCCAGAGGAGGATGTTTTGAAAATAACTCTGGGTGCCTTTGATCAGGAAGTCACCACCTCAGTATAGCCCTAATGGCGAACTTTCTCCATAAACTTGTGATGCAACCACTAAGTTTCAATCTACTTTTAAAGGACACCTTAAAAAAAACAAAACCACCTCATTGTAAGGAGAAAACAAGCACTGTGTGGGAGAGTTTGGCCCAGAACCTATTGTGCTATTTCCCATCTTGCAGCAGTTTACAAACAGGTACGTAGGGGAATAATTCGAAAAAGGAATATGGGGGAGGAACAGGAAAATGAAATAAGCAAATAAGGTATCAGAGGGCAGCCCTCCCCAGCTGCCCTTGGAAAGGAACTCTTGCTCTCCAGCGGGGCTGTTGGTTTAGCTTTTGAGCAGGCAGTCCTTGGTGAAGCCACTGTGTTTTATACACGTCTCACGCCACTCCAACGGCTCTGGTAGAAAGAATGGGGATTTAAATCCTACAAAACAGCAAAAACACAACGACAATACTGACGGCAGCATCCCTCACCAGGAGCGGCGCGGCCCATTCTACCGCCTCGGGGCTCCTTCGGGGGACGAGGGAAATGAGGGGCCGCCGCGGTTCACCTTCACACACACACACACACACACACATCCCGCCTTGAATTTGAACGTGTGGAGATGTTACGAAGCGTTGTCGGCGGCGAATATTCTCCTCGGGAAAACGGGTGGGGCGAGGGGAGGCTGAGCACCTGGCGCCCCCCGGCCACGCCACGCGATGGCGGAAGAGGGGAAGGAAGCCCGTGAGGGAAACAGCGGCGGCGCGTGAACGGAGGCTGGGGTGGGAAAAGGCGGAGGAAAAGAGCCGAGCTTCCCCCCCACACACAAACACACCATAGCCAGGGAACTGAGATCTACCCCGGCGCTCCCTCACAGGCGGACGCGGCTCCTCCCCTTCCTCCCTCCCTCAGCAGCGCAAGAGCGACTCACCTGCGCGCACCGCTCCCCCTTCAGAACAGCCGGCCTTTTGACCCACCCCCACCCGCCTGCCGCGGCCGCCGGCGAGGCCGCCTGTCACTCACCCATCCACGCGGCGCTCCGATTGGACGGCGCCGCGCGCTCGCCACCCGCTCGCGCTCCCCAACGGTTCCAACCGCCTCCTTTCCCCAACTCGCGCAACTTTGCCCGCCACGCCCCTAGCGCCACGCCCCCATCCGCTCGCGCTCTTGCTCTCTCGTTCTGACCCGTGTCCGGCCTATTGGTCGCGGCGGCTGCTTGTCAACGAGCATGGCTTCCGTCATTGGTGGAGGAGGCGAAAAGAGGCGGTTTTCGCGGCGCCTTCCGAGGAGAGGGATAAAGGGCGGGTGTGGGGGCGTAGGCGAGGCGGCGGGTTGAGAGGGAGGGAGGGAAGTCGGTGGGCCTTTCCTAGGTACGGGCGCAGAGGTTGGTTCCAGATTATGAAGAACCGGAGAGGAGGAGTCGGTCTTCGCCCCTGTCAGTCCTCACCGAGGCGGAAGGGGACGGGCAAAGGGCGGTGGATCCCGCTCGCGATTTTTGGGGTACCGCTGTGGAGAGGATTGGATCACTTCAGAGCGCGCGCAAGTTGCGCACCCCTGCCCGCTGCGTTGCCGCCTACCTGAGCGGCGCAGCAGGGAGGGGTGGGTGCGATCCCCATTTCTGCAGCTCCAAAGAGAGGGGGAACATGCTTTTATAAACAGCATTTTATTTTTTTATATAAAAAATAAAATACTTTGCAAACTACGAATGTGGTGTACACAAATATTTGTACCCAATAAGTCAGTATGAAGCTATATATATATATTCATAATTACTTATTTGGTGCAAATATTTGTATACACCACATTCGTAGTTTGCAAAGTAACCAGTTGTTGCTGGTGTTTGCATTTCCCTGCGCACATCTGCTTCCCCATTGCAGCACGCACACCCCGTCCCGTATTGGCTGATGACATTTGCCTCCTACGATCCTCGGCAATGGAGAAGTCCCAAACCTTTGCAGCATGTGCCGTGTTTGGGTGTTCAGTTTGCTACTGTGTAAACGATCACTCAATTCGGGAGAGTAGTGGCAGGGGCATGTAGGAGACAGGGAAGAGCATCTGTATTGCAATGCAGGAGGTCCCAAGTTCAATTCCAGGTAGGGCCTGGAGCTGGAGGGATTTCTTCCTGAAACTCGAGAGCTGCTGACAGGGCCGAGCAAGGTGGGCCAAAGGTTTGACTTGGCAGCTTTCCGATGGCTCTTTGCACTGGCTTTGCTGGCTGGGAGCTGGGAAGACAACATAATCTTTGAGGCTATAGGTCCCCCACCCTTACTGTGGGCAAGGCAGTACTGTAGCAGCAGGCAGAGGGTTCTGCAAGTCACATCCTCCAGAAAGAACAGCAGAAAGAGGGAGGATGAACAAGTGGAGAATTCTCTGTGGCTACTGTGATTCAGATGATCCAGTAGGAAGCTCCAAGAGGAGCAGAATCCAATGTGGCAACAGGAAATTGCAGGATGTTCAACAATTTTGCTCTAGACCCTAGAAACACCCTCACCCTCACAGCTTCACCCAACCTCAAAAACTGGGTGGAGTACAAGTACCTCAAATGTAGAAGACTCAGAGCAGCAGCAGAAAGAGGTAGCCACTGGTACTCTGGGAGCAGGGAGGAATGCTTAGCAACGTGTAGTGCTCAACTCTCAGGTGTGGTGGCCATTCTCTAGTGTTTAAGGAGGAGCAACAGGCACCATTGCAGCAGGTGAGCTAGCTGGAAGGAACTTTTTCTCAGCCTTCGTCTTCAGGGTGGAGATAATACATCTCAAGTTTAGGAGGTGGGCTGACCACAGGGGAACCTCTCACTTCAGGTGTCACAAGGGAGGATTACAGACTCACCTCCAAAGGACTGTAGACGGGGAGCTGGAATGTGCAATAATTCTGTGTGTGACAACACTCCAAATTATTGAGCCCTGGGTCTGTGAAGGGACTAAATATTTCTTTTTCCCGAGTGGGGGGAATAGATTACAATTGCTAGGGTGCTTTGAGGAAAGCTATAATAATAGAACATGGTTCCAACCACTTTGTGTAGATGTGCCCTTTCCCGTACTATGTGCTACAGCAAAATCTCTTACTTTGAATGTCAGTTATTTAGCAATCATTTTTTCTGCCTTATCTAATCCTTTTCCTCAGGGTAATACTAAAGTTTCCGTTAACATTTTTACAGCAAGGAGAACTAGACTGACTGTTCTGATTCCAATACCTTTATAGGTAGCAGACTTGGTCATAGGTGCCATCTCACACCCAAGATTGCTCCAGTGGACTTGGCAGAGAAGTGTACAGTAAAAGTAAAAATAAAAAACACAGTGTATAAAAACAATGCATTACATTTTGACACTGACATTTGTGATAATTGCAAAATAACATCTATTGAACTAGTGACCAGTTAGCAAATAGTTCAATCAATTAACTGACCACAGGAAGAAATTACATATATTAAATGTTCATTAGGTCATGCCATATTTTACCTTTACTGATAATACAATACCAGAATTATAGAACTGTTTTGGTGTGGTTACATTTTTAGTGCAAATATGTTCATATACATTGGCATGCAACTCCTTTCTACATTATAATGTAGGCTGGGATCTAAAGAACTGCAACACTAGTTTCTCATGTCCAGCATACCCTAGTGTTTCTAGAACAATACATCTCCCCATGCCATACAGCAAATTACTTTTGAAACTTGAGTGGAGGGGACTTTCTAAAGCAGTTTGATATGTTATGAAGATCTTGATCTTCAAAGGTTGGAGGGAAGTAAAAATACCACTAGACTTACCCAAGTTCTTGGGCATGTCTAAAATACCTCTTTGGATCCTGGCCACCATCCAGTAAGACTACTAGATAATACTTACTCCTTAAAAGTGCATTTGTACAATTAATATTTTGGCCTCTAGTTTGTGTTTTGTGGTTCAGTTTTTGCAAGATGTTAAGCAAACACATCTTACAAAGTGTTTTCTCAGGAGTTAAGCCCCACTGAGCATGCATAGAAATGCAGCCTTAGAAAACTAGCTATATCCTTCTCTTATATCTAATGTGTTGTAAGTACATGAGATGGGTGACAGAAGTAGGTATGTGTTCAAATTTGCCTCTACAGGATAACTGCTTAGGAAGGCATGAGCACAAGCGGAAAAATGAATGAAAAACAGAATATGAGAACCCCATGGAAATTCACACTTCTGGAATGCCGTAATTTGAAATATTGAGTGGTTTCAATAGCTCCACCAAGACACGGGAGACAAGGCATAACAGTGACTTGAAAAAGCAGTTCAGGGGAATGTATGAGTGTCAGCTCCTAGTCGGGACCTAATAGTGAAGGATGTATTAATAAAGTGTTTAAAGTCCTATCCAGATTCAGATTCCACCTCCCACTCCCCGCTGAATAATGGATTCACTAAATTCCTTATAGTGTATCCTCATGCCTTTGACAAAAAAGTTCTTTTACTAGATAGGCCTTTGCCTCTCCTGGGGTGGGGTGGGTGCGGCAGAAGCATAGCAGTGGCAGAAATTGGAACCAATTACTCAGGTATTAGTCTAATGTTGATAAGCATTTACTAAACTTATTAAAATATGACTGAGATCAAAGAAACCTATCTGAAGTAACATTCTTGTTTCCAGTGTATATTACTGACAGCTCTAAATTCTATACACTACTTTTAAGTCCCTGTGTGAAGCATCTTTAAATGACATTAGTAAAAGTTCACAGGGTTTATGTTTGCTGATATTGCTTATTAAAGTTCATCTTATATTTAAATATAGCTTAGCAAGTTGAAAGTGCATACTCTGAAGTGTCCTAATTCATTTAAGGCTATTTGCAGTTTATCACCACTGTGACTTAGAAAATAACGAAACTAGACTTACTACTTCCTTCCTAATTAATTCACGGGGTATACTTTTTGCAGCCTAATCCTAGAATTCTTACACAGAAGTTGCTTGCTTTCAATAGAATTTCTTTGCACTTAAGTACATTTAGGATGATAACTTTAGAAAGTAGATACTAGTTCAATTTGAAATTATATCCCTTCTCCTTTGCAGTCTCCTCTTCATCAAATGGTATTACTTCTCCACACAGTGCAGTGTTAAACCATGGAATTCACTACCACAAGACATAGTGATGACCATAAACTTGGATGGTTTTAAAGGTGAATTAGACAGGCTGTATCTGGCTGCCAGTCACAATGCTTGTGGAATGAGTGCTGTTGTGCTCGTTTGCTTCTCATAGGCAATGATCTGACTGAGAACAAGATACTGGATTAAATGGGTCTTTGGTCTGATCTAGCTAGCTCTTACGTTCTTAAATGTTAGACTGAAAGCTCTTTTAAGCAGGGAGCAGTACCCTTCTACTATGTAAAGTATTGTGAACATGGATGGCACATTATATGTTACTAATTCTTCAGGCTGCGCATATACTACCTAAAAGGCAACATGTACAATTACACTGATCTATTATAACCCCTCTATGATTTTACATCAGAATGACTTGAGATATAACCTGATGCAATGAGCATAAGAAAAACATTCCTATATTGTTTTGGACAAAGGAAATAAAAACTTTGCTGCACACTTGCTACTACAAACATAAGCATAAAGGTACTTTCTTGGGCTGTGCCTGTTATCTATGGCTATCATAAAGAGAAAAGCACAGCCAACAGCATTGAAATGACAGGCCAACTTAGGACCTATTAGTAACATCAACAAGCTACACCACTTGAGGTACTGAATACTCAACTGAATCCACAAACTACTACTATCTTTACATAAGCCATTTTAGTCTTATCAGTGAGTGCAGTTCTTTGCCTACTCAAAAGTAAGTCCTATGAGTTCAATGAACATACTCCCAGGTGTTTTGCAGCCCAAGTTAATAAAAGTTGTTTGTGAAAATTATGTGCAATGTTCTTATCAAAATAGTTGACATTTTATTTAATATCTAATGGAGAAAAATGCTAAATTAAGCTTTAAAAAAATCCAAATTCACTTTGGCCCTAAAAGTGCATTAATATGAGAACTTGGGCCAGGATGTAAACTGCTACTTAGGCTCAATGCAATTTTTGACATTTTTTTTCTTTGACCAGTTGACCCCAAATCATACCATAAATTGTTTTTCAACATTTTGTAGTGTTACTGGGGAAAAGGGGGGGGGGAACCCTCACATCATCTACATCACTCTTGAGTTCACAGTGCTTCTGATTCTAGTTGTGGTCAATCCTTTGGGGGGGGGGGATTGCTACCGAAATTTAAAAAGAGGTGTTTGAATATATTCAAACATTCAATCAAGCCCTGCTCCTTATTAAAATAAAAAGTGGCTGCAAACCATGTTAGCAGATTGGGCCTCTAATATATGGGGTTTTTTGTCCAATGAAAAGCAAACAAAACGATAAAACTTGTGCGGTTTCTTATAACTGATATATTGGACTACACTGCTATTGCAAACAACCATGGGTCCCTATATTTATTAAACTTAATCACCTGACAATAGAACTCAGTTAGGGCTCTTGGCATGGGTGAAACCTCCTCCCATTCAGACCTACTGCTATGGTAGACTTGTACTTCGTCAGTGATTTCATCAGGAGCATAATCTCCACCGAGGATGTAAATTTTATCTTCTATTCCAACTGCTCCTGCATTAAAACCAGCACATTCAAAAGACCCTTCCCCTTTCCAGACATATGTCTCTGGGCAAAAACTATACACCTTGTAGGTGGAAAGGTCACAGATATACAATGTGCAGTTCACTGGAACAGCTTTGATTAAGGTGGCGTGAAAGAACTGCCCAAATTCTGCTACCAGCTCAGACCACTGATCAGTTGCGGCATTATATTTAAAGAAACAATCAAGAGATGGGTTAAAGGCATCAGTAATTTCTACTTCAGAACCAAGCACATAAATTATATTCTGACATGCACTTGCTTCTGGATAGTAGATGCCTCTTGGTAAGGGACTCACAGATTTCCATTCCCCAGAGAGAGGACTGTATGCCTCTACATCCAAAAGACTTTTGATATCCTTAGATGCCCTTGTCTTCCCCCCTATTACAAACAGTTGATTTAGGGTCACAACAGACGCATGCATTGTCCTAGGCTTCTTCATGGCTGATATCAATGAGAAGCTGTCCTTCACTGGACAATAACACCAAGTTTGGTCGGTGGCATCATGATACGTTTCGGCAATGTGAAGTCTAATTGTCCGGAAACAGTTCCCTACACATCCGCCAGTTATAAATAGTTTTTCACCATAACTAGATAAACTTGATCCTGGCAGATCTGTTATGTGCGTGTGCATCAGTTCTTTCCATTGATCGGTTTTAATATTGTAACAAAACGTATGTCGATGTACTCCGTCTTCCTCAGTTTTGTGAACAAGTATGTACTGCTCTGTTGTTGAAGGGCGAGCGTCTGGAAACAAACCACTAAAAGTTTGCACATTTTTAATTGCCTCATTGATTATTACTAAGCAACCAGTGCTTTCAAGTAGTTGTTCTTCAGAGTGCAATACTTCCTGCAGCGTCTCCTCAGACAACTGATGTAACCGTATTTTTTTCATCAAGTGGGGAAGATGCTTCTGTCTTGTTTCTAAGTTATGTTTCGTCCACCACAAGACAGCTTTCAACACAGATTCCTCATCTGGGACATTGAGCTCATCTGCTTCTATACATTTTAGCAGTATCTCGAAATTCATTTCCAGAAAATCATTTGACTGGAGCAGCATGGAAAAATGGCGCTGGGCATATTCGAGGGTATGGTCAAACAACTGAGTGGACCCATAACTTTCAGAAATGGATAACAGCTGCAAACAGTTGACAAGATCAATGTTCTTAATTAGAAAGTCACTGCAAGCTTTTGAAAGAGTGGAAACTTGAAGGAAGGATGAAAGCTGAAATAACATTTCTACGTTATCATTTGTTATCTGAGTTCTTCCAGTGTAGGCATAATCAAGAAATGCCTTCACTGCCTTGGGTGATAAATTACTAATAGTAACACTCCCATCATCTCTTTCTTTCATGTTAACTTCAAACATGGCCCTGCAGTTAAAATACAGAAGATGAACACAATAAATCATCACTGATGTCTGCTCCATCTGAATATAATGTAGAACCAAAACCACACAGCTTAAGGTGAAGGGAACTATTTTCAATAAACATCTTTTGGACATTTTAGGTAAATTATTTGTGGAGTGAATAAATGCAAAACTAATGCAGTATAAAGCACATTTAAGAAGAAGCAGGGTTTTTCTATGAGGTTTTCATTACTTTTAAATAGTTCGGCATGATAAATTCAGGCATCATTCCACTCAAGGTATGATGGGTGTATATCTTAAAACACAAATTAGATCAGTTCATAGAATAGGATCCAAACTACTCTTAAAGATTTACCTAAGGCAATCCACTGGAATTTTTGGATTTGGTTTTTTTTTTCTTTTAACAGCTACATCCACTCTCAGATTCAGATTGCTTAGAATCTTTAAATTCTTAAAAGCTCAGTGAGTAAAAAAAGCATGATGTATTGCCACAGGACTTCTGTTTCTGTACATCTAATTAGCCAATGTGGAGCCCACCTGATGCTGTTGGGCTGTAACTTCCATCACCCTTGACCAAGAAGCTGATGAGAGTTGCAGTTCCAACAACATAAGGTGGGCACAAACCAAGGTTCAATGGAAATGCAGCTCACCCTCCTGAAAGATAAGGGATACTATTACCCATGTTAACAGTGTTCTTATTTTCATAGGTATGTTGTAATTTCTATTATACCCGAAGTCTGGAATGTATTACGGATGTATCTAGACCCATTTTTGTTTCTGCTTTGATATCTTGTACCTGTTTTCTGTGATTGTTCTGTTTTATGCTTGATTCTGTATTTTAATAAAATTAAAATTATTTGTATGTCTCCTCTGAGATCTTCAATACTAGACATTGTCAAACAGAGGATATGAGCTAAACAATTTGATTTGAAATGCTATACTGTGTTGCATCATGAAGTATCCAAATAACAACAAAAATACTCATTGAGAAACAGTTATTAAATATTCCTACAGATAAATAACTTCATTATAGATTAATGTAATCAATACATTCAGCAAAGGCGGTTTGCATACAGAAGTGGTATCTGTAGGTGCATGTGTTGAATTGGCTGCATAGAGCTTTTAAGGCAGATGGTAATGCACATCTCCACCTGGAACCTACATATGAAGTTGTACACAGTGAATGGGCTTAAGTCATGCTTTCTAACAAAAACAAATAATTTTAAAATGATTTCATAGCCATTTCATAGCTGACTGGATCTACTAATCTACTTCTGAAGGTCAACATAGGATGAGAATTACTTCTAAATTTTGAATAGGGGGGTTGTGAATTGAATAGAAGAATGAATTAACTACATCACATACGTAACAGTGATTTATATATATCTCCATGTTTATATCCATATACTGTATATCTATATATATCTATGCACACAAGAACTACATCATAAATAGGCTTACCTGAAAAAGTCACTACATGCTGCCAATACGCAACGGTGACATGGGATCACTTCATCTTTCACAAGTATTTTGAAGTCAAAAAAGTTGTTTTGATCTCTAAAGCTTTGCAGCACACTTAAGATTTGTTGACCATGGCCTTCAGCCACTAAGGAGCTGGCTTTCTGCTCACGAGATGAAATTCCATTGCAAGTTGGGGTGCTAATGAAATCATACTGGTTGTCCATGGTTTCTGCACTCTATTCTTATTGCTGAAGGAGATAATATAAAAGTTAGACACACACAACAAAATTACTGACCAAAAATGACTTCGAAGGTATGGTATGCTAAGGTGTTATGGTCCAAGGAATCTCTATCCATATTGGGAAAGGTGTATAAATATTTTAAATAATAAAAATAGCTAGAAATGCCATCCAAATAATACATCACAGGTCGGAATCTCATTGGTAACTTGCCTCCGGGTACACTTTCAAAGCAAATGATGAAGAAATCCATGCACAGAATGATGCTTGCAGTGAATATATTTCACTGTAACCACTATGAGTTCCTAAGGCTTAAATATTTTAAGTGACTTTGTTACTAAAAAAATAAAAATAATCTTTGGGATAAACCGTAACTATTATTGCATTGCTTTATTTGGTTTTTTTTGAGGGAAAACATGGTCCCACTATCAGAATGTTCTTTATCAGAAATCTCAGTTATCCTAAACCAAAGAATTATACCCAAACCTTGCTATACAAACAACTGATTCATATATAAGAACAGCTAGAATTTGCCCACTTTCTTACTTGTTTGTGATTTGCTGGTCAATGGTAGCCATTTTGGGCAGAAACCATGGGGGTAAGGAGAGAGATCGGACAAATCAGTTTTTCCTTTCTTTGGCTTTTGCTGATTGGCTGCAGCAGTTTCAGGCAAAAAGCTTGGATGGAGAAAGCCTGGATTAGAAATGTTCCCATAGGAAATGATGGAAATTCTGCAAACTCGTTACTCTGAGTAAAGGTTGAATACCACCCTAACAAATATATTATGATACAAGCTTTCATGGGTACAGTATGATCACATCTTACATGGGGTTGCATTCTGGGGATAACATGTAAAGCCGAAATACCATATAGCCAATACAACCCTTTAAAAACCAGGTAAATGGCCCATAAAAAGCACACTGCCACATTTACCTGTGCACAATGACCGTGTTCCTTAGTCTTCCTCATCCTCTTCAGGGCTTGAGGTTGCTCCAGGAGATGATGGGCCAGGCCTGGGTGACAGATTGCGAGTTGCAGGCAAAGTGGTTGGCTCTGTTTCAGCTTCAGAAGTTGATTGTGTCTGCTCACTTGCTACCACTGCGTTTTTTGTGAGAAACATGGTGCTTGGCAACTGTCGCTGTTGTCTCTTGAGCTGTTCAAACATTTCTCGATACAGTCTCAGACTGTCTGTAATACCCTGTGTGATTTTGAGGCTTCGTTCCATAGAGGGATCAAACTCAGCGATCAAATCATTCAGGTGTTTTGCTGTTTGGAAGACTTGAGCAAACTTATGCAGGTTCCAACTTGCTGGCTCATTCTGTTCATCCTCCTCCTCTTCATCTTCTGTACATGATCTTAGCAGTTCCTCCAGCTCTTCATTAGTCAATGTTCCTCCATGGCCATCAATTAACTCTTCAACTTCTTCCTCAATGAGGTCAACAAAGCCATCACCACCCACCTGTCTGGCCATCTGGACAATATGTTCCACTTCATTGTCAATGGTTGGAAAACCCTTAAAATCATTCACACATTCTTTCCACAACTTGCGCCAGCATGCATTCACCGATTCGGGCTTGATTGCATCTACTGCTTGCTTAATGTAAGTGATGCAATTGGCCATGTTAAAGGACTTCCAGCACTCAATGACATCAAGGTTGGGATCAGTATCCATAGCGTTACGTATCCATGAGAAGGTTAGCCTCGTGTAAGTTGCCTTGAAGCACCGAATCACACCTTGGTCAAGAGGTTGGATGATGGAGGCCGTGTTGGGTGGGAGAAAGACAACTTCAACATCATTATGTGCAAAGCAAAGTGCCTCGGGGTGACCAGGAGCATTGTCCACAATCAGCAACACCTTAAAGTCCAGTTGTTTCTCTTCAAGGTACCGCTTAACTTCTGGAACAAAGCAATTGTGGAACCAATCTAGAAATGTTGCTGCAGTCACCCAAGCCTTTTTATTGGGTTGCCAAAACACAGGCAGGAGATTTTTGTTCTTGCCTTTCAGGGCACGGGGGATTGCAGACCTGTACAGCAAGCCTGGCTTTATTAAATGCCCAGCTGCACTGCCACAGAGCAACACAGTCACACGGTTGTTAACTGCTTTGAAGCCAGGGGCTTGTTTTTCTGATTTGGAGATGTACGTCCGGTCAGGCATTTTTTTCCAGAACAGCCCCGTCTCAACAGCATTAAAAACTTGCTCAGGAAGGTATCCCTTTTCGTCTAACAGTTGCTTTAATTGTTTGGGGTAGGCTTTTGCTGCCTCTTTGTCTGCAGATGCTTCACCAGTTGTGAGCACATTTTTCAGCTTGAAGCGGTTCCTAAAACTGATAAGCCAACCGTGGCTGGCTTTGAATTCCTTCACAGGCTGCCCATCCTCGACAGAAGGTTTGAAGAGTGCATAGAGGCTGAGAGCCTTTTGCCGTAACATCATGCCATCAGTAGGCACACATTTGCGGTTCATGTCTTCAAGCCACAAGTTTAATGCCTTCTCAGTCTTCGCTAAAGCCTTGTCGTGCACCTGGCTTGTCACCTGAGCAGTTATTGGAGCACCTGCTACCACAATGTCACGGATTTCTCTCTCTCGAACCTTGATGGCATGGATGCTCGATTCACTGTAGCCATATTTGTGTGCCACGCTAGAGACCGACATGCCATCCCTCAAGCAGTCCAGCACAGCTACTTTTTCTTGCCACGTTGGAACCAATCGTTGTTTCTTGTGTTGCACGCCAGCAGAGGGCCCCGGCTTGCGTTTTGGGGCCATGTTTTCTTAATCACCAAGGCTACTCTCAATCTCCAACTGCACCTCCAGACGTTCTCCAACACTGCTCACACTCACCGACTCCACCTCAGCACCCTTTCCCAAGCTGTGCAATGATGGGTGGGATTGTCGATGAGGTTTTTTGCCCTCAGACACCCACCACTCTCCTTCCCTCCCCCCCCCCAAGCCACACACATAAATTTGGAAATCGCATATGTTAAATGAGCATAAGCCGCAATCGTAATGCAACTCACTTCATCAGAAGCATAAAGTACTGTCCCCATTTACAGATGCATGTGTATGTACCAGATTGGTGGTGGGTGGGATTGTAAAAGTTGAGGAGAACATGCAGAAAGTCACTTAGGCCAAAAGGAAGTGCAGCAAATTAATTAACAGCGGTAATGCAGAGCATGCTTGACAACACGAACATATTGGCATTAGTAAGCCACTTAGGAGCAAAGGAAGCTGCAAGCCACTGGTACATCTAGCTTGGTAGAACTAGCAACAGCTCTCCAGGGTTTCAGCCAGAGGACATTCCAAGCCCTACCTGGAGATGCTGTGGACTGAACCCACGACCTTCCGAATGCAAAGCAGAAAATCTGTCACTGAGCTACAGCCTTTCCTCTTCCACATATAAGGGGGGGGGGGAATCCACTATCACTAAAACTCTCTGCTGCTTTTCCTGCAAAAGGCGAACAAAACTATCCTTCGGAAAACAGCAGCACTTATTCCTAGCATCATTCAGTTTGAATATCATCGCCCTACTGTATATAGAAGCCCCGCCTTCGCAGCTGGGAGGAACGTCTGGGAACAACTAAGGGCACACGCTACGTAAAAGCTTCAGTGGCTGTTCTGCGCATGCCCCACGCGCGTGCTCATCACCAGAAACGCCAATCTAAAACAGGGCCCGTTTTCTATTGTTTTCCCTTTTACCTCAGACAACCCAGTTCAAGCTGCCAGGCTGGCGAGTTTAAAACCTCTCGTTAGGAACGCGCCTCCTATGACCCAGCGGAGGCCTTCCATTCCATGGTTTCCCCCTCGGTGCGTGCCGCTAACCACCCACCTGCATTCAGCGCAGCCACTCCGAGACCATCCGCGACACCCGACATCTGCAAAAGCCGACGCTGTTCTCCCATTGGCTCTTCCTGCTGCCCATCGATCGCGTCCTGTGTTGTGAGTGGCGTAAGTCCGTGTCACTAAAAGAAAAGCGCAAAAGCCCGCCTCCTTGTAACAGCCGGTGCCGCCGACGTTGTCAAGAGCGGGGACCGCCTTCCGCTCCCAAGAGCCGCGAGCTCCATGAAAACAAAGAGACGTTTCAGGTTATCAATTGAAAGCGAGCGTGGTGGGGGGAACAATGTAAATAATATAGGACAGGGCTCTGTATAGGTATGTGGAGATGGAGATTCTACCCCGTTTCGCCCCGTATTCTATGCAATGCTGTTGCCCCGCATGTGGCTGCTGTAAAGCAGAAATCAGAATGAGCACCGCGCGCAAACTCCTTTTCTTTTCTCTACCTTGTTATACCTCTATGTACTCTCCGGAGGGAGATGGTGATTGGTCTGCCGTGTTTTGCATTTGGCTCCCGATTGGCTGCTGCGTTTCCTCTCCCTCTCTAACCTCCGCGATTCCCTCCCTCCCTCCTCCTCTTTTTCGAACCTTCATGAAAGGGAGAGATCAGAGGGGAGAGTGAGCCACGCGGAGCTTGCACTTTATTGCCCCATTTCCCCTCATGTTTTGCTGCTGCAGTTCTGCAGCGCGGAGTGCTTCGCCTGCTTACTCGGAAGCAGGCCCTGTTAGTGGGGCTTCCTGCAGCCTTGGAGTCTTCTGCCTTAAAAAGTTTCTGGTGCAATCCTAAACCACGCCTATACTCTGAAGTAAGCCCCGTTGAATTCAGTGAGGCTTACTCCCAGGTAAGTGGGGTTAAGAATTGCAGCCATAGTCAGAGCATCTCTACGCTCGGTGCCCATCATTTCGGATGTTCGAGTCCAGCCAGCTCCGTTCCCTCCTGGAAGCAGCAGCGCTACTTCTACCCAGGAGAGCAAGCGTTCTCCCTCTCCTTAAAAAAACCAACCAACAAACAAACAAAAACCCCTGCCTCGATTGCTAGCAAAAGAAGGAAAAAAATTGTCTATTCGTGTACATATTATGCACATTGTCAACTGCAATCTCTTTAAAGTAATGCCAAGAGGAGCAGGTTTTGAAAACTACAAGGGGTCCACTTGAAATCCAGTCCTTGAGAGAAGACTTTTGGGATGCATTTGCATTGAAATCCTTTATTCCCTTTCCTCAGTAGTTCTTAAACACACCTAATTGGAAGTAAGCCCCACTAAATTGAATGCGACTTACAGAATTGCGGTCTGGGCAGAAGAGGCATTGGTTTACGCTGGAGAAAAGACAGAGCATCATTCTATTTATATGATTCTGATCCTGCCCCTTCCTTCAGTGACCTCACATGGAGAGGGGCTTAATCCATTTTGCATTCACAACAAACCTGCGAGAGACTGAAAAATGGTCATTCATGCAACATCCTAACGAGTAGGGATTTGAACCCAGAACTCACTGGCCCAAGAGTTCTGTCAGCCTCCCATTTCTCCCCCCCCCTCCACCATGTGTGTACCCCTCAGGCTGACGTTTTAAAACATATGTTCCGGTGTGCTGTGGCTTCCTTGGAGCATCTTGCTATGGAGAGAGTACGTTGGGCCTTTTCCTGTGGCACATGGGTCCCTTGCCGTGAGGATTGGTTGCTGTCCATGCGCCTCATACAGCCTGAAGAGAGAGAGCGCATCGAACAGTTTGTCTTCCGCCGCGATGCCAAGGCTGCAGTGGTATATGTATATATATATATATATATTTATGCTCTTATTTTAAGATATACGTTGTTATTTTAGCATAAAGGTGGTGCTTCTAGACAGAGACTTTTGCAAGTGAGAGATGCATTGAACCAACAGAGTCTGTGCCCAGTCTCCTATGTTGATAACTGCTAGGCCAAACTGCCCCATCAGCATAGCGTTGGCTCCAAGGTATTGGGGGGTTTGGGCCTTCATTGAGTTTCCTTAAATGGAGGATTCTTTTAGCCTGCTTTCGATCTTGAATACTTGCAGAATGAAAATGACAGGGTGGTGGGCCCTCTGTTGTCTATTGCCACTCTCTAGAGCAGGGGCTTGGAACTGCTTTCAGCCCCAAGGGCCACATTCCCTTATAGGCAGCTTTCTGGGGGCCATATATCAGTGGTGGCCAGGGCCAGAAGCAGATGCTGGCAGAGCAAAGAATGCTTAATTTTGCCTTCGCACATAAAAGAGATCATAGAATCGTAGTTGGAAGGGACCATAATTTTAGTCCAAGCCCTTGCAATGCAGGAATCTTTTGCCCAACGTGGGGCTGGAACCCACAACCCTGAGAATGAGTCCCATGCTCTACCGACTGACTGCGAGAGGCAGTGAAGGATAGGCATGCCTGGTGTGCTCTGGTCCATGGGGTCACGAAGAGTCGGACACGACTCAACAACAACAACAACAAAAACTGAAACATTCCTCTCTGTATCCTTCATCCAGACAAGCAGGAGTGAATATCAGAGTTCAAGGACACATTGCAGCCTGGCAAAAATACTCAAGGAGGGTACAAAGCAAGCCCAGTGAGGGCTTTGGCCTGGGGAAAAAGGGGTGTGGCCTGGAGAGCATTCTGAGGGCCAGATAGATCCCTGAGAGCCACATTCAGTCCTTAAACTTAAATTATTCTAGCCCTGTCCCCGTGGCCATCACCCACTTGGCTATATCAAAAGGATGCAGAAGAGACTAACCATCTCTTTCCATCATCATTTTTATTTTTTAAATTAAATTTGATGGTCGATTTATCTTGCCCAGGGCAGCACAAAGCGACTTACAACCCACTGACCAAACAGACAGACAAACCCTCCCACAAAGTTATATTAAAATAAAGAGGAAATAAAATTACATTAGAAACACCCTGCCCACTTCTAAAAGGTGACACCAATTAAAGGCCAAAGGCCTGGTTATAAGGGAAAGCTTTTGCCTAGAGATATATAACGATGGCGCCAGGGGAGCCTCATCTTGGCTGGGACCAGCTGTCATTTAGCTCCTCTCCTCCCAGAATGGCCCCTACAATGGTAATTTTTCCTGGTCATTTTATAACTTTATTATGTAACGGACTAAAAGATTCGAAAGGAGGAGGAAACACAGATTCCAGGTTCTTCGGTGGCATCCATGCATGCTCTGTAACGTCTAGTTCCAGCCAGCGTTTTAAAATAAATGAAATGTAAATCGGTTTGAGTCACTACGGAACTGTGTGGTATGATCCATTCTAATCAGCTCTGTAGGCAGATGTGAAAATGGGATTTCTGTTTGCTGCTTATATTATCTCCTGTGCTATAGGTGGTGCTGATGCTCGGCGGATAATATATGAGTGCAATCTTTTTAATACTTTTTTAAATCATAAAAATAGCCCTGGGAGGGGTGTGTGGAGTGCAAACCCACTGCTAAATCATAGAGAGCAATGCCCATGAGTTCCTCATTAAATGCATCATTCGAAAAATGTAATAAAAGTGAACCATTTCCTGACAAACTAAGGACCAGCCATTTGTTTCTCCTGTTCATGTGTATAGACATTAAGTTCCATCACTGCTACCATTCTATTTTAGTGTATTAATTAGAGCAGCTTCCCCAACCTGCTTTCCTCCAGATATTTTCATCATTCCCTATCAGCATGGCTGTGGGAGTTGTAGTCCAAAGCATATGGGGGCTGGGTTGGAGGGTATAGGACGGATGAGAGAGACATGGGTTTAAGCCAAGCCTACCTCTCAGGGTTGCTGTGAATATAAAGTAGGACAGCCCCTGTTTCCATCTTTCGTGCAGGAAGAGTGGAATATATATATATATATATATACACATACATACATACATACACACATATATATACACACACACATACACACACACACACACACCCCTCAAATGTATATGTATGTGTGTAGTATTATTATTATTATTATTACTCTGTTCTATTCTATTCTATATTCTATTATTATATAATACAGTAGCTGTAATGTTTGGCCCAACGTATGTTTTAATTCTGTTATTAAAAGCATATAAAGCATAACTGTGCTCTATAATGAACCTTCAAAACATAAGGCAAATGATATCTTAATATAAAGGTAAAGGGTAAAGGGATCCCTGACTGTTAGGTCCGGTCGCGGACGACTCTGGGGTTGCGGCGCTCATCTCGCTTTACTGGCCGAGGGAGCTGGTGTACAGCTTCCGGGTCTTGTGGCCAGCATGACTAAGCCGCTTCTGGCGAACCAGAGTAGCGCACGGAAACACTGTTTACCTTCCTGCCGGAGCAGTACCTATTTATCTACTTGCACTTTGACGTGCTTTCGAACTGCTAGGTTGGCAGGAGCTGGGACCGAGCAATGGGAGCTCACCCCTTTGCGGGGATTCGAACCGCCGACCTTCTGATTGGCAAGCCCTAGGCTCAGTGGTTTAGACTACAGCGCCACACCTCTCTCTCTCTCTCTCTCTCTCTCTATATATATATATATATATCCCCCTTTCCCCCCTTTTACATATAACAGTTACTTGCTGTGAATTATTTGTTCATTTTGCCTCATAGGCTGGCCGTCTGCTGATAAGAAAATTAATTGCAGAGAAGCTGAAGATTCCCTGGAACAAAATAAAGTTACAAAGGACTTCAAAAGGCAAACCTGTCCTTGCAAATGACTTAAGCAGTGCCCATTCCAGCTTCAGCTTTAATGTTTCCCATCAAGGGAATTATGCTGTTCTTGCCGCCGAGCCTGACTGTCAAGCTGGCATTGATGTTATGAAGACGAGCATGCCAGGTAATGTACTATAGTCACTCTTAAAAAAAAAAAATCTACAGTGCCCTAGGACAGGAAAGAGAAGCTACTTTGCTCATTTATTGCGACACGCTGTAGAGGGACTTTTGAGGTGCCAGTGATTGGCTGAGCTTTCCTTCTGTCACAGACAGCTTCTGACTGCCATTGGCTAAATTGTTGCAATCTTAGGAGTGCAGGAAGTAGCCTTATACCAAGCCAGACCATCGGTTCATCTGGCTCAACATTGCCCACAACACTCTGGCAGTTGCTGTCCAAGGTTTCAGGAGGGAATCCTACCCAGCCATTCCTAGAGATGCCAAGGAGACCTTTGGCATGTTTCTTTGGTGGAGTCTCCTTCTTTGGAGGTCTTTAAGCGGAGGCTTGACAGCCATCTGTCAGGAATGCTTTGATGGTGTTTCCTGCTTGGCAGGGGGTTGGACTGGATGGCCCTTGTGGTCTCTTCCAACTCTATGATTCTATGATTCTGATTTTGTTTGACATGTTTTTATTGAGTGTATTCATGTACGTATTGTTACAGAAGCTGGGCGCCACCCCCACTGTGTTCCAGGCGCTCACCCAGGGTTTGTGCTGCTTTGGAGAATTGAAGACGTGGTAGAGACTGTCATAGCTTCAAGAAATATGATTTATTCACATATTCACACCTTCAGTCTGTGTGGAGGGAGTCCAGATCTTACAGCAGGCATCCCCAAACTTGGCCCTCCAGCTGTTTTGGGACTACAGTTCCCATAATCCCTGACCACTGGTCCTGTTAGCTAGGGATGATTGGAGTTGTAGTCACAAAACAACCGGAGGGCCGAGTTTGGGGATGCCTGTCTTACAGCATGGTCATTTCAAGAGGGGCTGCTCCCCTAGAGCCATGGAGTCAAAGGCATCTCCTGCAGCCAGCCTGCCCAAGATGGATCCCAGTCTTTGTTCTCCCCCTTCCTCTTCTCAGCACAACTTGCTCTAAAATCTCTATTTTCCTGTCACCTCAAACACACACCCCATCACCATGGCAACCTCTGTCTGCCTAGGCCAGGCATGTCCAAAGTCAGTTTCAGGGGCCTAATCCGCCCTGTTGGTTGGTTTAATCCAGCCCCTGTGGCAGTTTATTTCTTGGGGGGGGGGAATCCTAAAAAAGCCTCAACAACTTAAATCCTAAAAAGAAGCTCAACAACGCCAACCCTAAAAAAAGCTCAACAACTTCATCAAATCTGGCCCTCTTTGAAAAAAGTTTGGACATCAACACTTCTTGTCATGTTAATACCTCTAACCTAGGTGAGGCCCTGGCTTGGAACAGAAGCTTAGCTTGTGTTTTTCCACTTGCCTGCAATTTTCCCTTCAATACTCCAAATATTCAAAATCCTGCCGTTTATAATTTCTAGGGTTTAGTCCCACCCCAATCTATAACAGTATTTATTTGCCCATTGAAGGTATTTCTACCTCATCTTTGAGCTGAAAAAGCTGGGGTGTGGCAAACTAAGATGGTTCCTGGCGAAAGGCTCATAATCTAAAAAGACATGACAGATGAGGAAAAAGAAATGGGAGCGAAAAGTATTCTCTAGACCAAGTCCTTATAATGCACCCTGCCTTGGGCTAAGCAATTCATGTAAACAGCCAACCAAACTATACCGATATGATTCTTTGGAAAACGAAAGGCTGGGCGGAAACCCCTCAATTCTGTGGAAGGATGTGTGTGTGGTTTTTTTCCTTCCAGAAAGGAAAGAGGCTTTATGTCCCAAAAACTAGAGTTACAAGGGATTCGTATTTTTCTTTATCTTAAGAGCAGCCACAGGGTGGCACTATTGATCTGTGGAAAATCTTTCCATCTGTTCCGAAATTCATGTTCCAAAACATTAAGCACTTGCGGATGAGGCCATCTGCAACATTTCAACCGCCCCATTGAAAAGAGGATGCTCGTCATAATATGTGAAAACCATTTTGGCACCCATATACGCTATAATAACCAATCCATTTTCTCTTCTATAAGAGCTGTATCTCTGTCAGGGAACAAATGGAGATCTCCAACAGGAAATTCTCAGCACCTTTGCTACACTACAGTTCCCAGGATTCTCTGGGGCAAACCATGATAATCTAACTGGTATAGAGCAGGTATTTTTGTAGTGTAGATTTGTTCTTCAGAACCAGGCCGCTTTTTTACTTTGTTTTGTCTTTATCTCTTTTTGGTGGGGAGTGGGGTGGAGAAGCATAAGACATGCTAGTTTTCCGGTGATTCCATACTGTTCTTGATGCCTCCCCGACACACAGTAACAACTTTTATTTGCAGGGTGCTGGGAAGTTCCTGTGGAAACTAGTGAAAATCTAGTGCCTTGCCTTGTGCAAAGCCATAAGAAATCAAATCAGGAACATGAAATTCATTAAAAGTAAACCTTTTTGGGTGCAATCGTCTAAAGCAGTATTTCCCAAACTTGGGTCTCCAGTTGTTTTTGAACTACAATTCCCACCATCCATGACCACTGGTCCTGCTAGCTGGGGATGATGGGAGTTGTAGTACAAAAACAACTTGAGACCCAAGTTTGGGAAACACTGGTCTAAAGTAAGAGCTGCTTCATAATGTTTAAAAAAACAGCAGGTACGGAAGATCACCAGGGAAGATTAGCTTTAACTGCATTCTAAAAGGCAAGCTAAGATGGTGCAGAGATTGCTCCTGAATTGTTTGTGGCCATCACTTTCCAGCGCCACCTTGAGTGCCCAGGCTGCAGATGCAACACTATATCTCCCCTTCTGCAAAACTTTGGATTGCAGTCTTAAGGGATGAATGACCAAGGCCAGCTCTGATTATTAATGTCCTAGTCCCTGCCAGATTAATGTAACGTGCTTTCAGAGGGGCTGCCTTTGGAGACCTCAAAATCTGCTCTGCGAGGTTAGGTGAGCTGGAGGCCCTGCTGTGCAAGTGCATTTCTGTTGCACAAGCCGGTGGACAGCCCAAATTAAGCACTATTTGAGTCCTCTAAATTGCGGCGAGAGTTGAGCACGGGAGCTGCTTGCTCCCATTGAGACCAACGCAACTTAAAAGTAACTAACGTGGAGAAAATAATGTAAATGGCTTTTCAGTGCTAAAATGTTGTCTGTACAGAGGAGAAGAGTTATCTGCATGTGTATAATATGCATGTTGCCATTTCCATTCACTTTTTGATTAATGGGCTTTTCAAGGTTCTGCTGTGAAAAAGCTGATAATGGAAGCATAAGGTATTTTCCTAGAAGAGAGAGTGAAAGAAATTCCGGCTCGGCTCTAATCTGCTTGCTTATCTAGCATTCTACTGTTGTAATAGCCTTGCCAAGGGAGCACAGGAAGCTGACGTCAAGTAAGCCAGTGTAAATTAAGCTGGAGTAAAGATAAACCAGAGACGAGGGTGGCGCTGTGGGTTAAACCACAGAGCCTAGGGCTTGCCGATCAGAAGGCTGGCGGTTCAAATCCCCGCAACGGGGTGAGCTCCCGCTGCTCGGTCCCAGCTCTTGCCCACCTAGTAGTTCGAAAGCACGTCAAAAGTGCAAGTAGATAAATAGGTACTGCTCCAGCGGGAAGGTAATCGGCGTTTCCGTGCGCTGCTCTGGTTCGCCAGAAGCGGTTTAGTCATGGTGGCCACATGACCTGGAAGCTGTACGCCGGCTCCCTCGGCCAGTAACACGAGATGAGCGCCGCAACCCCAGAGTTGGACACAACTGGACCTAATGGTCAGGGGTCCCTTTACCTTTTCCTAAAGATAAACCAGAGCCAAATTCTGATCAGCAGTGAGGCTACAGCTGGATGAGCCAGCCTAAGCATGGCAGACAGAAAGCCAGCCTTCAATATTATGTTTGAGTTACACCACCCTTTTTGCTGGCTTAATGTAGACCAGGTTGCCAGGTCATGTGACTCAGCTGAACCAGGCTTAGGATCCAGCCATGGTCCCGCCCCCCGCTGCACACACACCCCTTTTCAATGCTTACACTGGGCTGAAGATCTGCTGGGCTCAACTGAGCCAGCTAGGTCCTGGCTGAGCCAGGATGAGAGATATGCTAGCTGAGGATGAAGGAATTTCATCAGTATAACCCAGCTGGATCCTAACCCATCCATCTTGCCAGATAGGATTGTTCTGTAAAAATTAAAGCATTTTTACTTCCTATTGCTACTGCTGCTTTTTTCTTTTCTTTTCTTCATTTTCCTTTGCATCATGATCCTACCAGCATATTCCATCAGAGGTCTAACTGGAGGACGGTGAACTCTTCAGTCACAGCATGAGAACATTTCCAGGTTTTTGGTTTTTGGCATTCATTTATAGGAATAATTGCATTAAGATTATTTTCTGTGAGTGGCAGGGTATACAGGATATTATTTTTGGCTGTGAAGTGTGGCATGATGGAAAGTTTCGGGCTAGTGCTTGTTATCAGGATAATATTCAGCTGAACTTAGTCCATTTTTCCCCCCACCAGTGGAGCTTAAAATGCTTTACTGTATAGATTTCAAGGGAGGCCTCCACTGGTGCCATGCAGAGATGTGTTGTTGTTGTTTTTTGTTTTGTTTTTTAAAATGGGAGTAGAGTAGAGAAAGAGTTAAACTCAGGCTCAAGCTTCCCCGTGGCTGCCGCTGGGAAGATGGGAATGCAGTAGTGAAAATCTACTCCTGTTGAATTTCTGCCTGTTGTGCACTTGGAAATACTGCAGGGCACCTGTCAAAAGGGAGGGGGGAAATAGCAGTGTCATGCCCTATTGCTTCTCAAAACTGGTCATGAATGCCACCCTACCTGTAAGAATAATGTGGTGACAGGTTCTGCGGTGATTTATAGAATTCATGGCTGTATGAGCGGTAGACTCATAATCTGGGGAACCGGGTTCGTGTCTCCACTCCTCCACATGCAGCTGCTGGGTGACCTTGGGCTAGTCACACTTCTCTGAAGTCTCTCAGCCCCACTCACCTCACAGAGTGTTTGTTGTGGGGGAGGAAGGGAAAGGAGAATGTTAGCCGCTTTGAGACTCCTTCGGGTAGTGATAAAGCGGGATATCAAATCCAAACTCTTCTTCTTCTTCTAAGGACTGATACTTGGAACGCCCTGGATGGTATTTCCTTTTCTAAGCACTTGAGACAGATACCTTTTTGGTGTTGTTGTTGTTGTTTTCCAAGATGTGCTTCTGAAATGTGGGCCTAGAGCAAACCAGAAACTGCGCACCCCTCTCTCGGTGCCTCCAGAATACTCTTCACTTTCCCCCTAACATTTTTATAGCCGTCATTCACATTAATGTTATCATCCGTCCTCAGGGCTTATCCTACCCCCGTCAGTTAACAGTTATCATCTATCCCTTGCCAGAGGAAATCAATTAAAAATAAGTTAAAACTAATTTTACAACTGCTGACGCAAAGCTGGATTGTCTGCTCCCTGAAATGAACACTCTAGAGAGGGAGCGAAGTTCAGATACGATTCATTCAGAAGGAAATTAGACATGAAGATTCTAGCAGCCAATTATTCTGTTTCCCAGACAAATCCCGGCCGTGAATACTTGAAAGTTAAGTTCTGCTGTTTCACTGGGTACATGTGCCTAGGATTCCTCCATTTCAGAGATCTAAAGCCTTTATTTAGTGCCCTGGATGGTGATAATATTTGACGTATCCCCCACCCACCCACCCTCAATAAGAAAAAAAGGGTCTGTTGCTTTTCTGTTTGAGGGGAGATAAGAAATTGTTGCTTTCTATTACGAACATAAGGAGTATGAGCTTCACAACAGCTCTTTTAATCTATTTGTAACAGATAAAACATTAATTACGTTTATGTTGCTAATGAGATATTTAGCAGCACAGTTGCTGAAAAGATTTTTTTTCTGTCACTTCATCCCATTTTATAAATAGGTACCTCACGCCTAGGTTTTTGTGACCCAGAAGTCTGTATCTAACCTGCAGGTTAACAGATAAATATGTTTAAAAAACAACAACTCCAAAGATAAACATGTTAGCTTTTTATAAGTTTTATTTGAAATTAAAATAAAGTATCTATTATTCCTGGGAAGTTGCCTTCCCTCCCCCCACTCTGTTGCCTTTATAAAAGAATGCAGTTCAGAATTCTTGCACTAGGGGGCAGGCTGTGGTGCTGAGTCCCACTGGTGGGTCTCAGGCCACTCTTTGAGAAATACTGAAATAGCCCCTAATGGACATTCCTCGCTTTGAGGAAGCACATTTTGGGGATATCTTCCTTTGTTAAAACACTGCGTTCTCTGAAAATAAATATGGCAGAGAAATCTATTCTTGTTCTCTGTTAAGTATAATTGTTTAAGTGCACATTGAAAAGGAGGATGATTGTTTGTTTATTACTGAAAGGGTTTAACACTGGAAAATTCCATTTTAGTATATACTAAGCTAGAAGACAGCTCTCTCTAAGCTTTAGTTGGATTGACCATTAACTGTTGCAGTTCTCTATTAGTTTACACGTGAGTGTTTAACCTTAGATCATGTGATCAAGATATTCAATTGCAAATCTCCATTTTGAAGGAAGTTGCCTGGACGCCACAGAAAACAAAAGAATGTGATAATGAAGCCTCTCAAGGAGCTGCATAAACTTAGGCTGGATGCAGGCTAATGCAAGCTATGGGAGAAACAGAGATTTGATTTTTACTCTGATCATAATTACATTATATATATTTAAGAAGAACTTACACTTGGATATGCATATGCCTTATGGAATTATCCGTCTGTATCATTGATAGTTTTGTACTTGCTTTTGAAGATGTTCTAGTTAGTAAAGCTTCGAATAATAATTATGGGTCTGGACCATTTTGCTTCCAAAAGGAGTCAGCTTTTATGCATCCAGTATTAATACTGGTATTTGCAATATTCTCATCCCATTTCCAAGAAAATCTATCACATTTGTAATGTAAAGATCTGCCAAAATTGTCCATATCCTTACTTTGAAACTGATAATGGCAGAACTTTTGGAGAACCTGTGGTCCTCTAGATGTTGCTGGACTCCATCTCCCACTATTCCTGACCATTGGCCATGCTCACTGGGGTTGATGGGAGTTGGAGTCATACAGCATTTGGAGAGGTACATATTTCTGTCGACCCACAGTTCTAATCTTTTACAAAATTTCATGGTAATATATAAATAATCAGATTCATTAACAAGGCAAGAAGGTAAGAACCTGACCTTCCAAAGGAAAAGGTTGCTTCTGAAGTTGGCCTTTTAAATTCCCCTCTCTTTAAATGCAGTTGGTAGGATTGTAATTGCTGTTATTATTATTTTTTAAAGGAGAGAGATGTCTTTTTTCAGATAATGAGCTTGCTAATAATTTCCCAGTATGCTCAGCTTTGTAAGCTAAAACCAGACAAGGCCTTGCTTAATAATGAGTATACGGTATGTCTTTTGGTGACTTCTCCAGTAAACTGATATTATGTCTCCATCTTCATTTCTCTTATTTATTTTTGCCAGCTACCACAATGAATTGTAAAGCGTGGATCCGTTTTAATTTAATGTACTATTACCTTGAGAATCCTCTGATGTATTTCTAAAGATTTCGGCTTTCCTGTTTGCTTCTCTGTCCACCTCATTCCACACATTTTCCTTTACCTAGACAACAAGAGAGCCCAAAAGTTCTGTTGTGGAAGTACTGGACCCAAAATAAATTCCTTCTGAATACTTCGTAAAATTTGATTTTCACAGCAACCGCTTCCAACATTTTTCTTTTACATTTGTGAAAGGAAATGACTGATTTTTACAGTGATTTTATTTTACTTTTCTTTGCTGCTTTGCAAAACATCTCTTGCTATATACTGCCACCATCATCTGTCAGGAACTGTGCTGAGGAGGGCTCCACTGAGGAGGAATGGTGCAGCCTCCCCCTGCTCTTGATCAGGATCCTGAATCTTCCCAGGAGCAGGAGGACAGTTTAGATTTAGAACAGTGGTTTGCAGAGGGACATAGTTCAGAAGGCAGAACTGGGAAGTACTGGATGGGGAACAGCTAGGAGGAGAACTGGGAGAGAGAGTTAACAGACTCACTGTCACTTGAAAGCGTTCATCCGCTCAGCCCAAGGTCAAGAAGAGCAGATAAGGTGGCAGCACAGAATGCACAGTGGTTGTGAGAACAGGTTTTAGTGACATGGATGACTAGGGAGGATGTGGGTGGAACCCTTAATTGGGTGCACCTTCATTCCTAGGAATGGAATCTTTGTTCTCTCGCTGTGATCATTAAAGTTTCTAACTGGTAAGAGACTCCTTTATCTTTGTTCTGCCTATCTACTGCCAAGGTTGGGGCGGGGGGGGGGGGGGAGAGGGAGCCGATTCCCTGAAGCCTGATGATGAAGCTATATGGTGTAGCTAAATCCAGATTTTGAATATTTTTATTACTGGCTGAACTTGTTTGTGTGGTTATGACCCAAGAGGAAGTGTGGTCTAGAAATGTATTCCATCATAATGCATGCTTTGCATGCATTATCATAGAATCATGGTGGTTGCCCAGGAGGTGCCATTGTGGTTCCCAAAAGTGTCTGTGTGTCCTCTGGCACCTGTGAAGGTTCTCCAGTGGATTGAGCAGACAAGACCAATAATGGGTCAATAAGGCGGTTTCTGCACGTGCTGTAGAAGAAAGCAAGAGACAGGTGGGGCTTGTCAACCTGGGAAGGTAGCCCATCTAGGAGGAGGAAAACTGGTCCTAAACTTCTTCTGCCTTGTGGGATATCTTCAGCAGAAGAAAAGGCTAAACCCTACACAAATCCAGAGTGGAATCCCTAAGGCAGTTGGATGGAACTTTATACTTCCCCTCCCAGCAACTCCTGCAGCCATGCTGGTGCCAAATGTATTGCTCTGATTTCCTTTGGACCACGTCAGTGAGGCCAAGAGGGGTCTTCTCACATGAGCAGCCCTGGATCTCCATAGACACTGCCCAGGAGGAGGTCATGTCAGTGTTAATAGTGCAGTGGTTGGGCTTCAACCCTGGAGATGCACTCCAATGCCTTTTGAGACAGACGGATGCCAGCAGTCTTAGTTTGCAGTCAATGCAAGTCTAAATTGGAAGAAACTGACATACTGAATAGAGCAGAAAGTGGGCTGAGTGGAAGTTTGCTCCCTGTGGTATGTGCACACCTGTGTCTTTCTTTTGTCCCACAACTGCTTATCAAAAGGCTTTTCCCCTCAAGCTTTAAACTGCAAGTTGGAACACGTGAAACGTTTTCAGCTGGTAGAAGTGGGATGAGTTATGCATACAATCGGCAGCCACCCCTCTTCCAAATTGCTATTTTATTTTCTGAAGGGGGAAAAGAACTGCTGATAGCCTTAGCCTTCTATGTGAAAGAGAAACACCTTAATGAAATATTTTGGCTTTTAGGGATCAGAAAGGTGACAATGTTATCAGCAATAAATTCCCCTTTGAATATGTGTCATCCTGTGATCTTGTGGGAAATCAGTTGACCTTATGGCTATTGGCCTTTTTGTTTATCCTTGTACAGAAAGCACTTTTTAGTTCAGATCAAGGCTTCTTAGATAAATGCATTTTTAAAAAGCCGCCTCTCATACATTTACTGCAGCCCTTCCAAGAAGTTGCCTTTGTTGTCCCCCCCCCCCATTTGCAGCTCTCAGTTGAAAGTGTCTCAACTTGGATGAAAAAGCATACGCTTTATATATCAATTTGTGCCTTTAAAATACGACCTTCTGTCTCTCTTCCTGTCGCACTTGAAACAGGCATATCCAAGTGTGTTTGAATGCAGCACATAAGGTTAAAAAATGCTGCTGGGAACATAAATGAGGTTCAATTGAAAATTTGTACATCGATTGTATTATAGTGCGACATTTCAGAGCTAAACATTTCGAAGCACCATTCACAGAATTAGACCACAACACCAGGCAAAGACTTAAACCCCCTCACTGATCTAGATAGGGTACACCAGCAATTCATTAATTTTTTTTAAAAAAACATTCTCACAATCCTTTTAAAAAAAGTTTTATTAGGGTTTCTAGAGAAAAATACAAAGGTTAATATCTAATATCTTTTCCCACTTTTATCTGAACTAAGACTTTCTTTTCCACCCCAATCAGCAATCCATTGCTCCGTGTCCAGAGAAGCGGACACGCAGCAATGGATTCAAACTACAAGAAAGAAGTATTCCACCTAAACATTAGGAAGAACTTCCTGACAGTGAGAGCTGTTCGACAGTAGAATTTGCTGCCAGGGAGTGTGGTGGAGTCTCCTTCTTTGGAGGTCTTTAAGCGGAGGCTTGACAGCCATCTGTCAGGAATGCTTTGATGGTGTTTCCTGCTTGGCAGGGGGTTGGACTGGATGGCCCTTGTGGTCTCTTCCAACTCTATGATTCTATGATTTTGCCTTCTAATTGCAGGGAGTGGTTCAATTCCAGACTTCTTTCGAATTATGAAGCGGCAGTTTACAGAGGAAGAGTGGAGAGCAATCAAGTCCATGAACAGTGAATGGCTTCAGTTGGATATGTTTCATAGGCACTGGGTAACTGACCATTTTTATTTTTAATCGTTTATCCATAATCCAGTCAACACAGCCCCTCTTCAAATATTTGAGTGGCTTTGTTTTGAATAACTTTTATTGAATCGTTTATATATTTGCTTTGAAAGCCTACAAAGAAGAATTCGGAGGAGGATTTTGTTTGGCCTGCATTTTGTAAAACAATTGTGTTTAAATGTATCAAATGTACAAAACGCCATAATATTAATATATAACATAGAATGCACAATACAAATCTTAAATACTGTAATGCACTATAATCATATTTCATACATAATTTCAATATTTGCTGCTATCATTAACAATCAGTCTTTATGTACCACCTCCTAAAATACGTTTAATTAGTGTGGTGACATATTTTTCACTACTTCCAACAAATCTATGGATTATGCTTATTTTTCAAATTTCACACACCTCCTAATTTTAAATTACAGGTCTCAATTTAAAAAATGTACCAAAGTGCATCAAAAGTAGTATTTTAGGATGAAATACATTTAGAAATGTGTTCACCAAGCTAAAATACTATTTTGTGATAAAATATGTATTTTCATATGTATTTTTTTAACAAATGTTCTAATTAACTTTATTAAATTTCTTCATCAACTACATTAGTTTCATATAATATTTTTCACAATAATAGGCATAATACATACATATCATACATGAAGACACAAATATTATTCATACAAATACCCAATTATTAAACTGTCAGTAAATATTAAATATTTTATAATTCATTAATCTGCTCTTTTAAAATTCTCATTGTTACATTAAATATTAAATAAGAGAATATGAATTCCCCCCATCTTCCATTATTCCTCCTTTCTTATATATTGCTCTGCTAATTTCCAGTCTTCCCATTTTCCTCCGTATCCCTCCACTTCTTTAACGTGATTGTTAATGTAATAATTGACATTTCTTCCCCTATTTTTCTAATTACTTCTTTTCCAAACCCTGCTCACATCTTTCTTCAACATTTTAGCATTCACAATCCCTGTCAGGGTTAAATTATACAGTATCTTGAGTCTAGATTTACTTGCAATTCTTGGGGTGGGGGTGGGGATTCACATAGTTTGGGAGACATAATAGAAAATATTCAGTTATTATCTCCTTAAATTTTTCATTTATAACTTATTAGCACCGCCCTCCAATATTGCTTCCCCCTTGCACACTCGCACCATGAATGGATACAATCTCTCTTAATGTTATTACAGAACCAACATGTCTTCCTGTAGACAGGAATAATTCTTCAGTTACTTGCTTTGTACAACATTGAAGCATTTCCCCTCTCATCTCTTCCCTGCCAAACAATTGATGGGCAGGTGGATTCCCCAACCATTTCCGCGCATGCGCAGGAGGTGGCATTGCGGGCATTCACGACCCGATCACGCGCACAGGGCCTGTGCGATTGGAAGGATTTCCGCCGCATCGCCCAAAGGCCAACCAACCCGGTCAGCGGGGGGGGGGGGGGGCGTGTCCTGCTTCCCTTTAAGCAGGAAACAGCGGGAATCCTCTCTCTTTCGCTCCAGACCCCAGGTAATAAATAAATAAGAATAACATTTGATCAGTTAAATCATCCATTAAGCCTAGGGAATGGCTTGATGACCGAATTCCACTAAAGCTAAACAAGGAAGATGCTTTGCAAGGTGCTAGGGTGGGAGATTGCCTAAGAGCCATACATAAGCCACTTTAAGTTACTTGTAGGAAGAATAAACAGATAATCAATAAACTGAATGATCAGCTAAAATCCATTGACAGCCCTTCAGGGTTCGTGACCAGTTCTTATTAATGCAGTGGGCATTTTTGTAACTCGGGTATCTGAAAGAAGGCTTCTGTGTTGTTCCATGCTTACTCCTGCCAATTGTACTTGCAAGATATAACCATAGAAATTCTCTATACATAACAGGCAGAAGAAAAAGACCAGGGATTTGGCTCTGGTTTAAACATGTCTAGGCGTGGAATAATTTTAAATGTAAGTGGGGGGAGGGACACAGTATAGAGTCTTGTGGTTCCTATTAGGCAGAGATTCAGAAAGCCACTCTGCATATAGGGATTGGGATACTGCTCTTAACCATACACGGGTTGACCACCTGCATTTTGATTTGTTTTACTTTTAGGCACTAAAAGAGAGCTTTATAAAAGCCATTGGTGTCGGGATAGGTTTTGACCTTCAGAGGATTGAGTTTAATGTATCCCCACTGCAACTGGAAGTGGGGAAAACGTATAAGGAGACAGTTATGCTCTTGGATGGTGAAGAAGAAAAGGAATGGAGTTTTGAGGTGAGGCTCCAACCTACAAACTGATCCCTAAAGTTATACTATATACTGTCTTGAAATACCATAAGATGTTGGTGTGCAACACATAAATTGCCTACTCGTCAGCCCCTGCTTGCTTGGGATCCCGATTTGTGAGGGTGCAGGGGTGGGAGAAGAAGAGGAGCGTGCCCAGTCGGTTGTGTGGCCAGTGTTTCTGGGTCCCCTCGAAAATCCATTGGCCCAGGGGAGACCATCGGTTGTGCCTGATTGATTTTAAGGGCAGAGGGCGGACTTGAGGCACAACTTTCTCCCCCTTATGCTTCTCTTTGCCCACCAAAGCCTCTCCTTTCCCCCGGCTTGGTATTTGTGCTGCGTCTCGAGGAGCAATCAAAACTACATTCACGTTTTCCCTGTAATGGCCAAATTTGCCCATGGCTTTCGGGAGCGATTGTGCTGTTGCTTTGTTGAGCTCTCATAAAGAAATTTGCTGGTGTTTCCAAAGAAGGAAGAAAAAAAACAAGCTTTGTCTGCTGGAAATGCTGCAGAACCTTATAATGCACCCAGTTGGAGCACCCGTAAAGCTTTTAACGTCTGCAGTCTGGGGGGACCTCATGCCAGTAGTGGCAGTAACTAACATTTAGACTCCTATGTTTGCTTTTCGAAATGGGAAATGATGTTAATATTAAGTCACCGAGAAATAACCTCTTAACTTCACTTTAGGGAACTCAGTTTCTGCTTTGATAATGTATGAAATGGGGGGGGGGAAGGGAGGTCAAGTATAGTAGGTAAAAAAGAGACTTCTTTTTTTTACCACCCACAGTGAACAGAATAGAAATTGTCAAAGCACTGGTCTTCAGCTGATGAGTTAGGACCCCCCCCCCCAGTAGGTCATGCGCTGACAGCTAATGGCTCCATTGCTGTTTTCTTTATTTTCTGTTTCCTTTAAAATAGGGAGAAAGAAAATCCAAATGATGGGGTGGGAAGAGGGTTACAGGGTAACCAAAGGGTAGCCTACTCTTCTGTGGTTGTGTAGAAGACGATGCATTAGTAGCTGTGACTTTTTTCAGCACCGCTTGACAAATTTGCAGCTACCAAAATCCTCATTTATATAGACAGGGGGGCCTGGTGGGGTGGATTTTGCCCCTGGACAGGAGGTTCCCCACCCCTTCCTTAATATTACTTGCTACAAATATGCTCTAGAGCAGATCCACCTTGGCAATATTGCACACGTGGAACAGGAAGTGTTACATAAGAGAGTTGACAGGCCAACAGGTTAATTTACCTAGGCTGTCACTTCACCGGACTTCCTGAAACAATGGGAAAATGTAGGCAGTTTTTCCAGTCTGTACTGTCTAAACTTTTACTCTCCTACGTTTGTTTGTTATTGGTGTTGGTAGTTATTCGGTACACTTTCCCCCCTTTTGCCATCTAGGAAACACGGCTAGATGATTGTCACCATGTTGCAGTTGCTCTGGGGAAACCAGGAGAGTTCGGAGAGAAGCCTGCTGCGGTAAGATGTTCGGGTAATTTTCAATATCAAGCAGAATTGCTAGTAGTTTTGTGATATTGTGTCTTCTGCCTTGAGATGGCTTTATGCTAAATAGCTGTTGAATTTTAAAATACACAATAGCACTCTTGACGGGGATACAATTCCAAGCAGCTGTTAATAAAAACCTAGAGTAGAAAATACCGTCCACCTGTATTCAGATCCTAGAATAAACTTAATCAATAACAATAATCAATAAACAATATCATATACTTGGGATATGATATTGGAGATCATCTAGCCCATCTGCTGCTCAGTCCAGCAGTTCCTGGACCTGCTTAGCTCTGCCACCAGAAAACTCCATGGTGGGGCTCTCTGCTGGCTGCTGCTAGAACTTGCTGGCACAGGGAGGAGAGAAACCAGAGGTCCTATTATGTAAAACAGATTTCTGTTGCACAAGCAAGTGGGCATCATTGGATTTCGGCCAATGTGAAAATATAAAAGCGGTTAAAAAAAAGGGGGGGTAGCAAAAGCAGAATCAATCAACAATGATTTCAAATCAAATCAACTGAAGCAATTAATGTATAAATATCTGCTTTTCACAAAATCTATTAAAGGGAGCCATGAATCACAAATGTTTCCATATGCTTTCTCCCTCACACAACTGAATGTTCTCAGTTATTTTGGGCATTTCTTGATGTGATCACACAACAGCATGGATTCCTTTTTCTTCTCTCTCACTGAATCAGCATGCATATGCATTGGTGCATACATTATCATCATCATCATCGTCATACTATTGTTTAAATAATTAATATACTGCCTTTCATCTGAAGAAGAAATACCATGGTGGTTCACAATTGAATAAAAGCCAATAGCAAAATAACAAGAATACAGTGGTACCGGAGCCCCGTTTGCATCATGAGCAGTCTGCAACCCGCAGCGCCGCTTCTGCGCACGCGCGTGACGTCATTTGGCGCGTTTGCGCATGCGCGAACCAGCGAACCCGGAAGTAACCCGTTCTGGTACTTCCAGGTTCGGTGCGTTCGTAACCTGCGCCGTTCGCAACCCGCAGCGAACGCAACACGAGGTGCGACTGTAAACCCAGTTACAAAAATAAGACTACATTAAAACATCCATAATTAAAATATATAAAACTAAATCCATTAAAACAGACACAGTAAATGCTTGTCTAAACTGGTGTGTCTTCAAGAGCTGGTGGAATGCCAATATCGATGGAGCTTCCCATATTTCAGCATATAAGATGGAATGGTGGACAGTTGTGTACCGAAAAGTACAGAAAACTGCACGTGGCAGTTTCAAGCAGGGAAGAATGTGGGGCAGAGCAGACTGACCAAATGATAATGGACCAAAATGGGGAAAGTCTGATCCCCTTCACCCTGGTCCTTCAGATTCCAGAACCTTGGGGTTGTGCTCAAATGTGAACATACTGGGTTGCCCTTCAAAATTAGAATTAGATCTATCTTTCTCTGCCTCTCCCATCTGTAAAATGTGTGTGTGTGTGTGTGTGTGTGTGTGTGTTTTAATGTTACAAACAGGGAAAAATAATTACAACCTTGTTCTTCAATCATGGAAATACTGATCTGCATTTCTGTGAATTGAATCCCCCCTTTCTTCTTCTTCTTCTTCTTCTTCTTCTTCTTCTTCTTCTTCTTCTTCTTCTTCTTCTTCTCAGGTGCTTTCTTCTGCTGTGACCCAGGCTACATTTACAACACTGACTTTTGATGATTTAGTTGCCTCTGCTGTGCCTCTTGCACCTGAAGAACCTGCCTGCTGGGATAGCTTTTGTGCTAAGCAGGAATCGCCAACCCGCCAGGGTTCCAATCCAAGATAAGAGAGGCTGCGTTTGCAAGGAGAGAAGCTGAAAGCACTCACAAAGGACACACACTGTTCCCCTTTCCAGTAGTTAATTTGTATGTTTGGTGGTCGTGGTGGTGGGAATGCTAAAATTGCCTTTTGTGTTCTAGTTTTTTTGCTGTTCTGTACGGAATGATTACATTTTTCATTGACCTTTTCCAGGAAGACTGGATTCAGAAGAGGAAAAACTGTTGGGTTTTCTGCTCTCTGGCTGAGTTCATATTATTATCAGCTGCTGAATCTTTGTATTTCATTTCTGCAGATATAACCGAGAGAGGGAAAGAAAGGAATGGTGTTGGCTGACTTTAAGAATATTACATCAATCCTGATTTAAATGTAGTATTTTCCTATAGTGGAAGAGTTGGTGCATTTCTGTGTTTCCTCAAGTACCTTGAGTAATGTTTATCAGGAGGACTTCACATGTATGGCTCTTTATCCAATAACCTGATTAATGCAGTAGCACCATTTGAAGACACAAATCATACAAACGGAACAATTATCCATTCAGCAGTACCTAAGAAATCCCTTTGTAGTCATGGTAAGGACAAGGGCGCATGGCCACTCTCCTACCAAAGGGAAGGGCACACTTGTCCAGTAAAACATGAACCAGGTCTTTATTGTTTATTTTCCTGATAAGCAATTTGCCATTTCTGATTCCTAAAGTACATGCAGTGAGTAAGTCTGCAAAGTTAAAATGTGCATATGTAGAGTATTTGGCAGGAGATGCCTTGGGTCCATGGAATAAAGCGGTGCTAGTGTGGAGACCCTACAATTTTAAAAGGGCAAGGGAACGACCACCTAAGTGATGGGCGGATGATCTAAAACTAACAGCAGGGTTTTATGTGGAATACTACTAAACCTTAGGTTACGTAAATACAATCCTGATAACGACACACACAATGTAACAGGCTGTTTTTGACTATGTAACTTCTATTTCAAACACAATTCAACATATATTATCTCACAAAGTGTAATTCCATAAACCAACACATCATGCAAACAGAACTGTAAGGGCGTTTAGTGGTTGCTCATGAGTAAAGTGCCAGACGCCGAACTTCTAAAAACGAAGTTCTTTATTGTGCACAGCTATATACAGTGGAGCAAAAGATAAAACATCCATCTCATCCCTCCGCAGAGTCCAGGAATGAGCTCTTCCTGTTCTTTGTCCAACAAAAGAGGCGCGGGATTCTGAACCCCCGCCTCCCCCTTCCACGTCCTTCCTGTCTGCGCCCTCAGAGCGTGGGAACCTGACCCCGTTCCCCGCTTTCCCCTCGGTGCTGAGGCTCCGCGATCCTCTCAGAGCCCCTGCACCGCCTTCCTGCCTCTGACTCTCCCTCCCCACTGGAGGAATGGTCGCTTCTGGCTGAGGAGGGGGAGGACGGGCTAATAAATAGTTTGGGGGGTTCTCTATACTGCAGACGCTCCCGCGCTCCCACCAGCCGCGGGGAGGGGGGTTTCCTGACAAGAACATATGAAGAAAATTAAAGTCCCATGGATGGTCAGGAGACAGAGTACATTCGGTTCCTAAACTGGCATATTGGCAATAACCACAATCTGGTATGCTAATCTTATGATGTTCCACGTATCGCTGCTTTGAGGATTCTAACGTTCCTTGTATGTAAATATTGGATCAGATGAAAACTTGAAGGTATGGCATGACAAGGATCCCTGGACAATACCTTGTTTTGCCCCAAACAGGCTTCATCAGCCGTGCATACTCTAAATTAAACAAACATGATATAACATAGGTAATCCTTATGCAAACTAAGTAACATAACATACAAATTAAAACGAACAAGTTTACATACCATATTCTTGTATGACGGAAACATGGAACGAAATAAATTCAGTTAATCCAATCACTGGCCAAAGTTCCTTTTTATACAGAGAGGCAGTATAGAGTCTAACAAAGGTGGCTACAATTTCTGTAAATGTTAATAAAAGAGACCACGTTTAAAGAAATTAATGATGTACCTTTAAGAACTAACACATAATAACTCGTGGGTGTGAGATGCTGCAGAAGATTTTCTTGCATCTTCAGTTGCTACATAGCCGCTACCACACAGACGATGAGAAAACAAGCGGGGAAAATATAGTAAACCTTCATTCTTAGTGCATGGCAATGGTAAAAATGTTACTGAGCACCAAGAAAATAAGGGGTCTCTAGTGGCACTAAGAAGCTGAAATAAACACAAGGAGATAACAGTGGTGGTGTTATATAAATTATTAATGGAATAGGCAAGTTCTGCTCAAAGTTTGGATATATGAATAGTAATTCATATCCTAAGTTTGGATAAGTGAATAGCAAGAGTTGTCTGCACTGGAACCCCTGACAGATGCCGGGTTTACAAAAAAAAAAAAAAAAAAAAATAGTTCTGCAATGCAGTGCTTGAGCAGAAAGTGCAGCCTCACATGCTTATTTTGGCTTATAATAGACTATTTTTCCTGGTGCATTTTAACAACGATCAACATTTGTTCAAGGGTTTCACCTCAATGCACTGAAAATAGCACTCTCCATAATGTATAGAATGCATTCTTTAATCATGCGGTGTAAATATGAAAGCAAGGGGAGAAAATGTTCTCCAGTAACATTTGGTTCCCTGGAGTTGTTTTGTTTCTAGGTTGTAGGCAGTGCTGCTCTTGTCTGGGGTTGAAGTGGCACCCTGGAAGTCTCCAGTTCTGGCAAGGCCAAGCCCGGGTTGGGTGGAAATTCATGCAGCAAGCAGCAGTGGCTGGTGCAGTGGAGCTGCCCTCCTAAACCCTGGCATCAAAGTAGCTTATCTGGACAGTGGCAGCATGGTTGAGGGTGAGTGGACACACTGGCAGAGCCAATTTGGCACTCCCACTGGTTCATTCACATAGCTGCATTGTACCCAATCCAGGCAAGCTACTGTCAAACTAGTGACATTCCACCACATCAGCTGCTACTGGCAGTTATAGCAAATACTAAGCAGGAAGAGTTTGCCATATATAGAGACTATTTACACGCATTATATTTTTTCATTTTATCAGGATGTGTTTCCCTTTGAATGCTTATATTGATCATTGACATCACTAAAGCTCTTTAGAGTTCATATTACATTGTTTGGTCTCATGTTGCTCTGTTTTTTGATTCACGTCCTATATCTGACATCTCCAGTTAAAAGGATCAGATACATGATGTGGAACGCCCCTTCAGAGTCACAAAGTAGACCGGCCTTCTCCAACCTGCTGCCCTTCATATGTTGATGGACTCCCAAATCCCATCAGCCACAGCCAGCGTGGTCAATTGGGGTTGTGGTCCATCAACATCTGAAGAGGCATCATGTTTGGAAGGCTGGAGTTGACAATACTGGGCTAAATGGGCAAATAGCCTGAGCTCGTACGTGGCAGCAACTGTCTGCTCTTTTTTGGCTTCAGCACCCTGGACAGATCACAAAGAGCAGATGATTTGTTCAGCAAGTCCAACTGAACTTGCCAGGTAGGTTAGGCCAAGAGGTGGTGGCTGGTCCAATGACACCTAGTGAACTGCATGGCTTGAGTGGGAATTTGAACACAGGCCTCTCAGGTTTTAGTCCAACACGCTAACCGTCACACCAAACTGGCTTCCATGAGAACATTTTCCTTGCCAGGATTTCAAGTTAGCTATTTTTGTTTCCATTATTTCTGCCATGGTTCTTGGAAAATCCTGAAGAAGAAAAAGAAGAAGAGAAGAATTTGGATTTGATATCCCGAAGGAGTCTCAAAGCGGCTGACATTCTCCTTTCCCTTCCTCCCATACAACAAACACTCTGTGAGGTGAGTGGGGCTGAGAGACTTCAAAGAAGTGCGACTAGCCCAAGGTCACCTAGCAGCTGCATGTGGAGGAGCAGAGATGTGAACCCGGTTCACCAGATTACAAGTCTACCACTATTAACCACTACACCACACTGGCTCTCTCCTGCTGCACACAATGAAGGTACTCATTTAAAAGCACAAAGCGCTTGAGTTTTAAATCTCACATTGTACTCTAGAGCAGCCAAGCTGGATGATTCAATAATTCTAAATTCAAGACTGCACAAAGGTACAACAGCCCTCATGAGATTTCTCAGTGTTACAATTCAGTGGAACCTCATTTATTCACAATGAAGCATCACACTTCTCCGAGGAAGCGACTTTTAGCACATGCTGCTAATTGAGAATCATACCCTTAATGGCACCACATTGATTACCCAATACTAAGGCATGAAAACATTGGAAAATCTATTGAAAGAGGTGGGAAATTTTCTTTATGGAATATTTAAAAACTCATTAGCTTTCCTCAACTTTTTAGTGGAACTGAACCATAGCACTGGTTTGAGCAGGGGAATCCTGGGGTTCTGTTGCAGCTGCTTTCTATCTTAGATAGAATATAATACCATTGTATGTGGATTCAGGACTTACTTGTGAGTAATAAATAGGTCTTTATTCAGGCAAGCAACGGTACAGGCTGGGCTGCAGACACAGTGCTCAGAAGTCATGATTCAAGATTTCAGATAAGGGTATGAAGTTCAGATAAGACAGAAGCAACGAAGATGTCCCAACAAGTCTTCCCACCCCTCCCACCAGCTTTTAAAGGTGTTATTGTGAGTTGTCACCCACCACAAAGTCAAGTTGGAATTAGTCTTTAGGAAGTTCAGGTTGTTGCAATGCGAGCTGGGGGACAGGGGGTAGGGGTTAGAATTTATCTGCGAACATTTGCCTCCTGACTATTAATGTAATATATGGTAGTGAGAACCTCAAATATAACTGCTAATATTCTCATTTGCATTTAGATAAACATTATAAATACTGTTTAGGTAATAAGGGTTCTCGGGCTTCCTAAATGAATGCTAATGGTAAAAACAAATTTCAGCTTACCTGAAATTAGCTGTTTATTTCCTTGCATGATTAACTTGCTGACAGACATTTTGTCATTTCAATTACCATACCAGCCACACTTGGAAACGTAATATCACAACAGCACAATTCATGTGGAGCCGATTAAAGAAAGGGAAGGATTGTAAAAATTATACTTGATCTTCATCTTTTCTGATTGCGTAGTCAGTGAAGAGGAGGAAGCTAAAATCCAGGACCACCCATTCA
Organism: Lacerta agilis; assembly: GCF_009819535.1. NCBI lineage: Eukaryota > Metazoa > Chordata > Lepidosauria > Squamata > Lacertidae > Lacerta > Lacerta agilis. The sequence continues at coordinate 19,717,039 of NC_046315.1, forward strand.
AATGGTTGTAAGAAGGCAAGAAGATAGTATCTGAACAGAGCCTGACTTTCCCATCACCTGTTACTTGTTTTTTAAAAGAAGTAACTCTGGATATACTCAGGATTGAACCTGTACAATCTGCTTACAAAGGATGTACATTAGCACTAAGCTGCAGTCTTTTAGCTTGAGCTATGGTGCCTCTCCTTGCTGAGCTGTTTGGGCAGAACTGACATCCAACATTAGCATGTAGCCTTGAATGAACCCAGCATCTAATGTATGGGTAGGCAAACTAAGGCCCCGGGGGCCGGATCAGGCCCAATCACCTTCTAAATCCAGCCCACAGACAGTCCGGGAATCAGTGTGTTTTTACATGAGTAGAATGTGTCTATTTTATTTAAAATGCATCTCTGGGTTATTTGTGGGACATAGGAATTCATTCATCCCCCCCCCATATAGTCCTGCCCCACACAAGGTCTGAGGGACAGAGGACTAGCCCTCTGCTGAAAAAGTTTGCTGACCCCTGATCTATTGCTTCACCTGACAAGAATCCATTGAGCAGCATTTATTAGAACTCATTAGTGAGTATTGCGGCTGTTTTTCATTTATTGGAATGGTAAGTGGGTATGGCAAAAGAAAAGTATTTTCTGAGCCAAGTGAAAGTTAATTCATATATACTGATAATATTTCTCAGACAACCCTCCCCTCAACAACAACAACAAAAATAATTATAATATATAGTCATTATAATAAAGCGCACCTTGTAAATTTAGAGAGACACGTGAATGCAGCATCGGTTTCCAAAAAAATGATTTTCTAAAATATCAAAGAACATATTCACCCATAATTATAAGTGGCAGATGACTCCATATATACAGCTGAAGCTCAGTCTCTTCCATATTACCCTGAAACAATTTTTACTGCAGAATCTATGGCACAGTGGAAATGAGCTAGCAGCTCTGATAAGCTATGAAAATCAGTCTCCTATAAATGAAAGTTTTGCCATTAGATGAAATGAGTGGAGGTTAGGCTCCAACTCAATTTTGCTCAGCTTTAATGAAGTTTATAACTGAATTTTCATCCACTGGCAAAATGACTTTCTCTGAGAAAGCAGACCAGAAATCTGAAGAAGAACCATGTTAGTTTTTTGAAACAAAAACTATGTAGTTCTGCAATATGCTCCTTTGTTGAGCACATTTCTGTCACACCAAGTGCATGGAATGGCCAGTGAAGATATGTCTTGTGTGTTGCCTTAGGACTGTAGAATCAACTTTTTACTTTTATTTTTGTTTTGTTTTGTTTTGTTGAAAAGCAGCCCCATGCAGAGAGCACTGCAACAATCTAATCCAGAAAGCTTCCAGACTGTCACTAGTTTGAAGGATGGATTCAAGTGCACACCGTAAATCTAGGTTTGCACAATGAAAATGGAATAAAATGCTTTGTAGCCCTTTGCAACAAATCCACCTTAAAAAAGAAACAGGTGTTTTTGCAAATAGGAAAGTGACAGGGGAAAGAAAAGTGTGGGATGAACGAATATTAATGGGAAGACATATAAGCATTCTACAAGCAAATCAAGGTAAGTATGCATTGAATGTACACTGCTGGATATTCACAGACAGAAATGTTCTATACAGATTGAAAATATTCTAGCCTCCATGTAAGCTTTGTGGAAGCAAATCAGCCTGCACAATGAGCAGGCTATCTGGAGGAGCCCATGATATGAGATGCTATAAATAGGGATGGGGGAGAAATTTGATTCGGCCATCTGTCAGGAATGCTTTGATGGTGTTTCCTGCTTGGCAGGGGGTTGGACTGGATGGCCCTTGTGGTCTCTTAAAACTCTATGATTCTATGGTTTGCATTTAAAAGTTAATCTTTCCATTTTGCATTTTCTGAAATAATATGCAAATTGAAACACAGCTATCCTTCAAAACTCACACTTACCTGAATTTTGCAATGCCGTTCCCCAACCAATCATTGTTTACAAAAATGCATATATTGGGGGAAGAGTCCATAAAAATGAGTATATTCACAAAAATGTGCCAATATTCATTCTACTGGGGGAAATTGCTTGCAAAAATGTGTACATTAGTCAAATCTATATATATAAAAAAATGTGGTTATCAGGAGGAATTTGCAGTGAAGTGCTGGTGAATTTGCATGAGGGTTCTTTTTAACAAAAATAAAGAAAATGACAAGTTGTTGCAGAAGTATGGAGAACTGAATTTAAGATGAGGAAAATGAGAAACAGAGAAACACCCCTACCCATAAATTAGTGTGCCGATCCTTGCTCCTTCATGAGCTAATTCAGGAAAGATGATAGCTAACTCATCCCATCCAGATTAAAAGTCAAAATGAAGCTATTTCAAGTTGTAGCTGGACACCTTCCAAAGAACTCTTCTAACCAAGCTGGCTCTAGATGCCTTGGCAATTAACTGAGCTTCTCCATATCGCCAGCAAGCTCAAAAGAGGAATTAGATGCTGGGCAAGTCTTGCGAAAGGACACTGTATCCTTGCTTTCAGCTAGAGGAATGCTACAAGCCAATCATCTTGTGAAGATGGATGCTTGCCAGCTATGTTGTCCTGAGATAACTGCCGTCCTCCTATTGCATGGCTACTTCTAGGAAGTCAACGCAATGATGGGTGTGAAAAGGGCAGTTGAAAACAAATTGTAGAATGTGATTAAAAGTAATGCCTAATTTACCCAACCAAATTGAATTTGCTGACTTGTAAACAGGATTTGCATAATCCAATATAGGGGAAAAATTGCCTGTGAGGGTAGAAACACTTCCTGGCTTTCTAACATTGTCAGCTTGTAAGAAACAATTTTCACATCATAAAATGAAATGTAATGACAAACCACACGCAAAACAAAACAAGGGGTGGGGGAAACCTCCAAATGGAACTATTTGCTTCCAAACAAAGAAAGGAAAATAAATCCAGCTATAGCAGCACAACAGTTCAAGGCTACATTTCCATGCATCAGTTTTCCTCCTGAACAATACTTACGCATAGGAAAATAATGCATTTTTAACAAGGAAAATGCATAGAATAACAAAATGACAAAAATAACGAAAAATATTGCACACCTTGATCTCACAGTCTTGGCAGGCCCAACAAACAGATACAGCCCTCTCCTCTTCTACCTGCCACCAGGGAAAAACTCGGCAAATATTTTTATTTTTTTACATTCATACTAGTTGTTGGCTTAAAAAAAAGCCCCATGCTTGCCTGTGCTCTGGTAAATGGCAAGTTGTTAAAACTGTACAAATGTACAAATCCTACACACAAGAAGCTGGTGCAAAGCTTAAAGGCACCCAGTGAGCTTAATGGCTGAGTGAGGATTTGAACCCTAGCCTCCTAGGCCCTAGTCCAACATTCTAATCACTATGATACACTGTCACTTCGTAAAAAGCAAAACAGAAAAAGAATCCTTAATTGGGAGGAGGGAGCGGTCAGTGGAATTTTGCAGCTAAGATATGCAGAAGGAACACCCTCATTTTCTCCTCACAGTTTTCGTTTTTATTTTTTGTCTTCTTGCTTGTGAACTGCCTGGGTTCTTGCAGGGCAGAGGAGCATGTGGTTGTTTTTTTAAAAATAAATAAATGGACATGTTGCATTCCATCTCGCAAAAATGCTTAGTTTCCCATGGAAACCAAGCAATTTCCTTTTCAAATAAACACCAAAATATAAGGCTGCTGCAAGTGAATGAAAACTGACATTTCAGTTAATTTCTTTTGAAGCTGCCAAGCATTTGCTCATTCTATGGAAAAGGCCTACAGACCCGGCGTTCATCAACTTGTAAGGAGATGACAGCACCTTATGCCAGAGTAACATATTACTCTTTGATTGTTGAGATCAGGTAGTCTGTGCAGGTTTGGGCTTCAGGTTTTTTGTTGTTGTTTTAGAGTGGGGAAAGAAGGTGACAAAAAGACAGACATACTTCTTTCTAGAACTTCCCTCTGTTGTTTTAAGCATTTCTTCCCTACCCCGTGAGCCTTTGTTTCTGATCACACTTCATCTAATTTAGTCCTATTCATCGTAGATGTTTTTCATTTATATTATGAGCCTCTTTAGGGACGTGGGTGGCACTGTGGGTTAAACCACTGAGCCTACGGCTTGCCGCGGGTCGAATCCCCACAACAGGGTGAACTCCCATTGCTCGGTCCCTGCTCCTGCCAACCTAGCAGTTCGAAAGCACGTCAAAGTGCAAGTAGATAAATAGGTACCGCTCCAGCGGGAAGGTAAACGGCGTTTCTGTGCGCTTCTCTGGTTCACCAGAAGCGGCTTTGTCATGCTGACCACATGACCTGGAAGCTGTATGCTGGCTCCCTCGGCCATTAACACGAGATGAGCGCTGCAACCCCAGAGTCGTCCGGGACTGGACCTAATGGTCAGGGGTCCCTTTACCTTTAAGTATAGAGGTTTGCAACCATACTGTTTGAGTCTCAGAAGGAACATCACTAGGGTTTACTTACTCAGCCTACAGTTTGTGTTTTAAGAAACTCGACACTTAAGGGCACAGAGATGCATCTAATGAATCATATAGTTTGTCCCTCTGTCCAGCCCTTTGCCAAGATGGAATATCTGTTTCTTTTCCCCCCTGGAAACTGCATGAAGTTTGTTCTGGTTTTGCTCTGTTTCCATGGTTAAAAAAAACCACACACACACTCCTCCAAAAGTTTCAAAATCATCACTTCACCTGCATCTGTGTGACTTTTGTTGTAAATATTGGGCGAGGAAACTATGAGGCTGAAAAGGAAGAAGTAAAGCAAAAAAACAAAAACGTTCAAGTGCCTATTATGTTACTTTGGGAAATGTTAGGTTGGGGCCCAAAGCTGAATGGGAAAGCACATGCTCTCCAACACGATGTGGGGGGAAACTGGGATGCCATCTTACAGGGTCACACGAGTCATGTGACCCACGCAAGTTTGCGTACCCCCCCATACTGCTTTGCTTATAGAAGATCACAGGTCCTGGTATTAGTATTTGCACTTAAAAGGATCAGGTGGGACTGCTGGGCATTTTAGATTGCTGCTGTCAATCAAAGCAAATCATTTATTTTCTTGTTTCTGATATATCCTGCCTTTCTTTCACCACAGAACCCAAGGCAAGGTACATGACATTCCTAGGAGGAGCAATTCTGAAGGAGTTTGGAGAGTGGTATGCGTCACATGAAGGTGGTCCCAAGAACTGCTAGACAACAGTGGACTAGATGGCCAAATCCGCTCCACTTACCTGTGGGGAGGAGTTGCGGTGGACCGCGTGGTCGCCCTCTCACTTCCGGGTGGGTGGGGGACTTTGTCCCTCGCTGCCCGGAGGATTCCCGGCCACGTCAGCAAACAGCTGGCCAACTGGCTGGCTAGGGGGGCGTGGCTGGGACTCCCCTTTAAAGGCAGAAGTGCGAGCCGGAGGGCTTCCTTAGATATAGTCAGGTCCACTCAATGCCTAAGCCAATACCGCTCACATTCTGTAACCAATAAAGTTGTGGCCAAATTTTGCCCAATAACATTAACCTTATATCCTGTGTCCTTGTGTTTTATTTCATCCTTGAGGGGGCGGCCACAGGGTCTCAACACGCAAATAACCTAAACTGGTATAAGGCAGCTTTCTATCCACTTTTCGCCTTGCTTGTCTCATTCATTTCCTCTGTTCCTTCTGAAAATGTGTGTTTACATGTTAAATCTAAGGCCATGGGGAAGCATGATTAATTTACCCCTAGTTAATTTACAATGTTAACTTTTCCTTCCAAGTTTCCACCTTCCTCTCACACCTCTTTTGACATTAGCCTTCCTATTCAAGAGATCAAGGGATATTTCTCCTTGCCGATTCTCTGTATTTATCTCCGGTTGCATTTTGCAAATGCGTTGGGCACACACGGCAGAAGCCCACTGTGCCTTCTGTTGGCTTAGAGAATTATCCTGCAAAGTCCACGCCTGTGTAATTCATTGTGTAAATTAGATAGCAATGGCGGGAAATAGCTTTTTGTAGCGTTGCACAATTTCTATAGCTGGATTAATTTGATTAAGTAGTTGTTTGCGGATGGAAACAAATGCAATCGCAATTGGAATTGAAATTGGAATAAACCTGGCAGGAGCATGAACAGTTTATCAAACCTAAATAAAGCCCCCCTAGATAAATCTCTTTGGTGAATTCTAGAAGAGTAACTATGTTAGTTGGTACCAGCTGCAAAAAGACAATAATGTAGTGGCATTCAGTGGTGGCTAGTGCCCATTGGGTCTGGCTGTTAAGTATAATCATTTAATGTACATTGAAATGGAATGTGTTGTACTGTGAAGCATGACTGGAAATTTCCATTGAAGCTGAAGAAGAGCCTAACAGGTTAATCATTCATGGAGCTGTATCATGGGACTGTACCTCTGCTGGCTCTGTCACATGAAAGAGGTTGTATTACAGGTCTACACACATGCTAATCTATAGGCATCCATCTTGGGTGGAGCAAGAAATTTGTGCTAAAAGACTCTAAAAATTTGTGCTGAAACACTCAAATTTCCACAAAAAAAACCACATGTTGCCGTGAAAGTGTGGAGAACACAATATGAGAGTAGAAAAAGCAAGAAACGGAAAGAAATGGAAACTGAAAGATGTGCCCATCTCTAATTAGAAACCATGTTTGCCCCATCCTGGCACAGCACTCCGGCTGCAGGCTAGCTTAGCAGGCAGGGATTGGGCCAGGTGGCACACCCAGATCTGTCTTCCACCTGAGAGGGACAGCTGCCAGGCTCAGGAGGAACATCTGAGGCACCAACTGCTTGAGGCAGTTGCTTCACCCTGGTTAATGGCAGGGCTGGCTTTGGATTTTACAGTTCTTGAGTGAATAGTACTCATCAGCCATGCCAATCAAGAATATTTCCCATGCGCTCAGCTAGCACAGAGACGCTTGTGTTCTTGTCACTGGGGAGGGTCTGTTTGGCTGACCTTGACATTCTTGGTGGTGGTGAGGTGCGGGGGGAGAGAGTTGTGGAGGACGTGCTGACAGAAAACAGGCTGGCTCTGAGATAATGTGCTGTCTCCAGAGGAAGATTGAGTTCATCAGTAATCTTTACAAGTTGCCGTTTTGTTTACCCTGGAAAATAGCCTTGGAGAGGGGTCTGAGTGCCTCAGTCATTCTCTTGGCCACTGAGCTGTGTGAGAGATTATATGTTGAGGGAGCGTGGGACCAGCAAGTGACAGGACACATTAAAACAAGAGGGAAGTGTGAGGGGTGGGAGGTGTTTCTCTCTCTCTCTCTCTCTCTCTCTCTCTCTCTCTCTCTCTCTCTCTCTCTCTCTCTCTCTCCCCCCCCCCCCTCTCCAAGCATTCAAGGGCAAGTCTGTCTGCCAGATGGAATACAAAGAGCAAACTGAAAGGAGTCAGACACAGGTCCTTTTCAGCGTCCTCTGATTTCTTCCTGTTACACACACACACCCTGCCACCATGGCTGCTGTCTAATCCCACTTTATGCCTCTTAGGAACATAGGAAACTGCCTTCTACCAAGTCAGACCCAAAGGTCCACCGATCTCAGTGCTATCAACGTTGACTGGCAGCAGGTCTCCAGGGTTTCAGACTTCCCCAGTCCTCCCCAGAGAAGCTGGGGACTGAGCCTGTGACTTTAGACATGCAAAGCAGATGCTCTGCAACCGAGCTGGGGTCCTTCCCTGTCCTTCCCCTCTACTCGAGTCTCTCTCCATCTCTGATCCAGGATGCTGGGGTGATCCTTGCTCCAACAGCTGGCCTGGGAAAGGAGATTTCTCCAGGCTGGAAAAGGTTCCCGATACCTGCCTCAGAGACTTGAAGAGAGAGTAAGAGAACCATCATTTCCCATGATGCACACACACGTTCCCATAAACCACGGCTCTTCCCAAGTTTACAAAACAACCAGGTCACAGACCAATGAGCGGCAAAAGCAATAAATTAGTAACAGAATGCATATATATCATATGTAAGGTACAATAAAAGGAAAAGAAACAAGACAAAGCTATGTTATAGAATGAGTAATCAATTCTAAATCTGTATAGAAACAGATGTAATAATAGTAAGAAGTAATAGGCAATCTAAATACTGTGTATCAGTTAAATGAAGTGATAAACAGTACCTTAGCATCAAAATCTTCAAATCTATACATCAGTTGAATAATACAAAGTCCAAATACTATAAAGCAATTGAATGACAAAAACTCTAGAATGTACTTCTTAGGAAGCTACTATACTATACCACAAAGTACAGTTATTTATTTCACCGAGACACAGTTTTTATTGTTTTGCATCCTCTTATTGTACTTCATATATGATATATGTATTTCATTACTCAGTGTCAGGGACTGGGCAGAGGAGGAATGGTGGAGACCGCCTCCCCAGCCTGACCCTTCCAGAGAAGAGGAAGACAGTTTAAACTTACAACAGGGGGTTGAGGGAGGTCACAGCTCAGAGGCAGATGAGGGGAAAATTTGGGAAATAATGGGAGAGGAAGAAGAGGAAGCACTGGGGGGGGGGTGACAGCTGATGGACACAGTGTCTTTAGAAAGCATTCCACACACACACACACACACACACACACACACACACACACACACACACACAAGAACCTGGCAAGCCTTGAAAGTAGGAGAGCAAAGAGCTCAAAGACAGAGGGCATGTAGCAGCACCCATAGAGGAGATGATGAGAATGAGGAAGGAGGAAGTGGAAGAGATGGGGTGGGGTGGGATGGAGATTCACTTGGGACAACGCCATTATTCAAGAGGCTGGGTTCTATAGCCTCTCTCCGTAAATACTGAATAAAAAGCAGACGGTAAGAACATTCCTTGTCTTTGTACGTTCCTGGGTAACGAGCCATGGGAGTCTCTGGCAGCAGCCTGACACTCAGTTGTTATTATTCCTGCCACTCACTGGTCCATGACCTGGTTATTTTGTATGTCTTTTTAAAGCGACCTCTCCTTTGGTTTACCATCTTAGCCAAACTATGTCCTTCTAAAGCAGTATAGGGGGAAACAGAAAAAAGGTTGGGTGCTCTCCAAGCCCCATGTAATTTGTGCACTGCTGCAGCCTCCCGGCAACCCATAAGAAGGAAGGGGTAATTGGATGGGCCAAAGCGTAATTGTACAACCCTGCCCCACCCTGTTCATCTACCCTGGTCATGGGACCTGCATTATGAGCTGAGGCCTGGCTTTCCTGGAGAGCATTTTGTGCAGTACGTTGGAGTTCACTCCCTTGAATGCTCATATAAAGTTCTTATTCCTCTTTGGCATGTCAAAACAATTCATTGTTAAAAGACAATTGGAGTGATTTCTCAAGTGATCTTGGACTGATGTTCGGAGTTTGATGCAGAGAGGAAGGGAGGTGGACCCATGTGTTTTCATATGACAGAGCAGTCAGAAACTAAGGCGTTGTTCGGTGAAGATTCCGACCCCTGAGAGAAGGCATCTTGAACTCACTCGCTTTCTGAATGTATGAATAATGGCATACAAGAAACATCTGCCTCAATCCATTAGGAGATGCAAATGGGAGGAATTAAGCTCTAATTTATGCACAATTTATGCACAATATCACGATAGGCAAGTTGGAGAGTTCACCTCTCCCTGGTTTCCTTTCCACACTTATTTGCATTCTTTTAATCATGGGTAGCGTGAGCAGTTGGTCTAAAAAATATTCTCAAAAACATATAACTTCACTGGACCAGTCTCCTTCCATTTTAATGCTAAATAGCACCCTCTTGCTGTTATATCTCTGTGCTTCAAGGACTCCTCTATGCTAGGCATGCTTTTATTGAGGATAACGGCATGTGCCCCTAAGGTAGTCTGGTACACAGTGTGAAATTGAAACTTCGGGGGAATAAGAATGAGTGCGGAAAGAGAAGTGGGGAAAGTTATTTTTGGAAAGGTAATTCATTCCCTCTTCTTTTAAGTGCCTTGGAAAGAATGATGGGCAGCTTCCAGTATTTCTTTCTACTATCATATTTTGCATTAAGCTGAAGATCTTCCCATCCTTTCCTATTTTTTTTTTCAGACCATGTTTCACGGCAGTGAAACAGAAACACCTTTAGCAAAGCTGGGGTCTACTGCTTTGCTTCTGGGAGGAAGAGATGGTTAAGAACATAAGATGGTAAGAAGAGCCTGCTGGATCAGGCCAATGTCGCTTCTAGTCCAGCATCTTGTTCTCACAGTTGCCAACCAGATGCCTGCGGGAAACTGGCAAACGTGGTTGGACCTGGCAAGTTGTCAAATGATTTGCTTGCTTGAGTTGCCGATATGGCTGCCTTGAAGGAGCTGTAACTCACTTCTTAGACCAGGATGTGATGCTTAGAAGAGAGCAGGAGTCCAGGTGTTTGTGATTTCCAGGGTCGATGCTAAGCCTAGGAAGGCGCAAACCCATCCTTTTTGGTTTCTCACCATTTTTCATTTCCCCAGTCTTAACTTCTCATTTCAACATCAGTTTGTGGTTTGTTTCTATTTATTTATTTATTTTAAAAGTGTCCTTGTGAAAATTCATCAGCGAATTTCTTCATAAAATATCAGATGCCATGGCTGGGTGGGAGATCTCACTTGACCTTCCAACAGCAACATCTGGAGTGCAAGAAGTTTCCTCACACCTGTTCTAAACACACCTTTAATGTGGGAAGAGCGGAGTTGTCTCCACTCTACTTCATATAAAACTTGTTATTGGTATTTGCCAGTTTTACAGACAGCTCCATTTGACCTTAACATAATGAATTTCTATCTCCAGGTAAATAGGATTTTTGTCTTTAATTTATACTTGTCCAGAGTTAGGAATATTTCTTAGCTGGGCCAGATGGTAAAATGTCACCGACTTCCTTTGCAAAGCCTCACTAAACGATGCTTTGTGTTGTGTTTCCTAGGGAAATATCTGCCTTTGCTTTTATTTACGGCCATTAAAAATGGTGGAATTCCTAATCAGCTCTAACTTCCTAAGGCAGCCCTTTCTAAGGATCATCCTAATAACCCAGAGAGTAGCGAGAAAGAGACAGAGAGAAGGACATCATGAAGGGAAGGAGAGGAAAAGTCTTAAATCTAGCCCAGAAGCTGGCCACCAGGTTGGATGGCTTTATCAGAGGATTAGACAGGAGGACAAGACCACCAGAGCCACAATGACTATGTTCTGCCTCCACAGTCTGAGGCATTATGCTTCTGAACACCAGATGCTGGGAATCAGAGGTGTGCAGAGCAGATGTAGGGAACCTTGCTCAGGGGCAGACTTTGGTAATCTTTCTTAACATGGCTCCCTTTTGCAAGGCCACAATTTGGCACCCCCAAATGGATCTTCTCAATTTTGCTCCCCCCTCAATTTTGTGCCCCATGTGGGGGAACAGTCCACACCACCCTAAATCTAGTGGTGCCTTCCTTGCTGGGGCTGCTGGGAGCACTATCTGGTGGGCCAAAGATTCCACATCCTGGAAATACTGCATAATTATTTAAAGAATATTGTTGTAGCCATCCGATGTTTTGGACTACAACTTCCATCATCCCTCATTTTTGGCAATGCTGGCTGTGGCTGATGGGAGTAGGAGTCCACAACATCGGGAAGTCACCACATTGGCTACCCTTGCAATGCATTATGCAAATAAATGCACTTAACTTAAATTGCATTATGCAAATAAATGCTTCATTCCTCAACCAACTTGTCCACTTCTCCAACTCTGGACAAGTTTGTGGGGTTTATCACATATCTAGTAGCCCAGATCTGTACTAATCAATCTGATATTAACATCTTTATTTTCCCACTGATCCCCATACCGTCATTCCGAATTTTTGTAGGGCCTGGGGGGAGACGTTTATGCCTTTCTGTGAATATTATCTTCCCATTCTTCCCATTCTGTGAATTGTATTTTTCCATTCTTAACATTAAGCTTCTCGGCTGCATAGGATGTGATGGAAGGCTTGTGGCACCTGAAATCCTCATCTTAAAGGATAATATTCCATTAAAAATGAAATCTAGATCCAGAATACTGAGGGCATCGTTATGCTTCCGCTTTGTAGACAGACAGGCAGACAGGGGGAAAAAATCCTTCAGGCTGAGATAATGTTCAGTTGGACGTAAAAAATATAGCAGCTGGTTACCCGAGAGAAACTTGTGATGAACTATAGTGCCATGGGGGTATTATTTCTATTAAACATCATGTCTCGTTCCTGCCCTGGGCTTTCATAACATATAATAGAACATAGAGAGGGCAGAGCTGGAGTTAAATTACCTTTTAGCCCCTCTGTGGATAGCAAAGTGCTAATCCACATATATATGGGATGGAGGAATGAAAAGAAAGTGGGGAGCACTTTGGGGGGCTGCAGGGGATTTCAAATCAGTCATTCTGAGTGTGACTTCAGAAATGTCTAACGAGTTGCCCGAAGACCTGAGGCACTGAAGGAGGATGCAGAGGACAGGAGAAAAGCATAGAATCATAGAGTTGTGGAGTTGGAAGGGACACCGAGGGTCATCTAGTACACACACACACACACACACACACACACACACACCATAGGAATCTTTTGCCTGAAGTGGGGTTCAAACCCACAACCATGAGATTAAGAATTTTATGAGCTATCCCAGATTATCTCATCTATGCATTGAGATCTGAATCGTGGCATTGCAAGAACCCACAATGATATGATACTAGCCCTACATGGAAGCTCCAGTGCAAAGAAGAAGCTCACCCATCTAGTCCTGGACTCCCCAGTCTGACCAGAACAGCCCTGGATGTTCACTGACAGTGGTAGCGACCCTCTCTCCTCTCTGCCACCCTTTCTCCTGTGGGGAGAGTGGAGAGGCACTAGCCTGGTCCACTTTGTCACATCCATTTCCCATGAACTGGAGGTGAGCTCAGAGCTATCATCTTCCATGGCCCAAGGCACTTTGCTGCTTGAGGGGAATGACAAGATGGTGCCCTTTCCCAATTCCATGTACAAAAACCAGCCTGTCTGGTAGTTGAAGCTTATTTCAGCATCAGCCACAAATCATTCTCCTCCACCACATCTGAGGGCGGTAAACTAGTTTAGGGGGTTTGGGACAAGCACCTGCCCACCTCTGTTCTCTAACATCTTAAATAAATAAATGTATTACACGAATACATACTTTTGCCACCATTTCCTGCCTCCTAACTTCTGCCACCTAAGATCGCTGCCTCACTCTGTCTACTGGTAGGGCTGGCCCTGTGTGAACTTCTGTCGCAGAGAGTCTCCTTTACTCATGGAGGCTCCCTACTCAGTTTCAAATCTGGTTATTCAAGGTTCCCAAATCACCACACCCTGCTGATCTCATTGGATGTAGATGCAGGTGAGTAAACTGAACACCAAACAGGGCTTTAATAATGAGGCGTTTATTATAAACTGTTAGAATAACAGAGATCATTCCTTGTTCGAGATTCTTCTGTAGAAGAATTCCAAGTATTATTTAGCTAAGTTCAAGGACACGACGTTAGGAACTCTTGCCCCTCTCTTGGGGCCGAGCATTGTGAGCTCCCATGTATTGTGTATACTCAGCTCTCAGAGAGCAGAAGAGGAGAATGGGGCCTGCAACATCAAGCACTATGATTGGTAGACAGTATGAAGTCTCTGGATTGGCCTAAATCAGCCTTCCCCAACCTGGTGCACTTCAGATATTTTGGACTATGACTCAGCTGGAAGCACTAGTATGGTGATGGGCTGTCTAACCACTTTGAGCTATAGCAGGGCCAGGGCCAGGGCCAGTTTTAGTGTGCCCTTCCAGGCTCACTGTCACACTCCTGTTCAAAAACCCAATGCAGCGATTCTTACTTGAGAGAAAAGAGATCTTTATTCGGGCTAATAACAGTCCAGGCTCAGCAGCAAACACAGGGGCTAGAAGTCATGATTCCAAGGTACACAAGCAAGGCAAGATATGCAGAATTGAATGGAAGGAATGAAGATGTCCAAACAGTTGTCGTGCCCCTACCACCCAGCATTTAAAGACAAGGCAGAGCGAGCTCAATTGTGGGATTCTCTCACCTTACAATATGTCTCTGTGTTCAAAAACATGCTCTGCCTGGGCAGGTGCATCTGATCCCACCTGTGGAGGTGATGCCTGGTTGTTGTGGTTGTTGTTGTTGTTGTTACAATTTACATACCACCCTTTATTCTCGGTGACAAGACTGTGTCCTGCCTCTCTTACTCCCACTCTGCCACCTCCTCCTGCTGCAACACAACTTGGGTGGCATTGTGGCAAGTTAAAACAGCACTCGAAACTGCATGGTATGGGCGGAACGAGACCCGGACATCAGGGCCAGCTTCCAGCTGAGGGTAAGTGGAAGTGCAGTGGCAGCCCTAAGGACTGGGTGCTGTGGCCAACCTGAGTCATTTGCCTTAGCACAGTCATTGGAGTGACACCTTTTGTTTGGTGCCCTTGATAAGAGGTGGGTGACGTTTTGACAGTCAGAGGGCCAAAATGGCTTGTGGACAACCTTCAAGGGAGGCCATATTCTTGTGCTGGGTGGGTCCAGCTGCAAAAGTGGGTGGAGCAATGGATGTGGCTCTTACCTTTGTACATACAAAAGCCGTACAAAAGTTAGAATCAATCCAGTCAAGCACAGGGTGTTGCATGTGGAGAGTCAGGATCAGACAGAGGGAACCAGAGGGCTGCATCCAGCCCCTGGACCCGAGGTTCCACATCCTTGCAGCTGGGGATTCCATTTTAAACACCTGACCTCAGATGTCTTCTTGTGGAGAATGTCCTATCCAGGTCTAGATTTGGGAGTGGATATATGCCAGCTGCTGCAGCCTAGCTCTGTTTATCTATGCATTCCATCACGTACACACAGATAAGCTCGGTTTTGTTTTTAAGTACAAAGTTATTGGAGTCTCGTGGTAACAGGAGAAAACTAAATTGGGAGAGAAGCTTAGCTCCAGAGACTGGCTGAGCCTCCAAAGAGCAGAGGTCGGCATCTGAGAACAAAATGAAATATGATTAAAGCTCAGGATGTCGGGTAGATGATAAAAACTTCATATTTTATTGGCAACTTTGGGCAGCTTTCCCACAAAGGGATTTTTAGATGCTTGTGTTACAAGAACTCTCAGAAGTATTAATAAAACATCAAAACTCGCAGAGGGGTGAGAAAAGACCAGGGAAATAGGGAGGCACAAAACATCTCCATCTCCAGCAAACAGCAAACATGTCATGAGTGCTGGAAGAATTTTCCTAACAGCCGGGCTCTGATAAAAGCAACTTTCTTCTTTGGGTGAAAAAGTAGGGAAAGGACCATTGATCAGTGGTAGAGCATATGCTCTGCACACAGAAACATGCAGAGATGTAATATTTCTCCAAAGCGTTCTCAAAACCTGTCTATTAATCTCCATACTACTGCAGATGCAGCTCTGGCCGTGGGTGGGGGAGGATATTTGTCACTTTTCCAGATTCTGCTCCTTTCCCACGATCTCTAGAAGTTCAAACTCCCAGTGGGGAGGTGTTAAAGTGTCAGAGACTTGCTGAAGTATCAGGGATGGGCAGGAGCATGAGAGTTGGGAGAAGGTGTGGGCAGAGGAGGCAGGTAGGCCTAACATACCCAACTCCCTCATAAGGCTTGGTTTCCTGGATCATCTTGGTCGCCCTCCTCTGCACATGTTCCAGCTTGTCAATTTCCTTCTTAAATTGTGGTGCCCAGAACTGGACACGGTACTCCAGATCTGGTCTGCCTAGGGCATGATGATCAGAAGGTCAGCAGTTCAAATTCCCACGATAGGGCGAGCTCCCATTGCTCCGTCCCAGCTCCTGCCAACCTAGCAGTTCGAAAGCATGCAGTGCAAGTACATAAATAGGTGCCGCTCTGGCAAGAAAGTAAATGGCGTTTTTGTGCGCTGCTCTGGTTCGCCAGAAGCGGCTTAGTCATGCTGGCCACATGACCCGGAAGCTGTAAGCTGGCTCCCTCAGCCAGTAAAGCGAGATGAGTGCCACAACCCCAGAGTCGTCCGGGACTGGACCTAACAGTAAGGGGGCCCTTTACCTTTATGGACACTATACTTCTGTTGATTCAGCCTAGAATGACGTTAGCTTTTTTTGCTGCTGCATCACACTATTGACTCGTGTTAAGCTTGCCCCTAGACCCTTTTCACATGTACTACCGGCAATCCATGTGTCCCCCATCTTATATCTGTGCAGCTGGAAGTCTTTCACTGAGTGACCCAGAGTTGGACTGTCCTGCTGCATGTATGCCCTGGAGTTCAGGGATACTTTGAATTGTGACTAGGAATGAATAAAAAACAGTTGCCAGAGCACATAAATGGGAAAAGACAAAAGTATTTAAAGTAAAGCCCTTAGAAGAACTTACAGTAACTCTTCAAAGAGGGAGCGTTTGCAGCCCAGGAGAAAGTACATCTTAAAATTTTAATCTGACCTTTAATGTATCTTTGAATGGTATTATGATACATAATTTCTCATTCTCTGCTACCCTTAATACTTCAACAGCAGCATGTTGCTGTCAAAAGACATCTCCCTTTTTAGCTTAGCTTGGAAGTTCAGTGGAACCGTAACATTACTAATGTAAAGTGTGTGGGTTTGGGGTTTTTTGTTTTTTTAAAAACTATCGCTATACTATAAATTTGAATTCTAGAATTGCTTCAGAATTAATTTATTAGTTTCCCTCCAAGAGCTTTGAAGATGAAGCACTCCTAATTTGAGCCAAACGTCATTGCTTCAGTCTTTCCTTTGTTTTATCGTACGTGTTTTCCTTCTGGAAACTGGAAGAGAGGCAACTGCTGTGGGTTGGAACAGTGCATGCGAAAAGGCAATAGTATGGTTCATGGTGCTGGTTTTGGGTGTAGAAGCAGCATCCATTTCCTCTACTGGCACTCATAAGTAAACCCTAGTGATGTTCCTTCTGAGACTCAAACAGTATGGTTGCAAACCTCTACACTTAAAGGTAAAGGTAAAGGGACCCCTGACCGTTAGGTCCAGTCCTGGACGACTCTGGGGTTGTGGCACTCATCCCGTGTTAATGGCCGAGGGAGCCAGTGTACAGCTTCCAGGTCATGTGGCCAGCATGACAAAGCCACTTCTGGCGAACCAGAGCAGCGCATGGAAACACTGTTTACCTTCCCGCTGGAGTGGTACCTATTTATCTACTTGCACTTTGACGTGCTTTCAAACTGCTAGGTTGGCAGGAGCTGGGACCGAGCAACGGGAGCTCACCCCATCATGGGGATTCGAACCGCTGACCTTCTGATCAGCAAGCCCTAGGCTCTGTGGTTGCAAACTTAAGAGTAAATCCCAATGAGCTCCATGTGCGTAAAGAGGTCCAAATAAGGCTGTGTTTCATATGGAAAGGGCAAAGGGAATCTAGGGATGAAGAGCACACACACACAGAGAGAGAGGTGGGTTGGATATATGGCTGAGCCTTTATCTTTTAATAAGAGGCTCTTCTAATTTTCCCCAGTCGTGGCCTTTTCTCTCTTCTCTCCCTTCCTCTCTGTCCTTTAAACCCCTTTCTTCTTCTGTGGTTAAGTTGGGGCTTTTTATGTAGAAGGGCATTCATCTGCTTATTGGTCTTCTGCTCCAACAAAGCCATTTTTATTTTAAATGTTTTATTCAAAATCCCAGATCAACACTTTTGTATTGTCATATAGTTCAGACATCTTAGTGCTGTTTCATTATTCCTCTATATCTATCTATCTATCTATCTATCTATCTATCTATCTATCATCTATCTATCTACCATCTATCTATCTAGCATCTATCTATCTAGGGAAACCCAGCCACATGGGTGGGGTATAAATTTATTATTATTATTATTATTATTATTATTATTATTATTATTATTATAGCAAATGGGAAGAAAAGCAACATATTTCATCAGATGTGACTACACACACTCAACCCCCCCCACCCCATCTATGAGAAACTACACTAGCATAATTCAATACACACAAACACACATGGTAAACTAGTAGAGAAAGGTGCATTGAAACAAAACCAACAATAATAATAATAATAATAACAATCAGAGCTTTTTTCTGGGGGGGGGGTGTATTACGGGCAGCTGCTTTTCTAGAAGAAAAGCACTGATAACAATAAAAGTAATAACCAAGATAGAAGACACCACAGGAAGAAAAAGAGAGAGACTAAAAGAGAAAGGGGAGAGAGGAGAAAGAATGAACAACTGCAAAGGCAAGAAAAGGTGTGTGTGTGTGTGTGTTTGTGTGTGTGTAGTGCAGAAGAAAGGTATTCAGAGTCAGTTGAAAATAGGTTGGGGGTGCTATGTCTACCCTTTCATTCCAATAACTTTTTTTTTGAGGTTCACTAAAAAAAAATGGGGCAGGAAGGTGATTGATTGCTGTGCAATCACCCTTTACAAACTACAATTCCCATAATTGTTTTAAAGCACCCTTAACAAATTACAGTTCCAAGGATTGTCGCTAACCACCCTTAAGCTACAATTCTCTGGATTGTTGTTAAGCACCCTTAGCAAACTATGATTCCCGGTGAGGGGGGGGGACACACCATTTCCTGGTTTGCTTCAAGGAAGCAAAATGTCTAGGGCCAACTCTGCATCTGAAGAATTTTTAATGGGAAGTCAGCTTTCTCAAGGTTGTGTGTTTTGCACATCCCTAGGTTTATTTATTTATTTTATTTAATAAAATTTATACACTGCTTGATTGTAAAAGAAATCCCCTCAATCCAGTTTACAAAAGATAAAACAGTAACCTCAATAAAAATTGCAACCCTACTTTAAAACATATTATTATTATTATTATTATTATTATTATTATTATTATTATTATTACCCTGCCCATCTGGCTGGGTTTCCCCAGCCACTCTGGGCAGCTTACAACATAATAAAACACCAGATATTAAGAATTTCGCTAAACAGGGTTGCCTTAAGATGTCTTCTAAAAGTTATGTAGTTCTTTATCTCCTTGACATCTGATGGGAGGGTGTTCCACAGGGAGGGCACCACTACTGAGAAGACCCTCTGCCTGGTTCAATGTAACTTTGCTTCTCGTAGTGAGGGAACCAGCAGAAGACCCTCAGAGGAGAGCCTCAGTGTCCAGGCTGAATGATGGGGGTGGAGACACTCCTTTAGGTATACTGAAATACTGAAATAGATTTAAGTTGTCTCAACTTTCTAAGCGTCTGGGTAGGCTTGTCCAAACAGTAATGTTTTCAGCAGGCACCAAAAAGATTGCATTGACAAAGAAATCTAGTCATTTATATTGAGGTCCCTCTTGAGGTGAAAAAACCTAAGCAATTTCAAGGGGGACCGGAAGAAGTTTTTTTAAAAAAATCTCTAGAGTTGTTTTTTGTGTGTGTGTGTGTGCGCGCGCGCGCGCGTTGCTTTTGCATCTCTGTAGTGTTGATTCAAATCCTCATGAAATTCTAATGGATAATTCAAGTAATCAGAGAAAACACCTTCAGTGAAATTGGCTTTTGAGAGGTGACATAGAGCGAATAGGTCATTTGTCATGTCATAGGCCAGAAATCAAAGGAATGTTGACACTTGCTAAGGAACTGGCTCTCCACCAGAGATCATTAGTGATTGTAACCTTTCAGCGTTTGACAGTCCACAGGTTTTGATTTTAAAGCTGTGGCGCTTGCTGTTTGCAGAGGTTGCCTTCCTAAAAATGCACCCACATGTTTAAATGATGTGAACTTACAAGTTATCAAGTGAATTGCCCTTAGAAGGGTTCTTTGGGGATTAAAGAATACTGCCTTTGCCCACAATCTGCACAGATTCCAGGCTGCCTGTGTTACAGTCTGCGTATTGATTCAGAAACTGCAAATTAGGTTGGCTTTCAGGGTGAACTGAATCAATTCCCCCCCCCCATCCTTAGTGAGGTTGATAGAAGTTGGGGGGAAAGGGCATGTGAAAGCAGCCAATCAGAGAAGGCAACCTACGGGAGCCAATTGCAGGAGGGTGCTCCCCTGCGTGAACTGCCCTTGTGGAATCGGGAGGAAAGGCTGGTGACTACCTGCCCCCATTTAAGGAACTGGAACAGACAAATACCTCCACCCCAGCTATGTTGTCATATTGTGAACCAGACCCGTTCAAGCACATGGAAGTCCCAAAGCCTTTCTTTTTAAACGGCAACGCGAATAATCTCGAAGAAACCTTTGATGGTCTGCTTTTTATCCTTTTGATTCTGAAATGCATGGCTCATTATGACTGTCTGCAGGTTGAACCTGTTCAAAGACAGGCTTCAGCACTTGAAAAGCTGCCAAACCTCCCTTTTATGTGGGCACCTGTCTCCCCAATTCTCTATGAACAACCCTCCTTTTAAAAGTTTCATCATTACACCTGACCTTTAGGCATATTATATCAGTTAAGAATAATTTTCTCTGGAAGCTGCAAAATACACACACATTGCCAAGAAAACTCTTTATTATTCGTTGATTATCTTGGGAGTAGCAAGCTACGTTTCTCATTCTGATCCATGGTGTTTCTGAGTTACTCCTAACCATACGAAGTGTGTGTTTTCTATCTTTTAAAAGCCCAATTCCTTCAGGCTTGGGATTTGGCTGTGCCTCTTAAAGTCCCTTTTTTGACAGAAGGGGTGAAAGAAAGGCAAACAGATCAATAGTACTGACTATGGGCATGTTGCCTCGTTAAGCTGAATGGCAGATGCTATTTTTAGTTGCCTAGAACACCGCATCTGTGTTGTATTATGCATATGGTTGTGAAGACTGACACCAATTGACAGAGCTGTGTGTGGCGGTGTGGAACTTTTTCTGAATTGGAAGAAGAAGAAGAAGAAGAAGAAGAAGAAGAAGAAGAAGAAGAAGAAGAAGAAGAAGAAGAAGAAGAGGAGGAGGAGTTTGGATTTGATATCCCGCTTTATCACTACCCTAAGGAGGATATCCCGCTTTATCACTACCCTAACAATCTCCTTTTCCCTTCTTCCCCCACAACAAACACTCTGTGAGGTGAGTGAGGCTGAGAGACTTCAGTAAAGTGTGACTAGCCCAAGGACACCCAGCAGCTGCATGTGGAGGAGCAGGGAATCGAACCCGTTTCACCAGATTACGAGTCCACCGCTCTTAACCACCACACCACACTGGAAACAGAGCTGTTAGGAAGTTTGCAGTTCACTTTACATAAGGGGAGGGGGAATTGTCAGTTTGGCTGGGATTAACATTCTACATAGGTTATTATTAAAGGTTTATTAAAATATATTGTCTGGTCGGCTGAAACAGGTGAGGGTAGCCAATGGGTCACAAATCATTGGTTAGTTAGGGACGTGCTCTGCATGTGAAGACAGACTCCGGCGGATGGAGCAGATGAGACCAATAGTGGGTCCAACAGTCAAGAAGGCAGTTTCTGCATGAGATGTATATGGAAATGAGAGGCAGGTGGGGCTCGTCAACCTGGGAAGGTAGCCCATCTAGGAGAAGGAAAACTCTGAGCCTAAACCTCCGCTGCCTTGCGGATACACTCACTCATGAGAAAGGCTTCAGGAGTAAACCTCAAGGAGAAATCAGTACCCGCTGTCTTGTGGGACGTCTTCAGGAAAAGAAAAGGCTAACGGTTAAATCCTACACAAATCTGGAGTGAAGTCCCTAAGGCAGTTGGATGGTGCCTTGTATGCCTCTTTCTGGCGACTCCTACAGCCAAGCTGGTACCAAATGTATTGCCCTACTTTCCTTTGGACCACACCAGCAAGGCCAATGGGGGGGGGGGGGTGCTGTCATCTGGGAAGCATAGCACCTCCATAAACACTGCGCAGGCTTGAGGAAGTCACTTCAGTGCTGCAAACGCAGCAAAAACAACGCGAAAGGCAGCAGTTACGAGTTATAAGCTCAAACAAGTATGAGCATTATGGGTTGCCTATTGGTGGAAGAGATAATTGTGGCTCACTGGTCAGCTACTGCTTGGGAATTGCAATTCTGTGAGGGGTAAACTACAGTGCCCAGAATTCTTTGAGGGAAAGAATGTGCTTTGAATGTGCTTTTAAGATTTGGTGTGTACACAGCCTAGGCCTCCCAATTCAAAATCTAGCATGCTAACTATGCTTACTTGTGGTTTCCAAATTATATGGCAAAGGGTGATACTACTAGAATCTAGACCTTTCCAAATAGCCAGTGTCTTGTTTTCTCCCATGTTTCCATAAAACCTATGCTATGGATACTCGATGCTTGACACAATATCATCTTGCCTAGGAATTTCCCAAGCCTCACAAATGACAGCCAATTGGAGACAGTGAAATTCATAGCATAGCTATATCACAACACACCTTGAATCACCTTAGGTGGGTCTTTTCTGGTGGAGGGAGGAGAGAGGTTTCAAG
Organism: Lacerta agilis; assembly: GCF_009819535.1. Classification (NCBI taxonomy): domain Eukaryota; kingdom Metazoa; phylum Chordata; class Lepidosauria; order Squamata; family Lacertidae; genus Lacerta; species Lacerta agilis. The sequence goes on from NC_046315.1 coordinate 19,739,245, forward strand.
AAATGTTTTGTATACCAGATTGATCCCTGGGTTAATGGTTAATTAAAAAGACATTCCTGCATTATCTGGGATTAGAAGATGCAATTTACTTCTTAGCACCCTTGTAAATCAGGCTACTTATCGAGGTATTAAAATATAGATTTATGTACTTAATTTGATCTCTTTTGTCCCAATATTGTGTGGCATTTCCAAATGAGCTCATTCTAGCATAGTGTCAGGGTGCTCAGATGATGAGACTAAAATACTGGAAAGCTGGCATGGAATCTATTTGCATAAAGGTTAAGGTTGCAATCCTTGATAAGCTTACTCATGATTAAGTCTTATTGCTTTCTTTTTTTCTTTTTCTTTTTTGGCAACATCTATAAGATGAGGTCAATGGGATTCATGCCTGAGTAACTGTGTTTAACACCAAGGTTGTTTTTTCTCAGGGACAGATCAGCAGGGTCCAACACCAAATCAATATGACAAAAGGCAGCTTACTTAAAATCAAAATGGATAATGTTGAAACGATGAACATAAGGGTTATGAATTCAAAGTGTGTATTCCATTAATTAAAGCATTCAAAGGGTTCACGTTGATTTAGATATCTTTTAGGTTTTGATTACTGCAATACTAGGAATCATTAAATTTAAGTGATTTCTGTGTTATACAGAGCAGAAATACTTTGATCTTCACAGCCTCAGCATTCTTGATCCATCTTAACATCGGTAACTGCTTGTCCCAATGACCCCTGGCTCATATAGCTCCACAGGATCCCATTCTCATCCTCAACAATACTGGTTAACTTTATACTGCTTGGAGATTTGGAGAGTTGTAACACCCAACTCTGTCTCTCCTTTCTACCTGACTCCAAGGGGAATCTTCTGGAGGCCAAAAATTTTCAACCGAAATCAGTGAGCGACTGAGTGTGGGCGAACAACATGATGCTTAATTTGGACAAGGCGGAAGTTGCGACGAACCTCCACTTCAGACTCTCCCCTTGTTACTAAGTTAAATTGTTAATCAGGTGTTCTGGGTCAAATTACCAGGCACCCTACCTGTCCCTCTGAGGTCCGTCTGTTATTGCCTTTCCCTTTGATTAATAAACTGGGAATTTCTTAGTAACGGGAGTTTTCCTGTCCAGCGGCCGTGGCCGGTTATATCCACTGCTCTGGGCTTCGGGGGTTAACCTCTCCTTTGCCTATAGTTCGGGGCCTCTCTTTATTAGATCCCCTCACTATATCAGTTGACTAAGCCCTCTTAGCAACTCTGTGGCAATACCAGGTTTTCTGCCCGCTAGCCCCTCCTGAGAGAACTCCAAGACACAAACTATCGGCTTTTGGGTTAGTTTTGCCCTTTTCCTGAGTTCCCCTCCTCAAGAGCCTATATAATTCGCTGGACCAAAAGAATGACGATATTTTCTTGGCTCAAAAACAAGAGATCTTTATTTATTACAGAGCAAAACAGTTTCAGTATTGGTTCATAAGCTTAGTTTGTTAACAGTGTAGATTCTTCTTTTCAGTAACATAAACACATCTTCAACAATCCTAACCTAACCTAAACCTAACCTGGCCCCACACCCTCCTTCTTCAGTCACCACTCTCCAACCCACTCACACACCCCTCTAACGGCTGCTTCCTCCTTTTAAATAGTGGAATGACCCGCCTCCCAAGGGGTGTCTGCCACTCAAACTGGGGAGCCCATTAAGCCTTAAAACACCATGGGTCTCTGAACAGCCCCTAACTTATATCTGATTCATTACAGAATCACCAACCAAGGAATAAGCACTGTGTCATGGTCCAGGTTACAGGCAGTCAAGAGTCCCAGCTCGGTACATGGGGACCAGGGTAGAGGTCAGGAAGCAGAAATCAGCAGTCCAGGGTCAGCAGTCCAGGGGTCAGGAAGCCAAAAGTCCACAAATCAGGAAACCAGGAGTCAGTAAGCCAAGGGTCCAAGAGTCAGGAAGCTGAAGTACAGCTAGGTGGGTAGCATGATGCTGTGGCAAAGAGCCAAAGGGAAATTCTGGTCTTATATACCCCTCCCGGCCCTTGCCACCAGGTGCTGTCAAGCCTCACCCGTGTGGTCGTGCCTTGCCCTTCCAGGCCAAACTCAGGAAGGCCCCAGTCCTGCGAGGCCCTACCAGTCACAGGGCCTGGCTCCTGCACACACTCCTGACAAACTGAGCCTGTCCTGGATTTCACTCCTCCTTAAAGAGTAAGGTTCATGGTTTGGGAATGCACTAGACCTCCTGAGTACGCTATGGTTTGAATTATTTTGCACCAGTTCTGTTGGCATACTGGCCTTGGGCTTGGGTGGAGGTCTTGCCATGGTCATATCGTGGGATAATCACTAGTATCCTTTTGTTATGTACTGAGCTGAATCATAGAACAATAGGATCCAGAATGCAGCAGTCTGATTGGTCTGCAGGAGCCACCCAATCCAGCTCCAGGTGGAAGTGAATCAGCAACCTGATTGGCCTGCAAGAGCAGCCAATCAGGCTCCTGGAGGAAGTGAAACTGCAACCTGATTGGCCTACAGGAGTAGCCCGGTTTGGCCAATCACGTGGGGCCCATTGTGTAAATAATGTATATATAGCAGATGTTTTGGGGAAAGATTTGTTCATTGCTACTATGAGCTGAATAAAGAGCATGAAATTCACACTTGACTCCGAGTATATTTCACCTTCCATCACATACCAACTGTCATGTGTTCTACATGGAGCAGCTTTTGAAACATGTCCGAAAACTTGCATTGGTGGTCACCTACTTTAGGAAAGTAGAAATGCTCTCTTAAATAGATGCAGCAGCTAGACTGTTGATGAAAGCCACTTTATTTGATCATATAACTCCAATATTCTACTGGTTCTTCATTTGCTTCCAGGCTAAATACAAGGTGCTTGCAAATACTTAATTTCCTTATAATGAGCTAAGCCCCAGTTTTGTTGTTGCTGTTGATGTGGCCATTTCATACATTGAGTCTAATCTGGCATTAATTTCTTTCAACTGAGCTTCCATGGGTGCCATCGATTCTTTCCACATATTCACAAGCAGTGTCCTCATTGTCCCTAGTTGTGCTGCAAATGCTTTTCGAAGATTGCTGCCGCTTTCTCTTGGCACTTTTGCAGATATCAGCAGGGAATGTTCTATACTGGAAGAGCTGTGCTACAGCTTGTTCATGCCTTTTGGTTCGTAAAACATTGTAAAATCTTCAGTTTTCATTCATTCTTCATTTGCTGTTGTTCCCTCTCATCCAGCATTCATTTTAAGGCACGGGGTGGAAGATTTGCATATTCCTAACGGAGCTCTGGATTCAGATAGCTATTTTTCAGCACCCTGGCATTTTGCCTGTGAATTTAACAGCAGTCTGAGATGTGTTGTTGTTGAAGACATGGAGCCTTCATTAGGGAAAAGTCTGGAAGGATTTTCATTTATCACTTTATTTGCCACAGAGAAATCATGCTCAAAGAGGTTTACAACACAAGGAGTATACCACACTACTTAAATTGAAGGCAAAACAGTAATTGTTGTTGTTGTTGTTGTTTAATCGTTTAGTCATGTCTGACTCTTCGTGACCCCATGGACCAGAGCACGCCAGGCACTCCTGTCTTCCACTGCCTCCCGCAGTTTGGTCAAACTCATGTTGGTAGCTTCGAGAAAACTGTCCAACCATCTTGTCCTCTGCCGTCCCCTTCTCCTTGTGCCCTCCATCTTTCCCAACATCAGGGTCTTTTCCAGGGAGTCTTCTCTTCTCATGATGTGGCCAAAGTACTGGAGCCTCAACTTCAGGATCTGTCCTTCCAGTGAGCACTCAGGGCTGATTTCCTTCAGAATGAATAGGTTTGATCTTCTTGCAGTCCATGGGACTCTCAAGAGTCTCCTCCAGCACCATAATTCAAAAGCATCAATTTTCAGCGATCAGCCTTCTTTATGGTCCAGCTCTCACTTCCATACATTACTACTGGGAAAACCATAGCTTTAACTATACGGACCTTTGTTGGCAAGGTGATGTCTCTGCTTTTTAAGATGCTGTCTAGGTTTGTCATTGCTTTTCTCCCAAGAAGCAGGCGTCTTCTAATTTCATGACTGCTGTCACCATCTGCAGTGATCATGGAGCCCAAGAAAGTAAAATCTCTCACTGCCTCCATTTCTTCCCCTTCTATTTGCCAGGAGGTGATAGGAACAGTGGCCATGATCTTAGTTTTTTTGATGTTGAGCTTCAGACCATATTTTGCGCTCTCCTCTTTCACCCTCATTAAAAGGTTCTTTAATTCCTCCTCACTTTCTGCCATCCCAGTATTCTTCTTCCAGTTTTTGGTTAGCTAGTTTCAATGACTCATCAACATGCTGCGCTAGCTTGGTGATCCTAATTATCTGCAATTGCTATTAAGAATTGCTTCAATTGTATTAAGGATTCAGTTTTCCATCAAGCTGTTCTTGCTGCACTGATAGTTCAGTAATTATTGCAGATAATTTGTAGGCATTTAATAAACAAACAATTTGAAATAAATTGAAAAGGAAAAGTCAATTTGGCTCAGAAAAATTGGTCTTTTTAATGTAGCACACTTTGGGGGTTGTCTGTGCTGGGGCAAGAAAGATGTTTCAGTCTAGACTTGTTTTCCATAAAAATGCTGGGCTGTCTTTTAAACTACAAAGGTTTATTTATATTTTGCCGCCGTCCCCTGCCCCCATGCTGTAAACATCAATCTTTCCTTTGTCAAAGAACTACAATATTCTTATAAACTGGTGCTTACTGGGAATGAAAAGAACATAGATGGCTGGTCTGAAATTATGCCTAAATAACCTCGATTCAAATACCTATTTGTCACAGTACTCATGGTGTGTGTTGACAACCAACATTCATATTCTCTCACGGTAAGCATTTGAAGAATATTATTTAGTACATTATATTCTATGGTATGTTTTTGCTGAGAGTTTTTTCCCCTTGGTTACTCCAAGGGCACTCTGTGATAAATAACAGTGAAGATCAGACCTGGCAGTATCCTGTCATCTCCAAAAACAGAATTCTCTTTATAGGTAAGAAATATTAGGAGGTGGCATCCTTGGGGGGGGGTGTGCATTGTGTGCATGCTAATATAATTTCAGGAGGACTTAAATCACCAGCGAATGGAGTATGATGGGACCTTGAACATATATAGTCTCTTCCAACTAAATAGCGCCAAAGAGGAACAGGCTGAAATGGGATAGGTTAACATATTCATTCCATAACTTTTACAGCACTCATTTATTGGTTGTCAGATTCTAATACTGACATCCCTCTACCCTGGCCTTTGACAACTGTGGTGTATATTTGCAGAACCCACCCCTATATCTTGTGAGTGCATATTTTTGCAATAGTGCATTTTTTTAAAAAAATCTTAAATTAAAAATACAACAATAGTGCATTAAAAAAATCTTTTTAAAATGCACTATTGTTGTATTTTTAATTTGTTGTTGTATTTTTAATTTGTTGCAGCCTACCCTGAGATGGGTGAACAGTGAGGGGCAGGTAACACGTCAAAACAATTAAAACTAATAGTCAGCTCACAGGGATGAAGTCTTCCATTCCTACCCTACCCCCGGCAAACCTCCATGCCCCATCTCATATTACAGGTGGGTAGCCGTGTTGGTCTGCCATAGTCGAAACAAAATAGAAAATTCTTTCCAGTAGCACCTTAGAGACCAACTGAGTTTGTTCTTGGTATGAGCTTTCATGTGCATGCACACTTCTTCAGTTTCAGTGTATCTGAAGAAGTGTACATGCACACGAAAGCTCATACCAAGAACAAACTCAGTTGGTCTCTAAGGTGCTACTGGAAAGAATTTTCTATTTTGTTCCATCTCATATTGTTCATGTTCAGGAGAGATACAAGTAGTGGAGGAGACTGGAGATGTTCCTTCTGTGAAATTCCTTGTATTTACTTATCTTAGGATCAAAGGCAATTATCTGTGCTATGGGTTGAATATATGGTGGCCGAATGCCAAAAATATAAGGAGCTCTTGCACCTTTAATAAGTTGTGCTGAAGAGGGAATTTTTCTCTCCTAACAACTATTAAAGGTGCAGGTGCCCAGGTGCCCAGTGGTGACGGAAGGCAGATCCATCTGAGCCTTTGATCAACAGAAAGAGGAGGGAGTCAGTATTTACTGATACCTCCTCCCTCCTCCAGCCCCCTTGCACTCTCCAAAATCTGCTCCAGGGACTGTTTGAAACAGTGTAGGCAGTGCTGCAAGGCCAAGGGGTGTGTGGCTGCCTTATTTCTTTATTTCTAGCTCAGCTTGCTTTTCAAAGAAACTTCAGGGAGCGGGTAAGAGATTAAGCAGCAACACCATGTGAAGCAAATAACATTCCAAAGTAAACCCATTACAATCAAACGAAAATTAACGAATCCAGCAGTCATTAAAATAAACACAACCTAAGACAGCACAAACATGATTTAATCCACCCTAAGCCTAATTAAAAAGCCACGTCTTCACAAGGTGTTTGAAAGAATGCAATTAAGGATTCGGCAAAAAAAAACGCCTTGCTCTCATCCCATGGTTAGAAGACTGCTGGATCAGAGAGCCTTCTGCTAATGGAAGGAACACTATGGGATATAACCAGTGTGCATCACTCACTCTGGTCACTTCTTTCCCTGGATCAGCCCCATCCCTGGAAGACAGAAAGAGAGAAAGCACACACTTCACTTTTTAGAGACACCTAGGTGAAAGTCAGATCCCGTATAATTCATCTGAGCTTTGGAAAGCATAGAGAGCTGAAAAAGGAAGTGGGAAAGAGTGCCACCTTTCCAACTTCCTCCTTCAGTTCAGTTTGTTTTCCAAGAGAGAAAGAGGCAACCGACCTCACCCTCCTCAAGCCCATGGAAGCAGTGGAGGGGTGCTCAGAGGTTTTCGTGGGTGCCAGGAAAAAAACTTCAAGGGTGCACCCGTGGGTGCCATGTTGGCAACCCCTGCTATATGTAGAGACGATGGAGATATCTGTTCCTTACATGCAGGGCATTTCCCCAGTAACTGCAGAGTGGAGCTGACTTTCCCACTCTGAGTGGAACGGCCAGAAAGTGGTTCCTGAGTCCCTCTAGCTGAATGTAGAAAAACCTCCTCTACATTATCAGCCTTTCCAGTTGTAAGGTGGCTTCTAAACGTGTTTAAGGGCCCCCTTCATTCCTTCCCGCTCAACATGGTACAGAGTCCTTTGTTACAAGTTGGGTACAGATGAACTGGGTTTTGTTTTCCACTCATGGTCCAGAGGTTCAGAAAAAGAGGAAGAGCTTCACACAGTATAATTGTTCACTCAGTGAATTCATTAATGAACAAGCACACGTCTTAGTCCTCTCTCCAAAACTCACCTTTTCGACGAAGCATTCAGCTTAAATCCACATCTCCCAGGGAAACCACAGCTAGGTCTGGATAAATGCAACTGTAAGGATCTATTAGAATCCCCCAGCAGTAGTTATTATTCAACAGCAGTTGAGGAGATGGGAAGGGGGTGAGGATCAGCTTTGAGCCGAAGGAAGGTTAGAAGGCAAGCAAGAGGGCTACTCTTTAAACCTCCTAGCTATGTAGGAGCTGATTATCCACAAGGAAACCTCACATAGCTGGAAATATTTCAACCATGTGAGGAAGCTAGGTCAGTAAAACTCCAGTCGGGTTTGCAATGTGGGTGGTCCAGCCCTGCCCAGAACCAGAGGCTGGGGTCTCCTCAGAGAAGTAGGAGGAGAGCCCCCAGCAGCTTTGGGGAGCCATTTGACCCAGATCACCCTGTGTCAGGCTTCAGGGAACCTGATCCCCCCTCATGGCAGGCTGCCAGTAATGGAAAAACAAGAAGCTCTTACCAAGGTCTTTTATTCAATATTCACAGAGAGAGACATAGAAATGCCATCTCTTAGATAATGGTGTTGCTCTAAGTAATCTCCCCCCCCTTTCCTCTCAGCCGTCAGCAGCAGCACCCAGTTTATGGTGGCTACGTAAGGCCATTTGCCTATTCGCTTTCTGCTCTACCACTTTCACTGCTCATCAGGTCCTAGGAGAAGAAGGGTCCGGAATGGTTTCTAGCGATAGCGTGTCAGCCAGCTGTTCTGGCTCAGCTGCTCTCCCCTCCTCTTCTCCCATTAGCTCCCAACTTTGTCTCTCTTCTGTCTCAGAGCCATGACCTTCTGCAAACCACTGTTGTAAATCCCTACTGTCTTCCTCTTCTATGGGAGCTGCAGGGGGAGGGGGGCGGTCTCCACCATTCCTCCTCAGTGCAGTCCCCGACACCCTGTCCTAAGACTGGAGGTGTCTACACCATGTGCCTGGTTTCTTGACGACCATCTCTAAGACCTCTGCTCCCTGCAGTGGCCAGATCAGAAGCAGGAGCTGAGCACAACAGCATTCTCCCCACTTGTTATTCCCAGCAAGTGGCCTTCAGAGGCATACTGCCTCCAACACTGCGGGCATAACTGTTAGGGCACCAACAAGTTGGCGTGCTGAAGCGCAGCAGTCAGAGTGAGATAAGCCAAGGTCAAACAGTCCAGGTCAGAAGCCAGCCGAAGTCAGGTATCAGTACTGGGGTCAGGAGAAGTCGAAGTCAGAAACAGTCCAAGTCAGGAACAAGCCAGGTCAGTCAGGAACAAGCCAAGTCAGTCAGGAACAAGCCAGGAACACAGGAACAGGATGAGCAAAAGCAACCACGCGCTCAGCACAGCAGTTGCAGATACTCCCGAGTGGTCAGCCAGCTTCCTTAAGAAGCTGGTTCACTCCCACACTTCTTACGAGCTACAGCTGTGTCTAATTGCCGCCTTCGCTTCTCAGCTCGGCGTTCTACAGCTGAGAAGGGAGGAGGAGAGGGGATCGGCTGATTCCCCTCCTGACTGGGACTTGCTTCTAGCCCCACTTCTTCCTCTAGCTCTGGTCTTCCCTCCTCCTCCCTGTCAGATTTCTCCTCTTCCGAGGAGTGCCGCCACCAGTCTTCCCCAGGTACGAATTCCTCAGATTCCTCTGTGGGTCGTGCTTTGTCAGGGGGGGGGGGGCTTGTCACCACTCCTCCTCATTTGACTCGACCCTGACAATAACATCATTGACATGGCGAGGAGCCCTAGATAACCTTATCCTTCACAAATACCTTGTTTCAAAGCCATCTGAGTTGGCAGCCATTACTACCTGTTGTGCGAGCAAGTTCTATAGCGAAACTTGAGGCATGGCATAAGCTTTGCGTCTTGTAGGTCCACAGTGCATGCAAAACTCAGCACATGCCCATCAACTGCTAGAGCTGGACTGCTTTCCAGCAGAAGCCAAACTCTGGTGAGGCAAAGTCCCGAACTCACCGAACATGTGTCCATTTGAAATGTTGCTCTTGTCAACCTCTTCACCTCCCCATTAATGCCTATGGTTCCTCTGCAGGCCCACATTTTTGCAAAGCCAGTTTTTCTGCTGAGCTGCATGCTTCACTGCTTGCCAGCAGCGAGTCTGAGATCACCGCCAGAGATGAAAGTCACCACCTTTTTAATATCTGGGAGAGGTATTTTGCGAACACTTAATAATTTATTTGTTTTAATATGTCTCTCCTCCTGAGGTTTGGGCAATGGGGACTCGAATTAATGAAAGCATCTGTCTTCGCAGACGTGGGGAGAGAGAGAGAGAGAGAGAAAAACTGGAAAATAGTACAAATGAAAGCTATAAATATCCTCTAAGCAAAGTGTTCTCCCTCCCCTCGACTCTGATGGCTGTGGAAAACAAATTGCAGTATTTAATTCAAGTTGAAATGGGCAGGGCGAAGAAATACAATTTGTTTGTCCTACGTGTGGCTTTTCTGAGGAAGCCAGTATATGTTAGAAAAGGCATGTTTGCCACTGGTACATATTTCATTAGCCCAGCCTTCTCCCACCTAGTACTGTCTTCTGGGTGTTGCTGGACTACAACTCCCATCATCCCTGACCATTGGCCATGCTGGATCCTGATGGGACTTACCATCCAAAGCATCTCTGGAGTTCAACAGGCTGGGGGATCCCACATTAGGCCAATGCCAGAGAATGATGAGAAGGCAAGCACATGGTTGGTACTACTTGTGGCACATTAGAGTTTTCTTGAGAGGAGGGACGGGGAACCCTTTTCGGTCTGAGGGCCACATTCCCAAGCATATTCCCATGCATATCTTGTTTTTCTTCAGTGGGTACTGAGTCAATAGGGTGCCCATTTGTTCTAAGAGCCCCCACAGGATCACACTCCTTGTGTTTTTTCAAAGGGGGTCTCATTGAGGCCAAGGTCTGGACCCTGGTGACTCCCAACAGGATCACCGGAGCAGCAGTAAACTCAGGAATGTAAGAGGCTGCCTTATTCTGAATCAGATTTGTTGGCCCATCTGGTTCAGTATTGTCTACACAGACTGCCAACAGCTCTCCAGGGTTTCAGACTAGGGATTCCCAGCCCTATTTGGAGATGCTTCAGAGATGTTCTGCTACTGGACCATGGCTCTTCCGCAGCTCAGTGGTGATGGGATATATACAAATATCTGTCTGGAAGCAGCCACAGTCACCTTGTAAGATATGCCAGGTGTGTGTCATTGTGCATATTAAGGGCTGGCTATCTGTAAAATGGATTGGCCAGAAAAGTTCTTCATTAACAAGATCTCTGGCAAGGGTGAAAAAGCGAAAATGTATAATGTTTTCCTTCTCGGTTACTGTTTAGTAACAGGCTGGAAAATATGTAGGGGAAGGGTTTGCATTTAAATAGGGAATCTGCGATGCAAAATGAATCTGTGTTCTGTCCTTGAAATGTGACTTGCTTTCCTGAAACAATTACGTTTTTTCTACAGTAATCTGAGGTATGAAGGGAGATATTCCTCATCCCACATGTTAGAGTACATAATACAAAAATGGAGAAACAAAGAGATGATGGTGGTCACGATGATGATGATAGAATAATAATAGAATCGTGGAATCATGGAATTGTACAGTTGGAAGGGATCCTGAGGGTCATCTAGTCCAACCCCCTGCAATGCAGGAATAACACAGCTAATAATAATAACATTTAGAAGCATATAAGTCAGGCTATTTGTCCATCCAGTCCATCCCCAACCTGGTGCTATACAGATTTTTGGACTTCAGCTCTCATTAGCCAGCTGAGGCTAATGGGCTTTGTAGTCCAAAACATCTGGATGGCACTAGGTTAGATCTAGTCCACTATTGGCTGTTAGAAAATTCAAGTCTAGGTCCCCATAAATGCGGGTGGCACTGTGGTCTAAATCACTGAGTCTCTTGGGCTAGCCGATTGGAAGGTCGGTGGCTCAAATTCTAGCGACAGAGTGAGCTCCTGTTGCTCTGTCTCAGCTCCTGCCAACCTAGCAGTTTGAAAGCGCACCAGTGCAAGTAGATAAATAGGTACCGCTGTGGCGGGAAGGTGAACGGCATTTCCGTGTGCTCTGGCTTCCGTCACTGTGTTCCATTGCTCCAGAAGCGGTTTAGTCATGCTGGCCACATGACCTGGAAAGCTGTCTGTGGACAAACGCCAGCTCCCTTGGCCTAAAAGCGAGATGAGGACCACAACCGCATAGTCGCCTTTGACTGAACTTATCTTTCCAGGGGCCCTTTACCTTTACCTTGACTATAGCCCTGGAGGTTATTAACTACCAGAGCAAGAAATATATAATCTTAAAAGTGAGCTAAGCAATCCATCTCCACTTCTACTATGTCCTGGCAACATTTTCATTCATGCTTTACACTGTCAATAGTTGAGCAAACCACATGACCAGAGACAACTAGGCAAATGTGGGTCTGGTTTCTCAATGAATTTTTTTCTTCTTGAAGCAATTGAAGTTTTGCATTGCCTTTGTCAATGAATTTGCCGTGTTTGGCATGTAATCTTGATCATTAATATTATTCCACTAGACTGAAGAAGGCCTTTACACTGTGAATAATGCCTTGTCAAATAGCCACAGCTGTGTTTACTGTCCGATGCACTTTACGAATGAAAGGGAAATAGCACTTACTCAGAAGGGGCAGCCGGCATCATCCATAGCAAGGTTAACAGCTTATAACAGGCAAACTGCCATTATGGTTGTCAAGTCCCAGGGAGCAAGCCTCAGAGCAGGGTGAGGTTGGGTAGATCATTTAGGCATGTGGGTCAAAGCTGGAATCAGGAGATCAGTGGAAGAGTCAGGCTGGAATGCTATGGATAAGAAGTACCATATTTTTCGACGTATAAGATGACTGGGCGTATAAGACGACCCCCAACTTTTCCAGTTAAAATATAGAGTTTGAGATATACTCGACCGCAGATTCTCCAGCCGGCCGATAAGACAACCCCTGACTTTTGAGAAGATTTTCCTGGATTAAAAAGTAGTCTTATACGCCAGAATATACAGTAGAACTGAATCATGAAGACTGGAAAGCTCAGTTGGTTAAAGCATGGTGCTGATAATGCCAGGTTTGTAGCTGTTTGGTACAGCTGCATATTCCTGCATTGCAGGGGGTTGATCCAGATTGTCCTGAGGTTCCCTTACAACTCTATGATTCTATTCCTTCCAGTTCTATGATCTGGTGAGTCAACGGCAGATTCCTAGAAGGAATAGAACCATAGCATCATAGAACTGTAGAGTTAGAAGGGACTCTGAAAGTCATGAAGTCCAACCCTCTGAAGTGCAGGAGTCTCAGCTATTTGAGGGTTATTCGTAGAGCTTGGGGTGGGGGAGAAATTTGGTTCAGTTCACATTTAAAGGCGAAACCAACACATCCTTCAAGATTCACACTTTTCTGAATTTTGCAGGAAATGCATATACAATGTTAAAGTGTGCATGCAAAGGCATGCTCTAGTGAAAAGAATATGTAGAAATGCATTATATTGTGGGGGGTACTTTGCAAAAAAATGTATATAGAAGGAAAATGTGCATACAAACATGTGTATATCAGGAGAATGCTGATGAATATTCATGAGGACTTTTTAAAGAATTGCAGGTTGATGTGGAAATTTGGAGCATGGCCCTTAAGATTTTGAAAATGAGAAACTGAAATTGACAGATTCACCCATTCCTAGAAACTGACAGAATCTGGACAGTGCACAATTTTACTGGCTAAACCTGATTAACATAATCCTACAGCCCTGCCCTTTCCTAGCCTGTCCCTATAAGATTACCCAATTTCTCCAGTCTTCCTTTCAAGTGTGTGCCAAGAAATCATGCCTCACTTCTGCCAGGTCTGTATATAGAGGCTGTTGCCACAGGGAATACACAGGTTGCAGAAAGCTGGCTGTCACCATTCCAGCAGCAATTTACACTCTGGCAGATCCCATTTCCTCACCATTGTCACCTTGGAGCAAGCTTAGTGTCATCCAAGAGGATTTACAATGACTTTGGCACAATTGGCACAATATACGGTAAATGACTTGGGATCTTCAATCAGAGTTGCAAGGCTGCCTTTCTGCTCCGTTTTATGCGGTAGTCTTGAAGAGACCTGTGATCTTTTTAAAGACTAATTTAGGGAACTGATTGAATATATATATATGCAAAATGGCTTATGAATTAAGGACTCTGTGAATTAAGAACTCGTCCTAAGTAGGTGGCCCTTATATTTGTGCAAAAAGGGGAAATGTGGAAAACCACACAGATGTGGGATAAAGAAAAACTTTTAACATTTAGTAAGACCAAGAATAAAAGAATAAGGAATGAAATGTGATCACCCCAATGGGTTTTGAGCCGCTAGGCAAAGCTGAAGATTCTCTTTTTTGTTTGTTTTTAATGCTTTTATTAACTTGTTATACCAACACCAACACAGACATCACTCACAAGACAAGCATACAAAAAGATATAACTACACCTATAGAACAAATGATACACATACACCCCTATTTCAATTCTTATTCATTTCTATTTGACTTCCTTCCCCCTCAACACGGGTCTGGTTGTATACAGTCATACCTTGTGTTGCGTCCGCTTCATGTTGCGTCTTTTCGCGTTACGTCCTGTGGCAACCTAGAAGTACCGGAACGGGTTACTTCCGGGTTTCGCCGCTTGTGCATGTGCAGAAGTGCTAAATCGCGCTTTGCGCATGCGCAGAAGTGCCAAATTGCACTGCGCAGACGCAGCGCTTCGAGTTGCAGGCATTTCATGTTACGGACAGGTCTCCACATGGTCACCTTTGACTGGACGTAACTGTCCAGGGGTCCTTTACCTTACACACTTTACCTTACACACTGACTGACAGCAGCAGTCCAGGAATTCAGACATGGTTTTCTCACAGCCCTACCAGGAGGTCCTGGGGATTGAACCTGGGGCCTTCTGTGTGCAAAGCAGATGCTTTACTACTGAGCTATGGATTTTCTCCTAAATTCCACACAGATTTTGCCATTAGGGTCAAGGTGAAGGTGGTTTCTTGCCCTTCTGCCCGAAACAGAGGCTTGTTCTGCAGAAATCAGAATGGAGTTTGTGCTAAATGGAACCAGCTTCCCGCCACCAGAAGAGGATTCTGAGATAAAAGGCTGTGTCACATCTTTATCGGCATTTCAAATAAATCCCCCCCCAAAAAAAACTCACAAAACAACACGGTTCTCATCTCTTTAACGTTAGGGAAGGGGAGTTTGCTATCATTCTAACTTCAAACAGTGTACACAAACCCTGGGAACATCACAAAATGTGGAATATGTCAAAAGGACAGGGCATGCAACTCCCCTAAGGTCTATCTTCCAACATAATTTCATATCCATATGGCAGGATGTGGAGATGCTTCCCTGCTAAGATGTTTGCACATATACCCAGAATGGGGCAGTGTTATCTAAGGCAACACATTAATTCTCACTCTCCTCTTGCTTGCAGTCCTGAAAAGCTATGCAGCTTAGAGAGAGAATCTCATGACAGCTGGGAAGGGAGGTCTTTTGATGCAGAGAACCACTTGTTTGAAAGTGGTGCTTTAAAGAACCCAGGGATCCTCTGTGTGTGTACCCCTAAAATACACACCAAGCTTCTCTCCAATGTGTCAGGTCTCTTAGAGAACAGGTTTGGTGCATAGGAGCCATCGCCACAGGGCTGTGGATGCCTCGGCCCCCACAATATTTTTACGCAGGCAGCCAAGCCCCCCCCCCCCAAAAAAAAATATTGAGGGGGCAGAAGAGGCCCCCTCCTGAAGATGTGCATTCAACTGCCCACCCGCCACACCTGGAGGAAAGTTGCTAAAATCTCTCCACACATAATCAAACCTTTACAAACTCACACACATATACACCAAAAACAGATTGTGGGCTAAAAGTTCTCCACAAATGTTCAACAGCTGTGTGTGCCTGCACTTCTTATTTTTTTAAAAATCAAGATATAAGTGCTGTTTCCCAAACAGTTTTCATGTCCAACTGTTTGAAAAATGTGGAGCTGTAGCATTCGAAGTGTTTGTCTAAACTAGGACAAAGTGTGCGGAAAACGACTGAAACAGATTCAAAAGGCAGTAATACAGAGTGAATGGTTTTTCTTCCTTTCCGTAAGACATAATTTTTAAAAGATAGGTTTTTTAAAATAATAAATAAATAACCCCCCTAAGTACATACATTATGGTATATATGTATAATATTATTCTTTTTGGAGCTCAATTTTGCGTACAAAATTACCTCCTTTCTCAACACTGTGTTGTAAATATATCATATTTTGAGCATGGCTGAGTCACATTTTACATTTTTAACAAACCTACATTTTAGATGCTGGTTTGCCAGATTTAAACACAGCCTCCATCGAGGCATCTGTTGCAGCCATCTGCCGCAGACAAGTGATTTGGGAGTCTCATACTTAACCCAAGCTTTATAGAGGCTGCTCTCTCAATGGAGGCAGCAATAGTCTTTCTTTGTACCTTTGGGACCGCAATGAACGACTGGGGCAAATTACTGGCCATGAGAAAGTCCGGGACAAGACTGGGATTTTGTGGGGTGTGAAATGTCTCCCCTTGGGGAAGGGCCTTCTCCCCCCACTCCAAATATACCTTAAATAAGTTTAAACAAAATAGAAAATTCTTTCCAGTAGCACCTTAGAGACCAACTGAGTTTGTTCTTGGTATGAGCTTTCGTGTGCATGCACACTTCTTCAGATACACTGAAACAGAAGTCACCAGATCCTTTCCCTGCAAGACTAATTGCAGCCGTTAAGAGTCGTCAACAGGTTTTCCACACCTATCAGCTGATCACCCATTCCCACCACCCTTCTGAGTAATACCCCTCCCCACTCCCTCACTATATTTAAGGATCTGGTGACTTCTGTTTCAGTGTATCTGAAGAAGTGTGCATGCACACGAAAGCTCATACCAAGAACAAACTCAGTTGGTCTCTAAGGTGCTACTGGAAAGAATTTTCTATTTTGTTTCGACTATGGCAGACCAACACGGCTACCCACCTGTAACTTAAATAAGTTTGTTCTGTGTCAGTTTGATTACTTTGAAGTTGCGATGGAAAACACTCCTGGAAAACAAGGGGAGCCAGATGACTTTCTCCATCTTCTAGCATTGTGCTAAGATGCAAAGAGGGGAAAAGTGGAGGAAGGGAAGTGTCACGCATGCAATGAGAAAGATGTTTAGGACACCCTGAAGCATAGCCAAAAAGGAGGTTCCAGTGCTGTTGGTTGTGAACCAGACTGGGATGTTGAGAGGTCTTTTCCACCCTGCCCGGCTGTGACCTGCCATAGCTCTGGAGAAGGAAGAGTTGGACATGGAATGCTGAGCAACAGTGCTGCCGCTGGAGAAATGGAAAGTTGGTTTGCCTGGGGTGAGGGTGGGAAATCCTTCGCCCAGGATCTCCAGGGAGAGGGGAGGAACTAAGTGCAGTGGGAGATGAATGAAAAGGGGAACGTCGTGGCTGAGAAGGCAATGAAGAAAGAAGGGAGTAGAGAAATTTGTGGAGGCTTGACAGCCATCTGTCAGGAATGCTTTGATGGTGTCTCCTGCTTGGCAGGGGGTTGGACTGGATGGCCCTAGTGGTCTCTTCCAACTCTAGGATTCTATGATTCTATGAAATTCTCACACAGGTCCTGTGTTCTCAGTTAGCTAGTTTCTGTTAAGTATAATGGCTAATTTGACATTGAAATGGAACATGCCTGTATGTGTATTGTCAAAGGTTTAACTGGAAAATTATACTGGAGTATATTGAAGCTAAGAAGAACTCTCTTAGCATCTACATGTATTGATAATTAGCTGTTGATGTTCTCTGCTAGCTCTCACGTGGTGTTTAACTTTAGATTATGTGAGAGAGGTATCAATTGCAAAACACCATTTTGGGACGTTGATGCTTGAGTTTTCCTCCGGAAGCCACAGAGGGAAAAAGGATGTGCTAATGAGGTCTCCCCTGAAGAGAAAGCAGCTCCAGGCTAGTGGAGGCTGCGTGGAGAGAGACAGATTTCTGATTTTAGGTCTGTTTGGAGTTATTTCAAATTAGTAAGAAGATGGAACTTGTGCTGGAGTTGCACATGGTGTCATACAACTGTTTGGATGTATCATCCTTTCCTTTTTTATATCTGTTTTTGGAACAAGTTCTGTAATTAAAGCTTTTGAATCATATTGATGGGTCTGGACACTTTTTATTCCAAGAGGAGTCAGTTTTTATGCATCCTATTGCTTTAAGCAATAATATTAATATCTACAATAGTTTCTACACACATGCCTCTATCTTCCATCCATCCAAGCAAGCAAGCAAGCATCATTATCAGAGTTCAATGATACATTTCCATCAAGCAAAGAACACTCAGGAATGGTATGAAGCCAAACCATACGGCCCCGGGAGCAAGTGTATGGCAGGGGATAGGGGATAGTCCCAAGGGCCAGACAGAAGGGAGCTTCCTTGCCATTGATTCCTCAACCCCAGCCTTAAAAGGGAGGCTGAATTGGAATACAGATGATCTGTAAAAAATAAATAAATAAAAATTGCACATCTAATTTCCATGATTTGCTCTGAAGCCATCCTATCAGGCCCAAAGCTGATGTAGCATTTGACCCCAAGTTCAACTGTCTAACCATTAGTTTGAATTGATCTGCCATGCATGATTGGCATCATTCCACCCAATTGAATATATATGGTAATAATGGCAGAAAAGTCTTGTTTGGTTTATTTTTTACATGGGACAAGTGTCTGGTTCTTATTTCATTTGCAGGCTCTAGGGCTTCACACACATTAAAAGCAAATTATATATTGCATTACAGCCTCATAATCCAGATAGTCCTTAATGAAACGAAGCGATACGAAGAGAAGTCACAAGGTTTGGCTGGTCTAATACCCAAAGTTCAATGCAATCTAATTCTTTTTTTTTAAGGTGCATATTCAGATTGATTGCCTCTAATGACTGAATCTTCTGTTTTAATTGCAGGTGTCAGAAGCAATTCATCAATAGAGAAGATATTAATCGCAGTATTAAAAAGCAATATTGCTTATGATCGCTAAGAGGAATTTGCATTCTCTCCGCCTTCCCCCCCCCCCCGGCCTTCGAAAACCCGATGGGTGTCTCAGTTGTGATTAACTTAGGATTGCGTTGTTACACATAGGGAATCTAGATATGTTACAGGAACAAACAGGATCACCAAGAAGTGGCACAGGGGGTACTGATATACCCCCAGCAGGCACCCCCAACTTTGAGCTTTTATTCTTTCTTTTTTTCCTACAAAAAAAAATAGTGGAAAGTTATGAAGCAAACTGGAGGCAGCATTGCTTCTGAAAAGCAGTTGCTGGAAATCACAGGAGGGGAGAATTGGTCTTGTGCTTGAATCCTGCTCGAGGGTTTGCCACAGACACCTCCTTGGCCACTGTGTGAAGAGGATGCTGGATTAGATTGGTCATGGGCCTCATCCAGCAGGCTATTCTTATGCTCTTAGGTTACAATGTGCTACCCAAGATCCTTTTAAGTCAGAAGTAAGACTATGGAGTTCAATGGGGCTTACCCCCAGGTAAGTGTGAACAGGTTGCCATATGTCCTCTTTTTCCCAGGACACATCCTCTTTTTCATGGGTAGAGTTGTCATAGCGATCCATAGTTAAAAATAGAAGTTGGCAAATGTATCCTCTCTCTCTCTCTCTCTCTCTCTCTCTCTCTCTCTTTTTGCAATTCAAAATATGGCAACCCTGTTTTCAAGTGCCAGAATAAAAAAAACAAAACCCTGACAATGTGTCAGAAATTCCTATCACTTCCCCAACTTTCAAAGCTTGCTCCCTCCCAGATAGAGGGCAAGGCAATTGTTTCTTTTCTTGTTGGAGAAAAATTGTGTATCTTGCAGATCCAACGTCTTAGCTAGCTTTTGAATATCAGAAGCAAAGGAAGTATAAAAAGCCCCGATGTGAGACAAAATATTCAGATAGCCAACCATGTCTTTCCTTGGATTCTGGATTCTGGTTGATAAGGATTTTGAGCGATACCATTTTGATGCCTCAGAAGTAGGGGCCAGGAGAACCTTCGGGGGCGACGGGTGACCAAAGAGCAACAAGATATACACTTCATGAATCTTTTGAAGCTTTTGGATATTTGCAAACAGGATATCAAGTGGCATGAGGATTAGCTTGCAGGTTTTAAAAAGGAAAGCAGGTAGTTTTCTGGGGTGGGACACACACACACACACACACACACACACCAGAAACACCGGGTTTGGTAGTGTCTGCATGTTTGTAAGTCCCATATGCATATTTAAATAGTAGTACTGTTATTGTTTGTCATTAATTGAAGGGTGGGACAGCCTCACAATGGCTACATTTTTTAAAGCATATAATACCAAAAGATTTAAAAATATTATTAACTAAATAGAGCTCACCCTGCAATAACATAAAAAGGGCATAACCTGCCCCACCCAACTAAAAGATGAACGTCACTTAAGAGTGTCAGTAGAAACAACTAATAGCTCAGAAGGTAGAGCACGAGACTCTTAACCTCAGGGTCATGGGTTTGAGCCTCACGTTGGGCAAAAGATCCCTGCATTGCAGGGGGTTAGACTAGATGAACTTCATGGTCCCTTTCAACTCTACAACTTTACAATTAAAATGCATATATGAGTGAACATAGCACACATAAACGTAGTCTATTCCGTAAATTGCTTTGGGGGGGGGAGTTTATAATGCAGAACTGCATAGAGTTAGCAGGGGGAGTGGTGGGAGGGTTGACAAGCAGAGCAAGGAAGGGACAGAGGTGCACCCCACCCCTGCTGTCCTATATGTTAAATATGCAGGTAAGTTATCAACTTCATATTCAATGCAAAATTTCAAAAGCTCTTGGATACAGCCAAGAATTAAAAAAAAAATGCATTCATTGAATTGTATTCATTGCAGCTCTAATGGGGTTTCCACCATCTCCCCACCCTCCTGCACCCTCCCATCTGTTTTGGGCTTTCCCCAAGCATTCCAGAGCAGATTTGGGGTAGGTGCAGGGAGGGCCCACAGGGGAGGAGGGGGGGAAGTCTCACTGCACAGGCTAAAATCCTTGTGTTGATGGGAAGATAATGTACCACTGCATTGCATAGCTGTCAACTTTTCCCTTTTCTTGTGAGGAATCCTATTCGGAATAAGGGAATTTCCCTTAAAAAAAGGAAAAAGTTGACAGCTATGCTGCATTGGATGCAAGCCGTCATATTTGTTCGTTCAAATATCACTTGCCTCTACCACTAACGTTCCCCGGAGACTCTGGAAGCTGAGCAGGTCACCCACTTTACATGGGACAAAATAATTTGGAAACCTCAAGTGCCATGAGTTGATGGAAGCTAAGACAGCTAAAATTGCTATGCCTGAAAATGTCAGTTGCTAAGTCACCGAAAGCAGCCGTTTTAGGTGAGAAAGTCTGTGCCTCTGCTTATTTGGTTGATTGGCTTGTGGGGGAAACATTGTCATGCTGCATTCATCCAGTTTCCTAGAATTGTTCACGGCTGAAGAAGTTTTTGTATGACCCTTAAGTCACCGTAATATATTGTGGGCTGACAAAAGACACCTTTTCATTTTTGGAAGATAGCTGCACCCTCTGACGCTGAAGAGCTCACCCATCTATTGAGAGCAGATGTCTGTGCTATTTTAAAATGTCAGCTACAGGAGCACCAGGCATTAATAAACTAACCAAGCAGCAAGGACAGGAGAAAAGGCCTTTAGTGGAATTCTGCAAATTCAGCTGGATTAAGTTCATCCCAGGGAAAGGGCTACAGAACTGCACACTTCACTGGTGAGCAGCCAGGGACTAGCGGAAATCCCAAGGTCTGTGCAGAGAGGCCTGGAGGTGCATTTTGTCCTAGGACCTGAGTTTGCATGTCAATATCCCGACCCCTCCCGTGGTGAAATGAAGACAAAGGACTCAAATAAGTAAGGTTAATGGGCATGAAAAGGCCACAACTTTATTGGTTACGGATGTTGAGCGGTATTGGCTTAGGTACTGGAACTAACCGACCATATCCGACTCCAGCACGTCGGAGAGCCCTGCTGCTGCACATCAGCTAGGGACTCACCCTGTTGTCACCCATACGGGGCATGCCTTTGGCCCTCATCTACCATGGCTTCGGACAGGGACATGCCCCCCGGACTCATTTAACGAAGTACCCTTCAGCAATTGGGGGAGGTGATGGCCCCACCTTCAGTCTACCTGAGATAATCCAATTTCCCACCCTTACATGATGTGGGACTAATGTGACCCAAAGGAAAATAGTGCTGCTATGTTTGTTTCCAAAGTGCATATTCTAGAATCTTTGGGGAGAAGTGTACCAAAACGATTGCTTCTTCCCTCAGAAGGTGGAGCAGGCCCCACCAAGTTCATTGGACTTCTTCCTGGCTAGTCATGTGGAAGATTGCACTGCTAGGCAATAATAACTCATCTAAGTGGATAGAATTAAAAAGAAAAGAAGGAAGTGCAGTGTTTGAATGGGATAAACTTGCATTTGTCACTTTTAAGGAAAGTTCACTAGGATATAATATAGCTGGAAGTTAATAGCAGCCTGTTATTCAAAGTGCCAAACTTTTCTCTTTGCATTAGATTCATGTCTGCTGGATATACTGGGATTAAATAGGCAATATAAAAAAGGAAATATTGTCAATTTAGTCATTCATTGTTTTTCTCCAGTTTTTCTAAAACACTCTCCTCCTTTTAACATAATAGTGGTTAATATATGCATGTGTTGCAGCTGCAGGAGTATAACCTTGGTGAGTTCTCTTGTAGCAGCCTGGTTTTCACTGCATTAATTTGGACCTGGTCCCATTGACAAACTTTTCCCCTACAGACGGATCTGTCAAATTTGCCATCCTGCAAAGGTTTGTCATGGCGAGGGAAAGAGGCAAATAAGTGGAAGGAAATTAATCCAAAAACTAATCTCTAAGCTTTCCAACAAGCAAAGCAGAAAATTATAAAAGTAATCTGAGATTGATACTGGAAATGGAAATGCACTCCACGAATGCTCAAAACTGAGTGGGGAATTATAATGACCACAGTCTAATTCTCCCCACCGTTATTAATAATGGTGAGCTGCTGCATTGTTGTGGTTGGGAGTGCCAGGTTAGGACCTGGGAGACCAAGGTTCAAATCCCCACTTGAGTGGGAAGCTCCCTGTGTGGCCCAGGGCCTGCCACTGCCTCTCAGCCTAACCTGCCTCACGGTGGCTGTGACAGCACGGGGTGGGTGGGGTGGGTGTCCTGGATTTGGGACAGTAAAACCCCAAGCCTATGCATCTCCTGGGCTGCTTGTGAGCAATAGCAGTGAGCAGGGTGGGGGGGGGGTGAGCCTGCACTCTTTGCCTGGCTTCCTAATGCTGGGGCTGCAGGCAGAGGCAGCATGGAAGACCTTGCAGGGGGGGCACAACAGCTGAGCCAATACAACACTCCCTCTTGGGAGCGACCCTGATACTGGGAAGCCACAAAGGCAGTGCAGCTCTGCCCAATTGACCACTATTGCTCGTAAGGAAGAAGGCAGGAGGGTAGGGTACTGGCTGAAGCCAGACTGAGCCTGCTGGGGCGGAACTCCATTTGCCCTAGGCCGCATTTACGCCATATATTTAAAGCACTGTGATGCCACTTAGAACAGTCATGGCTTCCCTCAAAGGATTCTGGGAGCTGTTAAAGGTGCCGAGAGTGGTTTGTTGTTGTTGTTGTTGTTCAGTCGTTCAGTCGTGTCCGACTCTTCGTGACCCCATGGACCAGAGCACGCCAGGCACGCCTGTGTTTCACTGCCTCTCGCAGTTTGGCCAAACTCATGTTAGTAGCTTCGAGAACACTGTCCAACCATCTCATCCTCTGTCATCCCTTTCTCCTTGTGCCCTCCATCTTTCCCAACATCAGAGTCTTTTCTAGGGAGTCTTCTCTTCTCATGAGGTGGCCAAAGTACTGGAGCCTCAACTTCAGGACCTGTCCTTCTAGTGAGCACTCAGGGCTGATTTCTTTAAGAATGGATAGGTTTGATCTTCTTGGGACTCTCAAGAGTCTCCTCCAGCACCATAATTCAAATGAGACCCCTATTCCCCTTACAGAGCAAAAATTTCCAGAATTGTTTAACAATCCATCCCTCTTCACAGGGAACTCTGAGGATTGTAGCTATGTAAGGGGAATAGGGGTCTTTGCAACTCAGCAAACCAGAACTCCCAGAATTATTTTTTTTTGGGGGGGGGGGGAGTCATGACTGTATCATAGTTCTTTAAATGTGTGGGGTAACTGTGGCCCTAGTGTTGAGGCTGGACTGCATGTCCTTGCTAGTTATGAGACATATACAACAATGGTTCTCTCTCACCCACTAAGGAAGATGTGCTCTTGTTTTAAGCAGTGCAACTTACTCATAACTTACTGCGGCAGAGGACGAGACCCAAATGTTACGTGTTCCTATTCCAAATGAGCCACTGGGGAGGTGAAAAAATGTGAGCAAGGGAATGTTTTTTCTGGCCTGAGTGCTCACAGTTATTATTTCTGGGATAACTTGAGTTAAAAGGCTGGGTCAAAGCAAAAGAACTCGTATTCCCTGGACAGAGACTCAAAATAATTATAACCGCAGCCTTCCTTAGAAACTGCTAAATGAAACACATTGGTTTTTTATTGTCTACCGC
Source organism: Lacerta agilis (assembly GCF_009819535.1). Classification (NCBI taxonomy): domain Eukaryota; kingdom Metazoa; phylum Chordata; class Lepidosauria; order Squamata; family Lacertidae; genus Lacerta; species Lacerta agilis. The sequence goes on from NC_046315.1 coordinate 19,763,174, forward strand.
ATTCTCCCGTCTCAGACCTTCATCAGCCGGGCACACCTTTTTGTGCACCAGACTGACAGTTAAAGATTGAGAAATCACAGGCAGTCAAAACTTTCCAACCAGAAATAGGTTGTTACAGGAGGGAACATAATTAAAGCCTGTTAGATCAGGCCAATCCTGTTCTCACAGGGGCTGACCAGATGCCTGTGGGAAACTCTGAAGCAAGACCTGAGCTCAAAAGCACTTAAGGCTTATCCACTTAAGTAGTACACTTAAGCACTTAAGTAGTAGTAGTAGTAGTAGTAGTAGTAGTAGTTGTCTCAAAGGAGTCTCAAAGCGGCTAACATTCACCTTTCCCTTCCTCCCCCACAACAAACACTCTGTGAGGTGAGTGGGGCTGAGAGGCTTCAGAGAAGTGTGACTAGCCCACGGTCACCCAGCAGCTACATGTGGAGGAGCGGGGACGCGAACCCGGTTCACCAGATTACGAGTCTACCGCTCTTAACCACTACACTACACTGGCTCTCAAAGCTATCAATGCCTCCTAGCCATGTTGGCTGTGCTGTGCCTCCACGGTCAGAGGCAATAATGCTTCTGAATACTAGTTGCTGGAAGCCGCAGGAGGGGGAAAGTGCTCTGGTCCTGCTTGAAGATTTCCCACAGGCATCTGGCTGGCCATCTATCCATCTTGCCACAGGGTGGCAGACTAGCTGAGCCATTGGCCTGATCCAGCAGGTTCCTTTTATGTCATTATGGGAGCTGAATGTTCCTTTCTTATGTACATTCCCATTTTCCACCTGTTCAGTTATGCTGGCCAAGGTATTTGCTTCTTCCCAAATGTGTTACTTTGCATACTCTATAGCACTCAAGAGATTAAAACCCATTTGGTGTTATCATTATTACCTTCTTTCCCACTACCGACTAGTACCATCCATTTACAAAATGGGACAGGGGATCCTATCTTGCCCCATGCACTATTTCTGTTCCTCTATTCACTGTGCTATCTTAGCACTGCACAAATTAAGGAGCAGCAAGCAAGGAGGCCAGAACAAAAGTGGATGATTTCTGGTGCAGAGGGTTTCCAAAGATAGATAGATAGATATCTCCATGCATTGTCTTGCACAGCATTCAGTCAAGTTGCTAAAATGCACCCGGAGAACAAAATCATAAATGCCACACTGATTCCTGACATTGGGCAGCTACAAATCTAAGGCAACCTTTCAGGTTGAACGCATTGAGCTCTTGGTAGCAAAGCTGCCATTTCACATTTAATCTATTCTGCACAAACTAACTGAAATGATAAGTATAATCTGCAGAGCCAACAGCTCAGACATTGATGTTTCAGATTAATGTGAGCAGACAAGATGGTGTGCAAAATCCAAGTAATAAACGAGAGAGCTGCACCAGTTTAGCAGGAGGTGATGTGGGCAATGTGAGGAAAACATGCACAGGTACCTGTTAATTCCCATGTAAAATTATTATTATTATTATTATTATTATTATTATTATTATTATTATTATTATTATCATCATCAGAATTAAATTAAATTAAATTAAATTAAATTAAATTAAATTAAATTAAATTAAATTAAATTAAATTAAATTAAATTAAATTAAATTAAATTTGTATACCGCTTTTCAGCCAAAGAACCCAGAGCGGTTCCCAAAGGAAAAATACAAACTGAGAATAGAAAATACATGATAAAACAAAAACAAACCAGTAATTCCCCTCCCACAAACACATTTAAAAACCATAGAATATTAATCAGCCTGGTGAAATGTTTTTTGCTTAAAGATATGTAATGAAGGTGCCAGGTGAGCCTCCCTGGGGAGAGCATCCCACAAACGGGGAGCCACCACAGAGAAGGCCCTGTTCTCGTGTTGCCATGACATAAGAAGCTGCTTTATACTGTGTCAGACCATTGGTCCACCCAGCTCAGTATTGTCCACACTGACTGGTAGCAGCTCTCCAGGGTCTCAGGCAGGGGTTGAATCGGCTGATCAACTGACTGTTAGTGGCTGCCAATCTTTCAGCCCAGTCTTTCTACCTGATGTCTGACATTGCGTATGATATCAGATGTAAGGCAGGAGAAATGGCCTGATGGATCAAACCGGTAAGGTTGTTGGCCTTAATTAGACCCACAGACCAGAGGTTCCCTACCGCTGCCATACACAATGTAATCCCTGGAGGCCGGCAAAGCATGCTCTGAAAGCTCACAATGCAACAGGCTTGTTGAAACTCAGCTGGTCTTGGTCTGTTTGATGCCTGGGACTATGTATGTTGCTCTGTGTTCTACAGAACAAAATGGGATTGGCATCCGTCTGCCTCAAGAGAAAATGGAGTGCACCTCTAGGGGTGAAGTCAAACTGCTGCATTAGCAATACCAAAGTGGTATTCCCAGGGCAACAGCCTGGGCAGCATGCATGGAGGTCCTGGGCTGCCCAGATGACAAGACCCACCAAAAGCAGAGCAATATGTTTGGGACTAGCTTGGCTGCAGGAGTTCCTGGTAGGAGGTGTACAAGGTGTCACTCCACTCCGGATTTGTGTAGGGTTTACTCCTTAGCCCTTTCTTCTCCTGAAGATATGTCACAAGGCAATGGAGGTTTAGAACCAGAGTTTTCCTTCTTCTAGATGGGCTACCTTCCCAGGTTGAGCCCCATCTGAACCTCGAAGAATAAAGGTAGGCTGGAAATGAAATAAATAAGCATTTTTATAAACCCACCACTGTGACAGCTATTCCATTCAACCGCTACCTGCATCTCATCTCAGCTATTGGAAGGCTGACCCAATCTCAATTTGCTGTGTGTGTGTTTCTGCCTGGAACTTTTTTTTGGGACAGAGGTATTGATGTGCAGGCTTATACCGCATTTCCCCCTTCAGATATCTTTTCGGTTTTAAAGTGGTCTTAACTGTGCCAGACACGCCACATTGTATTGATAGCGATAGTATATTAAATAACAAAAGAGGAATGTCAGCAGAATGATTATACTTTGAAGCTGCACAGTGCCAGGGAGAAAGAGCTAAGTTGCAATCCAATAAAAGAAACCAGCTTGTATGCCAGGCAACCGGAAACACAGTATGACAGCTTAGAAACAAAGCTATATTGCTTTCCTCTAGATTGCGTACTTAGAGCTATATTGCTTTTGTTCGCTCTGATTGTGTACTTTACAAAAAAAAAAGGGAGCAGTAGCAGGAGCAAACAAATTGAAATATTGGGTTCTCAAAAGGAGGAGGGGGTGAAGAAACGAATTCCATTGATGACCTGTCTGCAGAAGTTGCATCGCTAACAGATCTGGATGATCCCTCTTTGGATGCTGTGAGGTCCTTCTGTGGAAAAATGTCAAATTGCTGCTGCTAGAATCAATAAGCTTTCTCTTCAGGGAGCAGGGAAGTGAGCTAAACTGTCAGCGGTGGTAGAAACAGAAACTCTGAAAGGGGGAAGCAGAGGAGCCAGAACCAAAATGAGGAATGAGAAAGACAAGCAAGATTATGCGCAGGGCCGGTCCTACCATTAGGCAGGAGGCAGCTGCCTCGGGTGGTGTGTGCTAAGGGTGAGGAGCAAAGAATGGCAGCAAGGTGTTGCCCTACAATGCAGAAGCTAGGCTGCAAAATGCAAAATTCAGCTACCAGTCCAGTCACCTTTTATGCGTGGAATGGGAGGGAAGTTGCCATCTTCTCCTTTGCCTCAGGCTGCAAAAAAACGTTGGGTTGGCCCAGGACCTGCAATGAAATGTAATGTTGTATCCCCACCCTGGCTAGAGTAGGCAAGTGTCTCACTGTACATAGAACAGTCCTTTATTTGAAGGGCTAACAGAGGGCCGTCCTCTGCTTGAAGGTGCCCTCTGTTTGAAGAGCTCAGTTACGATGCTGAGGGTAACCATCCGTTTCCTTCGAGTTAATAAGACGACGTCGCTTCATTCTTTTGGAAAGCATCTATATAGCACTATTACTTCCAGCCCTGATTATGCTGCGGTTGAGACAATGAGCAAATCACTGCACATTTGTTTTCAACACCTGTCTCCGCCAGTGCAGTTTTCAATGCAGAGATGTTTTCTCATATCTGGCAGTTGAACTGTTACTTTCGCCGTTGCTCCAAGGGTCTGGTTATTGAGTGTTGATTAACTGCATGCAATCAGAGACCCACAATGCCAATGAAGTACTTTCTTGAGCTCAACTAATAATAATCTGGCACAGGAAGGCAGGAAGCCGCCTTATATCAATTATAGCTCTGTGCTGTCTACCCTGAGTCCATAGCTGTCAACTTTCCCCTTTTTTAAAGGTAAATTCTCTGATTCCGAATAGGATTCCTCACAAGAAAAGGGAAAAGCTATGACCCTGACTTGCAGCAGTTCTCCTGAGTTTCAGATGGAGGTCTCTCCCAGCCCTATCTGGAGATGCCAGGAATTGAATCTGGGACTTCTGCATGTCAAGCAGGTGTTCTACCACTGAGCCCCCCCCCCAAGAATCTAAGACTTGAGAAGGCACATGAACCATTCATTTCAAATGCTTAGATATATATTTCTTAACATCAGTATCTTTGCAGTCTTCAAGGCTACAAAACAAGTGTGGTGTAGTGTTTAAGAGCGGTAGACTCGTAATCTGGTGAACCGGGTTCGCGTCTCCTCTCCTCCACATGCAGCTGCTGGGTGACCTTGGGCTAGTCACACTTCTTTGAAGTCTCTCAGCCCCACTCACCTCACAGAGTGTTTGTTGTGGGGGAGGAAGGGAAAGGAGAATGTTAGCCTCTTTGAGACTCATTCTGGTAGTGATAAAGCGGGATATCAAATCCAAACTCTTCTTTTAAAAATGAGATTTTTTTTAAAAAAAAAATTGCTTTGTAAGAAATTCCACACTTACCTAAGGTCAGTATGAGAATCAGCCCAGTGAACAGCAGCTGTGGAAAGGGCAAATTCCATGCCAGGAGGAGAAGTGAAAACAGAACTACCAATATCACAATGCCATTATACAAATCTATAGAGCAAACACACTCGGAAGACTGTGTACAGTTCTGGTCGCCTCACCTCAGAAAGGACATTTTAGAGCTGGGAAGGGTCAGCAAAGGGCAATCAACATAATCAAGAGAAAAGGTTTCAGCATTTGGGGGTTTTGCAGTGCAGAGAAAAGACGAATAATGGGAGACATGGCAGAGGTGTATAAAATTATGCATTGTGCGGAGAAAGCAGATAGAGAAAAGCTTCTCTCCTTCTCTCACAATGCCAGAACTTGTGGACCTCCACAAGATTGGAAGATTCAGGATGGACAAAAGAAAGTACAGTGTATAAGTAAACTGTGGAACTTGCTGCCACAAGAGGTAGTGATGTTTGCCAACTCAAGTAGCTTTAAAAACAGGACTAGAAAGATTCATGGAGGACAAGGCTACCAGTGGCTACTAGCCACAATGGCCGTGCTCTGCCTCCACTGTTGGAGGCAATATGTCTCAGAATCTCAGCTGCTGACAATCACAGTTGGGGAGAGAATTGTGCTCAGGCCCGGCTTTGGAGCTACCTACAGGCTTGGTGCCCACTGCGAGAACAGGTTGCTGGACTAGATGGGTCATTGGCCTGATCCAGAAGCGCTTCTCATCTTCTTAATCACAAATGCACAAAGCCCTGGGTGTGGTCCGCATCCACGAGAGGAAATGCCCCCGGCTGGTTTTCATGGCTGTATTATTGCATCAGTGAATGAACCAGAAAGCCAATCTGTTCACACTGACTTCCCACCCAGCAGTTCACTGAAAACTGGCTTGATATTTTCGTGGAGGGGGGATATATATCTGATTCAGCGTTCATTTGAAGAGAACAACTTAGAAAGTATAACTGCAGAAACTTTTCCTCCTTCGTCTTGCTCTTGCTATCATTCTCCCCACCCTCTTGAGCAACCTGTATCTCAGAAAGTGATTTTCCTGTTCAGTGCAATCAATCTTAGGCATTTTATTCCTTATTTTTCTCATCTGATATCAGTCTTCTGGTACCCAACTGCCCCTTCTGTTTCAATTCCAGCCTTTCCATGCCTTATGGGTTTTGTTTTCAATCTCTATGCTTCTTCCATTCCAGGTTTCTGTCAACTCCAAACCTTACTTCTGTCTTTCCTGTTGTCACAGAGCTCTGTTATTTGATTTAATCTGTTCCCCCCAGTTTCCCAACCTTTACAGTTTCCCTAATCTGATGTCAGGTCTTTTAAGTGGGAAATTGATTCCATAAGGCTGCTTTGCATTTTTCAAAGTGTCTTGACCAAGGACAGGGCAGGGCGGAGAGAGACAGACTTAAATGTGCTGTTCTGCAAAGAAAGTTGTGAAACCAAGGAGTTTCAAATGTTTGCCTCCAGGGACCACTTCTTTATGGGGTGGATTCAACTAACTGGGGAGCCCTCTTCCTCTCCCCATGCCCCCCCAATACTCCTCCAAATTTGCTCAAGGGGGTTGGGAGAATATCCAGAACAATGAAGGGAGGCGAGTGGAGGCCATTCTGTTGGGCAAGCAGAAATACTTGTGCAGATGAGGCCTTTCTAACAACGCAACATTGATTTGCTCCTACAGTATCAACTTGCCTGCTGAGGAACCTTGGACATATTGGTCAAAACTGCATATGCAAATATGTATATTAAGAGAAATTCACACTAAAAATGCTGATAAATTTCCATGACATTTTTTTTTAAAGTAAATTGCTATTGAGATGTGAAGAGCTGAAATTAAGAATGGAAAAAGTGAGGAACGGATAAAAACTGAAATTCACAGATTTGTTCATCCCTGGTGAACAAGCAGGATTGCAATGGTGAAGAGGAGGGGCATGTCTATGGGGCTCTTGTCAGCAGGACCCAGATTGGGCATTGGGTCCTTAGCGGCAGTCCAACTATTCCTGTCTTCTAGTGTGCATATTCTGATCTGGCAGGGCACACAGTAAGCCTAGTCACAGAATAAATACTTCACATAATTTACTTCTTCATGTCTAGAATGTTTTGCATGCTGAGTATGTAGAAGCTGGTTTCTTAATTTGAGGTGGCCCCATCTGAGTTTGATGTTAAGAGGGTGTGTGTGTGATAAAATGATAATCCATTATGATCATTAATGCTAATGTTGCCACCATAATTCTGTGGCTGCCTGATGATTCTTACTATGCAAATGGTACAATGCGCTCTGTAAGTTTTGTATTTGTATTGCTTCATGGATAATATACGGTACTAGTTTTCTCATTTCCTCTTCGATATCCTGCCCTTACATATTGACTCATCCATTATTTCAGCATTTTAAAATTCCACATATCTGCTTTTTCCAGTCTCACAGCCTCTGCTGGATATTGAATTATATTAATACAATACATCAAAGTGTATTGTTAGTGATAAAGCAATAATCTTGAAAGAAATAAACAATTGTGAGGCACAATGTCCACTATCCAACATCATATTTTTAAATGAACTTGCTTTATCCATTGTGTATTGTATTAACTGTGTCTGGCAGTTAGTTTGCTTCAAGATGAACTTATTGTATCTACTATCAATCATCCCCAGAGAGAGATAATATAAAGTTTAACCACCACGTATTAATGCCAAGGGATGCATCAGTGCCAGGAGGTTGTTTACAGTTCACTCAACACTTGTGCTCATTCATAAGAATTGAAGAAAAGCCTAGGCTAGAGATGGGTACCAAACCTATGAATCTCCAAGTGCCATCATCTCCTAGCCAGCATGGCCATTACTCTGAGATGATGGGAGTTGTAATAGTCCAATGATATCTGGAGGACCAAAGCTTCCCTATCTCCAGCCTAGACCAACAGCCACAAAGTCCTTCATCTCATTTCCAATCACCCACTGTAGGATAAATTTCCCTTTGGGTTTCAAGTATGGAGGCTCATACCAAACTACCAGTTGGTTGGACTTCATTCAGTAATGCATTACACAAGACGGAGTCAAGAGAGTCTGTGAGAACTTCCCATTAGAACAAACTCTATACAGGAAAAAATACATGCCATCTTAGCTGTTTGTGCTCTGCCCAAACACTTTCTGCCACCCCATCATCTGTCAGGGACTGGACAGAGGAGGAATAGTGGAGACTGCCTCCCCATCCTAACCCTTCCAGGGAGGAGGAAGAAGAGGAAGACCGTATACTTTAGATTTACAACAGACTTTTAGAAGACATCTGAAGGCAGCCCTGTTTAGGGAAGCTTTTAATGTTTAACAGACTATTGTATTTTAATATTTTGTTGGAAGCCGCCCAGAGTGGCTGGGGAAACCCAGCCAGATGGGCGGGGTATAAATAATAATAATAATAATAATAATAATAATAATAATAATAATAATAATAATTTTTAAAGTAGGGTTGCAATTTTTCTTGAGTTTACTGTTTTATCTTTTGTAAACTGGATTGAGAGTGTTCCTTTTTACAATCAAGCAGTGTATAAATTTTATTAAATAAATAAATAAATAAACCTAGGGATGTGCAAAACCTTGAGAAAGCTGACTTCCCATTAAAAATTCTTCAGATGCAGAGTTGGCCCTAGACATTTTGCTTCCTTGAAGCAAACCAGGAAACAACAACTACTACTACTACTACTACTACTACTACTACTACTACTATTACAGTGGTTTGCGGGAGGTCATAGCTCAGAGTCAGATGAGCGGAAAAGTTGGGAAATATTGGGAGAGGAGAAGCAGGCAGAGTTGGAGCAGCAGCTGGCTGACATGTCACCACTTGAAAGCATTCCAGACCCTCCATCTCCCAGAACCCGGCAAGCCTTAAAAGCAGGAGAGCAAAGAGCTCAAAGACAGAGGGCACATAGCAGCACCCATAGAAGTGACGAATGAGGAAGTAGGAGAGATGGGGGGGGTCGAGATTCACTCGGGACAATGCCATTATCCAAGAGGCTGTGTTCTATAGCCTCTCTGTAAAGATTGAAATAAATAAGGACAGTAAGTAACTTTTCCTTGTCTTTATACTTTCCTGGGCAACCAGCCGGGAGCTGCTGACAGCATCCTGACATCATCCGACTGTCTCTTCATCCCACCACAATCCTTGAAATGCAACTTGCTCAACCCATTTCCACTGTAGCTATCAGAGCCCTCCTCGTACCTTATGTGGAGTTGCTTTTCACTCTAACTTTATCAGTTCTTAGGTAAAAACGTGTAAAAGGTAAAGGACCCCTGGACAGTTAAGTCCAGTCAAAGGTGACTATGGGGTGCGGCGCTCATCTCGCTTTTCAGACCAAGGGAGTTGGCATTTGTCCACAGACAGCTTTCTAGGTCATGGGGCCAGCATGACTAAACCGCTTCTGGCACACGGAGGACCGTGATGAGTGCCAGGGTGCGCGGAAACGCCATTTACTTTCCCACCACAGTGGTACCTATTTATCTACTTGCACTGGCTTGCTTTCAAACTGCTAGGTTGGCAGGAGCTGGGACAGAGCAACAGGAGCTCACCCTGTCTCAGGGATTCGAACTGCCAACCTTCTGATCGGCAACCCCAAGAGGCTCAGTGGTTTAGACCACAGCGCCACACGTGTCCCTTCAGAGTATCTGTACCACCATCATGGCTAAAAGTCATCCTTTAAATAAATTTAAAAATGCCCCAAACCAGTAAGCCTTTCCTCATAAGGAATGTGTTTCAACCCATAATCTCAAGGGCCTTCTGAGTGGCTCCTTCCAGACTTTGAAACTCCCACCCTGGAGAAGCTAGATTGGCTCCCTCCTTGTTGTCCTGCCAGCATGTGAAGACTTTCTTGTTCCAACAGACCTTTAGGAATTGATGGCTTTTAATTAAAGGGCTGGTGCCATGCTGTTTTTTATTGTAGTTATTGGTATGGTTTAATGGACTATATATGCATTTACTTTTAATTTTATCAGTGATTACTTTTTTAACTTTGTTTTTTCCCCCCTTATGCTTTTTTGCAGTTCTTATTTTTATCTGTAAGCCTGCTTGAGTCCTGTCAGGGTGGGAAAGGCGGGCTATAAATAAATATGTCATTATCATCATCATCATTTTGATCATCTGTTTCTGAATAGCAGCAGATGCCACACTGGTATCTGTGAACATCATAATTAAAAGATCCTTTCCATTTAGAAGCCAAGGCAGATATCCCTTCTTCAATGCTGAAATTAAAACCCAGCCACATAATTCACGTGTTCAGCAAGAGTCATGCACTAGTTGATTGTATTAATTTATAGTCTCCCTTTTGGCCTAGCCGGGCCCTCTGGATGGCCCACAATCTTATTTCATAAAAGCAATTAAAATCTGTTTTAAAGAGCTGATATAAAATAATAGAATTGAAACTCTGAAATCACAGCAAAGCATGGCAAGAGGAACCCTCGGTATATCAACCCACCACCTCAAAAAATCTTCCACACTAAAAGGTTTTCATTAGTCATTGAAGGTCAAAGCATCTGAGATGTACTGTGCTCATACCTATGACCTGGAAATATTGGAGTACCTCTAGTTGATTGCTTCCTAAGCTTCTTTATAGGTTTCAGTCACCACTTCATAATTAGATTGTTTTCACGCAGGTGAGCAAAGCCAACTTGAAGCCAAAAAAGCTTCCTTCCTTATTTCAGAGACATTTGTTTTTCTTCAAAAGACTATATTTCTGCTCTTACCCTCCTTTTGTCTCTGCAGGATTTGTTCCTCCCTCCCTCTCTTTCCTTCTCTTCATAACTTGTGCACGAACCAAAACATTTCCAGACAAATTATCAGTTTAAGATCAACAGGCGAAAGCCCTGTTGAAACTCAGCACACATCCGTATCACTGAGACTTGAAAAACCAGGTTTCATATGACTACACAGATTTATCTGTAGCGGTCTTCACTTCTGGTTGCAGTGCCCTTGTTGTCCTTGGAGGAAACAGTGCATATGAACTTGAAATGAAACAAACAAACAAACAAACAAACAAAAAACCACACTGTAAGGACCCACCCATCCAGGACTGGGCTTTGAAGCTCCATGTCCGAGTGTTTGTTTGTTTTGCTTTGTCCCAGAGCTTTCCCCAGCAAAACCCCACATTTTAATGCTGGATTGGAGTAAATGTCAATTGTGTTTCCCATGTATTGCTGTTTGTTCCGATTCGGCGGTAAAACAGGTTTTCCTGGGGAAAGCGCCATCACACGCACACACAAACACACTCTGACATGGAACTTGAAGTGCCTGGAAGTGCAGTGCAAAAGGAAGTCCGGATGAGCCCGAGGTCATAGAATCATAGAATTGTAGGATGGAAGGGACCGTGAGGGTCTTCTAGATCAACTCCCTGCAATGCAGGAATTTTTTGCCCAATGTGGGGCTTGAACTCATGACCCTGAGATTAAGAGTTCCATGCTGTACCGACTGAGCTATCCCATAAAGCTTTATGCAATTTTCCAATCCCAGCGAGTTTGGTAGGAAGACACCTACGGCATATAACACCAACATGCTGCCCTGGGTTTCTTTGGGAGCAATTGGCAGGATATCGGTCACTCTATCAATATGCATTACAGAATGTATGTCAACAGTAGAAATGAAAATATGCCCTGTCACTTAGAGAAGTTGCAGATCTTCAGAGAAAAAGGAAAAAAAATTACCACAAAGGAAGTCCTAGTGCCCTTCTGTGTAGCTGGGAGGCAATGGTTGTCCCTTCCTATTTTGGAGGTGGGGCTGTCTCTTTTTCGTTTGTCCCCATCCTTCCCCTTTGGTGACATCCCTTTCCTTTCATGTAAAAGAACGGCGAATTTCACCTAGCCAGTCATTTGAAACAGGGGCATGGCGCTCTTGGAATCTGATGAGGTCACAACATTGTAGGTGGTAAGAAGGGTAGCCTGATAACAGCAGAAGCGGCTGTGTTTATTATCTCTGATCCCAATTTGATGTGACTGGAAGCAGCATGGTAACAAGGCTGTCACTGATATCTCCGTTGCCGCTCCGTTTTATAGAGACGAAATTAAATGAGGCATCCAGGGACGGCTTGAGTGCACAACTGCTTTGTACAGCCAACTCCTGGTCCCTTGTCAGAGGATTGTAGAACTGGGAGGTATATTAAAAAAAGACAGTGGTTAGGTCAGAAAGAAAGAAAGAAAGAAAGAGAGAAAGAGGCATTGATTTCCAAGTTTGGTTAGCTTACTCATACATATATGCTGATCACGTGATGATTATCAGGCCTGATGCCAGAGGTTGGCAAGACTAGATGAGGGCCCCAGGAGCTCAGTCATGGACTGGTTGGATGGTGGGGAGGGTAAAGAACATAGTTAAAGAGCATACACAGAGTGCTAATAGCAGCTGTGTGACTCTAAGACTGTGTGCACAGTCTTAGTTACTGATCTAGCCTACTAGAGTCCTGGACCCACTCTGCCTTAGCTTTACATAGCAACAACAATAGCACTATTCCACAGACTACTCCATACACAATCCATACAGCTCTCTCACTGAGGCCCATAGAGAGGCTAGCTACTTTTTATATGGTAGGCATGTCCAACAGGTAGATCATGATCTACTGGTAGATCACTGGACGTTTGTGGTAGATCACTGGTAGATCATTGGCTCCCCCCAAAGAAGCTGAACAACTGTGGCTCCCCTAAAAAAACCTCAACATTTCACCTCCTCCCTGAAAAGAAATCAACAATTTTGACCCCAACCCCCTCAAAATGGGCCTTCCTTCTTCCCAAAAAGAAGCTTGACAACTTTGACCTGAACCCCCCAAAAGGGGTTAGATCACTGCCAGTTTTTTTTTTACTCTGTGAGTAGATTGCAGTCTCTTGGGAGTTGGCCACCCCTGAGGGAGAATGAGTCATCACCCAAGATGAGTCACGAGTCACAGTGACTTAGCAGTTTGCTGTTAACAGTTTAGCAGTTAGCAGGCTTAGGCTTGAATGATTGAGTAGGCCTTGTAGGACTTGCTGCTTCTTCTGCTCTCAATAACCTTTTGTCTCATGACAGAATGCTCCAAGCCAGGGGATTGGTGGTGGGACAACAATGAGTGGTCAGAGGGAGAAGAAGGCGCAGACTGGCTTGAGGAGGTGTCAGCAGCAGGAGAGGTGACAGGGTTCGGTAAACAGGAAGAATTTGTAACGGGGGGGGGGCAGTTCAGACTCTGACTCTGAGGCTGGAAGGGAGGGTGGCCAAGAGGCAGAGTGGAGACAGGCTGCTGAAGAATCCAGAGAGTCTCTCCCTCCTGCAGCAACCAGCTCCCCTCCCCCCCTCCAGTCTCCTAGAACTCGCAGAGAAATGTTGTTTTCCAAGTGGGGGCACATTTAAAAAAATGGCATCCCTCCCCCCTGCATCCTGAAGTGGTATAGCCCACACACACCCAACCTGGCACCCTGCGGATGTCGTTGGATTCTCAGCAGTCCCATCCAACGTGGTCAACACTCGGGGATGAGGGAGGTTTGCTGCCCAAAACATCTAGAGGGCACCAGGTTTGGGGGAGCTTAGTATAGTCTACTTTGCCATATCTACCCTTACTATCACATTTTGCTACACCTCTACCAGGCAAGAAAGGAAAGCTTGACGAGAAGATACAGTTTGAAAAGCCTCCAAATAAAAACTGAACTCCAGCTCTCTAGTGAAGTTCTCCCAAACAAGCAGTAGGAAAGGAAAGAGGAACAGCTTCCTCTGGAAGGAGACAGCACAGGCTTGCAAGTGAGTGACTGAGACATTTGTCAAACAAGACACCATTATTCTAGGCCAAATTGCTCTGTAGACCACCAATGATCCATAGACTAAGAATAATTGTGCTGCGTCTGGTTCGCTATTTTGCCAGGAGACTGCAAATCAACCGCAGTGTTTTACTGGGTGTATTCATCTCGTGTCTGTTTTTCATCACTGTCAGTGTACGCTTCTGATGTGTTTCAACCCCCTAGAGCCATTATTCCAACCTGCTTTTTCATTTAAGATTTCACAAAAAGCCTTTTATTAATGCCCCCTTCATGCCCAGAAATTCTATACCAACTACATTCTCTCTCCATTCTCTTGTGATTCTATTATAGAAATCAATCCTCGAGGACCTGTCATGCATCATTCCATGTGAGTCCTGGCTGTCTATTGCTTCTTCCTCAGTCTGTTGTACATTGCCCTTTTGTTTTAACTTAAAGGCACAATGAAACCACAACATTTTGATCAGGCCCTCACATTTTAATTTCAAACTTCTGCTAATTCAGTCCCTGTTTTCTCCTGTTCACTTACCTGCTTTCTTGTCATATCATTTTTTAAGGCTCTAAATGGATCGGGTCAGAAATACTAGTGCTTTTACTATACTGAAGTTTGTGAAAATACAACATATTTTATTTACAGCTTAAATTCCAAAAGGAACTTCAGTTCCCATGATTCTTTTGGGGAAGTCACATGATTGCTGTTTTGTATACGCAGCCTGAACCTCATCCTGTCTGTAGACTGAGGCATATAGTTCCCATTCTCTCTCTCTGAAAAATGCAATTTATAACTACCTTTCTCACAGAGGTATTCTGAAGAGGATAAAGAAAACAACCTCACACGTCAAAAGTGCTGTTTGTCAATAACAGCCATTTCCATTGCTACAAGCCCAAGCAAGGAATAGGCACATTTTGCCAGAAGCCTGGGAGAGATGAGATATTATTTACAGGAGTGAGGGGCTCTCCGTGGAGGTGTGTTGTCGCCTCCGGTCAGCCTCTGCAAACAGAAATGACAGGAATCAATAGTAATGCCTCCACAGTGACTAGCCTGTTACTTGGTATTTCCAATTCACTGAATGGAAATGGATGATTACATTTTACAATCCCAACAAACACGCCAAGGGTGAGCTGTGCTAAAATACAGTAAACAATATCTTACAAAAACAATTCTCCCACCAGAACAGAACAGAGGAGGTAAGTGCAGAGACTGGTGATAAGGCAGCAGCCCTTAAAAACAGGCATCATCATGGAAACATATTTGGAAAGGGCCTTAGAAATCATCGAGTTCAACCCACTGCTCAGTTCAGGAGATGCAACATACCTAACAGATGGCCGTCTACTGCTCACCCTGCTCAGGACATGGTCCAGCTTGTCAACACCTGTCTTAAAATGTTGGGCTCACAACTGGACACACACATACCAAATGCAGCCTGACCACCAGAACAGAACACCACGAAACTAGTCATTTGCCCTGCTGCCCAAGGCAATTGGCTCATTTTGCCTAATGGGTAGGAAGACAATGGGGGCTTTGTATTGGGCTCAGGAGCATTTAGGTCTAACTCAGTGTAGACCCATTGAAATTAATGGCCATGACTAACGTTGGTCTATTAATTTCAATCACTCTGCTCTGTAACTTAGCTGGACACAACTCGATAAAAGTGGCAAGCCAATAATTTGAAAAAGCAACACCATCAAGGGGAATGGACTAAAACCCAAAGAAAAATCAATAGTTGCAAAGGTGAGGAATTACAGGTAGCGCGAGTTGATTTGCGGCTCAATAAACAAACGCTGCCACAAGTTAGGAGGGCATTGTTAATATTCTGCAACAATGACAGAACCAAAATAACCTTCAAAAACAAACAAGTGCACTTTTAATACTAAAAAAATGTGTTCACTAGTAGATCATAGGTGAGGAATCTGTGACTCTTCAGATCATGTTGGCCTCCAGATCCCATCAGCTGTAGCCAGTGTTCAAAGGTGATGGAAAATGGTGAACAGGTGCCATTTTCAATCCCTGGCATCTCAGGGAGAGCTGGAATTTAGACAATACTGAGCTAGATGGACCACTGCTCTCACTCAGCCTAAGGCAGCTTCCTAGTCCAACAGCATCTGGAGGGCCACAGGTTGTCCATCTCTACAACAGATGCTCTTACCTATTAAACTGGTTCAAGTTTGCAGCCCTACTTTGCAATAGAGGCTTGTTTCCAGGCATACTGGAATAACTAGGACTGGCCATGGTTTGGAGACCCACAGTGCACACAGGTCAGGAAGCCGTGAGAAAGACAATGTGACTTCCTCGACCATTTTGTCTCAGTGGTGTGGAAGCCAGCACATTTTCATGTTTTATTAGATTTGCAAACCCCAGGCCCTAACGGATTCCTGGAGAGGACTCTTCTGGAATTAGGATAATTAGCTGAAATGTTGACCCTGGAAGAAGACAGCATGACCTTCAGCACCTTTCTCCCAGATATGACAGTGACCCTAATAGAGCTTGACTGCTGTTGAAGCAACATGGTAGGCTTCCCACAGAGTTGCAGCAGCGCTTTATTGGAAATCTATGGCCATCAGTTACAAACCGAAGGAATCCTTGCTGGCTTTGAGTAGGTAATTAGCTAAGTAAATGGGAGGTTTGCATTGGGAACCTCCATAAAGTAAGCCACATTTTCAATGGCCTTAAGTCCATTCCTTCTGTCTCCACCCCACCCTGGTCACATTTTGCACCATTTTAATCAATGATCAGATTCTCCATCACAACTTTGCAACCCCTTACCTACTTGGTTGGAAGACATATTTTATGGGTGGCCTTGTATTTGAACAGTGGTTGAGGAAAGTAGCATAATTCTATATAAAAACAATGTTAAAGAAAAATCTTTCACAGTCTGTCTCATGTTCCATCTAGCTCTCTATTTGCAGGAAAGAAGAAACGATTTTGAAATAGATCAGTGTACCAACCTCCCATTGCAGTAAAGAAATATATTTCACAATATGGGCCTAAACAACAACTTCTTCTTCTTCTTCTTCAATTAGATTAATATCCCCAACAGGCATAATTATATTTGAAATTATTGGATTGCCTTTCTGTAATGTTCTATTAATCCTGCACAAAAATGCTTAACAGATAAAAGTACTTTGCAATAATTTTCAGATGGGTGCAAATCCAGTTGCCTTCAGTCAGTCACCTTTGATCACCCTTGCTTAAATCGACTGAAATGTATTTGGGTTAGTTTTTTTTATTTTATTTAAAAAACTGTGTTAGTCAAGAAATATCTTTGCACCCAAAAGATGTCACATAAATTCCTCCCAATATTATAGGAAATCCCTTAATCCTAGACAGATGTGTGTGCATGGTCTAACAATGCTGTCATGAACACTGGAGTTATTTGCTCTCCGTGACTTGATACCTTTCCAATATTAGCCGTTGTTTTTATCTGCTGCGGGGAATATATTGCCAGATGAACTGCTCATTAACCACTTACAGCTAGAAACCAAGATCATATTAAGAAGTGATTCAGGTGGCGCTCTCCTTCAACTTAAGTGAATTGTGTGATTTCTATTGCTTGAGCTTGCTAAATAATGTTTGGGATGTTCCAAGTTGCCTCCTGCCTCACCACTTTACATCATCCTTTCCCAACCTGGTGCCCTCCAATGTTTTGGACTGCAACTCTCATCAGCTTTGGCCAGCACTGAGTAGTCCGCTTCACATCCTTGTGAAGTGTAGCTTCTCTTGGAGTCTAGTCCCTTAGCAAAGACTTGGAACACTAGCAAAATACAGTTTTGATAGATTTTTGAAGCTGGGACCTGTCTATTGGTAAGGCTTTGGGGCTTAATGAAGGCCTATGGATATTTTTATTATCTCTCTCTCTCTGTGTGGTTTTTTTTAAAGATACTGGATTTTAGGTGGAAGAATAATAAATATATTAATGGCAGTTAAAATTTCAATCAGGCTGAACTAGAAGAAGCCTCCAGAGAAATAAATTGGAAATTAGGTGCTAGGAAATGATTACCGGTAAATCAGCAAAGCTAACATTTTGGCTTTAAAAAATAGTGAGAAATGAGAAGGAGTGTGCGAGATGGACTGTTCAAATAACTTTTAAAATAATTATAAGAATATTGTATTTTTAGAGAATCTTGATTGGATTAAAACTGATAGAATCTTAAAAATGAGGATTAGTTATTTTTGCATTATAAGCAATGGAATGGAAGATAATTATTCCATTTAAAATGCATCCTTTATTTACAGAGCTGTAGGTTATATTTAGTTACAGGTAGGTAGCCGTGTTGGTCTGCCATAG
The DNA here is from genome assembly GCF_009819535.1 of Lacerta agilis. Taxonomy (NCBI): domain Eukaryota; kingdom Metazoa; phylum Chordata; class Lepidosauria; order Squamata; family Lacertidae; genus Lacerta; species Lacerta agilis. The sequence goes on from NC_046315.1 coordinate 19,781,038, forward strand.
TCAAAACAAAATAATAAAATTCCTTACAAACTTAGTTGGTCTCTAAGGTGCTACTGGAAGGAATTAGGTTATATTTAAATACTGATAAACTTGTTAGTTGATTATTTAGTTTCTAAAAATTGAATTTAATATATGTAGCAGATGAAGGGGAATGGAAGTCATAGGTCCGCTCATTAGGCCATCATATATCATACCCTCCACCATGTTGCAACAGGAAACCAGGATGACCATCTTCCGGGAAGTGCCTGGGTCTCATGACCTGCATGAGAGCACAGTGCCCCAAACCAAGCATCTTTCAGGACCATGATCTCATGCGTTTGGGGCTCTTTGCTCTCACACAAGAGCTTGGCCCCAGAAAACGGGGTGTCCTGATTTAATTGGGACAGACAAGATTTGGGCCAAGAGAAGGTGGAGTGGGGAACCAGCTTTAGGAAAATCTGGGGATAGTGGACATCTGGCAGGGAAGCATTTGAAATGGGCCAGGTCCTTGGTGTTATATGAATCATTTTGTTGTTGTTTAGCCGTTTAGTCGTGTCTGACTCTTTGTGACCCCATGCACCAGAGCATGCCAGGCACTCCTGTCTTCCACTGCCTCCTGCAGTTTGGTCAAACTCATGTTAGTAGCTTTGAGAACACTGTCCAAACATCTCGTCCTCTATCATCCCCTTCTCCTTGTGCCCTCAATCTTTCTCAACATCAGGGTCTTTTCCAGGGAGTCTTCTAATACCAGCTTGGCTTATATTGACTTAAATCAATCCATTGAATACAATTGTTGTTACTTTCAGCCAGCAAGTGATGCATCACTGATTACATTCCCTTCTACATTTGCATTTCATTTCCTTCTCATTGTAATGAATCGGGTGGAACAACATAGTGGCAGTGGCAACTTATACTGTTTCATGGAACTGAAACAGTGCTGCCTAGGACAAATGCAGGGCAGAAGGGAAAACCATGTCTGCTTACATCCCTCATCTTGAAACAGCTGGCCATTACTGCAGCATTGAGTAGCTTCACATTTTTGTCCTTAAAAAGGCGCTATCCAAGCACCCATCTGCTCAAACTGATAAGCACTCACCTTTTACTGAAATTTGGGGAAATAAATTGATTCTCTGCCTCTCCCTGGCATCTTCCCAGGACTGCAGTATTATGTTAGGTCTTTAACTAACTGAAGGACAGGCTGGTAATCATCACATCAGCACTTAAGGGGAAAATGTAAATGCAGCTTCAATTTCATAGGGTTGTATGTAACCAAGTTACACCCACTGAAATGAATGGACTCAAGTTAGTGAAGTCCATTAATTTTTGAGGGATCCACTCTGTATAGAATTAACATTGAACACAACCCAAAATCTTGAAAGCCGCATTCTAGCTGAATGGCAACCACAGATGGCACTGTTCAGAAACTGATAACTGGGGAGGCTTTATGATGCTTCTGGGATTGAGCACGAACATCAAGGGCACTTATCATGGGAGCATGAATTCATGTCTTAGTGCAGTGAGGGGGAACCTCTGGCCCTTGAGATGTTGCTAGACTTCATATCCCATGATCCCTGATCACAGAACACAGGATGATGGTACCTGGAATACAGTGACATCTGGAAGACACCAGGTGCCCCATCCATATCTTAATGTGAATGTGATTTTTTTCCTGATATGTTCTCCAGTTGCCCTCAGAGCATTGGGCAGCTCCCTGTCACTTCTCTCGTGAGCACCAGTCACAGACCAGAAAAGTCCTGCTCAACATGGGGTCCTCCCCACCAGTTTCCTTTATCCTCTCTCAACCTCTGCCTTCCTCAGGCTCTCCTGTTCCAGTGACCCCTATGAGGCATAGCTGTCAACTTTTCCCTTTTCTTGCGAGGAATCCTATTTGGAATAAGGGAATTTCCCTTAAAAAAAGGAAAAAGTTGACAGCTATGCTATGAGGCATATTATTATTCTTAAATTTTTTAGCCACTTTTAAGAAAAAATTAACTCAAAGTGTCTTACAAACGCTAAAAATGGATCTAAAAACAAGAGTAAAAAGAATCTAAAATACAGTAAGTTGCATAAAATAGAAAATGCATCATATAAGCCAGTTGGAAGAGGCCCCATTATTACCTGGTTGCAGTCCATTTGGGCTGATTATTGGTTGAGCAGTTTACTCACAAGTAGCCCTGGTCAGCAGCTTCTCCTTGTGCTGGACCAAAAAACGAGGGTCCTGCTTTTGATCAGTGGGATGTTGTGGGGAATGGAAATTGCCTCGCAGTATCTTCATTCAGTTTATTTTAAAGTAGTGCCAAACATTTATTTCTTAAGATTTTGTGAACAAAAGTGGTGAGAAGTATTTCGTGAGTGCCAATTGTAATAGCAGAATTGTAAGCAACCTGACCCAACATAATACTAATAACTGGGCATACAAGGGCTTTCTTTTTTCATTTATGAGGTGAAGAAGAAGAAGAAGAAGAAGAAGAAGAAGAAGAAGAAGAAGAAGAGGAGTTTGGATTTGATATCCTGCTTTATCACTACCGTAAGGAGTCTCAAAACGGCTAACATTCTCCCTTCCCTTCCTCCCCCATAACAAACACTCTGTGAGGTGAGTGAGGCTGAGAGACTTCAGAAAAGTTTGACTAGCCCAAGGTCACCCAGCAGCTGCATGTGGAGGAGCGGAGACGCGAACCTGGTTCACCAGATTACAAGACTACCGCTCATAACCACTACACCACACTGGCTCTCATGTGCTTCACATGTGTGTGAGGATCACATGTGTGTGAGTGCTTCATATGTGTGTGAGGATGTCCACACAAAGTCAACACATTTCCGCTCTGTGCAGAGGCTCTGCATATTATTACAATCTTTCTTACTGTGTTGGATTTCACAATTCATCTCAATGTTTGCTCGTTTCTCAATGTTTGCTCATTTAAACCTGCTTTTTAATTCAGTGGAATAGGAATACAGATTTAAAAATGGCACTCTCACACCACACGCTTTTTAAAAAACCAGGATATCTGTCATCATGCCCACAAAGCAAACAGTCTGACAACATTTAATAGGTTTGGCATAAGATTTATTGATGTAAATATAGTTTAAATAATTGATCATACACTCAAGGGTAAAGAAAATGTATTTTTCCCTCCTTTAAAACATAAAACCGGGATATGGACAGTATAAATAGAACACACAACAGTCATAACCACTTTATATTTTGTTTTAATCATCCGGATTTACTGTCGATGTTTCGATTTTCCTCATATACAAATTCATCTTGTTCTGAAGTTGGTGACCTAGAAATTTTTGCATAATGAAACATGCTATTTACACCGCGTATGACACACACAAAAATATACAAAAGTGTTTAAAAGGCTTTTGCTGTGTGAAAAGCATGGAAGATACATTTCATGTTTTGACTGGGCACAAACCAACAAGCACTGCTATTGCGCTTCCTCCATCCACTCCAGAAATCTTTATGTGAGTATCTCCCTGTCAGACCAATAGTCAGTGCTGAGAGCTTTGATAATATGGGGAATCGATTCCCCCAAATCTCAGCTAGTCAACTGTCACTTTTAAGACCAAACAGGATGGGAGATCAATGCTTAGAGCAATCTTTGAAGCTGTTCTCTCTCTCTCTCTCTCTCTCTCTCTCTCTCTCTCTCCATCTCCCTGCAGCCATGTTGGAAGATGGGACAAATAGGATTAGAATTTGACCGGGGGCCATTTCCCCCATCTGGTGGCATCACATTGTCCAATTTCTTGAGTCGGGCCTGAGATATACAAAACAATGATGGCATTATGAAAAAAGGTAGATGGATCTACTTGGTGTGGAGATGCCATTTTGAGAGGCCTTAATGTGCCATGCATAACATGCGGTTGTGAACTTACAGGTGGAAGTGAAGGGCATGTATTGGGTGGATGGGAGTTAAGGAGTATAAACAGAAGGATGATGCACAGAAACTCAGGTTTTGGGTGTATGGGCATGTGTGGGGAAGCCCACTTTTGCACATGGGTCTCTCATGCTGGATCCAACTAATCATCTATTGCTATTCACCTCACAAGCCCCAGCGAGAAAGTGGAAAGAGCACAGCAGCAGTGTTTGCTGTGTTGATCCTCAGCACTATAAATGCATACAGACTGATATAGATTAATTCAAATCTGAAATGGCTATTGACATTATACCTCATGTTTCACTCACTTCTGACAGGAAATACATGGGATGCGAACCAAGTGGAAAATTACCAAAGAGAAAACATTGTTGGGAACTGTACATACTTTGAGAGGTGGGATTAGCTGGGAGGGAAATGTAAATCAAATATTTCTGACGCTGCAGATTATATTATTAGCTGTTGAAAAACACACGCCTCACAGATACTTTTGTATATGGAAGCAATGTGGAATGATGGCATTGCAATTGCTATTTGATATATCTAGTACAGTTTCCAAACAAACAAAAATGCCCATGGCATATTGGTATAATAAAATAGCAGATGTACACTATTATTTACACTGCAAACTAAATAAGATGATCTTATGAAAATGCATCAAATTGCTCAGAATAGTAAAAATCACAGACCTGATTCATAAAATATATGCATATGTATATGTATATTATATATATATATATTTATATATACTTATATATAGTATATGAACATGTATAAAATTTAATGGAGCAGGAACATAAGGATTATTTATGTTGCTAAAATACCTACTAGAGATTTTTATTTTTAAAAAACTGGGTTCTCCATTCCACCAGAAATGGACGTTTCAGAATTGAACAAAAACCCACATGACCTAGAAGCTCCAGGGCAGAGTCGCAGGATCTCCTGCATATGTGGAGCTCTGTTTCAAGAGCAGCCACCCCATTCACTTCTATAGGGGTTCCCATAAGGTGCTTTTCCCCCTGGTAAAGTCATTGGAGCAGTTCTCCCTCACGCTGAACTCTGTGGGTACAATGCAGCTGAAGTTAAAAAGCCTTTTGGCTGCCACTGATATTAATGAAAGAATTAAGCATGTCCTTAAAATTTTGCTCATTAAACAAGCGGGGATTAAGGCTGCAGCCCTGAGCACTCTTAACTGAATTTACTAGGGCTTACTTCTGAGTTAACACAGGACTGTGCTCCAAGAGCATTTAAATTTGGGTGGTTGATGCCCCACGAGTGCAAAAGGGATCAATGGAGCTTTTTACAACTGTGTGTCGCAGGGCTTTACAAACCTGTCACTGTGAAAAAACAGCACTGCAATGAAAGAAAGGAAAGTCACTGTTACAAACATGTGCCCCAATCCAGTGCTTTATGCCTGGTTTTGGATCCCAACACGCCATATATATATATATATATATATATATATATATATATATAGGTGTCACCAATCACATTCTGCACACACAATGAATTATTATAGCATCTAGCTTAAAATTTTATTTAAATTATGTTTAGGCAAGAAGAATGAAATAGAATGACAATCATACGTCAAGTGGTATTCGAAAACTTTCCTCAAGAGATGACACGATCAATGGAAGAAAGAGGGGAAACAACACCCCATTCTGGCATTTTGTTTGGTCAAATAATTAAAACATGTTGGCATCTCCACGTTCTTAACTGACCTCCAGCAAAGTCACTCCAAAGACATCTATGCCATGGAGACTACATGAAGTCTGTCCAATCACACAAGCATATTTGGCCACTGATAATTTCCCACTGACTTTCCATCTTTGGGCAAAAACCCCTCAATTTTGGTAGGATTAGTCACACCACTAAACTCAACACACTATTGTAAGCACTTAAGAGGGCTTATTGAGAAGGCTTCAGTTCTGAAAGCAGAATGCTACATTTTTATTTTATTTTATTTAAAAAGTTCCTCTATCTTTGGTGGAGAAGCACATAACAGAATTTTAGCGGAAGAGGCAAACACTCTTCAGTGGCGCGCTTTTACATGCCAAAGATCTGACGTTCAATCCTTGGAAACTCCAGTTGAAAAGATCAGGTAGGAGAAGACATTGCTCTGAGTCTGGGAAAAGCTGCCATCTCTTGTAGGAGAAAATATTCCAAGAGAAGGACAGCTAATCTGACCTCATAGAAAGCCGCTTATGCTGTAAATTTACATTAGCCATGTTCTGCACTCCATCTCTTATTGGCCTCTGTTAATTCACATACATTATTAGAAATATCTAGTGAATAGCATTATGATGGAGCTGTGAAAAGGCCTGGAGATTGGCACGTACCTGTGTATAAGTTTTCCAGATTTAAAAAAAATGCTCTTATACTTTCCATAGCGACATTTACATTTCTTCTTTAATAATGAAAAAAGTGCAAAGGCTCTGACTCAGCTGTGTCCTCATGGAAACACATGCATATAGCAATAATCACACCGGTTAGTTGGTTGGCAGGGGAAATGAAGCATGGCGGACTGAATCCAGATACTCCCCGTTTCTTAAAAAAATTCATTGATTGGATCTCAAATTTTATTTTGTAAGGGTCTACATGAGCACAGCAGAAGTCAGAGGGAGTGACAGAAGATGCTGAAAAATAATGACTCAAGAATTGGAGAACAAGTTGAAGAAATGCCTGTATTCCTGAGTCCTTACATAGCAAAGTTTCAGAGACTTTAGCAATCTGAACAGCACGAATAAAAGTATTGAACTGAGATGCTGAATTATTCCCCCCTCCCCCTTTTTATGAATCAGGTACTGTGTCAAGATCACACATGAAATAGCTGCTTAGTTTCCTTTTTCTCTTTAAAAACCCTTTTTGTCAGCGATATTATAAAATGTAGCAGATTGGTCGAGGGTTAGAAAATATGGGTGTGGAAGAAGTAGACGCTGACACTGTTATTTATTGTCATCGTATTAATAATGTTTGGAAAAAAATCAAGTCGCCTCTGCTTGGTGCAGCGAATATTAGAAAACTGCATTCTGTTTATAAACATTTATAAGAAATAGCTTACCGCTATGGAGGCTTTGACTGAGAAGATGCAGAGTAGAGTAAATATTGCTTTACTTTTTATTTATTTATTTATTTAAAATAAAGAGTGTACTTTAGGCTTACTAATATGGCAACAAACAAGGTTCTTCAAGACAAAGTAAAAACATTGTGTTGTAATACACACACGCACACGGGCCAGCGCACACGCACATACACACAGCATTGAAGCAAGAGATTTCGTTACAGAAGGCAGATGAGGAGTCACAACACACATCAGAGGAGTTATTACAAAGGTAAGCTCAAAAGATGTTTTCGCTTAGAAGTGGCGCTGCAATTCTCAGACAAACTGGAGGAGCAAAGTCTCCCTTGGCTGACTGCAGGATCAGCTTTTCTTTACCTCAGTAGCATAAGGGAGGCCATTTTGTGTGACCCAGATGGGCCATGGCTGCTGATTCGCTCTTTTTCCTGTGGCAAAGACTACCAATGTTTCCTGTGCTAAAAAGCTGCTGCCAATGTTTGGTGCTGCTGTCAACCCACACTGTGGCATGCTAATGATGAGAATTGTGTGTTTTTGTGTACTGTAAAATCTCTATTAAACTGTTAGTAACAAAGACAAAATGGCTGCCACCAGCACAGCAGTTCTGCCATTTTTGTACAGTGATGCCTACACTTGTGGCACTTCAGGTTGCTTCCTGATGTGAGCAATAGAAATTTTCTACGCAACCACAATAAGCATGAAGGAACCAAGTGTTGACATGTGCCTATGACTATGACTTCAACTGCCTGCTTCCGCCGTGCTGATGGAAGACAGTGGGACGCCAGGAGAAATGCTGTGGCCCAACTTATTTTGGGTCAAGCACCATCTAAGGGACTGCTCAACTGATACTCATGAAATATGGTTGCTTTCTAATGTCTCCCAGACTAAGTTGCTCCTGGGGAAAAAATGTATCTCGTGAAACATGTTGGCCGACAACCTTTCTACAGAAACAAATGCTTCCTAGCATTTCTTGAGCTTATCTCCTCTTCTGGTTTCCTCTGCTCATTGGTGTTGCCCTCCATTTTAGTTCTTGTCTCCAAGGCATGGAGGTTTTTATTTTTTTTATTTTTTATTTTTTGGGGGGACGACACAACACAAGAGGAATGCTCTGAATCAACAACAGCTGCAGAGGTACCCTTTGCAAATGCCCTGTTCTCCCAAAAGGCAACCATCAGCAAAGTTTCATCTCAAGTAATGCAAGCGACGCATATCTTGTAGGAAAGGGATATTGCTCAGTGATAGAATCCATGCTTTCTATACTGATGGTCCCAACATCAATCCATTCAATCTCATGTAAATCTGGGCTGGGAAAGACCTCTGCCTAAGTCTTTGGAGAGCTGTTTTCAGTTGGCATAGTCATAGGGCCGGCCCTACCATTAGACAAAACTAGGCAGCTAATTCTGTATATCATAAAAGGCAAGCAAATTATTCTTTTTTCCTCCCAGGCAGATACGTTTCTCAGGTATTTTTCTGCCTCAGGTGTCAAAATAATTTGGCCAGCCTTGGGTCTATGCACTTGACTTGGGGTGGGAGCCATGTGTTGTTCTACCTCAGTCAGCAAAATGCCCTGAACATAGACAGTACAAGGCTAAGTAGATGAAAGGTGTGACCTTGTATAAGGCCTGGCAACTCCCTGTGCTAATTTGCTTGCTCTTGTATGTAGTATTTTGGGCTGTTTCTTCCCCTTTCCCCACAACGCAGGCATAATAGGAAGCAGCTGTTAGGAACAAGGGCTCCCAGGACAGAAATGGAAACAGAAGAAACCAGCTGTTAAACTACCTTCAGCCTGTACCTAAGAATGTTTTCTGAGACATAAATTCAGTTGAGTTAAATTGGACTTCCTTGGCTTTAGGACCATGACCTTAATTTTGCTTTCCCTGCTAGCATAATAACTCTATTTCTAAGAAGCCTAAAATGTTTGGCCATATGCTTACACCGCCAGAGGGCACACTGCATGCTTGAAATTATAAGCACCATTTTTTTGAGAACACAGCATCAGTGTTTTAATTACTACCTGTAAATGTTGAGCAGTATAACTTGAAAGCCTTCTGTCGGCCATTAGTATCAAAAGCATCATTTACTGTCATCATTTTAAGCTGAATCTTATTTGACATAGAACTGCTGCAGCTGAAGCAAAAAAATACTTATTTTAGGTTCAAGTTCCGCTTGCTTTGAAATAAATAAATGCTATTTGATGCTGTGACAGAAAAAAAGGTATTCTGAAGTCCCAGTTGCCTATACAAAGCACATCTGTTTCCAAACAACACCTGCTAGTGCTAGGCCTAAGTGCTGTGTAACAGTTGATTTTTATCTGCATCTGCAGAGTTGAGATGGTGAATAATTTACCCAGACTTTTGCACTGCCCCTTGTCTCAGAACATAAGAGCAGCCCTGCTTGATCAGGACAAAGGCCCATCAAACCCATCCTGTTTTCATAGTGGCTAACAAGAGGCTCTGACAAACAGTACTTGAATGAAGAAGAAGAAGAAGAAGAAGAAGAAGAAGAAGAAGAAGAAGAAGAAGAAGAAGAAGAAGAAGAAGAGTTTGGATTTGATATCCCGCTTTTCACTACCCGAAGGAGTCTCAAAGCGGCTAACAATCTCTTTTTTCCCTTCATCCCCCACAACAAACACTCTGTGAGGTGAGTGGGGCTGAGAGACTTCAAAGAAGTGTGACTAGCCCAAGGTCACACAGCAGCTGCATGTGGAGGAGCAGGGAATCGAACCCGGTTCACCAGATTACGAGTCTACCGCTCTTAACCACTACACCACACTGGCATGCAACAGCACTCTCCCCGCAAGTTGATTCCCGGCAACTAGTATTCAGAGGGACATCACCTCCAGCAGTGGAAGAAGAGCACAGCCATTATATCTAGCAGTCACTGATAGCTTTATCCGTGAATTTGTCTGGTTCTATTTTAAAGTCATCCAAGTTGGTCACTCTCTGTTGACATCATTTTTTTTTCTTCCCCTAGGCAAGTTGGTGCTCAGCTCCAAATTACAGATAATGGGACACTACCCCATTGGCTGGGGGCGTTAACATGAATCGGTGAGCTGTAATGTGTGCAGGGCAATAATAATAATAATAATAATAATAATAATAATAATAATAATAATAATTTATTGATACCCCACCTATCTGGCACCTCTAAACAGACACTGATGAAAAACAACGTCTGGTCGTTCTTCCGGGATGCTGAAGGCTACCATCCACCCTTGGGTTGCTGCTCCATGGTTGTCAAGGGCTATCAAGGGCACTGAAGTGGTCAAGTGGCAAGGGATGGGCAAGTGACAATAGTAGCAAGGCGGAGGAGTTTTCCACATGTATTGTATGTAGTGGGAACAGAGGTGTAGGAAGCCACTCGGGCACCCGGAGCGGCAAACATGCCGTGCACCCAGGGGTGAGGCGTTGCTATGTAGTGCGCATGCGCCGTGCCACTACGTACGACGCATGCACCGTACGTAGCAACGCTGTGCATGCACGCTACGTAGCGGGTTGCCGGCAGTGCCGCTCCAGCACCGAACGTACGGTGCCGGGATCCTCTGCTTGTAGCTGCAGCTGTGAACGGAGGATCCTCTACATGCAGCTGCAGCCGTGAGCAGAGGATCCCGGCACCATCTGTACAGCGCTGGAGCGCCGTCACTGGCAAACCACATGCCTTGTCACCCCCGGAGACATGGCACAGGGAGCGCCCCGCTTCCACCGCACCCACGTTGCTACGACCCTGTGTGGGAGCTGACTTTGATCTATCAGGAATCTTTTCTATTACCCATAGCTAGAATGTGAGCGAAATGTATTCAACATGCTCTGACTGCAATTCTATCTCCTATGTCATTTGTGTCTGAAGAGTTGATACACACTTGTATCAAATGTAATTTTTGAGCTTTATTTTTGCCCTCTGGGACACCTAGCTACTTTAAAATCTATGTTCACATTATGTATTTTTATGCTGTGAACTGCCCTATGATCTTCGAATGAAGGGCACAATACAAATTTAATAAATAGCATCATCATCATCACCATCAGTCTCAACAACAACAACAACAACAACAACAACAGATTTCAAATCTCCACAATGACCTATTTTTCAAGACCAATGTCCTAGGAGAATCCTGACAAACTTGGATCACTGATAGCTGTAGGTTGCTTGACACAGACCGTACCAGTGATTTTCTGGAACTTTGGCTAGCATTTTCCTACTTTCTCTACTTTTCGGGCACATTCTCAATACTAATCAATTGCCATTTAAACACCCTTTACCCAAATGTTCAGACTCATGATCAGGGGTGTTCTTCCACGATGAGTTCTAATCTGCATTATTATCAACAGACAACCGGGGATGGCTTTGCATGAAAGGGGCATGACGTGTTAGTGACACAGGCTCCAATCTCACCATTAACTGAAGCAATGATAGAACTAAGCCTGTGACAGTCTTGCTGATTCTTGTGTGACTACACGACAGCAGAGTAAGTGTATATTGCCTCCTGCAACCTTATTTGTAGCTAAAAATACAGATGCATGCTCAAGGTCACAACATAAACTAGCTACTCCTTCATAGTTTTTCACTACCTATTTATCCTTATAAACGATTTAAGGCAGCTTATTATAAACATAATGTGATATCTTTCCACCTCCTCTCTAATGTTGTTTATTGATGAGAATGAATAATATGGGATTATTCTTGATTAATTAATAAAAGAAGTTGGACGTTAGGATGGTGCTGAAATTTTGTGAAGCAAACTGAATTGGACAACAGTTTGTTGGATAATGGCTGTATGAATTTTGAACTGAAAATGTGGAAAATAAAGTACAGATGGATTTAAGGCAGTGTTTTATATGTGCCAGAGAGGTGGCCAAACCTTTTCTGTTCTACACTTCCATTAATGAACGGACTCATTTTCTCTGTGACCTTAATGGAGGGGCTTGATGAAACCTCAACGCAGCAACACAGCTAATTAAGCCACACTGAAGCAATTTTGCACTGTTTATTACCTTGGATACTACATTTCCTCCAAGGAACTGAGAATTAGGGCAGGGAGTGTTCCCAGATGGATTCCTATTTCAGGCAATAGCCCAACCCAGACCTGCTAAGTTACAGAGATGGAGCTACATTGTTCAGCTTCTGACCGACCTCTGGCCATGATATCAGCCAGGAGACTTCCAGCTTTAGTTTTATTTATTTCATTTATAGTCCAACTTTCTTAACAACAACAACAACAACAACAACAACTGAAGGCTTGATTGGTTTCCAGGTGGTCTCCCATCCTGCCACTGACCAACCAGTTCCAGGCATAAATAGCACTGCTTCAACAAACTCTCATGTAAAAGAAGTCAATACTGCTATTCTTGAGGATTATTTTAACTGGAGTGCACAGCAGTGTGCCACTGTATGCCAGATGAGAACAGCATTGGCTGCTATGCTCAGTTGAGTATGTGCTGAAGGGAAACATCAGCTGTGAATTCTGAAAAAACAGTCTAGGCAATACTAGTAAAGCAGTGGCTGAAATGTGAACCTTGCAAAAGATAGACTTTGGAGATTGGCTGCAGAAGTCCCAAATTCAAACCCATAATTTGGTGGCCATGGGCAAATACCTCTCTTCCAACCCTCACTTACCTCACACTTCCAATGTGAAGATAAAATGGAACAAGAGTTGGAAAGCTCCTTGTACAAAGCAAAGAGCGCTTTCTTGCTTCATCAACCATCTAGTAGCCTGTGATAGAAAGACACATGATGCTATCCTACACAGAAATTTCTTACATCAACCAATCACACTTCTTGGATGCCACTAATCAATAAAAGCTGCCTGACAAATGCCGGCAGAAGCTTTGAGGTGGCATATCAGTGTTTCCATGCTTTTATTGTGGGCCAGTTTTGTTATTACCTTATCTATAAGTTTTGCAAGGAACAAATATAATTTCCTTGAATTTTTATACCAGCAAGTTGCAGATAGGACTTAAGCCAATCCTAAAGCTCTGCAAAATCAGCAGCTACCTCAACCTGCCAACCAGCAGATCTCTTTTTATGTTTTTCATAGGTTTTTAAGCACTAGCTCTTGTCCTATCTCCTATCTCCCGTTGTTAAATATTCTCCCCTGCAACCTTGCAGACAATGCATGTGAGAAAACTGGACCTTGAAGTGAAATACTTTCAGAAAGAAAGAGATAATGGCTTGGTCACACAAGATGGATGCTGAGAGACATTAAATCTTGCCATGTTTTCTATAGCCATTGCTCCAACTCAGAAGCCACTTATTGCTTTGTATGCCAGGGAGGCTAATTTTCAATGTATGACTTACTGGTTTATTGCTTATATACAGTTTAACTGCCACAAGCACAAATAATTTGGTACACAGTATGTACCTACACCAATGTGATCATGGCTTTTTCTTTTATTGCTTCGTACTTGTAAGTTATTGCTAGGAGCTAATTCTCCCAAGCGCACATGCACAATTCGTAATGGGCCGCTATGCAGGTACAATATGAATTTTCAGTGCAGATTTGCCTGAAGATTTCATTTGCAGCTTGGTCCTAGCAAAAAGATCTCTCTGCTTTCTTTGCATTTACACAACTTGTTAATCTCCTTTGTTTTCTTTGCCTACTTGTTGATTAATAATATCACATCTGGGAAGGATTTAGGAAAGCTGCCTAAAAGCCGAACTGGGCTAGAGCTGAGAACACGGGCATCATACCTTTGGGGTATTAGTTGGACTGTATCCAACTAAGTTCTACAGGTTGAGTGTTATGTTATCAAGTAATAAACATACATGCATAAAGTGATGTTTAAATAAATGAATTCAAGAGCTGTGGGATCAGAGCACTTAAATGACTGTGCTGGCCAAACAGTGTTATTTCTGATACCAATCCTGATCCTTAGAAGGTGGGATGTTTGAGTAATTCATCCTTTGCGAATTCTGAGATGAACTGACCTGATCCCCAACTTCCTAGACTAATGCATTGATCTGAACTTAAGTTATCCACCAGCATTCCCGCTTCCCAAATGTTCTGATGAGGTTCTGAGGGTTTTTTTATATAAAAAAACCCAGAACAAAATAAATTTTAAAAGCACATATTTAAATGTATTATTTTTGTGCAAATATTATTTTAACTTGAAGAATGGTGTGGAAACATGGCAGAATGGACAGATACAAAGATGACAAGGAATGGATATGTCAAGCCCTACTAAAAAGCACATATTTGTTTTCAATGGGATACTTTTACTCATCTCCCAACATTTATTCAACTGCATTTGCTTTGCTTTGTAAATGATGGTTGAGTCTCTTAGTAATGTTTGGCAGTTTTGCTGAAGGTTGAGTACTTGATATATTACGAAGAATTACTAGAATGGCTAGAGAGTGACCCATAAATATGTAAGTGATTATATCATACCTGGAAGTGATCAAAATAATGGCACTGACCTAAAATGGACAGGTGGCACGTAGGTGTACTGCTTAAATTTCATTCTTCTCAATTGTGGCAGGTGTAACATACCACTTACCAGTGGTAAATATTGTGTGGCAATCCTAGTGCCATCTGCCAATGATCCATTTTTGATATGATTTGTTTTCTGGAACAAATAGGGACTGGAGAAGGCTCTGACACCTACTGGCCATTGTGAAATAAGATAAGATATATTGGGAAGGGCTATAGCTCAGTGGTAGAGTATCTGTCTTGCATGTAAAAGATGCCAGGTTCAATCACTGGCACCTCCAGTTTGGGCTGGGAGAGCCTCCTGTCTGAAACCCTGGAGAGCTGCTGCCAGTCAGTGTAGACAAAACTAAGCTAGATGGACCAGTGGCATCTTCCTATGTTCCTATACATTAAGAGGTATGGGACAACAGAGGAGATTCAGTAGAGTTTGCAAATACTCAGTGGGTCTAGTTTGGACCCATGCTTCAAGACAAAATACTGTATTTAGTAAGCATTCTAAAATAACACCTGTTCAACATTTTCCAAAAAATCTCCATGGAAGCCAATCCTGCAATTTATAAACAGATTTCCCCAATTATTTACAGCACAGTTACTTGATGCATGTGAGTAATGTGTGTGTGGAGATATTAAATCCTTCAGTTTGCTACCAATTAAAAAAGATAATTTAACAGATAGCCTAAAATCCATGGCAATCTAGAGTGTAGTGCCTGGAAATTGTTTAAACGTGCCTCCCCACATAGTCTATGCCTGGAGACATACTGGCTTGTTTGAAGGGCATCATCTGTATGTTGATCTCTAGGATTTATAAGAACGTCATAGGGATGTCTTAGGTAAATTAAGATTTTATCTAGAACTGCAAGTGACATACATGCCATCCGCAGTGTAAGATATAGATGTTCAGATAGTTCAGAAGATGAGAGGCACCATCAGAAGTTAAAAGATGCAACCCTGCCAGTTAGGCATGGCTAATGCAGAGGGACTAACCAAAATGCTATGGGTGCCCATTTGCAATGAGGCTTTCTCCCATGGAAGTCTGCAAAGGTGCAGCCTTATTGACTTCTGCTTGACTGCACCCTGGCAAGGGCTATGTGTAAGTAACAAACATGTGAAAAGCTTGAGGGCGCCAGAGCGTGCCTTGGCAAAACTTACTTTGTAAGCCTGTTTTAAATCTTTAGTTTTAAAGCTTTAGTTTTAAAGCTTTAGTTTTAAAACATTCTGAATGAGATGATTTGGTTAGGAAGACTTGGAATACTTGGATAGTTCAAATCCTTGCTTGAATATGAATGTCTCTGAGTGGTCCTACAGCACAGGGTCTAGCATGGGTAGCCAATGTGGTGCTCTGCACATGTTGGACTGCATCTCCCATCAGCCCCATTCAACATGGCTAATGGTCAGGAATGATGGGAGTTGTAGTCCAACAGCACCTATAGGCCACCGTGTTGGCTACACCTGCCCTACAAGGTTGCTGAGATGATGACGGTACAGCATACACTGTGAGTCCTGTAGAAATAATCAACAATAAACCGTAATATCTATTTCAGCCTAAGGGGTTCATTTCATGGGTATGCACAAAGACATCCTATTGTAGCACATGCTTTAGAAATGGACTCCTTGCTGCTGTATTGGAAACATGAAAATCAGATAGTATTATTGTCATGTATGACTGAAATATGATTATGCTGCAACAAGTTCTGAGCTTTAGTTTTCTCAAGCATAGGTCTTGATTAGACTGCCCAGCCCACTTCTTTTTAAAGCTCCTAGATCCATGGAGTTAGTGATCTAACATCTACTCCACTCATAGGTCCCAAAGGCAAGACCAATAAGCCTATAATTCAGAACTTGGATGGTGTGTCACTGAAAGGTACTAATGTAGTAAATTGTCCTAGCAAACGCAGATGCTGCCTTAGCATATCTCTCATTTGGATAGCACTGCATTCAATTACATTCTAAAAACGTTGCCTTAGTTCCTTTTGATAAGTTTTGCAAAACACTATCTGCTCACACCTTGCAATTTGCACAGCCTTTGAACACTTAGAAAGCCGCAGAGCTTTGCTGAATGCGAAATGTCTCTCTCAACGAGGGGCAACTGGACCATATGGTCCACAGCATCTGTTTAGTTAAAGCTGGGGGGCGGGAAGGTCATTCTTGATTTAATGAAAAATGTCCGTGCCTTTCTCTTCAAGATATTAAATAATATGGCCATTACAGCAGCATAAAAAGGCAAGACTGGCAATACATTCAAGCTTCCCTCACACAATGAGTTAGAGAAATGTGCCCCGAAAGGAACTTTAGTTGTCATAATACGGAAGCACATCACTAGGTACAATGCACTGAAAATGGGTGTCTGGGAGGTGTCACATTTGAACATGCTTATATATAAAAAGCACTGTCTGCAGGCTCTTTGTGGGAAGCTATTCTTTCTTTTGAGAGAGAGTTGATTTATTTGCAAACACAGCCATTATCTCCATGGAGATGATGACACCCAATTGTTTAGGTTTTGCACTGATCTCTGTGATTATAGTGGTTCTGCTTTTTTCCCCATTCAGGACCATCACTCCTACCTCCTGGACACTATTGTTCAAAGGAATTAGTATTCCTAGTCTCTCTACCTGTCTAGAAACAATGGGAACAATTCACCAAGCAATGTTGCCATGCAACGTCCCTTAATTATAACTGAGGTTGAACAGAAGGCCCCTGCAAATCCTAATGCAATGAATGGAGGAGATTACATAGCCATAGATTTCGCTCCCACTGTCCCTTTGATTTCCATAATCATAATGATTTTCATTGTTGGGACCATGTGTCTGTTGGAAGCTCAGTACTCAGAAGCAAATTTTTAAAGTTCATATCTAAATGAAGCTATTTCACTGCAAAATTGTTTCCATGATGACTCCAGTTTAGAGATTCAAATGTAGTAGAAGATGCCCACCCACCCCACCCCCAAATCTATCTGCTAATAGCTTGCATCTTGCTGGATAAAGCAGCAACCAACAACTTTCTCAGAGGTAATCTGCTGTGCTAAAAGTGAATAAACAAAAATGTGCTATTGACTTGAGACTCTGCTATGAATGGCTACAATGTATGGGAAAACCTACAACCTTCGACACAGGAATACTTCAAGCCCTGCCTTGCACCCTGTGAAAACAGATTTTAAACCAACGGCAATATGGCTAATTTTGCTCTGTTAGAGGGTGGACAGCAGTGAATATTTTGGATTTGGATTTGATATCTTGCTTTATCACTACCCGAAGGAGTCTCAAAGCGGATAACATTCTCCTTTCCCTTCCACCCAGACAACAAACACCCTGTGAGGTGAGTGAGGCTGAGAGACTTCAGAGAAGTGTGACTAGCCCAAGGTCACCCAGCAGCTGCATGGGGAGGAGCAGGGAATCGAACCCAGTTCACCAGATTACGAGTCTACCTCTCTTAACCACTACACCAAACTGGCTCTAATTTTTAATAATGTCCTTAGATCAATGGGGGTGGGGGTGGAGAGAGTTAGCTTGTTCTGAGAAAAATGACCGATATTGATAGAGCATCATCTGTGGCCAGTTTACAAAAAGAGACTTCTAACAATGCAATCCTATGCATGTCTACTCAAAAGTAAGTTTATCTGGGTTCCATGGGACTTGCTTCCAAGCAAGTGTGTAAATGACTTTTTATTATCTTATTATTATCTTATTCCTAGTTATTACTTATTTTATTATTCCTATCATCAGAGGTTCTATTTCCACTCTCAACTGCTATTGATCACAGTATATTTTAAGGCAGAACTTCCCATCATGATGCTTTCTGGATGTTTCAAACTAAAATTCCTATCCTCCCTGACCATTGGCCATGTTGGCTGAGACGTCTGGAAAGCTCCAGGCCTGGGAAAGGGATCTCAAGCTTGCAATAGATATGTTACCCTCACTGATGTCCTGAGTGGGTGGTCCAGTCATGAGGATGGATTAGGAAAACTGCCTGCTGGACCAAACATGCACATCAACAGGGGAAGGGGGTCTGGGAGATGGCTGTGCCCACAACTCACTGCTTGAGAACCTTTGCTGTAAATGAATGAATCTAGAGAAACAACTTTGTTCTCAGAAGCAACACACTCTTTGCAGCAAACAGCACAGCATCCTCAAAAACCTTTGACTTCAGCTTAAACTCCAGTCCTGCTTTTAAACTTCAGAACTGCTGTAGAAACATGCAGTTGAGTGTTCATCTGTAAGACACGGGCAACGTTCAGCTTCAAATTAGCATTCTACTCAAGGTACCATTGTAGAAGTAATATGCCAGCCATCTCTTTAACTGTCAAGAAAGCTCCAGGGACACAATACCAGAGAAATACAGTATGTTCTATGCTTCACCTTCGGGTATCAAGGATCACACAGGGCACAAATCATCAAGGTTCCACTGGAATTGTGTTGAATTGCTTCTATACAAGATAGCCAAGAGTTTTGTGGCACATTAAAGACTAACAAGATGTATAGTGGCATCAGCTTTTGTAGACTAGAGAGCACTTTGTTGGATGCATGAAACATTATCTTGTGCATGTATATCTCTGCCTATCCATCCATAAGTATAGAGGAAAAAAATGGAAGCGTTTGGTTTCAAATCCTAGGGGGATGCAGAGCCCACATGTTCCAGAAAGCGCCAATTTTTATCGTGTATACACTTTTGCCCTGCACAGCAATCTCAGAAGCATAATGCTCCCTCTTGCATGGCTGGCTATTTATTTACATTTTTACCCCACGTTTTCCTCCAAGGAGCTCAAGGCATTGTACACAATTCAACCTCCCCCACTCAACTTTGTTAAAAAAAAAGCCCAAAGCCGCCAACAACAAAACAGTACTACCACCCCAGCTCTGTTAACACAAAATATCTGAAGGAATGTCATTATAGCAAAACACAGCGTATATCAGAATGTAAAACAAGTCAAATCCAAATGCATGTCAAAACAATCTCAAACACAATCGATCAAATCCAAGAATTAATTCAACAAAGGTCCTCCATCTGGCCTTTATGTTCCCAACCCATACTTGGCTTCCTTTTTACAATGATGGGTGCTGCTTCTCCATGGGGACATTTATTTTATTTTATTGCAAAAACAGTGGCAGCAGATATCTGCTGCCCTCCAGAAGCTGGCCTTGGCTTGAAGCTGGGTATCAGTGTTCAAAGGGGAAGGGCGTGGGGGTCTTCTTCTTGTTAGCCCAGCTCTCCAAGCATCACTATGTCGCAGCAAGAGATGTGCCAACAAAAGATAATACTCTCTGCATCCAATGAAGTGGACCCTAGTCAGGCCTAGCGCAAGGGGTTGTGCCACCTGAGGCAGGCAGTGGCTCTGCCATCACCACTTCCCCTCTTCATTGAGGTTTTGCTGATAGCATCCTAGTCTTCCCTCCTGCCATCTTTCCTTACTTCTCGTCCTTTCTCTTTGATCCTAAGTAAGTGCTGGTGCTGTTGCCTTTCCCACTGTTCCCTCTCCACCCTTCCTTCCTCACTTCACCCAAGGGGGCCCCCTGTGGCATTCCACGTTTATAACAGTCTCTTTAGCCACTGTGATTTGCCTTAGGCAGTCTCCTGCCTACCTCACCCAAAAGGCCTTGCCCTGAGGGACACTGAGAGCAGGATGAGGTGGGGGGGGGAGGAGTAGGACGCCAAAACTCTTGCCTTGTTGGGTGGAGTGAGAGGGGCTTATGGGCAGCCAACCCAGCTAATAACAAAGTGAGCAGGGGGTCCAATTGCAAACTCACTGTCCCTTTTGCTGACCACCTGAGACAATTGTCTCATTCTTCTTTGTAATTGGGCCAACCCCGCCTATGCCACAATCAATCTTCTAATGTGCAATTATGCACATGTCTTCCCAAAAGTAAATCCCACTGAATTCAATGGGACTTACTCCCAAGTTAAGTGTGTATAGGATTACAGCCTAAGTTTTTAAGACGGTACAAGATCTTTGTTGTTTTTGCTGCAACAGGCTAAATGGGCAATTTTTAAAGAATCCATCCCTTTACCAGTTCCGAGTTCTAAATTCTTCAATTCCAAGTTCTGATTTCACGAGTGAAGCCCCATGCATGGTTTTATGTTCTTCAGAGTATATTAAAGTTTGGCTTGGCATGACGCACTGCTGATGCAAAGGAACACTACAATTTTGTAAATGAAAATCTCTTTCTGAATTAGTCCGCATGAAAAATGAACATGAAATTATCTACATATACAAGTGAAATTTTACCGCTGATCAAAGCAGTAGCTAGACTACAGCCCTCAAACTGCTTACTCTAGAGTAGTCTCAAGGATATTAATGGCACCAGGACTTTTGAAGCTCCAGAATATGAAAGGTATTTTGAGGGGATACTTCCAAAAATATATTAAATCTTGAGAAACTGAACGATGAGAATCAACGTAACAGATGGATTGTCCCCACCCTGCCAACATTAATAACTGGATATTCTACCCATGTTAGTAACTGGAAATGCAAAGCCAGTGGCAACAGGTATCTTATGTCCCCCAATGATAGCTGGAAGCTTGGGAGAAGTTCAGAGCACAATGAGGTCATGATGTTGGACCACCTACTTTTAGGCACATTTCATTACAAAGGACAATTGCTTTACTCTGGGGCTTTAGGATTTCCAATAATATACCAATCACTGACTATGAAAACAACTGCTTTGCTTGCATTGTTCTGATGCCAGGATATAAAACTACTAGCGGGACAAATATTGAACATCAGTTTAAATATGCAAGGCATAAACATCTACTAAACAGAAAATGAAAATGATCGAAGTGTAGCTCTTGCAAACCCCCAGCAAACTGGTATTTCTAATAATAATAATAATAATAATAATAATAATAAGAAGAAGAAGAAGAAGAAGAAGAAGTTTTGACAGATAGATGGCAGAAAATATACAGAAGCAGCCTAGCCTCACATCTGATACAGCAGGGGTCAGCAAATGTTTTCATCAGGGGGCCAGTCCACTGTCCCTCAGACCTCGTGCGGGGCTGGACTATATATATTTTTTTTTGGGGGGGGGGAGAACGAATTCCTATGCCCCATAAATAATGCAGAGATGCATTTTAAATAAAAGCACACATTCTACTCATGTAATAACGCCAGGCAGGCCCCACAAATAACCCAGAGATGCATTTTAAATAAAAGGACACATTCTACTCATGTAAAAACACGCTTAGAAGGCGATTGGGCCAGATCTGGCCCCCGGGTCTTAGTTTGCCTACCCATGTGATACACCATGTGAAATGTTGTCCAGATAGTGAAATGTATAAAAAGTAGACAAAATCCCCATATTATATGCAGAATTATAATTCCTCCTGCTGAGATGATTATAAATGATCTCTACAGTATTTGTATGAAGTGTTGTTGGTTTTTTTAAAAAATAAAATACCCAGAAGCATCTTTAGGTAACCTTCTTTTCAACGCAGGAATGCATCATAATCAGTTTAGCTGGTGCAACTTCTGAGAGCAATTCACCAAGTACCGTTATCATGACTCTTACATGCATTTCAAAGATGCATGTGAAGGGGGCCTACCCCGATTCTGTTGGCATGAATGCTGGATGTTTAAAGAAGTAGCAGGGGTACTACATCTTCAGATAAAAGGAAATGCCCACCTGTTTCTGAACAGAACAAAGCAATATACCAAATGCTCCATTTAATTCAATGGGCCTTGCAGAAGAGGCCCAATGCTTTGTGGAATGCCTCCCCCATTAATAGCAACTCAATCTGGGGGTCTTCTTTTTTACCACATTGATATTTATGGCCAACAGTAGCTCTGGCAACAGAAAGGTATTTTGTTTTAATCTGATTTTAAAATTAAAATAAAAATCCCCGCTCCCTCCCTTGACCCTTTCCAGTTTGTTTATGGACTGCAGCCACCCACCTTTAAAAAGAATTATTGCCTGACATTTCACGGAGCTTTTACTGCTTGCTTGGAACAATGCAGTGAAACAGAAAGAATCTCCTCTCTCCTGTCATGACCCAGTTCTGGGTTTGTGCTTTTTTGATGAGTCTTTGATCTGCAGCAGGCCTCATAGGCTCGTTTCCCGGAGGAACATGGTGCCAATGTTGTAGGAAATCTTTCTCACTCTGGCAGATGTGACAGAGGATTTTGGCTGCTTCTGACCAGTTCTGACCTCCAGGAAATAACAAATCCCAGGGATTTCCTTTGGAAAGTTGTCTGGAAGCTCTTCACGGGATCGAGGAATGAAGATAAAATTTTCTTCCTTTTTCAGAAGCCTGGGGGTAGATGGGGTGGGGAGGAGAGATAAAACAAAAAAGTCAGTGTTGAATTGCAGTTCTCACACTACAATGCAGACCAACTTTACAAGGTTCAGAAGATTAAGGACAAATAAACTTTTTCATAATTTGTGCACAAAATATAGCGTTGGTTGGCCACTTGGTAACAACAATTGGCAACAGCAGATTGAGCAATCCATGTTCATATATTTACCGGTATTCATTCAATACTGCTCTTCAAATCTCCTAATGGCTTCATATAGATGTCAAGTAGCATTGGGGGGCAGAATACTGCCCTGCGGAACCCCACAGCTCAATTAGAAGGGGACCCACCCAAAGGCAATGTTATTCACTGAAATTGACCTCGAAGGTAGGAGCAGAACCACAGTGCCTCCAACTCCTAACATGGAGGTGATCCAAGAGTATACCATGGCCTGGCCAATGGTATCCAAATCCTCCATGAGATCAAGGAGAAACAATGATGTCACACACTCTGTTCCTCTCCTAATAAAGGTCATCCACCAGGGCCAATGTGGTCCTTCAACCAGTTTGGGGGACCCAGACTGAAAAAGGTCTAGATAATCAGTCTCACCCAGGAGTGCGAGTAGCTGCACCATTATACCCTTAGTAATAAGAGAACATAGCTAAATCTGGAAATCTCAGCATCCAGCCCCCCCCCCCTTCCCTGCCTAAAGACTGTCTAAAAGCTAACACATTAAACTACGTGGAATTGTGCTATGTGTGCTTTAGATTCGGAATAGTTTCATTTGCCACTTGTGCTTCAAAAATAGAAATTTAGGAGCCATGCCTGAGCCAATGGCCCAACTCTGTTTTGGCGAGAGATAACAATAGGGCTAATTGAACTGAAGAGACACCCCTCCCCGATCTTTCTGACTCAAAACTTGTCTGTATTTGCCAATACGATATTGGCAAAGTATCCTTTTTGTTCAAAGGTTTTGAGCAGGTTTTATTCCTATGGCAAGAAATAAAGGAGCTTACAGCACAGTTTCCACTGCTGGCAGAGGATTCTGTGCTACCATAAAACACGGTCAATATGTCATCCATACAGGGGCCAGACAGATCCTGTAAGGGTATGAGAGGCAATGCAAAGACTGTGCCAAAAGTAGAAATGCACACACACTCTATCTCAAGAGGAGCTGTGTGGGATAAATAAGTATCTGCTTGGGGATTAAGTGTTTTGGAACCAGCCGTCCCTGCCAGGGACCTTGCAAGTCTCAGACCATTATACTGAGCCCAAGCAGGTCCCTTGAGCTTGATAGCAAAATCCATTCTTTCAGCTATAAAAATTATATGGAAGCTTACATTTCTGCAAAAAGCCAGTATAATCCCCGAATGTTTTCTGTAGGAGTCATACGGCTTCAGCTGATGATATACACCCTCAGCAAACAAGAACTGCGTTTACAAAATATTCAGATGCTAGCCAAATCCATTTCTTGCTGCTTTCCCCCATTTTCAGAAAAAAATGGATCTAATAACTGTTAGCATTCATATATATATATGAGAGATACATTCTAACTAAAAGATTACAGCAAGTAGAACATGTTTCTATGGGAAAGAAAATTCAGTTAATATACAATTTAGCCTTAGTAGATTCAGATATTGGGCTATCAAGCTTATGAGATATCTACCATAACAGGTGAACATCAGTAAATACAGAAATACATTTGACAGTAGACGTGTTTGCATTTGGCCTGTTTTGAACAATTAATTTACCTGCTAGTCCAACACTCTTTTATTCATGACTCTACCATTGTTAGTGGCATAATACAACTATTACATTACTCAAGTCCATCAGGAATAGAATAGATCAGTGGTAACCAACCTTTATGGGCTTAGGAGCCCATTTAGAATTTTGAGAGGATGTTGTGAGCACCAGCCACAAAATGGCTGCTACAAGGATTGACCCATAATGGTTGCCATGAGGTTGTGGGTTGAAGCAAAAATAGGAATATTGCTATATTTAAAAAGCATGAACTGATTGGTTGACCTGAGAGACCAGGGTTCAAAACCCCAGCTGCTCACTTTGTCTTCTGCTGATAAGTGTAGATCAGAGTGGTGGTGACACACTTTTGAGACATGCATCACTTTGCAACACACCAATTCGGTTTTACTAGCAAACTGCAGGTTAAACTAACCCCTTTCCAACCCCGGGAGAAGTGCGGGGAGCGTTCGCACAACACACCTAGACACTGCAGCTGACACACTAATGTGTTGCGACACACAGTTTGGAAACCTCTGGTGTATATTTTTGGGCAGATGGTTTATAAAGCTGGATAAATCAAGCACACTAGAGAGAGTACCAAGTATGCCTTTGGTTAATGCAGCCTCCTTGAATTCCCAATACCTGTTTATCATGAACAATCGAAACAGCTTTAATTTTAGTGCTAGCAATACAGACTAAATATGCCCCCTTAAAGCTTTCTACAGAAAACATATGCTCTGCATATATACACTACTGTTAGATACAGTGGTACCTCGCTAGATGAATGCCTCGCTAGACGAAAAACTCACTAGACGAAAGGCATTTGCTAGCGAAAGGCTGTCTCGCAAGAGGAATTTTCCTATGGGCTTGCCTCGCAAGACGAAAAAATTTCCGTTTTTTTGGGGGGGGGGTCAAACCGCTATTCCCCCATTGGTGCTTCGCAAGACGGAAAATTCGCTATACGACAGCACTCGCAGAACGAATTAATTTCGTCTTGCGAGGCACCACTGTATATTGAATTTACCCGGCACCTGTAGTTTTGCTTTATTTTCAGGCCAAGTAGCCAATTTCTTTCTGCTTCAGGCCTCGGCTACTACCAGTTAAGAGTAGAAAATATGTGACCAAATAGAACACTGGTCTGACTCAATATATGACAGGACTGTTGACCAAGAAGTTATTTAATAGTCATTAACCAGTTCTCTTCCATCAAGGCTCCCTTTCTCAGTCTTGCTAGCGCAGGCTATAAATTCTGATGTGAGGTTTTTATTTCTTCATTTGATGGGCTTCCACAGCTGCAACTGTGTTACCTATGACCCTTTCAACAACTTAAGTAGTTTAAAGTGAATTTTCCACTTGTAACAAATATTTCCTTCCCTAAGCCTATTACTGTTAAGAAACTCTGAATGCCTTTTGTATAGAAAAGTGCTTCTTTTAAGGGATTAGCACAGTCAGTTGGGTTTTCTCCCCCTTGAGCAGCATACCACTATGTCCTATATCCTTTCGATACTCTCCTCAGTTTCCAGAGCAATGTGATATGAAAAGCTAGTACTTGAGACATTGAAGGTAAAAAACAACAACACCAAACCCCACTCTGTACATTGAGCCCACCAGGACCGACTTCAAATTAGACCAACAAAGAATTGCTCTGCATATCCCATTCACAACTCTTTCACAGGTGGCGAACTGCAAAAGAGAGATGGGATCCTGCATTTTAGTTATTCAGCAGGAGAAACTTGCAAGACAAGCTAAGTTGTTCATGCACTAGTGGCCTCCCACTTAAGAAGGATATCAGCACAATTTCATTTTCAATTCCTTTTCTAATGGTCATCGGCATGGAATTTCTCTTTTTCACAGCTGCTGCACTCTGGGTCAACATCTTCATCGAACGGCCATCCATTATGACGCCAAGTTTTCATTCCCAACCACTTACTGCCAGTTCAAATCCTTCAACCATATATGTGAAATCAAGATTATTGGGCCCTGACATGCATCACTTTACCCTGTCACATACCATTTAAATGCCCATTCACTTAGTTTGGAGAGGTCCTCCTGGAGCTCTAGTCATGCCAAGGCCTGGCTCGGTACCAGGCAATGAGTCTTTCAAGGCCGCACTGGACACCCCAAAAGACAAAGTCCTTGAGGAGCACATGGACCCATGAGTCCAATGTGAGGATGCCCTGATGAGGAACTCCTAGGACTATTGGAGGAGGTGAATCAGTGCTCTGGTCCTCGAGAATGGAGCCACCAAAAAGCTTTGGATCCAGGTCAAAGAGTGATGACATAACACCAGTGTCGAAACCTGACTTATATCAGAGAGAAGATGATTCCACACATTAAAAAGACCCTTGTGGTTTGTTTCTTTTTTCTTTTGCAGGGGGAGCACAGCCCCATATGCTCAAACTGGGGGAAAAAAATCACATTTGCTCTTTAGATTTTACATAGATTTCTCCATTGCCTACATGCCACACTAAGCCACAGAACAGTTTTCAGAAGCCCAACATAATTGGAAGGGTGAGAGAACTTCTAGCTTTCTATCATTCTTAATCACTTTTGTTGCAGATGGCTAACAAAGGTAATTAAGAGATCTTCAGTATATACCCCAAGCAAATGGAATTGGGGAGGGGGAGGGAGTCCATTCTGTTGCCAGACATGAGCACTGTCCCGCCTTGATTATGCCTTGTGCAGCATTCAGAATGGGAAGAAGATTGTAATCCACCGTGAAAATCATGCACACACTGTATATCTCTGTGTATTATTAATTGGTCAAAACATCGCATTTTGTTACAAGCAAAGGTTGTTATGCTCATTATTGTTATGCTGATGATTTGAGATCAAAAGTTAGTTCCCAAATTGCAAGTAAAAGCAAGCTAAGCAGCCAAAGTTATTTGTATGATAATAAAGTACCCATTATGATTGCTCATGTATTTTTAAAATGTTTTATATCTCATTAGATTTCTCATGCAACTGAACAATTCATGCACTATTGCCCCTGAATAATACATAAATGTGGATTATAAAATGCAATACGATAGAGTAATTACTGGCTGGTTGGTTATACAGTACAGATATCATAGCTAGCCACTAATTGCCAGGACAAGGGGCAGGGGAAGCTATCTGCAAGATTTTTTCTCCAGTAGGGGGAAGTGGGGCAGATTGATATAGAAAAAGTTAATCTCATATTTTATGTAACAAAAATGAGTCAAATAATAATTTTTTTGGCTTGGTGCATGGCATAACTAATCAATATGATAAAGGTAAAGGTAAAGGTACCCCTGACCACTAGGTCCAGTTGCGGACGACTCTGGGGTTGTGCGCTCATCTTGCTCTATAGGCCGAGGGAGCCGGCGTTTGTCCACAGACAGCTTTTCAGGGTCATGTGGCCAGCATGACTAAGCCACCTGTAGCGAACCAGAGTAGTGCACGGAAATGCCTTCCCGCTGGAGCGGTATCTAATTATCTACTTGCACTTTGACATGCTTTCGAACTGCTAGGTGGGCAGGAGCTGGGACCAAGCAATGGGAGCTCACCCCGTCGCGGGGATTTGAACCGCCGACCTTCTGATCGGCAAGCCCTAGACTCTGTGGTTTAGACCACAGCGCCACCCGGATCCCCAATCAATATTATAATAGCAATCAAAAGAACCATTAAAATTAGAAAATAATGAGAATATAATGACTTCAGTAAAAAATGGATTTTGTATCATTCTGCCCCACCTATGGGGCACTTTGATACACTGGACGGGGCACTTTGATACAAAGCGTAAATTTTATGAGAATGGTAATTATTTGCAAAAATTTAATGAAAAAACCATTTTTATTGTGAGAGATCATAATCAGCCTTACAACTTGTTACTTAAAATCTAAATTATGTATCAAAACTAACAGTGTTTCACACATATCATAGACTTCATGGCAGGTTTTCTTAACAAAATAGCCAAACTTATATTAATCTTTCCTCAAACACCTATCCATTAAAAAAAACTTTGGAAAAACTTAAAAAGTATAAGAACTCACATTAGGTAGTCAAAAATAGTAATTTAAACAAAATGCTTATAATAAAATAAGATAATTACTTAACGTTAGCTTCTATTGCACATTATATCCACTTAAGTCAATAGAAAAAGTATAAAGAGATGATGTTTGAGATGTGCCTTTTGGGAAATTTGACTTTGGCAACGGCAAAACAACATCCTTGAAATCAACGCTTGCCTTATCTTCTACAATGGGGAAGACAAACATACAAGATCCTGGTTTTTTCCTGAGATATGACACTTGATAATCAGTCATATTATATTTAGAAATGAATTTGGCCACATAGTAAACAACAGTTTTTTTTCTTTTCAAATTTAATGAGTTTAGAGATTTCATCCAAACTTGTACAGGTGAAACTCGAAAAATTAGAATATCATGGAAATGTTCATTTCTTCCAGTAATTCAACTTAAAAGGTGAAACTAATATATGAGATAGACTCATGACATGCAAAGCGAGATATGTCAAGCCTTTATTTGTTGTAATTGTGATGGCGTACAGCTGATGAAAACCCCAAATTAACAATTTCAACTTTGGGGTTTTCATCAGCTGTATGCCATAATCATCACAATTATAACAAACAAAGTCTTGACATATCTCGCTTTGCATGTCATGAGTCTATCTCATATATTAAACTCCAGTAGCTAATGAAAACTATTGCTTACATAAATGGACTTTTCCATGATATTCTAATTTTTTGAGTTTCACCTGTATATTGGGGCACTATTGCACACTAGCGGAGCACTTTTATATGTATCAATGTGCCCCAATGTGTCTTAGTGTATCAAAGTGCCCCAACGGACATACAGTATTCAAAAAAACTATCAATTATTAATAAAACCACTGAACTTATTTAAAAATCACGTGTACCGGTAATCCTGATTACTGAGTGGAATAACTTACCTTTGGTATTTTTAAATCTTAACTAAGCGACGTAAAACAGTGTTGGAACACTTTTACATTTCACGTAATTTTTTAGTTGGCCGTGCTAAAAACACACCTACTCTTGTCAAACGCCAACAGCTAACTGGCGGGCGGCGCGGTCGCAACTCTTGTACTCACACATGTATAGACACGTTTTAGTGATGTCGCGACACAAATAACATTTCTCGATATTGAAATATTGTTGGTGTATCAATGTGCCCTGTGTATCAATGTGCCCCGCTTTCCCCTAAATTCCCAGAGCTTTTGTTTTTGCATTATATCTATCTGTCTATGCATGCAAGTGTGCAAGTATGTATATAGATTTATACAGTGGTTTTTTTTTCCTGGGGGTATGCATATCCCTAAACATTTTGTGAATCTAAGTTTGGCCTCATTGAGGGGCAGTATTTCAATATGAGTAGAAAAATGAGAGTACCCCTAAATATTTTTTTTTTTTAGAAAAAAAGCACTGGATATATATAGATATAGATAAAAATACAATAATATTAATATAGATGTCTATACACTCAAGACAGATGCATATTTGTGGTCTATATAATAAATAAATAATAGATAAAAGTCATTCCGACACTGTTTTTCTTTCTCCTTTTTACACATTAGATATATGAGTAGAACGTAGTTGGCTACAATCTAATAACGGTGATGTGCGTAGATCTTGGCATGCTGAAGTTCTTCTTTTTAGGTCTCTGTTCTTGGGGGACAGGAGGAGGGCAGGTGTGGAGGATTCCCTGGTCCTGAATGGGGTAACTGTGCCCCTGAAGGACCAGGTGCGCAGCCTGGGAGTCATTTTGGACTCACAGCTGTCCATGGAAGCGCAGGTTAATTCTGTATCCAGGGCAGCTGTCTACCAGCTCCACCTGGTACGCAGGCTGAGACCCTACCTGCCCGCGGACTGTCTCACCAAAGTGGTGCATGCTCTGGTTATCTCCCGCTTGGACTACTGCAATGCGCTCTATGTGGGGCTGCCTTTGAAGGTGACCCGGAAACTGCAATTAATCCAAAATGCGGCAGCTAGACTGGTGACTGGGAGTGGCCGCCGAGACCACATAACACCGGTCCTGAGAGATCTGCATTGGCTCCCAGTACGTTTCCGAGCACAATTCAAAGTGTTGGTGCTGACCTTTAAAGCCCTAAACGGCCTCGGTCCTGTATACCTGAAGGAGCGTCTCCACCCCCATCATTCAGCCCGGACACTGAGATCCAGCGCCGAGGGCCTTCTGTCTGTTCCCTCACTGCGAGAAGCAAAACTACAGGGAACCAGGCAGAGGGCCTTCTCGGTAGTGGCGCCCGCCCTGTGGAACGCCCTCCCATCACAGGTCAGGGAAATAAACAACTACCTGACATTCAGAAAAAACCTGAAGGCAGCCCTTTTTAGGGAAGTTTTTAATGTTTGATATTGTTGTATTTGGTTTCTGTTGGAAGCCGCCCAGAGTGGCTGGGGAAATCCAGCCAGATGGGCGGGGTACAAATAATAAATATTATTATTATTATTATTATTATTATTATTATTATTATTATTATCTGTGACAAAAACATGAATACTGGGGTGACAACATTGGGGATGTGTGTGTGTGTGTGTGTGTGTGTGTGTGTGTATAATGTTTTACTAATTTTTCCAATATATCTTAACAAATAAAACAGAACCAATACTAAACACAAAAGATAACTTGCAATGTGCAATGACTAAGATGTGAAGTTTTACCAGTGGGAGACATTAAAGACAAAATAGCATACTAGAGGCAGCCCAATCCGGCACTGTCTATGAGAGAGGCAGACAGTCTCCTGCCAAAATGAAAAGCAAGTGCTAGGACGTGCATCTCCCGTTTCTGCCTCTATATAGCAGACAATGTTATTATTATTATTATTATTATTATTATTATTAATAATTTATACACCACCCATCTCGCTAGGCTTCTGCAGCCACTCTGGGCGCCTCCCAACAGAATATTAAAAACACGATAAAACGTCAAACTTTAAAACTTCCCTAAACAGGGCTGCCTTCAGATGTCTTCTAAAAGTCAGATAGTTGTTTATTTCCTTGACATCTGGTGGGAGGGCGTTCCACAGGGTGGGCACCACTACCAAGAAGGCCCTCTGCCTGGTTCCCTGTAACCTCGCTTCTCACAGTGAGGGAACCGCCAGAAGGCCCTCTGAGCTGGACCTCAGTGTCTGGGCAGAACGATGGGAGCGGAGATGCTCCTTCAGGTATACTGGGCTGAGGCCGTTTAGGGCTTTTAAAGGTCAGCACCAACACTTTGAATTGTGCTCGGAAACGTACTGGGAGCCAATGTAGGTCTTTCAGGACCAGTGTTATATGGTCTCGGCAGCCTGCATACCAGCCACTCCCAATCACCAGTCTAGCTGCCGCATTCTGGATTAGTTGTAGTTTCCGGGTCACCTTCAAAAGTAGCCCCACATAGAGCGCATTGCGGTAGTCCAAGTGGGAGATAACCAGAGCATAAATCAATCACTCTGGTGAGACAGTCTGTGGGCAGGTAAGGTCTCAGCCTGCATACCAGATGGAGCTGGTAGACAGCTGCCCTGGACACAGAATTGACCTGTGCCTCCATGGACACAGTTACCCCATTCAGGACCAGGGAGTCTTCCACACCTGCCCTGCCCAGCACATTGCAGTAGTCCAAGCGGGAGATGACTAGAGCATGCACCACTCTGGCAAGACAGTCCATGGGCAGGTGGGTCTCAGCTTGTGTACCAGATGGAGCTGGTAGACAGCTGCCCTGGACACAGAATTGACCTGCACCTCCATGGACAGCTGTGAGTCCAAAATGACTCCCAGGGTCACAGTTACCCCATTCAGGATCAAGGAGTCATCTGTACCTACCTGCCTGCCCCCTGTCCCCCCAAAACGGTACTTCTGTCTTGTCAGGATTCTTTTTTTTATAATTCATTTTTTTCTGTCTTGTCAGGATTCAACTTCGGCCTGTTAGCCGCCATTCTATGGACAGAGATGTGTCTTTTTTAATGTTGCTGCTGTAAAGCATCCTTCCCCAACCCTACAGATGGGCTTCCATCTGCCATCAGAACCAGCCACCATAGCTAATGGCCAAAGGATGATGGGAGTTGTGGTCCAGCAACTTCTGGGGGGCATAAGATATGAAGAGCCCATCTAGTCCAACATCCAGTTCTCCCAGTGGCCAACCAGCTGCCTATGGGAAACCTGCAAGCACAAGAGCACCCTCTTCTCTTGCTTGAGGGACTCAGGAAAGCTGCCGTGAAGTGCAATGTACATTGAGGGTGCTATATAAATAACAATGTGCTGTGTGGGGAAAATCCATGGCAAAGGCAGCATTGATTGCAGCCAACGCACACAACTGCATGAACTTTTAATCCCTCATGGAGCAATAATTATGGCCCCAAAGTGGTAGTGGTATGAATTAGCCCGTAGCAAATTAAACTCTTTTTTAACCTTGGCAGTCTGCAGAAATTATACTTACTCTGTATGTTCTCCTAGGTTTTTCTTTTTTTACCAGAAACTCACATAAAAAGAAAGCTCTATAATTCCACAAGATAAAAAGAGAAACATAGGTATCTTGTGGACATGCCTGCAGTGCTCCTAGGTAAGCAAACACAATATGTTTGTACTTTGTACAATTAACAAAAGGCTGGTAAATATTTAGAAGAATTGCTGGCTTTGGCCTATAACTCCACACCCCCACACACCCTTTGTTCTTTCTTGAAATTTTTTTTAAAGGTTTTTTATTATTTTCCAATAGAACAAAGAAAAAACACAATATAAACATAAACAGTAAAAACACAATACATAAACACAATAAAAGCAATAACAACATCCACAACAATAGAGACAAGAAACATATACAAACCTCAACAAACACCTATCTTTGTACTTTTCTTGTTTTTTAACTTCTCTGCTGGGGGACTTCCCCTGTTCCCCCCACTGCCTTCATAATCAAATATTCCTTATAGGTAACTTTATATCTTTTTCCTTTAACATTTACCATATTTCTTAATACTCTTAAATTTACTTAATCCAGTATAAATCATAATTTATACACAATTCCATAAAAAAATCTTTATCTATTACATCATTCACAAAAAAATATCTTCTAGACAATTTTATCTAACATTAACCTGCTAAAGCCGATCTTTTGTTTGATTCTGCTCAAATATTTAATTTTTCAGATTTAACTAAATAGTCCTTAAATTGTTTCCAATCTTGCGACACCTTCTCCTCCCTCTGGTCTCGGATTCTAGCGGTCAGTTCTGCGAGTTCCATGTAGTCCATTAACTTCATCTGCCATTCTTCTACTGTTGGGATCTCTTCACCTTTCCAAGTTCTTGCCAATAAAATTCTAGCCGCTGTTGTGGCATACATAAAAAATACTCTGTCCTGACTGGGTATCTCTTCATTGGTCATGCTCAAGAGAAATGCCTCTGGTTTCTTACTAAAGGTAATTTTCATTACCTTTTTAAGCTCATTATAAATCTTATCCCAGAAGGCTTTTACCCCTGGACACGACCACCACATATGTTCTTTCTTGAAATTTAACCTCAGCAGAGATAAAGAAAATGGAGGCCAATACCCATTTTTCAACCCACTTCATACTGCTCACTCAGCCTGATTTTTTTCTTCAGAATGTACAAAAGAGCCAAGAAGGAGCATTATCTGTCAAGAATTAAAGTGCATTCTGAAACATGCAAAGCACCCAAGGGAGCCTCATTTGAATGTCTGCTACCTCCTCCCACGTTCCATCTTTACGACTGTGATCAGACGCAGACTCCATGACTTCACCATCAGCCAACATTTTCTTCCTCCACCTGCTTGCTCTATTTTCCATCTAGCCCAAGGGTAGCTGACATGGTGCCTTCCAAAAGACGCTGGACTCCAACTCCCATCAGCCCTGGCCACCAGGGCCCTTGATCAAGCAGGATGAGAGTTATAGTCCAACACCATCTGGCGGGTATCACGTTGGTGACTCCTAACAATGAGATGTTGGTCACTTTTTTGTTGCATTTTGTTGACCTAACACAGATCGTTTTCTTAAGGGTCAGTGTGGCTACTCTTACTTTTTGTGTGTTGAGTTGTCCTTAAAAGCAAGGAAGATCTTGCTGAGGTGTTAAAGTCAACAATAAGAAGCAAGGACTGCTACAAAAAACCACAGTCAATCCATATCAAGTTCCTCTCCCTTCCTCTGTAATGGGCAATGCAAAGTACCCCAAGTCCTGGTGTTGTGAGGCAACAAATGGTCAGCGCAACAGCATCTGAAGTCCTTCTTTGTGTGCCTCCTCCAGGAGAGGTCCGGAGGGTGACAATTCGAGAACAGGCCTTTTCTGCTGTGGTTCCCCATTTGTGGAATGCTCTCCTCAAGGAGCATTGGCTGGCACCTCCCATTATACACCTTTAAATGCTAGGTGAAAATGTTCCTCTTCAACCAGGCCTTTGGCCAATTGACATCCAATGCCCTTTTAAAATGTGTTGTAGGAGAGGGGGTTATTGGTTTGTTTTTGTTCTCACTTTTACTATGTATGTTTTTAATATTGTAATTTTATGTTGTGAACCGCCCTGAAATCTATGGATGAAGGACGGTATACAAATTTAATTAAACAAAGATGCACTCCTCCATGGTCTCCTGAGACAGACAGGCAGATGCAAATAGTAGTAGTAGTAGTAACAACAACAACAACAACAACAACAACAACAACAACAACAACAACAAACAACACAAGGTAAAGTGCATTACATGATTCAGAGAGGGAGGAGGAATGCAACATAGGATTACTTTTTCCTATGTTTCTTATCACACGTGGTTCCGCCACTCCAGAAGGAAGGATCCTGGTGTCCATCTTCTGAATCAACTTAAGTGCAGGTGGGTCAATATTTTAAAACTCTTTTAAACTAATGCTAGTCTATTAAATTGGTGGTGGTGCAGAGACAGTATGGGTGAGTACAAGAGCCCTGCCCTCTTCATTGCTTTGTCATCTTCCACAAGTTGGAAGGTGTCTAAAGTTAAGAGTGTTTTGTATCTGTGGCAGTTTCCCACACGTTCTACATACCGTTCATCTCACCCCCATTTGTTTAAATTTCCATAAAACCTGAAAAGGGCCAGCGTTGTGCATGCGTATGCTGAGCTGGACATAGAGATTGTGCAAACAAGGAAACAGGTGTGAGACACACAGCTGTTTCCAGAATAAATAGGACTTTTTTATTCTGAAAAGATTACAAAACAACAACAACAACAACAACAACAAAAACTAACGCAAATCCTCCTATCTTTGCATCTTGACTTTCTTTCCAGACAGGTGTACCCAAAGTTCAGCGCTGTTGCTAGGTGACAGCAAATCTTATATTTAGATTTCTAAACTCTTACTTCTATCACAGGGAGGCTATGGGTGCTGAAAGCTCACAAAGATCATTCTGAAATGCGATTACCATGTGAAAGCTGATGTGATGACTGCTCACAATCCACATTTGTAAGGCAGCTTCTCAACTGGGAAAAAATAGTATCTCTGGCTTTGTATAATGTAACATTTATAATCCGAATAGTGGTTATGGTTAGAAATAAACATCCATGCTTTTATAGCATCAGTCCGCTTGAGTCATAGGTGGGATTGGAAAAATAACAGATCATCCAGAAATACGATTGTGATTTTTCCAGCCCTGCACACAGGCATAAATTGCAAGAAGATAATAAGATCCCTCCTGCACCAGACCAAAAGTACATTGAATCCAGCATCTTGCTTCCTACAGTGGCCAACTAGGTGCCTCTGGGAAGGCCAACAAATAGGATATGAAGGCAAGAGCTCTCTCCCATTGTCGCTTGCCAGTAGCTGGTATCTGGAAGCTGCAACCAGACATCATGACTAACAGCTACGGATAGACTTACCCATGGATTTGTCTAATTGCCTTTTAGAACCATCAAAACTAGTTGCTGCCACCACATCTTGGGATTTTCTTCTTCTTCTGTCAAGGAGAAATCTTTTGGAGGCAACATGTGGGCGAAGACATGCCAGCAGTGGGTGAGGATGGAGCCCAAAGTGACTGGAGTTAGAAGTGGACGGGATACCCCTTTTTCTCTCTTACTGCTCCATTGTAAGGGTGTAAAACATCCCTACTGGATCAGACTGAAGGCCTTTCTATTCCAGTATCTCATGGGATTCCAACGGGAAAGCTCGTAAGCATGGCTGCCTTCTACAGCAACTGGTGTCCCCAGGAATATCCCCTCTAATACTGGAGGCAGCAAACAGCCACCATAACTAGCAGCCAGACCTATGCAGAACTTGTCTGAGGCCTGGGGAGGAAGCCCCCAGTCAGTTGGGAGGTATGGGGTGTGGAGGCCTGGGGTAAGTGTACCTGGCTGCCTCCCACTGCAAGGGCCTGCTAGCAGCTACTGAGAGCCTTATACCAATATGAAGAAACTTTGTAGATATGGGATGTTTGCATGAACTCTGCTTTTATAGACTTGTGTATTATATGGGAATGCTAATCTTTTATGTCTGCTTGTTGGAGGCTTATAGGTCATCTGCCCCAGCTGCAACAAAACATTTCTCTCCTGTATTGGTCATAAACTATCCTACTTGGAGAAGCTGATAAAGGGCAACCTTGTTGAAATAAAGTTCCCTTTATCTGGTGGCAGAGAGTTCTTACATGGGTGGGCTGAACTACAACTCCCATCATCCATGGTAATAGGCAATGCTTGTTGGGGCTGGTGGGAGCTGTAGTTCTGCAACATCTGGACGGCCAAAGCATCCCCAGCCTTGGAAGTGGGAACCATTTAACAATCTCTGTCTAACCAGCTTCACGTGTTTAAATATCATTCTGAGCAGAATACAAAACAAATCCCAACTAACTAATCTAACTAACTAACCATTTGTTCCCCCCTCCCCCAGAAGTTGGTTATTTTGATTTTGTAAATGTCACAGTAATCATGGATTGCATCTGTTTGTTCTCTCCACTGGCCCCCCCCACCACATTATAAGGAGCAAAGTCTTTACTTTCCATTGGACAAATTCATTATTCATGCAGTTTTCAAAAACCAGAGAAATTATCTCTAAAATAAGCAATTACTTCAGTTTCACAGCTCGCTGGCTGGGCATTTAGTAAAGCTGTTCCTTGCATCATGTCTTCCTTTTTTCCCTTTTTTAATGTGCACAGGAATGGGTTGTTTACAAAGGTAGCCAGAGTATTGCATACATATTGTACACATATTAGTGAAGAGGAGGCATTTCAAATCAAGTCTTCCAGTGTATCCACCTTAATGAGCTCTGCTCCCTTTGCTTTACAGCAAAATCATTGTTTTCTGTGAAACAAACACTTGAAACAGTTGCAACAACCCAGGCACAGAGACAAGTCCTTCCTCTTGAATGGTAGCATCAGATTGCACCTCTTAGGAACATACTGTAGGATCCTGACTTATGCAGGCCACACTATTTAATCAGCTAGCCCAAAATAATCTAACACAGTGTTTCCCAAACTTGGGTCTCCAGCTGTTTTGGGACTACAACTCCCATCATCCCTAGCTAGCAGGACCAGTGGTCAGGGTTGATGGGAACTGTAGTCCAAAAACAACTGGAGACCCAAATTTGGGAAACCTTGATCTGGATTGTTGGTGAGCCTCCAGGATTGTAGGGAGAGATAATTCCCCATCAGCTACTACCAAATCCTTAAAAAAACAAAAACAAAAACAAAACGTAGAGATGCCAGGGATTGAACCTGGGATCAGGAATGCTAAATAGCACTGCGATGAAAAACAAAACTGTTGTACGTACCTTGGAGTCAGTGCTGATCCTCCTTCATGAGACCACATCTCCTGCCATCATCACCATGATGATGTTTGTCTGTTGGATGAGGTGATCCAAATGGCTCTTTCCTCCTTTCCAACTAACATTTCTTCATTTAGACTATTTCTATACTGCTCAATTTTCACCGAGGTCAGGTTCAGAGTCTCAGCGTTTAAGGGATTAAAGCTGCCGCACAATTTGTCAACAGTCAAAATCTGCGTTTCAGGTTTTGCCAGTGGATTGTTAATGCCAACAGATGGCGAAAGCGTGCCAGAATTCGCCAGATGGCTCGTGCCACGCAACTCATTGGTATTGTACAGAAATAACAAAGGCGTCCTGGCTGGGTTGTTGGGTCTCGGTTGGCTGCTGATCTTGCATGCTGGCAAGAATGTTCTTGCCCTATTGTTGGAGGACAGTGGGGGCAGGTGAAGGAAGGGTCATAGCTCAGGAGGAAAACATGCAATCCTGGCACCTCAGGTGGCTTCTGATTAACTGACAGTTTCTTTAACCGGGTGACAAGCTATAGTTTAAATAATTGCTTTCACATTGTAAGCCACATTCCAATATCCTAAATCACATTCTGATTTCTAGGGACCAGCTGTAGAATACCAATCTACATAGGGAGTTTGAGTATCAAAGCAACAATTAAAAAACAAAAACAAAGCAAAAACAGAACAAAAGCAGCCTGTACAAGAATTGCATTAGGGAAATTAGACCCCGATTATTCTCCTTCAGATATATTGTCAAGTCAGTACTGCAGTGGATTCTGACAACAGCATTTGCAGAGATGGGCTTCGCTTTCTCCTGACCATGTCCAGAACTACTTTGTATTCCCAAGTCTCCGCTCTGCCGCTCTTCATCCATCACAATCCATCCCTGCCTATTTTGCCGTCAAAAGTCTGCTCAACATGCCTGCCTTTTGTACAAGCAACCGCGCTTCCTCCCCAGTTGCATGATTTTTATCTGAAGAGAGCTTGCTTCATTTCTTTCGCCTGGTTTTAATGAGTTTTTAAAAACACCAGTCTCCAGCTGCTTTGTATTCTAGCGTGGCGCATGCCTCGCGTCCTGAGCGCAGACAATTACATAAAATTTCCTTTACGTAGAGACTTACGGGGAAGTATAAATACAGCGTAAGCCCTGGTGCTGCTTAAAAAGAGAAATCATGCGAGCAGTCGAACAATGCTGAAGGTTGAGAAAGCTGCATGCCTCCAAATTGCCGTCAATTTTTTTTTAAAAAAATGAAGAAAATGCCAATGTCCTCACCTGAAAGCAAGTGCATAAAGCAGAACCGTTGGTGCTCTAGATGTTGCTGAACAACATTTCCCAGCATTCCTGGCCATCAGGCAAGTTGGCTGGGGCTGATGGGAGCTGTAGTCCAGCAACATCTGGAAGGCCACAGGTTCCGCACACTCAAAGGTAGAAATCTTTATAATTAAATCAATAAAAATCTAAACAGAAACACCTGGAAGTTACAGATTGCCTGCCAACTCCCTGTCCATACCATCCACCTACAAATCCTCCGTTGGTTAATTTAACATCTTCTTAATTTATCCTTCAGCTAACCTTCTATCCTTTGGAAATATTCAATACTTTCCTCTCTTTTTTGGTATATTGGGACATATTGTTTTATTTCCAGATGTTCATGTATTTCTCTCATAATACCAGTAATACATTTAGGAATAAAAACACGAAGGTTAAAAGAAGATCATGGGATGCATAGTTAGAGCAGAGTATGCAAAGATAGGCTGTTGAGTACTTACTGGTATGTTGTCGGGCTGACGTTGATGCGACGAGGATGACTTCCTGACTCAAATTTGCTTGCTAGGGTGACATTATTGCCAAAGAGACAGTATCTTGGCATTCTCACACCAACAACTCCAGCCAGAACAGATCCTGAGTGAATCCCTATCCTCATCTGTTAAGGGAAAGGGGGAAAATAAAAATAAAAATTAAACCTCTTACGTTGAATCTTCTGTTATTTCCCTTAGCAAATGAATAGATGCTCAGAAGCCAGTACAATGTTAATTTAAAGTGGTATCAACAGCCACAGATTCAGATGGTCAGGAATACTCTGGTTTGCATTTCTGAAGAGGTCAGATAAAGATGTGGAAGAGTGTTGTGTGCGCACATGTACATAGGCATGAGCCCACGTGTTTCCTTGTAGTAAAACGCATCTCATTTCATTTGGGTTAACCCCAGAATATTTCATTTTGCTAACTTGCATAATCACAAAAAACACCAACAGATGCAATGGTATGCAGCTTTGTGGCCACTGACAGAGTATAAGAAAACACGGCCAATTAATACACGCTCACGCCATATTCAAAATCAGTAGT
Source organism: Lacerta agilis (assembly GCF_009819535.1). NCBI lineage: Eukaryota > Metazoa > Chordata > Lepidosauria > Squamata > Lacertidae > Lacerta > Lacerta agilis. The sequence goes on from NC_046315.1 coordinate 19,821,419, forward strand.
ATGAGGCAGTTATGTACATATTGACTACATCAACGAGGTTTTTTCTCTACAGCATCAATGGGGAACAGGTGGCCCTTGAAATGGCATTGGACTCCAACTCCCATCAGTCCCAGGCTGCATGACCAACTGTCAGGGATTATGGGAACCGTAGTCCAGTAATATCTGGAGGAGCACAAAATTCCCCACTCCTGGCCTACAGTCTTTCTCAACCAGTTGTGTGAATTAATGGGGGGGAAACACCATGTATTAAAAAAATCCACTAAGATACACCTCTGGAAATCACCTGCCAACAGATTCAAACTAACCAAGCAATTCACTATGGATATTTTCACAAAAGCTCACCGCAGTCGGAGCTGGAGTGACTACAAAACATTGTGACCTTGATGAGATGTGATGAGATTTTTTATCAGGAGTTTCAGCCCAATGGCCTTCTGGTTTTAATGGCTGCATCTTCCCAAGTCTGTTTAATGTGGGAGTGCAAATTAAGTATGGCTGAAAGGGTAAGAAAAATTATATAACCAATGTCTCTTTGCATCTAATCAATTAAATCTGATAGGTGGGAGAGGGTGAATGATGGCTATGCCTGCTCTAGAGATTCCCCCCCCCCGCCCGCCCACACACACACACACACACACACACACACCGGGTCCTTTTTGGAAATATTCCATAGCACTTGTGGCCTCTTGGATTCACAATGAGATGAGCCTTCATCTCATCTGCGCTGCGGTCAGGCTCAGGAACAAGGCTGCGGAACCAGCTTGTTGCTTTCCATGTCACTCCTGTTTAAAAGAGAAACCATTCATCTCCCTGCGATTCTTCCGGCCTGAGTGGAAACAAAAGTCTGGCAACCTTTCAGCCTGCATATATTCTTGCAACTGTCAGGCATGAAAGCATATTACATTGGACTGGGAAAACTGGAACGCCACCAGAAGTCTTTTTCTCTCTCTTTTTGGCACAAATGCTTATAAAGAGGAATTGTAATTCGGTTTTGCTTCATTTGCCCAGGAAAGAGCATTCAGGTTTGGGTAATAGCTTCCTTACTGGAAGAGCAGCCATCCATGTTTGCCTCCTCCTACAGCTTCTTGGTTTGGTTCGTCCACTCATGTCATTTGGAACGATCTGCTTTGTCAACTTCCTGGAGCATATGCTCCAGCTCAGTGGTTTGGATTGCACAGCATCCTGCTTTGGGGCAGGGAATCAGGCCTTTCTGGTCTCCAAACATTAAATTGCAACACTTGGTATTTAAACTGCAGCACTTAGCATTCCCATTGTTCAAATACCTGGAGGAGCGTCTCTACCCCCATTGTTCAGCCCGGACACTGAAATCCAGCTCTGAGGGCCTTCTGATGGTTTCTTCACTGTGAGAAGTGAGGTTACAGGGAACCAGGCAGAGGGCCTTCTTGGTAGTCGTGCCCGCCCTGTGGAACGCCCTCCCATCAGATGTCAAGGAAATAAACAACTATCTGACTTTTGGAAGATACCTGAAGGCAGCCCTGTATAGGGAAGCTTTTAATGTTTGATGTTTTAATTTGCTGGAAGCTGCCCAGAGTGGCTGGGACAACCCAGTTAGATGGACATCATCATCATCATCATCATCATCACATTCATACACGGTTTCAGTTCTCTTTACAACAGCCCTGTATTCTCATTTTCAAAACTTTTCACCAATATTTCTGTGGGAGGTTGAAGCAAAAGAAGGGAGACAATGCATTATTTGGGGCATTCTGGGGAAACAAAGTGAAGGCTGCCAGCAGCTGGCTATGGAAATTAGCTCTGCTTTTGCTACTGGCACTAAAGGAACAAAGAAAAAACAACAATGCAGATGAAAACAAATGTAATTAGATGAATGAGAACAGAACAAATGAAGAATGCAACTAATATGAATTGCCAAATGAATAACGAAACAAATCAGGTGTTTAGTAATGGAAACAAATGGAAACGTGAAAATCTTGCTCATCACTACCGAAATGCTCAGCTGTGGTGCATAGAAGGAAGTCGCCCTATATCTGAGAAACTCCCTTTTTAGTTGTGGCTTTATGGGCTGAAAGCAGCCCTATGACCAAATCTCCTAGTAGGTCAGAGCAGCCACCATGCTAGACCTGGAAGTTTTTACAGGGGTCAAGGAATACGGTCTCTGGAATATTTGAGGCATGGAGGCACCCTCGGCTGGTATGGGGCCAGGCAGTTCCATCATTTGGCCAGAGTTGGATGGTACAACAGCTGCATCCCCACTTGCCCTCCTTCGGGTCACTAGTGTTCCTTCTGCAACACTATTTAAACTATGCCTCCGTTAAGGAACACAGCAATGTTTAGTGCCTCTTGGACCTGGTTTCCTTCAGCAAGACATTTCTTAGCTAATTAACATTAGCAGGATACACACTCAGCTGAAGGAGACCACATGGCGTAAACCAAGTAAGTATCTAAATCAGTCGGGTTAAATTTGGTCGCCAAATCAAATCAGCTCTCTGCAAAAGGTCTGCTCAGTGTCCAACCTGATGGCAGTTCTCGGCAATAAATTTTTATTATTAGTTTGCTACTGTAAGCGGAATGAAAAGGTTTCTTTCTTTCCTCATAGTATTTAAAAAAAAAAAGAGATCACGGTCGGTTGACTTCTGTTTCCTTCTATTTCTTCTCCTTCCTTGGCATATACATGATCCATTCTAGACATGTTCCCCGCGAAGAGTCCTTGCTTTACAATTTGGTTACTAATACATTTCAGGTTTAAATCCTTGCGCATTGTCTTGGGCTCCGCATAACTGTAAATGAAGTGAAGTCTGTAATGGACAGTGCTATTTTTCAAAAAGGGAGTTAACAAAATGTACTTCAGATTGCTAGCCAAGCATGAAGGGAAGAAAGCCAAAGCCTATTTTTTTTTATAAAAGACAGGATCTGTGAGAGAAAATATGAGAATATTACTTCACTATCTTTTACGTGAATGTTTTCCAGCTCTCTGAAATATCCTTTTCTCTAGTATTATGAGGACTTTGGGGACAGAGAATTTAATCAATATTATAGAAACAGCAAAAATAAGAAGCTCTCTGTAAGGAGAAAGGAGGGGGAAAACAAGTACATAGTATATAGAAGAAATATATAAATTTTTGCATGATTATTCATAGGTCTTTCAAAGAGGAGAAAATATCCCAGGGAACTGGGCCTCTGTGGGTATGTGACATATCTTCCAAGCCCTGGGGGACTTTGTTGCAGGTTTTATGGTGTCACTGCACAGAGAGAAATTTGGACACACAGACAACTCCTCTAACAGGGAGATTCTCATGGGTGAGTTGTTCTGTGAAACATTCAAAATAAAACCCATTTACAGTATTTCATTCCAGTGTTTTCAGAAAGAGAATTTTTTAACTGCTGTGTGAAAATCCTCGCTTTCAGGGGATTTCATCATGTGTTGAGTCAAGATTCTTCCATATGTTCAGGCAAAACAAGCCTGCTTCATAGAATCTATGGAATTAAGCTGCGCAATTCAGCTTGTGACCTCTTGCTCATACATCTCAGCACAACCATGACATACCCGTCAACAGCCCTGGAAAAACTGGGACATCCCATGAGAGTACGGCAGCCATTTTGGGCGCCTTGCTCTCACACGATTTCAGGTTGAGATCTCGCCCCCAAAAATCGCTTTTCCGAGGTCAATGATCTCACGCGGGATGTCAGACCGAATAGATGTTGTCCTACATATGGCCAGCATTGTGTTTGAGGGTATGGCGTGACGAGATACCCAGTGTTTTTACAGTTCTTTCCGAAGTGCTCACAGAACTTCACATTTCTCTGTAATTGTTACCATAGTGCTGTACAATATGCCAGAATTTATCCATATTAAAGACTGGGGAAATGTATAATATTTTACTTTTCCAGACTTAGCAAAAAGAAACTTAAGTCACATTGTTTACAAACTAGGAAGAAGCCTAGTGCCGGCTGGGCCAAGCGTAGGTCTACTGTTAGCTCCAGTGAGCCATGTAGGATATACCAGTATTAGATGCAGCAGCAGCAGCAGCAACAACAACAACCAATGTACCACCTTGAAGGTCAACAAACATATATAGCGCAAGCTTTCATGGACCGACTAATCTGTTTGTCTTTCAGATGTCTTAAGACCCTTGTTGGCAATGTATTTTATTGAGCTTTACATATGGAAAGGTGGGCTATACTTTCAACAATCAAAGAAAAAGCCACAATATCATAGACGACTTGGATGTCCCATCCATCATATTGTCTCCACAACCTTTCCCTCAGCTAAAGGGAATATAACAAGATGAGAGGTAGAACTGAAGGCCATCCAATGAAGATGAATGATGGAAGATTTGGGACAGTTAAAGAAAATGCTTATTCACACAGCCCATATATAGTTCAGCAGTAAATTTCTCTACCAGACTATGTAATGATGGCTACTAGTTTGCATAGGTGCAAAAGAGGATTAGACAAGTTTATGTATTGCAAGGCTACTAGCCATGATGGCTATGTTCTGACTTCACTAGCAGAGGGAGTGTGTCCCTGAATACCAGCTGTTGAGGAAGACAAGTGGAAGAATGCTACGGCCTTCATGACCTGTAAGGGGTTTTTGCATTTCAGTTAATAGAGGACACAGCTAAGCTTTGAATGGGAAAGAGCTGCACAGTCTCTCTCTCTCTCTCTCTCTTAAGCAGTTATGAAAGAAATTGTCTTTTTTTAAAATAATTTTTATTATAGATTTTACAAATACAACCAAAAGAGGAAAACTCCACCACAAGTACAGTCTTAAATAAAATTATATACAGTAATCATTTTGCTTGTATGCGTCTTATTTTCCGATTCTGAACAAAATATAATGTACATGTTGTACATATACACATACAATACAACCATCTAACAAACAAATAAGAAATTAAATACACACCGTGAAAAAAGAAGAAGAAAAAAAGGAAAAGAAAGAAAAAAAAGAAGAAAAAAAAAGGAAATTCCCCGTCTTCCTGAGAAATCCCTTTGCTTAAACCGCTATAAATGTGAATGCTTACAACCCTGCACACTTCCTTGACTCCCTTCTACCATGCATTCTTAGGCATTACATTGCTCCCATCTCTTTTCCTTCAGGCTGTTTTCATTCCCTTCACTCCTCGAATGCAGGCATGATAACAGTACTTTTATTGTATTTTAACACGTATTTTTTATACACCTCCCATTTACCAGTAAAGTTCTGCTTTGTATTTCCTCTCAGATTGTTTGTCAACAGAGCCATCTCTGCATATTCTTGTAGTTTGATTTGCCACTCAGTAACCGTTGGCGCTTCTTGCTCTTTCCATCTTTTTGCTATAACTGTTCTTGCCGCTGCAACTGCATACAAAAAGACTTCTTTCAACTTGTTTGGGATCACCTTGTCAACCATACTTAATAAAAATATTTCTGGTCTTTTCACAAAGGAAATTGCCATCATCTTTTTCATTTCACTGTATACCTCCCCCCAAAAAACTTTGATTTTTACACACCGCCACCACATATGCATTAGGTCCCCATATTCAGATCCACATCTCCAGCAAACATTTGCAAGACTTCTATTCATTTTGGCAAGTCTGGCTGGTGTAAGATACCACCTATGTGCCATCTTCAGCATATTTTCTCTTATATTATAGTTTGCGGTGAATCTTAAATTGACCTGCCACAGCTTTTCCCACTGCTCGAACAAAATTGGGTACCCAAAGTCTTGGGCCCATTTAGTCATGGCAGCCGTTACCATCTCGTCCATTACTTCGTAGTCTAGCAAGATCTTATATATGCGGGAAATTAGCTTATTTTTCCTATTTAGCACTTCCTTTTCAAATATAGAAGGTTCTTTCCCAAACCCGCAAATCTTGTCTTTTTTAAAAGTTTCGTTAATTTGGAAGTAATCCAGCCAGGTTGAGAGTTGGTCTTTAATCTCCTCATAGTTTTTAAGTGCTAATTTCTCTTGCCTTTCTGTTAACAGATTATTGTATGTGATCCACTCTTCCTTTTGATTATTTATTCTTTTTAATGCTGCGGCCTCGAGCGGGGAGATCCATTTTGGTGTTGCCCTTTCTAAATATCTTTGGTATTTATCCCAAACTCTGAAGATTGCGTTCCTTATAATATGACTGCAGAAGCCTCTGTGTACCTTTACTTTACCATAATTAAGATACGCGTGCCAGCCAAAACGTAGGTCGTGTCCCTCTAGGTGAAAGAAATTGTCAATACTTGCAAATACTGAGTACATGCCCTTTCATAGCCCAAGCATGACCAATTAGTGCTGGCATCTCTTCATTTCAAATTTGAATATTTTTAATCATGTCCTTACTTACATTATGCATATTTAAATGTCAGATAATGTTTTATTCATCACTTATTCAATGCTTCAAAAATAAATAAATATATGAAGGATTTCCTCTCCCAGTCTAACAGAATTATTTTATTAAATCAGAAATCTGTGTTATGTCCTTTGTGGTCTATTAACATTTCCTGTGAGTTGTTCTTTCTTTCTCTCTCTCTCTCTCCTTCTTGGTGTGTCTTTTGTAAAAATAAAGATTATGTCCACTTATTGAAAGGAAAATACAACGGTAAAAGATTAAAACATAGATCATTACAGTACACTCTTTTTTTCTTTACTACTACTAGTCATAGCTTTGCTAAGGAAAAGAATTCTTAGTACTTTCAAGAAAGCAGTTGATCTAAAATAGGATTTATTTTCCAGCTTGATTCATAAGATTTCCAAACCTTTACTAGATTCTAAAGTAATACAAGGATGGACTAGGCTTCAATTTATGCTCTATCTTGCTGTCAATTGTATTCAAAGTGGTTAACAGGACAGCAAAAATACAATAAAAATAATGGTTAAAATGTATACGCATAAAAGAGCAGGGGGGAATCCAAATGTTAAAACATGAAAAAAAATAAGGCATAAACAGCAGACAGTTTAGAATAAAAATCTCGTTTCACTGTCATGATCTATCAGTTTCCTCAGAAGGAGAAAAAAGGAATTGTGTTTGTATAACTCAAGATAGCTTAATTGCTATTAAATCTAGAGGGAGGATAAGAGTTATCAATTTTCCTTTGGATTAGTTTACAATGTTTTGGAGTATTTTTTCTTGAGCATTTTTACTCTTAAATCATTAAATACATTGTTTGAGTATTATTATATAAATATACGCTCATCTCGTTACAGTGATCTTTCACAGTATGGATTCTTCTTGTTATTTGGTTATTCCCATGATTGTCTTTTTTGTCTAGCATGATTCCTTGGAGGCTGGATCTGCTGTCCTGTGGATCCTGCCCCCTGAGGCAGTCGCCTTACCTTGCCTCATGGGTGGGCCAACAATAACCATACATCTGTGTTCAAATGAAGAATGTTGCACCCACTTGGGGAGGGGGGGACACACACACTATCTTATGAACATTCCCTTCTGAAATCTTCACCTGAACCATTTTTTAAAGTCATAAATATTTCATTAAAACACCTGCATACTAAATTAAAGCAGTTGGGGGTGCAATAACTTAAATTCCACCATTACTAATGGATTCCCTAACAGCTAGCTTGCTAATCAATTTGTTTTGATGCCAGATACCATCCAGTTAATTGCTGAAAATTCATAGCTCATGAAAACTTGTGTTTCAGACCCCTGCTTGGCGGGGTGTGGCTGTGTGTGTCTCCTGATGCAAACAAGTCACTCTGTAAAAAAAAGAGGGGGGGAGGAGATGCTGCCTATACAAAAATATAAAAGGAAGAGGGAAATAAAACAGATATAATAATTTCAGCAATCCTGATTTCTCAAACTGTGTGGAGTATTGCAGCACGGTAGTTTTATGCTTAAAGTTCTGCATTATTGCTTCCTTTCCTTTTCGTTCTGATTGTAAGCTACTTTGGAGGGATATGAACCCAGAAAAGCAAGCGAAAATATTTCAGATAATTAAATAAACCATTGTGGCCGGAACTAAGTGTTAGAAAAGTGGCAAATAAACTGTAGTAGGCAAGTCATGCATGGTACCCAAGATCATAGTGAAAACCAGGAAGGAAAATGCTGGAGAATGGAGGTGTCTATTCATATTCCAACTAGTGTTTAAACTGGGGGGAGGGGGGGCGGGGAACCCGAGCTTCAGCGGTGCTCTTTAAAACAAACTTCAGAGAAAGACCTAGCTATGTCTACGGTCCTCCTTATATGCATCCATAAAGCTTTGTTGAGTCATGCTTACGAATGACAAATTAACTAGTAAAAGATTCATTCATAAGTCTTTAATGGTTTCGGCCAGCCAGTAGGCACACGGTGATCTGCGTAGAACAAAAAGCCCAGAGGTAGGGCCTGCCCACCCATGAAGCAAGGTGAGGAGGCTGCCTGGCGCAGCAGGCTCAGGAGAGCCGGGAGGGGTGGCAGATCTGTGCCCTCAGCCGCCCACCGCGCATTGCTGCCTCCCACTCCCCTCTGGGAAGTGGGAGATGCAGCAATGAGAGAGGTGGCTAATGGGAAAAGCACTCCTCTCTCTCTTTGCTGCATCTCCCTCCTCCCTGAGAGAAACGCGGCTGATGTGAGCCAAACCACGCCCCTCTCTTCTACTCAAGGGGGTTAGTTCACAACTGCTGCATTTCTTCACTTTCCCCATTTCTGATGTTGATGCTCCCCCCCCCTGCCCCTTAATGCGGCAGCTAGACTGGTGACTGGAAACCTTCTGGTATGTAGGCTGAAACCCTACCTGCCCGTGGGCTGTCTTGCCAGAGTGATGCATGCTCTGGTTATCTCCCGCTTGGACTACTACAATGCGCTCTACATAGGGCTACCTTTGAAGGTGACCCAGGAAGTACAACTAATCCTGAATGCGGCGGCTAGACTGGTGACTGGGAGTGGCCGCCGAGACCACATAGCACCAGTCTTGAAAGACCTACGTTGGCTCCCAGTACATTTCCGAACACAATTCAAAGTGTTGGTGCTGATCTTTAAAGCCCTAAATGGCCTCGGCCCAGTATACCTGAAGGAGCGTCTCCACCTCCATTGTTCGGCCCAGACACTGAGGTTCAGCTCCGAGGGCCTTCTGGTGGTTCCCTCACTTCAAGAAGTGAGGTTACAGGGAACCAGGCAGAGGACCTTCTCGGTGGTGGCGCCCGCCCTGTGGAACGCCCTCCCACCAGATGTCAAGGAAATAAATAACTACCAGACTTTTAGAAGACATCTGAAGGCAGCCTTGTTTAGGGAAGTTTTTAATGGTTGATGTTTTATTGCTTTTTATATTATTATTAATATTCTGTTGGGAGCTGCCCAGAGTAGCTGGGGAAACACAGCCAGATGGGCGGGGTATTAATAATAACAATAATAATAATAATAATAATAATAATAATAATAATAATAATAATATTTCCAAAGCTGATTTTTCACACCCACATTTACAATATTCCCCAAGTGGAAACCAGCATGGGGAAGAAGCTGGGAGCGAAGATCAGAATTGGGAGTGAGGCAGAGGCATGAGGAGCCAGCTGGAAGTGAGTCCCAGTTTGAAGATGATCTTAGCAAGTGTGTGGTCCACAAAGAACCACAGGAGGGGAGTTGCTAATGACAATGCCTTATGTAAAGCATGAATTATTTAAATAAGTTAAACAAGTAGATGCTTGCCTGGATACTTCTGCGGTTATATAGCCACTCCACAAACGTAACTGGTTTGGAATCGAGGAAATGTGAGCCAAACAAAGACAGCTGCGGTCTGGATAATTATTAATGCTTGCACATGCGTTGGCAGAAGGGTCCCCTGAAGACCTATTATAGGTACGTTCTACAGAGGTTCTCATAACATCTTTGGATTTAGTTTCATTTTTCTCACGCACAGCGCTACCGCGTCACACAAAACGGCCTTTCCAGGAGCTGAAGGGTACCTTAGGCTCTGTCTGACTGTGTACAAACAATCCAGCCTTTTCCAACTGATTTCTTAAGAGGGTACAGAAAAATTGGGCCTGAGGAACCATTCTAAGATCCATCCTCACTCCAGGCCCAATCTAACAACTTTAATAAACTGAAAGACTCCCACCGGCTTCAGTGAGCCCTGTATCAAGTGAAAATAGGAAGCTCACACCAGGGTGGGTTGCAATTCACACCTAAGCTGGTTTCGTTCCAGATGACAGAGGAAAGAAACATGAGCCCCTGTCAGGAAATTCGTATTATCTTCATGATGGTACTTAAGACACCTTTCCGTTAACAGAAGTGCTTTCAACTTTCCATTAACATAAAAGTAAACAATTTTAAAACACTTTATTTTATGCTGAAGTTGAATCCTGCAGAATAAGGTATGTACGTCAAACTTTATAAAAACAATTAAATAAAACAATTAAAATAAAAAGAAGGAAGTTGTGGGCTGAGCCACGGCATCCTCTATCCCTGCACGAAGGCAATAGCTATGGTGTAAGGGAACAAACGTGACAAGACAACCATCTGGGATAAAAATTGGCCACAACTTTATCAGTTACAGATGTAGGTGGACTTTGGCTCAGGCACTGGGTGTATATCCATTTCAGCCTGCGGCTGGAGGCCTGAAATTTGAAGTGGGTCGTGCCAAGGATTGTGGCCACCTCAAGTTGCTAATCTGCCAAGGTTGTAGATCCCCAGACAGCCACTGGAAGCTTCTGGACAGAGACTTCCACTTTGACCCCTTCCAACATTTGCTTCCAGTGTTTGGTTTTTGAGGTGGGATACTTCTTTTTAATGTTGAGGGTTGCATCATCGGGGAGAGGGGAGTTTAATCTGCTCGGGGGGCAGGCATGCTAGCAGTGAGCAGGGCCAGAGCCACATAAGTGCAGGCCATCTCCTCTTTCTTTTTTAAAAAATATTTTTATTAAAGATTTTCTTGATTTACAGAGGTAATGCAATGTCTCTCTCGTATTCTTCCATATAACATTTTTACAAATCGGTTGTTGTTGTTGAGACATTAGGGAGAGAAGGGGGAGGGAGGTGGGTGGGATGGAGAGATGGGTGAGGTAGGGTGACGATATTTCTGTTTTACTTAATATGTGTAGGGTTTGGTGTCAGCGTTGTCTGTGCAGGTTCTTCTTTGGTGGTGAGAGAGGTTGGGGTTGGTGTGGGGCGTGATTGTTCTTTTGTAGTTGGCTGTGGTGTTCTTTGGTCTCCTGTGTGAGTGGGGTCGGTGGGTGTTTTTGGTCAGGTTAGCCATATTGATTTGTATGCTGTTGGTAGATTTTTGTCATTGTCTTGTTGGGCTGTGTGTGTGATGAAGGGGGACCATACCGGGGTGAAGGTGTCTTCTTCCGTTTGTCCCCATGTCAGTTTCAGCTTACTGGTTAGTTTTTCTAGTAGGGATGTTTCCATCCCCTCTTTCTTTACTAGGACAAATTTGAAAAGATGGTGTGAGCTGCGTGTTTTTAGAAATGCGTATCTTTGAAATTTGTTTTGTTTTGTATTGTACATCTTGAGCTGATGTCATATGCTCCTACAATTTGAAGTCAAAATCTGGGGAGCCATCTTCCTGGACACCATCTTCCTGTTTTTTACTACGAAAGCATGGCACACACTTTGGTTGCTGTGATCTTGTGCAAATTTGCACCACAGCTTCCCCCCAAAAGTGCTTTGGGGGGCATGGTGCTAAAAAAATGCACATTTTGGGGCACCACATGAGATCGAGCACTGCAAAAAAAGCACTTATTGTAGGGAGGGATCATGCTGTGAAATTGTGCAAGATCATGGCAATAAAAATGGCTACAGCTCTCTTGCGATAAAATAATGGGATGTCCCCTTTTTCCAGGGCACTTGCAGGGTATGTGATATAAGTGCTCTTGGAGCAGAAAAGTAGGGTATAACTAATAAAAATCAAGAAACACTAACTGTTTGTTTGTTTGTTTGTTTGCTTGCTTGCTTTAAAAATTAAAACAATAATCAGGAAACCTGAGCCTTTGAATAGAGAGCTGGACTGGGTGGAAGAAGTAGGAGCTTTACCAACCCAGCTTTTTGTTTTGTTTTGTTTTGTTTTTTAATTAAAGATTTTCGAGATTTACAAAAGTGTGTGCAATGTTTCTCTCATATTTTTTTTCCCCATGTAACATTTTTACAAATCAGTTTTGGTTGTTGAGACATTAGGGAGAGAAGGGGGAAAGGAGGTGGGTGTGATGGGGGAATGGGCGAGGTGAGGTGACGATGTTTCTATTTTCCTTAATATATGTAGGGTTTGGTGTCAGCATTGATTGTGTAGGTTCTCTGTTGTTCGCTTGTGTTTCTTTGGCGGTGAGAGAGTTCGGAGTTGGCGTAGGGTGTGATTGTTCATTTGTAGTTGGCTGTGGTGATCTTTGGTTTCCTGTGTGAGTGGGGTTGGTGGCCAACCCAGCTTTTTAAAAAGAAAATTGTTCAAAATCTGTACCAAGTTCCTCCCCCACTTCCAGATTACCAATAAAATAAAATAAAAAATAATGCAAAAATATTTACTTTCTGGAACCATGCAAAAGGGGAGAGCAAATTTAAGCAGAAAAGTGGTCTGCAGTGAAAGGACTAAGCAACACCAGCAGAAACCATTTTAATGCTTTAATTTCCAGCCAACAAATTCTATTTTTTTTTAAATAAAACAATCCACCTTTGGGGTTTCCTTACATGCAATCGCATATATTAAAAAATGTAACTTGCACCTCAAATAACCCTTCCCCCTCCCAAAATGCACAAAGGGAAGACACACAAAGTTAATATACTTGGGCTTCACCCAAAACTATCTTGACCTGATTTTCCAGGCCTTTGATCAGCTACCTTGTTCATCTGTACTCCAGAAGCACAAAATAAATATAGAGATTAGACTGAAGTTAACACAGCATGTTCTCTGGGGGTGTGGGGGTGTGGGGTGGGAACAGCAAGATGAATGAAAACGCCGATTTGGCAGCGGATATACTGACAGATGATGGTGTGGCATGTCTCTAACTTCCTTGTTTGTTATTGCTCTGCAGCCACCCTTTAATGCCACTAATTGGGCAAAATTGGTAGCTTAAAGGACCCAGATGCCTCTCTCTCTGCCGTGCTGCACTGCCATGATCATTATTAACGTTTATTGCCTGCCTGGGCTCTTGCCTGGGCTTTGCTTTATTTGGAACACTGCCTGGCGATTTCTCCTCCTAGAAGTCATTTCCTTCTCATTCTGGGTTGGTGTCAACAAGATACGCGTTTATTTTTAGGAGGAACAAATTGAGGTTTGCCAAGTCAATAATAGGCCCCCTTTCCATGAGCAGCATAGGACGCTTCTCAGGGAGCTTCCAGACCAGCTGTGCACAGAGCATCCAAGCAGATGTGTTTGCACAAAGCTTGCACCGAAGTTATACAGTGTGCCAGTTCACCCTAATAGGCTTGCATGGAGGCTATATCCAACATTTCCAGCATTTGCAGACCCTCCAAGTGTCCCTATTTCCCAGGGACAGTCCTGGATTTGCAGAAGCCGTCCCAGTTTCTGATATGATCCCAGAATATCCTGTTTTTCCTTAGGACATCCCTGTTTCCATCAAAAAGAGTTGGAGGGTATGATCAGATGTCCCTATTTTCTTCGGGGATATGTTGGAAGGTTATGGAGTTATGCGACCCCCGAGCCAAGAGATAAGTAACTATACAACCTTTAGAAGCCATCTAAAGGCAGCCCTCTATAGGGAAGTTTTCAATGTTTTATTCTGTTTTTATATATGTTGGAAGCTGCCCAGAGTGGCTGCGGCAACCCAGTTAGATAGGCAGGGTAATAATAATAATAATAATAATAATAATAATAATAGTGAAATAGGATGCCCCTATTTTCATTGGATAAATGTTGGGGCATTTTAATTGGAGTTAGCTCCCATAAGAACAAGGCCTGCATTTTAAGAGGGTTCAAATAAAGGTGTGCTACAATATGATGGATAGCAATGGGAAGCGTCTTAGTTGGTTATACATCACAAGAAACGAGCATATATTAACAAGTGGCAAACAGATACAAAGGTGCTAATTTGCTGATTAAAAGGTCCAACGACAGAGTGTGATTCAGCTCCATTAAAGCCAGTGGGAACTTTGCCGTTGAGCTCAGCAGAACGCAGCTCATACACTCAACTGATACTTTTTTTTCACAATACAACTAAAAGTGTGCAAATATCATTCTTAATAGAGGAAACATTTACAACTAATGATGAGTGAACTCCACTCACTTTTATTCAAAATCTGAGAATTAATTACAAGTGTTGCTGGAAAACTCTGGGGAAGAATACTTTTATTCTTAGACACCTCTCTCTCTCTCTCTCTCTCTCTCTCTCTCAAAAAAAAAAAAAGGTTTGCAATTCATTGCATTACATGAAATTGGATTAAAATCTTATCGGTATTGCAATTTGCATTGAGTATCGAGGCAAGGAAGTAATTTTTTTTTTTTTTTGCTCTAAAGCTTCTAAAGAGGTCATAAAAACATATGCCGGGGAGAGCTAGCTAATTCAGTAATAACAAGCTTACTGGCTGACTGGGTATAGAAGCTTATCAGAGCTAGTTAAACAAGCTTTGAGGACTCCAGCTTCATTATTATTTTTCTGAAGACTTGAGTTTGCCCCCTGATCTCTAGAGCATAGTTAGCCAATATGATACCCTCCAGGTGGTGCGAACCATTCAGAACTACCATAACCTGCATGGATGACGGGTGTTGCAGTCCAACAACTTCTAGAGGGCCTCGTATTGGCATCCCCTGCTCTAGAGCCTTTAAACACTTCCCCTTTTGGTGGAGGGGATTTGTCTCTCTGCTCTCTGCGTGAGCAGAGCAGAACACAACAACCTGAGAACTCGAGCTATGCTATGGAAATGGCAGGCATGGGAAGGGTTCTAAAGTATCTCTCCCTGCCCTTCACCCACTTCAAACTGCCTCCTCCTTTCCTTGATATTTTAGAAATTAAAAGAAGCCGTTTAATTAGGCTCCAAAATGGTATTCAACAGGTATCGATTCAACAGAGGCCCACTTTGTTTAGGAAGGTGAGCGCTGAAGCGTCAGAGAAAATGATTAAACCGCAGGACGGAAAAAGTTTCTACCCCAACGTTACAAGTCGTCTCGTTTTCTTAATAGCTTTAAATTATTGAAACAGGCAGATGAATCCTAACTTGAGGCCATGGAAGAGCAGAGGAACTTATCTACTGCTGTATTCAATTTATTATTGTTATCTGACACTATGAAAAATTGATCTCAAAGCGATGTACAGTTTTATTTTGTTTTAAAACATACAATAACAAATTAAAATATATCCAAAGGTTTAAAGAAAACATTAGCTGAAACTGCCTATCCCGCAAGAGCACCCTACCCTACTAAAATATCAATACCAATCAAGAACAAAATGTCTGGTGAATATGAACATCTTCACCTGGCACCTAAAGGTTGATAGCGATGACACCAAGCACATCTCTCTGGGGAGATGCTGTCCAAAGCCCAACCTGGCTGTACACACACACACACACACTCTGTTGTATAATCATCCATGTCAGTTTCAGGTTGCTGAGCCTGAGGATTGGGCCCCGTGGGGATCTGCTAGGGTTTGGACCCTGCCAAGCCAAAGCTACTGTCCTCCAGTCCTATTTGGGGGCCTTCTTAACAGTGGGGTTCCCCCCAACCCCCGCCCTGCACCACCAGTGCTCCCATCTGCCAACAGAGGCTAACTGAGAGGCTGCTCTACACAATCCTATCTCTCCCTCCTTAGCCATCAACATGTGGGAGAGTAGGACTGCACTCTTAGAACTTCTTGAAGCATGTAACTTTACTCCCTTTTTGATTAAGAGGAAAGGCTTGAGAACTGCGATATCTCTAGCTGTGCTCGAAGCGGTTGAGATCATCTCTCTCCTCCTTACCGCCAATCTCACAGGAGAAGAAGCTGAGGCATTTCAATATTCTGCCTGCGTCTTTATTTATAGCAGGAAACGCATTCAACCCTCAGGTTACTAAATCATTCTGAAACAGATGGATGTTTTTCATCCTGTCAGCTTCAAACCCAAGGCCGAGTGGCATCCTCCGCTCTCCCAAGCCCCTGCTGAACTCCCAGCTAATTCTCAGAACTTGCCGACCTGCGTTCTTAAAGCGACGAATTTATTTATGGCGCTGTATTAGAAAGGCATATTCCTTCTAGCGTGAGAGGTGATAGCTTTGTAGGCAGAGGATCCTAAAACCCTTATGTGAAAACAAACTGCACCTCAAGAAAGATGAGAACGGACAAACTTTACTTTGGTGCACTGGGGACCCTGGTTTGGAACATCTAATACACTTGACAGGGTATTATTATCAAGATTTATTGGAACCTGGGCTGCACTCCCTTTCACTGAGAAGTTATCTGCACCACCAGCAACCCTGAGGAGTTGTTATATCCATACATTCCTGCCCCAGGAATGGGAGCCTCAACAACAGTTGCCTGGGCTCTTGTCAGCTTGACATACACCCCAACATGCTGTTGTCACCTTTAGGGCCACAACACCAGAGAAGATCACAAGCAAGCTATAAGCTTTGGGGCACTAGAGAAGTTCCTAGATACCTATATGTAAGGTTACTTGAGAGGAGAGAGAAGCATGTATAAGTGTGGATCAACCTGGCGGAGAGCCAGAAAGGAGTGGCACCTCCAGCTCCAAGTCAGACAATTGGCCAATCTAGCTGAGAACTCAACTACACTGATTGGGAGAAGCTCTCCAGGATTTCAGACAGGAGTCTCTCCCTGGAGTACCTGGAGATGCTGAGGGTTGAACCTTTCGATTGAGCCATGCCCACCTGCCCTACACCTAATGTCAGCTGATTTGCTGCACTAGAAAAGTGCCACACACACTCCCCCCCCCATGTAGTTTGATTTCACACTGATGTCATTGTGGTGCCAGGTAATTGTCAGGTGGACAGCTCTGACCGCTTGTCGCACTGGGCGGAAGGTGTGTTTGGAGATCAGGATCTGCCCAGCTGTTTTAAAAAGTATTCTTATCTCGTCATTTCTAACTAGCCTACTTCTAATCAAAACGTCTCAGACAGGTTGGAGGAACCAGCTGCGCAACACCTGAGGGAAGAAGGCTCAGAGCCCGGGAATTGGCGGCGGGGTGCTGATAAGTGGTCAGAGGGAGGAGAGAGAGACTAGGAAGAGGAGGAGGTGTTGGAAGCTGAAGAGGTATCAGGGCTTAGTGAGCTGGGAGAGGCTGTGGCAGAGAGAAGTCCAGAACCAGAGGCAGAAACAGAAGCAGGAGAGTGGGAAGAGGCCAAGAGGCAGAGATGAGCCAGGCTGGTGAACAGTCATGGGTGTCTCCCCTTCTTACTGCGACAAGCTCCCCTCCCCTCCCCTCTCCCAGAACCAGAAGAGGCATAAAAAGAGCAGGGGAGAGGTTGGATTCATGCAGGCACAGTCTCTGACTGCTTGGGAAAAGCCATGGAGATGAGAGAACGTAAGACACCTGTGGGGAGGCAGGGACTTTCAGTCTCGACAACTGACCCATGGGGCGAGACCTACTGGGGATGAGCTGCTGTGTTCACTAGTCCTGACACTCCGCCAAGTCTGTGCAGATCGTGTTCTTGCTAATAAAGAATTAGCTCCAACTTGAACGGTGTGATTTACTGCTGGCTTGCTCCCTGTCACGAAAGTGTTTCGTAGGAAGGCGCCACAAGCTGCGAAAAGTAGGCATTAATGGGGGCTGAACTCTGATCTGTGCATTTCAGCAAAGTGTGAAGATGCTTTGAAACATCACCAGAGCACTGCAGTGTGAACCCATGGAAATTCCGCTCCTGCAATGCTGGATCAATAGGTGAAGGTCATCTCACTCTGGCTGCATCAGTTACAGGAGTATGTGCACACTGTATAACTGCAAAAGGATGAAGTAGGTGTGCTCTCTCTTGCCCCTAAAGCCAAGACATCATCTTCTGCTTCCACGGGGATTGTACATTTCAGCACCTTCTCCCACACAGTGCTATGATTTAATAGCATCTCTGGCCTTGAGTAAATAAATGCCTTTGCTTCTGAATGCAGACAGGACTGTTATTTATTTTCCCCCATGTTCTCTCCCCCCGGCTCTTACTCATGAAATGCCAAAGATGAATAGGGAACTCCTCCTTCCAATACTAACACTGTGAAGAGAGGACTCTGCAAAGCTCTTTCAAAATAGAAAGCAAAGCAAAAGACAGTTGCAAACAGTGCACCCCTGGAACAATTACAACCTCCGGGCCCTTTGCGAAGGACCATGATTCAGGGATAGAACATTGGACAGCTGCATATTCCTGCCTTGCAGGGGGTTGGACTAGATCAGGCATCACCAACCTTCGGCCCTCCAGATGTTTTGGACTACCATTCCCATCATCCCTGACCACCGGTCCTGTTAGCTAGGGATCATGGAAGTTGTAGGCCAAAACATCTGGAGGGCCACAGGTTGGGGATGCCTGGACTAGATGATCCTCAGCGTCCCTTCCAACTCTACAATAATGTGATTCTATGTGCTTTGCCTGCAGAAGTGAGAATTCTGAAAGATGGCTGCACTTCAGTTCTCATACTGTTTTGGGAAATCCGAACTCGGCAAGTTCGCCTTTAATGAGGATGGAATCAAATCTCTCCCCCCATATCTAGAGCTGGCTTGCCACATTTTGAAGTCCGTCAAGTAAAACACACTGCCTTCTAAATAGGGGGGCCTTCTTAAGTCCAAAGTCTAAAATTAGTTTGAAAGGGTCTCAGAACGGCTCAAAATGAGATGCAGAGGAGTATTTGCGACCTAAAGCCCACCCCAGTTTAAGCTTCCCGCCATCAATAAGAAGAGCAGAGACAGTGTTTTTGAAAAATAGCTCGCTCATCACAACCAGCCTGTACTGCAAAGCTACTGGGGAGTGTGCCTGCTCTCAGTTCACGAGAATCATGGAATTGTAGAGTTGGAAGGAATCTCAAGAGTCATCTAGTCCAACCCCCTGCAATGTGATGCAGGAATCTTTTGCCCAACATGGGGCTCAAACCCACAACCCTGAGAGTAAGAGTCCCATGCTCTACTGACTGAGCTATCCAGGAGCGAAGCAGCATTCAGTCTGTAGCATTCTAGAGTTCAGTTGATTGCAGGGTGGTTTGTTGTTGCTGTTTTGGTATAACGTGCCCCAGAATCCCTTGCAACACACACCATTCCCTCGGCAGCCACATGGCAAATGATTCCTGAAAGTAGACACTTAAACCACTATGAACTATATTATGTAAGCATTTATGCCAGTTTTTTAATATGGGGGAGAGAGTAATACTCTAGTTCTGTGTGAATGGAAAACTTCCATTTCTGAATGGTGTTGGTATGGATACCCTCTCACTAAATCTATGAACTTGTTTCTGTGGTGAAAAAAATGTTACCACCAACTCTTGGATTGCTAACACCAAGAAGGGAAGCTCCAGAGCGGGGGGGGGGGGGGCAATCTGGTTATATAACCACATTGCTGAGTTGTGGTAACTAACCACATGATTAGTTGTTCCATATGCAAATGTACTCTTTTGCTGTAATGTTATTGCGCAAAATGACAAATAATTTCTCATTTCAGGCGAGCCACCCTGAAATAGGCTATTTTGTAGCTTTTGGGGTATGATTTACACATTAGAAAGGAGAAAAAAAGAAAGGAGAAAGAAAAAGAGAAGTTGCTAGGATACTGGAAGGAAGATTTCCACATACCAGTGATGGAATTATCAGCAGAAACACGGGGCTCTGCTTTTCTCGAGGAGAGTTATGTTTGGCATAACTGTACACAGCTCAAGTGATTTAAGCACCCTCATGTCAAGTCGACCACCTGCAACCCTAGCAGATGGGAATAAACATTCAAAGAAAGGTACAAGATTATGAAGAAAGTTGCTCCGACATAAAAACGTACCTGCATCCTTTTCTTTTTCTGTCTTAAAATGTATTTGCAGGCAACTAAGCCAGAAGTTCCATCAAGCATCTGAGGAACTATGGGCTCCATGACATTAAAGAGAGGAGCCATCAAAATTTGACTAATGTAAAATTCAAGGCAAATTTGGAAGGGTTCACTGAGACAAGACAGAGGTAACATTTTTCAGGAAAGCCGAATATTTTTCAATAATTATATATATAAGCATTGAATTCCACAAGGCAGAGGGTTCTAGGTTGGTGGTTTTCAAACTATTTTCTGACTTAACTCTGAGTTCCTTAGGGGCAACTCAACAAAAAGCTCGGATCAGTAATAGCGAACCAGCTTCCCTGTATCTACCATTTCCAGGCACTGTACATTTACAGAGAACTGGAAGGTGTGTTTGAGGTCACTTCCTTAAATCATATGGAGCACTCTTGTTGCACAACAAAGCTGTACACTGTCCTATGAGACCTGAGTGTGCATACCGAAACATGCTATAATCCACAGGTGGGGAACCTTTTGTGGCTTGAGCATCACACTAGCTCTCAGGATTGGGATGAGCAAAGCCTTTTTCAGCCTTGCTCGATGCAGGACCATATTCACTCCAGTCCATTTGATAAGGGCCCCTTACATTTTCAAGAGCCCTTTACTGAGTGCTCCAGACATCCACAGTGTATCTGGAGGACGATGGTGCAACTCAACATCACTCTACGCCAACACACCAATTTTCTAAAGCAAGAAAAACTAATTGCTGGATGGAAAACTCTATGTTGTGCCTTGTACAGTCAGCAGGTCTACAGGTATCTGGGATTAATGGCAGTCTCAGAGTAGACATGCTGAAGTTAATCGGATGCAAGTTAGTCCAACACGTTGTATACTGCAATTATTTCCAGTTTTAGACCAGTGTTTTAAATATTAAACTTCATTTATTTGGTAGATTTCTTTGGTGCAAGGTAAAAGTAGAAGAGGAGGAGGAGGAGTTTGGATTTGATATCCCGCTTTATCACTACCCGAAGGAGTCTCAAAGCGGCTAACATTCTCCTTTCCCTTCCTCCCCCACAACAAACACTCTGTGAGGTGAGTGAGGCTGAGAGACTTCAAAGAAGTGTGACTAGCCCAAGATCACCCAGCAGCTGCATGTGGAGGAGCGGAGACACGAACCCAGTTCACCAGATTACGAGTCCACCGTTCTGAACCACTACACCACACTGGCTCCCAGAAAAAGAAGGACTAATAGTTTGACGGTTCATAAAGAATCTTCATATACATTTCCCTGTTCATTCTGATTGCCAGTCCCCATACGATTCAGTGTGAACTTCTCCCACATTAAGAAGCACATTTTGAAGGCGGTTTGGGATAGTTCTGGGTTCTCTTTCACCCACTCCATGCCCTGCAAGCTTTCAACAAGGAAGACTGCACACAACAAATCTGCATAATTGCAGAGTTAATTTTAGCAGCACATGCAAATTGACGTTTGCTTTTCCTCTGCGCCTGCTTATTTCTTCGCCTCGCTCCTCGGACCCATTAGTGCCACCTTAACTCACTAAAAAAAAAAGCAAATAATTATTGAGAGTGACTTAAAGGGAAAACTCTTTTTAGTCAAGAATCTCATTGATGTAGCCAGCATGACTAGAAACCTCAAGCATAAGCTTCATACGTCAAATGCTCAGTGTCTCCCAGAAAACTGAGGAAGCGACTCGCAAATAGCGTATTTAATAAAATAACTATCACAGTAAGTCCTCATTGTTTGAATTTTTCATAGCATTGCACACAGCAACAGTATTAAAACAATGACGAAAAACTTTACAAAGACGGTTAAAACAATGAAATCCCTACGCCACAGAAAGTCCTGTGAACGTCACATACAGGTAAGTCGTATAATGATGCTATATTATGCGGAACCCATTAATGAAAACGTTCCTTTATTTTGCCTATTCTTCAGAGGCCACTCTGCAAATTTCCAGGAGTGGCTGGCAGATTCGTCACTTGTCCACTCATTTTCATATAGTGCCCACCCCACCCCAGCCCCAACTTGGCATCTGGGCGGTTCAGGAAAAACAACACGGCACCTGCAGTATATCGATATATTTTGCTGTGCCACTGCTACAGGTAGCAGAGAAGAGTTAAAAACAGGTGCCTATGGATTTGCTGCTGCCACCCTAGGTAGCAGCTACTTTTAAAATTAAATAAAGAGCCAGAAGACCACAAAAGAAAGGTGGGCAGACCTGTGTTGGGGGCCGTTGCTGGGCAGGGAAAAGTGAAATGATGAGGTCTAATGATGCCACTAGGGGCGCGGGTGACACTGTGGTCTAAACCACTGAGCCTTGGGCTTGCCAATCAAAACGTTGGTGGTTCGAATCCCTGCAACAGGGTGAGCTCCTGTTGCTTGGTCCCAGCTCCTGCCAACCTAGCAGTTCAAAAGCACGTCAAAGTGCAAGTAGATAAATAGGTACTCCTCCGGCGGGAAGGTAAATGCCGTTTCCGTGCGCTGCTCTGGTGTCGGTGTTCCATTGTGACAGAAGGGCTTAGTCATGCTAGCCACATGACCTGGAAAAACTGTCTGCGGAGTGGACAAACACCGGCTCCCTTGGCCTGAAAAGCGAGATGAGCACCTGTCATCGGCAACACTGGGAGTGGATCAGGGAGGGTCATTATGCCCACTATTTCATCTGTTTCTCCAGTTCCTAGAGTAGGAAAGGTACAAAGCTAGGGCAAGAGAACTGCATTTACAGTTTCTATCATTATCTCTCACTCCCCCCCCCCCCCTGAGATTCATTACATACCCTCCAAGTGTCCAGGGACAGTTCTGGAATTACAGAATCCATAACAGTTTCTGATTAGATCCCGGAATGCCCAGGTTTTCCTGTTTCCTTCCCTCCTCATCTCGGAGGGGAGAACAATTAAAAGTGGGGTGTGGTGGGTGTGCGCGCGAAAATGGAGTCCTGTTTATACGGAAAATATAATACCAGCACAAAATGAAGGAAATAGTGAAGCTGAATCGTGAATTTCTCCCCCACTCCTAGATAGTGGTAAACACACACACAAACACACATGCAACTCAAGTCCAGAGGGAAAAGGCAAGATATTGGCACTCCTCTGAAGCATTTCCAGACATTTATCATTCTAGCAGAGGAAGTGGAATGGAGAATGTGAGAAGCAATTGTCTGCATTCCATGCACTTATTCAGCAACATCTTAGCACCCTGTTTCTAGTTAAAAGAAGAAGAAGAACTGGAGGAAAAAGTAGGAACCACTTCATCTATATGGTATCTCCTTTTCTGAAATCCAGGCACATCACTACTGCATTGTCAGTGGTTGGTTCTTAGCTTTTCAGTCTCCCATCATGACCCCCACAAGAGTCAGTGAAGAGTTACATCTCTGGAGAAGATGGCTCCCTTATTGCCAAGATCATGCAATTATGTCTGTTCTACTGAGTGTTAGGGAATTTAAAAGGGGGGGAGCTGGAAAATTATTTTACAATCTGTATTGCAAGCTCCTTAATGAATTCAAACTTTAATGATCTGTAGTTTATTATATCTCATGGAACGTCCTGCTAGCAAGTCCTTGCTGTTAAATTAGGTGCTATTATTACCCAAGAAAGGTGCACAAAACATTGTGGTGATTAGCAACTGGGGACGCCAAAGTACCACGGGAAAAGAAAACTAGGTACACCTATGCAATTGAGTTCTCCCAAGGGGAACTTGACCCTGTAGGTGATCCAGCCATGCCTCTACTTGAACCACATCAGATGACACATACAATGCCCAATGAAAGGCTTTAAATGTATCTCCAAGACAGTTCAGCATCCAGAAACTCCCCCCCAGGCTTAGTGAAAGATATTGCAAACAAAGCACATTGTGTATTTATTCTCCCAAGAAATGGGTAAGCTAATTTCAGTGCAGATAAGCTCTGTGTTGTCATGCTCCAACGTAACTGGGAATGAAGCGTCTGCCTGGGGGACGAATGTAACCAGCAATACAACATGTTGGGCTTATCAGAAAATCATGCTCTACTCGGTGGATGCAAAGGGACGACGCAGCTCAACATTTGGACTGACGCAGTTCAAAGGAAGAAGAGGATATACTATCTCTTTTTCATGCTATCTTTATGCCTTGTACTTCAGGTAGGGAGGAGGTAGAGAGAATGGAAAATGGATCACTTGCTTGACATGGTAGCCAGCCACTGAGCAGTGGAGATTTCAAAGTGAAAAACTTTGTGCCATTTTTCCTCTATGAAGAATGCCACATTGATTGACCTAGGAGCAATGCTTTTCTTAAAAAACAAAGAAAGAAGAGTAGAGTGGTGCCTCGGGTTACAAACACCTCAGGTTACAAACACTTCGGGTTACAGACTCTGCTAACCCGGAAGTAGTACCTCAGGTTAAGAACTTTACCTCAGGATGAGAACAGAAACTGCGCGCCGGCAGCACGGCAGCAGCGGGAGGCCCCATTAGCTAAAGTGGTACCTCAGGTTAAGAACGGACCTCCAGAATGAATTAAGTTTGTAACCAGAGGTACCACTATATGATAAATTTATTCCAAACCCTGAAGAGCATGAACATCTAAGGAGTGCTTTTGCTTAACCTCCAAATGCAAAAAAAAAAGAAAAAGAAAAGATGGGGGAAAGAAATGGGGGGGGGAGTCTGTGCCCAACACTATAATAAAAACATTTGTTGTTGTTGTTCAGTCGTTCAGTCGTGTCCGACTCTTCGTGACCCCATGGACCAGAGCACGCCAGGCACCCCTATCCTTCACTGCCTCCCGCAGTTTGGCCAAACTCATGTTAGTAGCTTCGAGAACACTGTCCAACCACCTCATCCTCTGTCGTCCCCTTCTCCTTGTGCCCTCCATCTTTCCCAACATCAGGGTCTTTTCCAGGGAGTCTTCTCTACTCATGAGGTGGCCAAAGTACTAATAAAAACATTAGGGGGGTGTATATTCTTACCCCCTAACAGGAGTGCTCCTATTCAGGGTTCTGGCCAACCATGCTGTCTGCTATAAGCTTTCAGTAAGTCAAGTAGGCTTCCTTCTCCTTTCCGTTTCATGCCTTTCCTTCCCAAATGACACAGCATTCTCTGGCACCTCATGTCCACTGAGCATGCTCAGTCCGCACTGGGCAGTTCGGGCGACAGGCAAATGCTGATACAGTTTCATTTCCCATTGGCTCCATGTTTGTCTCCTTTCTTGTTAGTACAGAGACACTGAGTTTGCCGTGAGAGGGAATGTGGGGTTGTTACCAGCTGGCCAAATGGAAAGCAGACGGAAAATTGATCTTTCACTCAATAAAGTGAACTGTCATGGATGCTTTTGCTGAAATTCCTGCATTGCAGGGGGATGGACGAGATGACCCTTTGGGGTCCCTTCCAACTCTACAATTCTATGATTCTATGTGGGGCTTGAACCCACAATCTTGAGATTAAGAGTCTCATGCCCTACCGACTGAGCTATATAAAAATATGTAGGGCCCATCCTATTCTCTTGATTGTAATCTGTTTTAACTCCCCTTAATATTGTATTTTTAAATTGTTGTAATTTGCCCTGGCAAATTATGGTGAAGGGTGGGTAATAAATTATTTTTCTTTATTAAAATATAAGTTTGCAGGTTCCTAAAACCAGGAACCATCAAATCCTGCATCTCAATTCCCGCAGCAGCCAGCCAGATGCCCCCAGAAGCAAGGCATGAAAGACAACATCCCATGGTTTTGCTCCCCAGCAAGTGGTATTTACTGGTACACTGCTCTTGGAGATGGAGGTTCCAATCAGCTATCGTGCTTTGCCTAACACCTTGCTGAACTGTGCACCCAGAGCATTTCAACTGTGCCTGTGATGCAGGTGCTTTCCATTCGATTGCTCAGGATGCAGAGCAAGTAAATTTACCTTAATAGGTCTTCCATCTGGTGTAAGCACCTCCTCTGACAGCTCCATCATCTTCAGGGCCATCAGCGCGATGGGCTTTGCGTGATTTAGGTTCTGTCTGTGGAGCCCTGCTGCAACACAGTACGCATCACCTATTGTTTCCACCTGCAGCAATCAGACAAATCAAATGCAAAAAATATGATAATGAGCCAGGAACTGGTACCATTAAGTCTATGCAATCACTAAATGTTGCTTAAAAACATGTCAGCACAACATCAATAAGATAAGCTATTAGACAACGGAGTATAATTACCCCCAAGTTTGCAAACAGGCACAATCAAATCCTGACATCTCATTGCACAGTTGTTCATCATTAGTGAGCGCAAAATCATTAGAATTGAGGACAACTTATGCTATCAAGTGGGTTGTAACAACACTGAACCATAAGAAAATGAGGGTTTTTTTCTGGATCAGGGAGCCTACTGCAAATCTGCAGGTGGGGGAGAAGGTGCCACTGTAGTTTGTCCTCTTGTAGGATAAGAATTGTAATCTGTACATCTTCTACACTAAAGCAATCTGACACTTACAGACTGAACATAGATAGAATTTCTTCCACCTCTCTCACAGCACTAAAACTCAGGGTCTCTGGTTAACAAGAACCCACAATTCAGTTGCCATGAATGCCAGAGCAGCTGCCCCACTGAACTCTGGTGAGGGGCTCTTCCCTCATCTCTAGCAACAGCAAATGAGCTGGCAAGAATAATGCTCTGGTAGCCTTCAATGTTTCCTATTGTTTGGCTCATTGATACAAATTCTAAACATATGGAGATCCACGAAGCTGTAGACATCACTCTGAAGTAATATTTAGGGTGGGTGAGTGGGACCAATGATCTTATCATTGATAGCGAAGGATTGCAGACAAGAAAGAAAGAAAGAAAGAAAGAAAGAAAGAAAGAAAGAAAGAGGAGTACCCTCTTGATGTTGTGGACTGGCTGGACCAACTGGGGAACCCCCAAGGGATGAAGCCTGGGGAGTGGTAGCGAGATGACGATGAGTTGGTGAGAGGGAGAAGAGGGAGGAGAAGGTGTTGGAAGCTGAAGAGGTAACAGGGTTTAGTGTGGCAGAGAGAAGTCGAGTGGAAGTAGGAGAGGAGGGAAACCAAGAGACAGAGATCAGTCAGAATCGACGATGTCTCCCCCCTCCTGCTGCTACTAGTGCCCCTCTCCCCTGGTCTCCCAGAACCAGAAGAGGCATGAAGAGGGAGGAGCAAAGACAGTAATCCTGGCAGAGTCTCAGATTGCTTTGGAAGGACCCGGGAGAGGAAGCTGTGGGAAAGCAAGGATCTTCAGTCACAACTGCCTCATAGGGGCACGATCTACCAAGAAGAGTTGCTGTGCTCATTAGGCCTGGCACTCCTGAGCAGATCTTGTTTCTTCTAATAAAAAGTTCACTTCACTTACTCTGCGTGATTTATTGTTGACCCGCGCCTGGCACCCCCATCTAACATCTGAGGGCTTGCCAATTAGAGAGAACAGGGAGGAAAAGAACCATGTAGATGGAGACTAGATATTTCTTTTCATTATTTTTTTTGAAATCTATTTTTTATTAAAGATTTCTTGGTTTACAAAAGTATGTGCAATGTCTCTTTTTTCAAGTTACATTTTCTACAGATCAGTTTCATTTGTTGAGACATTAGTGTTACATTTATGAGCGCCTAGCTCAGGGATCTCCAGATTGCTGCTTTTTCTGCAGGTGTATTCAGCAACATATCATTGGCACAATATCAGTGCATTGGTGGTAGATATAGTGGAGCATCCTTACATCATTCCCCTTTATTAGTTTTGCTATAATGAACTCCCACTGTTAACACATTATTGCTGTCTTGAGAGGGAACTCTTGCACAACAGTGGGACACAACAACAACACCACTAGAACTTTTGATGTATACAAAATTCCAGGATGCCAGAGGGAATCCATGAGACAACACGCTGACTGGAAATGAAACAGGATGTCCATTGCAAAACTTCTGCAGGCACAAACAGTACTGAAAGCAGGTTTGCTTATAAGCGCCCCGATAACATCACCAGCACAAATCCTTGTGAATGGACAAGAAAAGGGACGGGTTTTCTGGAAGGGTTTAAAACTGCAGACGAACAGAGGAAATGTTTTGTGAAATGCTAACAATAACGTTTGAAAGATCATCCTGCTTGTTCTCAGAGAAACGCAAAGCAGACATGACAGCTGGCAGAAGAACCACCTTTGTCAAGCAAATGCTCGATGGGTTTTAACAGCCCGATCTGCAAGCTTTGTCCCACTGAGTTCAGTGAAGCCGATGCTCAGGTAACACGAAGACAACGAGGAGTCGACGTTTGTAGGCAGGAACAGAGGATGTTGCTTTAGAACTGGGGGTTGTCATGAGACATTCACATAGTTGCCTATGTATGCCCTAAGCAGGGTTGCCATATCTTGAAGAGAAAAAAGAGGACAGCCTGAGCCACAGCCAGCCCGAGACAGGGAAAGAAGGGTGTGTGTTGGGAATTCCATTCCACCCTTTGCTGCAGATATGTGGGATTGTTACATGTCACATGCCTGTTTACATTCCAGCACAGACTGCTGGCGTGAGAGGAACTTCCGCTCTGTATTGCTTTTGTTTTTCAGACTCTCTCCGAGAAGAATAGCAAGGAGAGAAGCCATGTTTTCTTTGTCCTGATTTATGTATAATAAATGCGTAGCTTAGGATGTATCCACGCCTCAAGCCTCATCTGTTGTGCAGTTTACACTGCTGAGTAATGTGTGCTCAAGCTTGCTTTGCAGCTTGAGTCACAGACACATGTTGGGGAGGATGACTGATGGATCTCCGCGGCGGCAAGGCTGCGAGGGGAGACGCTCCTTGCCGGGGCCAAGCCAGCTGGCTTTTCATCCCCTGGTTCCGATAGCGCGGGCATGTGGGACCGCTGCCAAGCCAAGCCTGCATGACTGTTTCCCCAGCTCGGACTGGCAGCAGCTATGGTGTGCAGAGCAGCCCAAGCCCACCCCCTGAAGCCCCTCCACATAAAATCCCCCCCCAAAAAAACCCCAGACTCCTTTAAAATGTAAAAATCCACCCGGGTGGGCATGCTGGCCCACAAAAGAGGACATGTCCAGGTTTTCCTGGACATATGGCAACCCTAGTCCTAAGTCTCTGTCCCACTGACAGCACAACTTAGCACAGACTGTGAGCTGGGTAGTTGAACCCCAATTAATTTTAAAGCACCATCACTTGTTGAACACAGATACATTTGGTGCCCAAGGAAATGAATAAGGGAATTTGTTTTAGAATGAAGGATATATTGTAAAAAAAAAAAAAAATTAAATGTTGATGCATAAAAGTAAGATAAAAACAGAAACCTCAGGCATGAGCTAGTGTTATATTAGAGATGGAAGATAGAAAAATATCTTATAACAAGCCATACCAACTGGCAATCTAGCTTAATACTGTCCACAGTGATTGGCAGCCGCTCTCCAGGGTTTCAGACAGGAGTCTCTTGCAACCCTCCTGGAAATGCCGGGGACTGAACCAGGGACCTTGTGCATCATGAAAAGCAAATGCTCCACCACTCAGCTATGATCCTTCCACTAGTGGAAGAGATGTCTTGTGTCAAATAGTAGCATTTCCAATTGTTGCTCTCTGGACTCTCTCCTCTGCTCCCCCGCCCCCCTTTTACTTTAAAATACTGGCTTGAAATAAGCATCAAAATGTAATCACAGGGGGTCACACTTACGGCTTGTCTGATGCATGCCTTTCGCGGCAAAAATCAGACAAGCCCGGTGCACTGAAAAGAGCAGCTGCAGAGGGAATATGCTGCTATTTCGGCCTGGCTTCTCGCAGCAGGATCCCTGTAAAAGCTTAATAGACAATTTGGATTATAACTGTTGCAGCTGAGGGCTCGTCACTGTTCTCCACCCCCCCACCCCAAAATGAACAAGCTTGCAACGTCTCTCTCTTAATCCAAGCTTAAATCCCACCGATGCTATAAAATTCAACAATGTAAAAGAGGGGAAATTGCCTTTTATTGGAGGAGGGGTAGCATGGACACACACTGCCCACTTCACAATTCAGTATCTAAGCTTCTTCCAATTACAGGACAAAGATTTGAGGCTGATACTAGAACAACATGGGTGTTTGACTCCTGGTTGCAAATTTAAGAAATGCTGCATTTTGCATTTTTCAACTTTCCAGTTAATCTTGAATTATTTTAAATATTGCACCATCATTGTACATGCTGCTTTACAAGGTAACGTAACCAAAAAGCATAGCTGGCACCATAGGGAAGGAAGTGCAAAAATCCATAGTAGGAGAATCCCACTATTGGGATCAACCAAAACGATCTCCCTAGTGAGTGCTGTGATGCCTAACCCAGGCTGCCCCTTGCCTGTCAGAGGACCTGGAATGGTGGAAGCAAAGAAAGCGAGGAAGCTTAAGGGACTTCAGGTGAGTCTGCAGTCCAAGGTAGGGAAGGCTAGGCTGGGTTGAGCTGAATAATTCCCGGCTGCAACTCAAGATGATTCAGTTGCCTAATGGGCTCTTCTAAGTTCAATGCACACCCAGGACAACTGCTCTACAGGAAAGTACACATATGCAAGAGTTACAGCTATAGGGACTAGAAAGCTAAAGAAAGGTGGGGAAGGCGAAGCTGATTTGATACCAGGGAGCTGTTCACAGTGCTGAAGAAGGTTTGCTGGCACTTAGAGCTCTAGCCTACTGCATACACCTTGTTCCATCATGTGACATCTCCTTGCAGGTAGCTTCTGGGGAGGGTGACAAACCACAGGGTTTGCAAACCACCTTAAAGACAACCTCTTTCATCTGCCCTTTCTCCCCCCCCTCCACCTCCATTTCCCTGCTGACATGCCTACAATAAAAACCATTCAACCTCTACTCTGGCTCACACCAGATGATTTGGAAGGCAGTTTTTGTGTGGGGGATATTTGCAAAACTACTAAACAGAGGCTGTTAGTGATGATGACTATGTTCTGCTTCTATGGGCAAATACTGTGCTGCTTCTGAATACCAGTTGCTGGAAACTACAGGAGGGCAGAGTGCTCTTGTGCTTGGGTCCCCGCTTGGGGTTTTTCCACAGACTGCTGTGAGAACAGGATGCTGGACTAGATGGGCCATTGGCCTGATCCAGCGGGCTCTTTTTAGGTTCTTAATGGAGTGAACATGAGAGCTGCACCACTAACAGTTATTTCAGTTGCAAACACAGCCTGTGTTTTATTGGTTATTCACAAGTGCATGTACTGATTCCTCCCACCCATCAACCCCAGTTTGTTTCCAAGATGGTTGTTGCTATTTACAGTTGTTGCCTAGTACTGACTTACAACCCATGGAAGACAATCTTACTTGGCTACAAGTGATCATCAAAGGAGAAGAAGAAGAGGAACCCATGAACCCATTGCTCTCGAACACAGCTTCTGAAAGGCCTTTTTTTTAACATAAAGGGGGCTCCTCTCTTTTATCACACAATAAGAGTCTTTGGTGTCTTTGTGGGGATGTTAGCAGAATCAGCTCAATGAATTAGCCAAACCTACTTACTGTTGCAAAATTCTTGACAAGTGCACATCTTTTTTTATTCCACTTCAATAACCTTTGATTAAAATGGATTGGGTAGTGGGAGTGGAGAGAAAGCATTTGTTCTAGTTCACTCTGAGCTGATCAACAAGTTCTATAGTTTCATGAGTATGTGCTAAAATAAATCCACTCGTGGCATTTCAGCTTATGTATGTGTGTATGTATGTATGTATGCATGCATGCATACAAACAAACCATATATTATGTGTAATTCTACACACACACACACACACACACACACACACGGAAATGAAGTTTGCAATCTATAAAGGTAAAGGGACCCCTGACCGTTAGGTCCAGTCGCAGACGACTCTGGGGTTGCAGCACTCATCTTGCTTTACTGGCCAAGGGAGCCAGCGTACAGCTTCTGGGTCATGTGGCCAGCATGACTAAGCTGCTTCTGGCAAACCAGAGCAGCACACGGAAACAGCGTTTACCTTCCCGCCAGAGCGGTACCTATTTATCTACTTGCACTTGGATGTGCTTTCAAACTGCTAGGTTGGCAGGAGCAGGGACCGAACAACAGGAGCTCACCCCATCATGGGGATTTGAACCACCAACCTTCTGATTGGCAAGTCCTAGGCTCTGTGGTTTAACCCACAGTGCCACCCGCGTCCCTTCTGTTGCATTCTATAGATCAGTATTTATTGCTGCAACTGAGAGTGCTCTGCTCTCCCAAGTAAAAATATTCAAGAAGCAATGCAAATCCCACACCTCTGTAGTCCTGCCTCCAGTTAACACTTAGAGAAAATGTCCACCCCTGTGCTATGTCATTTGCAAGCTGTAAAAGGGTCCAACTTTTAGCCAGCTTTTCTAGGCAGGGACTGAATGTGCCAAATGGGGTGTGAAACTCAATATATCCCAGAGTTGCCATTTCCCTTTCCCCACAAGCCCTTTGAAGTGACACTTGATTGTGTTGCATCCAGTATTAGTTCTACTTATGGTAGACCCACTGGAACTGATGGATACAGCTAATTTAGAGCCATTAATTTCAATGGGTCTACTCAGAGTAAGACTTAGTTGGCTACAATCAATTGTTCTTAGGCATAAGCCATATCTCAAACTCAGGTAATATACATTTTTTTTTACCCCTCCTCTATCTGTATTTTATTTTTCTATTCTCACATTTATTTTTATTCACGACATCC
Source organism: Lacerta agilis (assembly GCF_009819535.1). Taxonomy (NCBI): domain Eukaryota; kingdom Metazoa; phylum Chordata; class Lepidosauria; order Squamata; family Lacertidae; genus Lacerta; species Lacerta agilis. The sequence continues at coordinate 19,853,802 of NC_046315.1, forward strand.
ATTATTTTTACTGTATCCTGTATGTGTTTATTGCCAATAAACCTTTGATTAAAAAAAGAAAGAAAGTCAAGAGCAGGACCATGGATTTAGCCAATAAACAATCTGGAAGGCAGTGAAACTCACAAAAGACCAGTTTCACATGTTCCTGGCAGCTAGCTAGTGCCTGACAGAAGACATGCTGCTGAATTCTGGGCCAACTGTATGTTAGTCTTCTAGACTGTCACTACAAAGCACATTGCAGCAATAGTCAAGCCAAGATGTTACCATAGCATCCGTGACAACTGCCACATTAATTTTAAGGCGAAACAGATGGATGACAACAACAAAGTTAGGATGAAATCTGACAGATCTTCCTTTTCCCTCCTGCACATTCCTTTCCATGGCATACAGAACAGACCGGGCAGGGGGCTTCTTCCTCCTTACATCATTGGTTCAAAACTATGCTTAGCCATACCATGGTTTGGCTTAGCATGAGAGTAGATTGCGGTTTCTTTGCTACCTCCTGGTTGTTTCGTTGCTGTGCCAAACTGAGCTAAGTCAGTTGGCTTAGCTAAATTGATTTGGCTCAGCGGGCAGTCTGAACCTGAGCTTGTGATTTTGTTTTCTCCAGACTAAACACAAGCTGTAAACCAAGAGCAAAATTCTTCCCCTGCATGCTCACACTAAGCAATGGTTTGTCTTCGCATGATGTGTGAACCAGACCTATAGCAATAGTAACATTTAGCACGTGAATGTAGAGGAACACACACACACACACACACACACATTTTCCATTGAAAAAGAAGAGAGAGAATGAAACTCAAAAAAAAAAAAAGTTCTACATTGTCAGGACACTGCCCTCGCCGGAAGCCAAGGTGGTGCCAGGGCTTTATCAGTATCGCGAACCCCCGTCTCTGATGCCGAGTTCTTCATCTTCGTCCAGTGGGAGGAGCAGTAATTCCTCTAGTGGGGAGGGGGAGATGGAGACAGGAAGTGGGAACTGGGGCTGTGACAGGGGAAGAGAGCCTTCGCACCAAGCAGAAACGGGAGGTGAAGCACCCCTTCCGTCTCCCCCTTTGCACAGGGGGGAAAGATGTAGAGGGGGGAGGCGGGGGTTCCGCATTCCGCGCCTTTTATGCTGGGCTAGGAACCGGAAGGGGTCATTCCCGGACTCTGCAGAAGGATGAGCTGGACGTTCTTTCTTTAGCTGCACTGTAAATATCTGCACAATAAAGGAACTTAGTTTCCAGAAGTTTGCGTCAGCCTGGTTACTCATGAGCAGCCACTAAACCACCTTACATACATGTTGTGATCTTGTATCTTAGGACAACCCTGCTGCCTGATAGTTTTATAGACAGGACTGCTGTTTGATGTTGCTGTGCCTCTGCTTCCCTGCCAATCAAACTGCAGGATGCTCTCTACCTTTATTTCAGAGATTTCTTTAGCCTTTGCTGGAGACTGCCAATAAAATAACCCCTCCCTGCCTTCCTCCTGTTGTATCCCTTTTATCTATTTTGTCTAAAAGCAAAGTACAGGGGACTGACAGAAAAGCAAAAACAACTCAGGTCATGAGGACTTTTGTGAAAAACACTCGTCCACCCCACTCACACAGGAAACCAAAGACCACCACAGCCAACCACAAATGAACAATGACACCCTACGCCAACCCCAACCTCTCTCACCACCAAAGGAGCACAAGCGAACAAAAGAGAACCTGCACAAACAACACTGACACCAAACCCCACATATATTAAGTAAAATAGAAACATCATCACTCCACCCCACCCATCTCCCCACCCCGCCCACCTCTTCCCCCCTTTTCTTCCTAATGTCTCAACAAACAAAACTGATTTGTAAAAATGTTACATGGAAAAAATATGAGAGAGACATTGCACATATCCTTGTAAATCAAGAAAATCTTTAATTAATTTTTTTTTTTAAAAAAAAGAACATGAGGACTTGTGCTGGTTTTGTGTTGGTGCAGCGATCCTCTCCTCTTTGGGAGATTTCTTTCTTTCTTTTTTTAGCCTGGGGTACTTATCATCCACCTTCCTCCAACCCAGTGGTGGAGGAAGGGAGTGCGGTGGGGGTGGGCCACCCTAGATGTCACCATTTGGGCGTGACAAAATGCCGGGCGGCACTCAACGCAGGGCCTGCAGCGTACCCAAGCCACGCATGTCTCCTGGGAGTGACACAGTGGCTTGGGTGCCTGCAGGCTCCGCACTGCCCCAAACGGTCCACCCACTGCCTCCCCCTCACTTGTAGGGCGGCTGAGTAGGAGGAGGCAGGCAGACTCCTCGGAGGCCCCGCGGAGTGTCCTGCCTCGGCTCACCCCACCCCCAGGTACCCGATCAGCTTGCTCCGTCACTGTTCAAACCACAGTGAAGAAAAGGCCTCACCAGCCAGAGAATAACTTGCTCCAGTCAGTCCTGAAAATGAGATGAATAAGGCTACGCAATATATCAATATATCGCCCCAAACCGGTTTGCAGTTCATATCGTGATATCGGTTTCATAGTTTTTGACCTGGCAATATACTGTGAATCATGATGTGTGTGTGTGTGTGTGTGTGTGTGGTGCGCACTATGAAAAAATCACAATGTGGGGAAAACCGTGAAGCCATCCAATGTCTAATAAATGATGATGATGATGATGATGATGATAATAATAATAATAATAATAATAATAATAATAATATTTATACCCCACCCATCTGGCTGGGTTTCCCCAGCCACTCTGGGTGGCTCTCAACAGAATATAAAAAACACAATAAAACATCAAACATTAAAAACTTCCCTAAACAGAGGCTGCCTTCAGATGTCTTCTAAAAGTCAGGTAATTGTTTACTTCCTTGACATCTGATGGGAGGGCATTCCACAGGGTGGGCACCACTACTGAGAAGGCCCTCTGCCTGCTTCACTGTTACCTTACTTCTTGCAGTGAGGGAACCGCCAGAAGGCCCTTGGACCTGCACCTCAGTGTCCGGGCTGAACGATGGGGGTGGAGACGCTGCTTCAGGTATACTGCTCCATCCTTATTTCAGACATTGTGATATACCAGTATATATCACGGAGCTAAAAACCAGATATCACCCAGCCCTACTATTCACCTCTACAT